>NC_082698.1:38191846-39489928 GCF_949987515.2 Delphinus delphis | reverse complement strand
CCTGATTTCTGCCTATACTCCTTCATAGACACTCCTCATTATCCCAAAATTTCATTCAAGGAGAAAGTATCAATATTTGCACATGATAGAAGAGTTGAAAACAGACAGCAAAAGTTGTACAAAATTATCTACTTGGAAGAATCAACCTGAATTACTCCTCTCTCACCAGACTGCTTTCTCATCACTCTGAATCCCACAGTGAAAGTGGAAAATCAATTTCATTACCAAGCAACGTTTTCAATCAGAGCCCTCAAACTATTCAACATGAGTTAAATTTTCCCAGGTATGTTATCATTGGTCTACCTCAATATTCATGCGATGGTTTGAAAATTTTGTTTGGAAAAAAGGAAAAGGAAATACTCCCAAGTTGGAAAATGCATCAACCATGAAACACAAATCCATCCTACATAGTGTTCCATGTCAAATGCAAAGATTTCTCAAAGCTCAATAGTTACATACTAATGTGAAATTAGAAAAAATCCTGAAATTATCTATTCAGATCCACAGAATTAACAAATACAACATTAATTCTTCTAAACCTTTTTTTTTTAATATAAATTTATTTATTTATTTTTGGCGGGTTGGGTCTTCGTTGCTGCTCACAGGCTTTCTCTAGTTGCGGCTAGTGGGGGCTACTCTTCGTTGTGGTGTGCGGGCTTCTCATTGCGGTGGTCTCTCATTGCAGAGCACTGGCTCTAGGAGCACAGGCTTCAGTAGTTGTGGTGCACTGGCTTAGCCACTCCGTGGCATGTGGGATCTTCCCGGACCAGGGCTCGAACCCGTGTCCCCTGCATTGGCAGGCAGACTCCTAACCATTGTGCCACAAGGGAAGTCTCCCTTCTAAATCTTTTTATAAGCAGTGGATTCAACTAGGAATAACTATAAATAATAAGCCAAAATGGGATCAGAAACTTCTTTCCAATTTGTTGGCTATAAGCTAATTTTTCTGTCTCTCATGTTGCATCAGAATAGAAGTGTGTTAATTAAATAATTGCAAAGAAAAAAGCAGTTATGGTATTTTGCATACCAAAGGGCCCTACAGGATTTCACAGCCTTATGGTAAATGCAGAGGAGTATAAAAAGCGCAACTTGAAAAAATTACTCACACTACTTTCATTTATAGTACTGAAATGACTAATTACTTGCCAAGTTCTATTTATAGAGAATTCTCTTCAAGAAACTCAAAAGTATTTTACAGATCTCTCTAATTGATCTTCACCATTTTACAAATGTTAAAGTTATTTGTAAAATTAGAATTCCCCTGGAACAAAAATTAAATGCAAAGAGAAGTTAAGTAAATCAGCTGAGTAAAGGGTAGAGCTTAGAAGAGAATTCAGTTGTGTTCTGTCTCTTCAGCCATCTATACTGTTTTTAAAATATATTTTGGACCAGTAGAAAGTAACTCACATTGCTCAATCCTAAGCTTTTTTTCTTTCTTTCTTTTTCCTCTTTTTTTTTTAAACAATAGCTTTGAGGTATAATTGATATACAAAAAAACTGCACATCTTTAATAATGCATAAAATTTGATGAGTTTGGACCCAAGCATTTTCAACAGCTTAATACATGAGTTGTACTTAATTTTAAATACAGTTCATGCGGCCCAATAGGTTAGTCAAAATCCAATATTACAAAAAGTTAACAACCTTCACATTTCACATCAAATCATAGGACTGAAAGAAATTTTGAGGGATCAGTTGTCCTCTTAGCTTATTTTCTTTCATTTATTTACTATACATCAAGTACCTATGTGCCAGGCAATGTGTTAGGCACTGTAGTTTCAATAACCAGCAAAATAAACATGGTCCTTATCCACACTGAGTTTCTGATTGCAATCTCATTAAGGTATTCTAAATTATAATGACCTCCCTTAATTTTATATATGTCCAAAGAAGATACCAAACTTTTCATGAGTAATTCATCCCAGTGTTAACAGTGTTGAATAGACGATAATTCTTCCACATCTGGCAAAAGTCTTTCATTCTATAATTGTACAAAATTCTTCTTGCTGGATATTCCATGGACATGAAGATTAGGTCAATATGCAAAGATCATTCACAGAATTTCAGAGTATTTAACTTTTCCCCAAACTCCTCTCCTCTAGATACCAGATTTCCTCTGATTATCATCGTGAATTTCTAAATAATCTGGGGTTTTGCTTGGGTTTTCATCATATCATAGTGATTTGTTTATCTAAAAATATTTATTATGCATGTAGGTATCAGGCACTAACTGGACATTGATGATATAACTGCATACAATACAGATTGATACTGGTTTCTTCATGTGATATTTAGACTGGTGTAGTAATGATTTTTCCCTTGTTGATAAAACATAGAGACTAACTCATACTTTTTTATAATTTAAACTCCCCTATTCACTGTTTTCTATTCATTCTCCTATGTATTCTATTTTAGTATATTTTCTATATAGATAGGTATCAAATTATAAGAAATATGTACTTAATATATATTATATATAACTCTCTATTGAGATAGACAGATAGATTGGACAGAGATATATGGCAATATATTATTTTAAATTTAGTACAATGTGTCACTGATTACTTATATTTAATTAACCTATGTTAACCAAGATATTGGAGCTTTTAGATACAAAAGATTTTATCATTAGGTTTAGAATGAACTGCCCCTTCCCAGGATTTATGCTATGACGTATCATTTGACTTCTCTGGATCTCAACTAAATCATCTGTAAAATTAGCACGTACCTCATAGGTTTGCTGCAAGGATTAAATGAGATAGTTAAGTGCCTAGAACAGGTTAGAAATACAATAAATGTTAAGTTTTCTTTTTCTCTCTGGAGATAAGATTATAGCCAGTTGTGAACTTATCTAGTCATTTTGTCATCTGGGCCAGATTTCCGCCAGTTTTGCTGAGGCATACAGTAGAACTTTCCAGGCTCAAGGAAAGAATAAAAGAAAGGTGATGGAGTTATTTTAAAATAGGTGGTTTTGCTGTTTCTATATCAATGATGACAAAAGGTATATTAAACTCGCTGGAGATGAGATCATATTTAGAATTGAGCGAGTATGTAATGAGATGCCCCAGGATTCAAGTAAATAAGAGAATGAACTGCACGATACTCTAATGAGTGGAAGTATTATTTTATTTGGAAAGAATTTAGTTGAATTAATTTCTATAAATGACATGAACAATGCAAAGCTTTGTTCAAATAAATCTAAATAATCTGACCTGGATTTTCCCCTCATATTTTTCTCAGCTTTTCTCCAAACACAAGAAAGTTCTTAGATCTTTGGTACCTTTCAGTCCTGGCTCTGCCATTTACTAATTGTATAATATCACACAAGTTATCCCAACTTTTTGAGACTTGTCTCCATAAAATAAGAAAATATATACCTTGCTTATAAGGTTATCGAAAAGGTTAAATGAGAATGGACATAAAGCATTCAACACTGGGTCTCTGGTCTAAAGTAGGCACTAAAAATTGTCATTTTCTACTTCCCTTAACACTAAATATTTATTTAGAACAAGTGCCACATCTCAAATGCATTGCTAAATGGGGCATATTACTAACCTAGCTCGGTGTTTCCTCAAGTTAAATGGCTCAATTTCTCCCACAGAATATTGCTATCAGAATAATAATGAAGGTTTCGTTTTAAATATTTTCCATGCTCCCTGAATTATGGAGCACATAGCTTCCTTCAAAGAGATCACTCACATAAAGACTCTAACTTAAGCCAGTTCTTAGTTTAACAATGAAGGCGATTAAAATACATTTCCCTTTCAATCCTTATAACCAAGAATAACAGCAGAAGCATGAGAAATCTCAAAGAGTATTTTGTTTGGCAACCAGTCATCCTTGACTAGCCTTTAATATTATGAGGGATGGAGAATTAATGAACCAATATGTCACTCTTATTTTGACATACAAATACAATTTAAGGGATGCCGACAGCTAAATTTTCCATTTGTCATCATTTCAAATCCACCTCGTAGGTATTTCTTGCTTCTATTTCCTGCATTTTATGCTCACTGCCCTACTTTAGGTCCTCATTATCTTCTGCCTGCACGTGCCAATTGGAGGAACCTTCTTTCCTGGCTTCTCAGCATCTATACTTAATCTCTTCAATCCATTTTTTTTTTTTTTTTTACACTGCTGATAGTAGAGCAAACTTTCTAAAAGACAAATCAGACCATGGCAGATGTTATGTGGCTATTCAAAATTCTTCAGTAGCTTTCTTTATTAGCTTCACAATTGGATGTCAGTGTTCCAAGAGAGCCAAAACTTGAGAATCCAAGACCCAGAGAGAAGGGAAGCAAAGAGAAGTAAGCCTGACATTGTATGGCTTGAGTCATTTGATAATTCCTAAGTGGAGCACCCAACAGAAAATGGTCACTAAAGGCTAAGAAATTAGCAGAGCTTTAGGCAGTCTCACAATTTGGAAAGACAGAAATTGGAGTTTAGGGCTTGCTAAGTAGGAGATACCCTGGCGAATACGCCAGACGCTCTGAAAGGCTGCATCCTAAGAGTAACGTGAGATCTTACAAACATGGAAACCCAGACTTGAGTCAGCTTAATCCCTGATTGGATTAGATTGACTTGACCTTTCTCTAACAGCCTTCCAGATAAAAATGAAAATCCTCTCTGGAGGGAGAAAACATTAAGAAATTATAGGAATCAGCCCTACGGGTCGCTGGGTAGGGGAGTTATAAGACATAAACTTTAAGTAACTGTGATTAGTATATTCAGGAAACCAGAGAACAAGGCAAAAAATTGAGGGTCGTTCTACCCATACCTGATCCTGTCTCAGTCTTGTTAATCTCAGTGAATGCACCACCATAAAATTAATGCCAGACTCTAGGAGTCATCTTTGATTCCTATCTTTCCCTCAATCCCCAAAGCCAGTCCATCAGTAAGTCCAGCTGACCCATCCTCAGGCCTCCTTTTTTTTTTTTTTTTTTTTTTTTTTTTTTGCGGTACGCGGGCCTCTCACTGCTGTGGCCTCTCCCGTTGCGGAGCACAGGCTCCGGACGCGCAGGCTCAGCGGCCATGGCTCACGGGCCCAGCCGCTCTGCAGCATGTGGGATCTTCCCGGACCGGGACACGAACCTGCGTCCCCCTGCATCGGCAGGCGGACTCTCAATCACTGCGCCACCAGGGAAGTCCAAGCATACATTTTTTTACATCTACTCCTCATCTCTACAGCTGCTACCCTACTCTTGAGTTGTCATCATCTCTCATTTGGGTTCCTGGCAATAGCCTTCTGCTGGTCTTTGTTACTCCATTCTTCTTGCCTCGCAATGTATTTGTCATGCATCAACCAGACTGAATTTTTTTTTTTAAAGCCAGTTAGATCACGCTACTCTTCTACTTAGGACACTATAATAGCATCACATTTCATTAAGAATCAACTGAAACTGTTTATCATGGCCTGGAAGGTCCTACATGATTTGGCCCTGTCCTCATTCTTCTATTTCAGTGGTTTTCAGCCAGGGGCAATTCGCAATATTTGAAACATTTTGGCTGTTACAACTGGATGTTGGGAGTGGGGGCGTGGCTACTAGCATCTAATGGGTAGAGGCCAGGGATGCTTCTAACCATACTACAATTCAGAACACAGTTCCTCACAACAATGAATTATCCAACCCAAAGTATCAAGAGTGCTGAGGTTGATGAAACTTCATCTGACAGTCTATCAGTAGTCACTTTATTCTAGGTTATCTGCTTTCTTTTCCTTCTCAGAACAAGCCCGACACATTCTCATCTCCAGGCTTTCTGAACTTGCTGTTTCCTCCACCTGGAATACTCTTCCCTCTGATTTTCATAAGGCTGGCTTCTTGTATCATTTAGGTCTTGATTCATACAACGTCTCCTCGGAGAGGCCTTCTATGACTGTTCCTTCTAAAACAGTTTCCTCTGTTGTTTTTGATAGTTCCTCCAATAGCTCTTTTCTTAATCCAGAACGTATTTTTGTGCATTTTATTGTCTACCTCTCCCACCAAAATGTAAGCTCAGTGAATGCAGAAACCTTCTCCATTTCATTCATTCCTCTATTCCCAGTGCCTTGAATGGAGCTGAACTCATTATAAACAGTCAAAAATTATTTGTTGAATAAATTACCAAACCAACATAGCATAGGCCTTCACTGACTTGACAAAAGTTGCAGCTAGATTGCACTTCATTCCTGGGACCCAGCGTGTACCCAACGGGTAGTCATTCCTCTGGATCCTTCTCCCTCTTTCTATCCCTCTCAGAATTCAATGTCACTGGAACTTGGTTGTGTCCTCTACCACGTATTTGTTGAGTATTTATTACATACAAAGAACTGTGCTAAGCACGACACTGTGACATAGATGGCGCATTCCAACTCAGCAGAGGAGGAGAGAGATGAGAGTTTAGTAACATTCTTGAAGTAACACAGCAAGTCATTTTGAAACAGATAAATAAGAATTTCATATAGCTATTCATTTCATACAAATGACAAAACATTGTGTTTAGATTGAATGGGACTGAGATTTCACCAGAATCTCAGTATAATTTTCCTGTCAAGAACAACTGTGAACGCTACTCTATGAATACACCATGATCAATTCATTCTACAGTTTGTTTGCAGATTTTATCTAGTTATGCTGGTTATTCTCCTTCTTTATTGACAAAAATGGTCTACTTAAAAGTTAAGGATAACTTAGGTTTATCAGAAATGAACAAGAATATTAGTAACACAAATAATGTCTCTGAATGGCTTGTGACAGAATCAAATTATTTCCTATTTTATTCTCTGGTGGTTAATGTAATCTAAATACTTTATATATGCCTTATATAAAATGTACACAATTGGGCATATAAAAAAGTTACTTCTTACCTTCGTTATTAGTATATAAATCCCCTTATTCCAATCCTTCTCATGGGGAAGAGGGGGAGGCGATTTTACCCCCCGCCTCAAGAACTGGATTATATGTAAACTAAGAATAGTTTCTACTCTTAGCTTAAATTTCTATTCTTAGTTTAAATATACTCCAATTTATAGGTCTTTCCTTACAACTGTGTTTTTAATCAGTAATATCAAGTGAAAATAGCTGGGTGTTACAAAACTCTCCTGAATCTTGGTGTACGTTCTATGATGCTTTCAGAGGTGATACTGTCTTCCTTGGGCTGATCTGGATTTGATATTATCTGTTATCTACGTAAGATAATTTTATTTTTCCTTCACCATTTTTCATCTAATTGTATACATGTGTACACACACACACACACACACACACACACACACACACCCTTGCTACATCTGCAACAGACTTACAACTTTACTGTTTGGCTTTAATTAAGTTATGGAAATGGAGTCCTTAACAAAGTTCCTTTAATAATGCTATTAACTGGTAACTACATGTTTCCCCATTACAAAGTTAAATTTTAATGATTATTTATTACACACTGTATGTTTCGCAATACAATCAGCACACATGAACAAATTGGAGTTTGCCACATATAATGAAATCATAAAACCTGAGAGTTCTATTCAATTACACTGAAGAGCAGGAAGCTCTTTTCTTGCTTTCCAAATCGAACAGCCTCAGCAGAGGGAAGATCAGATATTTCTATACCAAAGTCCATCATAGGCTTGTCAAATTAAATTGAAAAACAAAAAACAAAAAACCGCATTTGACCTTAGTAGGGATGTATGTTAAAGGACCTCCTAGGAATTTGACATGGGACACGAGAACTTCTGAAATGTCTGGGTAAAGAGTTTTCATTTCTGTAAAATGCATGTAGTATTATCAGGAAACGATCAATATCTCATTTTTTACACGAGATACACTCAAGTCCTTTCCAACAGAGAGGCTGCACATCTGAAAGAGGGGAGGAAAACATTTTCACCTTAGCCCCCTTCTTTAAGACCTGTGATTGTTTTTACTTTTTTCCATAAAAGCAAAAAGATTATCTTGCACATTTCTCAAATAAAGTGCAACAAAACTGAGATGAGTATCACCATTTCTGTCCTTAAAGCAATGACAAAATAATCACCATTTCTGTCCTTATCAACACCTGCCCTGACTTGAATTCCCTCATTCAAACTCACAGAGGCTGGGCTGTGAGCAGTGGGCAAGCCCTCTGCCATAATTTCCCTCACTCACTTAGTGATCCACACCTGTTCCAAGTGCTGAAGCATTCAGAAAATTGAAGAGTTCCACCTTTAAGTAGATATAGAATCCAAGTGTAGCAAGACATTGTGTAACTTTACATTTGGTAGGAAATAAAGAGAAAGAGACACTTTTGTAACTGGTTATTTGATACAGCTTAATTTGTATCATTATGATTTAAAAAATAAATCTATGTATGGTCTTGCCAGAAAGTGAGACAAGCTCCACTTTTTGTCTGATCTGAGAAGTATATTTGCTATTATTAAGCCTAAATCTAATGGCATTTAAAATAAAAGTTCATCTGTCCAAAGAGTCAAGACTCCTATCCCTGATGTCCCCTTTTTAGAAAATGTACATGCTTTTGTTTTCCTGATATTTACATCTGTTTTTATTTCTCAGTATAATCATTGTGGTAATACAGGGCTTTGGTAATGGCTGATGAAGACAGAGAGTCGCAGAGGTATCGGGAGCCACCAGCTCCTTGTGCCTCATGTCAGCTCTTGCCAAGTGACTGTTCCTCACTATTGAACCTGACCTCATAATTTCCCATGACTTTTAGTGCTGTTAGATAATTCAGATTCAGAACAGGACAGAACAACTGGAACAAATGAGAGGGGTTGTCTAGGTCAACGACAACATAGACTCTGGATTAATACGGTTTCATCACATTTGTGACCATCAATAATCCTACATAAAATTATGAAGCTTTCAACTAGAAACAGTCTATAGTCAGTGTGTGTGTGTGTGTGTGTGTGTGTGTGTGTGTGTGTGTGTGTGTGTGTGTGTGGGAGAGGAGGGCAGAGGGGAGAGGGGAGGGGGAGAGGGGAGGGGGAGAGGGGAGGGGGAGAGGGGAGAAGGGAGAGGGGAGAGGGGAGAGGGGAGAGGGGAGAGGGGAGAGGGGAGAGGGGAGAGGGGAGAGGGGAGGGGGAGAGGGGAGAGGGGAGAGGGGAGAGGGGAGAGGGGAGAGGGGAGAGGGGAGAGGGGGGAGGGAGAAAGAAAGCCTGCAAGTGCTACTAAACTGTAGTTAACTGTAGCACTAACAAGTGCTATGATGTAGCTGTGGAGATAATCAGACCAGAGTTCCTATACATGTTCTGCCAGTTGGCATCTTTATGACATAAGAAAAGTTTCTTATTTTCTTTCATGTTAGTTTCCTCATATGGATATAACATTCTTCATTTCACAAAGTATATGGGTAAGATGAAATAATGTATTTGAAAGTATCTGATACTTGGAGAGAATTCAAATGTTAGTTTCCATTCTCTGAATAAGAAAGAGGGATCTGCTTCGGTCAGAGTGAAGTGATCAAATTACTGAGTGATATATTTATATATGTAATACATGCCATGCAAGATTTTGGAGTTGATCTTAAAAAACACAAAATGAAAGTGGAAGGTGGGATTAGAGAAAGAGTAATTAGGGGCATCCCTGTAAGTGTAAGTCAAAGCCCATAAAGTTACAAAACATAAGATTTAGACTCTGCAAACAAGTATTTTTAGAACTCTCCATTTTGCTCTTTGCTCCCAGAAGATTTCAGGAGCTTATTTTATAATTGAGTCATATCTAAGAGCATAGTTATTTATACACAGTTCAAAATACAATCATCAAATGTAAAACAGGTTTATATAAACATTTCCAGAAACCGTGCCTGTGAGTGTAATATACACATCGTTATTGCCATGAAGCACCACGAGTTCCCTGAGATGAAATTATAACAACTCATCTACTTTTGTTTCTCAGAGAATTAACATTCCAGAAGCACTGCTACTCATTCTGGCAAGAGGTATCTTCATTTACTTCAACTTAACTTTAAAAAATCAGGAGAGAATCAGACAATAGGGGATAAGAGAAGGATTCAAAGGTTGACAGCTTGATCCTTTCCAAGTGAAGGTATTCAGCACCCGTTGCTATATTACTGATGGAAAACATGAAGGTTGACTTAAACATAAACTTACCACTTCCTAACTCCATCAGTAAACATGGGTCAATGTGTGCTTTAGAGTCAGTTCCCTATTTCATAAGAACAGACCAGGAAGCATTATATAAACACACACACACATATATATGTGTATAAGTGCATGCATATACATGTAAATATACACACTTTTACCCATCTATTTATCTACATATCTACTGTATTTGGAGTAATAAGACTAGAGTTCAAGCCCTAAATCTACCTCTTATTAACTCCTCACTAGACTATAATCTCCATTGGGACAGGAATTTTGTCCCCTGTGGTCACTATTTTGTCCTTTGCACCTGGTAGAATTTACAAATAACTGTTCCACAGTCATTTCTTGAACGAATAAAGAAGAACGATTTTTAATGTCTTCTTTGTTTCCGGTATCGCGGCATCCTCTTAAACCAGGTTTTTATACTTAATTCTTGGAACCATACAATGAAGTTGAAATTATTCCCAAATAAGGCAACTGAGGTTCAAAGAGACTGAAATAAATCTTACCAAAGGTCTCAGAGTTTAACAAGTGGCAGGGCCCACACAGGCTTCCTTTGGTTTTGATTTCTGCTTCTGTAAATTGGGAATGGCAACGCGCTTCCGTGGTGGTTGTGAGGATCAAATTAGATGATCAATGCGCTTGTATTGGTAAAGAATAAAGTGCTTACAAGTGGGAGGTGTTACTACTCTCACTTCACATGCTTAGGGGCATGATGTGTGATCAGCAAAGCCAAGTCCACTACTGGCAAAACTCAAGGAGTATGAGTGCCTAACGGGGAGAGCTTTGGAATCCTCTCCACATCCTATAGACAACACAATAAGATTACAGAAGAAAATCTTATGGGTTGGGAGGGAAATAAAATTGCAGACCTTTGATTCAATTAATTTGTCAACTACGCAACGATAATAAAACTACTGACAGCAAACACATACCCTGGTCTCTCACTGATTACCCCACTAATGACGCGATCAGCAGACCTTTAAATTTGGGTTAAGTTAAAGGAAATACAAAGTCCTAACTGTGAGTATCTTAAGAGACATGCTTCTTACTGTTTACTTCTCTGCTTTTTTTTTTTTTTTTTGCGGTACGCAGGCCTCTCACTGTTGTGGCCTCTCCTGTTGCGAAGCACAGGCTTCGGACGCACAGGCTCAGTGGCCATGGCTCACGGGCCCAGCCGCTCTGCGGCATGTGGGATCCTCCCAGACCGGGGCACGAACCCGTGTCCCCTGCATCGGCAGGCGGACTCTCAACCACTGCGCTACCAGGGAAGCCCTATTTCTTTGCTTTTTAAATTTTTGAATACTTGCATAGTCCACTAACTGAGTTTAATAATACTTAAGGTAAACACAGGACTTGAATTTTGTGTATAGCATCAATAGTAATAAACTGATTCAATGAAATATTATTTTGAATGAAAGATAAGGTTGCAGCCTTTGGCATTAGCATTGTGCTATGACAAATGCATTAAGAAGTTTAGGAAAGTATAGTAAAATAAATGGTAGGAAGAAAAGCTACCACAAGTAATATCTTCACTATAAATTATAAAATCACTTTCTCTCAATAATAGTCTAGAGATACAGAACTAGAAATGTAAAGCACGTTAGTAAATCTCTTTGTGGGTTTGTTCAGAATACAGCAAAGGACAGTTTTTCTCCTCACTACGTTATGTTTGCAAAAGCAGTAGGAGAGGGAGGGAAGTATAACTTAATTCTTTCAGAACACAAAGCAGAAATGTGTTTTTTAAAATGGAAGTATAGTTAATTTACAATGTTGTGTTCGTTTCAAGGGTCCAGAGAAGTGATTCAATTATACACACACATGCATATATTCTTTTCAGAGTCTTTTCCATTATAAGTTATTACAAGATACTGAGTATAGTTCCCTGTGCTACACAGTAAATCCTTGTCATTTATCTATTTTATATATAGTAGTGTGTATATGTTAATCCCAAGCTCCTAATTTATCCCTCCCCCTCTTTCCCCTTAGGTAACCGCAAATTTGTTTTCTATGTCTATGAGGCTATATTTTGTAAATAAGTTCATTTGTTTGAGAGAAAGACAATTATCATATGATATCACTTATTTGTTGAATCCAAAAAAAAAATTATGCAAAATGAACTTCGTCACAAAAGCAAGATATACTGTAGAACATCCCATGAACTTCCACGTGATCTTAGTCTCATCATCACAGAGAACTGGTAAACTCCTTGAAAGCAGGTTCCAGGCCTTCTACCTTGCTACACCCCCAATAACATCCACCACAGTGCTCCATGTTAAACTCCAGAAGCACTGAAAAAATTCAGAGAATACCCACACTTGGACTTAAATCCTAACCCCAGGATTTCTCACTGTCCAGCTGTGTGCAGATGACTTAATCCCTCCCTGGTCTTTGGTTTCCTCATTTATAAAATAGAAATGAAACCACTGTCTTAATGAGACTAGACAGCACAAATAAAAGCCCAACATGGTGTGTAGTTCACATCAGGGGCTCAGCGATATTGGCGCCATTTCATAACCACTCCGCCACTCCCCTTCCATTTCATTTGTCTCATTTTATCCTTACAACTCCCTCTATAGACACACTTATGCCACAAATTCTAATCTGTATAAATTTAAACCATCACTGAACTTGTGATAAAATTAAGACTCGAATCTTGTTCCAGATTTCTACCATGATGATTTCCCAACGTATCTCATTCAAAAATTAATCACTTCTTGCACAGTGTTAGAGCCTGTCAACTGAAGTCTATTTCTAAAATATTTACTGGGACTTCTCTGGTGGTGTGTGGTTAAGAATCTGCCTGCCAATGCAGGGGACATGGGTTCGGGCCCTGGTCCGGGAAGATCCCACATGCCACGGAGCAACTAAGCCCATGTGCCACAACTACTAAGCCTGAGCTCTGGAGCCTGTGAGCCACAACTACGGAGCCCAAGTGCCACAACTACTGAAGCCCGCATGCCTAGAGCCCATGCTCCACAAGAAGAGATACCACTGCAATGAGAAGCCTGCACACCACAATGAAGAGTAGCCCCTGCTCGCCACAACTAGAGAAAGCCCGTGCACAGCAATGAAGACCCAATGCAGCCAAAAATAAAATAAATTTATTTAAAAAATTACTTAGTCTAATATATATACATACATATTTATTTTTTCCTTGGTGTTACTGGGCTTCCTTAATGATTGTGTCAATCAGGGCTTATTGTGTGCATAGTCCAACACACTGTTTGAAATAACTATTCAAACCATTACAATGTTGTGAAGGAACCACCAGCTGTAACATTACTAATGAATATTAATGCTCTTTTTTATTTGGCTGGCACTGAAATAATAGCAGTTGTCATGTAGCATCAACAATCTTAACCAGGGTACTTTGGAAAGTCATTTAAAATCTGAAATGCCCTCCAGATTACATTTTGTGGTCAATGCACAGTCATGAAGTAAGCTGTAATTGATACAGCTAACAGTAGTACTGTTGGAACAATGTCATGATAAAATGGGATTTAAAAACAACTCATTTCCCCCTTCTACTGCTTCTACTTTCATACAAGGTAGATTAAATGCCTTCTAATTTGCTCATTTTGGGTAAAGAACAAATTTCATTGCCTTTCAATCACATTGAATGAAAAGAACAGAACTGGACAGGAGCGAAGAGAACTAAAACAATAGCAGCACGTAAGTAATGAGGTAGTTTTCTGCCTTTTGAGAAAAATCTATTTTCAGAAGAATTTATGGCTATTGGCCAGAGCCACAAGAGCGACATGATCGTTCAGATGTGACAAAATATCTAAGGCTTGGAAAAAAGTCACCCTAGCAAGACAAAATGGGACTGCTTTAGAAATACTTCAAAGCAATCTGTTGGTTTTACATGTCTATGCCATTAACATTAATAGAATGCTGCACACAGCCTTCCGTAACTCACCATTCATGCATGGTTTAGTCACATCCATGCTCAGGATTCTTTCTAGTTTATGTAACTGCAATTACTTTTTAAAATATCAACACAAAAATCTCCATTTACTAAGGCAGGCCATGTGTATGTTCTTATACACAGAGAAGTAAAACCTATTGATAAACAGGTATCCTGTGTGGTAATGACACCTCTTGTGATCAATTTATACTAATGATATCAATAACTAACTTCCTTGAGCATTAACTCTTTGCCAGTTTCTTTTTTTTTTTTTTTTTTGGCGGTACGCTGGCCTCTCACTGTTAAGGCCTCTCCCGTTGCGGAGCACAGGCCCCGGACGCGCAGGCTCAGCAGCCATGGCTCACGGGCCCAGCCTCTCCGCGGCATGTGGGATCTTGCCGGACCGGGGCACGACCCGTGTCCCCTGCATCGGCAGGCGGACTCTCAACCACTGCGCCACCAGGGAAGCCCTGCCAGTTTCTTTTTAAATGCATCACATGTACTCTCATTTCATCTTCAGTCTAGCACTACGGTATAGTTATTATCATCATCTCCATTTTATAGATGGGGAAACATAAGGTCACATAGCAAACAACAAGCTAGGATATGAATCTAGGCTGTCAGACTTCACAGCCCACACACCTAACCACTGAACTACTGGCTCTCAAGAGTATATCAATTGTATATGCACCATTCCTTATTTTAGACATAAAAGTATTTAAGTTTAAAAAATGACATGTTTTTAACTGTTCATCTTGTTCTTTCCTAAAACAGAAAAGAGGGTATAATTGGCAAAGCAGGATAGGCGGCAGGCTATAGATTTGAGAACTCTCAAAAGCAGTAACGATCAGGGAGAAGACCTTGGATGGTCTAACTGAAGGGACGCCATCCTTCCCCTTCCAGTGTGTTCTATCTGATATCAGTCTGGCTACTCCAGTCTTCCCAGTGGGGGATGGACAGTGGACGTGTACTGAGTCAATTGTTTTCTCTCAAGCAGGTCACTTGTGACGGGTGAAGAAATGAGTCCTTAACAACCTAGTATAAAACTTCAACTAGAGTCCCAGGGAGTGGTACTAACTGACAAGATCTTTAACTGCAACTGACGGCTGTCTGTCTCTGAAACACCATATTCATGATACAAAGCAAGCCAAACAAAGATGAAAGAATTTTACAGAATGCTAAGGCATTACTGAGGTACAGACTACAAGAAAGAAGTAAGCACACGAGCAAGAATTACCATGCACGTGTTTTCTTCAGATAATTAGCTCATTTAAGCCACATGTATCTACTTTGTGACTGGAAAAGACCTGAAAAATATCCTTTATCCTTTTCTGAATTCTTTCAGCATCCTTGGCATATCAAGAGGTCTGGGCCAGGTAATCAGAGTCTTTGCACCTTTAAAATCCGGGGAGTAAAATAAACGTGGTGTAACTGGGGAAACTTCCATGGCTTGCGGTTAAGGGTTTGTATATGGGAATATTTGGAGGCATATCTTCCTTATCCTGGCGGGCTCCATTTTCTAATGAAACAGTCATTATCCAGAGAATTACAGATTCTTGCTAAAGTAAGAATTTGTAATTTGTCTTTGTTTTTTCTCTTTTGGTAATCAAACAACAACAAATGCACCTGGTAGTACTTTCACTAAACATGGACTGTAGGATCTCAGTTCTAAATTCTGAAGTAGTTGTTTAAGATCCCCAAGCATTTAGAAATCACTGTTTTTCTATTGCTTAACCACATTTTACAATCAACACTAAAGAAATATAAAGCCTTCTTTCAAGTGTTCTACAAACATTCCTTCCTTGATAATGTTTTTATCCACATGTGAAAGAGAAGAGGCTGAGAATTAGAGGGCTGACTGAGTTCCCGGGTGATAGACCAGGTCCATGTGTTTTTTGTTTTTTTCACAACAGTCACATGTAGGCAAAGGTCTAGAATCTGATAACTCAAAGGCTGACTAAGGATTTAGCCAATGTTCTGTTTTGATTAGGACATCTGAACTTGGAGAGGTTCAAAGACTCACCTAAGCTCCTACAGATACTTAGTAATAGGACAGTGTGACAGTCTGGCTGTCCTGAGCATATTCTACAAGCAAACTCTGGTTTAACACAAAACATGCAAACAGTGCTCTTCAATGAAGCTTTTTTAAAGCAATGTTACCAAAGTTCTCTCACAGAACTTTTACAACATGCATGGGCTGCAGTGCAGGTGTTCTGTCTGTTTTTGTTTTCTTCTTCTTTGTCTTACATCTAAAGGAAAGGGACTGAAAGAAGAAAAAATGCAGGGTTCTGTGGAAGCAGATGTAGGGGAGAGAGGGTGATGGCAGAGTGAGGATGCAGAGAAAACATTCAGGAAAAGCTCTCAGCACAGAACAGGACCTGGTACACTCTATGCCCAATAATTCTCACTTCCCTTCCTCCACTAGAAGAGGACAGAGTAAGACCTGCATGTGATTTTCTAGAAGTTAAGGGCTTTAGAAATGGAGATTGAAAATGAATGAAGTGCAGCTAAAATGTGGCGCTCCCTACTCTAAAAATCCGTATCTGTCTCAGAGGGGAAGTTCTGTCTCTTGGATTTCAAATGCACTCATCTTTGAAAAACAGAAATATGTATATCATCTTAAGACTGATTTATGAGCCAAGCAGTAGGGGCTGGTCATCAGCAGACCTAGCATGGTAGTTTAGATCGTTAGTCTGAGAAGGAGAAGGACTTGGATTCACAATTAAATAGTATCTTTTACACTTGACTCAACATTTCAAATTGTGTAATACATCTGCTCTTAATAACTCAGTAAAACAATTCATAGATCATATGCATGGTATCATTGGTGATCAAAGTAATCACGAAATTAGGTAGTGTCATTACTCCCATTTTACAGGAATAAAATCTCAGAGAGCTTACATGATTCACCCAGGTCACACCACCATTAAATTCGTAAAAATGAAATTGATCTCAGTTCTTCCACCCCCAAATGCTGTGCAATTTCTAAACCCTAGGGAATGGGTGCGAAAGGTATAGGTATACAAACACAGATGTATCCCTTGTATCAATAAGCAAACTGCTCGAGATGCATGTGATATAATGGCAGAAAAACGTTATTTTCATCTGTAACCTGGTGAGCTCAAATAGCAATCCTGTGCTTCTCAGAGCCTGCACTTGGCAAAACTTAGCACAATAACCTAACGTGTGCACGCCTCTGAATGTGCCTGCCTGGAACCAGGGATGCAATTGTTCCGATTGTCCCAGATAACTTGCCCACATCTTCCTGGTACTTGATCTGAGTCGTGAGCGAAGCAGCATGCCATCCCTTAGAATATGGCTGCTTCACTCTAATCTAATAAATCTGGAGTGATTTCCGGTGTGGGTACAGATTCATTTACTCCCCAAAGGGACTCGGACAATGAATACCCTACAGCCTAGGACAGAAGCTTGTAAACAGCTTTTTGTTTGTTTTTTGTTTGTTCAAGAGTCATGGAACACTGAGAATTTGATAAAATCTCCGACTCTTCTTATAAAAGTACACATCACGCCAAATGCTGCCCCAAAATTCTAAGAATGTCTGGACCTATAAAGCCTGCCCACAGACACCTCCTCATTCAGAATAAGCACTTTTGCTGTGGAGGGAAAAAAAAAAATCTGTACCCATATTTCAACAAGATACAATAACTTTGTTCAGATGCTTCTAAAACTGGGTGAGTCGCTTCTACATAAAGAATCCTCTATTCTGCAATCTTAGGTAAAGAAAGGGGTTTTGTCAAAGAGCTAGTATCAGGTCAGTTCTAGAAGGATGCCAGACCTTTTGTCAAATAACAAGTACTAAGTAATGTATCTCGAGAATTTCACTGAATTGGGAAATGGACAAGGAGTCAGCACAAACATGGTAACAACAGGAACAAAGCAGAGATTCGGGGAGAAGCACAGGTGGAGAGAGCCTGGATGTCAGCGTAGGGCTTCCATCAGCCAAGACACACGCCAGCTACGCTGGAAGAGGTTCCACAGGAATCCAGCCAGTGGGCTGTGGAACATCCCCAAGACGAGAGGTACCCAACAGGCACCTGCAGAAATCTCACTCCCCCTGAACTCCTCCGTCATGATCGGTGTTTAGCTGTAAAGTCAGATTCAGAGATAACAACAAAAACATAATTTAACCGATGGTCTCCTTCACCTGACAAAGTAAACAATCTATAGGAAGGAAGGAGAAATAATTCCAGTCTACTTGGCTCCCTGAGTGTGTTATAATCCTTTGTTTACAAGCAATAGAAATTTAAGCGAACTTGAACAAAATTTCACCTTAAAAAGAAAAGGGAATAAGATTCAAAAATTCAAAGAAAAAAAAGAAAAGGGATTTTTTTGGAAGGACAGTGCATGATTGAGAATCACAGGGAGACTGAACAGCACGATCATGTAAAGATAGGAATCAGGGAAGCTCTGAGCATTAAGTAACGTAAATCAATGGACACTAACCTTAAAGAAAAATGTAGCTCCGATTGTTTTCTATCTTTGTGTCTCATTACGTAAGATCCAAGTTGTGGAGCAACAGAATATGAATGGTCTAGTTTGGATCACATATTCACCCTTCAACTGGGGATGGCAATGCCTTGAATAACAGCTCCATCAGGACCACGTGGACTGAGAGACAGTCAAAAGAAGTGCTGTGTTAAAACAGGGTAGGGGATACTTGGTAGGCAGAATAACAAACACAGAGATTTCCTCCCCGGAGATACAGTGGGGAACGTTGAAGGGTGTCCAGACTCTTTATGACACTGTCAGCTCCAATAAAGTTAATGCCATACGTCAAGAGCTCTAAGCAAGCCTGGATGTTAGGAAAATCTGGTACTAGAATCTAGTTTCTGCTATCGGAAACTAATTTTTGGATACATCAACTGTATTTATTGCACGGTTCAAGGCTTTCTACACACTGAATCTCAATTTGTATGATTCACAAATACAAAACATGATCAGGAAAAGACCACATGCAGAAGGGTGGTTGTAGGAGATTTTTAAACAGTGGCATTAAGCAGTAAGTTAGTTGCTCTGTGGCTCCATTTACTGGAACTACTGTTGAACTGCCAAGATCGAGCAGAAGTATTATTCAGGAAGGAAAGCCAGAAATAACGAACCTTCATTCAAATTCTGTTACTAGAAATGTAGATGTGTTTAACTTCAGACAGGAAGTGGAAAAAAAAGTCAATACTGAGAAAAAAAATTTGAATACATATAGTCTCTAAGTAGCAACAAAAGAATATAAAACCTGGCATGAACAATAAAAACAATAACTGCTAAATCAGATGAAAGCTACTAAATAATCATTACCACAATATTTAAGGGGGAATAAAACTAGAAGCAAAGGGAGCTATTCTCTGTGTCCAAAATGATGCATACTACCTAAAATTTACGGGAAAATTATTTAGTTTGTATTAGTGAGTTTACTTTCCTGCTGCCTATTTTCACACTTAAAATGAACATTGGAGATTATGGACGAGTGAATTTGGCTCCTGTGTTTAAGTGAGATAATTACATAAAACTGCATGGTAATTCTACTAGATAATTTAAAACTCAGTGATAATACACAAGTATCTTTCCTTCTCCAAGAGCCTCTCATCTAAAAATCCTTCTTGGGGCTTCCCTGGTGGCGCAGTGGTTGAGAATCTGCCTGCCAATGCAGGGAACACAGGTTCGAGCCCTGGTCCGGGAAGATCCCACATGCCGCGGAGCAACTAAGCCTGTGCGCCACAACTACTGAAGCCCGTGCGCCAAAATCCCGTGCTCCGCAACAAAAGAAGCCACCGCAATGAGAAGCCCGCACAATGCAACAAAGAGTAGTCCCCCATTTGCCACAACTAGAGAAAGCCCGTGCGCAGCAACGAAGACTCAACACAGCCAAAAATAAAATAAAATAATTAAAAATAAATAAAAATCCTTCTTATGCTTATTTTCTAGCTTACGTTTCGATTATTAAGTGCCTTCCTGCTAATTCTCACAGATCCTACAGTAAGGTCAAGTCCTGGCTATACTCACAGTTCTCTTTTACAGCCATAAAACTCTTCTTTATCCATATGCTTTGTACCAGCTGACCCCACCCAGGAAACAGATGACTGGACAGAGAGTGGGTACTTGACTAAGGCCTGTCCGTGGACCGGCTGTTAGTTTATAATGCAGGCCGGCCTCAAAAGCATTTGCCAAACCAATCAAATCTTCGTGGACTTTGAATGGGTGACAGAATCAGCACATGGCAAAGTGGCACTGAAGAGTGTATGAGCACACGTGTGTACACACATGCACATGACAGTAGATATCATGATGTAATAAAAGCTGTGAGGCTGAGGCACGGAAAGTATTAACAATAGAGTAGAAAAAACAAAGCAAAAGGTTAATAAGGCGACAGTGAAACAGTAAAATAGTGAACAGTGAGGGTATGCTCTTGAGGGCGGCAATGAGATCAACGAACCGGTAGGGCATGAATATCTCCTTTAAGGCATTCCAGCTCTCCATGAGCCTTGGACTAAGTGGCTGTGGCTACAATTCTAAATGATATTCCAATTTCAGGAGTCCAAGTTAAGCAGAAGATAGGACCATTTCCTGCCTTGCTGACTTCACCATGAAACATCCCGTCTGAAGTTCTTCCTCAGTGATTAAGGATATTATAACACAAAGAAATATCCACAAATAGTATAAGAGGCATGTTGGGGAGAGATAAACTAGTAACACTGGGCAATAGGCAAACATAAAGGAGCAAAGAAAATGAATACAAATTATTGAAAAGATTGTGCATTCCTGAGCATTTTTTTATTTTTCATTTTTAACATCTTTATTGGAGCATAATTGCTTTACAATGGTGTGTGAAGTTTCTGCTGTGTAATAAAGTGAATCAGCTATACATATACATATATCCCCATATCTCCTCCCTCTTGTGTCTCCCTCCCACCCTCCCTATCCCACCCCTCTAGGCAGTCACAAAGCACCGAGCTGATCTCCCTGTGCTATGTGGCTGCTTCCCACTAGCTATCTATTTTACATTGGGTAGTGTATATATGTCCATGCCACTGTCTCACTTCGTCCCAGCTTACCCTTCCCTTCCCCATGTCTTCAAATCCATTCTCTACGTCTGTGTCTTTATTTCTGTCCTGCCCCTAGATTCTTCAGAACCTTTTTTTTTTTAGATTGCATATATATATATATATGTGTGTTAGCATACAGTACTTGTTTTTCTCTTTCTGACTTACTTCACTCTGTATGACAGTCTCTAGGTCCATCCACCTCATTACAAATAACCTGAGCATTTAATTTTAAAGCGCAACAGTGTAAAACTAAAGAGTTTACTCATCCATGTTCTTAATGATTTGAGGTGAAATAAAAAAAGATACTGTTTGTATTCAATAGATGACAGACCTTTCCCAGAACTTTGACAGCCAGTGAAGTCCAGGCTCTTTATCAAAGGAAAATTAATACAGAAATGTATTATTCTTGGGAAAAAGGGAAATTTAGACTCTAGGATATACTGA
Source organism: Delphinus delphis (assembly GCF_949987515.2). Lineage (NCBI taxonomy): Eukaryota > Metazoa > Chordata > Mammalia > Artiodactyla > Delphinidae > Delphinus > Delphinus delphis. The sequence goes on along the minus strand of NC_082698.1, from coordinate 39,468,444 downwards.
ATGTAGGAAACAGTTCCTATAGTATATATTTAATGATGAACTGTTTATATACAAAATGGTAAAACCAACAAGAAACAAAAATATCAAATTCTTATAAGAAGAGTGGGATGTATTACAGCAACAAAATGTTGAGATGGCAGTTCAGAAAACCTGTGTTTTATTACACAGAACTAAATATTTGGGGTTTTGTTTTTCCACTTTCTATCATTTGAAAATAGAGGTGTCTTTTCCAAAGTTGTCAATCCTAAGATGATAAAGTTTCACAGGCACAGACTCTGTCCTGTGTTAAAACTGTTAAAATTGAATGCTTATTTGATGCCACGGACTACACTTAGGACTTGGTGTTTATCATTTTGTTTAATCCTTACAATACAGTATAATGTAGTATTATGGATGTCTCCGTTTTACAGATGAGGAAACTGAGGCCCAGAGAGGTGAAGCATCTTGTCTAGGATCTCATAGCTTACAACTGCACAGCCAGAATTCAAATCCAGGCTGCGGTGACTTAAGACAAAGTCGAGGCTGTATTTCAGGGGTAGGCTCTATCACCTTCAGAGAATCGGCATATGGAGGTACAGTCTGGGTACCACACAAATACATCTGACCAAGGGAGCATGGAGGCGCTGAAACCCACTGCTCTCCAAACTATGTGCCCTGAAGCAGGGCTGCATGAGCCTGGAAGAAGTGGAGCTTTTTCTTTGCACAAATATTCTTTGGTTGATATGCCCAGAAAGATGCCTCCTATCCCATCCACCTTGAGACAGCTCCATGCGGCTGGCAGCTGCCCAGCTGCCTCTATTTAGAGGGTGTCCAAGTGTCTCTGACTACTGCACTGATTCTTTCCCTGCTCAGAGTTTTTGCCCCAGCTCCCAAAGGAACACTGGAAAGTGCCCCTAACTTATGTCTCTTTGGTTTGTTTTACATGAAACAAAGCTGCCTGACCTGAAAAAGCACTTAAAACTGTTGTTTCAATATTATAAGTTAACTTGCTGATCACTTTACCTTTTAAAAGTCAGAGCTCAGTGGAACAGATTGGTGGCTGGCTTTCTCTTACAGGTCAGGCCAAGCCCTTTAGAGGCAAGAAGGCTTGTTTCTCCTGTATGTGTGTTGATATTTTTAAAAAATATAATCAAGGTAAACAGATTTAAGGAATGGTAGCTAAAGAAAAACAGGAGGAAAACAGGGAGAAAGATTACAAGGTGAAAGAACCCAGACAAACAGCTTTGAGAAAATAAAGACCTGATTCAACCTCAGTGCCTTTGCATTTGGTGTGCTTCTTCCTCAACCAGTTAATAGATTTAATAATTGAATGAAGAACTTCCAGGGACAAGAAAACCTACCAGCTTTCACTTTACCTACATAATATATATGTTGTTTAACCAGGACCTACAAGAGATTATTCACCAGTATTAAAGTACTATGTACAATGTTAACAATTCAGCTATGGTAAAACTTTGGCAGAGAGTACCATCTTGTAAAACTTCCAGAGGAATAATCCTATTTATTTTGCTAAACATAAGCATGGCTAGATTATTCCACTTGAAATTAAATCTTATTTTTTAAATAACTACTCCATATTGTGTTCCTGTAGTTATTTCTAAAAGTCAAAACTAAGTACTTCTATTATTTTCTCAAATTCTACAAACTAGGGCATGATTGAAGTTACTAGGCAATTTGACCTTTGAGTTCATTAAAATCAGAAACTGTCTTAATCAGCTACATATCCTTTGTTCCCTGCACACTGCTTAGCACCTAATAGGGCTTCCGCCTCAAGGACGAAAACCTCTCTGCTTTGCATTCATTAAACCAAGTCCTTGAAGTCCCAAAATGGCTTAGCCTTGCAGTCCAGAACCAGATTCAAGAGGTTAGAAGAACAAGTAGCTATCTACCAATCTGCATGAGGCTATCAGAAAAAAACACCTCCCAAAAGCATCCAGATGCAACCATGTCTAGAGTTTGTGGACTGTCGTTTTTGTTCCCTATAATATTCTAAATGTTATTCAAAGAGCTCACATGAAGCCATGGATTGCCAAACCCGAGTTGATTAGATTGCTTCTCTAAACCCAGGAGAGCTGGATTCTATCCCAAACACAAAATCAATATTTCTGCAGAGAATGAACAGAGTCAGAGAGCAGAAACTCTACAAGACCCCTACCTGGACTCTAGCACATCCTGTTCCCACTGCTCTTCTCTACCAGAAACATCAACCCCAGTAAACACAGCCTGATTAACACCCACCTTGTAATTATCATTCTTTGGCAAGTCTCTCATTATTCATCAGCATGGCGCTGTGCTACTCTAACAGCATCACACATCTTAGTTGTCATTTTACGTTAAACAGACTGATTTTTCATTAGCCTTTTTTCTCACTAGTCTAGAAGCTGCAAAAGGGCAATTTTTTCACTGTTGTGACGTCAACACCTCATGTCATACCTGAAATATAGTAGGTACTCAATTGATATTTATTAAATGATTGAATGGATGACTCATTGGAAAAGCACTGGGTAACCAAAAGGTCGTTAGGGCAGAAAATCTAAAGAGGGAAGAACATTGTTTTTTTTTTTAAGTCAACTCAAGGTGTAAAGTAAGAATTAGTTTAAATCTAAGAAAACTCTGATGATCAAAGTAAAATGTTTATTTTACCAATGATGAAACTAAAGTTCAGAGAGATGAATTAATTTTATGTAGTTATCACAACTAGCGGACTTCAACATGGGTCTGAAACTCATCTCTCTCATTCAGTTACTCTTTCCATAAGAACATGTTCTTAAATATAAGCAAATGGTCCACTACGATGAAAAACAATAGATCTATTTAACAATATTGACCTCACTTTGCTAAAACAAAAGAAGAATCAGTTGAGATTTTTTACCTCAAAAGAGCTTATTTTTAGAAACAGCGTAGAATCATGATATATTTCTTGTAAGAAAACAATGGACTGTAGCTCCAAAGTAAATTATAAAACTTGAAACAAATAAAAAGTTAATACAGTTTTATTAATTCAGAGCATATAGTTAGCACTCAAAAATACTTCTTATAATTATGATCATTATCTCCAATCACAACACTTGCAGAAAAGAGAGGCCTGAGAAAATACACTACTTGGATGAAGATGGTCTGAACGCTGAGGTGTTTCTGGTAATGGCTGACTCAGTGAGTAACTTGGAAAAAGAAATCATATCTTTTGAAGCCAAGGTACTGAATTCTCTCTAGTTCTCAGTTTTGCCAAGGACAGCTGGCTCTGTGCACATCTCCACTAACAGAACAGGGCCCAAGGGTGAATCCTAAAATTTTTATGTGTAACTGAAACTAAAGGTCTTCTGTCTATAAAGAGGATCACATGCTTCTGTAGATTAACCCATGATGACATGCTCAACAGAGTCTAACTCAGAACTATTCTGTCTAGAACTCAACTACACACAATCCCAAAGTGGCTCTGACTTCATTTGTAAGAAGATAAGATACTTGCCTCTCATTGTGCAAAGGAAACACCTAGAAAATAAAATGAACCTCCACCCTGCCACAGGTTAGACACTTCTATTTAGTGAGTCATGATATGAAGCTCTAACAGGGCAGAATACATTTACAAAGAATGACATTATCAGTCCCAAGAGAACAACATCATTTTCTTCACTCTTAAAAGTTCTATCAGCATACCTCATGTAACAAACAAACAAATAAGCAAACAAAAACTAATGTACCTGAACTTACTAGATACTCTCATAGCAGACGCTTATATACACTGGTGAAAATAACAAATCTAAAGAACTTCATACCTAACTTGGAAATGTATTAAATAAAGCTTAATTTACACAAAACAGCTTAAAATTTGTTGCTCTATTAATTTATTTTTCAAATGTGATCAAATTGGCCATATAGAATCCGAATTGGGTGGACAAAACACAACTATCCTGAGTCACATCTACCTCACCTTTAAGACAAAACTATTACTTTCCTTCCACACTTCATGTTGGCTGAAGTATGCTGTCTTAAGCCAGGTAAACATATATGTACTATCTTACTGAGGAAACTTTAACAACATTGCCAAAGCTGTGCATTAAAGTTTTAAATGTCTTTTTATTATAGGACTAAATTGATGTATTTTTGATAGAATCAGCACTTAGCACTTCATATTTTAGTCCAGGTGATAACCCTGCTGGGAACGGAGATAATAACAATGTATAAATTAGTCTTTCTTTCAATTTTGAAATATCATTTGGATCCCATTCCCTCATTACTTTCATAAACCTGGTGAGAGCACCTTTCCTTGAAGTTATTGCCCTATATGGAAAGATATTTTTCCTCATGAATCCAAATCTAAAATGAGGCTGTAGCATGCAAAACCATCCTAGAAGTAGTGTTTCAAGTTCAAAGCCATTACAAAAGATTGATACATCTGCACATTCTATGGACTTGAGCACTTGATTTTAATCTGGTAAAACAACCTAAAGAAAACAATTTGCTCCATCAAAATCTTCACCTACACTCGTGAAAAAGCCTGACTTTCAGCTAAAATGGGCAACACGTTTTTACCAAGTGACCTAGGGTTAACACAATGTGTCACACTGCCTGATGTTTCAAGAGTAATGGGAAACCATCATCCACTGATTCTTTCATAGAAATGGCTAATTACAACTAGCATAACAGAAGTAAAACTATAAAGCTGAAACCTGTACTTTTTCTAAGTCCCAAACACCATTAATAGAAAAATACTGAAGGCACACACTGTTTTGAAGTCTACTGAAAATTTCCTGGTTTTAGACTTTAAAAAGCAAACATTAGATAATAACTGAATCACGCTACATGGTTCAAATACAGGTTCTTAGTCCAGTTAACTAGCAAGTCATGTTCTATAATTACCTTTTTTGCTGCCTAGCAATATTTACCATCTGCCTTTGTTCTGGGTTGTTAATTATAGCTCTCTCCATCCCCATTCTCACCAGAGCAGTGAGAGGCAAACAGTCTTACTTCATATCTAGAATAGGTTTTCCTAAAACTCCCCTATCATTGATACTACTTTTGGGTTTCTCTGATGAAAGGCAATTTTACCAATAGTTAACAGATTCTGACAATATTCACCTGTTTATTAAAAAAAAGTTTATTTTTGTTGTTTTTCTTTTGCATCATCCCCTATGTAGAAAACACTGTGCAGAAAAACGTATAAAGAGGAAACAGAGCAATGGATTTGAAATAACTCTAATCTTCTCTGTTTTTTGAAGACTAAAGTAACAGTAAAGGCAAGGTCATTTTAAACTCTGAAAAAATCTACAATATGAACTGGTGCTCATTCCAACAAGGCTATCTCCAAGTTGGTTGCACATGTCTAAGAACCAGGGATCTAGAGGCCTTGTAATTCTGGGTTAGCTTTCTAGAGGTTCATTTCAAAATACCTGGAAAGAATCCACAGTCTTCTAGCAATGGGCCATTCATTTAACTGTTTATTGAGCAAATGATGACATGTTTTCTAACAGAATTTGCCGTCTAGTGGGTAAGACAGATAGGGCACAAATAATAAATGACTGCCCGCCATGGCTTAAGGCAGAGTTAAGATTCCAATTTTGAATTCTGTGGCTTTGATTGATGTCTCTTAAATCTTGCCGCTTGGTTTAGGATGGAGAAACATACCAGATTTAGGAGCAAGAAAACAGGAGAATTTATTTCTTTACCTTCAACTTTAATTTTTCCCCAGAATCAAAAATTATACACCATGTAAATGAAAATAGGGAGTTATCTGGGTTGGGGGGGGTAATTTACTTTACTAGCTAGAGGATTTCTTTACTTTTTGTGCCTATTGCCTACAGCAGCTGAAAGCAGTAACTTCCTTTTTTTTTTTAATCTCTGAAACACAAGTTTTGCCTGATCAAAGTTGATTCGCCTGCCTTGTTATCATTATTTCATCTTTATAGAACAGAGTAGCAACAACAAAAAGAAATAGGATTTTAACTAATCTTAGTCCTATTGAATTCCCCTGGGTGCTTTTGACACCAACATCAACTGAGTTCCTTTGTACAAGTAAAATTCTATGCTTTAAGAGCAGATTTGGATTGGGGGAAATGGGCCCAGGGCTCAGAATGGAAATTAGAGGACAAAGTTTTGGAGTGAAGGGCATGAGTAGTTAAGAATGGTTAAAAGTCTGAGAAAAGGGCTTCCCTGGTGGCGCAGTGGTTAAGAATCCGCCTGCCAATGCAGGGGACACGGGTTCAAGCCCTGGTCTGGGAAGATCCCACATGCCGCAGAGCAACTAAGCCTGAGCGCCACAACTACTGAGCCTGCGCTCTAGAGCCCGCGAACCACAACTACTGAGCTCACATGCCACAACTACTGAAGCCTGATGTGCCTAGAGCCCGTGCTTTGCAATAAGAGAGGCCACTGCAATGAGAAGACTGCACACCACAACGAAGACTAGCCCCTGCTTGCCGCAACTAGAGAAAGCCGGCGCAGCAACGGAAGACCCAATGCAGCCAAAAGTAAATAAATAAGTTTATGGAAAAAAAAGGATAAAAAAAAAAGTCTGAGAAAAAAAGAGGGATTGAGTGGGGTGCGGGGGAGGGGTGGAGGGCCACATACCAAAATCAGGGGAGAGCATTTCAAAGTTAGGGTACTTGACAGACAACGCTACCATGTTAGAAAGTGGAAATGTTAATGTTGGAAAATGGAAAAATAACTATTGTATTTTTGTAACACAAACTACAAGTATGTGAAGTTTGGTTTATGGGGAGTCACACAATCTAACTCAACAGGAGGCACAGCCAGGGACCTGCCGGCAAAGAAGAAGTGATTTGGTAAGCTATATTTATCAAATATAAGTATTTTTGTCTAACCAGCTCTTATTGCTTACTTTTTACTTATCTCTCATAATAAATGTTCAATAAAGTACTTTTAAAGTCAGTTCAAAATACAGTTCAATTAAATGACACTGTTCAAGAACAGTTACACCTAAACTTTATTCTATAATTGGTGAAAATCCATGATAAAGTAATTTTTTTTTCTTTTTTTGTGTGTGTGTGTGTCTGAAAAATAAGAAAAAAAATGCTAATCCTATTTGGAATAAAATTTTAAAAATAGCAATCAGATGACTTGTCTAAATATTCAAGAGAGTAATACTAGGAATAAGATCAGGGTATAGGACTATAATTAAGGATCAAGTTGTGTTCTAATAAATCAGCATGATTGAAATCATCTACTATGATTCATGAGCTAAAGAGAACTGGGTAACATTTTTACAGGGCAAATTAAGAGACATCAGTTGGCCTAAGAGAAACAGGCTTTCTTTAAATAAACCTACTCAATCATTTTTAAGTGTACAATTCAATGGCATTAAGTAGATTCATGATATTTTGCAACATCACCGCTATTTCCAGAATTTTCTCATCATCTCAAATAGAAATTTTGGATCTATTAAACAATTAAACTCTTAAAAAAAAATTAAACTCCCCATTATTTCCCCTCCCAAACCCCCAGTAACCACTATTCTATTTTCCATCTCCATGAATTTGCCTGTTCCAGGTACCTCAAGATTCATCCATGTTATATCATGTATCAGAATTAGAAGGAGCAGATTTAAGATAAACAAAAGGCCAGAATGATGTCTTCTTCTACTGGGCAAAATTTCACGTGGAGATCATTATCCCAAAGTGGTGCTATAGCCAGAAAATCTAACAGATCTAGTGTAGATACTTTTTTAGGGAGAAAATGAAGAGGTAACAGTTGATTTAATAGACTCTTTAAATTACTGGTTCAAGGAAATCTACATAATAATCAATTTAAGACATGCCCTATATTCCAAGGTAGTTAAAAGATCTCATAAGCTTTTATCTGCTTGGTATGCAGTCTAACACTTGTCATCTACAATAATCATAGCACATTCATTCAAAAATCATTCAAATTTTATGCCGTCCTAAATTGCTCTGAAACACGCATCTGATCATATAGCTCTTATTTAATTTCTTATAAGTTCAAGTATCTCTTGAGGAAAACATTTGATTATATTAAAAGTGTTTAAGTATATTAAGGCTTCAGGCTCTTTAATCCATTCATTTTGATTTTTTGTTTTTTTACTGCCTGTATATTTCTTTCTATTTAGCCAATCAAAACCAAATGGGAAATACAAAAATATGGAATTAAATTAGTAACACAAAAGACTGTTTACATAGCACAGAGGGAAGTTTAAAAGCAGCCCCTTTATGACTTACTTGATCAGCTTAGAATGTTAGAAAAGCTCATTTGGAGTCTTAATCAGCTGATCTTCCACTGATGATTTTCTAGATCAATTGCAAATGATCATTTAGCTATGTGTTGAAATAAAGTCTCCACACTGGTTTTTCAAAAGTGGAATATTTGGTTGTATTAATCTGATTAGTAGTTCTCCTAAGAAATAAGAAAACAAAACAAAACAAAACTCTAAAGACATTCTAAGAGTTAGCATCTGCCTTTCCAAACATAAAGACTTCCTGAAGGAGAATTTTAGGTCTCCTAAAATTCAACTTGGTCCACTGGCTTCATCTATCCATACTCAAAATTCCTTAGAACTACTATTCATAAGATAAAAATATTCAAATGAATGAGTTCCCCTGCTTCCGTTTTTAAGCATATTTACATCATGGTTGAGCATAATAAGGCCAAGAGATAAATTGACCTCTCTTAGATCAGAGAAGGGCATAAGTATTTGTTGAATTGAAATTGGCAGAGCTAGGACTTGTACTGTGTTTGGAATCACAAAATGGTGATTCTTTCCCCAGGAAAACTTCCACTTTCACTCCATGTTCATGAAGAAGGGATAGATAGGAGATCAGAGGAGAAAAGAAAATAAAATAGGATGATTTCTCCAAGAGTTAGTCTCTATAAAGTCCAGATCGCAAAACCTAAGAGTAACAAAACATTTAGCTACAGTCCATTCAGTGCGGTTTTATAGGAATGTAATTTGGAAATACTTTCAAACTTCGCAGTCAATCTTATTATGCCTTTCACCTAATCCCACCTGAATTACCTGTTCATTTACAGACACAAAAATCATTGCTAACTTATCAAGAAAATATAATAATAGCATCAGCTATACTACCTCTTTTTCAATAACTTAGAGGTGGCTGGACAAAGTAATGAGAATACGAAGATCCAAGTAACAGTTACAGTCATGACAAAACCATTTAAAAAGTCTTGAATAAGTCATCGACTTTCTCTAGCTCTGTTTCCTCATCAGTAAATGGGATTGATGACCTTTGTGGCTTCCTTAGATTAAATTTTTATAACTCTACTTTTTTTTTTTTTTTTTTGCGGTATGCGGGCCTCTCACTGTTGTGGCCTCTCCCGTTGCGGAGCACAGACTCCAGACGCGCAGGCTCAGTGGCCATGGCTCACGGGCCCAGCCGCTCCGCGGCACGTGGAATCTTCCCGGACCGGGGCACGAACCCATGTCCCCTGCATCGGCAGGCGGACTCTCAACCACTGCGCCACCAGGGAAGCCCCAGACGGTATATTTTTATGCTTCTACCTAGTTACACAAAGCCCAATTGCTTTCCTGAAAAGAAAAACATGATTTTATATTTCCACCAATAATATGCTAGAAATATAGTTCTCATATTAATGAAAATATGTCTCTTGCACCTTGCCCAATATTGTCATGAAAACTTTTTTCAGAATGATCTATAAAAAATGGGCAGCATTTTCCTTGACTTCTTTTTGGATTATTCTGAAGCTTGAACTGTCTCAGCTGCTTATTAGAAGTGACAGGCTAGTTAGCCTCCTTATTCTTCAAATTCTTCATTGGCATGAAAAATATACTAGTATGAAAATTATAGTATTTCATACAGGTGCTTTGAGGATTGAATAATAATGTAAAGTACTAAGCACAGTGCCTGACACAGAGGAGTACTCAGTAAATACTGGGGTCACTGAATGATTACTGACTCCTGTCTTCATCTTCATTTGGTATTACATATTTAAGCTATATAACAGATAACTTTTACTTAGGTTAGTTCATTACAGTACACACCAAATACGTATCAGTAAATGTAGTGTATCAAATGTCTATTGTGCAAGGACCACAAATGTGGAACCATTGGAAGAGTTGCTAAGTACTTCCTATTTTTTTAATTTTAGAATCAAAGAAATAATTATTGTTTACACTTGAAGACAATCCTCTTTATAAATGTTAACTTTGTTCAAATGAGTCAGAGGATAAAGTGAATTCTGGCTCAAGGCCAGAGGAAATACTCTGATGTAATCCTGTCTGGATACCAGGGCAGCCGCCTAACCAATTGTTTCATCTTGTGCAGAAATGAAACTGACCACTTGTACAGAAGGAACTCTTACACTTTGATTATTCTTGGAAGAAAAGGCTCCAGTGGCCATCACTAAAAGCAGGGCCAGTGGTCTGAGGGGTAGTGATGACTAATGAAGCCCATATTCAGTTGAACTGATAGTAAATGGCATTAGAATTTCCCTTAATCATGTGATGTAAGCTGCTACTGAATATTTTTCAGAGCCTTACTCACTGCACCTCTTCAGCTTGTGCCCTGTTACTTTTCACCTGAATTACTGCAACAGCCTTTTAAGCATCAACCAGTTTTATTCCCGACCCTCCATCCATCTCATTCCCCCAACCATCATCATACATGCACTAATTTATTCTCCACAGTGCTTCCAGATAGCTCTTTCAATAAAAGTCAAGTTCAACGAACGGCATTTCCCTGTTTAAAATCCATTGGTTTTAAGAGAAAAAGAATTCTCTAACTCTGACATAATCTAGCACAGGGTTTTTCTAACTTTAGTGTGATGAGAAGCACCTGGAAGACTAGTTAGATCAGTTTCTCAATCAGGAGGCCTAGGGTTAGGCCTGAGAATTTGCATTTCTAATAAACTTCCAGGAGATGTTGATGCTGCTAGCTGGGGAAACACGTTGAGAACCGGTGATTTACCAAGTCATGCCTACCCACTGTGCCTCACTGCTCAGCAAGATGCCCTTCAAACCCTCAACTCTTATAGTTCCCCAAACTCATCATGTTCTTTCTTGCCTATGTGTTTCTGTCCACACTAATTCCTCTACCTGGCATGCCTATCCTGTCTGCCTGAAGGTTAATCACCAACCCCCTCCCGCTTCTGTTGTGATAGCATGCATTCCCTTCTCTCCTTTTGTGTCCTTATCACATTGTGCAGTTAACTGCTGTGTTATTTACACTCTGTGCTGAGGTCCTTGAAGGCTAGTTGTCTCTTATCTTTGTATACTCAGTGCTTAGCAAAATGACACTTGGCAGGAAGGCATTCAAATGATTTTTTTCAATGAATGTTGGTAACTCTATCAGGCACAATGACTCAGAATACCTTGACAATTTGCGACTGACAGTTGCTTTTTGTTTGTTTGTTTGTTTGTTTTCTCTTCCACTTCCCCTCAGAGATGAGTGGGAACATCCTAAAAGAAAAGGACCTATGTGCTTCTTGTCTGCGATGGAAACAAAAAAGTGAAAAGACTACACCCACTCTCAACTTATTAGCGAGAGAACCAGAAGAGTATGAATGGATAGAAGAATACAGCCTGAAGCTCTGGGTTAACCAGACAAAAGGTTAACACAGGGAACCCGTCAAGGTCTAAGGTAGAGAGAGCTCTGTGTGGGGAACCCAGGCAAATATTCTTATTATCTAGTTTATCTAGATGATGTGTGTGTGTGTTTAAATTTTTAATGCCACATAGCTTTCACTAATTAGAATCCTTGTTAAACACATCAATACATGATTATATTTCAACTTAGAGTGAAGGTCTGCACAAACAGGGTCTAACAGTAAATACAGAGGTCGAAGTCTACTGCATAGCCGGCTCATAGTGCTGTTGTCAACCAAGTAAAATACTTCCGTTCCAATTCTATACGGAAAGAAGATCTAACTCTTGAAATGTAGTGAGTTTTTCACACTTCTGATGCTAAGAACTTTTTATTAAAATGTCTTTCTACTGTTATTTTGAGTTAGCTTGTACCCCAAAGCCCTTAAAAGGCGATAGCGAGGAATTAAACCTTATAGCCCACTTGAAAATCTACAATGACCAAATAAAGTACATCTAGAGAATTGTGTCAAAATGTTATATGCAAAGCTCAAGTTCCATATAGGAAAGAAGGATCTGTATAAAATAGATAATAAGAACCTACTGTATAAAAAATAAATAAATAAAATTCAAAAATTAAAAAAAAAGAAAAAGAAGGATCACCACTATAAGAATCATTTCTTAGAAAACCATTCATACTGCTGCCAATATTTTATATGTTTAAGTTAGAACGGGCCTACAGGTCACTAACTCAACCAGAGCCGATGTGGCATTTATTGTTAAGTGTTGTAAATAATTCAAATAAGATTGTGAGAATTTTCCCACTGACTCCTTGATTGCAATGTAGTTTTAATTTAATCCTAGAACAATGTACTATTAATAGCTGGTAGAAAACAGGTGCTTAATGAATGGTAGTTGAATTAAAAGAAACCTATTTGTCAATTTTTACAATTATATTAATATGGTAGAGATATTAGCTGTTTCTGATTATCTCTCTGCAGTCCCCATATATGACTAATGGATACAAATCAAAGAATAACTCAAATACTTTTTATTATATATTCATGATAATGGTCCTAATGTGATTTCTAATTTGTTTCCAATTATACTGCTTTTCTTTGGCAGGCGTATGCTCCCAGAAATTATATGCCAATTAGTCATGAGTTCTATTGTCCAGGTAGTTTTCTGGCTTAGCTTTTGCCCATTGGTGAGATAAACTCCTTAAGATTGCCCGAACATTAGTGTGAACCATTTCAGATAGGTCTGGTTCTGCCTTTACCTCCTTTGTATTCTATTCATTAGAAGCTAGTCACTAGGTCCAGCCTAAACTCATGGGGAGGGGATGATACAAGAGTGTGAACCTCTGGAGTCAGGAATCATTGGGAACCACACTGACCTCGACTATCACAATTTCCTATTAATTTTTCATGTCTTGTCTCTGACTCTTATTAATTCCTACTTTGCACTAATATTTATTTTATTTGATACTGGACTTCACACTTGTAAAGTACAATTCTATGTTTCAAGGTGCTTATGTAGTAATAAATGTAAAGTATAAAAAAAAATCCCTCTCCTCTCCAAAAACAACAAAAAACCCAAAACACTCCCAAACTCAAAATCTTCTGGTAAATTATAATTTACCCTAGCAGAAAGATGTCAGATTGAAATTCATAATTTTTAAATGTACTTTCAATTTTTAAATTATAGAGTACAGAAGTTTAGAACTTTTTAGTTCAATTTCCAAATATTCTGTTTTTATTTTAATGATTTGAATAGGTGTTACTGACTTGACAGCGTTTGTAAAGTTTGCGTACTTTTAACTTTACATTTTGTTTTTTCCTTTTCAACCAACTAAATCAAGTTACTGTACTGATACATATACTCCTTGTATCTAACAAATGTTCTTTAACATCCTCTTAAGATCTAACGATACCTTTTAACAAATGTGGAAAAGAGTGAAAAGCCTTATGGTGATCAGAATACTAATTGGAATTTGAAGACAAATCACCCCTTGAAGAACAATATTCTGAAGAAAAAAACAGCCATAACATTGCAGAATTTAAGAATTACAGAGTGACAAAATAGTGAGCATTGGTGAATTGAGTTAAAGGATTTAGGAAGTAAAATCCTTTTGGTAAATGAGCATGAAATTGTTTCAAGCCAATGTACCTTTAATTGTTGAGGATGTCAAAGTATACTAAGTAAGCTCTGTAATTCCTAAATCAGCACTGACTTGAAATTTAACGCTTAGCTAGTCCTTAAAGGAGAGGATCACGCAGTAGAGGATGGATCACTTTTCTCCAAAAAGATACTTCAATTTTGAGATTACTCAAAAAAACAAGGGGCTAGTGGTAGGTAGCCATTCAAAGGCCAAAAAGAACGGAAACACCATCCTCCAATCAAACCTTTGGCAAAACAGTGTATTTTTAAAAATGTACTTAAACATTAAAAACCAATGCAGGCGATTTGGATAGGGGTTTCAAGAAACTGGAGGGATGGGTTAATAATGAGGGTAACTGGCATATCTGTGAAATGAAAAGATAAAAAAAGACTTCTTGTTCTCATGAGAACTGCTGCCTACAGGGAAGCCTGGCTAGGGAGGGCCCCTGTCTTGCAGTGTATTATTAGCAGGTGTGAATAGCTGTTAACATCATAGATTGTCACTGTTAGCAAGCTGTTACATTCTAGCGCATTTTAGATGTAACATGACACTAATAGTAACTACACTTTCAAGCGTAAGAAAGTGTGAACATAGTTCAAATCAGTCCTGAAAGGGAAAAAAGTATCCCCCAAGCTCCCTTTGTTTCCAAAGAAGCCCCTTTCCAGCTCACATGATGTACAAAAAAATAATAATGAAAGCAAAAAACATGCAATTTAACATGTGATATTTGCTTAGTGACAGACTTTTTAGTAGAGCCTGGTGGTAGATGCTTAGGAATGTTCCCTCACTTGAACAACATCTTTAATCACTTTTTATTATACTAGGGTATTTGTATGTGGGCTGTCATTCTTTGTAATATAATTTTCTTATTGTTTATTTAAGAATCCATATACTGAGTGAGGCTTGTGAAACGAAGCTATGAAGCAATCTAATTACTTCCAAGATCTGGTACACACGCGCTGACTGCAAATGAGATCTGTCTAACCATCTTCAGGGGGCGATTTGTTATTCAAAACAAGAAAATCCTCGAGGCAGGAACCTTGTTGTCTACTCATCCTGTGAATAATTTCAGCTGGTTTCTTTCCAATAATTGGAATCCCAAAGGAAATGTTCCAGGTGTTTATCAGTGTAATGATAGTCAACCAAAAATGTAAAGAGGATAACCAGGACACTATTTTCTCTTTATTAAAAAAACGAACAAACAACTGATACCTATTAATGTATCTAATAACGTGGCTGAACAGGAACCTTAGTATGAAGGAAGTCAATTTCACTATAAACCTTGAGTGAAAGGCAGGTATTAGATTTTCTAGTTGTCTAAGAAAACTGTTGGCCCTATTCCTTAATAATATGGGGAAGCATTAAGCTCAACTTCCCTAATAATCTGGTTTTAATTTTGCATTCACCTACTGAAAAGTATTGGTACATATTCCTCTTTGCTAATCAATTGTAATTATCTCTGTCTTTAAAAGAAAAAAGCAATATGCTTGGTCAACTGGGGAACTTATGAATAACAACAGCAACAACAAAAATGTTTCCAGTAAAGAAAAAGCTATGAGTTTTTATATAAAGTTAAAAAAACCCCAAAAAACAAAACCAGACATCACAATTTAGATTTGAAAAGCATTCTTTGTTCAGTCAAGTTAGGGGATATAAATTTATAGGGCATATTCCTAACTTCCCAGGGTTAATTCATAGAGGAACTCTGTATAAGTAGCGAGTCTCATGTGGGCTTAGAAACAGTAGGTGCTCAATAAAAATTTGATTGCAATAGAGTATACATTAAAAAAAATAAATTAAAGGAAATAAGTGATTTTTTCTTTTTTTTTGAGACTCCAAGGAAGTAGAAGTAGATAAAGACAATGATTATTTTTGTATGCAGAGATTGGAAATAGGGCTGTAAGGGTATCAGCTTGGCAACGTGCTCTTCCTTATAAAAGCATCAAAAGGCAAGTCCAGGTTGAAACCATATAACTGAATTCTGTTTCATGCCATGGCCTACTTCAGGTAAAGGTTTTACATCACTAGCAATTTCACTCAGCTCAACCATCAGAATTACTCCGACCTTATCATTTCATGCAGCAACAATATTTTCAGAGTCACAAGTAGAATAAGATGAAAACAAAGCTTAGGAGTGTTAATTATTTCACAGCTATTCCTCCTCTATTTTCATGGGTCAAAGAAAAGTCTTGCTTATTAATTGTTTAGAGTATTAGTTTTCCAAATTAGCTAAATATCAAGAGGGAGGGAAACCTTCAAAGTATTGTAAAAACCTAAGTGTATAAAGGCAAACATTGTCATGATATCTGTAGGTACTTCCTTCAGATTGTTTAAGACTGCAAAAAGAATATTATGAAGCCTTAAGAAGGAGTAACAGGTACTCCAAATACATTATCATTAAGAAATCTTCATGGTATAGTTGCAGGAATGCCTCTACAACAGTATTTTAGCTTCTAAGAAGCCAACATCCTTGAAGGCTGTCACCAATTGAATTCTTCATTCCATGAGTATAGTCTCCAACCTCCAGGCAGTTCAACAGAAGATTCCCCAAGAAGTATACAAAAATAGAAAGGGGAAATGTGGAAAAAATAAATTAAGGCATAGCCTAGACCTATAAAAACATGATAACTTAGTAAAGGAGACATTATTCCCATTCTGAATGGGATACAAACAATGAAGGGATTGGAACAAGGGGGAGGAAATTCAGTGGGACCTGTAAGATTTGATTGAAAGACATTTTACATAGAAGACATTCTAAATGGAGAGAATACCCAGCACAAAGGAACCAAAACAGAAAGTGTTCAGGTAACCTTAGAAATTTCTGTTTCTCAAGTTATGGGATAATTAAGATAGTTGACTCGGGACAGGAAGCCATCGGAACAATCACCATTTATTGATTTCACTTTTTTTTTTTTTTTTTGCGGTACGCGGGCCTCTTACTGTTGTGGCCTCTCCCGTTGCGGAGCACAGGCTCTGGACACGCAGGCTCAGCGCCCATGGCTCACGGGCCCAGCCGCTCCGCGGCATGTGGAATCTTCCCGGACCGGGGCACGAACCCGTGTCCCCTGCATCAGCAGGCGGACTCTCAACCACTGCGCCACCAAGGAAACCCTGAATTCGTATTTTTATCTGTCACAACACTCTGCACTTGACATATTACCTTATTTAAGC
Source organism: Delphinus delphis (assembly GCF_949987515.2). Lineage (NCBI taxonomy): Eukaryota > Metazoa > Chordata > Mammalia > Artiodactyla > Delphinidae > Delphinus > Delphinus delphis. The sequence continues at coordinate 39,451,585 of NC_082698.1, read as the reverse complement.
CTCACCACAATCCGTGAAATATGCCTTATTGTCTCTATTTTATGAATGAGAAAACTCACTAAGCCCTTAAAGTTTTTCTTTAAGTTGACTTAAAGAAAAACTGACAACATGAAAATTGTGAGTTTCAGTTTTCATTCAGGGTCTTACTTAGGACTACAGCCTGGGAGAGAGCTCTGAGGAACTTTTCTGAAGAGGAGCCAGTGTACATACAAATTTTTGACTAAGAAATACATGTAGTCAAGCATATATCCTGGTAAAATATTACTTCTAATCACACAGAACAGATATCTCAAGTTCATGATTTAAGTGTGTGGGAAGATGCAAGAACCTGGGGTCATTAAAATTCTTGCTGAGATATGCATCTATCTAAAGCCAGTTTATCCAAAGCACAAAGTGCTTTATCCCGTTCTTTTCTCATCCTGAATTCCTTTCAGAATGTACTGTCTGGTGGGTGACTGTGGTGGGTTGCTACTTAACCCTTGTATAGCTAGCTGGTTGATGAATGATGCTCTTTGTTGTTGTTCACAAGGTAAAGTCAGCTTTCAACCCACCTGAGCTGATTCTGATGTCTTATTCCTACCACCACGCTGCCTTGCCTAGGGGAGATGTGGGAGGTTGAAGCCACTGGTTGGAATCTCTGTAGGTTATACTGGGGAGTCAACGTGAGGTATCCGTGTAACCAGATGCCTCTTTTAGAAAGGACAGAAAGAAATGAAATTAATTTGGCATCCATGTCCAGGGTAGATGTAAGAGGAGAGAGACTAGAGGTCACTGTTACCCATAAGGAGAGGGAAAGTCGTAAAGCAGATTAAGCCAGGCTGGTAGTAGCCTGGATAAAGAGGAGGTGACAAAACCAGTGGACACAAACGCCTTTATTCCTTGAGGTGCTTTTGATTCTCCTCCTTCAGAGTGTGTAACCCTCTTTTCTGACTCTTTTATCTACCTTGTGCTCTGTAAAAAGGCAAAGTGCAAACATTTATTGAACATCTACTCAATAGTACATATTGTTTATTTAATTCCACTGTTTCATTTCAGAAGTTTAGATTCACCTGAGTTAAATAACTTGCTTAGGGTAAACATGCAAGCAACAGAGCTGTTTTTCAAACTTGCGTCTAAAGGTCATGCTTCTTGCCACTATGCCAGTCTGTCGAGATGAGTAGAGTCTATACTGGAAGAATTAGGGGGAAGAGAAGGTAGAAAGGGAAGGTGACATAGGGGAACAAAACTTGCCGCCCCAAAATATCTCTGGCATGTGGATTATTTCAAGCTGAAAACAATCAAGGTCCAAAAGACTCAGGAAGAAATGCTGACCTTCACCCTAACTGCTTAAAGAATGTAGGTAGAGGACCTGCTCCAGGAAGGGAGCCATCACCATAGATAACAATTGTATGAACTAGGTGTGTTCACCTAGTGGCTGCAAGGAACCTAGCAAACAAAGTCTGTTAATTTCCTCTCTGTGTCCCACTGTCTCTGCAGGGCCAGCAAACATGTGTTCACCAAACATGTGCTTTTCCACCTCCACGGCCAATTGCCTTCCTCTCCTTTGAAGTCCCCAACCACTACTCCCAACATCCTCTTCTGTCTTTAGCTGAAGATGGTATTTAAGGTGAGGGCTTCGACCATTTTGGTGAGTTACTTTTCCCGGGTCTCTCCCATGTGTACATGTTATTAAATTTTGTTTTCTCCTGTTAATGTGTCTCATGTCAATTTAATTCTTAGACCAGCCAGAAGGACCTAGAAGGGTAGAGGGAAATTTCTGCCTCCCCAACAGTGGGAAATCACTCCAATTCCTTATATCAGTATAAATATATCATGCCTGCCTCTAAGTTTCTCAAGATACTTCCAAGAACTCTTTAAAGTAATGTTTGTCAAGTACAGTCATGATAGGAAAAGCTAATTTCCCCTCCAAGTTATGTGTCAGGATTATTGCAGGTGAACTAAAAATGTTTTCTTTCCATGATATATAACCTTCTCTCTTTACAAAAGGTCCTTAAATGCTGGCAGGTGATTCTGTGAGTCAAATGAGCATGAAAGTTCAATTCACAATTAAGATACTTGAAATTCATTTCAAGGTTTCATTTAAAACGCTTAGCAGAAAATATTAGCACTAACAGAAAGAAAAAAAAAAAGAGCCTTTCTTTATTATTAGTGAGTTCCAAAGTTACTATGATTTCTCTTAAGAGGAATAAAAATAGGCACTGATGGCATTATACCAATAATGAGTAACTTGGTATTTGAAATTTCAAGTAAAACCATAATTAATAAGGAATTTTCTAATCAACATACATTTAAAATAAAGTATTCTACTGAACCACAGAGTCTGAATAATAGAGCAGCCTTATGCTACACAAATATTGAAAGTTCCTCTATTTTTCTTTTTCTCCATACCATCCCTTTATATCAAACTGATTTTTTTCAATAGGCAGATTAATTCTACTCTGTATGAGTTTTACTAAATGCCATATACATTAGACATTATGTTTATTTAATACTATTATATGTTTCTTATCTTGATTGGTTTTATTTGCAAATGTATCCACATACTTTGATACTAGGTGGGCCTTCAACTCTTTTCTCCAATCCTTCATGTACCTACCCAAGTACTGGAGAGAAAATGTTCAGAATATTTTCCTCATTTGTTAGATCTCTATTCAACATTTAGATACACCCAGGTTTGGGCCTCCGTGAAAAATAGCCAAATCAAAAGTTTTTGTAAAAACTATGCTCTTTCTCAATAAAAATCGGCTTTGGTGTTTCTATTCCTTAATAAGTCTTCTAAAATCCATCTTTTCTTTATCCTTCTGACCGTTCACTGGACCTCAAAATCCACAGCCATACTAGCCATTTAATTAGGAAAGGTTAAGGCCCAAAAACACTATTTACAAATCTTCCCATATTATCAATAATCCCTATCAATACCTTTCTGTCAATATTCTCTATGCTCTAAATGATCTGTTGTGAAAAAGAAAATGTGTTGTATGGCCTTCTACACACCACAGGTTCAAAGTCAAAGTTCACAGCTAATCCATCATGGCCAAATCCAAAAGACACTTAGCCACTGTCTCCTGAGCATCATTTTCTTTTAAGTCCTGAGGAGATAATTTTAGCTATAATACCACCATTCTATTGGGTTGGCCGAAAAGTTTGCTCAGCTTCAAGTAAAAAAAAAAAGACACATTTTTCATTTTAATGAAGAACTTTATTGAACAACGTATTCACTAACTGAACGAACTTTTTGGCCAACCCCACGCTCCAAAAGAGAACTTTTGCAGAGCTGTGAAAGTACCATGGAGAATATAAAAAGCATGAATTTTTAATTACATGTTCAAATTATAAGCCTAATAAGTTACCCTTTTGAGGGGCCTCTGTGGATGGACATTTCTTATCTGTAAAAGAAGGTAGAGGAGTACCTCCGTAAACAGTTGTGGAATGACTTGCTTACCAAGAACATTTTTGAAAAGAAAGATTAGATCAGAAAGCAGCTTAACTGTATTGTGGGTACCAGTTTATGAAGTTCACCTTAAAATCTGAAAACTAACCTGAGAAATTTACCACATGTATTAAAACATTTTCCCAAACATTAATAACAATTGAACATCAGTTTATAGGAGAAACAGTGCAACTCTGTTCACCCAAATTTCCTAAATTTATATGGCTTAATAATTCATCTGGAAGAGAAATCTATTATCTACTTAACTAATGTTCTGAGACATCAATGCCATGGTTGTAAATAAATCAAGCTGGCCAACACTTAATTCTCTTGGAAATGATTCCACTGAGCAATTTAACTCAATCAACAGAATTTTCCCATGAATTTTAAGCCACCGGTAACTCAACTAAGTAAAACTTCTAGGTCCTAAAAGAGAATGCCGGAATGTCTCGGCAAACACTGGGAAAAACCTAAAATTCAAATGCTCTGAAGCTCTGTCAAGGCAACCACTAGATAAGCTGTTAAACATGCCTGTTGAAAGACACCAACTCTCATCACTACTTGCTATTCCAATTTAATCAGCCCTGTTAACAAAGGGCATGAATAATAGCTTCTAATTCAACGTATTCATGAAACGTGAATACAAAGTATTAATATTCTAGTTCAACTTATCAAGTTGCATGGACCAAGGAGAATATGTACATCAAGAGCAGAAAAGAAACCTTTTTTTTTTTTTTCCCCGGTACGCGGGCCTCTCACTGTTGTGGCCTCTCCCGTTGCGGAGCACAGGCTCCGGACGCGCAGGCTCAGTGGCCATGGCTCACGGGCCTAGGCGCTCCGCGGCATGTGGGATCTTCCCGGACAGGGGCACGAACCCATGTCCCCTGCATTGGCAGGCAGACTCTCAACCACTGCGCCACCAGGGAAGCCCAAAACCATTTTTTTTAATGGCAAAAATTGAACAGAAAAAAATTGGAAGACCAGAATTGGAAGAAAAGACACAATAATGTTACCACACAAGTGAAAAGCTCAAAGAGAAAATGAAAACAAAATCCAGTCACCTTGCCCCAAAACAAAACCTTAAAAACTAACAGCAGCACATACCAACTATAAAGAAATGATTAAGGTTCAGTATTGAGCACGTGCATTAAAAAGCAGAGTAGTGTGATCTTACCTCTCAAGACATTCAAGAAGACAAAGAAGGAAGTACAAAATGTCCTAAGTATCCTTTCTGGGTAGTGGCATCAGAAATGATTTCTTTAATCTTTACAAATATGTTTTTTCTAAATATATTATTTTGATGATCAGAAAAATATTTTTAAATGTAAAAGGCATATTAAATTCAATAAATATTAGAAAAAAAGTCATTACGGAAAAAATATTCCTGCTGCTGTTATAATTATTTGCTGTTGTTTATGTCCTAAATTATTCTGATTGAAAAACAGGAAGCACAAGTAGGAGATTCAGAGAATGAGTAAATAAAATATTCCATCCTTCATTTAGTGTTTTTCTTTTTAAATCTAAGACTCCAAGTATCTTGATCTGTTTTTAAAAAGCCCCCACTAGAGCTCATTTCCATTTTTATTAGTACTATAATTATAGACAGAGTTAATTCTTATTTTTTTTTTTTAATTTTTTTATTTTTTTCGGTACGCGGGCCTCTCACTGTTGTGGCCTCTCCCGTCGCGGAGCACAGGCTCCGGACGCGCAGGCTCTGCGGCACGTGGGATCTTCCTGGATCGGGGCCCGAACCCGTGTCCCCTGCATCGGCAGGCGGACTCTCAACCACTGCACCACCAGGGAAGCCCGAGAGTTAATTCGTGATGGCTGTTTCTTCTAACTCAAGTTTGAGTCTCAGAAGATGTTTAGCATTTCAGAAACTCTATTTCTAATATCTTGATAATCTTACAACTTCATGTATTACATTTTGCACTGAACATAGTTTGAGTTATTTCGTATTAGTGAGAGTCCCATTTCCTATTTTTTTTCAGCTCACTCTGCTTCCTGTTATACTCAAGCTTTGTGGATACCTTTTATTGGCTGTATGTCAGTGGCAAATTCCATATAAATGGCTAGATTTCTGCCTCCAACTATTAAATGACAATGAAAGGCAATAAATATCCACAATTTCTCGGAGTAACTAATTTTAGAGAAACCAGAAATTGCTAAATTCAATCCATAGATAAAAGGCCAAGGCTCTGCCCAGATGATAAGAAACTTGACTAGTTGCTGGGGTGGGGGTAGGAGAGGCAGGATTTTGATCATTCTTATGAGAATGATGGCCATCACCATTGTGACTGTCACCAGCCTCTTTATCCAGAAAGAATGTGGTAAATATAGAAGAGGTTAGGTTCCTTCCTAAGACAATCAAAGGAGACAAAGGAATTGGACAGCAGAAGTCTTAAATTTCCAGGCTGTACCTTAAGATAAAAACGATGGGTGTTGTTTATCTGAAATACTATTTTTGAAAATGATTGACACTTGGAAGGCATGGCCAATAGCCATATATTCTTAATTTGTCCCAAGCCTTGATGTACTAGGTGCCTACTCAAGCCTGAGCAAATATCCCACAAACATGCACAAACATTTCTTGTGGAAGTCCAGAGAATTCTGCCCAGGAGGTAAGTGATAACAATAGGAGTTCAGACAACATATTAATCCTCTATTTCCTTACAGTCCAAAATCTTACCTCTAAGCATTACCTCTAAGTATTGCATTGGAATGCCCAGCTCATATAATCTAATCACCGTCCCACCTACCTGTAGTTTGGTTTTGATGTTAGTGTTTCTTGTATCAGTTCATTCAAAGTACACATATGAACCAATTTGGCAGGGTAATGGCTGTGGTGGAAACAGTGGTATCTCAGGATCTGGGATCCTTGCAGGGACCTCAGGGTCTGGGGACATGGTCCCTTCCCCTTCTTACACTTCTCGACCAGTGGATTTCAAACTGGTTCCTCTACAGTACTTCTCAGGGTCCGAAAATAATGGAGGTCCCAACTACCTACTGAAATCTTTCATGCTTTTATAGTTTCAGTTGTGATAACAACTGTAACGGAACAGTAGGTGTTCACTGAATGTATTACATGCTACACTTAGTCTTTAACAGGCATTCCCTTATGTAATCTTTGCCATAGTCTTAAGGCAAGTTCTTAACCATTTTAAAGGTAAAAGAACTGAGGCCCAGGAACATTAAATTATTTTCCCAAAGGCACACAACTAGTAAGTGGTAGAGACTCTGAATCCAGGTAGTATGATTACAGATCCCATACTCTGAACTATCTTCTTTCATGCTGGCACAAGTCTATAGAGCCTGCTCATGCCAATCCACAGTGATTTCTCTACCCCTCAGAATTCCTCTAAGTCTCCTGTTTGCCAGAATTCCTTATAATCTTTCTCTCTTTGTGCTGTACCTCTAAGTAGATTATAAATACTTAATTGCTCTCCAGGTGTCTAGCAGTGACTCATGAGATTTGGTAGGAGTCTAAGAAATCCGTTATGAATAATAGTACAGATGAAGTTGGATCTTCATCTATCGACTTCCAAAAACAAACTTTGAGATGATGTAGTTCATCCAATGTCTTACAGGGGACTGTCAAGGAGAGGGGTATAGTTTAGCAATCCAGGTGTGTGACCTTAAGGAAGTTGCTTAAGCCCTCTACAGCTCAGGAAGTTTCTTAAGCCCTCTACAGCCCTCCCCTGTGCAATGGTTTTAACTCTGCAATGGTGTTACACCACCCTGTGGTGCAGGACTGTTGCGAAGGTTAGAGATACTGCAGATAGCCAAGTGTAAGGACATAAAGATAAAGAATTACCACTCCTTAGATACTCAAAGTAAACCCGGATTCAACCAGAGCAGTGTTTTGCAAACTGTGTTACCTGAGCTGAACTTAAAACTGCCATAGAAGTGCTTAATCCACGGGGAGGAGTGAGAAGAAATGAAGAGTAAGGGGATGTAGGGCCAGCGGATGGGGCTCCCAGAGGCAGGTCTGTAATCAGAAAAGCCTGATCTCATAAATTTCATACACAAACACGCTCCATGAAATTTATTTTGGAAATAAAACAAAGAATTCAGTTATGAAGATAGTTTTAACAATACTGTTTGATCCCACTCAGAAAACTATAGACAACAGTGTTTAAAAGTCAATAAAAAGCTGCTCTATTAGAAATGGGAGGACTTATGAGGGTATAAAGTGTGTATTATTAGTAAGGCAGACTGTCCTTTGGAGAATACAAGTAGGAAAGAACACTTAGTTGTAGAAGACACTGTTCAGCTTCCTGAGCCCATAACATTTCTTGACCCTTCCCTCCCTGCCTTTCTAGGAAGTGTGTACTGCCTGTCTAGGATCTACTGCCACATTCACAGTGAAAACTCAGTTCTTGACATGTCGCGGAAATTAGCTGGTTCACTTTCTTACTTACATCCTTCAACACTCCAGGCTTCAGATCTGTACACGCCTCATTTCCAAGAAACTCCCCTTTTCTTTCTCAGTGACTGTGATAGATGGATGTCTCTTTATCTTTTAATTATCATACACTAAGAGATATGCATCTAGGACTTCCTGGACCCTCACCATGAATTAAATCAATGACCAGCTACACCAACTATAAAGGACCTTTTCCACTATTGGTCCAATGGATTGGATTTAACCATCAGCGAAAACATTCCCGTTATTCAGACGTCACCAACTCAAGTGGTTCTCTTAAATACATCCATCCACATTTGCTTTTTCACCTAATCCAATCTACACTCAATAACATGAAAAGCAACAAAATCAAATGAACCTTTTTCTTTGTTCTGTTTTCTTACCAACATGCTAGCCGTCAAAGTCAATAAATCTACAACTTATTCTTGTTAACAGCATGGTCCGGCAGCCCATGATTTTTTAATTTTTTCCTTCCCTCTCAACCTGTTCTTCTTTTAATTCCTTCCCCTCAACCTGTTCTTCTTTTAATTTTACTTCTCACTATTCTTCAAAAGAATATGCTAATTTGCACAAGGATGGTACTCTTCTAATTTTGTTTCACTCAAAAAAGAAAAAAAGTAACTTTTTCTTAAATATCTCTGTTCAACAGCAACAAAACAAGGAAAAAAACCCCACAATGACACCAAGAATAAAACTGACTACTTATTATTGGGTTCATAATTTTCTTTTAAATACTTCTGTATAAACAATTTGATGCGTGGGAGAGTGTAGGTTAACACAAATTAAGTGCCCATAAAATCTAGATTAGTGGCCTGAAACTTTAGATGCATAGGAATCACCCAGAGGGCTTGTTTTACACCGATTACTGTGCCCCACTCAAAAAATTTCTGAATCAATAGATGGAGGATGCCAGAGATTTTGCAATTGCCTAAGTGATGCTGATGGCTGTTACCGCAGGAACCACTTTGATAAACACTGTAGTAAACATTTGAAGTTCCCTAATCAAGCGTCTACACTTTAGGTGTGGGTAGTAGGCAAACTGCAGACCTGACTCAGGAGTCAACACACCTGGGAGGAGGAAAGAAGGGGTGCCTATAGCAAAGTGCTTCAATAGTGCTACCTAAATTTGTCAGAGGGTTTGTAAATGAACTCCAATTAATGGACTCCATGACCTTAGCCTCCACTTTCTCAGCCTCCGTTTTCTCATGTGGAAAATCAGGGACAGCCTCTCTCACCTATTAGATTAGGATATTTTTAGGAGCACATTAAAGGATATATGAATGACAGGTTGGAAATTATAAAAACATTGTTATCATGACTACTTAGAAATTTATTCAGGCAGCAAAGGACATCCCATAGGAAGAGTGGGCTTCTCAAATTCACCAATGAATTGCTGAGATTATGTTTCCTCTAGTCAGAGGAAGTTCAAGGGAAAAACAAAGGCAAGCACTCCTGTCATGACTCAATTTTTTCTTTTAATATATATCTTATGTACAAAATTTTTAAAAATTAAAAAATTTCTTTAATATTGTTGTTTATTCATAATTCCTACTTTAAAGAAATTCATTAACTAGTAGATTTATAGAAAAATGTAGCTACTTAGTGATGTCTCAAATACTGAACGATAAAATTTCATTGCATGAAACACTCAAGTATTTAAAAGCGCTGTAAAAAGTAGATTCTGCAGTTGGTTCTGATTGCTTATTATGTGTTTCTAAGGCTTTAAGCTTATGGCCTTTTCTTCATTATGTCACACAATTCATCCTTTTGTAACAGATGTACTTAATGTGTCCATGTGTTACAATTCAAAAATTAAAACAGTTGTGACTTGTGAATTGTAATTGCTGTGTAACTTTTTTGTGAAAATAGAGTCCTTAGGCCAACAGAAATAATCCTACAGATGCACTTGTGCTTTAAAGCAAAATGAACCACTGCAGACACAATTTAAAAGTTTGTGACAGCCGCAGCACAGCAAAGTAGTGTCAAACTCCTGGCCCTCTCTTGAAAACTAGCTCTGGGTCTCAGTGCTTCAGCTTTCACCCATCCCCAAAGCTCTGAGCCTAGAGCATCACTCACAGAATTCAAATGTTAGCTGCGTTTATTAGCCATCGCTACTATTGAGCATTCAATGAGAATCCATCACAGTGTAGGAAAGATTTTTAAAAAAGCAATTATAGAATATACAACATTGATCTAGCTTAGTACTTTGCTTTTTATTCTTTCAATCAGCTGAGTCTTAAGAAATCTTCAAGGTTTATAGCCACTCCAAGAGCTTCCTGTAGAATTCCTTTACATTAACAATAAAACTGGCATTCATTCCTTGTGTTCCCCTACCAATAAAAAGCACTGTATGTTGACCGTATAGGTATAGGCATTACATTTATAGTGCATACAGGGATTTGAGCAATAAATTATACTCAAATCTCCTTTTATTTTTTTTTTTAATATATCACCTTATACTAAATCAGACATTTTCTTCCTTCCTGCCAATGAAATGACTAGCTCTTGTATTAATCATATTTGAATATAGGTAGGCAGTAATTATATATGTAATTCTTACTTTTTTTTTAACAAATGTTTCTATTAACTACTTTGAAAAGCTGAACTTGAAAGTAGCATCCTTAAAACATGGCCTCCCTCCCCCTTCCACTCTCTTTTTTCATGTGCAACACCACAAACCTTTTAAATACAAATTTTTATGTGATATAATATTCTTCTCTTTAATACACTGGTTTACTGTTATTCACTAACAATCCAATTATTGACAGAAATGAAGCTTTCATTTCAACCTGATTATTATCCATTGTTTTGTGTAGATTGGTTTGTACCATAAATATTTTTATGTTATCATTATGACAAAATGTAGTCCTCTGTTATAAGTTTTCATCATCCTGGAAAAACAGACATGACTTAAAGCTCTCAAGGTAAAAATAAAAAGTACCGACGGAATTTAGTATGTGTGTAAATGTTACAGTTAATGTTTAACAAACCCACAAGTGTATCTTACATTTTGAAAGTGGTTTTAAAGGCACATTAGGATTACCATGGAGTTCCCTATTTTCTCAGGATGAAGTGAGAAGGAAGAGGGTCTATATCACTATGTGTGGTATTAAATATTTTAATATCACTACCTGTGATACAAAATTCTTACTATCTCAGGCTGTGGGATTTAATGTTACTGGGCAATGGTGCTACCACTGAAGTGTATTTGCTGGCTTTAGTCCTTTTACTTTTTTCCCCACTCATCTTTAAGGTTTTGACAGTTGGCAGATTTTCCTGAGTTAGGTTGCGTAATGTAGTGTTTGAAACAGAGCTGCAAGGGAATATACAAGCCACTTCACTGCATAGACTCAACTTAATTTTAAAAACAAAAATAAACAGAAAAATCCAAACCTTTCAACTTCATTCTTAAAAAGTCTTTGACACAGTGAAATATCTTCATTGGTCAGCTTCCCCCTGTCAAATATCTCAGGAAAGCTTAAGTATGGAAAGTTGAAAGTATTCAAACTAAAGCAGATGTTATTCAAGTCACCAATTTGTCAGATTTCTTGTAGGATGTTTAGGTTCTTTTGTGTTAGTACTGAAGTACTTTAGTCCTGAGGAATTTTTAAATACTCGCTATAAATAATCGAAGGAGAAAGAATTACTCAGATATTTTGCCCAAGTCAGTTCATAAAAGAGCTTCCACACCCACGATAGACATACTTTGCAGATAACTTTTCTATGCTAATCACCTTAATCTGGTATCAAGATGGTTTCCTACAAAGAGAGAGCTTTTAGTCTTGGGTTTTTATTGGGGTCTCTTTGAATAAGACCATTTGAATAATATACTGTCTAAGGTTTGGGTCACTTTGAGCGGGACACTCAAAGTGTGAGGAACAGACTTCAATTTAGTATCTGCAGGCAAAAATTCTAATTTGTGTACAACTGAAGTTGGAGCAAAGAGCATGCGATTCAAATCCAAAAAAAATCCCTGTGTAGTTGGGAGAACTGGCTATGGGAAATCTAGGTAAAAATAAGACATGTTTTTGCAAATTCACAAACAGGGTATATGCCACTTAATCTCTCTGTCATTGGAAACTAAGGGCCTTTTCCATCCTATTTGTTTCCAGTAACTTCAACTTCTCCATTTTTGTGATTTTAGAGAACCTGGGGCATAGAATTAAGGTAAGAGGCCCTGGGTTAGAGTAAATTTACATTGCTCTAGCTGTGAGCGTAGTGAAAGTGAAATCACAACCAGGAATAAGACTTAGAAAAACATGATAATAATATGCTTCCAGATATGGGAACTGAGTAAGTCAGGCGTATTCAGTGGACATATTAGAAATTCCTATCCCTTATGGGGTTTGAAAATGGACGGTAACACCGTCCTTTGTTAGTATAATCCCAAAACATTTAGACAAAAATATGAAATTCAAACAACACTGGAGACATTGTTTGGTGTTATGGAAACCAAATATAACCACTGACTTTTTTTTCTTCTCCCCATGGCATCTGGAATGCTTGTAATTGGATAGACGCAATCAAAGTGACCATTTTCGTATCACAGTTAATAAAGAAAACTTGAGCCTATTTAAGCCATGAATAACCTCAAGGCATTTGTTAGATTTGTTTCCAATATAACGTTAATTTTTTATATTTTTATATCCTCATCCCTCAGGGGAAAATCAATGGTGTTGTTTTATAAGATAAAAGTAACATAACATGGATTTCTTTCCCCCTATATCACTGTGGGTTTTGTTCTAAAAAAATATTCTTCTTATTGTGCTATCAGTGCACAATGTGCTATATAGCACACAGTGCTATCAGTGCACAATGTGCTATATAGCACACAGTGCTATAAGTGCTATCAGATCTTCCTCCTGGTGCTACCATAATAACCAATAGTATATCGGTTATTTATTTTCAAAAGAATCCCAGTTGATTTTTCCCAGATGAAAAACAAAGAGCTTGCTTCAAACAACCGTTCTCTTAGTTGGATCACTATGAACAAGCTTATAATCATAATTTAGAGCATATGTCAATCTATAACTTTAATAAAAACATTTTCTTTTTTGGATTAAAGACTTGAATGTAAGATCTGAAACCATAAAACTCCTAGAAGGAAACTTCAGTGGTAAGTGTCTTGATATCAGTCTTAGAGATGATTCTTTGGATTTGACACCAAAAGCAAAGGCAACAGAAGCAAAAACCAACAAGTGGGGCTACATCAAACTAAAAACTTTCTGCACAGCAAAGAAAGCCAACGAAGTGAAAAGGCAACTTTCAGAATGGGAGAAAATGTTTGCAAATCATATATCTGATAAGGGATTAATATCCAAAATATATAAAGAACTCATACAACTCAATAGCAAAAAACCCAAACAATTTGATGAAAAAGTGGGCAGAGGATTTGAATAGACATTTTTCCAAAGAAGACATAGGGATGGCCATAAGGCACACGAAAAGATGCTCAACATCACTAATCATGAAGGAAATCCAAATCAAAACCACATGAGTTATCACCTCTCACCTGTTAGAACGGCTATTATCAAACAGACAAGAAATAACAAGCGCTGGCGAGGATGTGGAGAAAAGGAAACACTTGTGCATTCTTGGTGGGAACATAAATTAGTGCAGCCACTATGGAAAACAGTATGGAGGTTCCTCAAACAATTAAGAATAGAACTACCCTATGACCCAGCGATTCCACTTCTGGACACCTATTCAAAGAAATAAAACACTCTTTTTTTTCTTTAACATCTTTATTGGAGCACAATTGTTTTACAATGCTGTGTTAGTTTCTGCTTTATAGCAAAGTGAATCAGCTATACATATACATATATCCCCATATCTCCTCCCTCTTGCGTCTCCCTCCCACCCTCCCTATCCCACCGCTCTAGGTGGTCACAAAGCACCAAGCTGATCTCCCTGTGCTATGCAGCTGCTTCCCACTAGCTATCTATTTTACATTTCATAGTGTATATATGTCCATGCCACTCTCTCGCTTCGTCCCAGCTTACCCTTTCGCCCTCCCCATGTCCTCAAGTCCATTCTCTACACCTGCATCTTTATTCCTGTCCTGCCCCTACGTTCTTCAGAACCATTTTTCTTTTTTTTTAGATTCCATATGTATGTGTTAGCATACGATATTTGTTTTTCTCGACTAACTTCACTCTGTATGACAGACTCCAGGTCCATCCACCTCACTACAAATAACTCAATTTCGTTTCTTTTTATGGATGAGTAATATTCCATTGTATATACGTGCCACATCTTCTTTATCCATTCATCTGTCAATGGACACTTAAGTTGCTTCCATGTCCTGGCTATTGTAAATAGAGCTGCAATGAACATTGTGGTACATGATTATTTTTGAATTATGGTTTTCTCAGGGTATTTGCCCAGTAGTGGGATTGCTGGGTCATATGGTAGTTCTATTTGTAGTTTTTTAAGGAACCTCCATACTGTTCTCCGTAGTGGCTGTACCAATTTACATTCCCACCAACAGTGCAAGAGGGTTCCCTTTGCTCCACACCCTCTCCAGCATTTATTGTTTGTAGATTTTTTGATGATGGCCATTCTGACCGGTGTGAGGTGATACCTCACTGTAGTTTTGATGTACATTTCTCTAATGATTAGTGATGTTGAGCATCCTTTCATGTGTTTGTTGGCAATCTGTGTATCTTCTTTGGAGAAATGTCTATTTAGGTCTCCTGCCAAATTTTGGATTGGGTTGCTTGTTTTTTTGATATTGAGCTGCATGAGCTGCTTGTAAGTTTTGGAGATTAATCCTTTGTCAGTTGCTTCACTTGCAAATAGTTTCTCCCATTCTGAGGGCTGTCTTTTGTCTTATGTTTTCCTTTGCTGTGCAAAGTTCCATTAGGTCCCATTTGTTTATTTTTGTTTTTATTTCCATTCCTCTAGGAGGTGGGTCAAAAGGGATCTTGCTGTGATTTATGTCATAGAGTGCTCTGCCTATGCTTTCCTCTAAGTGTTTTATAGTGTCTGGCCTTACATTTAGGTCTTTAATCCCTTTTGAGTTTATTTTTGTGTATGGTGTTAGGGAGTGTTCTAATTTCATTCTTTTACATGTAGCTGTCCAGTCTTTCCAGCACCACTTATTGAAGTGGCTGTCTTTTCTCCATTGTATAATCTTGCCTCCTTTATCAAAAATAAGGTGACCATATGTGCGTGGGTTTATCTCTGGGCTTTCTGTCCTATTCCACTGATCTATTTTTCTGAAAAACACTAACTCTTAAAGATACATGTACCCATATGTTCATTTCAGCATTAGCTACAATAACCAATATATGGAAATGACAGGTATATCAATGAATGAATTAGTAATGGAAATGTGGTGTATATATACACAATGGAATACTATTAAACCATTAAGAAGAAGGAAATGCTGCCATTAGTTACAACATGGATGGACATTGAGGGCATTATGCTAAGTGAAATAAGTCAGAGAGAGAAAGACAAATACCATTGTGATCTCACTTATATGTGGAATCTTAAAAAAGAAGAAAAAAGAGTTCTGGCTCTTAAACACAGAGAACAGATTGGTGATTGCCAGAGGTTTTGGGGGGAGAGGGGCAGTGAGGGGTGGGTAGAATAAGTGAAGGGGGTCAAATTGCACAAACTTCCAGTTATAAAATAAATAAGTCCTGGGGATGTAATGTACTCACGGTAGCTAGAGTTAATAATACTGTGTTACATATTTAAAAGTTTCTAAGAAAGTAGATCTCAAAAGGTCTAATCCCAAGAAATTTTGTAACTATGTATGGTGATGGATATCAACTAGACTTATTGTGGTGACCATTTTGCAATATATTCAAATATTGAATCATGCATAACTAAAACTAATACAACGCTATATGTCAATTATACCTCAATATATAAAAATAAGACAACTATTTTTTATATCCTATTTAAAAAAAGACTACCCACAGGTGTTAGGTTCACATTCGTTATCAGAGGAAGTCACTGGAATGTATTTATTTAAGGCCTGATACAACTTCAAAAAGTGCTCTTGTGAACAAGAAATGACTCAGGTACATTGAGGAGCTCTTGAATGTCACCTAGGATTCAGTGATGACTGTGCAATTAAAAATGCATTAAAATGCTAGGCAGCTTTCAGGCTAATCTAGGGAGAAAGAAAAGAGGGCTCAACATTTTCAATCATGAAAGAAAGTGGGTATTGTTGGGGGAAAAGGGGTCACAAGCCAGGTACGTGAGAAAGAAAAAAGGTGTGGATAGACAAGCTATTGAGTACGAAGGGCAATTTCCTCAGACTTAGACTATTACACCCAAGTAGATGAATGTGTTTTGAAAGATACTCCAAGTGGTCATCACTGGCAAAATAATGGTTAAGAAAAAATAGACAAGACTCAACACAATCCTGAATTCTGAGAAACGACTGGATCTAAAAAGCCAACTAAGGACATTTTAAAATATCACATGTTAAGAGTAAGATAACATCGCTGTAGCCATTTGGTAAAACTAACACCCATGATGGAATCTAATCAGAATTATAAATTATAAAGTGATCAGCCTGAGAGTATAATTTAAACAAATTTAAAATACTATTTAAGAACTATAATCATCAATCGTAAGTACAATCTCCCTGGATAGAAGACAGCACAAAAGGTCCTGAAAAACAAATGACCATTATTCACACCTTATAGCTCTTACACAACATTCAGAACTTGTTAATGGATATTATTCCTTACACATGCACAAAACCTCTGCATCTACACATGCAGAGATGTATTTGTACACCATCAACCACAGACTCTTTTCTGAATACAACCTTCACATCTTTGGGCACGATAAACACACACAACCACATACCCACTCATGAGACATCTGAGTCTGTGTTAAAGAACATGCTCCATCACTCATTCCCTTTAATGATGGATGTTCTGACCCCAGAACAGTTAGGATCATAATTTGCATTCAACAGCCAGTTCCTTCTTGTTCAGTCAGATGCATAATGTCTATTTAAATTTACCAAGCATGAGAACAACAGAGGCTAGTGCAAATGAACAGCATTTTATAAGAACCTAATAAGAAAACTGACTTTCACGAAGCCAAGCAATCATCTTACAAAAAATCTTTTGCTATATAATTAAATATTTGATTCACTTTAAAGTATTTCTTTAATAATAATTCAATATTCCAAAATATTAAGCACCATGTTACTATCAATTGCTGGCCTTTGGAAAATTTGTAATTTCAGTTAGATTAAATGAGCAGTACACAAGGCTGAAATATTTTTATAATTTAAATATTTTAAAACCTTAAAAAATTATTCATAATACAGAGAAAGCCTGTTTTAATCCAAATGTGTTATTATGCCTCCTTTTTGCCCTAAAAGTAATAAATTTCTCATGAAAATGAAGCATGATAGTAAAATCTGTTTACTTAATGGAGTCGTCACTGCTCTTTTTTCCAGTTAAGGTACTTTTTAAGTGAGTTAAAGTTCTGGCAGAATCTTTTATGGTTCATCGGGCTTCATTATTCTTTGAGTCATGGAATAAAAACATGGCAGTGCCTATCAATCAAAAGAGTTGTGTTCTCAGAGATCAAGAATCAAATGCCAAGAAAGACTCATCTAGTAAGGGCCCCAACTGCCACTGATGTTACAGGGATTTCAGTGACTAAAAAGGTGATTCACTAACAAGACCTATAAGAATTTCTGTGACTCTAGCTGGCCATGCATTCTTGAGTTCTTTACAACCCAAGTTTTAATATCATATTGTCAATCATATGCCATACTTCCGAGAGGAAAAAAAGAAGCAATCTATAAAATAGTCAGTGACACCCAGACAAGATTAATTAACAATTTGGCGTTTTGCGAACAGGATTGTTTTAATGACACAACCTAATCAAAGTAATTTGTGAGTGCAGTCATCCACAGGATGTGTCAGAACTTTTCACACATGAAATATACACGTCTGCCTGAAGATGCAATGGACTTTCCACTGTTGGCTTTGGCATTCAGCTCTGTTTGTTATACACTCATTACATCCTGTACTCAGGAAGAAGGAATATTTAAAACAAACTTCTTTCCCTTCTAACTACTGCAGCTGCTTCTACCAAGCAATAAAAGTTGCTAGAGAAATCATATATACACATACATGTAGAATTAGGGAAACAAGCTGCTTTAACGCCTTGATTTAAAATAAGCTCAATCAGTAGAAAAGAAAAACGCTGGAATATACAGCTTGATGAGCAGCTGAGGACAAGAATATACTCCGACGCAGTTCTAGAATTCAGGATATCTTACTCAGTGTTTGAATGAGACGAAGGACATTTCTCCTCAATTTTTCTAAACTACTGAATGAATAAGTGAAATTTATGTGGGGAATGCAACCCAAAATAGACAGATACGTAAAATTTTCTTAAATACGATTCTGAGGCTTTAAAGGCAGAAAAATGAAAAGTCTTGCTTCTGTTTAATTCTAACTTATAAAATTATATCATTTTGTAAATCCTAATTTAATGAGTTCTAGGTTAAAGGATACTTGTCATAAGTCGGCAATAAAATTTAGCTCAATGTTAACAAGCATCCTTTAGGAGGAAAATATCAACTGTATTGAAAAGCAATAATTAGAATATAGATTATTTTAATCTTTATGAAGATTAAAATCGAGAGGCATGTTAACACCTCGCAGGTCTATGGAAAAGACACTGAAAGTATCTGGAAAAAAAAAAAAAAGAAAAATGAACAGCCTTACTCTTGACGGTCGCCGTCCGGGTACAGTTGTAAAGAATAGCCAACTCGCCGAATACTTTTCCTGGACCCATGGTGCACAGCTTCACACCTTCTTTTGTAACTTCAACCTTACCATCTGAAAAGAAGAAGGAAAAACACATCATTTCGATTCTCTCTCATGCTTCATTTCGTTTGTTGCATTTCCAAGATGAGATGAGGAGGGCCAGGCTCATTTTCAAAAATGCAAAGCAGCTACCAACTAAAACAAAGTCATCCTCAAGATGCAGTGCAAGAAATGCAATAAAGTATGTAAGAAATCCATATCCTTTCCTAAATTAATCACTGATAAGATTAGAGATGAGACTAAAAGAAAACACCAAAAAAAGACAGAGATAAAAATGGCAGCATGTGAAAATTTTTCCAAATGCAATATTAGAAAACTCTGGTAATTCCAATTTTAAAGTCATT
This sequence comes from Delphinus delphis, assembly GCF_949987515.2. Taxonomy (NCBI): domain Eukaryota; kingdom Metazoa; phylum Chordata; class Mammalia; order Artiodactyla; family Delphinidae; genus Delphinus; species Delphinus delphis. The sequence goes on along the minus strand of NC_082698.1, from coordinate 39,432,559 downwards.
TTGAATTTGAAAGAAAAATTGAGTGTGTACATTTTGTACAGCACACTTCATACTCGGGAATTCTCATCTGAGTAAGGTAGCTATGATGCAAAGGGAAATTACTTTGATCCTAGAGCATTATTTAATTGCGGCTCATGGGATCTTTTATTTTTAAACATCTTATCTGACTTGGGCAAGACTGTTTCATCTGCTTCCCAGCCCTGCAACATGGGCTGTAAGGAAACCAAACTATAAGCGTTGAGGAAAAAGAAAGAGACGCTGGGACTGTTGATGTTCCACAAAGGATTTGGAAAATGAAATGCTAAAGAATGAAAAAGCTAAGTAAACAGCGTGCACTGGGTATACATTGTTGCCTGAAAGTAAGGAAATGCTATTCATGAAGGAAATGAAAAAAAATGCATTTTTAAAAAAGTCATAGCTATGTACACTAAAAATTCCATCACCTAACATAATGGGGGAAGAAATAAAAAGGCAACACAATCTATTCTACACTTAATCCTACCCTTCTATTATTCCTCCCAGGTAACTTAGCCACGGTCTACAGAAGTAACTTAGCCACGGTCTACTGCCAAGCCTAATGCTTGGCAGTAGCTAGTGATTGAAAGGAACTAATGCTACCAAGTTTGTCCAAACGTCAGGCCTTCATGCACGGACTCCATAATCATCACTTTAGCTATGTGCTTCCTGTAATATTTAACTTTTCGGAGTTTTAGCTTTACATTTACTCCCACCTTTTTAAAAATCAATCCAGTTTTACCTAAGCAATAATATTTATAAAATTATAGGGTTGTTCAAATACCTATTGAGATAAAATCTTATATATTAAAAAACTTCTTAAAAAGCTGAATTCATGTACCACTGATGCAAGATGAATCCTTCAGAGGGCACTGTTCTACCCTGAAAACTATTTCATCTGAATGGTATCAATGGAGAGAGAATGTCGCAGTAATTAGGGTAAAATTTCAGACAAAATCTACTCACTACTCTTGAACTGTGTATCTGTTCCTCCTCTGTGTGTTAAGAAGCTATTTAGAAATGAATGTATCCAACAATCCTAAAAGTTTGGAAATACTTTTATGCGGGTATGACCACCAAAAAGTCTAGCTTTTTCACGCCTTACTTCTTGACTTCAGGAAGGGAAACTTTCTCTTGATAGGTACATCAAAACCAACCCAGGAAATTCATATTTTTTTAAGCTTCAGTTGCTCCTCCCATGACATCCCCACCCAGCCCTTTCTCTCAATGGCAAGCCTATTCCTCTAGAAATTTCATCTGCCACTCAAGAATGAAAGATAGGCTCAGAATACAACATAATTAAGACATTTATACATCATTTGAAGTCAGACCAGGAGTTAAGTTCTGGTTCTCTTATCAGTTCCTTACTAGCCTTGTGTCCTTGGGCAAGATGTTAATTTTTCTATGCCTCAGTTTCTTCATTAATAAAATGATAAAAGCAAAGTACCTATCTTATTGGGTAGTTTATAAAATGAAATGAGATAAAGCAGATGCAATGCTTAGCACAGTGCTGGCATATAGCAAATCTCAGTAAATACTACCTGTTATTATTGGTATTATTTGCATCATGTTTCTTTCTTATAATTTAAATGTAGGTAGGGCTTATTAGATTACACTGAAGCACAATATTCCATCATCTATTACAGAAACCAATCAAGGTCCATGTAGGATAATATTTTTTCATTTTTGTTTTTTAAATGGAGAAAAGATTTGTTTCAGATTTTCTCCCTATGGGGGGCTGAGGAGAGAACTTTGGGTTTTTAATCAATATCACACCCAAAGAAGAAAGAAGAATCTCAAGAATTCACACTGATCTACCTGGCAGAATGCAGTATTTTTGTACTCCTTCCTACTTGGCCATGTCCAGCCAACATTTGTGGTAGTATTGCTTCGACAGCTATAGTCTTATGGTGGAGGTTCCCACGTATAACATAGTAAAATTTTCTCACACATTATAAAATTTTTTTGACTGAAAGCTCTAGCTTTAACTATATTACTAGAACTAAGAGCAGAATGAATAATGCCTAAAGAACTTTCATACACAGCTCATTTTGTACAAGTCTGCTTCTCTGTCTCTTTGGGTCCCATGGTTTAAAGTCTTCGGTGGAAAGGAATCCACAGGAATTAGACCACTGCCAAGAATCCTGCTGGACAGTTTCAGAGTTAGGTCTTCTTAACCACTAACCAACCTAAAAAAAAAATGGCCAGACATTGGGAGTCTTGTTTTAGCTCAGTGGTTTCTTAAAAGGCATCTGTGGACCCATCACATCAGAACTAATTTATAAAATCCAGATATTCCTCCCTCTGGGAAACTGTAAATGTCCCTCCACACAGTGACCACTCTACTTGGTCCTAGAGCCCCTTACTTCTCTGAAAAACCATGCTCATATAACACTGATCTGTTTTAACTTATGGACAGTTTATATTATAACTGTTCATGTTTCCCATTCTCATATGACTTCTAGAAGGTTCACAGCATAATTGTATAGGACTCTGGGGTTTCGAGTTTGTGCAAACACTCACTCACTTCTGGTTACAGCTCATTTTCCTGATCTGATATTTTCTTAATTTTCTCAAGATTAATTCACTTTTTTGCAAAAGATAGGTATAAGTGATTATATATATATGAATAATTAGTGTTGGTAACAGAAGGTTGAATCCCATATTAATTAGAATAGCAAAAAAAAATTTTTTTAAATACTTGCTGAAACAAAAATAGAAAGTTGGATGTCAAAAATCTTTTCCAGATTAAGTTAAACACTGCAGATTCAATATATTCACAATAGCCAAGGAAGAAAGGGATCTGATCTCATATAATAGTTGAGAAAGGTCTAAAAAGCACTGTATTTTTTTTTTTTAATAAACAGAAAGATCTAAACGTTAAACAGAAACAAAGTGTTTGTAAATTGTTACCCTGAGTCATAATTTGATCACTTATCCTTCCTTATACCTGTTGTGTGGATGGGGAGTAATTTAGGGAGGAAAAGTGACTGGGCACTAAAAAGAAAGAAAGGTACACACAAGGCATTAATGAGAGTTTTTCGAGAGACATTTAGAAGTGCTGTCATTTCCAAGAGCTCAATAAGATGAGTTATTGATGTGAAATGTGAATTTGGCTAAGCTCATTCACCGCGCCACACACCAGCCTTGAAGCAAAATTAGAAATGATTATACATTTACGAAGGATTTCCAAGTACGGACTAAGTGGTTCACTTAAGAAAACTAAGGACAAGACAGTCAAAAGTTTACTGCATACACCCAGCAGCCCTTATTCCCACCTGATCAACCTCCTTTAAAGTATTAGATTCATCTTGAAGCCACTCCCCTTATAAACTCCTTTATCACACAGTGTCTAAAAACAGGATTTGTTTTAAATGGACTCCATGTGCATGGAAAGTAGGTAGGCCTACGTGTGGTAATTTTGGTTGCGAGGGGAGGGATGTGGGGAAACAAATAGGGAAAAAGTCAAGTAGGCCGAATATATAGCACACTTGTGCAGAGGCTTACAGCACTGTAGAAATAGGCCAGCTTGGAGGTTTTTATATAATTATAATTTGCTGTTAACTTTAGGAATATATTTTGATGAATTTACCTCAGGTCAGAATTTTTTTTTTTTTTTTTTTTTTTGGCGGTACGCAGGCCTTTCACTGTTGTGGCCTCTCCCGTTGTGGAGCACAGGCTCCGGACGCGCAGGCTCAGCGGCCATAGCTCACGGGCCCAGCCGCTCCGCAGCATGTGGGATCTTCCCGGACCAGGGCACGAACCCGTGTCCCCTGCATCTGCAGGCGGACTCTCAACCACTGCGCCACCAGGGAAGCCCCTCAGGTCAGATTTGATTAATTTCTATTTCTTTAAACAACAGAAGAGAATCATTAGCATTTATTCATGATTGTTTTAATATTTCAATTTAGTTTGATTTTCAAATATGTTAGATTGCAAATCAAATACTTTTTTTTTAAAGAATAGCAGAAGGACATTTTCAAACATCCTAGTAGAGTTCTAGACTTTTTCCATGATTTTCACTGGCTAAACTCAACAGCGATGAGAGGCTATTAGAACTGTTACTTGAGGAACTCATAATACTCCAAAATGTGGTTAATTTATGTCTTCTATTTCTGCTTTTTATTCAGTTTTGATTTTTTTTAAATGTGATACTATACTGGTGTTATTTTTACTATCCCCTATCTCTACCAGGAAAGGAAAGAAATATTCAAATCATTTTTGTTTGAACTTTGCTAAACTGCTAAAGTTATTTGTGCGAGAGATGTTGGAATGCTGGCTAAGGTAAAATGTAAGGGTTATTTATAGTTTCATTTGGCTCTTTTTATCACTCCTGCCATTAGCATGAATAACTGAAAGCTTTATCACAGTAACTTGACAGTATTTCTTATTCTACTTCTGGTACCACATGCCCATTTATGATCTGCAATGGGCTGAGTCATAAGTACTAATTTTTTTTTTTTTTTTCTTCTTTGCGGTATGTGGGCTTCTCTCTGTTGTGGCCTCTCCCGTTGCGGAGCACAGGCTCTGGACGCGCAGGCTCAGCGGCCATGGCTCACGGGCCCAGCCGCTCCACAGCATGTGGGATCTTCCCGGACCGGGGCACGAACCCGTGTCCCCTGCATCGTTAGGCGGACTCTCAACCACTGCGCCACCAGGGAAGCCCATAAGTACTAAATTTTGCCACTTTGAGCAATAATCAATCTACCTGTTGCTCTTTGGTATCCCTATTTATGTACCACTTTTGGGAAATGCTAAGTGTTAAGAGATCCATAATAAAGCATCTATACTTTTATCTATCTTTTATAAGAATCAGTAGGTCCTATAAATAAAAGAAGACATTGAATTTACAAGGAGACCCAGAATCTCCTGGCTTTGTTTATCTTCATGGGTTTTTCACTAACCGGTGGTTTTGTACCATAGGACTTTCATGATAAGGCAAATCAGTTTAGAGATTTACTACTGGCAAGCTGAGACAGAATGGTTGGCAACAACCTAATTATGAACACTCTGTGCTTAGTTCCAACAATCCTGGTTGGAACATTCAAGACAACTTGATTGGTCTTTAAAGGGACCTTTGTTTTATCAAAGGTCCGATCTAGACAAGACCTTCCATCTCTTTCATTCTCTAATACGTTCATGATTTTGTAGGTTTGAGACCACAGCTTTTACATTATGTATTCTCTCATGAGGGTTTCTGTAGCTCCTAGATTCAATAGGAACAATCAACATTGTGGTGGTTGAGCTGTGCTGTGACCAGCATATATACATTTTCTCTAGGAGATGAGGTTTCTTATATATCTTGTTTTTTTCCTTTTTAGTTTTATTTAGATATAATTGACATAGAATACTGCATGTAGGTTTAAGGTCTATAGCATAATAACGACTTACATATATTGTGAAATGACTACTACAATAAATTTAGTTAACATCCATCATTTCATATAAACACAAAAATTTTCTTTTTCCATGTGATGAGAAATTTTAGGATTTACTCTCTGCTTTCTCAATGGATTAACAATACTATTGTACTGAACTTGCCTTGTAGGGTCATTTTAGATGAGGGTTACTGTCATCCGGGAAGAAAGTAGAAATAAGGCTACTATGGGCTAACTAAAGGGAAAAGCCATCTCATTGCCAGGGACACACACTATATTCTTAGACAGTGTTCCTTAAGAATACTTCTTGTCCGTCATTTATATATGTCTTCTTTAAGCCAGTATAAGGAAAAAGACTGTCTCACTATGAGATGAAACTTTGTTCTTGAATTAAAGAAGGGCAGTGTGTCAGCACCTTATCAGTTCTCTATTTAAGTTTGATTTCAAGTCCAAAAGGATATGGTCTCTCTGGATCTAAACTCCTGCTCCTTAAATGAGGTGTTAATTTTGATTGAAAAATCATTTTTTGGCCATTGAATAAATGCCTGTGAAAAATTGCCCTGTTTTAGTATTTAGTATTACGTGTTTTCTTCCTAACTTTGCTTTAGTGTTTTTTGTTTTTATTTTTTTTTTGGTTTACCAGTTTCTCATTACAGATTAGCGATAAGAGGAGAGAGATAGAGACAGAGAGGAGAGAGAGAGAGACAGAGAGGACAGAGAGGAGAGAGAGGAGAGAGAGGAGGGGGGGAGAGAGGGGGGGAGAGAGAGACAGAGGGAGGGGAGAGGGGGAGAGAGAGAGAGAGAGAGAGAGAGAGAGAGAGAGAGGGAGAGAGAGGGAGAGAGAGGGAGAGAGAGACCATAGGTTTTTCTTCCCTAAACTATTTGTGCTTTCATAGTTTCTTTAACCATCAGGTCCTTATAATACTTTAGATGGGACCAAGCTTTCCATTCAGAGAAGTCACTTCTTTGATATTATCACAGCAATAATTCTTACTAGAAGCACAAAAGTACTAGTCATCCAAATGGAATGAAACAGAATCTGAGGTATAAGAGGCTAGTTGAGGTTCAAGCCACATGAGTGAAGAACTTTGTTTCTTCTTCAATTAGGCACATCTGATTTCCCTTCTGGTCATGACTGCTATAAATATACTTGATACAATATTTCTTTGTACTAAATTACAATAGATTATAATACATATTGAATATGAAATAAAATCAAAAACATAAATGAGGCATCTAGAAAAAATCTCACTTATGAAAAAAAATAAAGAGAAAGAGAGGTAGGTTAACATGCACATCAATATACTTGAACTTCACTTTTTGTTTTGGTTTCTAACTCTGAGGTCTTAGGGCATACATATCCACAAAGGAAACCTACATGAGGAAACAGACTGAAATGTAAGCAATTTGGATACAGAAAATCATCTGAACCATCAGAGTGAAAGTCTGGAAGGAGCAACTTACATTACAGCACTTCTGTCCTTGAGGATACTTAAGGAGTAAGAATTTACTAAACCTATTGCAGATGGCTCAACCAGTGACCTGACATGAACAGGACTCTGGAAGAATTTCACAAATATCATGATTCTATAATCTTTCTACACATTACGTTTTGAAATTCTTTATTTATTTTTATTTATTTATTTATTTTTTGCAGTACGTGGGCCTCTCACTGTTGTGGCCTCTCCCGTTGCGGAGCACAGGCTCCAGATGCGCAGGCTCAGGGGCCATGGCTCATGGGCCCAGCTGCTCCGCAGCATGTGGGATCTTCCCGGACCCGGGCACAAACCCACGTCCCCTGCATTGGCAGGCGGACTCTCAACCACTGCGCCACCAGGGAAGCCCTCTAGCACTTTAAAGTATTCAAGGGGCACTAAATAAATATCTGTGGACTAATTTCAATTTCTAGTGATGAAGAAAGGTAAAGACAGGCCAGAGAAGAGATATTCACACATAGGAAACGATCATTCCCTGAATAATCAGAGTTGAACAGATAATTTGCCTCAAGTTTATTAAGCTTAATTTTAGTATAATGCATTTTTGCTCTATTATTTCTGTGATACATGAGCACCTCAATTAGCCTAAACAATGAATGGCCATGTCTGTAGTTACTTAGAGACAGGCAAATGCCAAGTACTATTATCACTGTCAGACTTGTAGGCACTCATCATACGATTTTTGTCTCTGTTACGTTTTAATATTAAGTTTGGGAGGTTTTTTTAAATAAATAAATTCATTCATTCATTCATTATTTTATGGCTGCGTTGGGTCTTTGCTGCTTGCAGGCTTTCTCTAGTTGCGGTAAGTGGGGGCTACTCTTCGTTGTGGTGCCTGTGCTTCTCATTGCGGTGGCTTCTCTTGTTGCAGAGCATGGGCTCTAGGTGCACAGGCTTCAGTAGTTGTGGCACGTGGGCTCAGTAGTTGTGGCTCGTGGGCTCTAGAGCACAGGCTCAGTAGTTGTGGCGCACGGGCTTAGCTGCTCCACGGCATGTGGGATCTTCCCGGACCAGGGCTCGAACCTGTGTCCCCTGCATTGGCAGGCGGATTCTTTTTTTTTTTTTTTTGGCAGGCGGATTCTTAACCACTGTGCCACCATGGAAGTCCCTTGGGAGAGTTTTTGATATAACATGATGGTTCTCAACTGGGGGCAGTTTTAATTCCAGGGGATATTTGGCAATGTCTGGAGACAATTTTGGTTCTAGGGAGGTTTTGAAACTAGGGAGGTTCTGCTGGCATCTAGAGGGTAGAGGAACACTGCTAAACATCCTACAATGCACAAGGCAGCCCACACAACCAAGCATTATTCAGCCCCAAATTTAAGTAGTGCCAAAGTTGGAAGCCCTGGAGTCAACTATGTCCATGTGTATACAAAACACTCTACATTTAAAGGGACAATTTTGACTTCCACTTTAAAAAAAATCTCGACTAGATGTAAATTGCAAGCTAAAAATAGGCTAATACTAGGTTGCAATATTTAAGTAATCCATGTTGCCACTAGATTAGGATAGAATTAGAATAAAGACACAAAGCTACTTTACTGAATAATTTTCCCCAGCAGGTGTCACCTGAAATAGAAGTGATTATGAAAAATTTCTGAAGCAAGACTTATAAGAATATCCTACTGATGCTAGAATGACAGCCTTTTTCCAGGCTTACTTGAGAATATCAGGTCCTGGCTCTACCACTGATTGGCTTGGAGACCTTGGATAAGTTATTTAACTCTCTATTCTTCCATTATCTCACTACAGATCTTATTTAATAGGTTTTGATAATTAGGTAATGCATGTGGCCAGACAAAAAATATATAGGTTAAAAATAGTTCTGGAGGAAATTCTCTTCTTTTTAAAAGAAAAAATACTTTGATAGGCAGTTTTAAGGAGGGAGAGGCAGGGCCCAAGGTCTTGGTTCATAACATTTAGGAGTGGGAAGGAGGACAGTGATAAATGAGCAGGGGCAAGGAAAAGAACAAGACGAGCAACAAGCTGGAGATTTCAGCGAAATGGTCCTGCTGGAAAGCCTCATGTTGAGGAGGCTAGAAGACTTTTAGTAGGAGGGATCTCTAATGTACAATATTCAGTTAGTTGTTGCCAGAATTCATGTCCTACATTTCTCTCCAAATTAATCTGCTTCACACGAATTTCCTGTGTGAAGGGCTTGGAGGAAGATAAAAGCTTGAGGAAAGATCTATTGCTTGGATACATCAATAAACAGAGAGGCAAGGAAATGAAGAATGAGCGATAATGCGAAGTTGGAAAGCAGGAAATCCTGGAGTAACTATGTAAATTACGTAATTATAAAACACTAAGGACTCGGGAATTGGCAGATATTTTAGGGGAGGACACCAGTCTTTTCACAGGATGTCAAATGGGTGCTTAATCCAATTTCACCTAAGACTAGAAAGGTTAGAAAAGAATCCACTGTGAACAAGATGTTATTGCTTCAATCAGAGATTACGTCTTCTTTATCCAAGTTCGCTTAACACCTTTGTAATGGCTCTTATGAGGCAGAAGAAGGAAGAGTTTTGAAATCAGAAGTTCTAAGCTAATATTCTGGTTTCACTGCTCTTGAAATGTCGGACATTTAGGCACTCAGTTTCTCCATCAGTGCGATGGGAATAATAGCTACCTGCTTCACAGGATTAGTACATGAAACCTATGTGAAAGAGTTTGGTGTGTGATGAAGCTTTCTACACATGTTAGTATACACTAAACTAACTGAAGGGCCAATCATGTAATCCTGCAGTGTCTGGTTGTAAATAGGAGGAGATTAGTAAATTCTCATGAGTGAATACATGGGAATGTTAGTGAAAACGACCCGCTGCTGTGATCACACTTGTGGGAAAGCTTGAAGATTTCATTTAAATTATATTGCCTATGTAGTCCAGAAGGAGAAAAAAATGTACAGTTGACCCTTGAGCAACTCGGGTTTGAAATGCATGGGTCCACTTAGATGCCGATATTTTTTAATAGTAAATACTACAGTACTATTGAAACTGAGCAGGACCCTGTGGGGCTCCTGGGCATGGAAGCCTTTCCATGTCCCCCATTCCTTGTTTGTAGGGAACAGACTCCAGCCTCCATAACCTTCCCTGAGTCCAAAAGGGAGATTCAAACAGTTGCTAATAAGGGAAAGCAGTGGATGCAGAGACAAGGGAAGAGCAGCCAAGAAACAACAGTGCAGCCTTGGGGCAGGTCCTGGTTCCACCTCAAGGGATACACGTAACAGTATCTCTGAGCTCTTTACAGAACTAAACCCCCCAACAAATGGAGTTACATTCTTCATTCCAGAGAAGACCCCCTGAGGCAGATTCAAGGAACCAGAGAAGCTCATCTAGAGATTACCTGAGACCAGATTAAAGGAGTGCAGGCTCTACACACACCCTAATCTGATCAGCAACCCGTCCTTGAACCATTGCTATAAAGCTCCTTAAGAAATCCTCTTAAAGAAACTAATTCACACAAAAATTATTATTCCTAATGACTTAGCACTGTCCATGAATAATTTGTCCCTATCTACAAATGTCCTAAATAATTTATGTTCTGAATTCAAGTACCCCTAAATGATATTAGTGCCCATATTTCAGTTTTCCTAGATTTTAGTTCATCCATTGACTCACGTGAAGAACAGACAAAGAGTTTTCATTTGAGCAACTAGTTTCCTTTCCTTTTATAAACTCTCTCCCACACACCCATACCCCAGAGAAGTAAATAAAAGGAATTTGCACTCTGCCTCAAGACAGGGTAATGATTACCAACAGATCCAAAGGAAAAGTTGTTGTGTTTTATGTTGTGAAGATTCTGAAATAGATGTTAACTGATGCTGTACTACTGGCCAATAGACAGTTTTTACATAAACATTGGGATATAAGAACATACCCAAATAATATTATAAGAAAACTCTGGTACCTAACCTATTAGGACTCAGAATACAAATATAATATAGAAGACTTTTGGCACAGTATGATCTTAAATTATGCTTGAACACTAAGAAAACACTCTGCCTTGTATATCACTGCAGCTTCACAGGGAAAAATCATGTTAAAGTTCACTAGCCCTGGGCCTTTATTTTTAATGCTCGCCTAACAAGCTTTGAAGTCCATGGTCTCTATTGGGAAAGTATAAAGTCATGAAAGATGGCATGGGGCCTGTTGACATCTCCAAGATTATAAAGTAAGAATAAAATTAAAGCTTTTCAGTGAGACCAAGACAAAGAGCTTACATAAGTTCTTCACATGCCCCACATATTTTATTCATTACAAAGCACAGCAAAAATCAGAAGACTTTTCCTGTGCTAATACCACCCTGTAGAAATGAGAAAACACTAAAGGCATGGGGCTATTTAACCCCTTCTTGGGCAGTATGCAAGTTTGACCGGAACTGAAATTTAGTTGCTACAACAAGCAGGCTTTTGATGAGTGGAAAGCTTAAACAAGTCTTGGGAAATATTTTCCCAAATAAAAATCAATGTATTATTGCTATTTACATTAGAGAAGGTAGTTTAAAACCCACTAATGAGGATTTCTATTTTCCAAAAAAACAGTCTTTGGTATATATCAGCCAGAGATATATGTTTTTAATACACGAAGAAGATAATGGCGTAGAGACAGATCTGAGTTGTTTTTGTTGTTGTTCACTTGCTGTGAAAAAGTATTACAAGCTGGCACTCAATAAATCTATTTGATAAATGAATAAGGATCAGCTTTTCCAGCTCTATAGGTAGAAAATGCAGCCAACAGTCGTAAGAATGAACTTGGTTGAATTTCGGAAGAAAGTAATACTCTCTCTTTTACGTGGGTTACCATAACAGTATCAAAACGAATTAAAAGCAGGGACAGATGAAAACCCCCAGAGATAATCCATACTTGTAGTGAGATACATTCCGAGGCACAGACCACAGAACAAAAATCTCTACTGGAAGGGAAAACGTAAATGTCAACTTGTTGAAAGATTTCATGCTTTCCATAGGCAAGAAACATTTTCTAGTCCCTCTCTGTGCCCAGGATAAATATGTGATACCCTCAAAGACATTAGATCCTGAGTTGAACAATGATTACCTATCCAAATTCACAAGGAGCCAGCTATAATCTTAAGTTTTGTGGTTATGTGCCAGAAGAGAAATGGAGCTATGGACTGAGTTATAACTTCGTTAGACAAAAATTCAAGCCTTATGTATTATATCTATTTATGGGGTAGACAGGATATGAATGTTTTATTAGAGAAGGTATAGGTAAAGAAAGAAAAAGTTGGAGAAAAGTTGCAGACAGAGAAAAATGGAAATGATGGATCAGTCAACTGTGAAATAAAAGGAGAGAGATAAGGTTAAGAAAATAGGATGCAGAAGAGCAAAGAGTTAACGTATCAAAAATAACAGTTCAGTATTTGATTACCTGGAGTTTTGTGTTGGCCATTAGGAGAACTCTTTGTATATCTCCTGAGAACTGATCAGAACTGAACCTACAGGGATTCTAGGTCTTACCGATAGTTCTTCATGGAATTCCTTATGTGCAGATCCCAAATGGCTTAGTTCTATTGGTCAATGAATATTCATAGTCATTGAGAGAGTGACAGGGGTGGGGTGGGAGTGATAGTTACTGTCAGGTGCCCAGTTCCTTATCTGCTCTCTAAATCCTAAAGTTGTATTCTCATTTGGCTTCAAGACCTTACCTGAGCTAATGGGAGGCTATTTATAGTCTTTATTTGACCTAAATGTACACTTATACATTTTGCTGCAGAAATGTGAATGTGTTTGATTATAGGTGCTGCCCCCCCCCCGCAACTGGGAGTACTATATAATATATACTACATGTACAATATTACTTTTCTAAAGTATGAAAAATTATGAATTCTGAAACATCTGGCCCTAAGGATTCTGACAAAGGGCTTGCAGACAGGTAGTACTTTACTCTGGACAAAGCTTCTCCCTTTATTGTGAGTGGGTCCTTGTGTAACAGTCATATAGGGAAAAAGTTTGCATTTCAAATGAAAAACTACTGCTGACAGCAGGTGTGTTAGGAATGCACATACATAGAAACGTATTTCTTATTCTCTTTGATTTTACGGTAAGATTGTCAAGATGGACCTAAGAAAATGCCTGTGGTGAAGGGGTCATCCTTTCCAAAGTGTAAGGCCCAAATGGAGAAAATATGTCAAGCCAAAACTCAATAAAAGAGCAAACCCTGGAATGAAGATCAAATCTAATGGATGAGGACAGTTGTTTTCTTTTAAAATTCAAGGTGGCAAATTTCCTATACATAATTTGATTCATGGGAAAGATGTAAACTTACATTCTTAAACCTTATGACAGTTTGTAGAAATCTTAAAGTGTTTTGTGGAAACTAATGCACTTTAGAAGTTGGAAAAAAAAGTTATGAAATTATTCCAGAAATATTTGGAACAGAAGATAATAAAAGTCCATGTAGAGAGAGAGAGCCAAGACCTAAGTAGTAAAGAGACCAAGAATTCCTAGGTGAGGAAAGCCAGAGTAATGAAGAAGCAATTTTATTCCGAGCTTCCTAAGAATGAGGGATATTAAACAAATGTTACTTCTCTCTCATTTTCTATATGTAGGAACAGGAGGAACACTTGTGGGGGAAAAAAAAATACTGGCTTTGGGTGGTAAGAGAAGAAAAAAAAATCAGCATGAGCATCATTGCACTGCAAACTGGCACCTTCTATAGCAGATTTACCAGACAGAACTATTAAACATATGAATATTCTGTTACAAATTACTAAATATTCACTTTTATTGAACTACTTAAATGAGAAAAAATTGCAGACTGCTACTCAGTTGTAAGAAAACCCAGGACACAAATCAATGAACATTTACCATTGGACTCTACTTCTTAAGGGCAGGGGCAGTCTTTTCAAATGTATATCCTAATTTCAAGTGTCCAGCACAAAAATGATAGATAAGCATTTGCTGAATGTTTGGGCAGGGTTTCAGGGTTAATGTGAAGATTTTTTCTTTAGAGAGATGAGCAATTATTTTTTTTCAAGTGAGTGTTTTAGTGTTGAAGAAGAGCTACAATTCTATTTTTAACTGTCTTATTCAGTTAGCATGGCAGACAGTTGTAGACAGTGGAGAATTATGTGTCCAGTCACACAAAGCATTTTAAGACCTATAAGTCTTCCCCTAACGTAATGCTATAAAGTGTCCTTTTGCTAAAAATACTGGAATCGAGTAATTATCTACTTTTGAATTTTAATGAATAGGCCATCTGTTCATTCAAACTGAAAAAATGAAATTTTTCTACAAATTAACTGCTGGATGAGATGTGTCCTGTGACCATAAATCTGCTGCACTGTTTTTTGTTAGGTTTAACCTAAAGGTGACACATAACATATTATAGCAAGTTTTATAAACCAGAGTATGTGAAAATCAAGTTTTTCCTGATCATATAATCATCACAGTTACCTGCTCCTTTGACAGGCTGTATTTTTAATTATCAATGGCTAACTTTTATAATTTCCACAAACACACTATTAAAATGAATCACTAGGAAGAAAAATATGTCCATTTTCATCTGTGATGATTATGACAAAGTTTGAATCGCAAACATTCTGATTCATGGATTATCCCCATAATGATGAACAAAAATTGTTTTCAATCTCCTTTTCCTCTTTTCCAAGAACATTGTGTTTTCTTTGTGCTGTGCTCTCCAATATGGTAGCCATTTGCCACCTGGGCAATTTAAATATAAGTAAAAATAAATAAAATTTAAATGTTATTTCCTCAGTTGCACTAGCTACATATCAAATGCTACATGTTGTGACCACCTTGAACAGTGCAGAATATTCCCGTCCTTTCAGAAGTTTCTAGTGGACATCACTGCAACATCCTTCTTGCTCTGTTAAAAACAATACAACAGGTCCAAAAGGGAGTTGCTTAAGCTAAGCCTTGTGTCACCAAACTGAGACTTAACTTACAGTTTCAGCTCTCACTGACATGGAATCTTAACCAGCCAGCCAAGAATCACCTGATCCGCTCGAGTTAGGTGATCTGCCTGATAGACCCCTGCTATTCCCTACTGAACAGTAACCTTGCAATAACCAACCTGCTTTTTTTGCCTAGTATAACTTCTTTGCTCCAGCTTCTGTCTGGCCATAAAAGTCTTTCATTTTGTACAGCTCCTCGGATCTCCTTTCT
The DNA here is from genome assembly GCF_949987515.2 of Delphinus delphis. Classification (NCBI taxonomy): domain Eukaryota; kingdom Metazoa; phylum Chordata; class Mammalia; order Artiodactyla; family Delphinidae; genus Delphinus; species Delphinus delphis. Next base: position 39,417,521 of record NC_082698.1, on the reverse strand, counting down.
ATCTGCTAGATGGGATGCTGCCCGATACGAATCAATTTTTGCTCAACTAAACTCTTAAAATTTTTAATATGCCTCAGTTTATCTTTGAGGATCTCTTACCATCATCCCTCTAAAGGATCATTCCTTCTTTCAGCAGTGAAGACCAACTTTCCACTTAAACTCTCAGCCAGGTCCATTTCTTTTTCAACCCATTCCCAAGACACGCTGCCCCCATCCCCCAACTTAGTTCCTCAAAATATGGCATCATTCTGCAACTAGCTGATTTATCTGTCATCTCTTTTAGTTGTTTAAGTCTTTAGGAAGAAAAAAGACAAGTTGCGTATAGTTGTGTGAAACGAAAACGAAATCGGTGGCACTTAATAAATAACGCGTAACAGCGCCATGGCGTTGGCAGAAAATATATTTCAATCACAGCAGCTACAGCTTTTAGTCTTATTAAAATTGAAAATAATATTATAATCCGAAATTACATCTAAGTTATTGAATTCGTATGCTTGATATTACAGTTACAGAAAATATTCAAGATGCTGCCTTTTAGAAATGAGCTTCCTTTGCCTAATGACCCACAGATAAAGGCAGGTTCCTTACATACTATGACTGAATTGAACCAGGATTGAACAATCTCATTTGAACTTATTTAGTAGCAGTTTGAAATGTGTATACCCCTAGCCATGTGGGAATTCACCTACAAGACAGAACTGGTTACTTAACACATCACTCAATTATTTTCTCCAAGTCTGATCTTTGCCTTTGGTTGTGCCTCCCATTTCACTCTATTCCCCCTGCTTCCAACACACATAAACGCCCAAGTCTGCCTAAGTCAAGATGATAAGGTTTAATTTTTTTGTCCTTGGCTTTTCTTTCCAGAGCACTCCATGCTAAGTCCCTCACTATTTCCCACACCTCACTCATTTCAAGGAAACTTCTCATATTAGGTTTCTAGTTGACACAATAAGCAACTGGTATAACTATTAAAATCCCCCCCCCCATTTCCATCATCATGTACTTCTTCCTGAACTCCTTTTCTCCTCCTCTTGTCATGATTCTTTATATACGAAAGTATCCATTCCACCCCCCCCCCCCTCCAAGGAAACTGTGTCTTTTCTTAATAGGTTTTTTTCTAGCAGTTAATGAGCACACAAAGTCTGTTTCAGATCAAGTTGGAGTCACTTCTTTGCAAGAGGTGGATATAGTTTTATTAATTTATAAAAGATGGATTGCTTTATTGTTGCTTTGACTAGACTTTGAAATATATAATAGTTGCTAAGTGTTCTTCTGTAGGTACACTACATATAAATGTTTAAGTACTGAAGCCTATTTCCCAATTTGATCCAGGTCAGGATCTCTAGAGGATGGGGTACTGACTTCTGCAGTTCTTAACACTCCCTAGATTATTGTCATGTGCTGACAGGCTTGGGCTTCAGGACCACTGCAACCCATACAATATGTGATAAAAGAAAGTAACACCATAAATGAGCCAACAAAGCCCACCTTTGGTGGGTGGGGGTGGAGACAGAAGGGAGGGCTTCTATTTTGAAGGAAAAAAAACAAGTTAACATCGTGGAAACTATATGTATCAGAGGACCACAACAGAGTCGTGGGAGCTCTTAGAGTTGGTACGTTTTCCCTAGAGAAGAAGGCAACAGGAAAAATTCACAGACAATAAAAATTTAAATTTATGGAATTTTTAGCAAATGTCTTTGGTGAATAATGTTCTTTTAAAAAATAAAGACATTGAGTCAGGGATTGGCAAACATTTTTTCTGTAAAGGACCAGACTGTAAATATTTTAGGCTTTTCAGGGCTTATGGTCCCATTGCAGCTACTGAACGATGGCCATTGTAGCATGAAAGCAGCCATAGATGGCACGTAAATATATGAGCATGGCTGTGTCCTAATAAAACTTTATTTACAAAAAAAGCCAGAGGGTCGGATTTGATCTTCTGATTGTCCTCTGCCAACTCCATCATTAAAGGATGTGGTAGGACATTTCTTTAAAACTATTTTGATGGATCGTATTTTCCAAAGATCCCCTAACAATATCTCCATCTCACAAGCTCTTCTAAAATGTACCCTTACCATTTCCCCTATCAAGAGATGGTTTCTATTTTGCAACCTTTTAAAATCTGGTCAGGCCCTGTAACTGCTTTGACCAATAGAATATGATGGAGATAATGCTGGTCTGGCACCTTCTACTTCCCATCTCTTGGAATGCCCCCCAGGCAGCCCAGCCGCCATGCTGCGAGATACTCAAGCTGCACAGAGGGCCGAAGTGTAGGCACTTTATTTGAACTCCAGCCTACGGTCAGCACTGATTGCCAATCATATGACTGAATTAGCATTAAGCCTGGCCAAGTATCCAGATAGCAGCTGGGGACAGAGGTATCTGACTACAATCACATGAGGGATTCCCCACAAGAAACACCTACTGAGCCCAGGTCACCCACAGAATGATGAGAAATTGTTTTAAACCACTAAATGGTTTGGCATTCTACAATATAAGTAGAACAACTTTTTTGTCATTGTTCAGGGACTGACGCTGCTTTTTCTGCTAATGTAAATGCTTTCAGTTGGATAGAAGTATATTAATACACAAAGGCAGACACTTTTTCATTCCGGCCAATTAATGTATTTCTTCTAAAATTCATGGATAAGCCTCACCTATTTTAAGCCACATGTCTAGGTCACCTATAAGTACAATGGCTGTATTCAGTAAATCCATTTAAGAAGTATCCTAAGATTAAAAGTTCTTCTCTACTCATGTTAATCATCATAGATAAATTTAGTCATATGTATTGTGCAGGGAAAGAGATGTCCTAAAGAACTGTCTATGTTGTAGCTGTTTAGCTGTTACAAATAAGGAAGAGGGGTGGGGTGGAGTCATTACATATTACTGTAGCGCTGTGATTCTGAGAAAGAATTGCTGTCAGAAATCGGCTATGTGATCAAATTTGGTTAACCATAACTCATTTTTCTTTAAAACAATCAGGGCCAATTCTTAAAAAAAAATTTAACTTAGTACTAAAAATATGCAGTGTTTCAGAACTGACACAGCACATTTTAAGGGTTGTTTCAAAACCTGAAACTTCCAGCACAAGGCTTAATTTAGAGTGGATTCTCACATTTTGAATGGTTGATTAGCTCACTGTCCATTCACACAATAATCATAATATTGAACAAGTAAATTTGAGTATATTAATATAAGACTTGGAAAAAATAATGAAAAGGGTACTTCAAGTTTTACTCAAGAATTCAAGTTTTAACTAAGAGTAACTGGATAACTTCAACTGGGAAGATTATTAAAGTGAGAAAACTGAATTCTAATGTCCTTCTATGAATTCAGTAGAGAGGCAGATGCTGAAATCTGAAAGAAATAGCCTAGAGGCAAGAATCAGGATTCTGAATAATAAAGCTAAAAAGTAGAGAATACAGGAGACAAAATTATAAACCTTGGATTAAAAGGGATGAGAATGGGAAAATAGGACTCAGGAGAGCCATTTCCTTAGAGGCATCAAATATTAGAGTTGAAATATACATTCAAGGTCATAACATCCAACCCTTTATTTTACAAATCAGAAAAACTAGGTCCCAGGAATCTCAACAATGTGGTAAAAGGAAGAGAAAACAAAATTTCTGCTACAGCAGAATCAGAACTAGAACTCCATTCTCCTGTCTAGACTTCTTTTGGGGTTCCTGCCACCCCAGCGGTGCTGTTTTAAAAGGATGAAGACCAATTCATGGAAGGGCAGAGCCATTCCTAGTCACCTCTCCATTGCAGAGTAAGTACATACCTTATCACTAGAGCAGCCAGTGCAGAATCAGACAAACACACTGGGTTTTATGCTAGCTAAATAATATCAATAGAATTGACACAACTATCATATAAAAAGTACAAGTAAAAATAAAGTTACACATTTTTGAAGAGAAAGGAAACTGACAAATAAAAGTCTCAGATAAGCCAATTATGATATTCACTTATTTCATACTTTACTTTCTCATTCACAAATTCACAATACATCAGGGAGAGCAAGAGCTAAACTGACTAAATACAAAATTGAGATGGTCTAGATAGGAATAGAAGGCTAGTTCTTAGGCCTTCAGTGTTTAGTTGCTACTTTTTCCCAATAGACTGCCCGCTATAGTCACCATCCACAGCAGTACAGAACACAAAAATGAGATAGCTCTCGCAGAGGCTGAGAGTTAGAAAGGATCCAGGGACTTAAGGAGCTAGTTACCAAGAAGAATTTTCTCTGGGAACCAGTGTTGCTTTGCAGTGGTCTCACATTCCTCTCTTTTAAACTCTAAATAATTTTAATATATCAAGTCCATATTTATTATACCCATTCTTTTCCTAACTTTATAGGCTTTAATCATATCCTTCTTCCAGTTCCATTTACTTGAGATAGACCTAAGAAAATCATTTCTCTGCAATTTTCACCTTCTTGACTCTTTTCCTTGCCCTTTTGTAACTTCCTTAGGTGTTCTTTACCTTTCCCAGAAAACTGTCTTTAGAAAGATGCTATAAGTAGAGAAATGCTATAGCATTTTACCAGAGTGGAAGCATTAGATCCACAGATACAATGATTTGACCTTTTGGCTTAGAGCAACACTTTAGGTCAATGTTATTACGACTTAATTTACAATGATCACAAACTCTAGCTCCAGTATTGAAATCAGCTGCTGTGTATATATAATAATTGAGTGTGGATAAATTTTCCTTGAAATGCCTTGCTTTATGCATGTTAATATTGAAGCAGTTCGGATACAGTATCCTTTCATGCAGTTTCTTGAGATTGCCCTTTATTTTCCCCCTAACCTTAAATATTTCCCAAGACAGAAGAATTGTGATATTTGCTTTACATTCTGTCATCTGAAAAAAATACTCAAGTGTTTAAAAAAATCTTGAAGATATCATCACCTATATTTTACCCTGAGAAATACATATTTTGTATGGAATTTTACTTAAAAAAATCAAGCTATGCTAATACTATGTGGAGTAAGATGCAGCATGAAAGACTGAATGGAACATCATATTTGGTGTCAAAATAACTTTTATATTTTTTCCTGGCTGAGTAAGCAAGAAGATGACTGTACAAGTTCTCTTTCACTCTCCATGTCCTCAGCATTCATCTGCAAAGTGATCCTGGATAGTTTCAAACTCAGTCCAGCTCTATGATTACATGATTCTTAAATGTTTACTTAAATAGAAAACAAAATGGCTTATAGAAGTTAAAGGTACTTTTCAGTATTTTATTTTTAAAGATACAGACTTAAAGAATTCTCCAAGTTCAACAAAAGCCTTACTATAAAAATTTCTGGGGGGCTTCCCTGGTGGCGCAGTGGTTGGGAGTCCGCCTGCCGATGCAGGGGACGCAGGTTCGTGCCCCGGTCCGGGAGGATCCCACATGCTGCGGAGCGGCTGGGCCCGTGAGCCATGGCCACTGAGCCTGCACGTCCGGAGCCTGTGCTCCGCAACGGGAGAGGCCGCAACAGTGAGAGGCCCGCACACCGCAAAAAAAAAAAAAAAAAAAAAAAATTTCTGGGACCTAAACTAGCATTTTTTTCATCTTAGAGACCTGCTTCCCACTATTCAACCTGAGTCTCTTTATGTGCCACTTGCAGATAAACACAAGTGTTTCTTAGAGCCCATTGGTCCAGAATGGCTACTGGATTCTTCATATTACAGCTTGGAAATTGAATGTCCTGCCCTTCAGAGTCTCAAAGAAGCTGCTAGTGGATATTTACATCTGTATGGCTAAATTTTAGACTGTGCTTTGCTGTGGAAGATTTACATGTCTAGAATATTAATAAAGCTACTTCTATGCTTCTTGACTGTATCTAGAGACAAAAGGTAAAAGCTTTACCTTTTAAGTAGAACACCAAGCTGAGGTCTGTATGTGGGACAGAAGTTCTCCAGTTTGGAGTAAAGAAACGTGATGATAAAATGACACCATCACCAAGGCAGAGGTGGAGATGCTAGAGGTGGGAGAGGAACTAAGACTCGTGCTGTATTGGTCTAGAAGTGGTAAGAAGTAATGGCTGGAATTTAGAGAGGCAGATTTTAAGAGACAGAAGTACTTCTTAACATCTTTTTAATCTCATTCTCTCTGAATACAATTAAAGCACACAAATTAGGAATAATTACCCAAATCTGATGAAGAGATTGAGGCATAGTGTAGCCACAGCTATGACATGACTATATACTTACAGGCCATGGGTATCAGTGCAAGAACCGTCATCCTCATCTCCCAGCTCCTAGCATATGACCCTACTACGCCAAGAGGTAAAAGAAGAAGTTTTGTGAGGGGAGCAAAATCTTCTCTGAAATTACATATCTGACTGCAAACGCTGATTTCCGTATCTAATATGTTTCAGAATTCAGATCTGAAGCTGCCAATTGGAGTGGTTTCTCATTTCTGAGGACAAAAGCCCCAATTAGTTGCTGGCTCCAGGTGGTTTTTAGCTTTTTTGATTAATCAGATTTCCCCTTTACTGAAATCTGTATATTTCCCTAGAGAAAAAAATCAAGTCCCCTATTTAATCTGTGAAACTGTTCATGTATAATTACAGTGTGAAGTTGCACATGTACAATAAATCTGGCAATTGTAACAACGTAAGCCTTCAGAATTCCAAATGCAAGGCAGGTGTAAGGCAGCTATCGAAGGGCACAGCCTTCATTAGCCAGATTTGAATGAGATAAGGAATAAATATTAGCTATAAAGATAAATATCACCCCAACACCATCTCAGCCAGGTGATCAAGGTCTACATCATCAGTGGTGAGCCATGCTTATATGAGTCCTTGATATGATGAAAATGATACTTTATTTCTGTGGTCTTCCTTCAAAAAAGGTAACCCTCGTCTAACGATGAGAAAAGCAGACAAATACCAACTGAGGAACATTCAAGAAAATATCTGATCATTACTGTGAAGCTCATTAAAAACAAAAAAAGCCTGAGAAACTGTCACAGGCAAGAGGAGCCTAAGGTGACATGAGTGCTAAATGTAAACTGTTACCTTCAATGGGGTCCTGAAACAGAAAAGGAGCATTAGGTAAAAACTAACGAAATAGGAATACAGAACGCTCTCTAGTTACTGAAAATGTATCAATACTGGTTTGTTCATTGTAGCAAATTACTATATTAATGTGAGATATGTATAATGGGGAAACTGGGTGCAGGGTACATGGGAACTCTCTGAGATCTTTAAACTTTTTTGTAAAGTGAAAACTCATCTTAAAGTTTATTTTAAAAAACAGTGTGACTTGCAACCAGTGCTTTGCAAAGATTAATGGTCATACTAATCACCTGAGGATCTTGTTAAATGAAGACTCTGATTATGGTAGGTTTAGGGCAGAGCCCGGGAGCCTGTATTTCTAATAAGCCCCAGGTAAGGTCAATGTTCCTCCAAGCACCAATTTAAGTAGCAAGGTTCTTAATTAGTGCAGGGCTTCCCAGTTTCTGTATGATTAACATTTTGGCTGGATAATTCTCTGTTGTGGGGACTATTCTCTACATCACAGACTATTTAGCAGCATCTCTGCTCTCTATCCACTAGATGACAATAGTCTCCCTTTCTCCCAGTTATAGCAACCAAAACATGTCACCAGGCACTGCTAAATGTTTCCTGTGGGGAAGAGAGTCACCTCCATTTGGGAGCCACTAATTTAGAGCATTCATTAAAATGTGTGACTTTTTAGGGGGCTACTTTGAGGGGAAAATTATTTATAGTAGTTGGATGCTTAGTATGTTCCAGGCTTCCAGAAAATGTAACTACAATTATTTTATTAAGTTGAGTTGCTAGGAATCATCAACTCACTATCACTGTAAAACATGATTTAAAAAAACTGGTTCTGAAGAACCTAAGGGCAGGACAGGAATAAAGATGCAGACGTAGAAAACGGACTTGAGGTCATGGGAAGGGGGAAGGGTAAGCTGGGACAAAGTGAGAGATTGGCATGGACATATATACACTACCAAATGTAAAACAGATAGCTAGTGGGAAGCAGCCACATAGCACAGGGAGATCAGCTCGGTGCTTTGTGACCACCTACAGGGGTGGGATGGGGAGGGTGGGAGGGAGACGCAAGAGGGAGGAGATACGGTGATATATGTATACGTATAGCTGATTCACTTTGTTATAAAGTAGAAACTAACACACCATTGTAAAGCAATTATACTCCAATAAAGATGTTAAAAAATAAAATGTATGGTTTCTGTCTTCCAGGAATTTACCATTAAGCAAAAGTTGTGTGATATAAGTCAACACAGGAAGATAGAGAGCTATAAAAATATCAGCCAGTGAAGTAAGCATTTATAATCAAAGGTGAATGTAAGACTGGATGCCACAAATATATTTGTATAGCACTGGACACTTTATAGAATGTCTGTACATCTGTCATTATCTCATTTGAGCCTGCTAAGTACCCTTGGGAAAATACATTATCCTAGATCAGGAAACGGGCTCACAGCAGTTTCTTGTTCAGTATCAATGGAAATTTAAAGTAGAACAAAGGTCAGATCCAAGTGTTCCAAATTCTAAGCCTCCACAATACCATTAATGCATCTCATAGGAAAAATTCTCCTAGTTAGGCTTTGAGCGGAAAGCTAAGACCTTAACGAGACAGTAGAAGGGACAGAATTCTGGCAGTCAGCTTGGCTAATAAAGATACCAGAAGACAGAACGTGAATAACACAGCAACTGATAGGCAGGGAGAGAGAGAGATGAAAGACAGTTATGGTACAACGTCAAGAGCACAGACCTGCAGTAACGAGGCTTACCTTCTAATTCCATTTCTGGTAACTCTGATTCAGGCAACCTCTGGCAAATCAGTTCACTATTCTGAACACTACATTCTTTACTCTTGTAATGCGGATAAGAGAATTTAGCTTACAAGTCTCTAGTGATGATTGGATGGCTTATGCATAGGCAAGTTACGTGTGCAGGCAAGGAAGTTTGCACGTTACTTAATCCACCTAAGCACGGTCTCAAGTTGAGACTCTACCGAGCCATACTAAACATGTCTGTTGGTTCTGAGGCGCACACCCAGAACGTGACAGTGGTATCAGATCTAACTACGAAGAATGATTTGAGATTAACGTGCCCTCAGTTCCCCTGTTCCTTCTAAGAATTCATTAGGAGCCATTTTTTTTCAGCGTGACCAGCAAAGTTAGTCAACTTGAAACGTCTTGGTTAAGATCAATGGATGCTAGTCACACCCTCTCCCAAGGCACCTCAGGAAGAAAAAGGGATCGATGAGCTTCAGTTAATTTTGTTCATCCAGCACTTATCTTTTGAAACTTGCTGATCTGGCAAGGGACTGCAGCATTAGTAGGAAGAAAACAGAATACAAAAGTTCCAGTGGGGGAATTGTACAGACGGTTCTTATATACTTTAAACACAGATGCACATGCAACCCCCAAACACAAAATCCTTCCTTTTGCTCTTATGCTGTCACTTCAAAGATCGGACATTGATCAACGGCAGTGGTAGCTAATAATTACTTTGCAGCTGAGCATATATCATGGACTGGGGTAGAAAACAACTTACAGACCCTCTCAATCTTCCAAACACCCTGCAAAGGAGTTAGTCTTTGTTTTACAGATGACCGACGACTAGAGAGGTAAAGGACTCATTAGAGGTCACAGCAAGCAAACCGGTTTAAACCTTATTACATTTTAGCACCTCTTCAGTTTCCTCCAGGAGCCAGTCATCACATTTAAAGGTTCTCTCCGTACTATTAACCAGGATCCTAAGAAGAACAACTTTAGAAAGTAGCTTAGGAACATCAATGGCATCTGCACAACATACCTGGGACCAAGAAGAGAGACAGCAAACGCAGGCACCCAAATGAGGCAGGAGAGCCGCCTTTATACTGCTCAACACTCAATCCACAAAAGCACAGATGACACAATAGTGTAATCACCTGTTGGCTCTTCGGGACTTCCCAGCATACCTCACGCTCCTTGAGTTTAAGCTGCTCAGTTACACCATCCCCACCCCCCAGCACAGTTGCTGATACGGTAAGTCATGGCAGACACATAAAGAACAGAGCAAGCATAAACACGATTTCCAGTGAACTCTGAACCAAGAAGCGGAGAAAGTCCAAACAAGAGAGACCAAGTATACTAAACAAAAAGAACATAAATGCACATAACCTCAATGGGATAAGACTGGGGAAGAACACAGCAAGAGCCAGGACGGTATCATCCTCAGTGCTTTGCCTTTTCCTATTACAGTCAGTGAAGCCCTGGAATGAACAGGTGTTACTCATTCTACTCTATGAGATGTTACTCATTCTTATAGGCCAAGGGTCCCCACCTGGACTCAGGCCCTATGGAGGCTCAGGGAATGCAAATGAGGGCCAATATTTTCCTTAAAGCCAGGAAACGCTACTAATAGAGATCTGTCAACTGTAAAACACATACACACACGTAATGCCATCACAAACCAAAAATGTTTATAGATTTCTCATGTCAAAGCGACCAACGAGTGTGCAATTAAATAGAAGTTGGGCTATACACAGTGCATTTCCTACCAACCTCCTCCAGGGCCATTGCAAAGAAAACACCTACAATTCCTGCCTTTTAAAAATACAATGATAGTCCAAATCATCCAGACACCTAACTGGGGCAAAAAGAGAAGACATTTTTTAAAACCGTGATTAAAATGTTCTTCCCTACACACAAATTAAAAGTAATAAAATTTCATGCTGAAACATCTTGCAACTGACTGCTTGCTTTGTTATGCATAACTTCAGTTTCACTACACGTAAGGCAGTAAGAGATTAAGATACAAATAGTTCAGCAACCATCCAGTCAGCACACCCTTCTTAGACTACTCACACAGGTAAGCGGCATTTCCCCATCCGAAAGGATTTTTTCCTATAAACAAACCTCAGAAAATTAGAATCTGCAAATGGTTTCCACTTCTACTTCACATACATGGGTACGATATAACTGAACATCCCATAATTCCTAAAAATGAGACAAGAGGAATGAAAACACCATATGTGTTAATCTTACGTTTCAAACAGCTGATTGCCCTCAAGCCTGTTAAGCATTTTTTCTCCATGGAGGTATTTCCACCTAAGTGTTAAATTTCAGTCTCAGAAAAGAAAACCTACAGGATAAAAATTGCCTTTCTGTCTCAGCAGGCGTTTCAATCGCTACTGAAATTTATAGCTACCATTATATTCATTTAAAATGCATGTTTTGGCCAAGCGATCCCTAAGCTGGAATAATTTCCACTCTCTCCTAACTGGCAGCTGACATCTTCATCAATGCCAGAAAAAATGCCATTTTCTTAAGAGGTGCAGTTTGCCACCTTTCAATCGCTACTTTGTCTTTTGACTTTGCTGTGAGCATGATGAACTGGCAGATACAAAGACTGATGGCAGCAGCCTGGACTGGACGGCAGAGAGATTAAAAGGTTGCTTGTAGTCTGCGATATGGATTTGAAGGCACACTGCCCTGAGGTTAAGTCACCCAAGAACACACTCTGCCATGGCCGTGCCTTTCAGCAGCCAGGGACCAGCTGAAAAACTTGCTGGCTTTGTTTAAAGAGGTATACCTGCTCTAAGAATGAGAGCTGTAATGCACTGGGGAAAACATTCTGGTCTTGGTGTCAGAAAACCTGGGTTTGAGTTACAATTTTGTTGCGGACTAGTTGTGGAACCTAGGAGAATCCTCCAAATTCCAATTCAGTTTCCTTACTTATACAGTAACAGTTTTAATACCTGCCTCAAGTGCGTGATGATGCAGAGAAATGATGCATGAGGCTTCCAACCGGTAAAGCAATACACAGACTAAATATCATTCATCCCATTAGGATATCTGAGAAGATGTCTGTGTTATCCTGCTAGGTATCGTGACTGAATATTCTATCTCGAAATATATAGTATTTAGATGTTATTATTATCTTTAAAAACTGTTTTATTCATGTACCCCACACAACTGTCACCAGGACTGAGGCCTCCTTCACATTGTACTCAGGGAATACACACTATTCTTACCATCCATCCTCATGGTGGGACCTGTAGGTCACTAAAGGGTCCCCATTTCCTTTGGCTGGTATTTTACCATGAGAAAGTCAATCCTTCAGGTTGAAGCAGTATTTAAAAGCCAAATCCCTGGCAGGGGACTGCTCTGATTTTCATCATTCATCTTCCCGTACATGTGGTTTTATTTCTCAGATTCTCATATTGAATGCCAGCCATGTATTGGCCTTTCCATATGCAATCTTTAATCATTACAACCAAATCCTTATAAAGGACAATCCCGAGGCTCCAAGAGGGTACTGAAAATGCTCAAGCTAGTAAATGGGGCAACCAGGATTGAAACCACCGTTCATCTGATTTCAAAGCTCACATTCTTTTCTTCTCTATAAAGGAATCTCATTTCTTCACCTTCTTAATAAGTTTAGCCAGTCTACCCAATTATAGTATCCATTCTCCTTTCTTTTACCCCTCCCTAATCACTTCAATCATTTCATTCTCTTTGTAGCTCTTTTTCAGAAAACATTCATCAAGACTCTACTATGTGCAAGGTTCTCTTATCTGATAATGTCCCACTTGGCCACTTTTACTTGTGGAGAATGCCCATACTATAAGGAAGATATAGTTACCATTTTCATCATGCCTCAAAGTCTGTCCTAAGAAGCTATACATACTATTTTCTGAGGTGATGGTTATTCTGTGTTTCCAGACCTAGAAGGAGTGGTGATGTTATCAGCCAGATATTTGTACATCTTTTGATAAGTATCATGAAAGAGACTTAGATAAATGACATAGTGGAGAGGAAAGGTGTTAGAAATAGGTGGGGTGGACCCAGCAGATGTGATGAAACAAGGCTAAGAAACAGAATCAACCTGTATGCTTGCTGGGTATGGCTCTCATCTTAAGTGACAGTTATTATCTTCAACTTAGAGTGTTAGAAATATACATACATGTAAAACTATAAGCAGACATCCTAAGGTAGTTGAGCCCTGCCTGCTATAGACTTTTTTTGGGAAACCATTTTCCAGTGGCTTGTACCACTTGGGTGCTCTGCTGCATTTCTCAGTATCAGAAAGTATTCCTTGAAATTCATTAGAAATTCACAAGGCACATTTTATTCATCTGTTTAAACATCTGTTGGACAATGCTGCTCAACTTGATTTTTGTGTTTTAACTCCAGAAGCTTTCCCTTCTAAATCTCTGAAGTTGTGTTTTTTCATGTCTTAGTTTTACAAAACACGAAAAAGGATAATGGATATCCTTATTTGAAAATAAAGCATTAGAAACAATAACAACATCTGAAATCTTAAAATATTTATGGCCATTTAAATTAATTACTTTATTAAAATGAGTTGCATGTGTAAAGTGTACATAAGCAAATAAGAAGGAGATTAATACATTTCAGTATCGCATTATACTGGGCAATTAAAAATTACTTATCAGTAAAAAACACTTTTAATAAGTATATAAAGGCTAATAATAAGGATCTGAATTCTTACCCTTGTAGAAATCAAACCTTGACTATAGCACATTCTATTACCGATTATACATTACATTATAATCAAGATGTCACCCTTCTTGGTACATGTATTCAAGCTCTAGTAAATCCACAATTGGCAAAAAGTGTTTTACCTAATTTTGCTGCCAAAGTACCAGTAATGCATGCTGTAAGAGTGAAAGAGTACACGTTGTGTAAATGGCTATATTTTTCCATGTTTGTTTAAAAACATGTGGGCAGGATTTTATTTTGTTTTGGTTCATTCTGAGAAAAGAGAACCAACTTTGAAAATAACTGTTTTTGAAAAAGAAAAAAAAAAGAAGAAAAAAGAGTTTCTGCCTCAGAGCCACTTAAAATTTCCCTTCATCCTGTTCTGTCTTCTTAAGTTCATATTTGTCTATTTAGCATCCATTCATCACAAGGCCGACTGGATTGCCTATATTTTCTATTTTCTATATTCTTCATGCTCTGGCATTTGTGGTCTCACTGATGGAAGAGACGACCTTTCAGGAGTAGCCAGTTCTTAGAGATAGCAAAGGGCTAGGCTGGACACATCCCTTTCATATATAAACTAACCAATCTTGAGCCCACACCCCCAATCAACTCCTTTATCAAACACTCACTCATACACCAAGCCAAAATTCCCACTACCCTAAGTCAACCCAGGATCAGGTACCAGACAATTGGGAACAGTTCCTTTGCCCCAAAGCCTACCAGAATTACTCAAACTAGCCATTCCCAAGCTGTTTACCATATCCTGCCTTGTCTTCCACAGGGAATCCTTAATAAAGGCCCTGGCCTGGGCTTTCTCTTGCTCTTTTCTGCCTCCTAACCAAACCTGATGCTTCCCCATTTGACCCTGCATGATTTGGCTGTGCCCTTCTCTTGGGAAATGTAAGTAAGAAAGTCTTCCTTCAATGGCATCGATTTCTCTGTTCCATCGCTCAGTCACCTCCATAAAATAAAACCCTGAAGGTACAATCACTGATACACCTCTTCTCTTCTGTAAATGTCACTGTCCATGTCATCTGCATCTTACCGTGGCACCTCTCTTTCTCTCCATCTCTCTCTCTCTCTCTCTCTCAACAGAAGATCCCTCATGCCTATTGCAGTCAATCCCTGCTCCCACCCCCAGCTCCAGATAACTACTGACCTGCTTTCGTGTCTAGGTTTGTCTCTTCTCGACACTGCACATAAATGGAATCATACAATATGCAGTCTTCACATCCGGCTTCTTTCTCAAAGCATAATGTTTTGAGGTTCATTTATGTTGTTGTTCATTCCTTTTTAATTGTTAGATAGTGTTTCATTGTGTGCTTATAGCAATTTTGCTTTTCCACTCATTATTTGATAGTTATTAGAATTGTTTCCAGCTTGTGGCTACTCTGAGTAATGCTTCTAGGAACATTTGTGTACAACACTGTATATGGACATATGTTTTCATTTCTCTTGGATAGATACTACTTTTGAGCAGATGTGCTGGGTTGTATGGTAAGTTTAACTTTTTAAGAAGCTGCGAAACTGTTTACCAAAGTGGCTGTATTGTTTTCACTCATGCTAGAAGTGTATAAGGTTCTAGTTTCTCCTATTGTCCCCAACACTTGGTACTGTCTGTCTTTTTAATTGTAGCCATTCTAATGGCATACAGTGCCTTCTTATTATGGTTTAATTTGCATTTTCCTCTTTTATGTGATTATTAACCATTCCTACATGGCCATTTACATGTCTTCTTTGGTGTGATGTCTGTCTATTCAAGTCTCTTCTCCAGTTAAAAACTGGGATATTCACTTATTATTTTCTTTTCCCTCCAGTGGGAAAATCAGAATTCAGGGCTGCTACAATATACTACCTAAAGCATCTAGTTCTCATAAAATAAAAATCATGATACATGTAATGAAACAGGAAAGTATGATCCATTCTCAGGGGGAAAAAAACCCAATATGACCTGTCTGTAAGGGCCCCCAATATTAAACTTGGCATACAAAAGCTTTAAATCAGCTATTTTGAATGTGTTCAAAGAGCTGAAAAAAATCACGTTCAAAGAATTTAAGGATAACTTTGACAATAATGACTTATCAAATAGAGAATATCAATAAAAGCATAGAAAATATCAAAAAGAACAAATGGAAATTCTGTGTCTGAAAAGTAAAATAACTGAAATGAAGAATTCACTGGAGAAGCTCAACAGCAGATTCAAGATGGCAGAGGAAGAGTCAGTAAACTTGAAGACAGATCAATAAAAACTATCCATCCTGAAGAACAGGAAGAAAACTGAATATTAAAAATGAACAGTCTCGGGCTTCCCTGGTGGCACAGTGGTTGAGAGTCCGCCTGCCGATGCAGGCGACGCGGGTTCGTGTCCCAGTCCGGGAAGATCCCACATGCCGCGGAGCGGCTGGGCCCCTGAGCCATGGCCGCTGAGCCTGCGCGTCCGGAGCCTGTGCTCGGCAACGGGAGAGGCCACAACAGTGAGAGGCCCGCGTACCGTAAAAAAAAAAAAAAAAGAACAGTCTCAAAGACCTTCCAACATACACATACATAATAGGAATCCCAGAAGGGGCAAAAGAAAAGAGAGCAGAAAAAATATCTGAAGAACTAAAGAAATTTGAAGAACCAAATAAACTTCATAAATTTGGTAAAAGAAATTTAATCTACAGATCCATGACTCTCACGAAACTCCCAAGTAGAATAACACAAAGACCTCCACACCTAGCCACATCGGAGTCAAACTTTTGAAAGATAAGGAGATAATTGAATGAATGCAGCAAGAGGAAAACAAGTCATCATCACTGATGACCAAAATTATGATTAATAGCATACGTCTTTTCAGAAATAATGGAGGCTGGAGAGCATCGAGATGTAAAGAAAAGTGCTAAAAATAAACAAAAAAGAAAATACAAAACTATTAAATGAAAATTCTATTTCCAGCAAAAATAGTCCTCAAAAATATAGGTGAAATAAAGATATTCTCAGATTTAAAAAGACTGAGAGAATTTGTTACTAGCAGACATGCCTTACAATAAGTACTAAAGGAAGTCCCTCACATTAAAGGATATGACAGCAGATGATGACTAGAATGTACATGAGAAAATAAAGACATCAGAAAAGATAAACATGTAAGCAAATATAAAAAACTGTATATTACAGTTTTTCCTCTTTTATCTCCTGATTGTAAAGACATAAAGATGCATAAAATAATAATTATAAAATTATTTTATATATATAAGTGTTTTATATATATCTTCATGTATATTTATACATAAAATATATAAGTACCTGGGAGTGACGAGAGAAACCCCAGGCAAACATGCCATAGACTCCCACTGCCCTTACCCAGGGTTCAGTAGTTTTCCTTAATAAACACTTCTCAAATTATCACGTGCCTTTGACCAATTTCCAGACTCCAGAAATGGTTACTTTGTCAATTTTGGGGGGGAGTTGTTTTCTTTTACTTTTAGGGAAAGGACTCGCCAGTCTCCTCACACCACCATTCTGGAAGCCCCTACACCTCTTTTTCATAGCTTCATCAGGAATGGGTTAAGCCAGAAGTGGTATTAAAGTTCAACTTTCCACGAAGCTAAATTTTCACAGAAAAACAAGAACCTTACCTGGGAATAAAAGTTAGAGAACTAAAGTCCTTAGAATGATATGCTTTTGAGACTCTATGAGATTCCCAAGGTCAAAGGTATTCCTAAGTTACCTCAGTTAATAAGCATTTGCCGCCAGTTTTCAGGAAAGTAAGAAACAAGGGCAATGCTGGAGCAGTTGCACAATGAGGACGCTGGAGAAGAGAATGCTCTTCAGAATGCAATAGGAGTTCTGGCACTCAGAAAGCAGCTCTCTAACTCAGAATCAATTTTACAAGTCATCCTCTCAAGCAAGCTGTTCACTGCCCTCTACTTCGGTATGTGTGCCCTTAGCTTTGTTCTGTCTGTGCTTTACTGTGCTCTATCCATCAGCCAGTGGGACTTGATTCATATTTGTTCTACTCCATGGATTCCATTAACTCATGACTTTCACTGGCTCATGGCCTCTTTACTGTTTTCTTTTTTATGTCTCTCTCATTCTTTCCCACCCAGCGTTTGTGACATTCTTCAATGCTCCACAGAAAAGAGGACCTGATTGAGTTTTATAGTACAGTGTTCCTCAAAATCTAATGGGCATAATAATCAACTTGGAATCTTGGTAAAATGAATATTTTTGATTTAGAAAGTCTGGGGTGGGGGTGAAGATTCTCCTAGGTGATATTGGTGCTGCTGGTACACGGACCACTCTTTCACTATCAAGGCTATATTAGCTCTTAGAACAGGATTCAGCTACCGAGTAGAGCTCTTGCAACAAACAGTGCCTTACAGGCCACAGGCCAGCTTTTAGCTGGTGGCTTCTGCATCACAGGTTAAACCCCCGTCAATCAGTTGTGGGCTGGGCCACAGGATTAAGTGGTACAAAGCACGGTGCTCTATGAATTCAAAAACCCATGGCTCTAGAAGTGGCAGACATTCTATAGACTCTGTCCAGTACAAATAAATGCTGGTGTTTTGCTAAGCGGTTCCTTTTTTTTTTAACTTTGCTGATCAAGCCGAGTAACTCATCTTGGAACTTAATGAGTCTGCAGAGGACTACTGGCCAGGTGTCCATAATACCAACATTTCCCAAGGAAAATGCAGTGTTAGCTTTTGCACAAATGGCACTATTTAGCCGTAGGTTTTGCTTCTCTCTTTCTCAGTCTCTCTTCTCTCTTTCTCTCTCGCTGTTTGTTTTCACTTTGGAGCTAGACGTCTAATGAAAACAATTACAGATCCTCTAATTTATTCTTGGAGATAGTAGCTGTGGGTAGTAGCTGTGGGGAAGTAAATGGACAACAGTATTCTGAAATCCATAGGACTTGACGATGCAGCAAACAGAAACATAGAAGCATATATTCTAAGTGGGATTTAAAAAACAATCACAAAACAGACAGACAAACCTTAAGATGAAGAAAGGGAGAAATGAAAGGTAAGAATAGGTAAGACAGATATGTTGAGAAAAAAGACCACCTGCTTGCCCTCTTTACTCCCCAGCCCATTCTGTAAGCCCATATATGGACAAATAACCTGTGTTTTTATACCTGCACGGAATGAGAATATATGAAAACAAAACAAACCTCCCCAACAACAGAAGATAATATGGATGATAAACATGCATATGAAAACTTTTTATATATTTTCTTTGTTTTTCAGAAGTGAAAATGAATTCAGAGTATTCCATACCTACTTTGTCTATTTAATTGGAGGCTAGGTCTCTACAATTTTAAGCTAATTATATAGAGTACCTTGTATACTATTCAGTACCTGCTCACTATAAGGATAGCACTCTCTATCTCTGGCCATCGATTTATCTTTGTATCTATCACCATAGTTTATAATGCCCCTTCATCTTTTAATTAAGTTAATGAGGGACCATCAATGATGGGCCAAACATTGTACCACTGCGAACACAAAGGACTCATTCATCTCTATGTCCCCGGTGCAGTGTTTGGCTACACACCGATCCCTAACCCAGTGTGGATCTGACTCCTCAGAGCCGTTTCTATAAAACAAGGAGCCTATACAAGACGTTCCCTAAGGTCCCTTCCTCATTACATTTAAAATGCAGATTTAGCCTGAAAGTTTAAAGAAAATTGAGAATGACCTATTTAATCGCCATAAGGAAACACATGCAACTTAAGTGCTGCTCACATATGGCAGCAAGACAGAAAGAGTGTTTGCACCAACGATAAGCATTTCCTCTGAAACCTCAAAGCCAGAAACATATATCCCATCTACGTCCCGTGATCAGCAGGCATAAGGCTGGCGTGTTTTCTTTGGAATGTAGAAAGTATTTGGAGCCATGCTGGGCTTGGCAGAAGCTGAAACTAGCCAAGGCTTGGTTCTGATCATTTACAGCTGCTTCCCAGTCTGCTGTCACCCAACCAGACTCTAATGAACCCTAAGCCAGGCCTGCCTGCTGTGGCTTCTGAAAGGGGTGGAGGCAGCAATGCCTCTATTAAACCAGCCTTCTAGTTCGTGAATGAGAATATTGTTGCTGGAGAGCTCTCATCAACTAACACAATTAAAGAAAACCTCTCCCTCCATCTCCCCTGAATTAATTATAAGACACCAGTAATCTCATTTGGACAAATGAAAAGATGTGAGATAGCAGAGCTATATTTTTCGATGGATAATGGTGGTTACAATGGAAGAAACAACACTGACCACAGAAATGTGCACGAGTTTTCTTTACACCTGGAACAATTTAAATCAGCACAATTTGGGAAGGTAATGATTGAATACTTCTAATAGGGTGGATTTCAGAATAGTCCTTAAGATTATGATAAAGATCAAGGTGAAATAATACAGTCTTTCAGAATATGATCACGAATTTGATATACAGTTCTGAAAGTTAAAAATATAAGAAAATCATATGTGCAATATAATCTTTCCTAAATCACAAGCTCTACAACATCCAACAAAAGGCCTAATGCATAAATGATGTCAGGACAAATATTTGATGTATTATGGAAGGAAGGAAGGAAGGAAGGCAGGAAGGAAGGGGGGAGGGAGGGAGGGAGGGAAGAAAGAAGGAGTGTATTCTGTTCAAAAATTTAAAAATATAACTAGAATAGTAAAGAATCAACCAGGAAAATCATCTTAAAAATTCATATCCATATTCCTTACAGTATTCTTGGTTTGAATTGTCACGGAATAAAATAGCAGGGAAAAACCTCTCTGAGATATTCTGAGAGGGAATTAATCCTTGACTTTGCTAGACACATCCATTTGCTACCGAAACTAGTCTAATGTGTAAAAACAAAAAAGCAATATAGTGTCATTTTTAAAGCACCCTTGAAATCTGAACACATTAAAAGAGTTCTATTTGGGGAAACATGTGAGTCTTTCATCACTTATTAATGGCAATAGGATCATATTAGGGCCTGTTTAAATGTTCCACAGTTATTCTTATTTAAAGGCTTGTGAAAGATGACAAACAGTGCTCATGTAGCAATATGTTGTCAACATAACCTCATGGATCTAATGTCCTTGACAGAGGACAGTTACTTTTAGGCATCAGCTAAAATCATCTTAATATAGGTACCCATTAAGATACTATTCTTGCCTATACATTTTTAAAAACTAAGAAATCCTTGAAAAATTTTTTCTTTTCTTTTTTTCTTGGGAAAATACTAGAAACATACTGTGTTTGAAAGAGCTATAATTCATAAACAAGATAAAAGTTATAAAATATGTGTAGGAAAGCATAACATGAATATATATACATATATATGTATGCATTTATAAATAAAATGAATGACGCTAGAATGGTCAAAAGAGAATGGACTCAACTCTGGTTTAGATCTAGTTATGTGACCTGTGGCAAATACTTTGCTTCTCTGAGCTTCCAACTCTTCGGTGCTAAAATAAAGAGAAGGCTGGCTATGTTTCATCTAAGGTTATTTCCAATAATAAAATGCCATGATCTCAAATATCTGCAATTTGATATTTCAACTCAGGTACCGTAATGGTACCAAAAGAAGAAAAGTCTTGGTCATATTTTTGGAAAGCATGGGCTCAAGACAAATGTAGCATGGAAATATCGGAGATGACATAGCTCCAAATGTAGCAAACGTAATATGGTAGTATAATTTAATATGATGACTATAGTTCAATTTATGCCCTATTTTTACCCTAAGTGAAACTACTGTAGATTTATTTCTGTATCTGCTTTTGGACAACATATTGTAAATCAAAAATAATTACAGAATATTCAATATTCCAATGGTCTCTGTGAACTATGTCCTAAAATATTCTTCTAAGCTTTCCAGAGAAATCCTCAGGAGAGTTGGAATAATAGGGAGCTTATTATTGTTCTAGTCGTTATGATATAGATGTGGCTTTACTTACATTACTCATTAACTGTTATTTGTATTCATGTATATCGGTATACTGAGTTTGTTAAAAGGAACATTTTCTCAAAAATTAAAGAACAAATTCAGTCCATTTGAATTACTTAGGTAGATGAGAACCACTAGGAATCTTCATGGTGAACAGAAGGCTTTGTGGGAAGATATCTGGAGATAAAAATCATCAGAATGAACCAGAAACAGGGAAAAGGAAATGGGACAGATGACTGTGGAAAAAGGGGAGATCAAGGAATACAAAGAGTTATGAAGAAAGAAAGAAAATATCTCTTGTCCAACATTAGTAGAAGATGGTAGATTAAAAAAAATAAAATAGAGAAAGAGGAAGAGTAAAATTTGCATTCTCAATTTGAAATTCTGGAGTTATTATTCTGAGATGGAGATTCCATGATTACTACAGCACAGCCTAGAGAGTCTGACACGCCAGGTATGGAGAAGAGTTTCTGTGCCAATCCAACCGGTGTCACTTTGGAGAATCTATACTTCATGTGGAAAGAAGCAAGACCCAGACACTGCATTTGATGAGAGAACTGTAACTCTGCTTGAAGAAGGGAGTAAATAGTTATTCTTTCTTCTCTGTGATCCTTGATTAATTTACTCTTCAAGCCAATATTGCTTAGTTTCTATTTTGAACTGTCACATTGGTGTTTTTACAGTTAGTTTCTAAAACCTTTTGCCAGGAAAAAAAAAAAAAAACTGCTTCAGTAGAGATTAAGTATTTGCATACTTTGTAAAACATCTTTACTTTCCAATCACTTTGCATCAAACCAGAAGCAGTGCCCGAATAATTCCTCGAAGAAAATTCTAGCCTAGCCCACAGTTTGGATCAAACATAAAGGCGACCCTGACATTGTGGTACACCTCCACTAGGTGGCAGCAGCAGGCGTGTGTGTATCCCTGTGAAAGACCAGGTTGCAAGGGGTTTTTTAAAAAACTTGAAAAGGGCAGGGGAATTTTAACAGCATAATCTCAGGCAGATGCCTGGGAATCGACTAGATTAAAGATGAAAAAGGACAGAAACAAGGGACTAGAAACAGGAAACAAGCACTGCAACTCATGCTGTCGGTGCTGCTGAAGTTGGAGCTGACTGTGCGAGGAGTCCCCTGATCTGGCCAAATTCATTGCCCCCTTCCTAGGCGACCTGTCTCCATCCCGGAGCTTGCTCAGGAGGACTTCTCTGGAATGCTGAGGAGAAGGGTAGATGGGGCAGCAGGTGGGCCGTCAAAGCATGTGAATATCAATGCTGGCACAGCTTTTCTCCCCTTCTGTGCTGCCGGTGGAGCCAAATGCCCAGGATTCAGCCCAGCTGTGGCACCCTATGGTACCCCCATTCCCTAGAGGGACCTCACACTGCGACCCTTTTCTAACTACAGAGACCAAATAATCTCTTATCCAAACCAGAACCCTTCTGAGTGTGAAACTAGTGCTATGAATTATCCCATCAGAACATCAGACACAACCCAGGCTCCTAGGGCAAATAGAGACGTATGGCCATCCAATTCCTAACTCTACTTTATGAGAACTTCTCAAGTCCTCAGAGTCCTGGTAGGTAGCTTGAACTTGCCTTTTTATTTTCTCCATTCAAGAGCGCCAGCACAGAGCAAACAAACTCTCAATAAGAGTTTGCAAAGTGAATAATAGCGGCTGATGTTTTGTTAGCATACTCAAAGGACATTTAACCCAACCTACAAACTGTGTGACTTTACAGATGAGGAAAGCTCAGATTCAGAGAGGTTAGGTATCAATATCAATATAGCAGGAAGTGGCAGAACCAGACCAGAAGTCAGCTCCTGACTCCTACACAAGTGTTTTTCCACATCAGCGTCTCAATGGGGATATTAAAATGATTGGGCAATACAATCCAAACTAACTCTTCAACACTTCTCTCACGTGTGAATCAAGGATTTAAAGGAAAAAAGGAAGACTAGTATTACAAACCATCCATCCAAGAGAAGACATTACAGCCTGCCTCTGTGAACGGGGACGCAAAAGCTAACGCTTGCAGGGGGCAGGCAGGTGACAGAAATGGGGAAAGCGGCTGGCCAGGCTGGGGAGACCTGGAGGCTGGGTGCCCGGTCTGAAAGGCACAAAAGGCACAGAGCGCAAGGCAGGGGCAGATGACAACCAAGTGGAAATGCAGTCCTGGTGTCGTTTGTTCAATGAAGAGCTAGAAGTAAGTGTTTTATGTGAGATCTCCTTTTTAAGCAGAAGAAAGTGAGATCTCCTTTTTAAGCAGAAGAAAAATTGTAAAACCCTGGATAAGCCAAATCGATGTATCTGTGATTTTGTCTTTGACCCATAGGTTGCTGTGGTCCTCAGCTCCCAGACGGCACCTCCGGATATGCTGATTTTACTGGTTTAGGGGTATGACCCGGGCAACGAGATTTTTCTTTTTCTTTTTAACATCTTTATTGGAGTATAATTGCTTTACAATGGTGTGTTAGTTTCTGCTGTATAACAAAGTGAATCAGTTATACATATACATATGTTCCCATATCTCCTCCCTCTTGCATCTCCCTCCCTCACACCCTCACTATCCCACCCCTCTAGGTGGTCACAAAGCACCGAGCTGATCTCCCTGTGCTATGCGGCTGCTTCCCACTAGCTATCTATTTTACGTTTGGTAGTGTACATATGTCCATGCCACTGTCTCACTTTGTCACAGCTTACCCGTCCCCCTCCCCATATCCTCAAGTCCGTTCTCTAGTAGGTCTGTGTCTTTACTCCCATCTTGCCCCAGGTTCTTCATGACCATTTTTTTTTTTTAATTCCATATATATGTGTTAGCATATGGTATTTGTTTTTCTCTTTCTGACTTACTTCACTCTGTATGACAGACTCCAGGTCCATCCACCTCACTACAAATAACTCAATTTCATTTCTTTTTATGGCTGAGTAATATTCCATTGTATATATGTGCCACATCTTCTTTACCCATTCATCTGTTGATGGACACTTAGCTTGCTTCCATATCCTGGCTATTGTAAATAGAGCTTCAATGAACATTGTGGTACATGACTCTTTTTGAATTATGGTTTTCTCAGGGTATATGCCCAGTAGTGGGATTGCTGGGTCATATGGTAGTTCTATTTTTAGGTTTTTAAGGAACCTCCATACTGTTTTCCATAGTGGCTGTATCAATTTACATTCCCACCAACAGTGCAAGAGGGTTCCCTTTTCTCCACACCCTCTCCAGCATTTATTGTTTGTAGATTTTTTGATGATGGCCATTCTAACCAATGTGAGATGATATCTCATTGTAGTTTTGATTTGCATTTCTTTAATGATTAATGATGTTGAGCATTCTTTCATGTGTTCGTTGGCAATCTGTATATCATCTCTGGAGAAATGTCTATTTAGGTCTTCTGCCTATTTTTGGATTGGGTTGTTTGTTTTTTTGATATTGAGCTGCTTGTAAATTTTGGAGATTAATCCTTTGTCAGTTGCTTCATTTGCAAATATTTTCTCCCATTCTGAGGGTTGTCTTTTCGTCTTGTTTATGGTTTCCTTTGCTGTGCAAAAGCTTTGAAGTTTCATTAGGTCCCATTTGTTTATTTTTGTTTTTATTTCCATTTCTCTAGGAGGTGGGTCAAAAAGGATCTTGCTGTGATGTACGTCATAGAGTGTTCTGCCTATGTTTTCCTCTAAGAGTTTTATAGTGTCTGGTCTTACATTTAGGACTCGAAACCATTTTGAGTTTATTTTTGTGTATGGTGTTAGGGAGTGTTCTAATTTCATTCTTTTACATGTAGCTGTCCAGTTTTCGCAGCACCACTTATTGAAGAGGCTGTCTTTTCTCCACTGTATATTCTTGCTGGGCAACAAGATTTTTAAAAACTCCCCAGGTGATCAATTGTACAGCCAGAGTTGAGCTTTACAATTTAAAGTACAGTCATCATCAGCATGGGCATCAAATGGGAATAAGAAGTGCAGAATCTGGGGTCCCACCAGATTCTGGTGAATCTATGAGATTCTATTGAATTACAGACTTCATTTTTCAGCAGACTCCCAGGTAATTTATTTGAGCAGTGCTAATAATTCTAATAATGTTCACTTGGCAAACAGCCAAGGCCAACGCCAGACTTAAAAACTGCTACTCTATTCCTCATACTGCTCCCCCTCCAAATCTGGCCCTACTGTCCCCAGAGGGCGGAACAGACTTTATGTTTTCTTTTGTTGTCCTGTGCTTTTGTTTTGTAACAGTTTTGCTCTTGTATTGGGGTCTGAAGAAGAAATAGTTCATCTCAGAAGTTGGTGTATCTAAACATTTGCTCTTTTCTTCGATAGGGCAGAGGCTTAATTATGCTGCTAACAGTAAACAGATCTTGTCCCAGGGGCTCCCAGAGACTATGGCTGGCCAAAAAATAATATTATTGGCTCTCTCTCCAAACAAGAACCCGAGTAATCTTGAATCTAACCTTTGGCTTCTTTTATTCCACATCACTGAATTTATCATATATCTTTTTACCTGTCAGATGTCTCTGGCATAAATGTCACTGCACAGTCCCTTATAGGACATAGTCTCTAAGTTTAAAAACTTTCTCCACTGCACAACAGAGAGAACTGTTTTTTTTTTTTCAGGATCCAGATATTTGTTTTATTTATATATATTTTTAAAATTTAATTTTCTTTCAAGGTAACAGTAGTGTGTTTTTTTTTTTTTTTTTTTTTTGCGGTATGTGGGCCTCTCACTGTTGTGGCCTCTCCCGTTGCGGAGCACAGGCTCCGGACGCGCAGGCTCAGCGGCCATGGCTCAGGGGCCCAGCCGCTCCGCGGCATGTGGGATCTTCCCGGACCGGGGCACGAACCCGCGTCCCCTGAATCGGCAGGCGGACTCTCAACCACTGCGCCACCAGGGAAGCCCTGTGGTTTGTTTTTTAAACTGCACACGTCTACAAACCTAATAAATAGGTTTTTTCTACTTTTTTTTATACAGCAGGTTCTTATTAGTCATCCATTTTATACACATCAATGTATACATGTCAATCCCAATCGCCCAATTCATCCCCACCCCCACCCCACCCCCACCGCTTTCCCCCCTTGTTGTCCATATGTTTGTTCTCTACATCACAACAGAGAGAACTTAACGTTCCTTTGTCATCTGACATTCTCATCTTCTTTTAGAGCTCTTACAATGTGTTGGTTTCCCTTTAGGTAAACCTCATCTCCATTTATCTCTTCCTCCTGAGAAAAAATTGATTAGCTCCAATGCCACGCAAAGCAGTCAGTCAATAAACGTTGAAATACAATAATAATAATGACCAGAAAGCTTCATGTTCTTCCTTACACTTGCAGGTTGCCATGGTTACCGCTAAAATCTTGTTTTGTTTCACTGGTCCTTCAATTCTTTTACAGAAAATTCCTCAGGGTTTACTCCTCCCCTCCCCCTCTCCCTCCCCCTTCACTTCCTTGAGGGTCAGTGACTGTCACTGATACAACACACCTGTGCTATGTACCTGTGACTATGTCGATGTAAAATGAAGAACATTGTATTTCATGAAACTTGAAGAACCAAATTATAGGAACGAGTTTAAAGGATAGAAATGTGAGAACACTGTGATAAAAATCACAACACTCTACTTTTCCAACTGGGTCAAATTGCAAAAGGATGTAAGAAATAGAATTTTCATAACTAAGTTGCTGTGGTTTCCTCATAGAATAAAAGCACTTCTTCTTTAGAAGAAATGCTTGTGAAAGACATTTTTCAATACTGAAAAATGTTACTTTCTCCCCCAAAACAATCTAAAGGAACTCCTGCTCTGTGTATAATGTCTCTGTGACCCCAAGAGGTAGTGTTTCCCATTATGTACACCTGAAAATTTTTCCTTGGATTGTTACTCTGGCGTTAGCATATCTTGAGGCTAGGCTTCTGACTCTCAGCCCCCCAAATGATCTATTGGTGTTCCCTAAATAGCCAATGCATTAGTAAATGTGTCTGCCAGGTTCAAAAGCCCTCCACTCTAGTTTTCTATGAAGCTGCAGTTTGGTGACACATTGAAAAGTTGCATATCCAGGTGTTAAGATATTTCTTGCTGCTTTCAGCAAGAATTCATCATTCATCATACATGATGAACATCATACATGAACAGCTATTGGCTATTTTCTCATTCACTTCCTGTATCAGTCCAGCCCAGAGACTTGGTGGACTGGCTTAGATCTCATCTTTGCTAATTCCGTTTTGTAACTTAACATTTACCAGACGACAGGGCTTCCAAGAACTAGGCATAGTGTCTAAAGTTAGGTCTTTATGTGACAAGCAACCAACGGCCACTTGCTAGTCTCAAGCTGAGACATCTTAACTGCAGGGCCAAGATGAATGTTCTCGCCTTTCTATGGGTTAAATTATGAAAAATTGCTGATATTTAGCCCTTTTGATCTACAAAAATGATGGTATCATATCGTTTAGCATTAGAGCTGAGGAAGAGGAGGGAAGAACATGTTGCCTCTGTGGTTTTGGCATATGCACAACTCCTGAGTCCCGCCTTTCTACACAGAGTGAAGAGTAGGGTAGGGAGGCGAGTCTAAAACGTGTTTCTCATAGGGCTTTGCTAGGCTACTAATCCAAGATATATGCAAGGATTCCTTTGAAAGGAAGATAGAAAAATCAATGGCTAATATTTTCCAAGTCTCATCCAACTAAGAGATACTAGGTAATTATTATATCGGGGGCCATGCGCACTAGTGCAACTCTATTCATCATGACCGTAACGCAGCTACTAAATAGAAATACAATTTGATTAAATAAAAGAGAGGCGTCAGTGTGAGAGAACCACACAGCAGGAATGGCATAGGAGGAAATGAGGACGCAATGAGATATGAGGTATGTCTGCAGCAGTAACTCATATTCGATAATGATGGATAGAAGATTCAGTCCTGTATGTTTTACAGTTCTTCACTTTACTAACCCCCTATGATTCTCTGGCTTGCTTTATCATTTTATGATCTTAATGATAGCAGTGGTACATTTTACACTTAAAAGACCTGGCAACTAATTTTCTCGTGTACCTTCTCCATAGCAGAATATTATACATTGCCTCTAACAAGCTATGTGTCCCTAATTATGTTATTAAACCCTCCATGATTCATATGGGGCTAAACGACTAAATGACCTAAAGGTCCCTTCTGGTGAAAAGATGGCAGGAATACTAGATTCAGGCAAGAAGCTTCTATGATGAACTCTACATTCCTGAAAGTAGTGAGGTGAGATACTGTGGTTCAGCTTTTCCCAAACGTGGAATAAACATCACTTGGGAATATGTGAAATGATTTTAGGTGGGACATGAACACCCTTTTTGTTCAATACTAATTATGTTATTTTTTTTAACTTCTATTATGACAATTGATATTGGTTTTTCTGTTTGTGATAGAAATACATTTATTTAAACAAATTAGGGTGAAAAGTGATATATGTTAAGAAAAAGTAGTAAGTGAATGATAGTACCTTGTTTAAGAAGGTGGTGGTAAATGAGGACTCGGAAACAATGCAGGGGTGGTTCTCAATGAGCAGACTGGGGTCATGTTTACTAATTTCTTCTAAGTGGCATTATTTTTGAAATTCTATAAAAGAGACCCATCTTTTTAGAATTTGCTGAAACTATGTCTTTATGAAATGTTCTTCATTGGATGCCTGAATTCTGAGAATCAGATCCTTTCTCAAAGCCATTCTTTGAATTCTGAGGCGTTCTGACCTTCTTCAAAGCCATGGTCAAAGAACTGGTAAGGACAGAGGCCTGGGGGGTCACAGCAAGAAGGGCAGCAAATTGACATGACCCTCTTTAGCCCAGGGAGACCCATCTGTCACCCCTGCATTCTTCTTATACCATCACAGATTCTTTGGAGCCTGCATCTGCCTCGCACTGCCCTAAGCCCTTTAAATGCATCATCTCAAGTTTCCTTTTAACAATCCTGTAATGTAGCTATTTTATCCCCATTTTATGTAGAATGAGATTAAGTATTCTGCTCTGGATGACGCGGTTCAAAACTTGTTGAGATAGGGTTCTCTGTAACTGAAAACCTTTTGGACCTTTAATAAAGAATGTTTTTGAGAGAAATCTAATTGTTTCTGATCAAGATCCAGTACCTCAAAACATGAAATTGTTAGGTGCTATATTCCACTCTAAGGTAGGTGACAAAATACTGCTATTGCCAAAGAAAAAAAGGGGATTACTTTAAATGATCCTGAGTTTTCATCCTAATTTTTGCTGTGCTAAATCTTCAAACGATTTATTTCAAGGGACTTAGGTATAAACTAATTATTTGATTAGAAAGCCAATTATTTTCCCTAAAATTGTTTCATTCTTCAGCCATTAAATTCACAACATGGGAAGCTTACTCACAAGTATAGAGCTTTTTATTAAAATTTTCTAAGGTTTCTCTCACCTTATGCATAATGCAATCGTTTCCTGATCTCATTTTACAACAACATTTTAGATAATGATTCTTAATTAACTCTGAGGACAACGAAATCTGCATGTGCTTGTATGCACACACACACTGGAAGCTCTAGCTTGCCAGTTTGGGTCACCAGTAATCTCACTTCTTCCAACTGCCAAGAACCCACTAGATAAAATATCACTGTACAGTGAATACAGGGCCTGGACCATGAGGTACTGAAACAATGGAATTGGGACTAAGAAACAAGGGAGTGGGCAATGTCTCTAGGGATAGTTTTGGTTCGGTAGTTTGTGTTGGTAAAGATTTCTTGTGTACCTTGGCTGATGTCACTCATGTGGTCCCCTGATGTAATTAATTGCCTAGAGCCTTGTTTCAAACGTCTCAAGAGAAGAGGCTCTTAGATAAACTGAGATTAACAATATCCTACTGCTGGCCTGGGAAACCTTATAAAAGCCTTGCAAGTCCTATCATTCGAGAGTTCTCCCACCTCAGGGGATGTATATTAGCACTACCATACACACACACACACACACACACACACACACACATGATCATATATGGAAAGTTCTTAACATTGGCCTGGAACACACTACATATTCAATAAATGGATACTATTATTGAGAGGCAGCATAGTGACAAGGAAATAGTCTCTGGGGTCAGACTACCTGGACTAGTTATCATATGAATAATATATGATTTATATTGGCTGTGTGACCTTGGGCAAGTCAGCTAACCTCTCTGTGCCTCATCTACAAAATGAGAATAGTGGTAAATGTTATTTCATAAGGTTATTGAGTTAATACCTATGAAACCCCTAAAATAATGTCTATCATTTAGGGGGTACTCAAAGAATGTTAGTTATTGTTAATCATTGTAATTCAGAATGCTAATTAAATCTTTATATTATTCAAATAATTAGACTGCTTTTGCATTTAAGGCCTCTCTGCCCAAGCAATTAAAATTGTAGATATTTAAAAACCAAATAAAAATCATTGAAAATGTGAATGTGGAACCCTAATATTGTTTTTAAGTAATCCTGAAAGGATGTTGTAAATGTCAAGAATAAAATCATCCAGTGTGATATATTTTATAGTGAAGCTCTAAAAGGTACACATTTTGATATGAGTAAGAATGTTAACAGACACTAGAGGGGCATAAAGCTGATTTCTGTAATCACATATTTATGTATTTGACATATTATTACCACAAGCAGTTAAGTAGATTTAGAGAAAGGTACACTATTCATTCCAACATTCCCCCAAATGACTCCAATTCTGAACTTTTTATTTTCATAGCTCGTTGCACACCTCCTTGAAAGCATAACTTACGTCTCAGATGACAGAAAAGTTAAGCCTGAAATACTAACTGTGCTATTTTTTCCACAGTACAGAAGAGTGAGAAACAAAAACCACCTGGTCAAGATTACAAATCCACCAACAGTCATTTTTGCCTCTCTTCAGAACTCCTCCTTCTAGCACCTTCTTTTCATCCTCTTTGACCTACCCACCATTTTTATTGTCACCACTTCTGTGCAACATTTACAATGTTCCTACTGTTTGTTGGAGAAGGAAACAGATGCTGAGGTGAGAGCTGGCAGTGATGGGGCACCTCGCTGTTGGGATCAGTCTCCGTGATGGGCATTTTGCACACTAGCTGGAGTGTTCACAAGCTCTGAAAATGGGTGTTGGCATCCCCTTTGTCAACTAAGGGAACTGATGCTCAGGAAGTTCGAATAGTTTGTTCATGGTCACAGAGTTACTACGTGTCATGGTGAGGATTCACCAACCAGTCTGTGTGTCTCTCATTACATGTCTCTGCTGAAAGTCCCTTTCTGGAAGGCTTTGGGTCTTCGGGTTATCAAACTAACAAAAGAAACCAAAACTCAGCAGAGAAAACTGATGAAGGCAAATACACCGAAGTTGACGAGTTATCTTTAGTTTGTAGAACAGTGAGCATATTTTCTTTATTCCTATTTCTCAAATTTTCTATAATGAGCATTCACTCTTTTAACAATGTGAACAACACGACTTTAGAAGAATTAAACGTTAAAAAAAGAGAAAGCACTTCTAGAAAAAAGTGTTTCCTAACGAAGGCTTAAGTTATTACTCTTCCTACTGGTGTTTGTGTTTATTTGGGGAAGTCAAAAATTTTAAAAAGAAAGAAAGAAACAAAAATCCAATCAAATACAACAAAGTAACAACCAAAAACCTTTCAAGATCCCCCCGCCCCCCACCAAATGCATCATTTATTATGGAATGGCAAACATTAGGCTTATCATTTTGGATTAGAAACGATCTTAACACTTCACATGCCATTCAGCCAACCATCTTGATTTGCCATGATCTGAATCAGAATTAAGTTTCAAAAACATCCTTTTCCAAGGTTTAAACCTCCATGAAGCCTGGATTCAACCTTGCCTCCCTGAGAAGGCCACCTATGTGCTAACAGCTGGACCACACCCTCCCCCAGTGGTACCTCCTTATCTCCTCTCTCAACCTTTCTCTTGCCCTTCCTTCCATCCACACCAAACAAAGGATCCTATTCTACGGGACAGGATGGTCTACGTGCATACCTGGCTCAGCCCTGGGGAACGCGGGCACGCTCACCACCTCAGCCATTTCTCGGAAAAGAAACTGGGTGCACGTTCCCTTCCAGCCACTGCATTCCATTTCCCCAGGACGTGAATGTGTGCCCTAACACTTAGGATCATTTTAGATAGCTGGTTTTCAGAACAATGTAGTTCTAAATATTAAAAGATAGAATTAAGGGCCTGTGCTTTTATCTTCCTTTTTTCCTGGGGCCCTACTGACATATTTTTCTGAAGAATTTTTTCTCTCGCAGTCTTACTCTCTCATTTTCTCTCTCTCTCTCTCTCCTATATAATCAGCCTGGTTCCTTGGATAATAAATGTTTTACAGTAAGTTTAACCTGGTAGAACCCTTGTATGGGACTATTTCATAGTGTGATGAAAGACAAAAGAAATACTGTCAATTTAATTACACATAGCTTCTAGGATCAGAGGATAACATACTCTTTTTTGTCTGTTAAGTATAGGGTAGTAAGCTAAATCCAAATCAAAACTAGACATTATACTTCATGTTATATATACACATATATGTACTTCTTTTTTTTTTTTACTTCAATGACGATGTTATTTTTCCCCCAGAAGCAATGTTTTCTCCAGCAACAATGCACTAATTGGTTTTAAATCCATGTCCTTCATTTAGGAGCACAATTATCCTCTGATCAACTTGTTTGTACTTCCCCATTGCCATAAAACACCATCAAAATATTCAAGAGCAGCATATGGGTGAAGGTCTTTGTTCTATTGTTGATGCAAAAATATAAGTAACTTTGCTCCCAGCTAGAAGAAAAAGATGACAGAAAAGGGATTAAAGTTACAGCTTGGAGCCCATTGAGAAACTGCTAATTGTCATCCAAAGTAGAGAGTGTCATCATCATCAGAAGAGAGGAACAATGCAGGGGTCTTAAAGGAAACTTTCTTTTCTCTCCACCTTCCCTCCTCCCATTATTCTCAACACCCCCCACCCCCACCCCCCACCCCCACACACAAGCACCAACACATCCTGAAGGAAGTGGGTAGAAACATGTCTTTAACATTTGATAATTTTTCCTTAAGTCTTATGTCCTCACGTATTTAAACATATATAGTGTTCCTTCCTTACCAGTGCTATTTAAAAATTTGGTTAAACTCTATCAACATTCAGTTATTCAGCATTCAAAATTAACTTGTGAAATGACCTCGCTGTACTTCTCAGAGCTGAAAATCATTAAGAAAATTTGTGTATGGCATGCTATTTACCAAGAAAGCTTTAAAAATAAACATAGCAGTTAAAATTAATGTGTAATAAAAAAAGTTTAAATCATTTTTTAAATCCAAAGCCTAATTTCCTTGTTTCCTGAATGCAGATTTTCAGACCTGCTTTACTACCAGGAGGGTTAAGAGATAACCCATCTGAACATGTCATAACATTTATTTCTTGGCGCATTTTATTCGATGAGTATTAGCAGAGTATGAATCTGCTGCTGCACACGGTGAAATGAATCGCTGCCACAGAAATACATGAAAATGGAAGGGTCTCAGGTTCAAAAAAAAAAAGCCAGCATAATGCTTAATTTTTGCTGAGAAACTTAGTAGTTAACACAATAGGTTCCTTTTAAAACCCCTTCTTACGAAACTGAGTTATTTGTAGTGAGGTGGATGGACCTAGAGTCTGTCATACAGAGTGAAGTCAGAAAGAGAAAAACAAATACTATATGCTAACACATATATATAGAATCTAAAAAACAAAAGAAAAAATGGTCATGAAGAACCTAGGGGCAAGATGGGAATAAAGACGCAGACCTACTAGAGAATGGACTTGAGGATATGGGGAGGGGAAAGGGTAAGCTGGGACAAAGTGAGACAGTGGCATGGACATATATACGCTACCAAACGTGAAACAGATAGCTAGTGGGAAGCAGCCGCATAGCACAGGAAGATCAGCTCAGTGCTTTGTGACCACCTAGAGGGGTGGGTTAGGGAGGGTGGGAGGGGGGGAGACGCAAGAGGGAAGAGATATGGGAACATATGTATATGTATAACTGATTCACTTTGTTATAAAGCAGAAACTAACACACCATTGTAAAGCAATTATACTCCAATAAAGATGTTAAAAAATAATTAAAAAAAATAAATAAAACACCTCCTTTCTCCATCTAGAGAATTCTGGGTCTGTAGGAAAACTAAATTGTTTTTTCCTAAGTGGGTTTGGTTAGAAACAGGCTTTCAACTAAAACCACCTCCAGTGGGTTAAGGCTCATCAATTCTGCTCAGATGGTACCCAGCAGATGCCTGGGTACCATCTGCTGATAAAATGACTTCATGTGGCAAACAGGAAGACGGTATGCTATAGAGAAGAAAAGTTAAAAATCTTGATGGACCTACACATTTCCCCTACACCTGGGGCAGGGTTTATGTCCTCAAGAAAGAGGAGAGGAATAATGTGTAAGCTCTTGGAATGAGCGTGGAGAGGAACAGCTGTTGTCAACAAATTGATTTCATTGGTTGATTTCAACAGCAGCAGGCAGGGGGCCCGGAGCTGCTGTGAGCTGCGGTGCCTCCCCACCAGGGTAGTTAACAACATTAAGACAATTCAAGAGGGCCTAACTGGAGAAGTGGAGAGCTAGGATCACTGCAGAGGGAGGAGGGCAGAGAAGTAGAATTCTGATCCACCGGGCACTCCACGGGCCTTCAACAGAGAAAGGAACAAACAGCAGGGTGGACTGCAAAACACCGCGTGCTACCCCATCTTCATGACAGCCCTGTTGTCAGGTAAGAAAACGAATAAGTCTTTCCAGGTCCCACTGTGCAGCTTCCTTTTTAGTACACAGAGCTCACTGTGGAGTTTGCCATCTCCCTAAAGCTCATGCAGACACTACAGGAGATGAAACCAAGTGGTTTCCACATCCATCCTCTGTGTGTGAGAACCCAGAGGGAGCCTCCACATCTTTCTGGATACCGTTCATGGGAGCAAAGCTACCTAATATCAAAACACACGACTAGAGAAGCCGGATGAGGCACAAGTGCAGGAAACTGCTGTCTACAACAGCCAAATATTTAGATCCTAGAAAAAGGTTTCCAAAGGCTTCATTTCCCGAATATACGTGCCAGATGTACATGTCTAGGGGTCAAATTTCCGATATGGTTTTAATCCAGTTCTTAAGTCCGCATGGCTTACATATCTCAAACAGCATGTGTGTATAAGAGAAGAAACTACACTCCTGGTATGGAGAACCTTTTGTAGATGGATTTTTAGTAGTAGCTATCTCTGCATTTACTTGACTAGAGGTATTTGCCTGGACTTGTTTGAAAAGGCAAGTGTAAAGACCTCTTCCAAACAGAAGGAACTCCTCTAAAAGCTGTAAAGGCTTCTCTCTAAAAGAAAAGGTCTAGAATTCCACTGTCATCTTCTCTAAGATCTAACCTTCAGTAAAGTGCCAGAAATTTGGCACCACTGTTTGGAATGATGGATGAATGGCGCAAAAAGAAACATTTTCCAAAGGCCCTCTATTTAATGAAGACACATTTACAGAACATCATCAGTTCCCAAAGCTTAAGTAAGACTTATTCCTATTTTTTTTACCCTTTTAGAAGGCTTCTGATTCAACATGTGGCTACTTGTAACTGTTGTTAGAAGTCAGTGAGTACTTTGTGATTTCTTTTCCCTAATCACTACTCGAAAAGAAAAAGAAGAGTAATAAAGCCCTGTGCTCAGCATTTTCTACAGCACAAAGCACGGTCCCCTGCTCACTCTTTATTCCCTAAACTGGTTTATGTTACACAGGTCTGAAGGTGAGAGGGGCAAAGAGGCAAGAGAGACGGCTGCTCTCTGTGGCCAAAATTGCACATTTTGCATAAACATGGTCTCTTCCGCCATGATTCTTGCGGGCATTTGAAGTTAGACGTTTGAAGTGGGAAGGAGGGCACCATTTTTACAGCCTCTGCAATATGCCAGGTACGACTGGCATGATCACATTACGAGACAGGACTTACTCAGAGGGATTAAGCCAATTGTCCAAACTCTCAGGACACGTAGGTGTTGGAAATGAGGATTTAAACCTAAGAAGCATGTTTGATTTTAAAGCTAAATATCAAACTATTACCATATTGACTTTTCCATTGACAGGACAACCTTTTGTCCTTCATGCTATACTTACATAATCTGGTTTTCTACTTCAGTATCAAATTAGGTTTGACAAATTGACTCAGTCCAGCTAGGTATGTTTTCTGACGTCGGCAGCAAGAAATATTTTGGCTTCTATGACGTACAACATGTAGGTTTATGTGTACCTCATCTATTGCTTCTTCATAAACAATTATGGATCTATAAGATTTATGCATATAAATGTGCATACCATGATATAAAGTACTCTCATTTGTTCAAATACTCAGTTAAAGGAAGATCTTCATATCCTGAGACTTGTTAAGCATGTGATCACTTTCCTTAGACACGAAGGATTTTAACTACCTGAAATACTCTTGGTGTAGATTTGACAAAGTGTTAGCCACACCATATTCACTTACAGGACCGTTTTGATGGTACCAAACCTCTGTTTGGTTTTCTGGACTGCAACAGTACATGCGCTAATGTTTTTGGAGAATAGTAAATTATTTATAGAACACTGAAATTCAACAAAATGTTACGTACCAGGGCAAAGAACGTTCAAAGCTTTAAAAAGGGGAGCAGTGTTACTAGGATAAAGAAACCAAATGGCCTTGTAGGCAGTAACACTGATTTAAAATGCTCGACTGCTTTGGAAATATTCAAGCCAAAAGAGAATCATTCTTTCTTTTATAATTGTTATTTTATAAGCATTAAGACTCCAATATATGAAATAAAAGCACAGAGATTACAGAAACTGAGGGCTGGAAAGAAATGCAATGGTTTATCTAGATCAGCTAATTTTCCCATACTGGTACCTCCTTTCCTACTTCATTGCCCAGCGTTCTGTTTAAACATCCTGTTGGTAGGAGCTCATTCTCTTGGGAAAGAGTACAACAGTTGGTTAAACAAAAGGACTTATAAAACGGAGACCTAGGTTCAAATCCTGGCTCCACCACTTATTTAAATGGATTCTTCTGCAAGTTATGAAACTTCTTTGAGTCTCATCCTTAGATTAGGAGAATGATAACTTCTCTGTTTCATATGGATGTTGTGAAGGAATAAATGAATTAACTGATGTTAAGACCAGTGTCTTGCACTGATTAAATACTCAGTAAATGCTAACTGTTATCTTCCAAGTATTTATGGACGTTTTTGACACCTTTGAGGGACATCTTAGTTCCCTACAAAAGTACATTTTAGGTTTCTTCAGATCCCCAAATGCAGCTTTAAACCTGGAAACTGAGTATTTCGGAATAACACAGTAAGTGCCCTACGCAGCTTACACGCCATATTTCTATTCTCCAAGTCTTTAACTTCGCAACTCATTCTCATGGCTTAATTACAAAGTTGAGCCCTGACATCCATCACTCTGAAGAGGGAAAGTCTATCTAGACAAGACTAGAGGTGGCTTCTTTCTGCATGAGTTATCCATCGGGAAATCTGATTTCAATCCAAGTAGATGTGTCCAATGCAGGCCTTTGGTTCCATGCTCTCTTGGGTTTGCAGTTTTTTTTCTATATTCATTCCAGTTTCCAGGATGTACAAGTCCATGGTCAAGCAATCATTTCTTTTCTGTATAGTAGTAGCTTTGCCCTTCGATTACTAAGGACAACCCACCATACAGTAATCTGGTAACCTTGTGAGATGTGAGGTAGACAATGATTAGAGCCTCTTCTCCTTGGCAGTGAGTTGGGCATTCCTAAAAGAGTGTCCCCTTTGCAATTGCAATCAGACATGAAGGAAGTAATATTCTGAGCCATCTCCCAAAAAAGTAGTTCCTACTACTAATAAGGCATTTATTTTAGTCTTCTTTTAAGAGTAAAAATCACCTACCTTTTCTAGGCCAGAGTTCCCAGCCACTGGACCTCTGAGAGTGAGTTATAGCTCAGCCCGGTGTTGATTCCTCAATCCTTGTCACCACCAAGGGAGGCCTAGAGTCCAGCATCATCCTTTACCATTAATACAGTCAATGTAGAAAACATTTTCGGCTTGAGTCATGACAAGAAAAACACTGCAGATCCTAGTCTATTCTTCCTTAGGTAGCTGAAGAAAGTCCAGTATTCTGACTGGGGGACACTTCAAAGGCAGAAGGTAATTGCAATATCCCTGTTTTTCCTTGTTTTCTATGGACTTATGGGGAATGTGTGAATTCTATAAGTTGGTAGATCTTTATTATGCACCATATATTTGGGAATTTTATTCTGGAAAGAGTGGATTTTGTCTGTCTTCCAATATCAAGAAAGTGACTGGCCAGTCAATTAATGATTTATTTATTTATTTATTTGCAACCTTTTTTTTTTTTGAATTTTATTTTATTTTTTATACGGCAGGTTCTTATTAGTCATCTATTTTATACACATCAGTGTATACATGTTAATCCCAATCTCCCAATTCGTCACACCCCCAGCCCCACCCCCCCGCGGCTTCCCCCTGCCCTTGGTGTCCATACGTTTGTTCTCTACATCTGTGTCTCAACGTCCTGCAAACCGGTTCATCTGTAACATTTTCCTAGGTTCTAAATACATGTGTTAAATTACGATATTTGTTTTTCTCTTTCTGACTTACTTCACTCTGTATAACAACCTCTAGATCAATCCACGTCTCACCAATTACTCAATTTCATTCCTTTTTACGGCTGAGTAATATTCCACTGTATATATGTAGCACATCTTCTTTATTCATTCATTTGCCGATGGGCATTAGGTTGCTTCCATGACCTGGCTATTGTAAACAGTGCTTCAATGAACATTGGGATGCATGTGTCTTTTTGAATTATGGTTTTCTTTTGGTATATGCCCAGTAGTGGGATTGCTGGGTCATATGGTAGTTCTATTTTTAGTTTTTTAAGGAACCTCCATACTGTTCTCCATAGTGGCTGTATCCATTTACATTCCCACCAACAGTGCAAGAGGGTTCCCTTTTCTCCACACCCTATCCAGCATTTGTTGTTTGTAGATTTTCTGATGATGCCCATTCTAACTGGTGTGAGGTGATACCTCACTGTAGTTTTCATTTGCATTTTTCTAATAATTAGTGATGATGAGCAGCTTTTCATGTGTTTCTTGGCCAACTGTATGTCTTCTTTGGAGAAATGTCTATTTAGGTCTTCCGATCATTTTTGGATTGGGTTGCTTGAGCAACCCAATATATAACAGCTTGAGCAACCCAATATATAACAGCAAAGCAATATATTAACAGCTGCATGAGCTGTTAATATATTTTGGAGATTAATCTTTCGTCCGTTGATTCATTTGCAAATATTTTCTCCCATTCTGAGGGTTGCCTTTTCGTCTTGTTTATGATTTCCTTTGCTGTGCAAAAGCTTTTAGGTTTCATTAGGTGCCATTTGCTGATTTTTGTTTTTATTTCCATTAATCTAGGAGGTGGATCAAAAAAGATCTTGCTGTGATTTATGTCAAAGTGTGTTCTTCCTATATTTTCCTCTAAGAGTTTTCCTCTAAGAGTTTCCTCTAAGTGTCTGGTCTTACATTTGGGTCTCGAATCCATTTTGAGTTTATTTTTGTGTATGGTGTTAGGGAGTGTTCTAATTTCATTATTTTACATGTAGCTGTCCAGTTTTCCCAGCACCACTTATTGAAGAGAATGTCTTTTCTCCATTGTATACCCTTGCTGCCTTTGTCATATATTAGTTGACCATACTTGCATGGGTTTATCTCTGAGCTTTCTTTCTTGTTCCATTGATCTATGTTTCTGTTTTTGTGCCAGTACCATACTGTCTTGATTACGGTAGCTTTGTAGTATAGTCTGAAGTCAGGGAGTCTGATTCCTCCAGCTCCGTTTTTTTCCCTCAAGACTGCTTTGGCTATTCGGGGCCTTTTGTGTCTCCATAAAAATTTTAAGATTTTTTGTTCTAGTTCCGTAAAAAATGCCATTGGTAATTTGATAGGGCTTGCATTGAATCTGTAGATTGCATTGGGTAGTATAGTCATTTTCCCAATACTGATTCTTCCAATCCAAGACCATGGTATATCTCTTAATCTGTAGGTATCATCTTTAATTTCATTCATCAGTGTCTTATATTTTCTGCATACAGGTCTTTTGTCTCCTTAGGTAGGTTTATTTATTCCTAGGTATTTTATTCTTTTTGTTGGAATAGTAAATGGGAGTGTTTCCTCAATTTCTCGTTCAGATTTTTCATCATTAGTGTATAGTAATGCAAGAGATTTCTGTGCATTAATTTTGTATCTTGCAACTTTACCAAATTAATTGATTAGCTCTAGTAGTTTTCTGGTGGCATCTTTAGGATTCTCTATGTATACTATCATGTCATCTGCAAACAGTGACAGTTTTACTTCTTCTTTCCAATTTGTATTCCTTTTATTTCTTTTTCTTCTCTGATTGCCATGGCTAGGACTTCCAAAACTATGTTGAATAATAGTGGTGAGAGTGGACTTCCTTGTCTTGTTCCTGATCTTAGAGGAAATGCTTTCAGGTTTTCACCATTGAGAATGATGTTTGCTGTGGGTTTGTTGTATATGGCCTTTATTATGTTGAGGCAGGTTCCCTCTATGCCCACTTTTTGGAGAGTTTTTATCATAAATGCTGTTGAATTTTGTCAAAAGCTTTTTCTGCATCTATTGAGATGATCATATGGTTCTTATTCTTCAATCTGTTAATATGGTATATCACACTGATTGATTTGCATACACTGAAGAATTCTTGCATCCCTTGAATAAATCCCACTTGATCATGGTGTATCATCCTTTTAATGTGTTGTTGGATTCTGTGTGCTGGTATTTTGTTGAGGATTTTTGCATCTATATTCATCAGTGATATTGGTCTATAATTTTCTTTTTTTGTAATACCGTTGTCTGGTTTTGGTATCAGGGTGATGGTGGCCTCATAGAATGAGTTTGGGC
This sequence comes from Delphinus delphis, assembly GCF_949987515.2. NCBI lineage: Eukaryota > Metazoa > Chordata > Mammalia > Artiodactyla > Delphinidae > Delphinus > Delphinus delphis. The sequence continues at coordinate 39,376,151 of NC_082698.1, read as the reverse complement.
TTGTTCCTTCCTCTGCAAATTTTTGGAAGAGTTTGAGAAGGATGGTGTTAGCTCTTCTCTAAATGTTTGCTAGAATTCACCTGTGAAGCCATCTGGTCCTGGACTCGTTTGTTGGAAGATTTTTAATCACAGTTTCAATTGCATTACTTGTGATTGGTCTGTTCATATTTTCTATTTCTTCCTGCTTCAGTCTGGGATGGTTATACCTTTCTATGAATTTGTCCATTTCTTCCAGGTTGTCCATTTTACTGGCATAGAGTTGCTTGTAGTAGTCTCTTAGGATGGTTTGTATTTCTGCAGTGTCTGTTGTAACTTCTCCTTTTTCATTTCTCATTTTATTGATTTGAGTCCTCTCCCTGTTTTTCTTCATGAGTCTGGCTAATGGTTTATGAATTTTGTTTATCTTCTCAAAGAACCAGCTTTTAGTTTTATTCGCATTTGCTATTGTTTTCTTTGTTTCTATTTCATTTATTTCTGCTTTGATCTTTATGATTTCTTTCCTTCTGCTTACTTTGGGTTTTGTTTGTTCTTCCTTCTCTAGTTCCTTTAGGTGTAAGGTTAGAGTGTTTAGTTGAGATTTTTCTTGTTTCTTGAGGTAGGCTTGTATAGCTATAAACTTCCCTCTTAGAACTGCTTTTGCTGCATCCCATAGGTTTTGGATCGTCGAATTTTCATTGTCATTTGTCTCTAGGTATTTTTTGATATCCTCTTTGATTTCTTCAGTGATCTCTTGGTTATTTAGTAACGTATTGTTTAGCCTCCATGTGTTTGTGTTTTTTACATTTTTTTCCCTGTAACTGATTTCTAATATCATAGCGTTGTGGTCAGAAAAGATGCTTGATATGATTTCAATTGTCTTAAATTTACTGAGGCTTGATTTGTGACCCAAGATGTGATCTATCCTGGAGAATGTTCCATGTGCACTTGAGAAGAAAGTGTAATCTTCTGCTTTTGCATGGAATGTCCTGTAAATATCAATTAAATCTAACTGGTCTATTGTGTCATTTAAAGCTTGTGTTTCCTTATTAATTTTCTGTTGGGATGATCTGTCCATTGGTTTAAGTGAGGTGTTAAAGTCCCCCACTATTATTGTGTCACTGTCAATTTCTTCTTTTATAGCTGTTAGCAGTTGCCTTATGTATTGAGGTGCTCCTATGTTGGGTGCATATGTATTTATAATTTTTATATCTTCCTGTTGGATTGATCCCTTATCATTATGTAGTGTCCTTCCTTGTCTCTTGTAACATTCTTTATTTTAAAGTCTATTTTATCTGATATGAGTATTTCTACTCCAGCTCTCTTTTGATTTCCATTTGCATGGAATATCTTTTACAATCCCCTTACTTTCAGTCTGAATGTGTCCCTAGGTCTGAAGTAGGTCTCTTGTAGACAACATATATATGGGTCTTTTTTTTGGTATCCATTCAGCAAACCTGTGTCTTTTGGTTGGAGCATTTAATCCATTCACATTTAAGGTAATTATTGATATGTATGTTCCTATTACCATTTTCTTAATTGTTTTTGTAGGTCCTTTTCTCCTCTTGTGTTTCCCACTTAGAGAAGTTCCTTTAGCATTTGTTGTAGAGCTAGTTTGGTGGTGCTGAATTCTCTTAGTGTTTGCTTGTCTGTAAAGCTTTTGATTTCTCCGTCAAAGGTGAATGAGATCATTGCCAGGTAGAGTAATCTTGGTTGTAGGTTCTCCCCTTTCATCACTTTAAGTATATCATGCCACTCCCTTCTGGACTGTAGTTTCTGCCGAGAAATCAGCTGTTAACATTATGGGAGTCCCCTTGTATGTTATTTGTCATTTTTCCCTTGTTGTGTTCAATAATTTTTCTTTGTCTTTAATTTGTGCCAATTTGATTACTATGTGTCCCAGCATGTTTCTCCTTGGGTTTATCCTGTATGGGACTCGCTGCGCTTCCTGGACTTGGGTGGCTATTTCCTTTCCCATGTTAGGGAAGTTTTCTACTATAATCTCTTCAAATATTTTCTTGGGTCCTTTCTCTCTCTCTTGTCCTTCTGGGACCCCTATAATGTGAATGTTGTTGCATTTAATGTTGTCCCAGAGGTCTCTTAGGTTGTCTTCATTTCTCTACATTCTTATTTCTTTATTTTGTTCCACAGCAGTGAATTCCACTATTCTGTTTTCCAGGTCACTTATCCGTTCCTCTGCTTCAGTTATTCTGCTATTGATTCCTTTTAGTGTAGTTTTCATTTCAGTTATTGTATTGTTCATCTCTGTTTGTTTGTTCTTAAATTCTTCTAGGTCTTTGTTAAACATTTCTTGCATCTTCTTGACCTTTGTCTCCATTCTTTTTCTGAGGTCTTGGATCATCTTCACTATCAATATTCTGAGTTCTTTTTCTGGAAGGTTTCCTATCTCCATTTCATTTAGTTGTTTTTCTGTGGTTTTATCTTGTTCCTTCATCTGGCACATAGCCCTCTGCCTTTTCATCTTGTCTATCTTTTTGTGAATCTCAATTAATGTTTTATGATAGTAACATTGTAAGTGAGTAAAGACAAGGAATATGTGGGTTCATGTACACATTCATTTAACTGTTACCTGTTTTCTTTCAAATACTGGGAAGAATAAAAAGTACATAAATCTTAATGAATATTTCAGCACTAGCTATAGTTGTATTGTTCTTAATGTATGATTACTAAAATCTCGACAACATTTCAAAAAGAGTGGACCTCTTAAAATAAAGGGAACACAAAACAAAAAATGCACAATGGTAAACAGTATGGAGGTTCCTTAAAAAACTAAAACTAGAACTACTATATGACCCAGCAATCCCACTACTGGGCATATACCCTGAGAAAACCATAATTCAAAAAGAGTCATGTACCACAATGTTCACTACAGCACTATTTACAATAGCCAAGACATGGAACCAACCTAAATGTCCATCGACAGATTAATGGATAAAGAAAATGTGGCACATATATACAATGGAATATTACTCAGCCATAAAAAGAAACAAAATTGAGTTATTTGTAGTGAGGTGGATGGACCTAGAGTCTGTAATACAGAGTGAAGTAAGTCAGAAAGAGAAAAACAAATACTGTTTGATAATGCATATATATGGAATCTAAAAACAACAAAAAAAGGTACTTATGAACCTAGTTGCAGGGCAGGAATAAAGACATAGATATAGAGAATGGACTTGAGGACATGGGGTGGGAAGGGTAAGCTGGGGTGACGTGAGAGTAGCATCTACATATATACACTACCGAATGTAAAATAATTAGCTAGTGGGAAGTAGCAGCATAGCACAGCGAGATCAGCTCTGTGCTTTGCGACCACCTAGAGGGGTGGGATAGGGAGGATGGGAGGGAGACTTAAGAGGGAGGGGATATGGGGACATATGTATGCATAGGACTGATTCGCTTTGGTGTACCACAGAAACTAATACAGTATTGTGAAGCAACTATAATTCCATAAAGATCTATTTTAAAAAGGCACAATGGAATCAAAGTGGTCTTTTGGATACATGCAGAAGCAATATTTTTGCAGGAGGAAACATTTCATAAAACTCACTTTTGGCATACCGAGGTTAAGTAGGTGTGTAGAAGTAATATTCTAAAATTAAAAAATCAGCCAGTGACTCAAGAAGGATGCAAGTTTATCATATAGAAAGAAAACCTTCTAGTGTTCCTATTTTTGTGTTTAAAGCATCATGAAAAGACACTTCCTGATTCCTTTTATAAACTCTTAATTGTGGAGGGAAGGGGACATTTGACAAAACAAGGTATTGACTGATTCAGAAGGGCTCGTTGTGCTCTTCAATACCGCCTTCTTTAAATGAAGGATAAGGTGAAAATTAAATCACCAAGAAAAAATAAATAAAAAGCTTTTGAAAAAGGCATCTTTAACATGCTTAACCACCCTTTTCAGGGAGGAGGGAAAACGCAGCCCTGGTGTGAGGAAGTGGTGACGAAATAGAGAAGACTTACAAAAGGGCCAGCGGGGTTCCCCTGGTGGCGCAGTGGTTGGGAGTCCGCCTGCCGATGCGGGGGACGCGGGTTCGTGCCCCGATCCAGGGGGATCCCACATGCCGCAGAGCAGCTGGGCCCGTGAGCCATGGCCGCTGAGCCTGCGCATCCCGAGCCTGTGCTCCGCAACGGGAGAGGCCACAACAGTGAGAGGCCCGCGTACCGCAAAAAAAAAAAAAAAAAAAAAAGGCCAGTGAACACGGAAAACAAAGAAAGAAATCATAAAGATGTATACCTAGGGGATTACGAGGATTCACATAAAGTGATTTATTCTATTTCTTTGTCTCCAAGCCAACGATAAGTAAGTCAGCTTTGCTCTAAGGCTGCCCTTTCCAAATGGTGGCCACTAACTCCAAATGGCTATTCCATACTTGATGTGTGGCAAGTGTGGACCACGCTCTAAGTATAAAAGAGACACCGAATTTGAATACTTAGCAAAAAAGAATGTAAAACAACTCACTAATAATTTTTATAATAATAATATTTTGGATATATTGGGTTGGCCAAAAAGTTCATTTGGGTTTTTCTGTAACATCTTCTGGAGCAACCCAAACGAACTTTTTGGCCAACCCAATATTTAGTGAAATAGAACATATTATTAAAATTGACTTCACCTGCTTTTCACTTATTTTTATTTGTTTTTTTACGTTCAAATATGGCTGCAAGAAAATTTTAAATTACGTACAGGGCTTGCAGCGATGATACTTACTTATGATAGCGTTGCTCTATGGGTTTTAAAAAAGTTATTTGAACCTATTTACCTGCGACTATTTTTCTATTTGGCAAAAATTGTAGTGGCCTGTCCCAAACTTTCCAAACTTCTCATTGCTCTATCAGCCACCTTGGTTTTTCCTGGGTGACTCTTACACTTGAACTACACTGAAATTTATGACCACTCCCACCCTCACAGGTCTGAGGGAACACAAGAGGAGAAAATGGTGGCTACTAGCTCACTAGTTCCTTTTCTTTTTTTAAATTATTTTTAAATTGAAGTATGCTTAATTTACAATGTTGTGTACAACAAAGTAATTCAGTTATACATATATATACACACACATTATAGGTTATTATAAGATATTGAATATAGTTCCCTGTGCTACAAGTAGGTCCTTGTTATTTACCTATTTTATATATAGTGGTGTGTATATGTTAATCCCAAACTCCTAAAGTATTCATCCCCCCCACCTCCACCAGTTCTTTTACTTAATACATGCTGCTGAGAAAGCAGAATTAGGAGACAGGCAAGACAAAGGGTAGAACTGGTCTGGGAAAATGTGAATTGAGAAAAAATTAAGAAGAACCAAACAGAAGGAAAACACTTGTGTTCAGAATTTAAATTTAAACTGAAATGCATCACTTCCACCTTGCACTCTGCACTTTTCACCACAGTGATGATCCCTTTCCTGAACCATTCAGGAGTCTTCACAAAAGGCTTGAAAACTTCACTTTCTTTAATTATACATCTGGGAGTTTGGGTCTGACGAGTTATAAAAATCCCTTTAAGTTTGAACTTGTATTGACTGCTTCAGTTTTAGGGCCTTTGAAGTAACCATTACCCCCCACCGAGGACTCCCTTCTCTCCATTATCTGTGGGGCTGGCTCCTTGTCAATTAGGTCTCAACGCAAAGCTTGTTTCCGCAGAGAGCTCTTCCCTGACCACCCTATGTGGTCCGGCTGTCACTCTTTCACTCACTCTATTTTATTTTCTTCATTGCACTAATATCAAGATAATTTTTCCTTGCTTTTATTTCTTTGCTTATGTTCCTTGCTTATATTCTTAAATATTTCCTTGTTTGCTGTTCATTCATTCATTCATTCATTCACCTATTCATTCACCCCACAAGAATGCTGTCTTCATGAGATAAAGGACATTGTCTGTCATACTCACTGCCCTATCTAGCTCACGTAGAAGAGTGCCTAGTGTATACAGGGTGCTCAAGAAATATTAAGGACATGAATAAATGAATCAGACCTGGTTCTTAGATATAAACAACCAAGAACGACGTTGGCTGATTTAACAGAATTTATCAACTAATTGATTTATTAACTAAATTAATAATTATTAACTAAACTATTAACTAATTCATTTAACTAACTGAGTTAATTGAATTTATTAACTAGCATAATTGCTAATGAAGGCTGGAGAATCAAATTTGGAAAACACAGAGAACAGAGGGAAGCCATGTAGCCAGAACAAACCCCCTACAGCCAGCATCACACCATGGACCCTGCCCAGTGACTATACCTCTGCCTGGTACCCAACACCCAATGCTCTAGCTCTCCGCCACTGGCTGACACCACTGGATTTAGACACTGGTTGTCCCTGCAGTTACCATTTCCACAGCTGCCCTTGGAAACTGTATGCTGCTGTCATTTGAGCTATCACCAAAAAGAATTCTGCATTGACCTGACTTCTCTGTGTCACAAACTCCATACGTAGAATTGAGTGTGTGCATCTGATTGTTCAAACCTAGGTTACATGGCTCACGCCTTACCTACTAGAGAAAATGGTAATGAGAATCTAGTATTTTTTTCCTTCTATATAAGGAAAAGGGTTCTGCCTCTCATTAAAATTTATAAGGCAGGGACTTCCCCAAACAGAGAAAGGATTCAAATGCCAGGCTAATTCCCCAAGTATCAAATGTTCCCTATACTCCTATATGTGATTGGGGATGCATCCATTTCTTTTTCTTTGATCAGATATATTTCTTCCTACTGCATGTCCTACTGTTAGGCTTCTCAGACTGGAGCAAATTTCTGAATGATAAATAGCATGCTGTATTAGGGTTCTCCAATGACACAGAACCAACAGCATGTATATACATACTAGGAACCTGTTACTGTATTCTTCAGTTCCTTAAGGGAGGTAGTCTCCCTTTGTGAACACTGGGTAAATATATATGTACCTACCATTGGTTCTAGCTATATTATATATATATATATATATATGTATTTATTTTTATTATTCATTTACTATACTATTGTTTATTATTATATGATTTATTATAAGGAATTGGCTCATGCAACAATGGAGGCTGAGAAGTCCCAAGATCTGTCGTTGGTAAGCTGGAGACCCAGGAGAGGCAGTGGTGTAGTTCTGGTTTGAGACAAAAGGCCAAAGAATCAGGAGAGCACATAGTGGAATTTCTAGACTGAAGGCCGCAGTCTCAAAACTCAAGAAGAGCCAATGCTTCAGGCAGAGTTGAAAGGCAGGAAAAGACCAATTTCTCAGCTCAAGGTAATCAAGCAGGAGGAATTTCCTCTTCCTCAGGTTAGCGTCAGCTTTTTTCTTCTAGTGAGAGGCCTTTAACTGATTGGATGAGGCCCAACCACATTAGGGAGGTGCAATCTGCTTTACTCAGTCTGCTGATTCACACGTTAATCTCACCCAAAAGCACCCTCACAGAAATACCCAGAATAATGTTTGAACAAATATCTGAGCACCCCATGGCCCAGTCAAACTGATATAGAAAATTAAGCATCACACGTGCCCATCTAGGGACAATCAACCATTCGGTTAGAACTCAAAGCCTGAAGCTCTGTCATGGCCACTTTTAGCCACTGTTTGACCAGGAACCTGCTAAGGTACTCTTCAGTTCCTTAAGGGGGAGTATTCTCCCCTTTGTGATCCCTGGGTGAATATTTTACCTTAAAGAAGCACAAAATGGACTAGAGGGATAGCGGTTCAAGATGGGGAGACCTGAAAAGCTGAAGTAATTACATATTCAAAGGCCATCATTTAGATTGATATAGCAGCGGCTGCCAATGGGATGACACAGAAACCACAGGCTCATCTGCAAATTGAAATGTGAGATGAACTTGAGTAAGAGATACATTCTGCCTTCTAGGAGGAAAGGACATCTGATTCGTGGCCTGCCCTGCCAAGGTACAGCTGGGTGAGCCAGAGGGCTCCCTGCCAGTTAACCCTGAGGAACAAGGAGAGGCAGTGGCAGGTTATGGAAAGGGATAAAAGGCTTATTATAAAAAGGAGCTTGACAACTGCTGAGAGTAATTATAATCCCACTGCCAAAATCCCATCAATATCCAAAAGCAACAAAGAAAACAATTTCCTGAGGTGTTCCTTGTCTTCAGGATGGTCGAAATTTGCCCTCAGAAAACCGTCAAAGAAAGTCAAGAAAAATATAAACTGCAAAAGAAATGAACACAAATGGAAGAGCAAATGTAACCCCTAAACTGCCAGTGAGCCAAAGTCCCTGGGCGAGAGGCAGTCTCCCTTGTTTAACGCAATGTCCTAGACGGTCAAGGTTTAGTGTTATTGGAAGAGGTCAACAATTCCACATGTGTACACATGACTTTTCAGTCACAGGCTACTCAAGTCAAAGTGACCATCTCTGACATTAAAAACGTGGTGCTCAGAAAGCACTGTAACCATATAGAGGTTGGACATGGTCCCTTTGGTGGTCCCAAAGGTCTTGTCAATATCTAGGATTTGAATTCTAGAATTCTGAATTTCTGAGTTAAAAGTGAAAATACTGTATACCAGAGCTGGACTAGGATAAAATAAGAGAGGCACTCCCATCAGGCATAAAATTTAAGGTGGCATCATAAAACTCAGTAATCAAGATAAATACTATTTTAATGCATTAAAAAAACTCAAATCAGTGAACTCTGGCTCACAGGCTGGCTGCCTGTTTTTATAAATAATGTTGTATTGGAATCAGGTGAGACAGAGTTGGAGCCTGTTTTTATTCATAATTGTGATGTTACTATGTTATTTATCATGGATGTCTTTTGCATTGATTTTAAAATATTGCATGAAAATATTATTTATCTTGAATATTGAGCTTCTGGTATGCCCTTAAAATTTGCACCCCAGATGTGTCACTTGGTTCACCTCAGTATTGGCTCTGCTACTCACCCGTTTGAAACAAACGACTCCTACTGTTGTCTGGCTCAACGTACTACAGTTAGTCATCTTCACTGAATATTATAATTTGCTAAGTGAATTACACACGTGATCTATTTCACTCTGACAGCACCTCCATGAGAATGTTATTTTCCCATTTTACACGTGAGCACCTGAAGTTCCTTGGCCAGGATAATACAGTAAAGCCAGAATAAGGTAAACCAGGATTCAGTTCTCTGCAGTTTGATGTAATGGTCTATGCTACTAATCTAAACCTCTTAAAGATTCGACAAGTTTCTTCTGAGGGAAACTGCTTTACGTTGCTCGTGGCGTCATGTTTTGTTACCCTTGAGGAACTTCTTTCCTTCTAGTTGTACCTGTTTACTGAATTAATAAAAATGAGTAAAAACAACTTGTATCCCTTTCTTGAAGAATCAAACATGGATGAATATATTATCAAATACCTTGACTTGTACAGTGTAGAAGAAGGTGTTTACGTATATAACATAATCTAGTAAGCTATGTTCTTAAAATTAAAGTTCTTTAATATCTACATTTGCTAGGACCTGGTCACCTGGAATTATCCTAATCTGAGCAATGCAGAGTAACTGATAGTTTAGACAGGAAAAATTTGGAGGAAACTTTGCAAATATACTTAGATCTGCACAATTACGGGGACCCCATCCTTTTGTAGGGCAGCAGATATCTCTCCTCTGCTATAGCCTCCCTACTCAAAACATTATCTACCGTTAGTTTCAACCACAATAATGTCACGTCAGTCACAGCAGTGGATGTGTTCAAGACCTTCATTTATATCTCAAACCCTTCTCCCTAATGTTCAGGAACGCAGCACACTGCTGGGGCTTAGCATGCCTCAGAGGTCTCTTCCAATGCTGAAAAATTACTTCCACACAGCCATTCAATTCCCTCACCCCCTTTTCCTGCTCAGTTGATCTTTTTTTTTTCATATTTTAATCATATTTTGATTATAGTGTTTCAGTCATCCTGCCCACAGCCCCTTTGAAGGCAAGTTGCCCGGCAAGTATTCCTGTGAAAGGGACAGCTCTCTTTAGATGAAGTGACCCAGCCCTGGCTCTGTGCCTCCCTGTGAAGCAGGGCAAACATGAGAACTAAGGACAGTCAACATGTAGAATAAGCAGTGATCTATGAAATGGCCTGGCTTAAAATCATGGCAGAACCAACTAGAATCTTTCCCCCCAGGAATCTGATCTAAGAAATAAACCAGAGAATGAGGTGTTACACATTGAGAAACAAGTGCAAAGGGGAGATGCATGTGGTTGTCTGTGGGGAGAGGCTGTGGCAACCTTCATTTGAAATTTATGACAACAGTCAAAATATGGCCAGCGCCACCTGTCCCTACTCCAACTTCTTATTAATTTCATCCTTTAATTCATGTTGGTGATTTTCATCATTATGTAGATGAGGGAATGAGCCTGGTCTCTGTGCCTTAATGAATTTATTAAGATGCTGCCTTTATGGTCGTCTTTTCTATTTAGATAGAAATTCATCTTACAAAAATCCTACTCTTCAGAGAGCCCAAGGATTGATTTAACTGATGGGTCATACTTGGAAGAGCAGAGGTACAACACACATTTTATTTCTGTGGGATTTTTGCTTGTTTATGATATTTCTTACATTTTGTTCAAACATTGACTGGGGGCTCATAGAATGGGTTGGGGAAAGATCAAAGCCAATCATAACCTTCGTGGGCAAAAGAAAACATCCATCAGAGAAAATGAGAGCATTTACTTTTATCCACATATAGTTCAGAATGATTCAGAACATTCTGTAGTGGTTGTTGAAAACACCACCTCATGTAAAATAAATTACCCACCATGGCAAAGAGCGGTCAATGCTCATGTCAACAAGAGACCGAAATACTCAAGGAAAGTAAACAGTTTTGTAAATAGCAACTGATGAGTATTATCCCCTATTTCTTTTTGACTGGCAGGAAAAACAGTGGAACAAGGTCAGTTCTGTTAGCTCTGAGAAGTCCTAACCCCTTCCTTCTCTGGAGCACACCATCTAACTCAGAAGATGATAAAAACCTCCCTGACACCAGATAAAAAATGATACTATCCTTTAGTGATAACGTGTGTAAGCCTCAAAAGGCAAAACCAGAGTGTGAATATTCTCTCCTAAAAGGATAGAACTGTAAATCTCTCTCAACAGATACATGACCACTGAACAGCAAGAGGAACAGAGAACCATAACAGAAGATTCCATCTGACTGACACCAGCAAGGGTAGCAAACCTTGCCACTAGTGCACGTCTCATGAAAACAATTTCAATGGCACCCACAATTACTAAATATGGGCATTCCTTTGTCTGCTTACAAAAAAAAGAACATTAAAAAACTCATTCACTCTACAGCAAATGTTACAGTCATTCAACTTAATAATGCTTTAATCAAAGGCAAAAGTGTGAGATAGTAGTAGAGAAAAGGGTTCTAATCCTGACTTTGCCCTCAGAAGGCAGGCATGAAGAGCCTGGGTTCTAGATTAATCCACACCTACGTTCCCCCACTAGTTCTGGGATCTTGGACAACCCCTTGACCTCTCATTGATGCAATGTCTGCTTCTGTAAAGTGGGGATAATAACAGACTCTACCTCATACAGTGTTTATGAGGACCATAAATCAAAGCCAATTACATTTGTGCAGAGTTTCTTAACCACACTAAGGTTGACACCATGATTGGGCTGAAAAATATTTTTTTGTGGGGGACTGTTCTGTGCACTGTAGAATGTTTAATGGCATCTACCCATTAGACACCAGTCATGACAATTTTTAAAAGTCATTAGATGTTGTCAAATGTTCCCTGAGGAGCGAAATCACTCCCAGTTGATAACCGGTGCTTTAGTGCCCGGTGACTATCAACTCCTGAATAAATGCACATTCATGTTTCTTCAGTTGGTCTTATCTGTTTTTCAAATGAAGAACCCTCACCTCTCCTTAAGAAAGTAAATACCAGTGGCTTTAGGTATACTAATGTAACGTGGGAAGAAGGAAGATGTTGGCTGACAGCATCATGCACTGTCTCCACGTTTACATGTATGCATTAACTCATAGCATCTTCACAACTATCTTAGCAAGCCAGTACTGGGGTTTCTACAAAGGTCTTTCGCATGAATAGACCGCTTAATTGATGATGTTTATAAATGAAAGTTGAATTACATATAAACATGTGTGCTGTCACCTTGAACTAAGTTTCAGAACACCTATGAAGATATGCATGTCTTGAATGTACATGTCCATGTATTCAGGCATCCTGCAGTTGCTAGGAATATGAATCAGTCTGTGAAGTTGAGGTCAAGGTATGGTCCCTAAATGGACATGGCCAGGAGGCTCACCTAGCGGATCCACTGAGTCACCTTGGATATAAAGCCATGACGTGTGGTCTGGTGCAAGTCCCACGGAGTTTTGCACTTGGAACATATTCCACAAGATTCTCCCTTGAATGCTGGACAAGTAACTATGGAATTCTGAAACATTTTAGTTCAGCTAAATCAACTGAATGCCTTGACCACAAACATCCCTGCTGACCAAACCCATATTGCCCAGGCTAAAATCAAGGATTAAGTAGGGATGAAGTTCCACCAGATTCTGAATATGACCAGTGGACTGCAATTTATTGGGGTCCACAGGCATGCTTTTCTGCAGATGGCAATTCCAAACCTTTCTCAGGGTCAAAGCAACCTGCTTCAGTCCCTCATCTCCCTGTCGATGCTGGAATACAGCCAGCAGATTGGACTGCTGGCAGAATGGTCACTAAAAGTGACGAGTCTTACTTCTAGAATTATCTTGCTCCCTTATCATCTCATGTATCACCCAATAACCCATCGGTATATAGGAAATAACTTAAGAATTAATCTAGTATTATTATCTCCATTTCAAAGAAGAAGTTACTGAGGCTCAGTGAGGTTAACTAACTTGGGCAAGATCTTGGCAGGACACCAGGCAAGTAGCAGAGTGGAAGTTCATACCTAGAGCCATTCACCTGCCTGGGCTATCTCCTACTGGCTGACTGGCAACACAGGGAACTGTCTAGCTGCTTGTTAGGGGTGGTGGACAGAGATGAAAGTTCATTAAGAATAATGATTTTGTTTGTTGAGGAATGTAAAAGGATAACCAGTGTTTGAATCAGCTCTCTGTTCCACTTCTGCGGGGTTCTTTTCCTAACAAGAACTAACTATGTTTATTCTTTGGGGAGGGACAGCAGGATAAGGAACAAAAAAGTTAGTCCTTGATGGATAATGTCTTTGCATAAGATTAAGTTTCCTTGCAGAATGGAAGTGAATCTATAAATGTTAGGCAAATCAGTTACGGAGAAATAGGAAAAATAATATTTTTTTGAAAGATTCTGTGCTGGATCTTAAGAAATACTGAATCAAAACTCTTTTTTTTTTTACGTTTTCCTGCAAAGGTTTTTTTTTTCTTTTAAACATTTTTATTGGAGTATAACTGCTTTACAATGGTGTGTTAGTTTCTGCTTTATAACAAAGTGAATCAGTTATACACATACATATGTTCCCATATCTCTTCCCTCTTGCGTCTCCCTCCCTCCCACCCTCCCTATCCCACCCCTCTAGGTGGTCACAAAGCACCGAGCTGATTTCCCTGTCTATGCGGCTGCTTCCCACTAGCTATCTATTTTACATTTGGTAGTATAGATAAATCCATGCCACTCTCTCACTTCGTCCCAGCTTACCCTTCCCCCTCCCCGTGTCCTCAAGTCCATTCTCTAGTAGGTCTGCGTCTTTATTCCCATCTTGCCCCTAGGTTCTTCATGACCATTTTTTTTTTTTTCTTAGATTCCATATATATGTGTTAGCATACGGTATTTGTTTTTCTCTTTCTGACTTACCCAAAACTCTTGATTTATATTGACAAGTCATCATGTAAAAGTCTTGTAATTGGCTGTAATAAGTTACCCAGTCTGGTCAGCCAGACTGCATCCCTGGAGCACAATCAAGGTGGATAGATTTAAGACAAAATATATGTTAACACTAATAATATGGCAATTTGGAGTCAATTACCATGTTTCCAAGGATCCTCAGCAGACCTGTTGTCATTCGTATGGAATTGACAATTTGCCTTTATTGGAAATGTATTTCAGTTTCCCCCCAGCAACCAAAAACCCAGGGCCCTGGTGAAGCAAAAGCTCCTTTTAACAGGGCTGCCTTGCTGGCACTCCTTATAGCACCAGATTTGACCAGGTTTTTTTCACAGTGTACTTAATGGGGCATGAATTTTACCAACATCTTTGCTGCAATTTGTTTCTATAAAGTATGTTACAGGGTTATAAAATTACCAAAACAATTCAAAGGCATTATTGTTTGCAGGAGAATTTAATTGGAAAAGGGGGAGTTTTTTTTCTGATATGACACTGAAAATTTCAAAAACACCATTGCCCTTTTACTAAAAAGCTAACATTTCCCTCCAGATTTCTGATTTTCATATTCATAGGGCCTGGGTAAGCTAAACTTTAACTCAAGGCTTAAAGCTGTATAAATATTTATCGTGGACAGAAAATTAAAAAAGAAATCTTAGTGATTTTAGGCATCAAAAGAGATTTGTGTGGTATAATAAAAGAGTCCTGGATTTAAATTCAGAGGAATTTGTGTGCTGGTCTTTCCTCCACCACTATGGCTGTGCAACCTTAAACAAGTCTTATATGCCTCTCTGGACATGAATTTCTTCACCTGTGAAGCAAGTGGATAGGATCCGATGATTTCTAACATTCCCCCCAAAGGTTTAACAATATGTGATGGTAATAGAGGAAATTTTAAAATAAAAGGGAGGGATGTGTATTTATTAATGAAAAGAAACTGTCACAATTCAAAACACTGATGGTAACTGTCATAAATATGGCTTAAAACAAAAATTTATTTTAGGGTTGGATAAAGGTCAATGTCAAAATATACCACACCATTTCTTCAACTCTTAAATTTGAAAATTAAGTGTTGAACATTTGAAGATAAACAAAAAAAATGAGAAAACAAAAATGTCATTATGTCAGTCAACTTCCGACTTTAAAGCTTACATTCTTAGTTTAGATTGTGAAAAATTTGATTGAATAGAAAAAAATCACTTCAAACCACATGTTCAACACGAAGTAAATGTTCACTAGTATTACTTTTAGAAAATCGATGCATTTTAGATTAGTCCAAAATAGAATGAGACATATTAGAACATGATGGAGGAGAAGGAAAATGTCTCCATTTGCGTAGAAATAAAAAATAAAACTTAATATGTTTAGAAGAAATGAAAAACCTAAGGGGCGGGTTAGTAAAATATATGAAATAATTTTGTTTCATGTTCTCTGGCACTTCAGTAACTAGAAAGCTAAAAACTGGCCTTTCAGATAGTCATCATGTCAAAGTTTCAATCCAGCAATCAATTCAGGTATCAAATCTACCTGCGTGGGGCAGGCACACTACACCAGACTGTGCTGTCATTGAGTTGGTAGGAAGCAGGTAGTAACTATTCCTGCTGGAGCTGTTTCTGCAAAGGAAAATTCATCTCTGGGAGAGGTGTGATGAAATGAAATAAGCTTTATAGCCAGAGAGACATGATGGGCTAAGGAATTTGCAGGGCCCAGTGCAAAATGAAAATTCAGGAAGCCTTCGTTTTTAAAAAAATTACAAATTTTAAGGTGCCTACAGCGGAGCATTAAACTCTTCTGAGAGCAGGGGCCCTGTGTGACTGCACAGGCCACACACCAGTGATGCTGGCCCTGCAGACAGTTCAAATCCGTGCTTAGTTACTTAACAGCTCCACAGGAGACCTGGTACCAGTCAACTGACTACTGTCAGGTTCTTTGTTTGTAAAATAGTTAAAGCCATAAAAGTGCCCTTATAGGCATGTTGTAAAAATCATATTAACCAATATATATTATTTGACGGGTAAACAGTAGATCCTCAAAAAACAATAGCTATTATCATTAGCTTGAAGGGTGGGTGACTCCCAATAGCAATTCTGTTGTAAATCACAATACTTCTTTCTCCTCTTAAAGGTCTTAAGAAAGAGATGAATCCATAAGCAAGGACAGCAAGAAAATTCTAAAATGGAGACATGGCAGCACTGTTCTCCCCAGGTACTGACTAACCAAGTGTTTATGTCCAACACAAAGACCTGAATATTTTTCTTTTGTGGTTCTTACTGTATTTCCTTCAAATGATTTACCGTAAGAATATAAGAGCGCTATAGAAACAGTCATGTTCTTGTTAATACAGGTCCCTGATTTTCGAAAGTGGTAAGCGGATTTCTCCTAGAACAAGAGGATTGTAAAGTAGTATTTTGCTACTCTCAGTTCACCCTGGGATCTGAAGGATTGAAACAGCTGAATAATGAAACAAGAAGAAACATTCTCTTGGAAAAGGAGGCCTAATGTGCATGCAACCTATACCATATAATTTTCAAGAACATAGGGTGTCTATACTTCTCTGTAGTAGTAAACTTAACTCTTGTTACCAGCAGGAGTACTCTTTTATGCTCTGATTTAAATCAATGAGAAAATTAACTCATGACTTGTTCCACCCTTGAAGGTGAAGATTTCTGAATGTGTTAAAATGTCAATGCAACCTCTTTTGTATGTACCCATTTGAAAGGCACTTATTAGTAGACCAGGAAGAAGGAATGTGAGGGGGTAAAAAAAAGAAAGGAAACGGAGGCTCCTAGGGTTTCCTTTTTGCCCTTTTACAATGTAGGATATATTAGCTAGAAAAGAAACATGTTAGAAGAAATGAAGAGTCTTTCTGAGTTTAAAGTATCAGGAAATGATTTCAAGATCCGAGTGGCTAAAAACACCACGGTGACACTTACATTTATGTCCTATTTTAAGGATTCATTTGTTTGGGGCCAATTCCATAAACACTGGTTTAGATTCAAGAATGGAAGGCCAATGTAGGAGTCTATCAAGAGGTTCAATTCTGAGGATGCTCGAAGTCTAGAATGACAAGCTTATTTACATCTGTCCTCGCTTCACCTGATCCAGGATGGGCTGAGAACATCTTTGGTCCATTCCAGGAATGGAATAGACTATTATGGGTACAAAGCATTCACTTAAACTGGTTGCTTACATGTTTACATTTTAAAAATAGATAAATGAACTATTCATTCAATATATTCTCCCTCACATATGCATTGTCAAGCATTTTTAACAGATCTCAGGCTCTCTTGTCTATTTTCCATTGCCTTGATTGTTACAAGGCTTGAAAATAATAAATAGGAAAAAATACAGTGTATGGAAGTTTTAATACTCAAGTCATCTGCAAATACGATGTTGAAATCTGGAGTACTTATTCTTCTGCCAGAGCAGCATAACTTTTTTTCCTAATAACACATAATGGACTGAATTATCCAGTCACAGCCATTTCACAAGGCTACAAGGCATTCATTTTAAGCATTCCTGTGTTTAATTAATAAATTTAATATGTACCAATAAAAACATCAATTAGAACAACTTCATACAAAGGCTTTTCCAACATCAGCAACAAGGTTTAAGAGACAGCCCTTTACTTATGGCATTTATTTTTTATAAGTATTATACTCTTTCAGTTCATTTGTTAGATTTATTTTGTTTGCACAAGAATAAATCATACGGAACCTGTGAGAAGAGTGTGTTAAATGTTCTAATTCACTATTCTATCATCTTCAGTGTCATTCAACAGCTATTTCCTATGTAACTGGCATCATTTTAAAAGCTGTGGGGGATTCCAGAGAAATATGTGTTAACAAGCACTGCCCTCACAGAAAGTCTAAGTAGGGAAGTAGAAACAGCAATGAGGGCAGTCGAAATTGGATGAGACAAAAAGTGATGCCAAGAAGAGTCTAATAATAGACAGAAAGGAGAGGACCAGGTAAAGCATGAAGGGATTAACATCGTCGAAGCACAGCTGGGTGAGAGTGAGCGACTAGGTGGGTGAGGTTTTATCGGTAAAAATTTTAGGTGGAACAATTTTGAATAATAATCAAACTCAGAAGATGGCCTTACAAAAACATTTTGCAAACAAGGAAACTGGGGTCCAGAAAGTTCACCAGAGCTGGTGACAGATGGAGCCTTAAATCTAAACCTATCACACCACGATACCCGAACCCCTCAGACTCTGGAATATGTACTAAGAAGTCCAGGGCTCTTCTGGGGGCGATTACTTTTAGTGTCCCATGAAATAAGTAGAAATTTCAAGTTTATTTCTCTTTGCCAGCCAAGTACTTTTGCAGACAGCTTACCGCACTAATGTATATTTAGAACGTTAGAAAGAAGACCTCATCCTAAATTCAGAGTGCTCTGTGAGGTGGGATCAGCAACAATCTTAGCTCTGCTTCTGAAGTGGGTTCCCGTTGCCTTCTCTATTCTTTGAAGAAGGATGATAAAACAAAAATGAAAAAAATTTTCAAAAAGAGTTCATTTACCAGTTACATTGATGTCTTGATCAAAAAGAAGGAAGCCTTTCAGGTAGTGCTTTTTTCTTCTTTTTGTTAATGTATCTCATTTACAAGTCATCACTCTCTTAACCTTTACTGCTCTTTGCTTAATCAACATACGATGAAGATTAGAATAAGAGAGTGGAATAAACAGAAGGAAGCACAAGCAACCTTTCAGAAAGCAAAGGAATTCAAGACAATTCGCAGAACTGCACTCTCATTTGATCAAACAGAGCTGTCAATCAAAGTCAAATTCATCAACACACAGTGGTTAGAAAGGCTATGCCAAGTCAAGGCAAGCTGCAAGATCTGTGAGGCCTGAAAACAAGGTATTAAGTCCCACAAGAATGAACAAATACCCTAGTAGGTCAGTCGTTTAAACCAGGAGCTCCGGTATGAGACAGGTCAACCAAGAGACAGTAGAGCAGAATAGTTAAAATTGTGGATTCCAGAGCTGCCTACTTTCTGGCATTCAAATCCCAGCTCCAAAGCTTGTGCTATGTGCTCTTTGGCAAGGTACCTAACCTTTGTGTGCCTCTGTTTTCTCAACTGTAAAGTGGGGATAATAATAGCACCTATCTCATGGGCGTGTTGTGGAAATCAAATACGTTATTTGTCATTGCTATATAAAGTACTCAGAAAAGTGCCTGACACATAGCTAAGTCTGATGGAAGAGTTTGCTGCCTTTTTTTTTTTTTTTTTTTTTTTTTGCAGTACGCAGGCCTCTCACTGCTGTGGCCTCTCCCATTGCGGAGCACAGGCTCCGGACGCATAGGCTCAGCGGCCATGGCTCACGGGCCCAGCCGCTCCGCGGCATGTGGGATCCTCCCAGACTGGGGCACGAACCCGTGTCCCCTGCATCGGCAGGCGGACTCTCAACCACTGCGCCACCAGGGAAGCCCTCCTCCTTCTTTTTATCTTTCTCTTTCTTCTCCTCCTCCTCCTCATTCTGTTTCTACCTTTACCACCTGTATGACCTTGGAGAAGCTGATGAATCTCATGGCTACACAGTTTCTACAGCTGTGATTCAGGATAATAATACCATAGAGGCACATACTACCTCATAGTGTTGTTTAAGCTTGAAATGAGATGTATAAAAAGTCCTAAGAAGAGCACAGATCATATATTAAGCATGAACAAAATGGAAGTTTGTTTGCTCACTCACTCTCACATTTGTTTTATACCTCTTCCAGCAAATACTTTTTAAATACCGTGTGTAAAGCACCTTTTTAGTTACCGAGGATACAGCAGTGAATGTAACAAACAAAAATGTGTTCTCTCATGGAGCTTACGCTTAATAGAGGGTAGTCATGTGCTGGTAAACTGACTCGGAAAAAAAAGTCCCCGATCTGTAGCAACTGCCAATTTCCACGGTGTAAATATTCTCACTATGACCAATCTGACAGCCAGTTTGCAAATGTCCTGACTATTTAGCAATCTGCTCTTGCGAACTAGTATGAGTGTGCTCCAGTAACCACTGGTAGGGGAATAGACAATAAACCAGTAAAATGGGCAGTCTGTAAACAGAGGTAAGTGCTATGAAGGAAAATAAAGCAGAGAAAGGGGATATGAAATGTTTAAGAACAAAGAGAGAGGGTGCAGTTATAAACAGCCTGGACAAGGGGGCTTCACTGAGAAGGTGGTGTCCGGTCACAGACCTGACAGTGTAGAGAGAATGACCCAGGCAGTGGAAACAATACAGTTTCTCAGTGATTTAGAAGCATATGAACTGAGGATGTCCGTCTTGGTCTGTGTACAAGGTCCCTCACACGACTTAGCCCAGTACGCTGCCACTTGTGCTTTTCTTCACAGGTATAGCCTGCACACAAAAGGCTAAAAATTCACAGGTTGAAAATGTTCACTTCACCTGGTCTCTTAGTAACATAATCCTATACTGGCCAATGTGCATTGTCCAAAATTCTCACTCCTGGTCTCCAGGGTTAGCTTGATAGCCTCACTCTCTGAAATCTTCAGTTAAATCTGTCAACTGAGCAGAAGGATACAAAATTTATTTCAGAGCTAAAACAAACAGGCAGACAGCCTCTCATATAAAATGAGATGGGTTTCAAGATTTGCTCTTCATGTGCATGTCATAATGATAACCAAAATTTCCATCAACAGAAAGCTCGAAAAAGTATGGAGACACAGTGGAATTACTAAGAAGGAATTTAAAACAATGATGTGAATCTAACAATGTGATGTAGAAAGACATTCATTTTATTAATGATACCAACCACAGCAACTGACATTTCCTGCATATGTATCTCTTCTTATGCCTGAGTTTCCTCATCTGCAAATTGGGACTAATTATGAAAACTACCTTACAGGTGACTGTGAGGTTTGAATAAATCAATCAGATAAAAGTTACCACATCAATTAATGCTAATTACATGGAATAAATATGATTAAATGTTAAATGGAGTGCGTGTGTAAAGGTTAGCTATTCTCCCCTACATCTTCATTATTATTATTATCGTTATTGTTATTACTTTGGGCCAGACACTGGAAGGTATGTCTTTTTATTATCTCCACTGAATAGATAAGGAAACTGAGCAACAGAAAGTTTACTAAGGTGCCTTATATTCTAGAGAGAGTAAGAGGTGGGATGGAGATTCACAACCAGACTGTCAAATTCTCAACAGCTGTGCTATAAGACAAAAACATTTAGGTCAGTGTAAACCCGACTAGACTCTCAGGTCCATGAGGGCAAGAACCATGTGACTTGCATTTACTACTGTATAGAAAGTACTATCGTGTTGAATGAATACAGACAGGAAACCATAGTCAACACTGCTTACTAAGTGCTTATTTAGGTCCTGAATGTTTAATATGAATTATTTTGCATACTCCCCACCACCACTCCAATGAGGGAGGTACTAATGCTATCCTATTTTACATATGAGAAAATTGAGTCAAAGAGAATTTAAATAAACTACTCTGAGCCATACAGATCACAAGTAGCAGTGCCAGGACTCAAACTCCCGTCTTTTGGACTCTAGACCCAAGCCCTTCATCGTTGAGTTTTTTCTGCGTGCGCTGCTCAGCTAGTAACCCCCAATATAATGAGAAACAATGATACGCTGTTTTCACTAGACCCCAGGACATGTAAATCGAGGTTGGAGGTTTCACGTGAATGTACAATAGTCCCCTCCTCTACTAATTACAACATGTGAACAACTTAAAATGCAGAGCTCAGCGGAAACCTGAAGACAAGCTCTCAAAAGCCTGAAAGGGCCAATTAGCTTTGGTCTACCAACCTCTCATACGACTCCATGGTTGGCTAGTGTCATGGTAAAATGCACATCTCTTCCATAAACTCAACCTCTGCCCATTTCCAGTCTGTACTGTGTATGAATCATGCATTATAAGACTGGACAACATGGACTAATGGCTTCAAAAACTCTCCCAGGCATAAAAATAGAAGCTTAGTGCTATTGGTATGGATTCCCCACTGTTTCAAAGTAACCATTTTCAGCCTTTTGAGAAAGAACTCACAGGCTCTTTGCTGTAGCATTTTAGATGTTCTACTATTCCTTGTAATTCTCTCAACTCACACTTCTTATAGAGCAGAGGAAAGCATGTCTGTGGTCTGAAGGCCAAGGCTAAAACAAACAGCATGTCTTGTAATGACACATCCGGGGAGGACCTGGTGAGAAACCGTACTCTGCCGCTCGATGCTCTGCTGTACCCCGTGATGGAAATTATCAGGTAGGTGATTTGGATTTTAATTAGTGAGTAGTCCAGAGCAAGGATAACAACCTGGTTCTTCTGGTCTTCAGAGGACAAGATCTCAATCCCTGTGCTGGTAGAGGCAAACTGAAATGCTCTAGAAGCCAGGAAGGTGAAGGAAATGAGCAAAATAGGCAAGGTGTAAGCAACTGGGAACAAAGATGTGGCACTCGGGAACACGTCGTCCTTTTCAGTACTTCTTCTAATGAAAGTAGTTGCTACTCTGCTCTAGCTGATGGTTGCCATAAAGCAAAACATCCTGGTTTGCTTTATTTTTCAATTCTTTTTATTTTTTGGTAAATTTATGTATTTATTTTTGGCTGCATTGGGTCTTCATTGCTGTGTGAGAAACTACGAATCCGGATTTTATGCAAAATTTCAAAAATGTTAAATGTTAGTAACTAATTAAAAAATAATAACACTGTATGGGATGAACAGACATAGTCATGAGACATGATTTGGCCCATAGGCACCTTGTTTGTGACTTATGTTCTGCTACATTGTCTTCTCTGCAGTGCCAGCAGATGCCAGGTTACTCAGAGGTGCTGCTAACGTTTCAGGCAAATTCCTATCCAAGTTTCCTTCAACAAGGTCTGATTTGACTAATAACCTAGGAACACATGATAATAATAACTGATATTTATGGAGCCCCCATCATGTATATAACATTCTGATAGATTAATTGATACAAAGCCGGTAAGGCGGATATTCTTATTATCCTCATTCTACAGATGAGGAAACTGAGGAACTAAGCAGGTGTATTATCTGCCCAAGGCCACACCACTATCAAGTAATAGAATTGGGTACCCACCCAAATATTCAGGCTTTAGATTACTGTGAATCACTCTGGGTTATAAAACAGTTACTCTTACTAAATTAGTATAAAGGGTACTGAGTATAAGATTTCCATTCATAGTCTGAAGGGATAAATACTGGCTTTTAAAATTGTTAATAGGCTATAAAATTAAGTATATGGGAAAAAAGGGCATAATAAAATTTATGGACAAGGTGATGTTTTTGTGTTACTACCAAAAAGTGTACCTTAGTCAATGTGGTTTGGAATAAAAATTCATAAAAATGTTCAGATCCTTGGGCCAGGTAATCTACTCTTGATAATTTATTCTAAAAATAATTTAAAGGAAGGAAAAGGTATCAGTTCAGAAGAATTACCAGCATCCAATTTTTCAGTAGCAAACAAACAAGCAAACAAAATAAATAACCAAATTGCCCAGGAGAATAAGAGCAAATACTTTTAGTATACCAATAGGGACTAGATAATCCCTAAAAATTGAAGCCCTGATGATTATTGGTAACTTACAAAAATATCATTTATTAAACACTAGGTGAATAAAAAGAAAGAGACAATCACATCTGTATTCTGATTAGAACTAGGTAAAAACTATGAAAATACAAGCTAGACAAAAATACAAATTAGCCTTTGGGATCATTTCATAATGTTTAATTAATTAAATTATGAATAGCTTAGAAAAGAAATAAGGGACTTTCAACTTCTTTTATTAATATCATTGTAGTAGCATTTGCTATTTGTTGCAACCAGATTTAACTCAATCAAAATTATGATAAACATCCAGGTTTATCATAAACCTCAGCTTCAGGCTTCCAGGACTATAGTTTAACCATTTAACTGTCCCTGTTGAGCATGAGCTCTTAGCGTTTTACACATTTTCTGTAACAATTTTGTTTTGCATACAAAGGCCCAGCTACTTGGGAATAAATCATCATCTGTGAATAACCAGCATGAATATATGTTAAGCTCCAACGTAGTTTTAAACCAAGGCTCCATGTGGTTCTTAAAGTTAATTCCCTCCTTTTGAGTGTGAATAGGAGCTATGCATTCCTTCCAATCGATAAAGTATGGAAAAAGATGAAAATGTTGCCTAATATTCTAACTTCTGTTTCCCTAGCAGATTCTCTACTGACTTTCATTTCTGACTTTGACTAAGTAAGCTGCCATATGGAGAGGACCACGTGACAAGAAACCAAGGGCGGATTCCAGCCTACAGCCATCAAGGCGTTGAGGTCCTCAGACCAACAACCTGCAAGAAACTGAATCCTGCCAATAATCACATGAACATGGAAGCAGATCCCTTCCCAGGTTAGCCTCAGATAAGATCCTTGCCTTGGCCAACACTTTGCATCCTTGTGAGAGACCCTGAAGCAGAGGACCCAGCTAAGATGTTCCCAGATTCCTGACCCATAGAAACTGTGATAGAATAAATGTGTTGCTTTAAGTCGCTAAGTTTCTGGTAATTTGTTAGATGTCAATAGATTACTAAAATAGTCACAATGTTTTTTAAAAACGACTCAAACCTAGGCAGTCTAGAATCTATACTTATATTCACTATACTATATTACCCCTCAATAAATATTTGTGGAATGAATGAATGGATGGATGGACACGATGATGCTACTTTATACAGCCAAAGACGAATACATGCTTATTTTAGGAGCCTACAATGATCTTGATCCTCAAACCTGCCTGAGACATTATTAAAAAATGTGTGTGTATATATATATTTATATATCAGCAACACTCTGCAATGACCATTACTATAAAATTTCTAAATAAAATACATATTAGCAAAATGAATCCAATGACTCATAAAAAGATAATAAATTATAACCAGTGGGGTTCATTCCAGAAATGAAATATTGGTTTAGTCACTAAAATTAATCAATTTAAAACATCATGGAGATGTTTAAAATGGAGAAAAAAAATATGTAATTATTTCAGTAGATACGGAGAAGCATTTGATAAAATTATACCTCCATTCATGATTTTTCAAAACCCTCTTAGCAAATTTGGAATAAGACAAAATCTATCTCCATTCGTAATTTTTAAAAAAAGCCTCTTAGCAAAGTGGGAATAGAAAAGTATCTATAAAAATCTATAGAAATTATATGCTTAATGATAAATTTTGAAGGTTTCTCCTGATTTTGAGAATGAATCAAGGATGTCCACTATCTCCACTTTATTCACCATTGTATTAGAAGTCCTAGCCACTATTAAAGTGAGAAGAATACAGGTTATAAAAAAGTGGAGAATTGGGCTTCCTTGGTGGCGCAGTGGTTGAGAGTCCGCCTGCCGATGCAAGGGACACGGGTTCGTGCCCCGGTCTGGGAACCACATGCCGCGGAGCGGCTGGGCCCGTGAGCCATGGCCGCTGAGCCTGCGCGTCCGGAGCCTGTGCTCCACAACGGGAGAGGCCACAACAGTGAGAGGCCCGCGTACCACAAAACAAACAAACAAACAAAAAAAAAACAAGTGGAGAATTAAAACTCTCATTATTTGCAGATTACTTGATTATAAACATGTAGAATACCCTAAAGAATCCACATAGAAACTATTAGAATTACAAAGGTGATTTAGTGAGATTTCTGGATACAAAGTACAGAACTCAATTGCAACAAGCAATTAGAAAAGGAAATTTAAAATACTACTTATAAAAGTTCAATACACATGAAAGGCAGGATTAAATCTAATGTAAGATGGGCAAGACTACTATTCAAAAAACTATAAACCTTCCTCCATTAGAAAGATCCAATTTCACTCATACAACACCATCACTAGTAATTCACTAGCATTCAATTCTGTTAGAATTATGACAGAGGCCATAACCAGCAAGACATGAAATAATAAAACATATGCTCAGTTATCCATATATTTTCAATATTTTTAGCACATGCACACAAATATTGAAAACTGTGGAAATGATGTAGGTTTTGCCTTTTTATTCCTTCCATGTCCTCCATGGTAGTGTGTATTGGTTGCCTAGGAAACCGTTACAGCAGGGGACAGGACCAGCTGTGCTGTCACTCTGAGCTGGGCAGAGATTTCAGTGGTAGCTTGTTGGCTCTCAGCCCCAGTGGAAGGGCACCTGTGCTGTCCCACTTGGCAATGGAGTCACTCATTTCCAAGGAGCAGCTGTACATTTTTTTGTTAGCATTTTGGCAGTAGGAAAGAAGAAAAGGGTATGATAACTGTAACTGGGGAGCAGACTGAACATGAGTTGTTAAAGGTGGGACTAAGATATTGCAGGTGAATAGACCACAGAACAAAAACAAAGAGATGCTTACTTAGTGCATTAGACACTGCTGGCAGATGGCGATGGGAGTGCTACTCACAGAAGCAACTTGGAAAGCAACTAGGAAAGGGGAGAGAATTTTAACTACGATGTGCCAGGAACTGTACTATATATTTTCTGTTTGTTTTGCATTCTTTTTATCACTTATCACTCTCTCTCTCTCTCTCTCTCCCTCCCTCCCTCCCTCCCTTTTTCTCTTTCTGTCTCTGATAATCACACATGCAGACACGCACACTCACACTCATACACAGCTACTATTCTAGTTTTAAAGATAGGTAATATGGGGTCAAAGAGGCTAAATAACATTCTTCAGTTCACCTAGTTACTAGGCAATGAAGTTGGAATTGAATCTCAGTCAAAGTCCATGAAAATCCATATTAGGATGCCTCCAAGGCTGGCACATGTTTAGAGACATGGACAGAGTAAAGGGAGGCAAAGGATGCTGTAGACTTGAAAAGATGAAAGTCTGTATCATGTTCTGGAAATGAGAAGTAACCTGGTGAGGTGGGATACAGAGGGTGCAGGGGCACAGGAAGTTAAAAAAAATAACTAGCAGACAGACCATGAACTATTTTAAATGCCAAATGACAAGTTGCTTTTTTTTAAATTTTATTCTATAACCGTGTTGTCTAGTAGACACTCTGCATGGCAGTGTGGGTTGTCTGAACTGACATGTTTTGGGCATAAAATGTATATTGGACTTCTAAGACTTAATGTAAAAAAATCTCATGTAAAATAGTTTAGTAGTCATTTTTCTATTAATGTATGTTGACATTAATATTTTGGATGTGCTGCGTTATATGAAATCTATTATTAAAATTAACTTCATCCTCTTTTTACTTTTTTAATATGGTTACTGAAAAAATTAAAATGGCATTCGTGGGCTCACATTGTATTTCTACTGGTTACCAGTGGGAGGCCATGTAAAGTATGGGGAGAGGAAGACTGGGACTGGCTGACTCTTGTACTTAACCTTTTCCCCTCCTTACACACACACACACACACACACACACACACACACACACACCCTCAGCCCTTTGTTGTTATTTTTTTTTTTTTGCCAAGCCTCTTTAGGAGCAGGCAAGCAGGACTCTTCTCCTACTAGGGAAGAAAATGACAGTTTGCAGTTCTACTGCAAACTCTGAAATGAAAGTAGTTTAACCAAGCTCCTTTGCAAAAAATAAAGATGAATTCATTCAGCATCCAGACAGTGTTTACATCCTAAAGAGAAAAGGTGCCTGTGGGGAACAAAACAATAACGATGTCTTTGTAAGAAAAATTGGTTTCCAAAGCCTTTACTGCTCCAGAAAGAGCACTCAAGCAGGGAGCTCCCGTTCGCAAGATCACAGAGAGCAGCCTAAGCCGTCACCTGGAGACTTGCTCTTGCTTTGCCATATATTATATTCTAGCCCCTCTGACCTTGATATTTCATATGGTGCCAAGAAATTACTCACCTCACCATCAAAATGACACCCACAGTATGGAGGCAGCCCCTCCCAAACTGAGTGGCCTGAGCTAGCCTGTGAGAGCGAACACAAGAAAAAGTAAGCAATAAACCCTTATCTGAGTGTTCGGGGCATTCCACTGTAGTTCTTCAACATTTTAGTGTGTGTCTATGTCTTTGGTGTACACGGATATTGTTCATGGGCATCCCTTGTCTCTTATATGTAACAGATATAACATAACATAAGGGGCAGAGGGTCCTAAAGTTTCCTGCAAACACATACTTGGAAATGCTCCTATTTAATAAAGGTGGTAGGAGTTGTCAGGGGAAGCCAAAGGCTGGAGGGGAGCTATTAACTGGAAAGTGTGGTGCTGAGCCAACAGCATTGGGATGGGCAACAAGAGACCTGGATTCCAGATCTTGCTCTGCAACTAAGAGGCTGTGCAACCCTGGGGAGTTAGCAGCCCTTCCTTCTATACCATACATCTCCTCTATCAGATGAAGGTCTTCTATACCATACATCTCTATCAGATGAAGGCCTTCTATACCATACATCTCTATCAGATGAAGGCCTTCTATACCATACATCTCTATCAGATGAAGGCCTTCTATACCATACATCTCCTCTATCAGATGAAGGCCTTCTATACCATACATCTCCTCTATCAGATGAAGGCCTTCTATACCATACATCTCCTCTATCAGATGAAGGCCTTCTAAATTGGTAGCTCTCAACTTTTATTTCTCTTCCAGCACATATGAGAGATATGAGACCCTTCCTTTAGGAAGAGCAAATAACTGTTGGTGCAAATAAAAAAAAAAATTATGATTACCTACTCTTAGCAGGCACTTGCAGGCACTAAGACAGTGATTTCCAGCTGTGGAGATACAAGCCCAGGATATCAAAATCTGCAGGTATTTGGGAGATCTGACTCACTCCCTTTCAGAATTGTAGAGACAATCTTATCTTTAATATCTTTTCCAGTGTTATGAGGGTGAAGGACATCTCTAAGGTTACTTCAACTAGACTATTCCTTTCTTCTTCTTACTCTCATTCCTCCAATCAAAATACCACATACTTGGAGACTACTTTCTGATGGATGTTAATTTGAATAAATCCTTGAGTACACTATGCTCCCAGGAAGAGAAATTTGTTAAGTCAGTTCAGTCTACCATTTTTCAAATGTGTAGGAAATGTTTTCATCAGATAACATTCTGGAACATTTTTTCTTCTACCTGAAATGCCCTGTTCTCCAGTAGCCTTTAACTTGACCCATGAGGAAGAAAAAGAGAGTAGGCATTTTTTCCACAGTAAATACTAAATACTCAAACTTTAAATGCCCCACTCTATTTTTTAAGGCACCATGTACCCCTAAGTCACTCTGTAACCTTAAATAAGTTCACCTAGCATTTTCTGAGAACATTTTCTGTGTGAGATTTTGAAGGAATATAACGCCAAACTGTGAAAAGCACTAAGAGATACAGGTGACAGAAAATCAAAAAGAGACCGTGACCCAAGGTAATATGAAAGTTCAATTTCATTCCAAACACAAGAAATTTGGAATCTGTATTAATCTCATGTAGCGCAATCCATACCAAAATCTTGTCAACTAGGTGAAGGCTATGGAAAGGTCAACAGAAGCTATAAAATTTCTCATATTGTTGACAGAGTCCCCTATAAGGAAAGCGCACAAAAGTACGTTTCAATCATGAAGTAGTGAAGGCTGAAGACTGAATGTTTCTCAAGTAAAATATTAACCTAAGAAAACCAGACTTACAATGGGTAAGAAGGTATCTTGAGTAATATTTACATTGTAAAAATAAAAGAGAATTTATGTCTATTTGGGAATATCAGAGCAGACTATGGAAGAAAATGTTCTGGTCCTACACGGTCCTTAGGAATTGGTACTTGGCCTGGTTTCTGGAAAGCAGGTAAGATTTGGAAAACAGAAATATAAAGGGAGGATAGTTCCATGGAAGGAAATGACATCAGCAAAACACAATAATCAGACAGGAGAGGGGAGCCTTGTGAAAGGTTTGCAGACTGAATTGGCTGGACAGAGGGGTCCAGTTGAGGTGTCATACCCAATAAAGAAGGAAGGCTTATTAAGAACTTGATCTTTGAAGGCCCCGAATCTCAACTGAAGAGAATTTAAATTACTATGAAGGTGATACATTTTCTGATTAGTAAAATGCCAATTTACCACTGCACAAAAAAATGCTGAGTTAATTACATATTAGGTCACTGCAAACCATTTATTACTTTACAATTGATAGAGACCTTGGAGTTCTACCACTCCACAAAAAGTACTCATCACTTGGTTTAGATGGTGACAGAATAATCAACAAAGCAAAGGCCATTAAAAAGGAGAAAATGTACAAAAATAAGGGGACAGACGAAAGGAAGGAAAAAATGGTATCTATCACAGAAAGACTCTCATCTAGTTGTTCTTATAGAGCTAGTTGTTAAGTGAAGAGAAAGAAATAAGGAACAAATGACCTTCCAGCCCTGAGCACCATAAGAAATGTTCCCCTGGCAGCTTTTTACGTACACGTATTCAGTTCCTCACTCTAAAGCTCAACGCACCTCTTTGAAAGGAAAACAAAACGACAAGAATACCGTTTTTGGCTACTAAGCTCTTCATTTGAGTCACTCTTTTGCCAAAAACACCCTCTTGCTCCTTTGGGAATTTTAATGCTTTATTTTCCTTTTTTTTACTGGTAGAAGAGATAAGATTTCAGAAACTAATTGAATACATGCAGCATAACTAAGTTACAGCCTCCCTCGTTGAAATCCTTAGAGCTGAAAATACTGTTTTTGTTGGTTTTTTTTGGCCCTTCTGACAACATGAAGAAAAAGTGTCTTAGCCACTAAATGGAGCTGCCGAATGGGAGGATAAGCCGAGTAAAATAAATCAGTAAGCCCTCACTGGTTTTCTTAAATAATGAATTAGTACATTTAAAATTTTTCTTCCAGTTGCTTTGATATGGGCTATTTCATGAAGCAATGGCTTGGAACCTAAGACACGTGGATTACAACAATCGGTTTAGTCATTGATTTTGGGTGGCGGGGGGAGCAGTTAGACTTAGGTAAGTGTTTTTACCTCTCTAAACTATAAGGCTTAGTAAAATGAGGGAAAACTACCTCCTATTTCCTCTTACAATAATGAGAGACTAGATTCTGGATCTGAAAAGTAACATATTTTGGAGAAAGCTTTCATGAAAATGCTGGAGAAACGACTCTTCATGATCCTGTTTAAATAAGTTACATCAAGACTCATGCATGGCTTACTTCACTCTGTATGACAGTCTCTAGGTCCATCCACCTCACTACAAATAACTCAGTTTTGTTCCTTTTTATGGCTGAGTAATATTCCATTGTATATATGTGCCACATCTTCTTTATCCATTCATCTATTGATGGACACTTAGGTGGATTCCATGTCCTGGCTATTGTAAATAGAGCTGCAATGAACATTTTGGTACATGACTCTTTTTGAATTATGGTTTTCTCAGGGTATATGCCCAGTAGTGGGATTGCTGGGTCATATGGTAGTTCTATTTTTAGGTTTTTAAGGAACCTCCATACTGTTCTCCATAGTGGCTGAATCAATTTACATTCCCACCAACAAGGCAAGAGGGTTCCCTTTTCTCCACACCCTCTCCAGCATTTCTTGTTTGTAGATTTTTTGAGATTGGCCATTCTGACCAGTGTGAGATGGTATCTCATTGTAGTTTTGATTTGCATTTCTCTAATGATTAATGATGTTGAGCATTCTTTCATGTGTTTTTGTCAATCTATGTATCTTCTTTGGAGAAATGTCTAGTTGCGTCTTCTGCCCATTTTTGGATTGGGTTGTTTGTTTTTTTGATATTGAGCTGCATGAGTTGCTTGTATGTTTTGGAGATTAATCCTTTGTCAGTTGCTTCATTTGCAAATATTTTCTCCCATTCTGAGGGTTGTCTTTTCGTTTTGTTTATGGTTTCCTTTGCTGTGCAAAAGATTTTAAGTCAGAAAGAGAAAAACAAATACCGTATGGTAACACATATATATGGAATCTAAAAAAAAGAAAAGAAAAAAAAATGGTCAGAAGAACCTAGGGGCAAGACAGGAATAAAGATGCTA
This sequence comes from Delphinus delphis, assembly GCF_949987515.2. Classification (NCBI taxonomy): domain Eukaryota; kingdom Metazoa; phylum Chordata; class Mammalia; order Artiodactyla; family Delphinidae; genus Delphinus; species Delphinus delphis. The sequence goes on along the minus strand of NC_082698.1, from coordinate 39,344,432 downwards.
CTAGAGAATGGACTTGAAGATACAGGGAGGGGGAAGGGTAAGCGGTGACAAAGTGAGAGAGTGGCATGGACATATATATACTACCAAACGTAAAATAGATAGCTAGTGGGAAGCAGCCGCATAGCACAGGGAGATCAGCTCATTGCTTTGTGACCACCTAGAGGGGTGGGATAGGGAGGGTGGGAGGGAGGGAGATGCAAGAGGGAAGAGATATGGGAACATATGTATATATATAACTGATTCACTTTGTTATAAAGCAGAAATTAACACATCACTGTAAAGCAATTATACTCCAATAAAGATGTTAAAAAAAATTTAAACTTAAAAAATAAAAGACTCATGCATGTATAACACAAATACACAAAAACTTTGAAATAGTGTGTTTGGGTTTTATGAACCTGAAGACCAAGAAGAACTTCCAATTTGTTTACACAGATTCCTGTATTTTAATTTAGCAGAGAGATAGAATCTGGAGAAAACTGTATTTATAGATTGATGCTTTATCAGCTCCATTAATTCATGGAGAAGAGTAGATAAGTAGAAGCTTGACAGGCTATAGAGAGGCTGTCTCCACGAAGAATAGGCTCACCAGGTGCCTGCAAAGTTCTAAAGACCTTGGCATGGACATTCTTTTTGGAGACGAAACTCATCATAGACCGTGACTGAAGAATTCTCTTTTAAATCCAAAGGATTTAAAAAGGAGCTAGTGGCTTACTGAATATCCACTTATTGAATATCCACTTATAAGATGCCTTATAACATAGGCATCTATGTTCTGTTGAGAAAAACTAGAAGACCAAGAATTTCCAAAAATAATTGTCAGGTTTCCAGTTGGTCAGTGTTAGGCTGACATTGAGCTTATTTCAGCAGCAGTGATTGAGAAATCACAGCAGAGAAACACAAATGGAAAAAAAAATGTGAAAAACTTCAAAGAGGTCACAGAAAACAAAAAATTACCCTGTAAATAGCAAATCCTAATAACTGGAACCGAAGAAGATAAAACTATCTTTTCCATTAAATATAAATGAGGCCATCAGCCAAGACCCAGGGCTTGAGTGATGGAGACAATTTTAAGTAAAGAATCAGAAAAAAATGTTTTCTTATTTAGTCTCTATTTATTTATTTTTTCATACAGCAGGTTCTCATTAGTCACCATTTTATACACAGCAGTGTATACATGTCAATCCCAATCACACAATTCATCACACCACTACCCCCACGCCCCTGCCGCTTTCCCCTCTGGGTGTCCATACGTTTGTTCTCTACATCTGTGTCTCAATTTCTGCCCTGCAAACCAGTTTATCTGTACCATTTTTCTACGTTCCACATATATGTGTTAACATACGATATCTGTTTTTCTCTTTCTGACTTACTTCAATCTGTATGACAGTTTATAGATCCATCCACGTCTCAACAAATGACCAAATTTCATTCGTTTTTATGGCAGAGTAAAATTCCATTGTATATATGTAGCATATCTTCTTTATTCATTTGTCTGTTCATGGGCATTTAGGTTGCTTCCATGACCTGGTTATTGTAAATAGTGTTTCAATGAACATTGGGGTGCATGTGTCTCCTTGAATTATGGTTTTCTCTGGGTATATGCCCAGTAGTGGGATTGCTGGATCATATGGTAATTCTATTTTTAGTTTTTTAAGGAACCTCCATACTGTTCTCCACAGTGGCTGTATCAATTTACATTCCCACCAGCAGTGCAAGAGGGTTCCCTTTTCTCCACACCCTCTCCACCATTTGTTGTGTGTAGATTTTCTGATGATGCCCATTCTAACTGGTGTGAGGTGATACCTCATTGTAGTTTTGATTTGCATTACTCTAATAATTAGTGATGTTGAGCAGCTTTTCATGTGCTTCTTGGCCATCTGTGTCTGCTTTGGAGAAATGTCTATTTAGGTCTTCTGCCCATTTTTGGATTGGGTTGTTTGTTTTTATAATATTGAGCTGCATGAGCTCTTTATATATTTTGGAGATTAATCTTTTGTCCGTTGATTCATGCAAATATTCTTTCCCATTCTGAGGGTTGTCTTTTCGTCTTGTTTATGATTTCCTTTGCTGTGCAAATGCTTTTAAGTTTCATTAGGTCCCATTTGTTTATCTTTGTTTTTATTTCCATTGCTCTAGTAGGTGGATCAAAAAAGATCTTGCTGTAATTTATGTCAAAGAGTGTGCTTCCTATATTTTCCTCTAAGAGTTTTATAGTGTCTGCTCTTACATTTAGGTCTCTAATCCATTTTGAGTTTATTTTTCTGTATGGTGTTAGGGAGTGTTTTAATTTCATTATTTTACATGTAGCTGTCCAGTATTCCCAGCACCACTTATTGAAGAGACTGTCTTTTCTCCATTGTATATCCTTGCCTCCTTTGTCATAGATTAGTTGACCATAGGTGCGGGGGTTTATCTCTGGGCTTTCTATCTTGTTCCATTGATCTATATTTCTGTTTTTGTGCCAGTACCATATTGCCTTGATTACTGTAGCTTTGTAGTGTAGTCTGAAGTCAGGGAGTCTGATTCCTCCAGCTTCTTTTTTTCCCCTCAAGACTGCTTTGGCTATTCGGGGTCTTTTGTGTCTCCATACAAATTTTAAGATTTTTTTGTTCTAGTTCCGTAAAAAATGCCATTGGTAATTTGATAGGGATTGTACTGAATCTGTAGATTGCTTTGGGTAGTAGAGTCATTTCCACAATATTGATTCTTCCATTCCAAGAACATGATCTATCTCTCCATCTGCTGGTATGATCTTTAATTTCTTTCATCAGTGTCTTATAGTTTTCTGCATACAGGTCTTTTGTCTCCCTAGGTAGGTTTATTCCTAGGTAATTTATTCTTTTTGTTGCAAAGGTAAATGGTAGTCTTTACTTAATTTCTCTTTCAGATTCTTCATCATTAGTATATAGGAATGTAAGATACTTCTCTGCATTAATTTTGTATCCTGCATCTTTATGAAATTCATTGATTAGCTCTAGTAGTTTTCTGGTGGCATTTTTAGGATTCTCTCTGTATAGTATCATGTCATCTGAAAACAGTGACAGTTTTACTTCTTCTTTTCCAATTTGTATTCCTTTTAGTTCTTTTTCTTCTCTGATTGCCAGGCCTAGGACTTCCAAAATTATGTTGAATCATAGTGGTGTGAGTGGACATCCTTGTATTATTGTTCCTGAACTTAGAGGAAATGCTTTCAGTTTTTCATCATAAGAATGATGTTTTCTGTGGGTTTGTCATATATGGGCCTTTATTATGTTGAGGTAGGTTCCCTCTATGCCGACTTTTTGGAGAGTTTTTATCATAAATGGGTGTTGAATTTTGTCAAAAGCTTTTTCTGTATAGAGATGATCATATGGTTCTTATTCTTCAATCTGTTAATATGGTGTATCACACTGATTGATTTGCATACACTGAAGAATCCTTGCATCCCTGAGATAAATCCTACTTGATCATGGTGTATGATCCTTTTATTGTGTTGTTCGATTCTGTTTGCTGGTATTTTGTTGAGGATTTATGCATCTATATTCATCAGTGATATTGGTCTGTAATTTTCTTTCTTTGTAGTACCTTTTTCTGATTTTTGTATAAGGGTGATGGTGGCCTCATAGAATGAGTTTGGGAGTGTTCCTTCCCCTGCAGTTTTTTGGAAGAGTGTGAGAAGGATGGGTGTTAGCTCTTCTCTAAATGTTTGATAGAATTCACCTGTGAAGCCATCTGGTCCTGGACTCTTGTTTGTTGGAAGATTTTTAATCATAGTTTCAATTTCATTACTTGTGATTAGTCTGCTCATATTTTCTGTTTCTTCCTGGTTCAGTCTTGGAAGCTTATACCTTTCTAAGAATTTGTCCATTTCTTCCACGTTGTCCATTTTACTGGCATAGAGTTGCTTGTAGTAGTCTCTTAGGATGGTTTGTATTTCTGCGGTGTCTGTTGTAACTTCTTTTTCATTTCTAATTTTATTGATTTGAGTCCTCTCCCTCTTTTTCTTCATGAGTCTGGCTAATGGTATATGAATTTTGTTTATCTTCTCAAAGAACCAGCTTTACTTTTATTGATCTTTGCTATTGTTTTCTTTGTTTTTATTTCATTTATTTCTGCTCTTATCTTTATGATTTCTTTTCTTCTGCTAACCTTGGGTTTTGTTTGTTCTTCTTTCTCTAGTTCCTTTAGGTGTAAGGTTAGATTGAGATTTTTCTTGAGGTAGGCTTTTATAGCTGTAGACTTCCCTTTTAGAACTGCTTTTGCTGCATCCCATAGGTTTTGGATCGTCGTGTTTTCATTGTCATTTGCCTCTAGGTATTTTTTGATTTCCTGTTTGATTTCTTCAGTGATCTCTTGGTTATTTAGTAATGTATTGTTTAGCCTCCATGTGTTTGTGTTTTTTACGTTTTTTTCCCTGTAATTGATATATCATAGCGTTGTGGTCAGAAGAGATGCTTGATATGATTTCAATTTTCTTAAATTTACTGAGGCTTGATTTGTGGCCCAAGATGTGAGGTATCCTGGAGAATGTTCCGTGCACACTTGAGAAGAAAGTGTAATCTGCTGTTTTTGCATGGAATGTCCTGTAAATATCAATTAAATCTAACGGTCTATTGTGTCATTTAAAGCATCTGTTTCCTTATTTATTTTCATTTTGGATGATCTGTCCATTGGTGTAGGTGAGGTGTTAAAGTCCCCCACTATTATTGTGTTACTGTTGATTTCCTCTTTTATAGCTGTTAGCAGTTGCCTTATGTACTGAGGTGCGCCTATGTTGGATGCACATATATTTATAATTGTTATATCTTCTTCTTGGATTGATCCCTTGATCATTATGTAGTGTCCTTCCTTGTCGCTTGTAACATTCTTTATTTTAAAGTGTATTTTATCTGATATGAGTATTGCTACTCCAGCTTTCTTTTGATTCCCATTTTCATGGAATATCTTTTTCCATCCCCTCACTTTCAGTCTGTATGTGTCCCTAGGTCTGAAGCGGGTCTCTTATAGACACCATATATATGGGTCTTGTTTTTGTATCCATTCAGCAAGCCTGTGTCTTTTGGTTGGAGCATTTAATCCATTCACGTTTAAGGTAATCATCGATATGTATGTTCCTATGACCATTTTCTTAATTGGTTTGGGTTATTTTTTGGAGTTCCTTTTCTTCCCTTGTGTTTCCCACTTACAGAAGTTCCTTTAGCATTTGTTGTAGAGCTGGTTTGGCGGTGCTGAATTCTCTTAGCTTTTGCTTGTCTGTAAAGCTTTTGATTTCTCTGTCAAAGCTGAATGAGATCCTTGGCGGGTAGATTAATCTTGGTTGTAGGTTCTTCCCTTTCATCAGTTTAAGTATATCATGCCACTCCCTTCTGGCTTGTAGAGTTTCTGCTGAGAAATCAGCTGTTAACCTTATGGGAGTTCCCTTGTATGTTATTTGTCATTTTTCCCTTGCTGCTTTCAGTAATTTTTCTTTGTCTTTATTTTTTGCCAATTTGATTATTATGTGTCTCGGCATGTTTCTCCTTGGGTTTATCCTGTATGGGACTCGCTGCGCTTCCTGGACTTGGGTGGCTATTTCCTTTCCCATGTTAGGGAAGTTTTCTACTATAATCTCTTCAAATATTTTCTTGGGTCCTTTCTCTCTCTCTTCTCCTTCTGGGACCCCTATAATGCAAATGTTGTTGCATTTAATGTTGTCCCACAGGTCTCTCAGGCTGTCTTTACTGCTTTTCATTCTTTTTTCTTTAGTCTGTTACGTAGTAGTGAATTCCACCATCTGTCTTCCATGTCACTTATCTGTTCTTCTGCCTCAGTTATTCTGTTATAGATTCCTTCTAGTGTAGTTTTCATTTCGGTTATTGTATTGTTCATCTCTGTTTGTTCTTTAATTCTTCTAGGTCTTTGTTAAACATTTCTTGCAGCTTTTCAGTGTTTGCCTCCACTCTTTGTGAGGTCCTGGATCATCTTCACTATAATTATTCTGAATTATTTTTCTGGAAGGTTGCCTATCTCCACTTCATTTAGTTGTTTTGGGGGTTTTTATCTTGTTCCTTCATGTGGTACGTAGCCCTCTGCCTTTTCATCTTGTCTATCTTTCTGTGAATGTGGTTTTTGTTCCACAGGCTGCAGGACTGTAGTTCTTCTTGCTTCTGCTGTCTGCCCTCTGATCTAGTCTCTTTTATACAACAGTTTTGTTTTGTTTTTTTGGCATAGTGATGGAGGGGGAGAAACTTATAGTGTAAGGCTATATGGCTTGTAAATAAGATTACCTGAGAATAAGATTACACTATGGAGGGAAAATAGTAAGAATCTACATATAATGGATGAGACCAGGTTATCTATGAGAAAGACTCAGGAGTATCTTATGATAATACTTTTCACACTCTATTGTGCATTTGAATCACTGGGCAACTTGGCTAAATTGTACATTCTAATTCACCAGGTCTGAGATTGGGCTAAAATTCTGCAGTTCAAACACGCTCCTATGTGATCCCAATGCTCAGAGTCCTCCCAACACACTTTATTAGAAACAAGTAAGAACAATTAAAGTGACTGGAATAGTCAGTCCTAATAAATTAACTCAATTATTGCATCTGAACGGCAGGATTTCTCCATCGTGTAAATAGCTACATCAGACAACCAGAGTTGGGACCAAAAACATTCCGATTATTAGGTTGATTTCCCTTTATCTGACTGCATTGTATCTGAACTGCCTTATTATAATTCGATCTCTTGTGTAGGATTTCCTCTAGGGAGAATTGTGCTGGCTAGACAACCCAACTCCTGCAGGCAGGATGATGGTATGGAAAGAAATGGGCTTTAAATCACAGAGAATAAGAGAATAGGATTTGTTTGATAATGTTGCTGCTGATGATGAGTAGGAGTAACAAGAGAAGGGGAAAGATGACAATGATGATGGCAACAGCAGATAGTTACTGAAGTGCTTATTATGTGCCAGGTACTATGCTTAATGCTTTGCACACATTAGATCAATCTTACGAGTTTATCCTATTATCCCTGCATTACATATTAAGAAACCTAAGGTTACAGTGCTAGAAGGGGTCTGGACGAGACTGAAACCTATGGCTGCCTGATTCCAAATATATGTTCTTTGCCATCATACACATCCCAGTATGTGAAGAACCTTTTATTATAATTGTTACTAAAGTTAAGCACTCAGTAAACAGTAGTTATATGTTCCAATTTTTATATATGGCTTATATACAAGTTTATATTTGAGTCTTTTGTGCATTTGGTTAACATGAGTCAGATTCCATGAGCCTTATCAACTCTAATCATATTGATTTCTTCAATCTGTAAAGCTAAGGACTAAACTCCTGTTCACAGTAAAGACTCCCAGGGAGTCTGAGCAATTACTTTAAAAAAAGCAACCCAGGTAAGTAAAACATTTGTCAGACATTTTAACCAAAGAATTATTATTTTTTTTCCTATCTAAAGGCCTTTCCTTGAGACTTTTCTATATGTCTGCCCATTTTGTGGTTGGCTGGATATTTTCCCCATAAAGACAATTTAAGTCTTTCCCCTTCTTTTTAATCTCGTATTTGCTAAAGTTATAGTCCTATTTCTATTTCTAATGCATACAGTCCTTGTGCAAATGAATGTGATGAAATATATCACCAGTGGCATTAAGCACATGGGTTTTAGTGGGTATTGGAATCGGTCAAGTGCAAACTACAAATTAGCGAAAGTGTCATTTCATAAATGTCAATGGCTTTCTATGATGCCATGTCTTGCAAGGCTACTGTGTGCAAAACCAGATATTTGGAAATCAAGAACTATGAGTGACTGAATGGTTCCTCCCATTTGCCTGACTACTTAAGAGCCCATCCTAAGACAGTAGACAGGATAAATGAATGGTCAGTCATAAAAGCCTAAGCAAAGAGTGACAAGCCAGTTTTGAGTAAATGGAACAGAATACAGAGAAACCAACTGAGAATAAGATTCAGCATGGATGGTATTTTTCCCTTAGCCATCTCACCCAAAACTGCAGTGACTTTAATCTAATTCTTGTATTGAGAATGCAGGAGCATGTCCTGCCAGTTTGCTGTCCAGGTCAGGAAGAGAGGTCATTGGTTCTGTCATCAAATCTAATGCACCCTTCTTTTTTTTTTTTTTTGCAGTACGCAGGCCTCTCACTGTTGTGGCCTCTCCCGTTGCGGAGCACAGGCTCCGGACACGCAGGCTCAGCGGCCATGGCTCACGGGCCCAGCCGCTCCGCGGCATGTGGGATCTTCCCGGACTGGGGCACGAACCCACGTCCCCTGCATTGGCAGGCGGACTCTCAACCACTGCGCCACCAGGAAAGCCCTATTTTTAGCTTTTTGAGGAACCTCCATATTGTTCTCCATAGTGGCTGTATCAATTTACATTCCCAAGGTTGGTCTTAATAGAAGATCCACATTAAAGTTTGAAAAGATCCAAGATAGACATCAAAGAAAATTTTATTTTCCTGAAAGAGATAATCACATTAATGGACACATAAATTCTTTAACATTTTTTCCTATTGCTCCATGTCTTAAATATTTAGTCTACCTTTCAGTTGCCTGCCAATGAAATGTCCAATATTTGAATCCACTTCACATTTATATAACCATAGCATTTAATAATTTTTATTTTGGTGGTTATTTTTTAAAATAACTTACTCTAGCTATATAAATACAAAAGTGAACATATGACACTTGTTAAAATAGGTCTGAGGTTTTTAAATAACACTACATTTCCAGGAAAACAAATTAGCTTACACAAAATTTACTAGGCATAACTAGAAATGGAGTGATATAGTTTAAGTAGATTGATTAGAAGTAATAAAGTCATATGAAAAATAAGCTTTGGAGGTGAATGTTATCGATAAAGATCTAACATTGGTAATAATATACAATGAGTCTCCTTGTACTTTTATTTATGGAAGGCCTTAGGCCAGAAATTCTACCTTAATAAGAGCCAACAGTAGCTGATATATTGTAATTTCACATTTCAGAAGTAAGTGGATGATCGTTATAATGTATCAGATGGATGGTTAGACTAGATAACCCTTAACTATTTTATGATTCAGGAATCCTAAGAAAAATAATCTTAAATTCCTCACCATGGAACTGAGATCTCTCAATAATTGAATGAACCAGTTTTCAAATATATCTTACCATTAATTTATTGTGTGACCTATATCATGACTCAAAAGACTGGAGCAACCCTGGGTCAGTACTTTACTAACTTAAGCTGGGGAGGATTTTATTTTGCAGATGTGTCAATCGAGCTGCACCTGGTCAGGACCTAAAGGAGAGCAAAACAACTATTACCAATGCCAAATGGGCATAATAATGGTGCCATACTGTTGAACAGGTTTAATGAGCTAATACATGGAAAGCCCTTATAGCAGTGCACGGCATGTAGAAAGAAAGAAATTCAAGTGAGGAGGCTGGTGATGTTAATTGTAGCAGTGCTTCTAGCAAGCTTACAGCATTGCTCTGGGAGTCCTTCTTCTTTGACGTCACATACTCCCAAAACATACTTCTAGCAATAAAACACGCCAGACTTATTTACTATATTATTTAAAAAGAACATTCCTCTTTCATTGGTGCAGAAAATGCTAATAAATGCCCTTAAATATCCTACACCTTCAATGGCGCATTTTTTCCTAACTCTCTTTCTTTGCTCGATATTTTTAACGAGCTGTAACATACCCTTCACTAGTTTCTTAGGGGAAAAAGTGCCTGGGGTGGTTGGTTATTTTGCTGGACGATGGTGTTAATGACATGGTAGATCGACTTGACCAGAGAAAAAAGCTCGCCTCTCCTGCCATGGCTTATCTTGAAATGTGTACCTGGCTCCAAATGTGTATCTTGAAATGTGTACCTGGCTCCAAAATACGAGGACTGAACAAGAGTATGTGGAGGACTCAACAACCTACTCCTACAAGAAACAAGTTAAAGTGTGCAGAGGGTCAGTAACATCACCTCCGAATAGGAACAATGATACCCATAAAGCCAAAAGTACTACAGTTCTGTCGGTAGGACAATCATAAATTTTGGACTCTGCAGGGAATTTTCCAGCTTAGAAATGATCTCTTCTCCACTTCATTATTTCACCCTCTCCCTAACCTATAATGCTGACAAGGCAGCCATCACCGTCTCCAATTGACAGGTGAGTAAACTGAAAATCAGACAATTTAAATTATTTGTCCTGGGGCAACTGAGTTAACAAGCAGCAGAGCTAGAAAACAGAAATTCTACTTCTAATCCAACGTTCTCCTTATATAAGTTGATTTCACCTAAAATGAATGGTACTGAGCATTCTACCCTATATATCGGAGGCTGATATATTTTATGGCTTTATTTATAGAATTGGAAAAGTAAGTATGGCTGTATAATCTTCATGAGGTCATAAACACAGGAATGAGACAAAGTCACAATCAGGTCTCTGTTTCACAGGGCTGATGCTACATAATGTAATGGTGAATTCTTACATCTCAAGTTTCAGCAGGAATATTCACGGATTCCTTAATATCACCCTATACCTTGTGTTCCTACAGCTCAAATGTATAAAAAGCAGTGTTCTAAAAGACTTCTTTTCAAGTGTCAACCATCTAAGGAGGTTTTTAAAAACTACCCTAATTTTCAACTAACATTTTCCTCCTAGCCATGCGTTGTAGCATTTCCCTCAGGACATCCCAGCAGCTCCTAGGCAACTTTCTAAGGATTTAAAAATACGCTTGTCACTCAGTGTGGAGAAGCAGGATTCCAAAAGGTAGCGTTTTCCCTATATTTTGGAAATTGCGAACCAGCTCTCTGGTCCAGAGTTTAACAACACTCTTACAGATCTACGTTGAAGGGCTATTTCCATAAGTTATTTTGTGCACGGAAGTCAGAGTTCTTTTCCTATCCAGTACTCTGATGTATTCATTCCCCTTTATTTTACATGCCTGCCTTGCATTTTCTGCCATTCACCTATCCTCTCAAGTTCTAGGTGAGTGATATGATTAATCACATCAAGGAAAGCCCCACTCCTAACACAGAAACATAGCCAACCACAATGGCAGAAACCAAGTACTGATATTTCCCTTTCTTTTCTGTTATTTTTATTACTGGTAAGATTCATACTCAGTAGTTTCTTCTTCCACTTAAAAAAAAAATCAAATGTGGCCTACTTTTTCTTCAAATAAATCTGATTTCAAGAAGATTAATAAAGCTACAAGTCATAGTTATTTAATGTATATCAAGATGATGTGCTAAGTGACACAAGCTCGTTATACAGCCTCCCTGGGCTTGGTGGATCTCTGTACCTCTAGCTTACCCTCCTTTTGCAGGAAGCACTGTATTCTACTGAGGACTGATAAAGTAGCTGAAGAGTTATAACCATAAACCTTTTCAATTCTGAGGCTATTTTAACCTAAACTTTTAATTGAAGAAATGTAAATTGATACAGCCACTATGGAGAACAGTATGGAGGTTCCTTAAAAAACTAAAAATAGAACTACCATATGACCCAGCAATCCCACTACTGGGCATATACCCTGAGAAAACCATAATTCAAAAAGAGTCATGTACCACAATGTTCATTGCAGCTCTATTTACAATAGCCAGGACATGGAAGCAAGCTAAGTGTCCATCAACAGATGAATGGATAAAGAAGATGTGGCAATATATACAATGGAACATTACCCAGCCATAGAAAGAAATGAAATTGAGTTATTTGTAGAGAGGTGGACAGACCTAGAGTCTGTCATACTAGACAGACTTCACTCATACCTAGAGTGAAGTAAGTCAGAAAGAGAAAAACAAATACCATATGCTTACACATATATATGGAATCTAAAAAAAAAAAAAAAAATGGTTCTGAAGAACTTAGGGGCAGGACAGGAATAAAGACGCAGATGTAGAGAATGGACTTGACGACACGGGGGGTGGGGAAGGGTAAGCTGGGACGAAGTGAGAAAGTGGCATTGACATATATACACTGCCAAATGTAAAACAGATAGTTAGTGGGAAGCAGCCGCATAGCACAGGGAGATCAGCTCCGTGCTTTGTGACCACCTACAGGGGTGGGAGGGAGACACAAGAGGGAGGAGATATGGGGACATATGTATATGTATAGCTGATTCACTTTGTTATACAGCGGAAACTAACACACCATTGTAAAGCAATTATATTCCAATAAAGATGTTAAAAACAAAAAAGAAATTAGAGTATATATATATATTTTCACTAGAACAGAATTACACTTTAAAAGGATTTTACTTGGAGGAAAAAATAGGCTTAGAATAATGGCATACATACTAATTCCAAAGGAATCCTTTGGTCATTTTTAAAAGGTACAACCATAATCTTTCAAAGACCATAAATAAAGGATCCTGGCTGCTTTTCAACGTCTAGTGGAATTTTAGACACTATCCATGTAAATTTACAGACACTTCAAGAGATCTAAATTAAACTTCTGAAACTGAAGTCACACCTTTACACACAGGAAAAATCGTTGAAATGCCCCAATGAATAATAATTTGTTTCTAAAACAAGGATTGGAGCTTTATAATAAAAGCAAACTTGTTTCTCAAAGCTGCACCTAAATAATATATGTAAAAACTACATGTATTAGAGCATTCTGATAACAGATTGGAAGGCCACATCCATAATGAAGAAGTCTATGACACTATTTCAAAATAGCTGACTTAGGCTTCAAAGGCCAAACAAATTTCAACTCTTCCATCCAGGATGGGCTTCCATCCATGCCCTCAAGACATTGCCCCTCCTCTGGGTTCACATAACCTTCCTGTTATGGCTTGTAAAATGACTATTCATGCCCTCCTTTTCTTGTCTCATTCCCTTAGACCATAAGCTCTCTAAAAGCAGAGGTCATATATCTTGTTTATTACTCAAGTCTCCAGGGTGATGGTTTTCAATTTCCAGTGTGCCGGTTGTGGCAGACTGTATTTTCCGAAGAGAGCGGGGGGGTGGGGTGTGTGTGTGTGTGTGTGTGTGTGTGTGTGTGTGTGTGTGTGTGTGTGTGTGTGTGTGTGTGTGTGTGTGTGTGTGTATCTCCCAGTCCATCATGATATGTGACATTGACACTCCTTCAAAGAGTGTCAATCCTTGACCCCTGAAAGATGTGTCTGTGTCTACTCCTATCCCCCAACCACTCTTAACCTAAGTAGAAATTTGAAATTGTCTCAATCAGTAGAATTCAGCAGGTCATAAAAAGCATAAAAGCTATTAACCTTGATCTCTTGGATTGCTCTCTGAATAAGAGGCCTCCATGCAGGGAAAGGAGACCCTCTCTATAGAACCAATTACCACATGAGTGAACTATGTCAGAAATGGATCCTCCAGCCTCAATCTAGCCTTCAGATAACTGCTGCCCCAGTCAAATCCTTGGTACAATCTCATGACGCCCCTTGCCCCCAGCTGAGCCCTTCACAAATTCCTGATCCAAAGAAACCATGAGAAATAATAAATTATTATTGCTGTTTAAGCTACTAAATTTGGGGGTAATTTGTTACAAGCAACGGATGACTAATACAGCAGTATAACTCTTTAAAAAATAAAATCTAGGAATCTTTAATATATAAAATAAATTTACTGAATACTACTGGAAACCATATAGCATTTACCAAAGTGCCTTGCAATTAGCATGGGTTATATATTCTTTCCAAACATTAAAGTACATTTCAAGAGATCTGAAAGTATTTCATTTTGTAGTCATTCAAATAACTTACTTTCAGATAGGATGCTAGACCCAGAAAAAATGCTCTTAGGGCTACTGTGTGTCAGAGGAGGAATTATACAGAGAAATATTTTCCTCATTAAAATTGTGGTAAAAGAATAGGAAAGAGAAAAAGAACCCTAAAGGCCTTGGGATATGACCATTAACATCTATTTGTGGCAGAAAGCAAAACTAGAAGCCTTCATGTTTTATTCCTGTCAATAGGAAGTTTCTGAAAGGTGGAAAAGGAGGTTTTTATCCATTAAGTAACCATAAAGGATTTTACAGTTGAAAATCAGTGAATCCCCTCAAATGAATGCCTGTCATTGATACTGAACTGACAGCTAGAGAGGTTTGGCCAAAAGGTTTCTGAGAACAGTGTGCAGTCCTTTTGGTTGTGGTCCCATGTTTATGTGTCTGGGTTATCACTGAGGAGAGAGGGATATTTCCAACAGAAAATGAGAAAGCTTAAATAGAATCTGCTGCTTCTCACTGGGAAGTCGAGTGGGGTTAAACCAATCAATAACACTCCCTTGGCCATGGACCTTTGTAATGGAATTTACTTTAACCCAAAGGTTTTAGATCCCTTCAACAATCTTCAGAAAAAAATATTGCTATAACCTAAGAATTTGGTTGCCTATCTGCCATGACTCAAAGCTCTGTACCTCATTCCACCCTTCCCTCCACCATCTGCCATGTATGTACAGGTCCATTCTACTGCTGCTTGCTAATAAGCTCCATTCTAATAGAGCAGATTAATTCAATCCAGCAAATATTTGTCTAGTTCCTGCCATCTCCACGCACTTGTACTACTTCTTGGGGCACCACAATTATTAAGATAGTCTTTTCCTTTAACAACTCTTTATGGAGAGTGGCCCATATGCTAGCTGCTGCGGGCACAACAGTGGATATGAAGAAGGGCTCCTGATTTTAAGGAATTTATAGCCTAAGAGAGGAGACAAGTGTTTCCACAGAACTCCCCAATTACAAGGCAATAGTGCAGCACCGGAGATACTTACTTGGTGCACTGGGAGTCCTGAGTAGTTTTCCCTGGTCCAACTGGCTAGAGATGAAGGTTGGAAAGAGTCAAGAAATTGTGACTACCTACCTACCTAGGGGAGAAGGACCAGTAACTAAAACCTATAGTGAAAAGCAGAATTAGAGACACATGTATGAGGTATGGGGGTTGATGAGAGGAGAAGTGAGGAGGAAAATGTCAACAGAAGAGACTACCAATAACACTTGAATTGGGTTTTGTTTGTTTGTTTCTTATTGACATAGAGTTGATTAACAATGTCATGTTAGTTTCAGGCGTACAGCACAGTGATTCAGTTATATATATATACATATATATATATGTTTTTCAGATTCTTTTCCCTTGTAGGTTATTACAAAATAGTGAGTGTACTTTGAATTGGGTTTTAAAGTACAGATAATAGTTCACCAGGCAGAAGGGGCAGAGGAGAGGAAGGGGAGGCTGGAGAAGGCACTGGAGGGTGGGAGGCAGGGAAGCACTGAGACTGAAACCATAGCATGTTTGGCATAGACTGTTCAGAGCACCACAAGGAGTTTACAGCTGATAGGCTCTAACAGATGATTTATTCTGTTTACACATGGACAGATGAGTATAACATGAACAGCCTTTGAGAGCAAAATGTAAAGCCGATTTTCTAGTTTGGACTTCATAGCTTTTTTCTCCCTGAGCACGGACAGTATATACAATTGTTTGATCCTGAACAGTGACATTACTAACGGTCTCCCTTAAAAAAAAAAAAAGAACAATTCTCATTGTTTCAGTAGTATTTTCACTAACCATTCTGGTTCATCTACATTTCCGTACTAGAATCCTTTCTTCTCCTTTACGATGATCTTTGCCACCAACACAGTAGCAAAGCTTTAAAATAAAACTCTGGAGGTGTGCAGTGTGCAGCTGCTGACTACTAAGACAGATTCCATCATGGGAGGAAAAATGTTACCGTCGTAATGAATATAGGAATAAAAACTGTGCAGGTTGAGCAGGATCTGTCTATATAAAGAAGCACTAACATTAGCAGAGCTGTAGCTCGGGTTTTTCCCACCCTTTTCCCTGCAAAAAGGATTGGCAGTTCTATCACAGTGAAAACACAGGTGTCAAGAAAATCCCATTCACAACATCAATGTGACGATGGCATCCATGCTCTCATCTACTACTATTGTGGGGGATATTTGCAAAGACAACACCCATCACGGCTGTCCTCTCCTGTTAATAAAACCCAAGGCAATTTTTTCTTTCTCTTATAACTAATTGGATGACCTTAAAAAAAATCCAGGGCCCAGTTTTATTTTTCCACCTTCTCCAAGACAATCTTTCCAGAAAGGAAAAGAAAAATCTGAGGTAGAGAAGGCCTGTCCAACAGGCTATGTTATTAGGCTGGTTATATCTTCACTGAACCTATTAGTTTTCTTTTCAAGAAGGGGAAAAAACAACAACAAAAGCTCTTCTCTGATTAATGTTTCAGCATTGATTTAATTCTGGTATCCACGAAAAGAAGCACAGTGTGGTGGAGAAAGGACAGCAGACTACAAAGGATACTTCGATTAAGAAACTACGGAATAACTGTGCACAAGTTGCTATACATGCGACTCTCCTTTCTGCAAAGCCTCAAAAATCCTTTCAGAATGTTCAAAGGAATTAAAAAACACTAGTGAATCACTTTACATTTCCAGGGTATCGTTAAAGAATGACAAACCTAAAAGATTGAGAGATTCTAGAATTTTCTACTGCATGCCTGCAATCTATAAATGGGAATAATACTAATAATCATGAAAGCTATCCTTTATTGAGGACTTACTACGTGCTAGGCACCATGCAATGCACTTTAACACGTGTTATTTGATTTCATGATTAAACAATCCCATAGGGTAACCACCATTTACAGATGAAAAAAGTAAGGTGTAGTAATGTCAAAAATCTGTTAGAAATCATACGGCTAATGAGTGGAAGAGTCAGACCTCAGATTCCTGTGTCTAACTCTGAAGACTATACTGTGACTCCTGCGCCCATTGACAGCCATGCTCAGAAGGAGGGTCCCTTCAACTTTTAGCGTCTGAGCCTGCACAGCACAGGTGGAAAGACCCTTCCTCTGCTTTCTGATAGCTCTGGTCAGGAGAGACAAGTCATATGCATGGCTCCACCCAAAGATTTTCAGTTCATGTTTGAAACACATAAGTCATCCCTTCTGTTATGAAATGTAAGTTTAACTCCTTTAAGTTTTATATTAGATCTAAAAAGAGCTTTCATCAGATTCATACACCGATCAGTAACTATCTGAAAGCAACGTGTGAGAGATAAACATTACATAACCTGGGGAATAAAGTGGGACATCCATGATTGGAAATCATGGCTGTTTGTTAAGTAGACTCCTTCAACTTAGAGCCTCTAGTGATTTTTGACACTTCCTATGCTGTATTGTTCGGTTCTAATCAAGTACTTCGTAAATGCTATTTTTGAATCTCAGTTCATTGATAAGAATATGGAATAGGACAGGAGGTATTTAACATCATCTCATCCATGTGATTACAGGTAGAATCACACACCCAACCATGATATTTGCCTGATACCTCCTGCATTCAGTTTGCGCTCATCATCTATGTTCATGAACTGGAATACTGGCACCTTTTTAATGGCCTTGTAATTAAGTCAATCTATCTTGGGGAGAGTAGATGGAGAACTGGCAGAGGCCATGTGAGTCTGACAGGCTGGGCTCACATCACTGCTCCAGCTCCACTGTGGAACCTTGGGCAGTCATTCCATTGTCCTGACCTTCTGCTTCTGCACCCTTACAATATTGATGACAAGAACACCTCTCAGGATTAAATCAAATAATGAATGCAGCACAGTGGCTGGCACAGAAGTACTCCAAAATGATTTACGGTTTTTATTACATGATCCTAAGGTTTAATTTCTTCCTCTCCTTAGCTCCATGGTATTTATGTTCCTTAAATTTATAATTATCTGTCGGCATCTTGCCTTTTCAATGGAAAGGAAGCTCATTTAGGGAAGGAGCTGTGCATTATAAATCTCTGATATTATCTATCCAATTCAGTGGGTCCTTATATTTCCTGGTAAACCCCTGAGAATGGTGTATCTAGAAGGAGTGTGTACCCAGCTTAAAAACATTCACATACACACATAACAAATATCAACTCAAAATAGACAATTTCATATTTTCTCTGTATAAAGTACAGAATTTTTTTTCTTTTTCTTTTTTCTTTTTTTTTGCGGTACACGGGCCTCTCACTGCTGTGGCCTCTCCCGTTGTGGAGCACAGGCTCCGGACGCGCAGGCTCAGTGGCCATGGCTCACGGGCCCAGCAGCTCCGCAGCATGTGGGATCTTCCCGGACCGGGGCACGAACCCGTGTCCCCTGCATCGGCAGGCGGACTCTCAACCACTGCACCACCAGAGAAGCCCAACATTTCTTACCTAGGATTTTAGAAAATAGAATTTGCATCTTGGCAAATAAACTGTGCTTTGACAATTAGATCAGAAATAACAGAATGGTTCTAAACTCTCACCTTGACAATAGGTCAGTGAGCATCTATCTTGATCCTATGTCATGGCACATAAGAAACACAGATCTGTAGTCTCCCACAAAAATGCACAAACACGCACTCTACTGGGTTTAGCAGGAGAAGCCAGCAGCAGCAGGTGAAAGATGTGCAACTTCAGACAGGTTAGTTTAGTCTTCTAAGATTCCTCATCAGTACAGGGGAGAGAATACAGTGCTCACCTCAGCCTCGCTGGGAGACTGAGATCATCCCTGTGTAGCACTGGGCACCAGACCTGCCTTATGGCAAGAGATGAATTAACATCATCTCACCATGAGGTCAAGTATAATGTCCTCAAGTGAGCTCCCACCTCTGAATTTCACCTGTTTCCAGTGAGTACATTTTCACTAGCCTCAAAGCATACCATACAGGGAAAAAAAAAAAAAAAAAAAAAAAAAAGAATCAAGAGCTTAGAAACCCCTACACGAATCGAGGAAATTCAAATGTTGTGACAGACGAGTCATACTGAAAGATGGGTGCAGTATACTTCTCTTGGCTTTTCATACTGATGGGATCTGTCAGAACAAGCAGCATCACTGGTGGTGAGGGCACTAGACTCACAGCAGAACAAGAAATGAGACCCAAATCAGGTTCTCGCTGGACTTCCCTGGGGCCTCACTACAGTCAGTACTTGTGGGTTAAGAGCGGGTTACAAGGTCTCTCACCTTGTAAGAGAGACTATCTTGTTCAAACATTAAAAAAGGGAGTTTTATTTCTCCAGGGAATAAACATCCTCGTGTGGGCTCTCTAGCAGGCTTATTTTTTTATGTTTTTAGGGAGGATTCATTCTCAATGAAGAAGTTAAGAGTAAAATTCCAAGGCACTTATCTGGAGGTACTGATTAGTAACAGGTTGCCTTGAGATATAGGAAAAAATATGTAAACCTTTGAAAAGTTAACTTTTATATTAGAATGTTATATGTTTAATTTGTTGCACATATTAAGACGTTTCTCCACAGAAGTACTCTTGCCAGAGAGAAGAATTACTGCACATGAAGGTTTAGGGGCAGTAGAGTGTGTATGGGTGGAGTGGTCCAGAGTGAACTTGGTGTGTGGCCAGAAGTAGCGTTTGGTACAAAATTTCTTTTTTTTTTTTTTTCGGTACGCGGGCCTCTCACTGCTGTGGCCTCTCCCGTTGCGGAGCACAGGCTCCGGACGCGCAGGCTCAGCGGCCATGGCTCACAGGCGCAGCTGCTCCGCGGCCTGTGGGATCTTCCCGGACCGGGGCACGAACCCGTGTCCCCTGCATCGGCAGGCGGACTCTCAACCACTGCGCCACCAGGGAAGTCCCAAAATTTCTTTTAATAAGTTTTTCATTCTAATGTAACATGTTTGTTAAATTTTAGGTGAAGATTTAGAACGGCTTTCTCTTATATTACTTGTTTTCTCCCCAAACTGTCTTGACTTTGATATACTAGTAAGATGGGCCAAATGTGGCCAGTGGATCTTTGTTTGCCTGGTACACCACCGAGAATCCCTGGAGAGAAGGCCTATCCCATTTGAGAATAATCATAAATTGTTTTGTTAATCTTACCAAATGTTTCCATTTTAGACTCCAAGACAAGTCCAACTAGAAGTCCATAAAAGGAGTAAGAAAGTTCCTTTGAAAATCAATGGCAAACTGTCACATTTTCATTGGCATTATCAGCTTTTCTCCGAGGGGGGTACTATCTGGGTGGCCATCCAACAACTACTGTCTTCCTGCCAAGCAATTCATTCATAAGGCCAAGTTTTATAAAAGTATCTATTCGTTGTCAGGGAACACTCTGTAGATTGTCTACTGCTCCCTAATGCCTTCCCTCCCCTAGGTTTCTCCATTGTTAAAAGAACCCTAATTAGACTCATGTAATCAATCTTCAACATGATCCAGTGTAAGATGTCCAACCCCAGTTCCAAGAGTATATGCTCATTAGTCTAAGATAATAAGTGTGTTGACATTCCTCTAAGGACATTTATTGATTCAGGAGAGGGCACATACTCTAAATTGTCATGGTGGTGGGGAGAAGCTGCTCTTTCTACTCTTTCCCAAACAGGGAAGCATGTGGCCTCAGTGGTCACTGGCACTCATCTTGTGGCTGTGAGAATAATCAGATTTAAGAAACTGCCAATGCTGAGAGAGGCAGAGTGATGAAGATGGAAAGAACTTGGGTCCTTGGCAACATCACTCAGTTGCTGCTTGTACCAAGGCTTGAAGCCTACGCTATGTCTGGAAAATAAATTTTGTTACTGAACAAGAAGGTTTGAGTGAGGAAGTCTGTCCATCACTTTCAGTCAAAAGGATTCCATTGCTTCTCTGGAAAGAGATTACATATAACTTACAAAGGCTGTATTTAATTTAAGAGAGCCTCACACATATAGAGCAGGAAGGTTACATACAGTGAGGTAGTATTCTACGTCCAATGCCCCAAATGGCCATTTCATTATAACTGGAAAGTATCATCTAAAATCAAATATGCTTTACAGACGTCAAATTTAATGAAGTTATACTCATGTAGAAAATATCATTTTGATAACTAGAAAAGCAATTTGCATTTTTGTATTATTTCTTTATAATAAGCAATGACATTAGATACAACATCTCTTAAATAATTCTGCCTTTGACTCTGGGTACCCCAAATATGCATATGTGGCCCTTAAACTACTAAGTATGCTATAAAAAGTCATATTAAAAACAGTTGTTTGAGTTCATCTAGATTGCTGCATACTCTCAAAATTTCACTTAAATATTTGTTAGCAGTTTGGAAATGATCTCAATTTCTTTATTAAGAAGTGGGAACAACAGTAATTTCCATGAATCTCATTAGAATGTGAGAAGCATTAAAAATAAGTAAATATATAACATATATCTTGTTTCTAAAAGACACATTTATCTTCAAATAAAACAAAACCACAAGACCATTTTAAAACTGAACAACATAGAGAGATCTTATTATTTTAAAGGCTATGTCCTGTCCCTTTTTTCTAAACCCAATTTCATGCTGGCCTAAAATTTGAAATAAATTACCAGAGAATAAAATTCCACAATGACCACCAACTAATGTCTTGGAATTCAACCTCCTGTTGTCAGATATAATTTAGACCAAACACAAAACATGTATTAAAGTGATATCTACTGAGAACATAACACTCAGAGCAAGCTAACAATGATGAAATGATCAAGTAGCAGCTTGTAACACCAACTGGACTTCCATAGAACAAGGGAGATTAAATAGCACAGAGAATTAAAAGCCTTGAAATTGTTATTTAATACACTAATGTAATCTGTACCCATGATAATCTCTAGAGGAAACATAAATAACTTTCCTGCTGAAATCAAGGGCAGATCTGGAACTCATAGTTGACAGTCCACCAAGCTTCCAACTTGTCATGTAACATGGCCTTTGCCACACAGTACTGAGATTGTATACTTGCTTGTTGTTCTTGTTGGCTTAACTTCTTAAAATGAGGAACTATCTTTTATCTTTCTATGTATGATAAAGAGTAGAATGTCTGGCACAAAGTATATGTATAATAAATGAATGAAAAGTGAACAAATAGAGAAGCAAGAAGAACTACAATCCTGCAGCCTGTGGAACAAAAACCACATTCACAGAAAGACAGACAAGATGAAAAGGCAGAGGGCTATGTACCAGATGAAGGAACAAGATAAAACCCCAGAAAAACAACTAAATGAAATGGAGATAGGAAAACTTCCAGAAAAATAATTCAGAATAATGATAAGTGAAGATGATCCAGGGCCTCAGAAAAAGACTGGAGGCAAAGATTGAGAAGATGCAAGAAATGTTTTAAAAAGACATAGAAGAATTAAAGAACAAACAAATAGAGATGAACAATACAATACCCGAAATGAAAACTACACTAGAAGGAATCAATAACAGAATAACTGAGGCAGAAGAATGGATAAGTGACCTGGAGGACAAAATGGTGGAATTCACTACTATGTAACAGACTAAAGAAAAAAGAATGAAAAGAAATGAAGACAGCCTAAGAGACCTCTGGGACAACATTAAATGCAACAACATTCACATTATAGGGGTCCCAGAAGGAGAAGAGAGAGAGAAAGGACCAGAGAAAATATCTGAACGATTAGAGTCGAAAACTTCCCTAACATGGGAAAGGAAATAGCCACCCAAGTCCAGGAAGCGCAGCAAGTCCCATATAGGATACACCCAAGGAGAAACACACCAAGACACATAATAATCAAATTGGCAAAAATAAAAGACAAAGAAAAATTATTGAAAGCAGCAAGGGAAAAATGACAAATAACATACAAGGGAACTCCCATAAGGTTAACAGCTGATTTCTCAGCAGAAACTCTACAAGCCAGAAGGAAGTGGCATGATATACTTAAAGTGATGAAAGGGAAGAACCTACAACCAAGATTACTCTACCTGCCAGGGATCTCATTCAGCTTTGACAGAGAAATCAAAAGTTTTACAGACAAGCAAAAGCTAAGAGAATTCAGCACCGCCAAACCAGCTCTACAACAAATGCTAAAGGAACTTCTCTAAGTGGGAAACACAAGGGAAGAAAAGGAACTCCAAAAACAAACCCAAACCAATTAAGAAAAGGGTCATAGGAACATACATATCGATAATTACCTTAAACATGAATGGATTAAATGCTCCAACCAAAAGACACAGGCTTGCTGAATGGATACAAAAACAAGACCCATATATATGGTGTCTGTAAGAGACCCACTTCAGACCTAGGGACACATACAGACTGAAAGTGAGGGGATGGAAAAAGATATTCCATGCAAATGGGAATCAAAAGAAAGTGGGAGTAGCAATACTCATATCAGATAAAATACACTTTAAAATAAAGAATGTTACAAGAGACAAGGAAGGACACTACATAGTGATCAAGGGATCAATCCAAGAAGAAGATATAACAATTATAAATATATGTGCATCCAACATAGGAACACCTCAGTACATAAGGCAATTGCTAACAGCTATAAAAGAGGAAATCAACAGTAACACGATAATAGTGGGAGACTTTAACATCTCACTTACACCAAAGGACAGATCATCCAAAATGAAAATAAATAAGGAAACAGAAACTTTAAATGACACAACAAACCAGATAGATTTAATTGATATTTATAGGACATTCCATCCAAAAACAGCAGATTACACTTTCTTCTCAAGTGCGCACAGAACATTCTCCCGGGCAGATCACATCTTGGGTCACAAATCAAGCCTCAGTAAATTTAAGAAAATTGAAATCATATCAAGCATCGCTTCTGACCACAACGCTATGAGATTAGAAATGACTTACAGGGAAAAAAAACGTAAAAAACACAAACACATGGAGGCTAAACAATACATTACTAAATAACCAATAGATCACTGAAGAAATCAAACAGGAAATCAAAAAATACCTAGAGACAAATAACAATGAAAACACGACGATTCAAAACCTATGGGACGAAGCAAAAGCAGTTCTAAGAGGGAAGTTTATAGCTATAAAAGCCTACCTCAAGAAACAAGAAAAATCTCAAGTAAACAATCTAACCTTACACCTAAGGAACTAGAGAAAGAACAAACAAAACCCAAAGTTACCAGAATGAAAGAAACCATAAAGATCAGAGCAGAAATAAGTGAAATAGAAACAAAGAAAACAATAGCAAAGATCAATACAACTAAAAGTTGGTCTTGGAGAAGATAAACAAAATTGATAAACCATTAGCCAGACTCATGGAGAAAAAGAAGGAGAGGACTCAAATCAATAAAATTAGAAATGAAAAAGAAGAAGTTACAACGAACACCGCAGAAATACAAAGCATCCTAAGAGACTACTACAAGCAACTCCATGCCAATAAAATGGACAACTTGGAAGAAATGGACAAATTCTTTGAAAGGTATAACCTTCCAAGACTGAACCAGGAAGAAACAAAAATATGAACAGACCAATCACAAGTAATGAAATTGAAACTGTGATTAAAAATCTTCCAACAAACAAGAGTCCAGGACCAGATGGCTTCACAGGTGAATTCTATCAAACATTTAGAGAATAGCTAACACCCATCCTTCTCACACTCTTCCAAAAAACTGCAGGGGAAGGAACACTCCCACACTCATTCTATGAGGCCACCATCACCCTTATGCAAAAATCAGAAAAAGGTACTACAAAAAAAGAAAATTAGAGACCAACATCACTGATGAATATAGGTGCAAAAATCCTCAACAAAATACTAGCAAACAGAATCCAACAACACATTAAAAGCATTATACACCATGATTAAGTTGGATTTATCCCAGGGATGCAAGGATTCTTCAATATACGCAAATCAATCAATGTGATACACCATATTAACAAATTGAAGGAGAAAAATCATATGATCATCTCAATAGATGCAGAAAGAGCTTTGACAAAATTCAACACCCATTTATGATAAAAACTATCCAGAACGTGGGCATAGAGGGAAACTACCTCAACATAATAAAGGCCATATACGACAAACCCACAGCAAACATCATTCTCAATAGTGAAAAACTGAAAGCATTTCATCTGAGATCAGGAATGAGACAAGTATGTCCACTCTCACCCCTATTATTCAACATAGTCTTGGAAGTCCTAGCCATGGCAATCAGAGAAGAAAAAGAAATAAAAGGAATACAAATTGGAAAAGAAGAAGTAAAGCTGTCACTGTTTGCAGATGACATGATACTATACATAGAGAATCCTAAAAATGCCACCAGAAAACTACCAGAGCTAATCAATGAATTTGGTAAAGATGCAGGATACAAAATTAATGCACAGAAATCTCTTGCATTCCTATACGCTAATGATGAAAAATCTGAAAGAGTAAATAAGCAAACACTTCCATTTACCACTGCAACAAAAAGAATAAAATACCTAGGAATAAACCTACCAAGGCAGACAAAAGACCTGCATGCAGAAAACTATAAGACAGTGGAGAAAGAAATTAAAGATGATAGCAAAAGATGGAGAGATATACCATGTTCTTGGATTGGAAGAATCAATATTGTGAAAATGACTATACTACCCAAAGCAATCTACAGAGTCAATGCAATCCCTATCAAATTACCAATGGCATTTTTTACGGAACTAGAACAGATTATGTTAAAATTTGTATGGAGACACAAAAGACCCTGAATAGCCAAAGCAGTCTTGAGGGAAAAAAGCAGAGCTGGGGGAGTCAGACTCCCTGACTTCAGACTATACTACAAAGCTACAGTAATCAAGACAATATGGTACTGGCACAAAACAGAAACATAGATCAATGGAACAAGATAGAAAGCCCAGAGATAAACCCTCACACCTGCAGTCAACTAATCTATGACAAAGGAGGCAAGGATATACAATGGAGAAAAGACAGTCTCTTCAATAAGTGTTGCTGGGAAAACTGGACAGATTCATGTAAAATAATGAAATTAGAACACTCCCTAACACCATACAGAAAAATAAACTCAAAATGGATTAGAGACCTAAATGTAAGACCGGACACTATAAAACTCTTAGAGGAAAACATAGGAAGAATACTCTTTGACATAAATCACAGCAAGATCTTTTTTGACCCACCTCCTAGAGAAATGGAAATAAAAACAAAAATAAACAAATGGGACCTAGTGAAACTTCAAAGCTTTTGCACAACAAAGGAAAGCAAACAGGACGAAAAGACAACCGTCAGAATGGGAGAAAATATTTGCAAACGATTCAACAGACAAAGGATTAATCTCCAAAATATATAAACAGCTCATGCAACTCAATATTAAAGAAACAAACAACCCAATCCAAAAATGGGAAGAAGACCTAAATAGACATTTCTCCAAAGAAGACATACAGATGGCCAAGAAGCACATGAAAAACTGCTGAACATCACTAATTTTTAGAGAAATGCAAATGAAAGCTACAATGAGGTATCACCTCACACCAGTTAGAATGGGCATCATCAGAGAATCTACAAACAATAAATGCTGTAGAGGGTTTGGAGAAAAGGGAACCCTCTTGCACTGTTAGTGGGAATGTAAACTGATACAGCCACTATGGAGAGCAGTATGGAGGTTCCTTAAAAAACTAAAAATAGAATTACCATATGATCCAGCAATCCCACTACTGGGCATATACCCAGAGAAAACCATAATTAAACATGACACATGCACCCCAATGTTCATTGAAACACTGTTTACAATATCCAGGTCATGGAAGCAACCTAAATGCCCATCAACAGACGAATGGATAAAGAAGTTGTGGTACATATATACAATGGAATATTACTCAGCCATAAAAAGGAACGAAATTGAGTCATTTGTTGAGACGTGGATGGATCTAGAGACTGTCATACAGAGTGAAGTAAGTCAGAAAGAGAAAAACAAATATCGTATATTAACGCATGTGTGTGGAACCTAGAAAACTGGTACAGATGAACCGGTTTGCAGGGCAGAAGTTGAGAGAAACAGATGTAGAGAACAAACGTATGGACACCAAGGGGGTAAAACCGTGGTGGGGTGGGGATGGTGGTGTGCTGAATTGGGCGATTGGGATTGACATGTATACACTGATGTGTATAAAATTGATGACTAATAGGAACCTGCAGTATAAAAATCAAAAGAAACAAACAAAAAATGAACAAATAAAAATTCAGGATTGTACAGTCACTAAAGGTCTTATCAAGGGTAAGGCTGTTTCTCTTCCTTACCTGTTTCCTACTCTTTGCTTTTTCTAAATGAAATGAACTCTTGGATTTTCAATCTACCTTCCTAGAGTTCATGGGCAGCCACAAAGGTGAATATGGTCTGCTTGATGCTTCATAAAGCCTATCAGAAGCTACGTATTTACTCCCAATTAAATATCCCACTGCTGACTATATATCCTATGGCTTTGCTTTAGGCTGGAATTATATCATCCGAACATAGTAACTTCAATCCATGCTGCTCAGAAGTCCTCATTAACAGTTACCTACAATAGATTAATTAAAAATGGGCAATAAATTCATCATTACTTAGGAAATATAGTTTATAGGCAATAATATTTCAAAACATGGGGTCCATGCAGTGGAAGAAGATATAAAAAGACTTGAAAGCAATGGATTATTATTCAAGTCAGCAAGAAGTCTGCCGCAACGTAAGAAACACTTTACAAAATAAGATAATTTGGTGCCCTTTTATTTGAAAACTTTATATTCTAAGATTTCACATATTTTAAAGTTCTCTTTCTCAGATCCAGCACCCATGTCTTTGCTCTCTGGTTATATTCCTCCAATAACTGCTAATTAGTATGTTTTTTGAAGTCACCAAAAGGAACCCTTGTAGAGGTAGGCTAATGAGTGCACCTATTAGTCTATAACAAACTATTAAAATTAAAAAATAGTCTTGTTACCTGTTTCTGTATATACATTTACAAACAAATTGCAGAAATCCCTGTGTTCTTATTGTGCATGGATTTTTGTAGACCAATAGGCACGAGATGCAATTTGCACTAATTCACTGGGGGCAAAGGGAGCATGAAATTATCTTGGCTTGATAATTTAGCATTTTATAGTAACTTGCTCATACTGAGTATTTTTCCCAGTGGTAATAATACTTCCTTGTCATAGGAAGACAATGGAATACTAACATCATGAAATTTCTCTTCAAATCCCCATTTTATACTACATTTCAAAGATGGTGAAAAAAAAATGAGGACCCCTTGTACCCACATCACTCATTAAATCTCTCTCTCTCTTCCCGGTATGGAATCATCTCTGTAGTCGTCTTGTCAATTGCCACTCACACATTCACATGGTTTTGATCTCCACTGACTAAGCTAGAGTCACCACCTATGCAGAGAAATTGAGATTTGGGAAGATTTACACTGTACATGAGTTTCCTAATACTCAAACCCTGAGTGAGTCCACAGGGTAGAAATGTTCAGAAGGGCGGTAACTTTAAGACATACAGATTTATTGCCAGCACACATTATCTAAACTTTTAAATATCCTTTTTGTATTTTCTTATCCTTTAGTGCCTTTTATCTAGGCTCCTCTTAGTATCAAAAAACATCCACCAGTTGATTCCCATTGAGTTGCTAGGTATTGTGGAAGAAACACTCAGCCACTTACCAGACTTGGGCTTCAGTTCAGCTCCATTGTACCCTGGCTACCTGACCTGGAGAAAGACACAACCCTGCTTTGTTTATTTAACCAACAAATAATGGCTTTGTCTATTGAGGGTCAACCTTACACTAAGGTCCTAGGTAGGAGTAACATATATTCCCTGCGTGCTTCATAGATTTTTGTGAAGTCATTTTATGTGAAAAATTAAGTGAAAAGAACTTACAAACTATGCATTTTATAAAAATATATTATTGTCTGTTTTTAAGCAAATGCACAGGTAAGCTATCTACTGAACTAAGTATTACATGACATTACCTATGCTTTTTATACCAAGTAATTTAAAATAAAAATGGTAGAAAATTCTATCCCTATGTTTTTAATGGATATTTTACTTAGGTTACTGGCTTCATATATACAAAACTGCAGAATACTTGCTGTGCCCAGAGCCCTATTCTAACAGAAATAACCACACACAGTTGACATCACAGATGACAGGCAGTGGAATAGCATCTGGTTCAACAGAAGCCAGACTGTAGGCTAACATAGGGACAAGAGGGATAGTTCCCTCTCCCCAGAGCTTGAACTGGAGATTCAGAGAATCGAGTTAGGTGATAGTGGGGAACTGAAGTAAAAAGATGCACAATAAAGGCTACAAACAACACAAGTAACTGACTCATGTTCCTGAAAAAGATTCTGATGCTGAGGAAGTAAGGAGGTAACAATGGAAGCTTGTACTACAGTAAACTGGGGACAAATGTTGAACTAGCAAACTAGTTCAGTCTCTTTGAAGCCCAAATGTATAGTTTCTCTTTTCCCTGTGAAGTCCAGCGTAGTCCCTGTCGCCTGGATTCCTGTGCAGGATGGCCATAGGGACATGTTTATCACCTTTTTTATTTCCATGTGATTTCTTATGGATAACCCCCTCTCAATTTTTAATCAAAAGACTTAATGTTATTGAAGCCCAAAAGAATCTAATGCAGATGAACCCACAGGATGAGCTTTGAACACTTTTTATTTTACATAATTTAAAGCTGCCTTGTTTCAGGAAAAGCAGCAGTAAGTATAATTACTTTTGGGGGGGAGGTATATATGGCTATTTTAATCTCTGACTTTATTACCTGTTATATTATTTGAGTTATTTGGTAGTCTATTGTATAATATAAATAAAATCTATTTTTGATGTTAGCAGAGTACAAGAGTGACTAGGATAAAAATTAGGTCTGTATATGACATAGTAAAATTTAAATAGAGCAAAAAAAATCATATTATATGTGATGACTCATGACTTTGATATAGATTTAGGAAGCAGCCCAGGAAATTCTGGGTTGGCAAACAAACAAGTTCCTGATCTTTACTCTGCTTTATTTCACCTAAAGATAGGCCCCTTTCTCTAAGTTCCATGTCTCTTAGAAAGTTTAGTCACATCTTATCCTTTCTGGGGTACTTCTCTATCTAAAGAGGTGAAAAGAATTGAACTATTCTTCTTAATCTCTTAAAGCCTTTCTCTGTAGGATTGTTTTTATAATCCTAAAATGGGAATCCCTTCGTACACACCCCTGAACACTCACCCCCATCTCTTATTGTCTGTCCTACAGATAACCTTTAAGAGTCCTCGCCTTACTCCAAGAGGAGATGTGGGTTAGCATCACGCAGGGATTAAGATTACATCAGGAAGGGAACCACAAATATGTCACCCTCATCCCTGCCTTCTCTCTGGTCTCTAATACCTGATACTCTACCCTTGGAACTCTCTTATTCCTTTAAATCACTGTACACTCTTCCCTATTGAATATCAAGTGCCAGGAGGAGAAATATACCACACGAAATCACTTGCGGTTATAACGCAGAATGAAATGAGCTGTAGGTACCCCTTCCACTGTAAGGGTTGAGAAGAGCTATTTAGGTTCCCAGGCGTGACACTGCCTAGGTAAGGCAAGCCAAGGCTGGAGAACCCTGGGGTGTTGGACATAAGCAAGAGTGCCACGTGGGGGTCAGAAGAAAAGAATATGAAAAAAGCAAGCTTTCCCTCTGTCAGCCCCGCCTTCATCACACACAGCCTTCGCTCAGCCACAGGAGGATAAAAATAACTTTCTGTTGACTTTTATAATATTAAATCTCAAAAGAATAACCTGGCTTCCTCTTTCTAATACAACCCAATGAAGATAGACATTTAAGAAAATTATTCATTGAAACATGTAGCTGCCCTTTTTTTTTTTTTTTGGAAACCAAATGATAGATACACTGTCTATAAAACCCTTTGAAACACAGCTCTCCCTTGGTCACATTTTTCTAAATCCCTTTACCCCCTTAATTGATTCCAAGGCAATTTAAACACTAGAAGATATATTTGAGGCAACACACTGCGATTATAAAATATGAATATTTTATGGAAATCAGTCTAGTTTTCCACCAAGTTCATGGAACAGAGACTCTTTGGATAGATGGATATTTTGAATAGCTAGTGGAAAAAGGTTCTGAGGTGATTTTTTTTTTTTTTTCCCATCAGCAAGCTGCATGTAGGTCCATGTGAGATGAAGAGTCAGTTACTGAGAACTTGAACCTTAATATGTATAAAGTGACCTTTACCACCACCCACCCCATCAGATTGTCATATTTACTGCTTCCTAGGCATATGTTTCTAAGGTGACTTCAGACCCTCTTCATGGTTTTCTGTTGACTTTAATGGTATTGATTTTTTTCAAAAAACAATTCTTCCAGCTATTTTTTCAAGCATCTCAATGCATAAAGTCAGGTGTTATCTGAAGTCAGGGAGCTTTAATGAAATAATGAGACATGTATTGGTTTGGCTCAGAAGTGATTTGTTTTAGTAATTTCTTTTCCTGATAGAGTATTATGCCTGGCTCATGACCTGCAAGGGACTTAGCAATTCAAATCCAAATAGCTTTGAGTCTTTGCATATTCATGTATGTTTAACATGCATTATCATAGTAGCAAGTACTTTGGAATGCAATAAAAATTTGGAAATTTGTAGGCATACAAACTGTGAATAAAAATACAATCTTAACATAGGCTGAACTGAGAAGAGGGAGATTAAACTATTCTAAATGAATTTGGGGAAGCAAAATCCTGTTCATCAGCTAAGTATAATAACTTCTAAAAAACAACCTCTTAAAAACACATGGCTGAGATTTATAAACACGTAAGAGTAGTTCAAGCTATCACTGGAAAATATCAGAAAGGGAGAGGTTTCTCTTCCTTAGAATATCTTGGTATATAAAAATGTCTTTAACCTAAAATAATAAAATGAAAATAATCTTACAAAGTCGGGCAGAATGACCTGGCAACTATTGCAAAAAGTCAATGGATAATTGCCCTAAGTCTGATTCTCCCATAAAATTATTATAAACCTGGGCACTTCTAAGAGGCTTTTATTCCATTTGAAAGTAAGTAAAACACTTCCACATACTGAAGGAAGTATAAATTGGTACTTACTTTGGAAGGTAAAAGCCTTAAAAATGTGATAAATTCTTGTCTCGGCAAGACTTCTAGGGATTTATCCTCAGGAAATAATCACAGATAACCAGAGATTATGCAGTATGAATAATATTCACAATTTTTTTTAGATTAGTAAAAAAAAAAAAAGGAAAAATTCCAAATGTCAACAATAAGACATTATTTAAACCATGGTGCATTCATCACATGGAATTCTATATAGCCTTTAGAATGATGATTCAGAAGAATATGTAATTACATGGAAAGATGTTAATTATATATTTTAAATGAAAAAAATCATTTTATAAAGCAACATATGTCATATAAGCCCATTACATGGAAATGAGTACACACAAAATTATATATAATTTATATATTATATATATTATATATAATACATAGATAATATATATAATATATATTATATACATGTTATGTGTGTGTGTGTGTGTATATATATATATATATATATATATATATATATAAAAAAGGTTGAAAGGATGTACCTCAAAATGTTCACAGCAGTCATCCATAGGTGGTGGTGTCTTACGAGAATTTTTAATTTATTTTTGCTTCTATTTTTAAAAAATTTGCTATAATAAATGTATAACTCTTTTCTAATTACATTCATATTATTTAAAAAATATTAAAAAGTCAGAGAAAAGCTAGAAACTTGGAAGATTTGTTGCAAACTGCATGATTTCTGAAATAAATATTTCAAAGTAAACTATGCTTTATTTCTCCTTTTCTCTGAAACCTAAGCATTTTTGCACTTTCTGATGAACCCCTCCAGAGGGCAATTTGAAAATACACAGCTCTCCTGCTGTGGATTATATGATGTTCCAAAACCATGAGTCAACCTCATATTTGGTCACTCATAGCAAGTACTTCATAAGCTCAAATAACTTATGAGCCTTTTGGTAAGTGAAGAACAATGCCAAATAAACTGTATTTCTTACATATTTCAAGTATTAAGGTTTGTAAAGGTTTTGTACAGAAAATAGCTTAAAATTAGACTGTGGCAAAATTTAGAACTACTTATAGGAACTCCCTTCCCCGATTTAATGAATACTTACATGTGCCAATGAAATAAATATATGCTATTTAGGGCTTTTCAAACATGACCTGTTAATAAGTTGGGCATTTCTCAAGGCAATCATATTTCATTTTTAAATTTTTCAATTATTCTTTAGGACAAACTTAGCATTGCTCTAGATATCCTTTGTGGTCAGTCTGTGAAAATCATTTTACAAAAGAGGAGGAAGAACCAACTTTTGTACTCTATTAAATATTTCAACCTCAGGTCATATTTCTGACCATACATTTTAACTCAATCATAGCATCACTAACCAAGTATCTGGAAGAGCCCCCATTTGTCTGAAATGAGGAACTTGAGTGGAAGCCAATAAAAACTTCCTTAGAATCATGGAACCAAGATTCTTCCCTACTCAGTTATCTTGAGTGGCAGTGCTGTATGTAAGCATCTCATTATACACAATCCAAGGAGGGCTGCCAACTGAGAATTTGGGCACTGGCTCCATGGGCCCTGATCCATGATCTTAGAGAATAACTAGCTCATGACTAGGTAAGGGGCTTGTTTCCACTTTCTCTTTCCTACCAGATTCTGCCTTGGTGTAGCTAACCCCTGACCTCAAAACCCTGCTTTTCAACTAAGTTTAACCATTTGTTTTGGTCAAGTTCTGCCAATCAATGCCCCAAAGTTTCCATCTACTCTACTCTATCCTTACCACCACTCTTGCCTCCTTCCTGCAAGTGATCATTACAGGTTTCTTTGCTTTACGATGTTGAAAATAAATGGTGTCTCTATCGGTGGAATGGCAAACCAACTAAGTCCTCTCTGTCAGGTATGACTGTGACATCAGCAGATGCAGAAAACACTGTTTGGGGAAGCATTTTGAGGCTGAAGGCTTAGTGGAAAGAAAGGCCATGACCAATGAGCAGTGCATGCCACGGGAAGGGAAGAGATGTAGTAGCCTACTGTGTTTGTCCCATCCCAAACTAGTCAGTCTCTCCTTTTGCACCAGAATTTAATATAATTTGCAGACATATTTTTTTAATTAATCTTATTGGAATATAGTTGCTTTACAATGTTGTGTTAGATTCTACTGCACAGCAAAGTGAATCAGCCATACATATACATATATCCCCTCCCTTTTGGATTTCCCTCCCCTTTAGGACACCACAGTGCATTAAGCAGTGCTG
This sequence comes from Delphinus delphis, assembly GCF_949987515.2. NCBI lineage: Eukaryota > Metazoa > Chordata > Mammalia > Artiodactyla > Delphinidae > Delphinus > Delphinus delphis. Next base: position 39,310,413 of record NC_082698.1, on the reverse strand, counting down.
CCTGTGCTATACAGTACGTTCCCATCAGTTGTCTATTTTATACAAAGTATCAATAGTGTATATGTGTCAATCCCAATCTCCCAATTCCTCCCTCCCTATCCCTTTCCCCCTTGGTATCCATACATTTGTTCTCCATGTCTGCCTCTATTTCTGCTTGGCAAATAAGGTCCTCTATACCATTTTTCTAGATTCCACATATATGCGTTAATATACGATATTTGCTTTTCTCTTTCTGACTTACTTCACTCTGCATGACAGTCTCTAGGTCCATCCACGTCTCTACAAATGACCCAATTTCATTCCGTTTTATGGCTGAGTAATATTCCATTGTATATATGTGCCACATCTTCTTTATCCATTCATCTGTCGATGGACACTTAGCTTGCTTCCATATCCTGGCTATTGTAAATAGAGCTTCAATGAACATTGTGGTACATGACTCTTTTTGAATTATGGTTTTCTCTGGGTATATGCCCAGTAGTGGGATTGCTGGGTCATATGGTAGTTCTATTTTAGTTTTTTAAGGAACCTCCATACTGCTCTCCATAGTGACTGTATCAATTTACATTCCCACCAACAGTGTAAGAGGGTTCCCTTTTCTCCACGCCCTCTCCAGCATTTATTGTTTGTAGATTTTTTGATGATGGCCATTCTGACTGGTGTGAGGTGATACCTCATTGTAGTTTAGAGATTAGCATTTCTCTATAATTAGTGACGTTGAGCATCTTTCCATGTGTTTGTTGCCATCTGTATATCTTCTTTGGAGAAATGCCTATTTAGGTCTTCTGCCCATTTTTGGACTGAGTTGCTTATGTTTTTGATATTGAGCTGCATGAATTGCTTGTATATTTTGGAGATTAACCCTTAGTCAGTTGCTTCGTTTTCTCCCATTCTGAGGGTTGTCTTTTCGTCTTGTTTATTGTTTCCTTTGCTGTGCAAAAGCTTTTAAGCTTAATTAGGTCCCATTTGTTTATTTTTGTTTTTATTTCCATTCCTCTAGGAGGTGGGTCAAAAAAGATCTTGCTGCAATTTATGTCAAAGAGTGTTCTGCCTATGTTTTCCTCCAAGAGTTTTATAGTGTCCAGTGTTACATTTAGGTCTCTAATCCATTTTGAGTTTATTTTTGTGTATGGTGTTAGGGAGTGGTCTAATTTCATTTTTCTACATGTAGCTGTGGAGACATATTTTTAATTCAATTACACTGTTGTTTCTCCCTGATTGGCTTTAGGTATTCTAACAATAGCCCTTCCACTCTTTATTTCAAATATATCTTGGCTACATTATGGATTAAATATGGGAAAATATAACTATTATTTATAACATTATTTCTGAGGGAAAATGCATTTGAAATTCCAAGTAATTGATTTTCACAAATGAATTCTTGGAACCTAATCCATTCACAGACAGAGGCCTGCACCCACTCCTTTTGTAACTAGCCATAGTTCCAGATAAATATAATTACTCAATCATCCTTGTTGAATGATACTGAGTCAAAGAGAAGTTGGATCCTCCTTTAAAGCAAGGTGACATCCCTGCTTTTCTAGGGAAATTTCTGTATTCCATTTTGTTATTCCAGTTTCTAAGCAGTCTTAAATCAAATCCTGACTTCTACAAAAAGGTACCCAACAGCTCATTCTAAGTTTTCATCCTGTTTTGGAAGATCAAAGCAAAGGAAATAGATCAGAAGTTAATGTAATGTCTGGGGAGAAAGGTAAGTGGCTCTGAGGAATAATTCATCCAGTGAAAGCTGGGTGTTTATTTGCTATGGATAGAAACCAGAACTGGCAGGAGATATGGCTGTGGGCAGCCAGGGAAAAAGCCTGGGTGTAAGGGCGTTACAAGCCCATCTTAGTAAGGACAGGGACATTTTTTTTTCTCTTGTTCCCTTTCTTGTTACTGAATTTCCTATTTCTATTTCTTTTCCTCTAGTCTCTCCCCACTTCTTATTTTCTTCCTCCTTGCTAGGTTCTTCTCTTTTTTTTCTCCTTTCTCTTTCCTCTTTTCCTCCATTTTCTTTGGTTCTTTGCCTCTTATCTCTTATTTCTTCCATTTCTTGTCTTTTACAGCCTCCACCCCTGTCCCTCACAGACACTTCCCTCCTGTCTTGTACTCAATCTCATATATGTTTAATGTTCATTAAATGCTGCCAGTTATGGATAAAGACAAGCAAAGCAGAACATTATAAACGCTGATGTAAAACACTGCTATGAGCAAGGTGCATAATCGGAGGCCAAAGAGATCAAAAAGAAAATTCTGACATAAACACACTACTATATTTAAAATAGATAAACAGAACAGTATGGAGATTCCTAAAAAAACTAAAAATAGAACTACCATATGACCCAGCAATCCCACTACTGGGCATATACCCTGAGAAAACCATAATTCAAAAAGACTCATGTTCCACAATGTTCATTGCAGCACTGTTTACAATAGTCAGGACATGGAAGCAACCTAAGTGTCCATCGACAGATGAATGGATAAAGAAGATGTGGCACATGTATACAATGGAATATTACTCAGCCATAAAAAGAAATGAAATTGAGTTATTTGTAGTGAGGTGGATGGACCTAGAGTCTGTCATACAGAGTGAAGTAAGTCAGAAAGAGAAAAACAAATACCGTATGCTAACACACATATATATGGAATGTAAAAAAAAAAAAGGTTCTGAAGAACTTAGGGGCAGGACAGGAATAAAGATGCAGACATAGAGAATGGACTTGAGGACACGGGGAGGGGGATGGGTGAGCTGTGACAAAGTGAGAGAGTGGCATGGACATATATACACTACCAAATGTAAAATAGCTAGTGGGAAGCAGCCGCATAGAACAGGGAGATCAGCTCGGTGCTTTGTGACCACCTAGAGGGGTGGGATAGGGAGGGTGGGAGGGAGACACAAGAGGGGGGAGATATGGGGATATATGTATATGTATAGCTGATTCACTTTGTTATACAGCAGCAACTAACACAACAATGTAAAGTAATTATACTCCAATGAAGATGTTAAAATAAAATCGATAACCAACAAGAACCTACTGTATAGCACAGGGAACTCTACTCAATATTCTGTAATAACCTAAATGGGAAAAGAATTTTAAAAAGAATATATGTATATGTGTAACTGAATCATTTATCTGTACACCCGAAACTAACACAGCATTGTAAATCAACTATAGTCCAATATAAAATAAATTTTTTTTTTTCTTTTTGCGGTACGCGGGCCTCTCACTTTTGTGGCCTCTCCCATTGCGGAGCAAAGGCTCCAGATGCGCAGGCTCAGCGGCCATGGCTCACGGGCCCAGCCGCTCCGCGGCATGTGGGATCCTCCCGGACCGGGGCACGAACCCGTGTCCCCTGCATCAGCAGGCGGACTCTCAACCACTGTGCCACCAGGGAAGCCCGAGGTTTAATTTTTTATAAGGGCTCAAGAGATAAGCAAATTAAGTCAAATTTTTGTAACAAGAGGTAGATGATTTACATTTTAATAGAAGATATAAATGCTACTTTTAAGATACATATATGTATTATATACTTATCAAGGCAACTGCTACTGTAGAAATAAGAAAAAGGGCACAGATTTCCATTAGACAGTACTATCAATTTGTATTTCTTGGATATTCTTCAGAAAAGCAGAGAACACTTGAAAAAATTACCCTGCTTCTATGTGTTGGACAGGTTTGCAAACTTTATGGGCTAACTTTGGACAGAGAATGTCTTCATTAATTGTCTAGACCAGAGCTACTCAAAGTGAGGTTCACAGCAATTAACATCGGCACCAGCCAGGAATTTGTTACACATGTTAAGTTCTTGGACCCACCCAGACCTACTGAATCAGAAACACTGTAGGTGTGGGCAGAAATACGTGTTTTAATTCTGAAATTCTGAAGACCACTAAATTTTGAGAACTACTGTGTATTCCCTGACCTTCCCTCCTGCTTTCGTTAAGAAGGTCCCTATGAATTTCACATGATCTTCCAGGGTGACCAGTTTTAATTTGTAATTCTAAATCAGATTGATTCTTTTGTCATTCTGCAAAGATTATGGGGATAATGTCTCTAAATAAAATGTCTCTTTATAAAAATAACCTAACACCAATATATAAAACACATGATACTTAAAGGATGGTTCTACAGTAAATTTATTCCTTTAATTTTGAGTAACAGTAACAGAAGTGATTTAGTGATTAAAAAAATAACAGTTAAAAATAAATCTCTCTGATAAAGAAAGCTATTGAGAATTTCTCCAGGGATTCTGGTTAAAAATGTTGAAGAAACTATTTTAATACAGATATCTTAGAATCATACAAAAACTTTGATAGCTTGAAAAAATAGCAAAATATTTTGGTAAGTAATATTTTAGAAACATTTAAACATACAGCTTTATTCTTAGATTCCTAGGCCTGGGAAAATTTCCTTTTATATAATGTGGCAAAAATAACAGAACAAAAATATATCAAGATGGCAAATACATAAAAAGTTGACTAGTCACGAAACACTGATGAACGGAAATATTACAGATCTAGACTGAGGTTTTAAAACTGGGGGGGATTAAGAAAACTATCAGAAAATAAATTTTGCTAACTCCAAGTATATATGTTTGCTATGGATAAAACCTATACATATGGGGGTGTGTGTGTAATATATACATATATATATATAAAACACACACACACACATATATATATATGTACAATTTTGTTGTTTCCTTAAGAGAAAAGGCAGATGTCTAGACATCATGTCTGGGTAAAGGTAAAAGTCTTCTCTTACATCCCCTCTTAGGCATCCTGATCCCTTCCTTACTCCTCCACTCTCAACTAATCAAGGCCACTTTGTCACCAGCTTCCCTTCTGAGCTGCTTTAATTCTGACCCTGCTGTTTTTTCTGTGAGAACAAAAAGGAAAGGAGTTTCCTCCTTTACCCTCTCCCATTCAACGTGGCAGATTTTAGGAATGTGTGGGAGTTCACAGCGGGCTTAACCAGATAAAAATTGGTTCTTGGAAACTGATTAGTTGTATTGGGGATGAAGAAGCAAAAGCTTGGTTTAGCTGCAAAGATGCTTTGGAAGAGAAGAAATGAGACTATGAAACACAGAGGCACAAGAGAGGTTCTGAAAGGAAGCATTTCTATTTTAGGCTTCATAAATTACGATTTACTTCCTTCCTTCCTTCCATCCATCCATCCATCCATCCATCCTAGTTAATAAATGTTTACTGAGTATCTGTTATATCCCAGACACAGTCTGTTCTCTCATAGGTATTATATTCTAGAAGGAGAAGAATTTAACTTCTGACTGTGAGAGCAGATAACTCAGGGAGGCATCTGATTTGGACTAGAGGAAACATATCCTGAAGAAGTGTCTTTAAGATCTGAATGGTGGCAAGAGGGGCCACTCAAGCAAAGACGGTGCGAGTGTGTGTGTGTGTGTGTGTGTGTGTAAAAGTCAGAAGTGTGTCACAGGCTGAAGGACCAGCACGTGAAGAGGACCAGAGGCAACACATGAGATATAAAGGGTCATAGTAAAGAGTTTGGACTTTATCATAAGGGCAACCTGAAGCAATTATGACCTTTTGAGTTAATGGTGGGGAGAGAAAGGGTGACACCATTGGTTTGTTTGAAAAATAACACTGGGTGAAATTTAAGAATGCAATTAAGCAGAGTAAGACTGGCAGCTCAGAGACTAGTTAGGGGGCTGTTACTATGTTGCAGGCACGAAATGACAAGTTACTAAGAACAAGGTGAAAGAGAAGGATCCGTAGGGAAAGGCCTAGAGAAGGACCACTTGGCAGAATGGCTCACATTCCCTGTCCCCCATCTGTATCATCTCTAACGCCTCTCAGTGAGAGCATGCTCAGTGATGTCTGAAGAACATGGAAGCAGTATGTCCAGCACTCTTTTGCTTTTAGAAACCCAGGAAAAAGGGCTGGAATGTTTTTATACAAGCATTTTGGATGGATGGGGATGGGATGGGCTTAGTGGTGAAGACAGTAAACATGTGTCAAGCTGTTTTCCCTCCAGACATTACATAGGTTTGAGCCTCAGGTCTATCATTTAGATGCTGGGTGACTGCAGGCACTCAGCCTCTCTGGATCTTTGTTTCTTCATATAAAACTGGTGATGATAATTTGCAGCAACATGGATGGACCCGGAGATTATCCTACTAAGTGAAGTAAGTCAGAGAAAGACATATCATATGATATCTCTTATATGCAGAATCTAAAAAAAATGATACAAATGAACTTATTTATAAAACAGAAACACAACGAACTCATGGTTACTGGGGGGAAGGGTGGGGGGGGGATGGATTGGGAGTTTGTGATTGACATGTACACACTGCTATATCTAAAACAGATAACCAACAAGGACCTACTGTATAGCATGGGGAACTCTGCTCAATACTCTGTAATAACCTAAATAGGAAAAGAATTTGAAAAAGAACAGATACATGTATATGTATAACTTAATCACTTCGCTGTACATCTGAAACTAACACAGTATTGTTAATCAACTCTGCTCCAATATAAAATAAAATTTTAAATAAATAAAGGGAAGTAAATAAATAAATAAAACAGATGATGATAACAACAATAGCATCTATCTTAGAGTTGTATTGTAAAGACTACCGAGTTCATTCATAAAGTACTTGGAATAGTGCCTGGTCTATAGTAAGCACTTAATATTAGCTATTTTTATTGTCTTCACAGAAATTAAGAAAACCAGTACTCAGAAGCTGACTTAGATATCCAAAGTCAGAAATTGAATAGGCCACTAAGGTGAGATTTGAGTCCACATTATCTCCAAAGCTCAGGTTATTTCTGCTGCAGCCATGGGCGTGAAGACATGATGGACTTACACACTAGCAACTTTAAGAGGTGGCTTTGACAGAGTGGCTAAAAATGTGGTGGTATCTTTGGGTAAGACCGTGAGGTCTCTGGGAAAGTTATATAACCTGCCTGAAACTCACTATCCTCATCTATAAGATGAGACAATAACTGTACCTACATCACTGTGAGGTAAAGAAGATAATACATGGAAAAGATTAGAGCACTCTGCATCTAGTTAGTACTGAGTAAATGTTAACCACTACTGACCCCCTGTTCTTCTACCACGTGATGGGGATGGCACGGAGACCAGCAGCAGGCTGCCTAGGTCACTTAGAACCTAGGTCTGTTTCCACAGAGCATCAGGAGAACGGTCCTTCACCTTTTCCCAGATTGCGGCAGAGATGCTAATGGTTAGAGCCACTGAGATTACGTGGATAAAGAAACTACACTGATTCGGTGGTAGAAGCAGTAGATCCACAGAAACTCACTGTCCGTCTGCATAAGGTGTGGAAGGAAGTCCCAGAGTTCGCCTATAGTCATTGGCTTAACTTCATCTTCATTTTCTTTTACACTATCTAACCTTGATGACTTGTTTATCCTCATGTAAATAGATTCTCCCTCTGATCAAACTCTCCATTCAACAGTTCTTAGTTTTACCTAAATTTTGGGCTTTGAAATACATTCATCAGAGCTAAATTACATTTTACTAAAACGTCTTCAAGAGCTGATCTTTTTCACCTTTTTCAATGTAACACACATTTTTTTTTGGTAGGAAATTTGAATTGGTCATGATCACGGTCCTGCACCAGGTTTTATAACATGGTTTATTTTCCCCCTTGAAATCGTGGACACTATTCATGTGCTTTCTGTCATGGAACTCCTGTGAATTTAGGTAATGTTTTCTTTGTTTTTCTTCTCCTGAAGAAAAAAAAAATTTTCAAAGCATTTCAAGACTGGTCTGAAGAGAAGAGACAAACTACTTAAAAGATCTTCCAAGCATACCGGACATATTTTCATATTTGTTAACTCTACTTTAATGGACTTAATGGATATCCATCCATTTTGATGAGGAAAGTCTTTCCTTTCATGTCACAAAATGTTTACCACAGGAATATTTATTTGCGGGCATGACTGCATTTACTAGAGCACCTTGTTCAGAATAGGTGTTCAGTAAATATTTGTCGGTGATTATAATTACAATGCATGACAACAGTGACCTTTTTATAGCTCCTCTTGAGGATTATATTTCAAAGGTAACCATTAACCCACATTGACAATCTGAAGGCATACTCAAACTAGCCAGTGCAAGAAAGAGTTCTTAATTAATTTTAAGAAAGCCACATTTTTGGCCATCTTGTTTTACTTTCTTTACCTTGACAACTTAACCACAGACGTTACTTTTCAGGAGCTAGGCTACATTTCTTTAGATTCTCTATTAGATGGTAAATAGTCTGCAAAATTCATATGAGGTATTCATTCTTATCTTTTTAATTTTGTAATGTTTCAGGGTAGTGAATACTATTTTCATAAGCTACAAAATATATGAGGTGAACACATTTGTTCCCAAGAAAACAAGAAAGCTGGCCAATGTAACATGACTACAAATATTTTACCAATTTTTTTGTTGTTGTTTTGTTTTTAATTGAAGTATAGTTGATTACAGTGTTGTGTTTCAGGTGTACAGAAAAACGATTCAGTTATACACACACACACACACACACACACACACACACACACATATTCTTTTTCAGATTGTTTTCCTTTATAGGTTATTACAAAATATTGAATACAGTTCCCACCAGCTCTTTACTTCCATGCAATAATTGTAACTTTTTGAAAGAAGGCAAAGTCTTTAATTCAGAGAGAAGACTGCAGATATTTAAGTTACTGAACACAGTATCTCAATAACTTATGCTTAAATGGAAAAGCACTGGGAAAGTTATTCTTCTAACTCACATGAAAGTCAGGAAGTAGAGGCTTGTGTTTCTGATAAAGAAAAAGCTTTACGTTGAAAGTAATTTTTGTTTTTTACCCTAGCCATTCTCTTCTCTCCCAGATATCAAGAAATACAATTACCTATTTTTTTCAAAGACAAAGCGTGCAGACTTAAAATGTATCTTGCAGGCTCTCTGGAGTAATTACTTGAATATTTTGTTCCCATTAATTTAATAATTTGCAGGATATTAATAAAGAAAAATTACTTCAGAACTGATGTAGTCATGCCCCAGAAACCTATTTACTCCCATATTTCGTAATCTTCGGAAATATGTGTCTGGAGAGATTTAAGGAGTCATAGGAATGCCAGACCCATGATATCCAGACCCACGATATCCAGACTATCCAGACCCATGGTGATAAACCAATAACTGTTTTATCTAATAAATGCTGTCACTTGAAAAATATGCCAGTTGACTTGACAACTGAAATGAGGTCAGTAGTTGCGTTTAGACTTTTACCGGTTCTCCCAACTAATTTAAAGTGTGAATGGTAAAATAAATTGAGAATTTACAGACTATTACCCTTCAGATAAGGATCTTAGTCCTGTGATAGAAACACATAATCATATGTCTATTCAACTGCCTCAGGTCGCATGTTCCTAGGCAATCCCAGTGACTTAGGTGCAAGCTGCAACTATCAAGTGCAGGTGGGCAATTCCTGATGTGAGACACAAGATGAGAGGAACCAGCAGCTTTCACAGGTTACTGGGTACCTCATCAAAACCAGGACCTGGCAAACAGCATTACCTCCCTTTCTTCTCTAAAACCTAAAGGGTGAAAGCACTCTCTTCCAAGGATTGTTGACCTCTTGTCGAATACAGAAATATACGCAAGTTTAATCATTATCATTATTATTGTAACAAAACTAACATTCATGGACCTAAGTGCTTTGCATGCCTAATTCATTTAGTCCTCACCATAGTCTACTGCTATCATTATTTCCATTTTATATATGAGAAAACTAGTTTAGGGAATTTAAGTAACTTGCTCCTGATTACTCACCAAGCTGGCAATTATGAGAGCTAGAATTGGAACCTAGGTTATCTGATTCTAGAGCCTGCACTTTTAATTGATACTTAACTAAATAAGTTTAGTGTTAATTATGGTGAGGGAAAAACAGCTTCTTGTCTCAATCTTAATAACCTAAACATTTTTCCACAATAGAGAGATAAAAAGGTAATTATAACTGTTATACATAAACATATCACATCACAATAATATTTTATTTGGTAATAGAATGCTGACAAAAGACTCTCCATATAGATATATTCAGGAAAGTGTAATGTGCCTGTGCTTTCTTACATAAAAATGCACCTGTCGGGGCTTCCCTGGTGGCGCAGTGGTTGAGAGTTCGCCTGCCGACGCAAGGGACACGGGTTCGTGCCCCGGTCCGGGAAGATCCCATATGCCGCGGAGTGGCTAGGCCCGTGAGCCATGGCCACTGCACCTGCGCGTCCGGAGCCTGTGCTCCGTAACGGGAGAGGCCACAACAGTGAGAGGCCCGCATACTGCAAAAAAAAAAAAAAAAAAAAATGCACCTGTCATGAGGCATTATTGCCTCAATAACCCTATGCGATGTGGTTTAATGTATAAAAGTCCAGGATTTGGTGCTGGACAGACCTGAATTTGAGTTTCATCTCTGTTAATTAATATCTGTGTGATAATGGGAGAGGCCTTTTGTTTGTTTTGTTGTTAACTTCACTCAGCATCCATTTTGCCATAAGTAATATAAAAATAGTGTCTATTATCTAGAGTTTTGTGGGATTAAATGAGATAATGTATAAAAAGTGCTTATGTCAGCGTCTAGCACATAGGAATTGTTCAATAAATATTTTTTAGAAATAATATTAAAATAGCAATAATAATATCCAGTCGTTAGGAACAGTGTAAGGAAAAAGCAAGCTTAGTGTATGCGAGCCTTTGGAAGTAAGAAGATGTCCCTTAAGAAAATTCTGCCTAATGTGGTCCAAGATTCAAGTGCACACCACTGCATCTAATGTGCTTTTGAGAAATAAAATAATACTTGACCTGAGCTTTCAAATAGCTCATCTAAAAAAGTGGGTTTTCTTTCTGTAAGCCCTTAGAAGATACAGTTTTTAAAATATTACGTTCCATTGATTTGGATGATGTATATATAAGACTTAACATACTTCCTGACACACAGTTAGTCCTTAGAAAATGTTGGAAGGTGGGTGGGTTATATTAGAGGTTGTCAATTCTTTTGTTATTATTGTTACCTTGTTCTGTCTGTATATTCTTTGCTGTCCTGAGCACTACAATAAGAACCACTCTATTGCTGAGGAAATAAGTCCTTGGACCACGGCAGACAGTTTTGTTATATTTTTCACATTCTAGAGACCAGAATCATGTCAAGCTAAAGAAAGAAGCACTTTCCAGATTTACACAAAGGTGAGAAAAAGAGTGACTGACCGTACTTATTCAGGTCGACTCTCTCAGGGTGAGAGATGCGTGTTTTTGTTTTTTTTATTTTTTTTTTAACATTGACACCAAAGCTGCTTTCAGTAACACAGAAAAGCATAGTTGTCACTGGCCTCAGGACTGACAAGCAAAGCCGAGATTCTCTTTCCAGCTGAGTTCATCTCCAGATAAAGAATTAACTCAACTGAGAGCTCAAAGGTGGTGATTGTAACCAATATGGCAGCCACACAGAGCTACTGAGAGCTTGAAATGAGACTAGTCCAATTGAGATGTGCTGTAAGTACAAAACATATACTGAATTGCAAAGCCTTGGTATAAAAAAACAGAATTTAATGTGATGGGAGATTTCCTAAGACTCTTCATACTGTGGTTTACTAGCTTTTATACTGCATATTTTTAATTATGATATGATTAAGTTCCACAGAGCCCCCAAAGAGAAGTAATTTCACTAACTTCTCTAGATAACAGTAAGTACAGTTAATAGTTAGTGTATGCTTTCTATGTGCCAGGCACTATGCAAACCATGTTTCATCCATTATCTCATTTAATCTCACTCTATAAAAAGTTACACTATTAACTCCATTTTAGAGATAAGCTAACTGAGCCTCAGAGGATTTAAGTAACTTGCTTCTGATTATACAGCTGAAATCTGCCAATGTTGAGGTATGTCTGACTCAAAGACTACCTAATACTAACTTATGTCCACAGCCTCTCAATGAATCATTTATCAATAAGCACTGAACTGTACCATATGTACAAAAAAATTAAACAAAAAAAAATTTTCTTAAATCCCTCTAAGTCTTTGTGGGATAAAAGGACGTCTTCTTCCAGATTAAAAGTTCTTCGAAGCATTTGACCTATCTGCTTCCCAGAAAATGCAGTCAAGTTGCAGATAAGGTGAAGTGTTTTTTTCTGTTATTGAATAAAACAACTCGGGTCAAATTGTACCTGCAGGTACTTAGAATCCAATTATACTTGATTTATTGTTAAATCACTTATGTCAGTATCTGAACCTGTTAGAAAAAAGTTTCACTCCCAACTATTTACAGATAGAATGGTGAGTTATAAAATACATTTTGCCTTTTATTTTATTTCTGAAGCTATTTACTTTTGTTTGCTAGACAGGCGACCTATTTACTTTTGTTTGCTCGACAGGCAACTCTCCTTTTTTACATGGCAAAATATGCAAAGCCATGATTATTTGAATACTTATTTCATTTTATGAGAGAGTAGTGATTAGGGAGACAGTCAACACATTTTAGTAGGCAGATGCCTGGAAGATAAATCTCACAGTGATACTTGAACTCTATCCTCATTTCAAGGTTTCTAAAAGATGGATATTGCCTGATAACTAAGAGTAAAGAATCCTCTTTCTGTTCACCAGTTTTATGTGTCTAAAATAGTGGCATTACATGGATGGCAGTCCATAGAATCAGATGGAAGGAAAAACACCAACAGCACTACAAATCCACCAATAGCATAAAGCAGGCCAGAAAGTGTTAACTAGGTCAAACAATTATGTTCTCGGTTCCTTTCTTCTGGGGATATATAAAATAGTTGACATACGTCATTGCATTTTTCTGTATGCACTTTCCCCGGAGCAGTGGAGCTCGGTAGTGATTCCCATTCAGCAAGCGATAAATGGAAGCAGAAATGAGTGCACCGACTTGGCCCAAGTCCTCTAACCAGTTGGTAATAGCCACTCAAAATCTCCTTCAAGGGAACAAGTGGGAGACCAAGTGAATGTTGAGCTGCCTAGAAAGTTTTCAAGGAAGAAAATTCACAATTCACAGGAATTTGGTAGAAATCAATTTTGAGACTGTGTATTTTATCAAAATTGTCATGGATCTCCATGGTACACGCTTATAAAAAGAAATAGCAAGGACCAGATTTTAGTTAGCAAGCAGTCCTGCATGAAGTGTTATTACAGAAGTTATTTAACTGTCATGGAACATGTCCTGACTTAGACAAAATGAAAGCAAGTCAAAAGTGTAGGACTTCTGTCATTAAAGCAAATAGAAGAAATTTAAGCTCAGAGTCTAAGCAATTTGTCAAGATGGACTCAAATTTAAAATATGTCAACTTAAGCACAGAAGAACTTTCATGAAATAGTCAAGAATTCCAGCTTATTTAAACATAATATTCCCAGGCTTTCCCTTCATCCAAAGATTTTTATAAGAAAACTTTTAATAAAAGTCAACTTTATATCCTCTCATTTGGTGCCAATTATTCTCCTTCAGTGGAATTTTCCTCTGGTTTCCCTACTCTGCCCAACTTTGTAACTTCACACCGGACTCCATCTTGCCTTTATCTGATCCTCTTTGGTATTTTCATAGCATGAATGGTCCTTACCATATACTACTTTTAATTTTTAGTTATTCTTACATAATCTTAAAGACTCACCTATATTGTAAAAGTTGTGATACAATGACTCTAGCCAATACCAACTGGGTTCTTACCACCAAATTGACACTATGCTGAATGTTTTACATATACAATCTCATTTAATCCTTACAATATGCTGCTGAGATAGGCATATTTATCAGTACCATCTTACATATCCGGAAAAGTAAGAAACTTGTCTAAATTCTTATGGCATCCTGTTTAGAAAGTTAGAAAAAGGATTGACTGCCAGGCTAAGAAACAAAAATGTCCATATTTTTATCCAACAGATATCTACTGAATGCCTACTGGGCCCAGAGTCTGAATAAGAGGCGGAGGAAACATAAGTAAGTACAGTGTAATTACTCTCTCCAAAGTGCTCCCAAGCTAAGGGAGAATACAGCTAGGCAAACATACAATTGCAAATATTGGCTCAAACAAGCCCTAATATAAAGCATGTATGAGGCGTCACAGCACAGAGTAGAAAGGGATTATCTTAGAGAAGGATTTGCACAGGCTGTATGTTTGGGCTGGCTTGTGGAATGATTAGGCAAGATGAGAAGAATGGCAGGTACAAAGGCCCATGACAGGGGAGAGCCTGGAACAGGTGTGCTGGAGCAATGGAGGAGTCGGGTCATGAAAACTGTGGCATAAGCAGAAACCAACTGCATTCTGTAGGATTAAGGCGACACTGATGGATTGTTAAGCAACAGGGGACTGCTAATGAGAAGCATGGTGACAGGAGTGGCAACCATCGGAACGGAAGCCAGGTTACCCTTGACTTCTCTCTCTAGGAGCTTTGCATCATGCATCCTCTATCCCTGAAGTCTCGCCTGTCCTGGCTTCCTCGTTACTCTGGTTTTTTCTCGCTTCCTTCTTATGTTTTTGTTGTTTTTGCTTTCAGCCACTTTAATGTGTCACCAGTTTATCCTGTTTAGAATTTGTTACGCTCATTTAATGTCATTTACACACACTGAGGGCCGAGGTTGTCTGTTACCGAACCCAGGTCTGGCTGCTCGCCGCTCAAAAGCCAATTCTCGAGAGACAAGTGTTGGTAGAAAAGGAAAGGTGGCTTTATTTTGGAGGCCAGCAACTAGGGGGCAGGGCGGATGCCTGTCCAAAGGCCAACTGCCCCCCTGACAATCAGGGGGCAAGAGCTTTTATAGACAGAGGGAAGGGGCTACATGCAAACACAATACAGTCAGCTCTGACAGTCATCTTGAAATTGGTCATCGGTGGTCTGACCAGCGTCATCTCCATTGTTTTAGGTACAGTTAATCTTCAGTTCCAGGGTCGGTTTGTTTCCATTTCATTGAGGCCAATTCTCGGAATTGTGGCAGCTTATGTCATGGCTACAGCCTGGTCATCATGTAGTTAACTTCTCCCACCTGGTGGCGGTTTCAGTATCCATAAAACAGCTCACAGGTTATGGCTCAGAATATTATCTGTAGCCCTTAAGGAGGAACTAAAGGTCCTTGACTATGCTTAATGACTAAACTATTATTATTTGGCCTCCTTTGAGTGTTTTTCTCTGTTCCTGCATTTTCTCACTTCTCTGATTAAACTTATTCTTTGGCTAAATTTTTTCCACAGACAAAAGGCAAGCTGAGGACACGGCGGGGGGCGGGGAGAAGGACCATATAGGGTCCTGCTCCATTTCAGCTAGAAGAGTGAAATGAACAAAGATGAATAAGACGTAGCCCCTGCCTTTCTAATAAAAATTGGGGGTCACTCTCTTATTTTAAAAGCAGATATTCATGAATCATTTACATTTTTCCTCTCTTGAATACTAAATTATTTTTACATACATATGATTCTCAATTGGCTTTTCAGATATTTGTAGCAGGTGGGTCATAATAGGAGAGAGAGTGCTTATAAAAATTAAACATTATGCATATATATACGCATCATATACATAAAAAAATCCATCAGTAGTTGGGTATACAGTTGGTGCTCAGAAAAAAAAGTAAGTTAAATATGAATCTAAAGTCGTTTGGCTAGTAAAATTTCAACCCCATTGACACCCCCGGAGGAGGAAGAAATTATCCTCTTGGAGGCAAAGGGACCTTTCCACACCTAGTAAATTACATCCCATGGCCACACACCTAACAGCTGAACCTGACCATGGAGATCACCAGCTCCTTCCACCTGGGGCTGCAGATAGCGTGTGGGAAGATTTCTCAGCTGTCAGATAAAGTCAGGAGTACATTTTATGCACCCAGCTCAAAAGACG
Organism: Delphinus delphis; assembly: GCF_949987515.2. Taxonomy (NCBI): domain Eukaryota; kingdom Metazoa; phylum Chordata; class Mammalia; order Artiodactyla; family Delphinidae; genus Delphinus; species Delphinus delphis. The sequence continues at coordinate 39,294,542 of NC_082698.1, read as the reverse complement.
TTTGACCACCCACTCATTTTGTATAATTTCCCAAGCCTGATACAGAATAAAAAAAGCCATGTCATGAGTTGGTGAATGCTGCTCAAAGTTTTCTATAAAAGATCTCAAAAAGGAATTTTGAAATGTATTAATATTTGATAGTGTCTTGAATTCTAAGGCATCATTTTGGCGTTGCAATTCATTTCTGCCCAACTATGAGAGAGAATGAAATCTTCCCTATGTGATATAAGAACTCTTTAAAGTAATAAAACCACATATTTTTTAGCTTTAAGAATATACACACAGTTTTCACTTGATTCATCATAAACTACTTCTCTAGTTGTTCTTTTTTCCTCCATCAAAGTATCATTTTTATACATTAGCTTTCAGACTCTCCATACATACTTTACCCAAACGGGCATTTGAATAAGGTTCCTAAGGATAATCTGTCTTGGATTTTCCTGTGTGGGTTTAAAATGAGACAAACTTCAATGTTCATTGGAAACACAGACAAGCTATTACTAACCCATCCCTCTTTTAGGCAGATAGTAAGTGTCCTCTGAATGCTACTGGTTAGTATTTTCATTGATTCTCTTGTGACTGACAGATTGACATCATCTATTCCTGATACGGAGGGAAAACCCAATTATAGCAATTTGGGGGAAAACCAAATTAAGTGTGATATAAACAGTTTACAAAGCCCTGAAGATACAGATCAGATGAGAGTTATGCAAATAGGACCTACTCATCTCTACATATTATTTTATCATTGCTCCCTCTTGACTGAAATGCTCATCTTCATCAAATTGTATAGCTTCCTCTCAAATCTCTGTACTTAACTATTCTAATATTTAATTCCTTATAATATTACATATGTATGCAAAACTTCTAGGACAGTGGAAATAGCAATGAAATTGACCCACGATTGAATATGATCTCTGCCATTCACAGACTGTGTGGTCTTGGGCAAATGGCTTAGATAATCCAAGCTGTGTTTTCCCACAGGGTTGCTGTAAGGATTAAATGGGATAAATAGTACATAGTCTGAGTTCAAAATATAGAAGAACTCAATAAATGGGCCCTCCTACCAATAACATTCCAAATTAGTGATCAAGATGCCCCACCCTCCCATAAAGATACTGTGGTCACGTATTTCCTTTCTTAAAGTCTCCTTATTCATTTATAACCTTTAAAATGAACTTGTTTAAAGCACAGTTTATTAGAACGACAAATGGCGCCTGTTACCTCTGCTTATGTGCCCCATGTATACCCAGGACAATCAACTGCTTCTCACAGGACCAGTCATATTTTACAAAACACTACAAGTATGAATCTGCTGGCAGATCACCAATGACCACTTATTCTTTTGTCTCTCATTAAGAAATCTAAAGTTAAATTACTCAATTTTCCCATTAAAAAAGCTCTTTTATTTACACAGTATTTTGAAAGAACATATCAGAATGTTAAGAGATGAGTACTCATTTCTCCTAATTAATTTAGATGGTAGTAGGCAATTTCATTACAAACTGTTCTATATTGTGATGTAGTTTGAAAACCATATCCCATGCAAGTGAATATTTGCTTGTCCAATTTTTCTGGTAATTAAAATTATTTTAGAAAAATGGCTTGAAAAGAAACAAACTCAAGGTCACAAACGTGAGACCAATGAGGACATAGAGTCTGAATTACAGAACTTGATGATGGGCTGCCAGCTGCTCTCACAATAACTTAAATGGTCATCCCTGATTCAGACAATGTAAGGTTTACAAAAATGCAGCAAAGTCCACAAATTCAGTCCCTATGAGAAAAGCAGATGGGAGCTCAGAAATACAATCCCACCTTTTATGACTTGGTTTTTTCTGGGGGAATGCTCACTCCTTTTATGATAAATGTTCACAGTTTTCTTTTCAGTTGTCACTTGGTGATCAAGCTCACCATGCAGTATATACCAAGCTGGAAACTAAGGGAGTTAACTTTAGTATTGTTAATTCAAACAGTTTGCAAAAGAGTTGATCTGCTGTGTATTTAATCATCCGCATGATTGTTATTGTACTGCATGGTAATTAGGTGTGAATGATAAGTGATTCATGTAAATGAGCATATTGCAACTATTGCCAATATAGAAAATTTTTGTAAGGCCTTACAATTTATAAATTGGGTTCCCAAACATGACCTCATTTAATTATTTTTACCTTTCTTTTTTTTCCATGACAACTCCAGCATTTCAAGGGTCAGTTGGAGGGAAAGCAGAGAGAATATGGTCAGAGAAAAGAGGGATTCTGAGATTCTCAGGGTCCCTGAGGAAAGCAGTGTGGTTTTAATAAACATTGAGGGAGGCTTGAGAGTTACACTAACCTGGGTTAAAGTCCTGGCTCTACCATGTCTTTGCTCTGTGACCTTGCACAACATTCTCAAATTTTCTGAATCAGAGTCTTCTCATCTGTTAAGAGGAGGGTGAGGGCCAGCCTGCCCTAGTCAGAAAAGACTAGGCCTCATTACACTTCTTGCTTGTGCCCCTTACCAGCTGCTACAAGGATTGAATGTATGCAATAGTCCTAAATCAGAATCAAGAAGAATTTGTTTCCCTTCCTTTTTTTTTTTTTTTTTTTTTGCGGTACACGGGCCTCTCACTGTTGTGGCCTCTCCCATTGTGGAGCACAGGCTCCGGACGCGCAGGCTCAGCGGCCATGGCTCATGGGCCCAGCCACTCCATGGCATGTGGGATCTTCCCAGACCGTGGCACGAACCCGTGTCCCCTGCATCGGCAGGCGGACTCTCAACCACTGCGCCACCAGGGAAGCCCGTTTCCCTTCCTTTTTATCTCAATATTTAACCTATTGGAAAAAGAATACTCCTTTCTCAAGGTCCAGGAAATTCTTCTGATTGTTCCTGGTTCATGTCCCTGAGAAATCAGGATACAAACAAGCAGTACATGGAGGTCTTGTCTTTCCTAACTTAGAGCACGCTGGCCCTTGCACTCTGTAGTGAGATTCACCCACCAAAATAAAAGTGAAAAATGAGATGGAAATAGACTCCAGATAGGAAGGAAGAGCGGGGAAGAGAGAGATGGAGCTGTGTTGCGGTGTCAGAATCTTTACTCATCCAGGATGGGGACCAGACATGTTGAAGCCAGAATCCAGTAAGCTCTCCTCTCTCTTATAGGACCAGTCTGACATAGAATCTAATGTCTTGGCCCCTTCTCCCAAACATTACTTAAATTTAGACTTTGCCCAAGACTCCACAAATTAAGATTAATCTAGATCATCAGTTATGGGGAAGAATGTTCTATATCACTCAAAAACAATTCCCCACATGCATACCCCCCCACAATCACCAAACACACACACACACATTGCAACTTATTAGGAACTATGCTTGCCGCTAAATATCCTTCTGTATCAATGTGGAATAATGATATCAGCCCATGTCTCAAACTTGTGACATAACTAAAATGAAATAATAAAACATTGTAATTACCAACTGCTAAAGAAATGCTGCTGGATAATATCTCCCATAAATTACACTTCACCATATGGCCCTGAGATTAGTCACATACTGAAAAACTTGGCAACATGTCCCATCAAAGAATGTATTTTTAGAGTGGGAACAAAACTGTGTACTCCATTATTTGGGGGCTGCTAACAGTCTACTAGTGAAGGTTAATTCACCAGATATAAGTCCATAAATAAATTAAGGTATATATTTATACACACCCACACACAAATATCCATCCCAACTTTTCCTATTTATGTTTACATATCTCTCTACATAGTTACAATTCCAATATGGTCCTTCAGACCAATTCAGAACCAGCTGTTTCCATTGTTCTCCCTCCCCACCCCCTCTGTCTTTTGGCATGAAATTTTATACCTCATCTCAGAGTGAAAGTTAATCAAATTGACAACCTCCATAAAATGACCATGTCTACCCACTAGGTCATCCTAGCAGTGACTTGGCTGCCTCCCAACTCTGGGGCTCTTTGTCATAGCTTGATCTTCCTACGTAGACACAGCCCTGCCATAACCAGTAACTCCAACACTCTTGTAAAATAATGTTTAGTGAGAGTTTTGTAGTTTTCACTTCATAGCCATTTTCCCACTTCTCCACCACAGATGCTGATGAGTGAGCATATTCCAAGAGAGATAAGGGAATAGGTATAGCTAGGTTCTTAATAAAAGAGACCTAAAGGTTATCAGGAAGAAGGCCAACAGGCACCTTGCACCCTCTAAGTCCTCCTCTCTACGGTAAGTTAATTTTTCAAGGGAACCTCTGTTTCTGGTGGGATCCAAGTGTTTGCATGTGGGCATATGCTCATCCTCTTCGTGTCTAATAAGAAGAACAAAAGCAGGGCCATACAGGTGGCAAAATAAACTGATAAAGCAAATCTGATGGCTGAACATAAATTATGCAACACTAATGATTTCTGAGAACTTTGGTGAAGCAGCCATTCACCATGATTCACGGAGGTCTGAAGTCTAGGTCCTCAAATCCCAAACTCCTACACCTTTCCCAAAGTGAGCCAGGGAATACTTCCTTACCTGTTATGCACAAATATCAAGCAATCACCAATGTCCCTCTAGACGCAATTCAATAACAGGCAGCCATCTTCAGCTGAAGTATTTAAGGAAGGCTTCACAGAGGAGGTGCCTTTGAAGTGGACCTTGAGAGATGGTTAACATCTGAAAAGGTGCTGCATATGCTCGCCATCTCCCTTTTCTGCACCAATATTGACTTTCTTTCAAATTCACACTCTGCTTCTTCCTGTCTGAGGTCTTCCACACAGGCTGGAAACAGCCTTCCTCTCTCTTCACTAACTTATTCCCCAAGGAAGACTTCTGTGACTCCAACTCCAAATTCGGTTACCCTCCTATCACTGCAACTCGCACTTGGCCTTCACAGCACTAACCATGGTTTGTAATTTTGCAGTCATATGAGTGACTTTCTAAAATTAAGAACTGACTCCCCTTCTGGACTACCAGTTCCACGAGGAGGGAACCTGGTCTCATTTGTTCAATATAGATCCATAGAGCTAGATACTCAATGCATACATAAAAGGCACTTGGCCTTGGTGGGCCAGGGGGCTAAGTGGCTGACATGAGCAAAAGTATACACACAGAAACACTGAAGGTGGAACAGGAATCAGTTACACTTTATAGCTAAAAGATAAAGATGGAGGGGGAGCAGTGAGAAATAAGCCAGGTAGGGTAGTTTGGGGCCATGCCACTGAGTGTGAAATCGTAATACGCATCCTTCCATGAAACCTTGCTAAGTCTCACCAGTTAGAACGCATCACTTTCTCCAAGTACTTTCTGCTTTCGCTGTGCAATGACTTATGTTTACCTCATACCGCATTCAATTGTGTGAGGACGGAAAAACTTATTCATGTTGATATCCCCACAGCCCGATGCAGAATGGTCAGAGTAAGCTCTTTAGAAAAATGTGTATTGAATTGACTTTGTTCAGTAGGACAGGAAGATATCTGAGCACGTAAAAGCTGTGTTCCAAGTGGTACTGGGGGAAAATGAAGTCAATGGAGTTTAGAGAAGAGATTAGCATTGGGAAGAAATCAGGGCTGCTCACTAAGCTATTGTCTCTCAGCTCTAAACCCATTCTCTGTCCTCTGTTTTCCGATGCTGACCCCATAATTCAGCAAACTACTTTTCTCCTTTGTCAGCCAGAAGTCTATTAGGATGTGCCTGGGAGAACCTAGTGGGAAGCTGGGAGGCAGGAGGAGGGAGAGGGAGCTTGCTCCTTCCCACTTGCCCGCCCTTTCTGATTGCACTACCCCTGCAATGGTACTTCGGCCTGGCCTGCAGCTATTGGTTCCTTTTACGGCTTTTTTCAACCCTCCCAGAAGCAGACTCAGCATACCCCCAGCACCAGCAGCCGCCAGTGATATCCCCACCTCAGAGGTCCCAGATATTCAAAGAAGCTCAATGGCACTCTCTCCTCAAATGTCTGAGTCCCACTCTGCAAGGCCCCTTCTCTCTCCAAGCTTCCGAGTTCTAACTGCCCACCTCTTCCCTTGAATTTACCCAGCCCTAAATGTGTAACTGTTTCTTGCAGTTATTATCTCTGTGTTAATTCCTTGTTCACTTTCCAGCGCTCCCCTTAAGCTGTTCAAACAATTCCTATATTAAATCTTCTCTGTTGAAATAACTTGTATGATCCGGTTTTCTGACCAGACAGTAATAAAGTACTGATGGTTAAAACACTAGTTAGGAGGCTAATACAATAGTTCAGGGACAAGGTAATAAGCCCCCAGTACAGCAGATGAGAGTAAGAATGAAAATAAATTAACAATAATATCAGCTAATTCTTAACAAGCGCTAGGCCCTTGTGCTTTGTATGAAATGTGTTATTTAATCATTACATTTCTATGAGGTAGGTAGCAACAATAGGCTCATCTACATTTAAGAATATTGAAGCATAAAGAAGTTAAGTCACTTGCACAAGCTCACGAGAAAATAAATGGTGAGACAGTGATGGAGACCTGCTTCAATCTATGCACAAAGTCAGTGCTTTCAGCACTTTGGTACATAATTCTTACTCAGTCTACCTGCCACGACAATTACTCACCAAAATAACAGGCAATCTGTAAAAGGTAATGTAACAAAGCTGAAAAATGGTAACAGAGTACAAGGGAAAAAAATCATGTTGATGAAGGGGATGCAGAAAGGTTCCATGGATAAGTTAGCACATAAATACTTAATATACCCTCGGTACTTGAATTCCCACTTGTTAATTGTTTTCATTTCCTTATTTGTATTTTGAATTATTTTCCTTTGATTTAAAAGGGAAATCAATGAAAAGGTGCAGATAGATAAAATCTACATTTGTATTCACTGAATGCCTGGATGCCTACATTCTGACAATGAAAAACCTAGTGAAACAAAATAAGATAAAATAGACTTTCTCACTGAATCTCTTCTTCCCTGGGGGCTGTATTGATATGCTATTAAGACACAGAATATTAAAGTTCTTAAAAATTATGTAGAGTACCTCAAAAGTATAGCACAGCTTTATAAAAGATGGGCAAAAATAATCATATATAACCTACTTCAGTCTCTGGTGTTTTATCTCCACAGGTCTCTACGTATTTACATAAAAGGTAAGTAAACCTAGAGACCAGAAGCTCCAAATTAAACATGAACTTGAGGAAAATGTCAGATGCTTGTGAATTATTTCAGCCCCAGTCTACTGAAAAAGGACGTCACAAATTTCACACTGTCACATTGCCTTCCCAACTTTTAACCACCATTATCAGAAATATGGGAGAGTCAGTGAAAGCGTGGTTAGTAGCACATGCTCTGGAGTAGACCATCTTGGGGTCAAATCCTGGTGCCACTACTTCTGCATTACCTTAGGCAAGTTCCTTAACCTCCACAATCCTCAGCCTCTTCTTCTACAAAATGAGGATAATAATACAGCCCCATACTGAAAAGCTGAGCACAATATCTGGAATGTGGCAAGTGCTCAACGAATGTTAACTCTCATTTTACGTGAAAAACACGAGTTATAAATGGATCGTGTGTGTGTGTGTGTGTGTGTGTCTGTGTGTGTGTGTGTATGCACACATACATAACACATTTATATATGTATATTAGTTATGCATTATACTAATAAGGTGTATAATTATATTAACAATGTATATTAATACATTATCATTGTTACTAGCAACTATCAAATCCTTATAGGAACTGAAAGTTTGTTTATATTTGCCCATTTTACAGAGGAGGCAACTGATACTCAGAATCAAGGAGAAACCATCTGCTTCCCACTTTCACACTTCTGAGATGTGAAAGGCAGCTGAGGAGAGTGAAGGCAGATGAACCCAGGACTGGGAGACAGAAGACTCCATGACCCCAATACGTCCCCTTGACCTTTCTAAGTCAGAGCTTCTTCATCTAGAAAATGGAGACGCCGTCAACTTCCTTAGGAGACTTTGGAGGGATTCAATCAAATAACATAACATTTGGCAATGTTTGTGAATGAACTTTGCAGAATGCTCCGTAAGCTCCTTTCATAGTTTATGCTAATCTTGTCTTCAGTGGCATCAGCTGGTCATGAATCCTGTCTCCCTAGAGAAGAAAGATGAGGCTGATCCTTCTTCACCAGACATTACATGCAGAGGGTGAAGCACAAACTTCTTTCCTGGACTGCTGAATTCACGAATGCAGAACTGGACATGTACTTTGGAGTGAGGGAAAACCTATTAGCGACTCTCAAAGAATGCTTTCAGAAGGGGTATTTGACATCACTCCAGCTCACATCCCGCATCCACGTAACACCCACGAGAGCTCCAGGTCTTGTACAGGGGAGCACCCAAGACCGTCACGGGTAAAAGCCTGGCTCTGTATGGAGAGTGGGGGAGGGGGAATATGCACTGTAGTTTCAAATAAGTAATTAGCAAGCCCAAATCTCACTCTTAGATTCTGAGAATACGCAACTTGCCGTTATCTTTTGGTTAAAGTTTGTTAAAACACCTAAAATACAAGTGAACTATAAAAATATGACAAAAAATGGGTACAAATGGCATATTCTCCCTGCAGTGTACCCTTTGAGCCTGTGCAGTGTGGTGCAGTGGAACAACTTTGACTTTGACCCAGGCTGAACTTGGTTTCTATCTAGGTTCTGTCACTCACTGTGTGGCCTTAAGTAAATCATGAAACCATCCTTGCTTTAGTGCTGTCATCAGCAAATAAGGATCAGGAGGTCTCCATTCCAGAGCTGCTGAGATAATTCATTGCCATAAGGTAGAGAGAACGCTTAGTGCAGTGCCTATTCGTCTCCGCTCAGCACGGCTTCCAAGAAGTGATGGTCTGTGTAGCATCCACATGTGCAAGGAGGCTTCACGTTCTTCTGTGGTGTCTGATAGACTTATTCTGATCTCTAATGCTCTCTATATCGGGAACGTGATATTAATTCCCAATGTTCATGTTTAGCAAGTCAAATTCTCTATGAAAAAAAATTATATTTTTATCCAGAAAACCATGACACAGCGCAGAATGTTATAACTCACACAGAGTCAAACCAGTTACCATCAGCTCTTCCAAAAGCTGAAGTAGGGAAAAGAAGTCGTATTTTAGTGTGTACATGGATGTGAGGAAGATGCTGAAATCAGCATGGCCTTCTGAGGGCACTGAACATTCAGTGAACAGAACATTCTGCTCTCACTGCCCTCGAAGACAAGTGGAAGGTTTCCACGAGGTGAATATGTCTAGAAAGGTTTTTTTTTTTTTTTTAAGTTTAGCTTTATTTCTGGTAAAATTTATTGATGTGTTTATCTATTTACCTGTGTAGGGGTCCTTTCTAAATTAGCTGTTTAACTAGTATATCTGCTAGCCACTGCCAACAGCTCTTCAGCGTAGGAAGCCAAGGTAATGGAAAGCTAATAAGCAAAAGTATGAAATGATGTGCCTGTTGAAAGCATTTCTGAAAATGTAAAAAGGAGTATAAGAGGCTTATCCCATAAAGTTACAATTTGATTTCCAAAAGGAAATTTTGGGGAACTGAGAGAAAGTTGCTCTGTGCTATGCAATTCTACTATTGAGAGCAAGGGTTGTACAGCAAGGGTTGTAGCTATTGCCCTGAATAGAAGGGCTGCCTCTCCAGGGATGAGTCTTCCGTAGAATGCAAGCTCTGTCCTATGTCTCACTAAGTCTTCGGTCCTTAGACAAAAGCTCTGGCAAATGGAGAATGTCCAATTGCCAACCAACCAATGGAGCAAAGCTTCTGAATGCACAAATGACTAAGTCTTTTTTCATTTTTCTACCAGCACAGCAATGAAGACGTCCCATTGCTTCCCTCTAGTCCTTGTGTTGAAGCGCTGACTCCACCGCTTCTATCTCCTACAAATAACGTGAATTAGGAAATGACTTAAACTTTCTGGTCCTCCATTTCTTCATCTGAGAGATATTTCAAGTGTCTCTGCATCTTATCATAAAGCCCAATCCCTGGTATATTAGTGAAATAGGTTTTACATCATCTTTTGCTATTCAACTTAATTATGACCTCAGTCATTAATATGTTTTCCCTTACACTTAGGCCCATGTCATGTTTTCAAAAACTTGATTTTTTAGTATTATGTCATAATGTGATATTTATTATGTAAGTGTTTCCTGTTGCTTTGGATTCCTCTTTTCTAACTTATTATTTACATACTTACATTGATTTATTTTTATTGGTACATTATTTTTATAACATTTTTCCTCTGACGAAAATTCTGATTTAGACCACTGAAACCCAATCACTGTTTAGGGTATTTTAAGATATTTTGGATTTAGTTTTTATTTTAAAATTGGCAAATAGTTTGTGGTATCTTGAATAGAAATTAAATTACTAATAATTTTTTTTTTTTTTTTTTTTGCGGTACGCAGGCCTCTCGCTGTTGTGGCCTCTCCCGTTGCGGAGCACAGGCTCCGGACGCCCAGGCTCAGCGGCCATGGCTCACGGGCCCAGCCGCTCTGCCACATGTGGGATCTTCCCCGACCGGGGCATGAACCCGTGTCCCCTGCATCGGCAGGCGGACTCTCAACCACTGCGCCACCAGGGAAGCCCACTAATAATGTTTTATTTGATGTTTCCAGTAGAAAATGCAATAACAACAGAAACAAAATTTTAAATTTATAATCTTATCCAGGAAATAAAAATGTATTTATACATTTAATATTTCTGGTAAAAAACAAATAGGATCTGTCGTGCCCAGTAAGCTGAAAATTGTTATACAAATTTGCAGCACAGCCTTCTGGGCTAGCCACAATTGCTAATCATTGAGTTAAAGAGTGAAAGAGACTGATCATTTTTCCAACCAGCAGAGACCTGGGGCATTTCTTGCCAATAAGGCATGGGTTTTGGACGATGTTACTGACAGCCCACCCAGGAGGGCTGTCTTATACTGAAGAAGCTTGTTTGATTACCCTACATGGTGACCCGTGTTGGTCACTGATTGCTGTGGAGCTTGGTGGTGAACATATAACTATCCCCAAATGTTGAGATTTAAATAACATGAAAGTGTCAGGCAGACTATATTTTATTATTCATATTTGAAGGAATTTAAAGAAAATATTGCAGGGAAAACCTAAAACTCGGGAAGGGCTTGAGAGAGGAGGACAAGAGAGGAAATACCTTACCAAAATTCTAAAATGGGGCAGAAAATTGTATTTTGCTTCTATCTTACCTCTCTTTCCCATATAGAACACAGCTCTCTGTTGGTATATGCTTAATTCCCCCATATTTGCAAACATACTACTCCTAACCAGGTTTCAAGACCCAGTTTAAATGGCATCCCTTCTCTGAAGCCTACTTTATTCCCTTATTTCCCTAAGAGTTAATTTCTCTATCCTGTGAAGGTCCAAAAACACTTCTTCTGAAAGCAGCTTTGTCAAGCACAGGCTGAGTGACCTTGGGTGAAACACTTAACCTGTCTAGGTTTCAGTTTCCCTTTCTATAAAAGGGGGCTAATAATAGTACCTACTTTATAGACTTATTATGGGGATTAAATGAGGTCATATTTATGGAAGATTCTAAACAATCAGCTGCTGCTTGGAAGACAGCCTGTCCATTGTGGGTGCTATTATTGAGTATTTGTTAAAGAAATTAAAAAAATATACTTCTAATGTTACTCATCCCTGTCTTTATCCTCTCTTCTGGCCTGGAAGCTTTTTCCAGATAAGGACAATGTGCTCAAACCTCCATATTTAGCCAACTCTACCTATTTTTTAGTAGCAGTTATAAATACCTGTTGGGTAAAGAAATGGTCTCTGGGTTTTACTTGCAATTAATCATTAACAAACAAAGATTGGCCTGAAATAACCCATAGGGAGATATTCTCCCTAAATATGATTCTTTTTCATATTTTTACCAATTCTTAGGTCTCATCTATACCATCAGTGCTTGGTACACACAGTAGGCACTTAATAAACATGTGAAGTGAATAAAATACAGTGAGTAAATAGCCCTTTATCTCAAAATATTAAAATGGCTTTAACATTTTACCTGAAATAATGCTCAGTTTCTACATCATCATATTTAATATAAATGTTTATCAAGCAGATGTCATTTAAAATTTAAACAGACGTTTTTAAACATCTTTAGAAGACTGTTTACCATACGGCCCTATTTTCCTTAATTTACCAGTTAATCTACAGCTGCCAATTATACCCCCCACCAGTGCTCAGCACTGTGCTAGTGGCAGGATGTATTTCAAAAGCAGGAGACATATCCACAAGGAACATACAGACTAGACTGAGTAAAGACATGGCTGCGGTTTCAAAGTGTGATCAACAATGTGAATGAAATTGCTTGTGAGAGGTCAGAGCACAGAGAACTGAACTAATTGGGGGACATGTCTCAGAACAGGCCGATGGATGGGAAGGATTCATACAGATGACATGTGGGAAGAGAAAGCAAGGGACCCACTCATCTTCCTACATCCTCTCTCATGGTGCCTTATACATACTCATTACACTGGGCTGAATTTAACTCTTCTGATTGGCAAAACCACTGCCCAGGAAGTCAAACCTGCACTGTCCAAAGGGAGTGGGGAGGGTCTCAGGAGACAGGAACAATTAGAACAGGGCTTCTTAGAGAAAAGTGGCCTCACCCTAGCCATCCAGTTCTCATGTCAGCAGACCTTCCAGCCAACTTGCCTTGTGTTGGCCGCTACCCTTCCCCTGGCTCTCCTGACCCCACCATGACCTACTCCCAATCCTCTGGTCTTTTTCAGTTAGATTAGTATGAATTTCTGCTGTTCCACTGGACTTAAATATTAGTTTCCAAATAAAATATGCACTAATTCACTGGATATTTTAAGGTGGCTCACTCAAGCCTTTAAGTTTTAAAACTAATTTTCCTTAGAGGGTTTTGTGTATTTCTTTCCCCCCTCATTCAGAAATAATTAGGTAAGTTATATTAAACAGATCTAAAAAAAAGGCATCTTTCTTTTAAACTTTTTCCCTATAATTCCCCAAACATTTCATTACTATTTCATCTCTCCGGAGCCTAGCTAGAAACTTGGCCTCCTTTGCCTCCCAAACATACTGAGTTATTAAAAATACCCTTCAGCCAAAATTAAGGAAGGGTCAGTGAAATGAACTCAACGTGGAGCTTAAGCAAAAGCACAGTGATTTCTTTGACTTAGAGTAGGAAATGAATGGTGATGATTTTGGATGTCCAGTTTCTTTCGCTAATCTGTTGCTAGACTCAGTCATACATGAATGTCTCTCCTTGTCAGATTTCCTAATATCTCTCCAAAATGTTGTCACCAGAACATGAGCTTTAGATGGAATAATAAGAGTTTATCTCATTCAAAAAAAAAAAAAGTCTACATTCCACAGAAAGATACGGCACTTTCAGTTGGTATTAAGAGGAAAGTAACATTAGAACCTTAGCACTCCCAAGGTTTATACAGTAAAAGACAGGCAGACACACTATTTTCAGGCTGCTGTTAATTGAGCCTTATTTGGATTGGAACCCTCTGAAAAGAATCAACACATCAGGAACGGGTATGCTAACAGGGAGGAGAACTGCTGGATATAATTCTGGGGAAAGCAGCCCTGCTGCTTGCCTTCCAGATAACACAGAGGTGCAGTGTCTAATTTACCGTGGAACAAAAAGAATATTGTTTTGAAACAGAAGGTATTTCTGCTGCTGGTGTCCACAGACACTGTTACGGCTTCTTACCTCTGAGGAGACCTGGGTTTAACTGTGGTTTTTAAATCTAACTTTCTAAATTTATATTTGTTGCAAAAGTAAACCATACTCAAGAGTAAAGCAAAATTCATCAGTAAGGCTATACTTCCGCTATGAGAAACAAGAAGGGTGTATTACATTTAAATAAGAACTCAGTAGCTTGGCAAGAATTTCTTTATCAAGAAAGAGAGAGCAAATCATTAAGTACAGTAATCCATTGACATTCATGAGGAGATATGTCCCAAGACTTTCATAAACCCCAAATTTATGATACCACTATAATATACTATTACCCCACAAGAAGCAGACATGAATAACTCACAAGGATTACTGTGTATGGCACAGAGATCAAAGAAAAGAAAAGCTGTGCAGATACGCAGTTGCCCTTATTGGGTGTGCTGCAGCCAGCCTCACTCACCAATACACAATTTAAATTTAAGTCTCACATAGAGAATGGACTTGAGGACACAGGGAGGAGGGGGAAGCTGAGGCAAAGTGAAAGTAGCACCAACATATATACACAACCAAATGTAAGATAGTTAGCTGGTGGGAAGCAGCTGCATAGCACAGGGAGATCAGCTCAGTGCTTTGTGATGACCTAGAGGGGTGGCATAGGGAGGGTGGGAGGGAGACGCAAGAAGGAGGGGATATGGGGACATATGTATGCATATGGCTGATTCACTTTGGTGTACAGCAGAAACTAACACAGTTTTATGAAGCAATTATACTCCAATAAAGATTTATTTAAAAAAATAAATTGAACAGAAAAAATATACACCAACTTTAAGTCTCAGCAAAATGGTAACTTGCCACAGACCATGATTCTTTATGGTCATCTTCAAGTAGACAAAATTATAACATTTAATTCATGTATTCTATTCCTAAGAAGGGAATCTAGGCAACTCTGGTGTAGGTTCATCAACTTTTGAGGAAAAGCAATTTCCTCTCAAGATTTGGCACCCTTTACACCCCCTTGCCTATAACTCCAGATGGTAGGTATAGGTGGTAGAAATGTTAGGTTGAGCAGAATGATAATACCTAAAAAGGAATGAATAGTACCAGGAAACATATGACTCATGGTATTCTCATTTTCTTGAAGTTCTTTTGTACATTTGCACCAAGGTTTTCCACAAAATTCATTCTTGACTTTAACTGCAACTTCAGTGTAAGAGTCCTTTACTGAGTTCCTATTATTGCAAAGCACGTATATCATACAGTTTAGGAGGTACAAAAGTAGCATACAAGGCCCCTTGAGAGGCCCGAAACACCCACATGCACAAAGAACAATGCACTTCAAAAATAAAACTATGGGATTTACAGCCAAGCTAGGGCTACAGCCATATGTTACAGAGTGCCTACAAAGTCTCTACTTTAAAGAATTGGCAAGGATAGACAGTGGTCAAATTCTCAAGCAATAAATCCAGCAAAGGCAGAAAGACATGTATGTTCACCGGGCCTTAAGAGGTCATTAAGAAGACCATCTTTTTGGAGCAAAGGACTCATTTAAAGACAGGAGTGAAAGTTATAGATGGAGTAATTGTCATATTGCTTTACTTACTACAATTTAAGCAAAAAACCTGGTGTTCCACCCTACTGAAATACCTGGAAAATACTTACAAAGAGCAACATGAACAAATTTATGTCATCATAAAAATGTCTGTATAAAGATCACAGCAATTATACATGCAACCATTTGTTGCATGCCTACTATATGCCAGACATTGTCCTAGCACAGATGCTCCCCTCTATTATTCTCTATCTTGTTTAATGGCGCCCTCTCCCCCAATCACACAAACTGTAGATGCTGAAGTTTTCCAATAATTCTTTTACTCTCACTCACACATGAAATACTTTAACAATTTTTAATTCTACCTCCATGAGAGTCTCTCACCTCTCCAATGTTTGTCAGCTCAGAACCAAACATTTCACATTTGGATTCCTGCATTATCCCCCAGACTCCAGGCTCACTATCTTCAAATAAAACCCAATCCTCCTCTTCCCTCCATAGAAGGAGAGTAGTATGGTAGCCCTGATAGCAAGAGCTAACATCTATTCATATGTAAAAGGTATACTATGTTCAGTGATCACTAGATAGAGCTGTTTCATTTAATGCACTCAGTAACTGTTGAAAAAGAAGGAAACTATGGTACAGAGAGATTGAACAATTCCCACCAGGTTCATGTAATTAGTAACTGGTGGGGTTAGAACTTTAAATTAGATCTAACTCAAAACCTAAATCTTTTAAGATCCTGAATCTAGTTACACTATTTAAGATCATGAATCTAGTCACAATATTTAATTCACAATTACTTTTCTTTGCCTATAAAATAAGGCACATTTAAAAAAATACTGACACTGGGACTCTGGGATCAGATTATGTGGGTTCAAATTTCAACTCCACCATTTACCAGCTGTGTGACCTCAGGCATGATAATTAATATCTCTAAGCCTCAATTTATCATTTATAAAATAGGATAATATTACTTTCCGCATTACTGTAAGAATTAAAGAAAATAATGCATATAAAATGTTTACAGCATCTGACATGCATTAAGTGCTTAATTAAGAATGGATGAAGGGAAGAGCTTCAAGATGGCAGAGGAGTAAGACGCGGAGATCACCTTCCTCCCCACAAACACATCAGAAATACATCTACATGTGGAACAACTCCTACAGAACACCTACTGAACGCTGGCAGAAGACCTCAGACCTCCCAAAAGGCAAGAAACCCCCCACGTACCTGGGTAGGGCAAAAGAAAAAAGAATAAACAGAGACAAAAGAATAGGGACGGGACCTAAACCAGTGGGAGGGAGCTGTGAAGGAGGAAAGGTTTCCACACACTAGGAAGCCCCTTCACGGGCAGAGACTGCCGGTGGCGGAGGGGGAAGCTTTGGAGCCACGGAGGAGAGCACAGCAACAGGGGTGCGGAAGGCAAAGCGGAAAGATTCCCGCACAGAGGGTCAGGGCCGACCAGCACTCACCAGGCCGAGAGGCTTGTCTGCTCCCCCGCCGGGGGGGGGGGGGGGCAGGGCTGGGAGCTGAGGCTCGGGCTTCGGTTGGATCCCAGGGAGAGGACTGGGGTTGGCAGCGTGAACACAGCCCGAAGAGGGCTAGTGCGCCACAGCTAGCCGGGAGGGAGTCCGCGAAAAAGTCTGGAGCTGCTGAAGAGGCAACAGACTTTTTCTTGCCTCTTTGTTTCCTGGTGCGCAAGGAGAGGGGATTAAGAGCGCTGCTTAAAGGAGCTCTAGAGATGGGGCGTGAGCCGCGGCTATCAGCAAGGACCCCAGAGACGGGCATGAGATGCTAAGGCTGCTGCTGCCGCCACCAAGAAGCCTGTGTGCAAGCACAGGTCACTATCCACACCTCCCCTCCCGGGAGGCTGTGCAGCCCACCACTGCCAGGGTCCCGGGATCCAGGGACAACTTCCCCGGGAGAACACATGGCACACCTCAGGCTGGTGCAACATCAAGCCACCCTCTGCCGCTGCAGGCTCACCCCACATCCGTACCCCTCCCTTCCCCCGGCCTGAGTGAGCCAGAGTCCCCGAATCAGCGGCTCCTTTAACCCCATCCTGTCTGGGCGGGAAGAGACGCCCTCAGGCGACCTACACACAGAGGCGGGGCCAAATTCAAAGCTGAACCCCGGGAGCTGTGTGAACAAAGAAGAGGAAGGGAAATCTCTCCCAGCACCCTCAGGAGCAGCGGATTAAATCTCCACGATCAACGTGATGTACCCTGCATCTGTGGAATACATGAATAGACAACAAATCATCCCAAATTGAGGAGGTGGACTTTGGGAGCAATTATATATATATTTCCCTTTTTCTGTTTTTGTGTGTATGTGTATGCTTCTGTGTGTGATTTTGTCTGTATAGCATTGCTTTTACCATTTGTCCTAGGGTTCTGTCTGTACATTTTTTTTTTTTTTTTTTTTTAGTATAGCTTTTATCACTTGTTATCATTGATGGACTTGTTTTTTGGTTTGGTTGCTCTCTTCTTTCGTTCTTTTTTAAAATTACTTAAAAATTTTTTTTAATAATTATTTTTTATTTTAATAACGCTTTTTACTTTATTTTATTTTATCTTCTTATTTCTTTCTATTTTTTCTCCCTTTTATTCTGAGCCGTGTGGATGACAGGCTCTTGGTGCTCCAGCCAGGCGTCAGGGCTGTGCCTCTGAGATGGGAGAGCCAAGTTCAGGACACTGGTCCACAAGAGACCTCCCAGCTCCACGTAATATCAAACGGTGAAAATCTCCCAGAGATCTCCATCTCAACGCCCAGACCCAGCTCCACTCAACAACTAGCAAGCTCCAGTGCTGGACACCCTATGCCAAACAACTAGCAAGACAGGAACACAACCCCACCCATTAGCAGAGAGGCTGCCTAAAATCATAATAAGGTCACAGACACCCCAAAACACACCACCAGACATGGACCTGCCCACCAGAAAGACAAGATCCAGCCTCATCCACCAGAACACAGGCACTAGTCCCCTCCACCAGGAAGCCTA
Organism: Delphinus delphis; assembly: GCF_949987515.2. Lineage (NCBI taxonomy): Eukaryota > Metazoa > Chordata > Mammalia > Artiodactyla > Delphinidae > Delphinus > Delphinus delphis. Next base: position 39,276,360 of record NC_082698.1, on the reverse strand, counting down.
CAAAACCCACTGAACCAACCTTAGCCACTGGGGGCAGACACCAAAAACAACAGGAACTATGAACCTGCAGCCTGAGAAAAGGAGACCCCAAACACAGTAAGTTAAGCAAAATGAGAAGAGAGAGAAACACACAGCAGATGAAGAAGCAAGGTAAAAACACACGAGACCTAACAAATGAAGAGGAAATAGTCTCTAAAAAAGACTAGTCTTATAAAAAGATTATTAAAAGTTTTATAAAATACTTATAAAAAGAATAGTCTCTGAAAAAGGATTCAGAATAATGATAGTAAAGATGATCCAAAATCTTGGAAATAGAATGGAGAAAATACAAGAAACGTTTAACAAGGACCGAGAAGAACTAAAGAGCAAACGAACAGTGATGAACAACACAATAAATGAAATTAAAAATTCTCTAGAAGGAATCAATAGCAGAATAACTGAGGCAGAAGAACGGATAAGTGACCTGGAAGATAAGATAGTGGAAATAACTACCGCAGAGCAGAATAAAGAAAAAAGAATGAAAAGAATTGAGGACAGTCTCAGAGACCTCTGGGAAAAAATTAAACGCACCAACATTTGAATTATAGGGGTCCCAGAAGAAGAAGAGAAAAAGAAAGGGACTGAGAAAATATTTGAAGAGATTATAGTTGAAAACTTCCCTAATGTAGGAAAGGAAATAGTTAATCAAGTTTCAACATTGTGAAAATGACTATACTACCCAAAGCAATCTACAGATTCAATGCAATCCCTATCAAACTACCACTGGCATTTTTTTTACAGAACTGGAACAAAAAATTTCACAATCTGTATGGAAACACAAAAGACCCCGAATAGCCAAAGCAATATTGAGAAAGAAAAACGGAGCTGGAGGAATCAGGCTCCCTGACTTCAGTTAATACTACAAAGCTACAGTAATCAAGACAGTATGGTACTGGCACAAAAAAAGAAATATGGATCAATGGAACAGGATAGAAAGCCCAGAGATAATCCCATGCACATATGGTCACCTTATCTTTGATAAAGGGGGCAAGAATATACAGTGGAGAAAAGACAGCCTCTTCAATAAGTGGTGCTGGGATAACTGGACAGCTACATGTAAAAGAATGAAATTAGAACACCCCCTAATACTGTACACAAAAATAAACTCAAAATGGATTAAAGACCTAAATGTAAGGCCAGACACTATCAAACTCTTAGAGGAAAACATAGGCAGAACACTTTATGACGTAAATCACAGCAAGATCCTTTTTGACCCACTTCCTAGAACAAAAACAAATGGGACCTAGTGAAACTTAAAAGCTTTTGCACAGCAAAGGAAACCATAAACAAGACAAAAAGACAACCCTCAGAATGGGAGAAAATATTTGCAAACGAAGCTACTGACAAAGGATTACTCTCCAAAATATGCAAGCAGCTCATGCAGGTCAATATCAAAAAAACAAACAACCCAATCCAAAAATGGGCAGAAGACCTAAATAGACATTTCTCCAAAGAAGATATACAGATTGCCAACAAACACATGAAAGAATGCTCAACATCATTAATCATTAGGGAAATGCAAATCAAAACTACAATGAGGTATCACCTCATACAGGTAAGAATGGCCATCATCAAAAAATCTACAAACAATAAATGCTGGAGAGGGTGTGGAGAAAAGGGAACCCTCTTGCATTGTTGGTGGGAATGTAAATTGATACAACCACTATGGAGAACAGTATGGAGGTTCCTTAAAAAACTAAAAATAGAACTACTGTATGACCCAGCAATCCCACTACTAGGCATATACCCTGAGAAAACCATAATTCAAAAAGAGTCATGTACCACAATGTTCATTGAAGCTCTATTTACAATAGCCAGGACATGGAAGCAATCTAAGTGTCCATCAATAGATGAATGGATAAAGAAGATGTGGCACATATATACAACGGAATATTACTCAGATATAAAAAGAAACGAAATTGAGTTATTCGTAGTGAGGTGGATGGACCTAGAGTCTGTCATACAAAGTGAAGTAAGTCAGAAAGAGAAAAACAAATACCATATGCTAACACATATATATGGAATCTAAAAAACAAAACAAAAAACTTGTCACGAAGAACCTAGGGGCAAGACGGGAATAAAGATGCCGACCTACTAGAGAATGGACTTGAGGATACGGGGAGGGGGAAGCGTAAGCTTGGACAAAGTGAGAGAGTGGCATGTACATGTATACACTACCAAATGTAAAATAGATAGCTAGTGGGAAGCAGCTGCATGGCACAGGGAGATCAGCTCACGCTTTGTGATCACCTAGAGGCGTGGTATAGGGAGGGTCAGAGGGAGAGAGACGCAAGAGGGAAAAGATATGGGGATATATGTATATGTATAACTGATTCACTTTGTTATAAAGCAGAAACTAACACACCATTGTAAAGCAATTATACTCCAATAAAGATGTTAAAAAAAAAGGCAACAGATTTTTCAATTTATGCTCAAAAAAAAAAAAAAAAAGAATAGATGAAGGAATGAATGAATAGGTAGATTGATAAGTGGATGAATGGATTTAAGTACATCTCTTTAAATAAATATATCACTCACAGGTAAGGATACCTTCATTATCCTTAACTTTTAGGGTTAAAAACTGCATTTTTTTCCCAGGGAAAGCCAAAAAGAACATGCTTTTTAATAAAGAGAAAATAATGAGATGCATGTGCATTATCATAATTATTACCAAAATTATCAACTATGACAACATTTATAAAAACTTATAAACTCCCAAGGGCATTTACTTTCCCCAAATGCCTGACACTCTCTCCTGCAACACGCATGAGTAAGATACTGAGGTTAAAAAAGAGACATATAACACAGTGTTGCTTTAAACCTACATAACCAACGTAGGTATATTTGTAGCTTGACTGGTGTATAAGTAGATTGTGAAGCAACTTGTGATGAACAAATGATCTGCCATTTGTGTTGTCCAAGGCATAGAAACGCACATGGGTCGCCTATGTGCTACCCACTTTCCTCTGCTTTCTCCCCAGCCCTCCCCAAATCCCCAGTATGAATTTTTACAAGCTAATAAATTTCTTTTATAAGGTATTGTCAAAGTTTCCTCTCAATACTAGTTAGAGTGAGCAGGGAGACCGTAATATGAAAATCCCAAAATTTATATGTTTTATTGGGGTGGGGGTGAGGGAGGGGATGAAAGGGGATAAATCATTTGCAAAGGGTTGACAACAGATGGTATTTTAGCAGTTAGAGAAAGCAGTGTTCTTATTACACCTCAGATAGTGAAGCTTTTGTGAGACTCTGCTATTCAATTGGACACCTACAAGTTCACCTTTCAGAAGTGGTATATTCTCCAACTTCAAAGGACAAATTGATTCCCAGAGTTTAGTATCCCCCAGGACATTTAATTTCCCCAAATGCCTGTCCTCCGAACAGACACTTATTCTCCCTAACAGAAATCTGCTAATTTCACAGCTTGAAGGGCAGGAGAAAAGGATTCACTGAATCCGAAAATAATGCTGTTGCCAGGGGAGGTGAACTGTTGCTCTTCTCTGCTTTTGGCCTAAATGATTTGTATTTATTCCTCCCTTTTTGCAGCGTCCTGTAGAATCCAGTGATGTGAACACTTGGTAGCTCAGAGGAGAAGCCTCCTTAAAAGGACTGGACCAACCCCTTCACTGCTCATTCTTTGATATTTATCCAAGAGATCCAAAATGAAAAAGGACAGAAGGTCCGAGGGTGAGGTTAAAAGGGAAACAGACTAAGAAAAATAGGAAAAAGCAGAGTTGACAATGTGACTAGATGTCTAATCAAAGGGGAAAGGTGGGCAGGGGGAGGGATAAATTAGGAGTTTGGGATTAACATGTACACACTACTATGTATAAAACAGATAATCAACAAGGACCTACTGTAGAGCACAAGGAACTCTACTCAATATTCTGTAATAACCTATATGGGAAAAGAACCTGAAAAAGAATGGATATATGTGTATGTATAAGTGAATCACTTTGCTGTACGCCTGAAACTAACACAACATTGTAAATCAACTATACTCCAATATAAAATAAAAATTAAATTAAAAAAATTTTAAAAAACACAAATAATGAAAACAAAACAAAAAAAAGAACTAATAGCAACTATGCAACAAGCCAAGATACTCGGACAGCAGGGGGTGGGCCCTTCATGCTCACAGCTGTAACCCTAGTATTTAGCACAATGCTTAGCACACTGCAATGCTCAAATCTCATTAGAGGGATACATGAAAATAGGAAAAGTGATGTCAATAACTGAGTAGATAAAAAGGGGTTGGGTGAAAATCTTGATTAAAGGCTCAAAGGACTTCTAACTCACAGTAGAAAATCAAAGAATACAGAATAGTATAGGCGAGAGGTGTGTGTTGTGTGTGTTTACAAATGTTGGTATATACAAGGTGCATCAGCATACACAGCTGTGCCTAGAAAGGGAAATATTTCCATATGTGTTTGCATATCTGCAGACAAGATCAGCTGGAAAGAACCAATACATTTTTAAAGTAGCATTTTGAGCTGGTGGCTAATGCAGAGAAACCAAATCCCATCCCGCTTAGAATATTGAGTCTAACTTTACAAATGAACATGACTTAACACTGAACAGGATTCACAGGTATATTGCACTCTTAACCCCTTAAAGCAGCACCGAGGTGAATAGTTCTGTGAAACAAAGGACCATGTAAAAACTATGTCCTTTCTTTGTTTATTTAAATAGCAAGTCTAAATCACTTGTCCTAAAAGAAAAAACCACACCCAAAAAACCAAACCAAAACAAAAACTAGAAAAGCGAGTGAGCCTCGCCTATTCTGTGAGCTGCAATGAAGCAGACAGCAAGTGGGATGAGGTTTGAGCAAATGAAGGTTTGGTGTTACGCAGGACGGGACCGTGGTGCTTCCTCTAATCCATGGAAGATGCCCATGGCCAAGCCCAGAGTAAAGCCAGCTAGAATTTAGGACTGTTACCCCAAGCTTGACATATAAACAGTTTAAGGGTCAGAGTATCGAGAACGTCTTGGAGCAATGCTAGCTCGGGTTTTAGACTGTGTTCATTTTTCATTCTGTTTCAATATTGAAGATAATTTAAAACCAAATTTAATAACTGCCAAGTTGCAGCTTTGATCTTTTTCAGGCTCCCTCCAGAAGAAGAGATTGACTTTAACAACATCAATCGGAGACTCCAGAGAAAATAAAAGTTTTAGGGCTTAAAACTGAGAGATGTACTCAAAAGATGTTAAATGACAGATTTAGAAACACTTAAAGGCAATCAAGAAACGTCCCAAAGACCTCAGCTATATAATAATCAGGGTAGTACAGGGCAGGGCAGGGGCTAGGGTCTAAATTAGGTTCTATACTGAAATCTAAGCACATCTGAACATTTTTAGAATACTGATGATATCAGCCACCAAGAATCTATTTGCATAAATACTCTAATGACCATCTGTTTTAGCTATTAACATCCATTCATCCTTTGTAAAAGAACACTCTTTCTTTTAAGGGAGCCCACTGCTGCTTCTCAAGTTTTGTGGTTTTGGTGGGTTTGTTTCAGAGGCTTCAGTCAATCAGGGAAGCCCTTCTCCGTGGTTATAGTGAGTGGTTCAATATGGGCACATGACCAAATTCGGGCAACAAGATTCCGAACAGAATCTGAATTTGGTTTACCTTTGGAGAGAAAAGCTCTCTCTTTTCTGCTGCACTTACATGGTAGACTACGGTGACATCTACAATTACTATTATCATGCCACGGTGAGAAGACGAACAAGTAAAGGAAAGCCAAGCAGTGTCCAGAGAAAAAGAAAAACCACTTTCTTTTTATCATTTTTGAGCCTCTAGACTAAGTCATGTCTGAAGCCCACTTATCCTTGAACTTAACAGATAAGAAAACCAATACAAACTTCTGGCTTAGGTCAATGCGGTTGGATTTCCTTTCTCCTATCTCCAACAGAGTCCTAGCTGATGAAGGAATCTTCATATAAAAGTGCCCGGGACATTAACTTTTAATAAAAGTATTTCAGCTTTTGGAAAAGAGCAGTCGTTTTGATGACTGTTACTCAGACTGGTCTTCTGAGTTGAGCCCTATGGAGAAATAAGTCTACAAGAGAAACCAGAAAGGGCTCACTTCACTACAGACTGCATTTTTATTATGTATATTTCTTTTAAGGACTATTGACTATTTAAAGTAAAAATAATAACCATGCATAGTATAGCTTATAGCACATATTGAAGAAGACTATATAAAAACTACAGTACAAAGGGTAGGTGGAAGAATATGGAATGTGACTCTTTTAAGGTTTTAGATTCTTCATGTATTAGCATAACACTTTGAAGGTAGACTCTGAGAAGTTAGAGATACATATAATTTCTAGAAGAATCACTAAAAGTAACACAAAGAGTTAAAGCGAAAAACTGGACACAACCCAAATGTAGATCAAGAAAAGAATGAATACACAGAAGGTATAGTCACAAAATGGACTACTATTCAGAAATAAAAAGAACTGCTCATACACACAACTGCATAGGGGAATCCCAGAAACACTTTGTTGCATGAAAGAAGCCAGACTCAAAAGAATATGATTCGGGCTTCCCTGGTGGTGCGGTGGTTGAGAGTCCGCCTGCTGATGCAGGGGACACGGGTTCGAGCCCCGGTCCGGGAAGATCCCACATGCCGCGGAGCGGCTGGGCCCGTGAGCCATGGCCGCTGAGCCTGCGTGTCCGGAGCCTGTGCTCCACAACGGGAGAGGCCACAACGGTGAGAGGCCCGCGTATCACAAAAAAAAAAAAAAAAAAAAAAAAGAATATGATTCCCCGTACATGAAGTTCTAGAGTAGGCAAAACTAGTGTATGTCTGTAGAATTGGAAAGTGGTTGCCTGGGTTGGAGTGATGGACTCTATAAAGAGCATGAGGGAACTCTCCGGGATGATGGAAATACTCTGTATCTTGTTTTGGGTGGTGGTGGCTTAGGCATAGAAAATTATCAAAACTCATTCATCTGAAGACTTTTAACATTTCAATATTTTATTGTATATACATTTTACCTCAATAAAAATGTTTTTAAGAAGTTTCCATGAGACTTCAGATGCCCAAGACTGTATTATTTTGGGAATAATGCACAAGGATGGAATGGAATGGCTTTGGCACAATGGAAGACTCCAAAAACTACAGCACAGCCTAGACACTTGGCGGACTTCACTACAGGGGCCTTCCCCAGTACTCCAGGGCTGAGAGGTAGGAGATCGCCTAGAGCCTGAGCCTGAACAGCACAGGGAGACAGGACAGAGGCTGGGAACCGTGGGCTGTGTCCTGTTCATAGCATCCACATCAACACCGGTGAACCAGCGCCTGCATCAGTATAGTCAAGAGCACCCGCAATACTGACTGCTTGGCACAGAGCAGTGGCTTCAGCAGCAGGCGCTGTGGACGGACGGCTGTGTCAGCCGCAGAGATGAAGGTGGCCCCGTCACGAGCTTTCACAGTGAGATACACCTTCATTGTCTGGTGCTGGCTGAGAGAACTTAGGGACTTGTTCAGGAGCACATTGGAGGTGCTCCCGAACCTGTGACCTTCCAGAAATAAGTCAGAGAGACTCAGAAGGGACAAAAAATTCATTAGTAGCTGGTGAAGATGAGAGCTTAAGAAATGTCATTCGTAGACCGATCAGATGACCTCATTTTCATTCCTAGGTTGGGATGGCCTAAAGAGACACAGGTGGTTCGATCCTAAATTATTGGTTTTTAAAAATTCAAATAGATTAACTTTCTTTCCTTTAGTCAGGTAGAAGTAAAGCTCTAATTCTACTGCATCCTGAAGTGTACAAATGTTTGAAAGAAACATACATTTTAGAGCTGAACGGACTTCTGCATATTGTGATGAAGAAGATCAGATTAAATAAAAATCTTAACCTGGCTTTCTCTTTCACTACTACAAAGGTTTTCAAACTTTAGCGTGTGTAGAATCACTGGAAGACTTGAGAAAACACATATTTTAGGCCCCAATGCCACGGTTTCTGATTCAGTACCCTTTGAGTGGGGCCTGGGAATTTTCATTTCTAGCAAGTTCCCAGGGAGTGCTCATACTGCTGGTCCAGAGACTACATTTTGCGAACACCTCTAAATTCTCAGCTTGAGGATGGGTATCAGAAATGGGAAAGCAAACATTTTTTGAGTAATGAAAAGAAAGGTGATAAATGATCTTGCTTCTTGCTATGTTCTGAGTACAGGATTACATACTTACATACCTTAACTCTAACAACAGCCCTGCATGAATTGTATGTTCACTTTACAGATGACAAAACTGTAACTCACGAAGGTTAAACAACTTGCACAAAGTCATGTATCTAGTAAGTGACCAAGTTTGAAACAAATTCTGCCTTGTTCCAGAGTCTATATTCTTTCCACTAGTTCACAAAGAAAGGAGAATTGGTCGATAGTGCTCCACAACAGGAAGCAGTAGCCAAGAAAATCTAGAAAAGATGAAGTGGTTTTCTCAAAAGTTTTAAAACCCCACACAAATCACAACAGCTCCTTTAGAAGAGACAGAATGGTATAATCGAGGCAGAACAGAATTCAAAAGAGGGGAAAAGTAGGGCTTCCCTGGTGGCGCAGTGGTTGAGAGTCCGCCTGCTGATGCAGGGGACACGGGTTCGTGCCCCGGTCCGGGAAGATCCCACATGCCGCGGAGTGGCTGGGCCCGTGAGCCATGGCCGCTGGGCCTGCGCGTCCGGAGCCTGTGCTCCGCAACGGGAGAGGCCACAACAGTGAGAGGCCCGCGTACCGCCAAAAAAAAAAAAAAAAAAGAGGGGAAAAGTTAAAAGGTATCTTGTTTACTATTAAAGCTGCTCTGTCTGGTATTTACCCCCGGGATGGTTTTAGAAACCTGTATTTTTCACATCCATATAAATCTCCCTTTGGCCAGCCAGGGTGCCAAGGCTAACACAATAGCAACAGCTGGATGATGCTGAGATTAACTATGGAAGTTATTTATCAATCTTCAGTCTGAGAGAAAGTATTTAGCTCTCTGCTTTGTATACTTTCAGAGACAACAGTGAACACCTGAGCCCACCACAGCGTTTCTCTTTAGTCACGTGACTTCTGAAGCTGAGCAACAGCGGCAGCAATAGAATCTTACCATCTGGGTGAGACATGACCACACCAGTATCTATAGCTCCCCAAAGCAGATAACCAAGCCCTCACTATATATTTATTTCAAATCACTTGACAACAGCAAATTATCAAAACGATAACCCACGATTAGAGTGGTTTTAAAAGGTGTCAAATTCAAAGACTTAATCTGAAAAAGAGTGCCACCCACAATGAAAATATGAACATCCCATAAATCCTCAGGTGCACGAGACAATCACAACTGCCCTTCAAAGCTGTAGAGTGAATTGTACAATCTCACAATCACCTAGACTCCTGCCTCCCAAATGTGAGCTGTCTGCATAAACATTTTCTTGGAGTACCTGGTAAAGAAAGATACATATTCATGAAATCTACCCTCAGAGATTAGGATCCAGAAAGTTTTAAGTGATGCCAAGGAACTGTGTGTTTCCCAAGTATCCTAGGTGGTTGTGATGTCCACAGGGTTAAAGATAATAGATCTAGTGCAAGCTCCTAATATGGACAAGGAGCTGTTCTTAAGGGTATTAAAGGAAAGAGAAGTGGTCTCTGTGTTCTGTCATAGACCTGGAAATGATAGCATTTGAAGGGTATAGTTCACTGGTGCATGGGCAGTGGTTCATTGGCAACATCATCACTCAAGATTCATTGGGAAGCATCAACAGTGACTGGCTGACGTGGCAGCAAGTAACAATACTAACAGGAGTGATAGCGATAAGAAAAACAATAGCAGAAGTCATGGTAACAGCCAGCGGTGCCCAGTGGGAGAGGTGACACTAAGCAGAAAACCAGGGATGCCTAGCAACATGGGCAGACACTAGGAAGGAGAAGCACGGCAGTAGGGGGGGCTGCTCGTGGATGTATTAAGAGACGTTCCACAGGTAGCTTTGAACTGGGTGAGTGTACTATAATCTTTTTAATCTCTTTAAAGTTAGTTGTCTAGTAGAAATTTTTCTTGTTCACACCCATGATATTTTTGATAATCGTTTTTCTAACTTTTCCACTCTAGAGATTTTATTATTGTTAAAAATGTGAATTTATTTTATGCACAAAATATTGTATTAATCAATGTATAATTTTATACATCATATATAATCATGCATACATAAGAATATAGAAATACGCCATAAATCAGTGCCTGACTAAAAAACCTACTTTTAAATAAAACTAGAAGCATTTAAATCAATAAGCATACAGGACTGACAGAATAACTACATAGATATTTTAGTTCCTCTTTCATTCTTTCTGCCAGAAAGTACTACTACTAAGCAGCATTATTATTTCTAAACATCTTTCGGCTTCTGAAACTCATCATTATTCTAGTGTACAAGTGTGCACTGAGATGCATAAGCAGTTAAATATTTTGTGGTCCAATATCCTCATAATTAAAGATAAGACAATAATAGAAGTTCATTTCTTACTCACTTGAAATGTCCTTGAACTATCATAATTATCAACAACCTTGAAATATGAAAAATTTGATGACTCTGGAACCATGAAGCTACTGAAGATTCAATCCCTTTAAAATTGCATTGAGAACGAATCTGTTCTTCACACCATACTTTAAAGGAGCAGAATTAAGAGAAATATTAACAATTAATCCAAGTGTATAAAATCAGACTAGTTTCTTGACCTTTTACTGCAGCACTTAATTTTGGAGAGCACATTGTTCAGCAATACATTTATTTCCTTTTTCAGTGCACAATATTTGAAATTTAAAATCCCCACCAAAAAATAGCATTTTGGCTTCTCAGGATCACTCTCGGAGAACATACTCATCTAAATACAAGAAAGCCTAAGAAAGAAAAAAAAAATAAAACATCCTCTAGAAATGTAATTGGGGTGATACTATGATTGAAATTAAAGAGAACAGATGAAGAATAACAAACCAACACATGCTATTTTCATTATCGATGGGTACAAAATACATAGGTTCCAGAATTCTAACTTATGATATGCTGCATTTCTTTTATAAGTTAGAATTACTGTATTTTTTTTTTTTTTTTTTTTTTTTTGCGGTACGCGGGCCTCTCACTGTTGCGGAGCACAGGCTCCGAACGCACAGGTTCAGCGGCCATGGCTCACGGGCCCAGCCGCTCTGTGGAATGTGGGATCTTCCCGGACTGGGGCACGAACCCACGTCTCCTGCAGCGGCAGGCGGACTCTCAACCACTGCGCCACCAGGGAAGCCCCCAGAATTACTGTATTTTTAAACTTAACATTATATATATCATCTAGCCCAACTTCCTCTTGCTATAGGAATAAAGAACACATCTTAAAAAGTGACAATATAATTTTTAAAGTTCTTAACAGTAATTATAAAAATAAAAGGTGAACAAATGAGAAAACATAATAAAACCTCTTAGTTTAATAACTGAGGAGGAGCATGGTTTAGTTATATCTGTATCTCAACCTGGCCCAGGCTTTTAAAATGACCCTGTTCTCCCCCATTCAAATCTTGGTTCAAATGACTGCAGATAAGCATTCCCTGCCCATCCTCTGGAAGGCAGTAGTGCCATCCAGAATGCTCCCTTTATAGACTTATCACTATCTGCAGTTATTCTGTTTATTTCTTGTTTGTTTGCTTCTTAACCTTAATCATCTCCTTCCCTCTTTTCACCCTACTAGAATTTAAGCTCTGTGTGAGCAGATCCCTCATCTGATTTGTCCACAGCTCTGTCCCATCATTGGGCCCCAGCATGAGTTCAAGCAGTGGACACTTAACCAAAAGCATGATGGGAACTTTGGTGAGAAATTACTGACAGCCATGGCTCCTGCCACCAGATGTATGCACACCTATGGGTATTTTATCAAATTATTTCAGGGAATTCACAGGTTCTCTGAAGCCAAATCAAGGACCTCATGTTGAGGCCATGATGGTGGACCTTAGTAGACACTTGACAGATAAATGAAAGAAAGAAAGAATGAATGAATGAAGGGTTCCCGGCATTATAAAAGCTGTGTAAAGCTACATAAATATGCACATTAGGGCTTCTATTATATCAAAGTAATCATTTCTCTTGATTAACAGATTGGAAATGTCTGTCTAGTCTTTCCAGGGAGAAGGATCGCCACCTCTTTATTCAGACTTGAGCCTTCTCTATAACATTCTGCAAAAAGTAGTTATTCTGATGACTAATGACCAAATAGAAGTGATCGTGTAATTTCCGAGAAGGAAAGTTGTAAAAAGGACAAAGGATCAGTTCTTTATTCACACCAGATAGGCTACTTAGGGTCTACTTTGTGGGAAAGCAAAGAAATTGAAGGAGGAAGGGGAGAAGGAAACAAGAGGGGGTGATCACCTGAAGAATTCATACCGCCTCATTTTATTGAAACACATCATTGATCTCGGCTTCAATGTCACCTTCTGGGAGTTCTTCCCTGACCATTGTCTCTAAAACAGTCACCACCAACACCACTCCCTGTGCTGCCACGCTCCATCTCCACCTTCATTTTTTTCCCAACTAGTATTACTTCCTGAAATTGTATTATGCACTTTTTTTTTTCCTTACTTACTTTTCCTCCCTGAAAATACAAGCTCCACTGGGGCAACTTCGTTTCATGCACTACTGTATCACAGGGCCTAGATATGTACCAGACTCACAGAAGGGGTTCAGTAAATTTTTGATCAAAAAAAGAATGAATATGGGTAGGATTGGTCCCAGGGCCACCTATTTGCAATGCCAATCCCTTCTTTTCCCTATGATACTTCATATACTGCAGCCACTGCAGTGGAAGAGCTCATTTCATTTATCTTGATGAAAAGCATAATGTTTTGAGCCTCCGTCTGTATCTTACCCAGCTGAAGCATGCTGTCTTAGCTCTCAGAAGCAAATCTACAAATAAGCCAAAGAGTGAAAATATAGTGAAAAGGGAAAAAAAACCACAGAGGGGATTAGAGGAAATTCAGGTTAGTGTATGTAAGATTTTCCAAAGAGGAAAAAAAAAAAAAAGGGAGCAAAAAGTAAAAGTTATAAAAGGGGAAAAAGTAGAAAATGGAAAAGAGACAGGGATGATTCATAATTGGAGATGTTGTGAGGGGAGGTCATACATAACTGTTCATGCTGTGTTCATTTTCTCTGCCAACAAATATATATTTTTGTGAATTTTAAAGAAGTCCTTTGAAAGATTCCTTGCTGGTCCCTGCCAGCCCCATCAGCTGAAAGCCCCTCTGCATCAGCCCTTTGTCTCAGGTCCTCTGACATCTCCAATGGGTTAGAGTCCTCATCCTGTGTCCTAGAATACACCACTACCTGCTTTGTCTGCTGTTTCTGTTTCCTGATGGTTCCCGCTAGCTTCGAATTCCAGGAGAAGGGCTTCAGAACTCTCCACGTCTGTGCATCACTGGGCCTCAGCGCTGTCACCCCTGTCTATGTGCACTGCTACTGGTGATTGCCCCACCACGCCAATCAATGCACTCCCGCTCTCACTCACTGTGTTCACGACCAACTACAGCTTCATCCCCCTCTTTCCTTCTCAGTTCCTCCATTTTTGCAGCTTACTGGTCTCACTCACTGCAGGGCAGAATCAAGCCATCACATGTAACCCGCACATTAACTTGTCTTGTTTGAAATAAAATAGACCACTTAACGGATCGTGTCGCCTCTGCCTATGGGTGATGTCTTCTTAAAGAAAAGGTGTCTCTCCCAAGGTCCTGAACAGAATATGCAAACCAAAGCCATGGAATTAGTATTAATGAGGGCTGAGGAAAGTTTAACTTCATTTTGCACTAAAAAGGAATAGAAACAGAAGAGAGAGTTGTGAAGCTAGGAAGACCTACTATACAAATTCTGCTGCTTTCTGTTCTAAAAGACCTTTTTTTTTTTCTTTTAGAATACATGGAAACTATTTCTTGAAAGAGCACATCATTCAACTAGAAGCCCATTGTTCATTGTAATGGAAACTTAGTAAAGGTTTAATAAAGAAAGATTTTTAAAAATCCACAACACCGGAGCCTCACACAAAACACAATATAATACATTATTTTGCCTGTCTCAGCTATACAACTGTAAGGCTACAAAAAAATACCAAAAGGATCTTTTGAAAATATCATCTTCTATAAACATGTTCCTGTGGCATGAACTCTGGAAACATAATAAGCCTCTAGTTATTTATGAAATTGTTGGGACAGAAATGAGATACTGATTTGCACTTTTACTCCCAGGTTGATAATGAGAACATCCGTCTTTAGAAAATGCGTAAGTATTATACTCGGATTTTTTTTGTAGGAAGTGTCTTCAAACACATCTCAATAATAAAAACTACAAAGTATTGACAGTACATCAGAAAGAATTATTTTAAAATACATTTGCAAAACGCAATAAACTCATTTCAATAATTTGCAAGCCAGTGTTACATAGAGGCAAGTCAAACTTGAGTTCTAGCCCTGGCTGCACCAGGTGCCAGTTTTGTGTTCTTGGGCTGTGTTCAACCTCTTTGAGCCTCAGTTTCCTAGTACATAAAATGGTCCTAATAATAATGTCTTCACAATGTCGTTGTTGGGAGAATTAACCAATCTGGGGCCTGACATGCAATAAATACTAGTTCCCCTTTCCTTTATGAGCCATATAAAAGTTTTTGTTTTAAGGTATTTCTTACTTTATAACAAATAATGTAAATTCATATACTTTTCACTGGATTTCACTTTGTAGCTCTTGATTTAATATGTGCAATTTGAAAAATTCTCCTTGTTTCATGCTACCTGGTGTAGAAAATTTATAAATATTTTATTTCCAAATCATTTGTATTATAGTCCAGCATGACAGTCAAATCTCTTTCTTCATGCCTTGGCATTTTTATATCTATGTATATAAGTCTAGCAGATACAATTCTGTTTAGAGAGGCACTGTGTTTATAAACTGGTTGTTTAGAATCAAGAATTAATTTCCCTGTTGAAACGACTGCATAAAACCAGACTCAGGGGCAGTGTGCAAATATTTACTGAACCTATACTTCAGTTGATATTAAAAATGACATTGGGTTTTGACCTAACCCAACATCTGGGCTGGGGTCTTGAGTGGATGGTACAAGGGTAGCTTGTCATAGAGTGTGGCGAGTTATATCAACTTAACAGGTTAGACATAGGTCCAATTAAAAAGTAGTTGGATTATTCTTGGCATAATCGTATCCTTGCTTATGGACACCATCTAGACCTTCCAAGTGTCCCGTGTACTTAGGCCTAAGGTAAGCCCTGTGAGTTTTCAACTGAGGTACCCACCATCTAGTCCCACCATCCTAAATGCTCAATGGTCTCAAATTACCAGTCTCTAATTTACCCCCTCACATGCTCACCGCCTCATTGCCATTGATCTCAGTCAAAGCTTAGGAGAGCCCCAGACTGACTCATAAACATGCAAAAATATAAAGGCCCGATAGTTGTAGGACCCTTAAAAACCTTTTGCTGCTTTCAAAACTATAAACCTGCTCACCAAAAGTAATTATCTAGTTGGTACAAGTGCAGGCAATGTAACAAAGGGGAAGCAATTCTTTCCTTATTGGGAAAAGTTCTATTTCCATGGAGCTAGTAGGCTATTTTCATCTCAAAGCAGGTAAGCCCTGTCTAGTAATCTGTCTCCCCAAAGGTAGTTTTTCTTCTTATAGTTCCTATGTTTTCTCTGATTCTTCACCTTTTAAAGCTCTCTGTTTTTGTTGGCTTGTTTGTTTGTTTGTTTATATGTTAACAATAGCCACCAAAATGGCAGCAGTGATGGTTCCAGCAGTGGGAGCTTTTGGTTTGTTCTTTTTGGGGGACTGGGAGATGGAAAGTGGGGGACAGAAGAGACTGTTTATAATATTGGTTATTTGTAACTAAGAGATTTAGTTTTTTCTCCTTGCTAAGAAGGAAGGTGCATCTGTCCTTGTCATTCAGCCCAAGAGAAAATAAAGGTAGAAGTTCTTGGGTTTAAAAGTTTAGTCGTCAAAATGGGTACCAGGGGGTTTATCTTTTTGTATTATTTGTAAAACAAATGTAGTTCACATACACAAAATCTGAATGGAATCAAATGAAACTTACGAAATGTGGAAGCTGTCTCCATTGGGAAATGTTTGCTAGAAGAATATAAACTAGTTTTTAATGTGGAGTTTCAAATACATTTTGCTTTTTAAAAATTCTGTATTATTTAAATGGTCTCCAATTGAACAAACTGTAAATTCACAGTGGCAGCATTTAAGGAGACAGTTAATGTCATTTGCCTTCAGTTTGGCCCCAGCTTGTTCTCCCTTGTGGATTCTTTCTTCTCTCCTTTGTCCTTAAATGTTGGAGATTTTTAGAGCTCAATAATCTGCCTAATTCTCCTGCCACAAACTCCCTAAGCACTTTTTACTATTCCTGTAGAGTCAGTTCCCGCGATATGCTGGTAATCTCCACATCTACATACACAACCCAGCTATCTCCTGAGTTGCAGGCACGTATGCTAAGAGCCTTCTGGATGCGTCTCTCAGAACCTCAGATTCAACCAGGACAAAATCCTGCCTTCCTCATTAAGTCATGTGCTGGTTGTATTTTCTACTTTGCTGAATTTAACCACCATCTTCCCCACGGTTATGGAACTAGAAACCTAAGAATCATCCCTGCTATTTTTCTCACCTTCTACTCCATGATCAAAACATGTCAGGTTTGCAGCCTGTCATGTCACTTCAGTTTTTGGGAGCCTCTGGTTCAAAGTGTTGGCATTACATCACCGTGCACTCTGTTTAAAACTATTCGGAAGAGTAGTTCTCAAGTAGCTGCTCATTAGAACCACTGGAGGAGATTTTAAAAAATACTAATACCTGGGCACCATTCTGAGAAATTAATTAGTCTGAGGTGGGTTCAGTCATGGAAAGTGCTTAGAAAGTTTCACATAATTCTAATGAGTGGCCAGTGTTGAAATCCACTGCTTTAGAAACTACCCCCTCCTCTCAGGATAAAGCCCAAATTCTGTTGTCTGATTACTAAGACCCCCTCACAATCTGGTCCACACCAATTTCTGCAGCAGCATCTCTTGTCACTGCCCTCCTGCTCCCGTCATGGGCGCCTTAAATGACAGAATATCAGACAATTTAAACTATTTTTGTACTTGAGGCTTTTCCTCTCTCGCTTTAGTGCCTTTGCATATGCTGTTTCCTCTGTCTGCAATATTCCTTTATTTCCTTACCCGGATCATCTTTACATGCCTTTTCCTTAACTCTAAGAAGCCTTGCCTGTCACATCCCAACCAACCCAAGGTAGATCAGATGCCCTCTTCTATAGCCTTACGAGTCTCATTGTTTTGGGGCATTTGTTCCTCTGGGTTGTGTTACAAAGTTTCCTTCTCTGCCTCAGTTTCTGTACCTTTAATTCTGTCTCGCAAAGCTCCTGACGCAGCAGCTTCTTTACATGTGCTCATCAAGCACTGTGTGAATATCTATAAGAACATATAAAATTGAATTATATTTTTAAATTGCTTTCCATTTAGAAATAAAGGTATTTGTATCACGTCAACATTTCAAATCCATTAGAGTATTTTCACCAATTTTCAAACTCAAACTCACTAGCCTTAAGCTCATTCCCTTTGCATTCAATTCACCATACTGCAAGGAAACATTACTCAATGCTATTCAAAGATGTTTTCCAAAAGCAAAATTAGAAATCCATTATTTTCTGTTGAAATGATTTTTTAATAGAAAAAATGTATTAACAGAAATGGGGTTTACCAATATATGGGGGCAGAAAGGTAATTTTCAGAGTCTGGCTTTTGTCTTTAACTCAAAACTGCCTATGAAATTCAAATTATAAACTTTAAGAAATAAGAGCTGGGGAAAATGATGATAGACAATAAAGGCAACTTACGAATGTAGGAATAAAACACAGGACTTTATCTTGACCAGTGTAGCCTTCTGATGAACAAGGATGCCATGTCCAATACTTCATTCACCCTTTATACTCCAAGGTAACCTCAACTTCCAGGATGCTGTCTATAGAATTTAATTTCAAATTTACTTTCAGAAAGTCTAAGTCATGCAATGACTTGACAATGGCATTTGGGTGTCCAATAATGGCAAGTGATAAAGCCACAGCACCAGTAACAGAACAAGAGCCGCCACCATTCTGCTGAAAGCCTCGAGGGGCAGGTACTGTGGAAGGCAGTGTAGGGAGTATTCCTAACTCTCACAGCTGGTCATGGCAGAGACAGCTATCTTCCACCAAAAGTTTTAGCTCCCCTATCTACAGCAGTGGGGTGCCCTGCCCAGACCCCTCTGCAGTCAGGTGCAGCGGTGTGACTGGAATGAAGTGCAAGCCTTCCAAGATCGGCACATAATAACCTTTCATTCAATATTTCTCCTTTTTTTTTTTAACTGTCAGGCATCAGAAATAGATTTTTGACCTTTTAAGGTGTGTGCTGAAGATGGCAACAGCCACTGTGTGGAGAAGATCTGTCCTGTCATCTGTTCAAATACTCGATACTCTTGCATGAAAGAGAGAAATCAACTTCTATAGGGTTTAGCACTGATGCTTTGGGATCTCTTTCCTACTGTAGACAGCATTACTCTAACTATTAAGCTGTAAAATGCTGTATTCTAATTTTAAGGCTGGGGAAACTGAGGTTCAGAGAGAAAGACTAGGAGACACAATGTTTCAAATACAATCAGAATGATTATTACTTTCTTCTCTTAATTTTCACCTCAGGGTAATATTTTTAGTGTGTATTAATCAAACTTCAATGGGAAACAAAATCAAAGTCAGAATGTATACCAGCAGACATGAAAGTTAAAAGGTAGTATTATATCCATTAACAAGTTCTCAGAAGTCCACAGGATATAGAAAAGGTGAGAGCAGCGCAAATTCTCAAGGATGACGAGGGTGATGAATACTTTGAGGTAGTCGTTTCAAAGCAAATTTGTAGTTAAAAGTAGCAAAGACATTCACTTCAGTGTAAACAATCGGAAAACAAAATTTACGTGACCAGGAAGGTAGAAGGATAAATTTTCACCAACCATCTAATATAAGGAGGACATTGATTTGCTATTTTATTTAAAACTCACCACACACTTAGGAAGAGACATTTCCTATTAACACCCTCCTCGCAGAGGCTGGGAGAGTGGCACGTGTTCATAGCTTTGGGAAAGGGAGAAGCTGGGATTGAACACAGCTCTGACATGTTCACATGCCTCATCCTGTCTACTTTGGGAAACCATTACTCAAATCTGGGGCTCAAGCACCTGAAGGGTTAGGTAGAAAGTATAAATACACGAATCAGACCAGATAGAGAATGGTAATGTACAAAGGTTCACATGACTCATCTGACCAGGGGCCCCCAGATCCTCTCCTCCAGCCAGATATTATCATGCAGAAGTACAGGTTCTGGGTTGCCATACTATCTAAGTTTTAGAAGTCAGAAACCTACATTTTATTTTTTTTTTGGTATGCGGGCCTCTCACTGCTGTGGCCTCTCCCGTTGCGGAGCACAGGCTCCGGATGCGCAGGCTCAGTGGCCATGGCTCACAGGCCCAGCCGCTCCGCGGCATGTGGGATCCTCCCAGACCGGGGCACGAACCCGCGTCCCCTGCATCGGCAGGCGGACTCTCAACCACTGCGCCATCAGGGAAGCCCAGAAACTTACATTTTTATGGGAGATGTCCCAATGTTTCAATGCTGACAACTAGTTACATTTTACTGGGCTGGCCCCAAGCACATCTTTGGGCTGGACCAGGTCTAACAGCTGTTAGTTTGCAGCTTCTGATGTTAACGGTCATTCATACCAGCAGCAAGAAATATAGCTTTTCAAACTCTAAATGTGAACCTTAAGGCTTGGTAAGACTCCAAACCCAATGAAATGGAGTCAAAGGCACTTTTTGATGCGTCAAAAAAAAAAAAAGTAAATTCAACTTTATGCCTGTTGATGGAAAAAGTGAGTAGTTGTGTACTTCCTGCCTGCCTATCACAGTACAGGCTAATTATGATGAGTACCTGCAGTTTAAACTAAGGTGAACCTGGGATTCAAATACAAATCATAACAGTATTACAGGGTTGCACCCACAGCGGAACCAGGGCTTCTGGTTTACTTTCACATGGATCCTGTTTAGCCTAAGCCGTTTTCATTAGAAGGGAGCAGAATCCCTACGGAAACACTAGAAACAATTCCATCTAATTAAAATACGAACAACCCACACAGAGGCTGGGTTGGGTCCTCTGAGACTGCCAAGACTGAGTGGATTTCCTGACGCCTGCGATTCCAGATGTGCACCCAGCGGGGAAAGAGGGTGGAGAGCCCCATAACACAAGCAGGCACTCATCTGTCCTGTTCACTTCTCATTCTCCATTTCTATTCAATTTTACTCTGGGGGCATTCACTCACAACCCCTTAAAGTGGAGAAGAGCCTCTGGCTAACCCAGGCCACTTTGAATAAGTCTACAGAATAACAAGTGAAATCAATATTTGAACTTTCCTAATCATATTAGACCACAGATTTTTAAATCTCTTAAAAATATTCTGTGAGAGTAAAAGCTATCTAGATCTGAAAAGCCTATTTAATGTTAACTGCCGCTGGCAAAGCTCAGTACGTAGACGGTACATCCTACATCCATAATATTACTAATATAAGCATATCTCACTTTACAGGATAGAAACTGTCCACGAAGTTGGTTAAAAAGAGATTTTCTGTAAGCAAACCCAATTTCCCCTTTGGACTTTGCTACACAATTTGAGCTCTGTATCCATGGGGGCGGGGGGAAGAAGTCAAACACATGGAACTAAACACTTGTGGCAAGGAAAAAATTTAGATAATGGCCAGGCTCAAAAGGATTGCAAAAAAAGTTGCATTTCTTCTTGAAAGAGAAAAAATAAGTAATTAACTAACTTTTCCACTCCTCCCACCATCTACGGTTAAATATAGCCTTTCTTCCTACCATAGATGTTTCTTAAGTGTAGAGATCCCCTTGATGACAACTTAATGGGTATATAGGAGACCTAAGCCCTCAGCTCAGTCCCATCAGGAACCACCTTGGTGATCTTGAATGAATTTAGTGCCTCTAGGCTTTCATTTTTCATTGACAAAATGAAAAGGTTAAGAAGGAGGGTCTCTAAAATCTTTTAAAAGCCAACAATTCTCATTTCTAAGAAGGTACTAGAACTCACTCTTCTTCTTCTGCCCAAATATTTTGTAATGTTCACTAGAATTATTGGAATATTATGTTTTGCTGCTACTTGTAACTTCCTAGTCTCGATTCCTTGACTTTTTTTTTCCCTCAGAAAGACGATTCCTGATTTTCTCAAAGTTCCATGACCAGGAGGGAGTGGAGAGCTCTGGATACCAACAGGGTGAGCAACGGAGTGCACTTGCTGCAGATCGCTAGGAAGCTCACAGTCACAGAAAGACCATCTGGAACTGGTTTTTCTGAGCGAGGAAAACACAGGACAATGAAGGCAGAAGAAAGACGGAAACACTGAGTGCATGAATCTCGGAGATTTATCCATGGTTTTCCAAATTGTTGGGGATTCCGGGAATCACTCACTTCCTGATCCAGACTCCAAATCCCTCCAATTAATGTTCTGAACTTGATTTTAGTGAATGGTTTGGAAATTCTATAAACCTGATTCACTTTAAAGACAGTATACATCTTAACTATAGAAAGGTACTTGAAGACATAAAATATCTAAAAACGAAATATTTTAGATGAACCTCTACCAAATTACTCTCAAAGATTCCAAGATGAATAATCAGAGCCTTGTTATCATGAAGATAATCTGTACTTTACCAATTAGTATGCTAATTTCCCCATTGAATAGGTTGCTAATCAATATTTTAGCCATCCCTAAATATTTCTATCATGAACTTTGTCCATTTAATGCAAAGCAAAGTCTGAGTACACCTTACAGATCAAGGTATAATGATGTATCAATACTATAAAACTAGTCTCCCACTCTATAACTGTAAATTATCAATAAGCATGAATGCCCAGGGGATAATTAAAAAACCTTGATAACTTAGCCTGAGCTGCTCTGAGCAGATGTAGTTAATGTAACAGACAATCACAATACTGACCTCCTTCACCTCAAGCTGTGGGCAGCCTCTATGATTTTCTATGTGCCAAAGTGACACATGTTAGAAAGCCCTGATCCAAACTATGCATTAAAATGTTGGATCTAACTTTAAATTGTGCATCATCTTCATAAAGTAGCATTTGATTCCCTATATTGGAAAACAGCTTAGTATATGAAACGATCCAAAGGAAATAAATTATTAAGGATTCAGATATATATGACAGATGTATATTGCAGAAATATTTAACAGTGAAAATTGGAAGTAACCTAACATTTAAAAACATGGAGTAAAACTGTATTCTTATTGGATAGCTATTAGCTATGTGTGTGCTTGTGTGTGTGCGTGTGTGTGTATAACATTCTCTTTATCCATCCATGAACAGACATGTAGGTTGTTTTTATGTCTTGGCTATTGCAAATAGTGCATGCACCAGATATTTAATGATCCTTGTTCTTTGGTCTGTCAGTGTTTGTTTCAATCAGTCCCACACACGGCCACCAGACAAATCTTCCTAAAGCACAACCTGATATGTCACTCTGCTCACCAGCCTTTTAAAGGCTCCCCACTGCCTATTAAATGAAATTCAAGCTCCTCAGTGTGACAGTGGGTCCCTCAGGGCGCAACCTGCATTTCCACACGTATTTGCCACTAGTCACCCACCACTGCACTCCAGCACACGGTTACCTAAGTTTGGTCACCATAGCAGCAGCAGCAGCGTCACCTGGGAACTTGTTAGAAATGAAAATTCTCTGTCCCCACCAACCTACTGAGCCAGAAACTCTGGGAGTCAGACTCAGGGAGCTGATGCATTCTGAAGTTGGAGAGCCACTGCTCTAACCAAACTGTAGTTCCTTAAATATATCCAATACTTTCCCAAAATAATACTTTTCCTAGTGTTGTTCTCTTACCTGGATGTGCAATTTCTTCCTTATCTCCAGGTGAGTAAAAACCCAACAAACCTTTCAAGTCAAAACCCAGTATCAACTCAACTGTCCCCTCCCTGGTTTCCTCAACCAGAAATGACCACTTTATTCTTTGAACTGTCATTGCCTGTATCCTTCTTCGAGCATTTACTGCAGTTTCTTTTGATATATGGTTATCCGCATATTTCTTATCTCCTCTGCTAGAGCGTAGGCAACATGAATTCTGTCAAATTTCTACAAGATACAGGGCCATATAGTCACAAAGAAGGTACTCCACATGTGTCTGTACAAAAAAAAAAAGTAACTATTGATCAGCATTTAAGATCACTGAACTTAGTAAATAAAAATATGGGACTCCCAGTCAAATTTGAATTTCATATAAACAAATAATTTTTTAAATAACTAGGTCCAAATATTCCATGGGACAAATCTGTATACTTATATGGAAAAATTATTTGTTATCTGAAATTGAAATTTAACTGAGCATCCAGTATTTTATCTGACAATCTTATCACTATTGTTCATATTTACTTTGTCTTGATTGAGGTTTACCTTCTTGCTAGTCATTCTCTAGGAAGTATAACCAAGAATCTTTCTAATAAAAAACCTTATAAACCCAAATAAATGTTTTCCTTTAAAAAATCACTTTGGGGCTTCCCTGGTGGCGCAGTGGTTGAGAGCCCGCCTGCCGATGCAGAGGACACGGGTTCGTGCCCCGGTCCGGGAAGATCCCACATGCCGCAGAGCGGCTGGGCCCGTAAGCCATGGCCGCTGAGCCTGCGCGTCCAGAGCCTGTGCTCCGCAACGGGAAACGCCACAACAGTGAGAGGCCCGCGAACCGCAAAAAAAAAAAAAAAAAAAATCACTTTGGAAACACTTGTACTTATTCACTGATATTGATGTTGCTCAAAATATGTTTGAATTACTTTTTAAATTGTATGCAAAGCTCTCCTATTGGTTACATGAGAAAATCAGCCTCATTATCTGAAACCTGTGTGTTCAAAAAATACACCAAGTGTATTATTATTTTTATAGCTTACTTGATTTTTCAGCATTGACATCCAATATCATTTACTCTTTTTGAAGGTCAAATTTATCTTGAAAGGCTTACTACTTGCTACCACTGAAAATAATTTCAAAATATACTTAGGGCTTAAAATGGCAATTCCCTTACGAACACAAAACTATTCATGAAAGTCCACTGGATTAAATATATAAGCTTCCAAGATGTTAATACAAAGATGTTATTCAAAGAAATGTGTCGAGTCTGGTTCTCTTTACTTTTTTAAAAACTCACATTTCCTTATAATCACTCCTTCCTCAAGATTCCAGACTTCACCTATGCCACATCCCCATGCCACCAAACATTAATTCCCTTTGAAGCAAAATCCAAATGCCATGGGTTCTTCTCTAAGACCTCCGTAGATAAGCAAAATAAAAGCCTTGCAGCTAAACCAAGTAACAGTTACTCTGTTTGCCACAGAATCCCATACATACATATGTGATATCAGTACGTGCTTTTTAGCTACATACCACATTTTATTTCCATGAGTATGCATATTATTATTTACACATTTATTTATATCTCTTCTTTGAGATCGGAATACTACGAAAATAGGAACGTCTTTACCTTCTGAAACAGACTTATATAGGACATGGCATATAATAAATGAAGTCAGAGAAGGCATTTATAATCAACATTTTAGCAATTTGTTTTCTACTCCACTGTAGTTAAAATCCCTGGAGCATACCCAATCAACTTATCGGATCCAACTTTCAAATATATTTAACGGAGGATTTACTTATGCTCCTGAGATACTCCAGGTTCACAGCTATTTGGCATTTTGTTGTTCACCTTTCCCAGTCTCACAGATGGACAGAGAGGGGGCAAAAGAGGGATGGCATAAGTTACTGATAATACTCTCCTTTCTTCAGAAACAAAATGAATCAACATGACATGTGGTAGAGGTTACAGGAAAATAACTTGAAGCTTTCTGGAATTTGGAATTGAGAAATTGATTTTCAGAGGAAATTTCCATATCAATGTTTAGCTCTTTGAGGCTGTTGTTTCAGTTCACTGATCCAAATAATAATACATTAGGGGCTAACATATCCTTTGAGAATAATCCCAAAGAGATGTGACACTGAAAGAGGATTTTAACAGGTAATACCTTAATCATTCCAGCAACCCCTATATCTTTTCTTTCAACTCCACAAGAGGGTTTTCATAGGTTGGTACCTTTCTCATTCCACCAGCACTGGATTTATTCTTTCATGAATCAGCAGGAAGTTAAAACCTCAATTCCTATATCAATTAGCTATACTTATGAAATAACCACCAATCTATTTTTTCATATACTATATATATATATATATATATATATATATATATATACACACACACACATAGTAACTTTGAATAAGAAAAAATCCACTTGAATTGCATGAGTATATACAGATAGCAAGATTTTATTCCTTTTTTCTATGATAAAAGCAGTTCCAAAAGCACCACTCTCCCAAGGTACACATGGCTGATGGTACACACAGCCATGAAGGGTTAATTAGAGCAAGAGTTGACCAACTGGGACAGCCAAAAATATCTACCACCGAGGCAGAAAGAGTTATAATTAAAGAGAGCAAATCCAGCCAGGCAGGTACAACTCAGAATCCAGAAAAATTTGAACAGGCAAGTTACGGGTATCGGGGATATCACAACGAAACAGAGAGGTTCTGAACAGCAATTCAAATTTTAGACCGAGCCAATGAAGATTAAGGAAGGCAGCCAGTTTAGCATCAGTGAAGTCTGTTAAATAATGGAAGACACCAAACAATGTAAGGCCAATCCTATAAAGATCTGCCTTCTGGGCATGCATTTTAGATACAGTAGACTAGGCAGAAAAAAATGACTAAAAGTGGAATACAAGAAGGAGACGGTCTCAGGAAAAAGAAATAACCTCTGATACCAACACTAGATCAGTAACAAGATTAAAACCCAAAATGTGGGCCTTTTGCTATGTCAAATTCTCCTTTTTTAATCCAAGAACTTCATGTGCAAACTGGGGATAAAATGGAAATAGTTAAGGGAAATGGTGAAATTCAAAAGCAGAGAAATAAACAGAGCAACAGATTACTAACAAACATCAACAGCCCTGCCAGAGAACTCAACCAAGCTCTCAATAAATAATATTTGGTAAAGATGTCTGATGGTGTCACGCATTAGTCAAGAACTTGCAAATTGGTGGTCTTCAGGTCACAGATGTGTTTTGTTTGGTGTTTTTGCCCACACATTATTTTTTTTTAAATAGAATTAGCCTATAGCATAAAGAATTCAGGATATTTCTCAATAACAAAGGAATCTGTTTTCTTTTCAAAAAACAAAAAAACGAAATTCTGATAACACTGGCTTCGAATTTCCATGGGCCAACACTTTGTTGGGCAGCTGACCTCCTAAACAGGGGATCAGTTTTACAACAGTCCCACCTTCACTCATGTATTTCCCCTGCCAAGTCTCATAGACATTTAAGTTTGCAACCCTTGCTTCAAAGGATAGTGAGACTTCAAAGAAGCTTTAGGGGCTAGTGTACTTCATATACACCATCAAGGAGCATATTCCTGAAACATTCTCTGCACTGGATCAAAAACAAGAGGAAACAAAACTTGATCTTCGCCCAGAGTAAGTGAGATAAGCCTAGACCAGATTGGCCATAGACACGTGCCTAGGAATATTTCTTGGTTGTGTAAATGTTGGCTTTGTTTCAACAGTGATATTGTTTATAACTGAAAGTGTTGAAAGTTTATTCATTATCTTAAATTTCAGCTCTTGGGATCCCTTTTGGAAAAGAAAAGATGGTGGAAAAATAGGATGTGTATTTTTTTTCTTGCAATTATTTCACAACACTTCAAATTTGGAGAAATGCAGATATTTGATTCCAGGCTCCAGGAATATCTCAGAATCTGGCAGTGTAGCAAGCCAAAATCTTCCAGATTTAATTTACCAAAACTTAAAAAAAAAGTCTTGATTTTTCTCTGTGAAATCTGATGACCCATTGAAAACAATACTAAAGCTTTGGATAAAGAGGCAGCATATTAAAATAATGCCCTGCTGAGCGATTTCAAACTGCTCTGCGTTTGTATTTAATAGTATCCTCCTTTGGGAGTCCAAGAGAAAAATACTTTATCTCTTGTCTTCAAAGAGACTTGGGAAATACTCCAATCCCTTGAAAATTTGCTGAGGAACATTTGCCACTTCTTGTTTATATATGCCAGTTTAAGTTATGACATATTTTGTAAGCTGCTGAGTTTTAAAGAAAGAACAGCACAGTTCTTATCGAATAAGAAACAGACACAAAGTGTTCTTGTCTTATATACTATGGCAGTTGCTGGAATTCACTTTCTAAGTATCCTCCCTTAGAAAAGAAATCAAGTTAGTTTTCTGTTGGCTAAGTCTCACCTAAACCATTTTTAGGGTTCATATAATTTCTCAGTGACCAAAAATTATCAGTACTTATACAGATAGATATAATCATATCACATTGATTTTGGACTTGGTATTTGCTCTTAATCCCCGTGAGCAGAGTTGAGTTCTGATGGCTCAACCCTGGAGAGGAACACTCCCTGCAGAGGTGGACATTTCAGCAGAAAATTAGAGCAATCTGCATCTCAGCACATGCATTTTTTCAGGGAATGCTTTCAAAGCCACTACATTTTCCCAGTCAGTAACCCTACTGTGGAAACACATCATATATATGTACATATCTATCCAGAATACCATATATTCCCTAGAGAAACTATCAAAATTATCAGTACAACTCAAAGGAACAAGAAGAATTTTTTTAAATTGTGGTACAGAATGAAGAAAACATCTAGGAGAGAAAAATATGCACACTGACACATCTTCAAAAGGGATAAAATGGTAATTTGGGTACAATGGAACACTTCATAAAAATGTTTATTGATTTAATATCTAAGCATCAGGACACAAAATAAAAATAGCAATGTAATAAATGCTTTCTATTCCATGGGATACCTTTTTTTCTTTTTTGGCCGCGTTGGGTCTTCGTTGCTGCGTGCAGCCTTTCTCTAGTTGTGGCGAGCGGGGGCTACTCTTCATTACAGTGCACGGGCTCTAGGCATACAGGCTTCAGTAGTTGCAGCACGTGGGCTCAGTAGTTGTGGCGCACGGGCTTAGTTGCTCCGTGGCATGTGGGATCTTCCTGAACCAGGGATCGAAACTGTGTTCCCTGCATTGGCAGGTGGATTCTTAACCACTGCGCCACCAGGGAAGTCCGAGGGATACCTTTTTTAAATAGTGGTTTTTGTTTGGTTTAGTTTGGCTCATAAGCGTAAGGATGTACAGGTGTGCTATGTGCAGCAAGTAAGAGCACAGTCACGGGAGACAGACGCACCCACGTGTGGATCCTGGCTCTGCCACTTTCTAATTCACATCTCAGCTCCTACATATATAAAATAAGGATAACACCACCCCCACAGAGTTACTGTCAAAGCGAAATGGAAAAAGATAATGTATGTAAATCACCTAGCACAGTCCTCAGCACGTGGTCAGGATACAGTAAATGATAATAATCACAGCTGTTATGAACATGTGCTTCAAGAAAAAATATATCTTTGAGATGTATCTGCTAAATGGTTATTCTTGACAAGAAATGGCATGCACACAACTTCAGTCCCATTAAAGCTTCAAGTACTGACGACTGCACACACGTGACTGTGGTTTATGTGTCTATGTACGTATATGTATATATAGAAATATACTAACATACAGACACACACTATATTGTAGGTTTTACAGTTTGCATAAAATATATATACCTCAAAAAGTAAGCCAGACCTATAAGCACTGGGGGGAAAGAAACTATGGCCCTAAAAACTATAAAATATGTAATCAGCCAAGAAGCTCTGAAATTAGTAAAATCAGAATCAAGAAAGAATATTTAGAAAGTAAAACCGTTGTTAAATGTGAGGTTCAGGTCAAGCAATAGGAATCTGACCAACACCAAAGAGACTAACCTGCTCTTGGGGTGTGAGAAGCGTTTCATGGAGAGAAATAAGATCACAAGTTCCTATGTTCGGCGAGTTCCTATGCAGAGTAATGTACCAAGTGCTGGCATTTGCCAAGTAGATAGACGTTTTCATAATAATCATCACAGTAATAGTAATAACAACAAAATATATTTGCTGAGCACTTACTCTATGCCAGGGATGGTCCTGACAGCTCTGATGAGAGAACAGAGCATCCTCTGACTGTGGCCACATCAGTCACTAAGCAGGAGCCCTGGCCTCGTCCTTTGCTGGCTCAGCAGTGGCAGGGCCTTCCACCCTCCCCGGGGAGGAAGCAAACTGCAGGTCAGAAGGTGGAGGCCAGAGTGATAACAGAGCAAGGCCAGCCTACTGCTGGGCTGAAGTTAAGCAATAACTGGATAGGCCTTAAAATAAATAAAGAAAAGGTAGAGATTGAAGCCTTAAGTCACCAGGTACTGACATTTGTCCTCTTCTCTCTTTCTTCTGAAAACCTCTTAAAAAAGCCTGAACTACAGGGGCTTCCCTGGTGGCGCAGTGGTTGAGAGTCCACCTGCCGATGCAGGGGACACGGGTTCGTGCCCCGGTCCGGGAGGATCCCACATGCTGCGGAGCGGCTGGGCCCGTGAGCCATGGCCGCTGAGCCTGCGCGTCCGGAACCTGTGCTCCACAATGGGAGAGGCCACAACAGTGAGAGGCCCGCGTACCGCAAAAGAAAAAAAAAAAAAAAACCCGAACTACAAAAGCCATACATCATTTGTGTAGGATATTCTTTCTTCTTAAAATGTCTAAGTCACAGGCTTTGAATCTGGTAACGAAAGATGTAAGAAGGTGAGAAGTAGCTATTTCACTGCAGTCTCTGGACTTTTGACTGTCTCGCTATATTTCTAAATTACTGAAAAGAACCTTCCCTGCAGAGATAGAGGCATTCTTATGCT
This sequence comes from Delphinus delphis, assembly GCF_949987515.2. Taxonomy (NCBI): domain Eukaryota; kingdom Metazoa; phylum Chordata; class Mammalia; order Artiodactyla; family Delphinidae; genus Delphinus; species Delphinus delphis. The sequence continues at coordinate 39,246,334 of NC_082698.1, read as the reverse complement.
TTATCCAGGGGAATATACCATTTTGGAGTCGTGTCCCCAGAAGCCTTACACAAAAATGGTGTATCAGGAAATGGACCTGATTAGCTCCCACCTGTGCTTCATGGTCACAGCTCAGCCTCCCCTGCTGATTCATTTGTTTCTCCTTCACTGGTCCCACCTTCCTCCTGTCCTACAAACCCGAGTATATCGTAGGCCCAGGTTTCAGCCTTACTTTAGGATTTCACCGTAAAGCCTGTAGTAGACCTGTATTATATTTACCTGTCTAGCATCCTAACTCCTCTCTTGTGGCAAAAGAAACTTGATTTTCTATAAATTTATCCTTATCCTTAACCTCTTTTCAGGTTTTAAGTGTATTTTGGAGGATATTACATTACCTCTGATTCTAGGGATGGGCCTGGTTAATCAGAATCACAACAATTGGTTCCAAGGATGATGGCATGTTCCAACTTTTTCCAGGCAGAGTAAATTCAGGTACTTACTCAAGACTTGGTGGAAAAAAAGGAGCTCTCTGTCTGCAAAGGAGGCTAAGCTGGGAGAATGTGCTATAAAATTAGAGAGCCCACCTGAAAAAACACTACCATAGAACAAGCAGAGTTGAAACATAGAGATCCCTAACCACGTAAACATATTGTTCCAGCCATGCCTAAAGCCAGCCCCGTCTCTGGATTATTATGTTACATGAGCCCACAAATTCAATTTTTAGGTCAATATCTGATGGTTTTTTGTCACTGCCAACCCAAAGTATTCTGGTTAATAAAGTCCAGTTTCAATTCAACAAATACATACTGAGATACACATATGCCAAGTGTTTTGCTAAGTGCTGCAGATCTCCGACTCAAGTGATTCTGACTTCTACCTGTGCGTGACATTCTCGCTAATCTGTAGCACCAGCTCTGCTAATTTTGAAATTTACTGACACATCTCTAGTTGCCTAGAAGCAAAGTGTCCCACTGACTCTGCAAACCCAGACCACATAACACAAAACTAACCACCTTCTCTGAAAAACAGAACTCTCCTCTGGATTTCATTATTTCACTTAGTGGATTCCATCATTTTTCAAGGTTCAGTGCCTGGAAGTTTTGCTTGGGACTATCTTAGCACCTATATCCAATCACTTATCTTGTCCTGTTTTAATTCTTCAGAATTTGTCCTTCATTTACTTCTTGAATCTTTATTTATACTTGGGCTACTGTACCACCTGACTGCTTTTTCTCCCTCATGTTCCATCCTACACATAGTTTTCAAATTAATCTTTGTAAATATTGATTCTTTAATGTCAAAATCCTGCTCTGAAAGCTTCAGTAGCTTCCCAATTAGTCTAACATCTCAGCCTGGGCTGAAGGCTCTCCACAATCTCCATCGCTCCCAATAACAAAACACCTTCACCAAACTCATCCATCTTTTGCTCCTAAAAGAAATCGAATCCTTTTTCTTGGTTCACCTTCCTGGATTGGAAACACTCCTTTCCACTTATGTAAGTTCCACGTTTCCTTCAATTTCCAGTCCAAATTCCCCATCCTTTATGAAGTAGTCTCCAAACACCATTGCTCTCTCCACTAAACCTTCCTGAAGTCTTATTATGACACTTATTATTGTATTGTTATTTTTACATGTCTTTTGTATATCCTACCTACCCCCACTATTTCAGGACATGGGACCATGTCTACACATTGCCTAGTAGTACCTTCTACTCATACTGGAACACACAACAGAGTTTAAACATATTTCATGATTTGGGGATTAAAAAAATTCTCAGGATTTATTCATGCATTCCTTTGTTGAGTGTCACATTATGTACCCAGAACAGCGTGCTAAGCAAAAAGTAGGCAGTGTCCCTACTGGTATTTAATAAAAGCAACAACTTGAAGTAAGCATACAAATAAACAAAAACTCTGTGAAAAGTTTTTGGTCTTTGGTGGGCGCATGGGAAGATCATATATCTTCCCTCAGGAAGTATAAAATCAAAGTGATTTGTTTCAGCTTTCATCCAACTTCAGATACTCAGGTAAAGTTTCTCTTCATTTGCAAGTACAAGTATGACCAGAGTGACATTTTTTTCTGAAATCACTGGGAAAAATTTGTAAGTAATGTGGACTCCATATATTGCACTAAAGGGCTCTCAGTTTGTAACTTGAACACGTTATATGTCTTCTCCAGGCCATTATTTCCTTATCTGCAAAATGAATAATGATTGCCTATTCAACATCCATTTCTCCCTTTCTTCCTCTCAAAAGGAACCCCAGTTTTATTCAGTTGACCATCCCACACCACATGACTCAGGGAAGGGAGTAATTCCCAGCTCCAAAGGTGGCCAGGATCCTTCTACACCACTCATGGTAATTCCACATCTCTGGCATGTGGCCCAACCAAGAAATGAGAGTACCTTTGCTGGGAAGCACCTGGGAAAGGGTAACTTCCTCCTGAAAAAGAAGCCTAAGAAAGTAATGGTCTCACAGCTTCCTCTGAACACTGGGGACTTGGCCATTGGCAGCCATCTTACTGACAGTCTGAACAGGAAACCAACACTTGGTGGAAACCAAATCCGAATCAGAGAACTTCAGGGACACCGTCATACCACACCTGCAGTATAGCCCACCTCAGAAGTTTTTATGTGAGATTATATATGTTCTGTTTAAGCCAATTTGAGACGGTCTGAAGCATGCTTTTCTGTTACCTACAGCCAAAAGCATCCTGACTGATACCTGAGAGATCCTGGACTATGAAGACACTTGCGGTTCTAAACTTGTGTGTTTTTGAATGTTTACTTTTTCTCTTTTGGGATAAAGATAAAAGCCATGAAACCAATTGCTTAAACCTAGAAATTAATATACTTGCTTTCTAAGTGAAGTGAATGAATGAATTTCTCTTTCCTAGCCAAAAAATATGTGAAGAGTGAATTCCACTAATTATTTCTATTTTAAAATTCTGCCTGTTTATATACATTATTATCATTGCTTATACGTGGCACTCAATGCTGATTTAATTGAATGGAAACCATTAAGACGTGGTGAAAGGTCATTACATTATTTTAAAAAACTTTTACCATGTTCTTATTTTAAAATCGTCACTTATAACTGTGGTTGTGAAAACAAAAATTACTCTAACTTCAACTAAATACATGGATGTTATTATTTGGGGAATTCTGTCCTGAATTACATTTATCTCAGTCCATCAAAAGGAACAGAATCCAAATGTCTGCCATATTATTCATCTGAGCCAAAGAATCTGCCATTGATCTACATTTCCACTGCTTCCTCTCCCTCAGGGAATACAAATTTGGTTTCAGTGAGAAGTTCAGCTTTTTATCCAAGTCACATCTTTAATGACACTTTCAGTCTAAAGAAATAAATGATGACTTAGTTGTTTTTTATCTTTATAAAATACCTAAAATCATTATGAATACAAATTAACTTATCCCAGAGCAGTCAGGTACTTTAGCTCAATTAACTATAAATCTACATTCCCTAAGGAAAAGCACTGAAGTAATTAATTTTGCATTGCGTAGCTTGTTGCTGCTATGTGTGGTGCTGTTATTGGTTTACTAATTTATGATTACAAAATCAATTCCTTAGATTGGCTTATTTCTTCTTACTGAATTGCCTGATGAAAAAGTTGAAGAGAGTGGCCAATTTGGTGCTCCACAGGAAGATCTGGATCACACTGAGATTATTTAGTGTATAGTTCAACAATTCTCCTTATCGCTAGTAATTAATACAAATTCTGATTTTTTTGCATAATACCTTGCAAATATATATATACTGGGATACCATTATGACTGAGACATATAAATTAAAGTGTTTTATAGGTGTGCTTTAAAAAATAGCTAACCTAGGAAAAGTATGTTAAAATATAATACTTATGAACTAGCAACGGAACTTACTGAAAGTCAGAAGAAACTCTTGGAAAAATTAGTCTCTGCTTCAACCACAGAAGTTCTTTGAATGATATGTTCAAATCTAAATAGTAAGATCTTGAATGTGGTACGCATAATACACAGGTCTGATCTTAACATTGCTTTCATTTGCAACTGCCGCTCAGTTGAAACATTAAAAGTTTATGAGAATGAACTGTCAGATTGATCCATAATGATCATAGTTTGTGCTGCCCTTTCAACAACATGACAAAACTTTTCCTCCAAGTTGTTTGATTTGCAACACAGAAACGATATGCAACTCTTGATATCAGAGACTCCTGAGAAGAAAAATAACTTCAAATCTTTTGATGCAGAATAATATGAAATCTTAAGTCCCCTTGACAATATACATTTTGCATTTACAAAGATTAAAGGGAGGTGAAGCACTGAAGTCTTCCCACTCTGATGGGGATGTCTGTGTTCTGTGCCACCTCCACACCCCTATGACGATAATGAGTGGAAGCAATCGTTTTGAACGCTTCAAAGCGAACATGAAGTACAATACAGCCGACAAAAGTCCTCTCCTTCTCTGACCAACCTCGACTTCTCTGAGACTCACTGATTGGGTTCAGAAAGTAGAATTTGCACATAATTGGCTTGGAGAGGAATGAAATATGTAACATCCAACCCAGAGGTTAACTAAAATTCTTTGATCTCAATATCAGACTGGATACCCTGGTGGTAAAAAGAGAGGTCTATTGGGGAAAACACGATGAGTTCTTTATCCCATCGCAAATTAAGCTCGGGGAAGGGAAATGCGATAATCTGATAATCTAACCAGCCTTGCCAAACGGCTCCACCTGAATTTCATCAGCATACAAGATTTACAAGGAATAAAACTGCTCATGATCTATAGTTTCCTAGCCACTGGGAATATTTAGCGAAATGGTTCTTCCTTTTCACAAAATGGTGGTCTGAAAAGGTTAATTAACTTCTTAAATGATGGACTTGCCCCTTTTTTTAACCATCAGCAATACGGTGCTGTACTTTATACAAACCTAAATGAGGGAAATACTTTTAATGATTTCTAGACTTTCTCTGCTTTGACATATTAATGTTGACGCCTGTAAGTTCTCTTTAGAAACCTAAAAGCAGCAGTGTTTTCCAAGTGAAATTCACCAAACCGATCTGTATGGGGGGACAGAAAAATGCTTGCCAGTGATTTTAACCATGAGGGGGCCTCACGGGTGGGCTGGCCGATCACCACACATGGCTCATCTCTTGCCAGATCCCCTTCACTTGATCAGGCCCATTCTCCTCCTCTGTCTTCTGCTGTTTCCAATCCAACCGATAACAGTTGCCAGTTTTGAGCTTCTACTTTATTCTAGATCTTACACCGGGAGCTTCAATATGCTTTCTCTTTCGCTCTCAAGATAACATTACAGTGCCTTCATAATTTCCATTTAAAGGATAAAGAACCTGCAATTCATAAATGCTCACCATAAAGTAGCTAAGCGGTCAGACTAGGTTTGATCCCAAATTCCATGTTTCTCCGACTACACTACACTGCCAAGAAATGTTGAAGTTTATCGAACAAATGGCCACGTAAAGAGCCGAAAGGATAGTAAACTAAACTCTCGTTACTTCATGGAAAAAAAGAAACTTCCTGGAACTTCCTGAGAGTTAGGATTTTTCTTTTGTTTTATCAGCACTGTAATCATTTGAGAAGTGCTTGTGTTCAAACAGATATAGAGTTGATCTGTTTCTAGAGAATTTACTATATTTTACAAAACATTTTTCTGTTAACGTGACATTTTACTCTCTATTTAAAAGAAGCATAATTTTTATGTGTGTATTTAAAAAGCAACACTGCATTTAACAGGCATTTATCTATGCATTGGTGTGTATTTAGAGTAAAAACAGTACCTAAAATCAATCATATTTATTCAATACACCAAAAGTATTAGCATCTGAAGGCTTGCAATTCCTAGTCTGGAAGATGACAAACACTATATATACACAGAGCATTCAGGTTCTAAGCTTTCCTTTCTTTTCTGCTTCTCTCATCTGTGGGACTCAGTGTACCCATATATGGCCTGCTCTGACACAGCTGGAGTTTTCCTCAAAAGTGAAACACATACACACACACACACACATACACTCACACCCCTCTACACTATCAACACATTTATATGTAATATTACAATTATATGCTATTGGCTGAGTCTTCATTTATTAAGAGCAGCAGGAAACTATGACTACAACAGTGTCTCATGTTTATAACCCATACCTAGAAGTCGAGAAAACGCTCAGCATCTGGTAACTGAATAGCTCAAAATCTGGGAAAAACACTTGCATTTGTGAACCACAGCAACTCCAAACACATTGAGTAGAGCTATTTCAAGTATTTAAAAGCCAGAGGTTGATTCCGAACAGAATTATATGTGCACATTTTCTGAAGGATACTCATAAAGTCCTATGTCCTCTGTTCCCAAGTAGTGAGTTCCTAAGAAATCTATGGGGTACACAACTTTTAGCGTAAGAAAATGGTAACGTTCTCATTTTTTTTTCTCTGTCCCTAAAGATTTTTTAACATAAGTTGGACTCTACTTAATTACTAATCAATCACCCCTAATAGGAGAGTCCTTAATGACCTGGATTAAAAGTTTTAGATTTAAAACGTGCAAATATAAAGGAATGTGGCACAGTTTGGCTGGGGGCTTGGAAGATGCAATTAGCTGGTCCATCCAAATGGAAACGAATTATACACATCCTTCCAAGTGGTATTCTTTTGTAGGTCAACTTATAGCCACAAAAAGATCATAGCTGATCAAACACTTTTAGGAGGATGAACATCTAACAGAGAAAAAGCAATCCGAAACTTCCTGCCAAGTTTTGGCTTGATTATGCCAGGGCAAAGACACAACCTGCAGACGGCCTTGCCAAGTTATGAAACAGATGCCTGGTCTGCCTCGGAGGGAAACATAACATAACTCTACACTGACGCATAAGAAGCAAGTGATACAAAGTTGCCCCCACTCCCAAATTACTACAAACAATTCTATGCAACAAATATTGATCAGTTGTCCACCTTGTACTAAAAGGTGGGACACATGGGTTCAGGTGTATCCATGAAGCAGTATAAAAAAAAGCCATCCCTTATTTAAGACATACTGGGGAGTTGTTCAATTAGTATAAAGTTTCAGTGATGCAAGGTTCTATGGGTCTGCTATACAACATCATGCTTACGGTTAACAAGACCGTACCAGGTATGCACTTAAAAATCTGGTAAGAGAGTAGATCTCATGTATGTTCTTATCACACACACAAAAGAAGGGACACAAGCTGCTTTTTTGACAGTGATAGCTATGTCTAGTATCTTGACTATCGCTTTTTCAATAGTGATAGCTACGTCTACTATCTTGACTCTATTTTATTTTACAAATACGCCCAAACTCATCAGATTCTGCATATTAAACGTGCAGTTTTTCTGTATCAAGGCACCTCAATAAAGCCCTTAAGCAACAAGGATGGACTAAGTGTTATGCTAAGTGAAATAAATCAGACTGAGGAAGACAAATACCATATGATTTCACTTACATGTGGAGTATTATGAGTATTATGCTAAGTGAAATAAATCAGACTGAGGAAGACAAATACCATATGATTTCACTTACATGTGGAATCTAAAAAATAAAACAAATAAAACGAAATAAAACTCATAGATACAGAGAACAGATTGGTGGTTACCAGAGGGGAAGGGGGTTGGGGGGTGGGCAAAATGGTGAAAGGGAGCAACTGTCGGGTGACAGACAGTAACTAGACTTATTGTGGTGATCACTTTGTAGCATACAGAAATGTCAAATTATAATGTTGTGCAACTGAAACTTATATAATGTTATATACCAATTTTACCTCAATAAAAAATAAAGCTGCTAAAAATTATAATAGGATAAAAGAGAGACATATTGCTACAATGAGTATTTCAGGAAAAGTGAAATCTGTCTAGAGGGAGAGATGGGAGGGCATAGGCAATAATGTAAAAAGGGAGCATAGCACCTCGGCTTTCTCATCTATAAAATGGGCACAATGACAATACTTTCCCCACAGGCGTGTGGTGGGGGCTGGAAGGGATAGGGCATCTAGAGAGCTGAGCACACACTTTGCACTTCTTCCCCTCTTCTTACAGCTGCTACCGCAATATAGTGAGTATAGGGCCTTGAATGACCTGACAGAGCACATGTGTTTCCCATCCTTTCACTATTCACCCTCATGATTCTACTTTATCTCAGAAGGAGTTTTGCAGAGTCACTTGTCACAAATGGAAAGGCAGAGTGCTTTTCTAAGCTGAGAAATGCACAAACTTCCAGAGAGAAGGAAAGGTATGTTCCTGACTACCTTGTGAAAGCAATTCCCGCACACCTCCTTGACCTCTGTAGTAAACAGGGAGACACCGTGCATTCAGAGAGGAAACAGCTGACAAGTCATCCATCGCAGCCCAAGACTGCTTTAAGGGATTCACTGGTCTCCATGAAAGGCCTCTCTGCCTTTCCACGGCAGGTCACTCGATCACACCCAAGCACCCTTCACGCTCTCCATTGTTCTCAGGCACTCACTCACTCTTAATTCTTTCAAATGCCATGAACTGATATTTAATTGCTTGATATCACTGCTAAATATTAGGTTTTCCCAGTATTGCTCATCTGTGGTCTTTTTCATAAACCAAGCATTCATTTTATCTCTCTTGCTACAATCAAGACAGGTTTAGATGTCTGCCCACTGCCACGGTTGAACGTGGCCTTCCATCAGAATGCTGAGCAGGGCAGAGCAGGGGAGTCGAACCAGTACAGCCCCGCAATGAGAGGGGACAAACCTCATCTCTGCCATTTACTACCTGTGAGACTCAAGGATGTCAGTCAACCTTTCAGGGTCTCCGTTTTCTTTTCTGAAAAACCAAACACCCCAGATGTTTAAGAATTGAACAAATATGAAGATATTCTAAATTATGAAGCACTGTCCGCCATAAAGTATCACTTACTCTTTTAAATCCACCTAAGTACAATGTGACGTTTCAGAGTCTGTAATTATAAATGTCTCACCTAGAATACAAAGACGATAAATATTCCTGGTGCCTGGCATGTATGCTTCCCTATTTTAAGGGTATTGGTTATATTCACTGGTCGATGTAAACCCTGGAACAACACTTCACACATAGTAGATGCTCAACTGTTACTGTTGAATGAATAAATTAATATTATTCTTTGTTAAAGATAGCAATTTATAATATGCTGCTACATGACTATTATAATAAACATTCACATATTCTCATTTATTCTGTCTTCTTCAATAACAAAAACTGAATTGTTCTGCAAATAAAAATGTAAAATCTGAGTCTACACTTTATCAGAACCCAAGGCACCACTCAGAAATACGGCTGAATAAAAAACAGCAATTAAATTATAATTTACCTTACACAGCCAAGTCATTAGGAAAAACGATCATAAACAACAAATGAGAAATGACAGCTTCCAGGTTTATATTTTCAAAACATTTTTGAAAAACATAATTCAATTTGGTTTTAAAAAGAATTTTGTTTTGAAAAAGGAAGATAAGAGACATAGGAGAGAAGAGAAGGTCATCAGAGCAGAAACAGAGGCCATAAATGGAAGACATGAGATGTGCAAGACAGGATCTATGTGAGGTCCCAGTTGTCCATTCATTCCTGTATTCATTCATTCAACAAACTTAGCAGCTGAGTATGATGGGGTTGCATTGTGCTAGGGCCAGAGGATTTGGGAGCAAACAAGTTAAACAAGGTTCTGTCTGCCGGGTATTAACTTCCATTAAAAAGGCAAACAAGTTTTACTGTGTATATTCAATTGTCAAGGATATACAGTTCAGGGGATATTTATTTAAACCTAACATCTCACTAAAAATAATATTGACTTTTTTTTGTCCCTTGAATATTTCCTTCTTCTCACAGACATTTGAAGAAGACCAAGAAATATGTTTTCCCCATGTAATTCCTTAATCTGCTTTTTTTTTTTTTTTCCGGATTTAACATAGGCATCTAAGTTCCAGATGCACAATTAACTCCTTTTTCTTCTCGCATTTTAGAGTTCCATATGAGGGGTAAGGGAGGGGCAATTAGTCCAATAAACATAGTCATAAAAACTGTCAGTATATCTGAATCATTTCACCAATGCCCTGAAAACAAATTGTTCTCTAAAGCAAACTTGACATATGGGAATAAACACAGTCCTTTTCTCTTCCTGACCAACTCCACTCTCATTCACAAGTCCGGCAGGGCATGTGGGAACCCTATCATTCACTGCTCCATCCTGCTGCTGTATCACTTACTTACCCCTAACTTTTCACCCTTCCCTTCTCATAATGATGTCTTCTTGGTCTCAAATCTAGAGCCACAAATGCGTGGTCATGAACTGAATCCAGACAATCGAAACATTGCTTTTGACCCCCGAGGTTAAAAACTTCCCATCGCATTAACAGACATTATTTAAAAACTGGGCGATATCATATAAATGTCCCAAAGTCTAGGTTCTCTTGAAAGCTGGGAAGATTTGGCTATAAGGCATCAATGAAGCTTCTGAAACCTCGTATAAGCAGCAGTGAGCGAGTGTTCCCCAAATCACCAGCCCCCAACTCTCCTACTGATGACTGACCCTGAGGCCAAGGTACCAGTTATCATTTTATCGTCATACATGTACTGCTGGTTTTCCTTTCCCAATGTCTCTCAGAAAAGTTGAAAATAACATATTAACTAAGTCAGATTATTTATTTTTAAAGTGCCAGGAGTTAGTAAACTTTTTCTGCAAAGGGCTGAATAGAAAAATACCCTAGGCTTTACCAGTCATACTGTCTGCATTACAGCTACTCAATTTGCAATTGCAGTGGAGCATGAAAGCAGTCACAGGCAACAGGAGAACCAACGGGCCTGTGTTCCAATAAAGCTCTATTTACAAGAACAGGCAGCTGGCTGAATCTGAGTCACGGTTTGTTTTATGCTGTCTGTCTGGATGCTCTCTGCACGTGACCTCTGCCCTATCCTTTTTAGCTTTATTGTCTATCACACAAAACTTTCTTTCAGTTTCACTTTGGACTCCTTTTGTTAATGTTGACATTCATTTCAAAATAGCCATTAAAAGATACTGTCAAATATGTACATTCATTTTCTGTGCCAGAGGAAGTCAGCCCATGCTGGGGAGCACACAAGTGTAGATATCAAGATTAGTGGAATAGCAGGTACATCGCTATGAATTTGCTGTTCCCTTCCTCAGCATCTTTCATGCGTCCCTCTAGCCTGATAAAAAAAATAAATAATGCACTCTGACACCTATTTACTGTCTGAGCTGCATTTGTCCTCCACTGCCTCACTCATGAATTATTTGCTCCAGTCATTCTGGACTGCTTGACATTTTCTAAGTATAACTCTTACTTTCTGCTTTCCATTGCTTTGATCAAGCTTCCTACTGCCTAGGACGGAAGGAGATTAGTTTAACGGGAATCGAATTCTACACAAATCTCAAGAACTTACTGAAATCATATATTTCCCCATAAGCCCTTCCTGAATTTCATCAGTTATATTTAAGGTTCTCAAGCCTTAGTGTTCCTTAAGCACGACTACAGCACTTATTTTTAGGCTATATCATAAGAAATTGCCATTTTTTTAGGCCAAAAATGGCTGGATATTGGAAACCTAACATATTCTTAATGCTATATAAATAAACAGGTCCACTCCACTCCTTGAAGGCAGGGGTTGAGTCTCGTTCATCTCCTGACTCACCAGGTATCTAACACAATGCCTTGCTGAGAGAAGAGGAACCAATACTGTTGAATCGACCTGCTGAATTTTAAAAACGTCAGCATTCACGGAGTGATGAAGATGATGTGCACACCTCCAAATCCCTTTTAACTACTATTACAACGAGAGTCTTAATTCCTGACCTAGAGGACTTAAATTTCTAAAATTAGTACCTGGGGGAGAAAAGAGGGCAGATTTGTAGTTGAAAGAGGCATTGGCACTTTCTTAGCTGCTGACATTCTGCTGTATTCACTGGGTAACAGGGGCCCAGATGCTGTTATATGATTAAGTCAATTTGAACCAGAAATATTGGGAAAAGCCTGTGGCCCCAGGAAGCTTCTGGTATTCAGAGTATAAAATTCTAATGGGAAGCCCATGTGAAATGTGTGATGGTTTATTGCCTTATACCCTTAAGTTCTTTTCGATGAGAGAGCAAAAGAGAAATCTGTTGGCAGTCCAGTGCTTGCCACATTCCTGTTCTAAGCAAAGGGAAGCTAGGGAGACAGGGAAAGCTGAAGGTCTGTGGATGGGGCAGTAAAATTCTAATCATCTCTTGGCATTCTGCTTGCCTGACTTGGCCGGGGAGGGAAGTCTACAGTCTGAATTGGTGTCCAAAGGCTCAGGAATGTGTCCCAGTGCTCACAAAGGAATCTGCTTCCACTGTGAAGTGTGCAGTTAAAAAGATACAATCTCAGTTGTAGGAAAGAAATGATAAGGTAATCTCAAGCAGCCTTGATGAGCTCTCAGACATTTTTTCCGATAAGTGGTTATAAAACAGCTACATAATAGAAAAATCATGTCCAGTCAAATATCAATTTCTTTTAAAAGAAGGGTAACATCATCTTTTATCTTCAGAAGGTTTTCATGACAAATGTGCTAAAATGTGAAGTCATTTTTTTTCAGTAAGTGAAATATATGTAAGTTTCAAACTTATGAAAGAATAAAGGAACCTTACAGTGTTTCAACCCCAGAAAGGTCCTTTAGGACATCCTGAGGTAAAGAGAAATTAAAAGGGTCCCTTTGGTTCTTTGAAACAGAGACCCCACAGCAAGGGGGATGGGCAGATGGACGGAGGGAGAGAGGGAGAGAGAGAGAGAGAGAGAGAAAGAAGGAGAGAAAACCTCTCTGAGTAATCTGTAAATAAATATGATCTATTTTGCACATTCCACTAGACAGGGGGGTGAACTCAGGAACGATATTAAAATTTCAGTCTACCTGCAACAAACTATTATCTTGGATTCACCTTGGCAATGTAAATGGTGAAGAAGGAATGGAATATTCCTAGATCAAATTCAAATGCTTTGTTTTCTTCATTTCAGTCTGACACATAAAACATGGAAAGTTTCATTAAATTACTAACAAGCCTTGATTAGCCCCATAAGTATTATCTGTTATATAAAGTACCTATGGTACATTTTAGAAATATTTAGTTCGCTCTTTCCTGTGAAATTTTTATCAACTCTGTTAGTGTGTCCTCAAATAAGAAAAAAGTTACTTGAATACTGGCCCAAGAAAGATGTGACTGCTTAAAAAAAGAGAAAAAATTCAAAAAGTACATTTGTTTGGGAACAACTATGCATACCCTGATCGTCTTTGTTCTCAGAATAATTTATTTACCAAAGCAATACAAAGAAAACCTTTAGAAATTTATCAGGAAGATGGGAGAGGGTAACATAAGAATTCAAACAGTCTCCTCCAAGTACAATCTCTGTTCCCATCCCTACTTCCCTAGGAGCATATCTATTGATATCTACCACTTAATTAGCATTTCCAAGTCCATTCAAATATTAGTGTCAGGCTCAGATTTCTTCTTGTTCACAAATGTATCAGAAGACACCCCGCCAAATGCTCGCAGGCATCATGGGGATCAAAACTGCCCATGCCACAATTATAGCACATCAGGAGAGATCTGACTAATTAAGGGCTTCACAAGCAATAAATCAAAGACAGGAAATAGCTTATAAACAGAGGAGTACATAACTTCCACAGGTCCCTGCACAGGCAATGAGTCCAGGGAGGAGGAAGTACATGGCATAGTGGGTAAGTGCCTGCAGGGACCAAGAAGCAGGTCAGTAAGTGCAATGGAAGGAAAAGTCATCCAAAGCCCTGGCCAGGGCAGGAAACTTCTGCTTGCTACTCTGGCTTCATTTATAGGTTCCAGGGACTGATCTTTCTCCTCAGATCCTCAGGGCAGTGGTGAGACTCTGTGCTATCCCTTAGCAGTTCCCTTAAAGCGTGCCTGCTTGTAAATGGGTCCTTTATTAAACTCTCCTCAAATGTCCCTGCTTAAGTCTGCTGTTTGTTTCCTGGGGAGTCCGTTACTGACACATCAGCCAAGTGAAGAAGGAAAGGATCAGCACAGACACACCGTAGAAGGGATCCTACAACCCATCACCAGAAACCTCCCTTCTGACTGACCTCTGCCAATTCACTGGCATTTCCAAGTCCATCTCAGTGTATTAGCATCATGCCTGTATTTCTTATTCAACAAGTATGTTATTGAAGATGTAATCGAATACTCACAGAAAACCAGTAGATGATATGAGGTCTACAGTATGCATGTCTGCACTGTGCTTCTAGCCCCCAATCTACATTTTTTTTTAAAAAAAAGGAAAATGAAATCACATTAGTCTAGTCTTTCTTAGTAAATCTGCAGTGACTCTTGGGGTCATCTCCAACTTGCATTAAGGTCCACTATCTGTTTTCATGAATTGATTCCATATTATTGCTCGTGATTGGTATCAAACTACCAATCTAATTCATCTACAAATCAGGGAAGTGAGATTCTTTTTAAAAATCGTCACCCTGGGCCAATTATAATCTCTTATATTCCACTCCATTTCTTCAAGCTCTACAAAGTAACCAGAAATCGATATAATACTGCCTTTATCACCCTGCTATATAATTAACTTATCTTGTGGTTGTTTTACCCCCTAGACTGTGAGTCCTTGAGGGCAGGGAGGATGCCTTATTCATCTTGACATCCCTGGCACCTAGCAAAACGTCAGCATGTTATAACCGTTTGCCGAATTGAATTTAAAGCACCAACGTGGTGTTTGTCAATTTCCTCATATCCTTGGGCTTCAGTTTCCTCTCACTAGGGTTAGATCCTGTGCAATCTAATATTTACCTCCTCTGAGAGAGAAACTTTCATGTGTTGAGGGAAGACAAGTACAGTGTGACTTGCTTCTGGGATGGCCTTCTGGTAGGACCATCCCTTCACCTTACATCTTCTTTTTCTCAACACAGTTATAAAGCTTTTCTTCTCTTTTGCATTTTCAGCCTTTGACACATTTCCTCCAGGCTTCTGACACCTGCACTGAGTTATCTGGCTCTTCTCCCAACACCATGTCCTTGTTCCTCTGTGAACTCATTAGAGGACTCTTCATCCAGTCATTTATACACAGGGCCACTTCCCCTTCCCTTCCCCATCACAATCCACAGCTATTATTCTACTTGAATTTCAGTTCGGAGAGCTTCCAACTTATTCAGCAGTCTTTTCGTTTCAGGCCAAACTGCTGTATTATCCACTGATTTTTCTTTTCTTTTCTTTCTTTCATTTCTGGCACAGAGGGCAAAAAACTATTCTCCACTGGCAATGATATGGATTGGGGATCCAGGGTTTTGAGTACAGCTCATGTAAATAATGCTGTTTAGAAAATCGACTTTGGACTATTGAAAAGTTGGTTTTTAAGGGCATTTTCATGAGCTCAGACATAACCTCCTCAAGTTTGAGAAGTGCATGGGGTTGGGAGAAGGAATAATTATCTTCTCTGCATCTGAAGTTCTACATGTTGTCAGATTGGGCTCTGATGTCTAAAAAGAAAGCATCTAGCAGAAAGAGTTAAGTGATAACAATTGCAATTTAAAACATCTGCTATGTGAATTGTGACATTCGCTGTCACTTTATAGGTTTGGGTTTGCAAGGTTACTCTGTAAAGCTGTTTATTCCGGCCTCATGAGACACTACACTGGGTTCCTGGAAGGAGAATGGAATTCTGGTCCCAATTTTGCCACTATTCACTGATCTAAAGCAGGAAACTTTATCTCCCTAGGGTTCAGTTACCTCCTCTTAAAATTATGTGAGCTGTAGTAAATGTTTGCTAACACCTTCCCCAGCTCTGACATTCAGTGATTCCCTGAAAGAAGCCAGTAGCTAAGGTGGTACTTTTTGTGACTAGAGTAACGAGATACTTCCACAGGTGCCTGTACCATGGCCATCGTCCAAGGGGAGGGCCTTTTATATTATTTATTTATTTTTAAAGTATTCAGCCTATGAATGAAGAATATGGTTCTGGCATCAGGCAGATTTGGGTTCAGATTCTGACTGTGTCATTTACTAGCTTGGTGAACTTGGGCTACACATGCCTGAACCTCTGTTTCTTTCTCCTTTGTTTAAATTTATTTTATTCAAGTATAGTTGATTTATAACGTTAATTTCTGCTGTACAGCAAAGTGATTCAGTTATACATACACACACACACACACACACACACACACACAGACATTCGTTTTCATATTCTTTTCCATTATAGTTTATCATAGGATTTTGAATATAGTTCCCTGTGCTATACAGTAGGAACTTATTGTTTATCCACTCTATATATAATAGTTTGCATCCGCTAACCCCAAACTCCCAATCCATCCCTCCCCTACCTCGCCTCACCCTTGGCAACCACCAGTCTGTTCTTTATGTTTGTGAGTCTGTTTCTGTTTCGTAGATAAGTTCATTTGTGTTATGTTTTAGATTCCACATATAAGTGATATCATATGATATTTGTCTTTCTTTTTCTGACTTACTTCACTTAGTATGATAGTCTCTAGGGCCATCCATGCGGCTGCATGAACCTCTGTTTCTTCTTCTGTAAAATTGGGATCCAAATAATACCTACTCTGTGAGATTGTTGTGAAGGTCAAAAGAAAAAACACATGTAAAGCACCCAGCTCAGTGAGTGCCATGTGGTAAATTCTCAATAGATGTAGCAATATTAACATAACTGTAAAAGTAAGAATGACTACAGATGGAACTACTATAGAAGGATTACTAAGAATCTCTGATGGGCCAGACATAGAAAAGACGTAGACTCTTATTTTCTTATTCTTTTAGAAGAGACCCACCCCAAAGCTAGCCTAATTCTGGTTCAGAATCTTCTCCTTAGATCCTTAAGAGGTCAGTACTTTTATCGTCCCAACCTCTTATTCCTTTAAGCAGGGAGTTTCCTTCAACTTACTAGCCGGGCCGCTCTGGCCTTTTCCATCCAGGTTATACAAAGAAATTCTCTCCTGAAGTTCCTGATGGTACTTCTTTTGATATTTATCTGGATCCCACATCATTTTATATTACGTAGAGGCACCTCTTAAATTAAATACATACTGAACGTTTGTGTGAAAACATTTTCTTACACACTGAAGAGGACACAGAGACACAGCTGGCCTTAGCAGCTATGTGGATGTGTTAAAGGTGAGTAAAATAAGACATATTTAAAGTGCATAATGCTATGAGGCTACAAAGCCTACTGTATTAGGAGGGGGCATCTGAGATGACTTGAAGAATCAGTAACATTTTATCAGGCAAAATTGATAGGGGAGGGCTGCTTGAGAAGGCAAAAATAAAAATATAGCTAGAAGAAAGCATTGCCATGGTTGTGAGTCAGTAGTAGTTCAGTGTGGGTGCACTGGACTCATTAGAGTAGAAAACTGAGAACCAATAAATGTTCTTAAGCATTGGAGGATATGACCTGAGATGGACAGAAGTGATATATTTGTTCAGCAGGGTATACTGAGCCCCTATCATATGCCATACAAGTGAGGGTCTTTAATATATAAATGACAGTGTTTGTGATAGCATCTGAATTAATACCTGCTCAGATGGGAGACTCAGGGCCACGTGGGTGGTGAGTCTCAGAAACATTCTTTAGCTTCCTTAGGTCTTCAGTTTCTAATAGCCAACATTTATTGAAAGTTTCTCTATATGCCCGGAATTATGTTACATGCTTTTCAAGAATAACTAGATTATCATACTAGTCTTATGAGGCAGGTACTATTATCCCACTTGACAGCCAGAGAACTGAGGTTCTAACTGAGGTTCCTAACTGAGGTTCTAACTGAGGTTCCTAACTGAGGTTCCTAAATGGTAAATTTTAGCTCAAGATTTTATACCAGAAAATCACATAAACAGAAGTCAAACCCAAGTTGGTCTCATTCTGGAATTCTACTCTCAGCCACTATGTTACGTTCCCTCTCTTAACCACTTTTCACCCCATGAAAACACCAAGACCCCTTAATTATAGAGAAGTAGGAAAAGGATGTGAGAATCTCACTCTCAGCTTCTCATTTCTCCACCGCAGACCTGTCCAGCTTTCATGCACCCGTGTCAAGGCATCACCCTCACCCACACTCTCAACACAGAGGAAGGTGTAAAGATAGTTTTAAAGTTGGAAATATTTTCACACATTATCCAAATGTGCAAAAAACCTAAATGCCTAATGCGTCTATTTAGTTGTTTGGCAAAGTGTGCTTTTGATAACCTCCTTACCCAGGCTGTTCTATAAAAGGAATATCTGGGAAGCACCGATTTGAACTTTTATATATACTTGTTAGCGTGCTATTTAAGGTCGGAAGGTGTTAAAATTGGTCCCCTGCTATTTATTTTTATATTTTCTTGAAAAAAATCTCTCATGAAATCTGGCTTATTTCTATATTATTTTTATATGTTCCAATATTTCTATTATTTACTTCTAGTTTCTGGGTTACAGATTCTATTTAAGAACTGGTTTCTTCTGGCAAGGTTAGAGAGGGTGTGAGCTGAGATTTTAGCTAAGAACACACATTCTATTTTAATGTATTTTCACAGAGCAGCTGGCCAAACTCCAATTTGCTAGTATGTTTATCATATTTTCTAAAACCAAGGAGTTATTTTCCAGAGACATTTTTTCCATTATTATAACCCCATATCCTTTCTCGTTAATTTTTCTTTCCTTATCTTAAGCTTGTTATATTCTTGATGATTTCACCATTTAACTTTGGGGTACATGTACCAAATGAGGAAAACATTTAAAAATTATGTTATAATATAAACAAATGATGTGTCTAATTATAAATGTATTTAAACCTGAGGACCATATTCCAGAATTTTCACAGCAGCTCTTTATATTTTAAATGTGAAATCCCTATGTTAAAACTATGTGTGAAAAACAGTTTTTTAATATTTATAATGGCTTTATTCATAATCACCCAAAACTGAAAAAAGCTCAAATGTCAATCAACAGGTGAATGGATGAACAAAACGGTGGTATATCCATCCATACAATAGAATATTATTCAGCAATGAAAAGGAACAACTACTGATACAATATAGATTAATCTCGGGTGCATTATGTTAAATAAAAGAAGCTAAACTTAAAAGACTACATTCTATGTGATTCCTTGAAAAACATTTTTAAGTAGCAATGAAATTGTCTATGGTGATTTGACAACTCCAGCAATGAAACCTGGGTACTCTAACATTTTATGATTCTGTTATTCTATTACTACTTGTAGGTGAATCAATGCTTTCCAGACTATAGTGGGAAAAAAAAAAAAAATCATGTTCCTAACTAAAGCAGCCTGAGTCGGAAGATGAGCTAAAATAATTCTTACACTGGAGTGTTAGATGAATACTCATAATTTTTTAAAAAAGAAAAAATATAATTATCTATCTTATGGTTTAACAGTGATCAATTCCAATGAGATCTTACTTTCTCCACATGGAAAATACTTAAGAATATGTGCAGATAACACTGTAGATATCGGTAAGTGAAATAAATCTGGAATTCAATTTCTAGCAATAATATTATCTAAAGCTACATCTAACCAACTACTTGAAAACTCGTTAGGGATGGGGCCCTGAAACATTAAAGTCAACAGCTGGATATTATTTCACTTTTTTGTGAATTTATAATAAGAAAAATAACTACCGCATGTCAGAAGTGCTTGCAAACTCAGAACCAGAACTTTCTCTCTTCGTAGATAGAGAGGTGCTGGGGCAAGCATCTTCTTTTTATCAAAATACTCTCTTGTATTTAGTCTTTCAAATATTTCAAAAATCTTAAGACTTCAATGCGCATGTGTCTCCTGTCTTTAGGGAAAGCCTGCTTTGCTCATGTCTGCTAGCCAAGACTGTCTATCTCACCTCCTGGGACATGTATTAAGGATTCTTGCAGGGATTGGGCTCCATTATCTCCCAAAGCACCAAATTCAGTTTCAGTGTTCCAGCATTCAGGGACCATTAAAACATTTAGTCTTGCCTAACTGACAGGCCCCATCAGTTATGTAAATATGCCCTGGGCCCGTGGAAGTAGAGCACTATGACATCCACGGCAACCCTCTGGGTGTTCCCCCAGTAAGTGCCCTTGGAGCCTCACGCTTTCATGCAACACGCATTTCCGAGAAACTCTTTTATGCAAATAGCCACCCCATTCCCTGAGGATACTGAAACATAAATATGGGGATCAGAAGATCGTTTGGTAAAAATGAACTAATGTCATCAGTAAAAGAAAGTCGGATTCATTCCTACCTTCTAGGAGTGAATTGCCCATAAGGATGCATATATTCAAAGCTTGTTGTCTAGAGTCTGGGAGACCATAAAATGTTATCTAAACAGGACACTCTTGAAAGTAAAGACAGCATTATGAATAGGTATCCCAGAACAACAGGCCTGAACTGGAACAACCAAACCAGGCAAACTAGGAGGTATGGTCACCCTGACTAAAATTTTCCAAGTTCATCTTCACATTGGGAATAGCCTCTTGACCAGAAGAACTCTGCTGGGATAAGGACTTTCCAAACACTTTCTGATTGTCATGCTGTTTTATGTAGGTTAATTAATTCAAATAGGTTATACTAGAATCCTACAGAACTCAAAAGAAGCTGTTTTTTAAGATAGTTTAACAACTATACTATGGTCCAAATTTGTGTTCAGAATGTAAACTACTTCCCTCATTTCAAAGTATATTGAGAGTTGGAAGAAATATCACACAACAGATGCCAAAGACTGACAACAAAGTTAACTGATGCCATTGGAAATAACTAACATTTCTATACTATGTGTAATAATAATACACAGTAGTCCCCCCTAATCTGTGAGGGATATGTTCTAAGATCTCCAGTGGATGCCTAAAACCTTGGACAGTACTGAAACATACGTACTATGTTTTATTCTATACACACTTATGATAAAGTTTTATTTATAAATTAGGCACAGTAAGAAAATATCAAAATTGCCAGCATCACTACTCTTGCCTTTTGAGGTCATTATTAAGTAAAATAAGGGTTACATGAACACAAGCACTGAGATACCTCAACAATCGATCTGATAACCTAGACAGCTACTGAGTAAGTAACTAATGGATGAGTAGTGTGTGCAGTGTGCCTACACTGGACAAAGGGATGACTCACGTCTTCGGCAGGTAGGCTCTAGATTTCAGCATGCTACTTAGGCATGCAACTTAAAATTTATAGCGTCTGCTTCCAGGTCAGCTGAGGGGTGGACACTGGGGAGGAGGTGCACCAGCCCCGAGTGACAGGAGGAGCCCCGACGACATTGAACAGCCCTGGGGTTGAGTAGAGGTGAGAAACAGGCTCAGAGAGATTTCGGCTGTGCTGGGTTCCACAACCATCAAGTGACTGAGGTATCACTTCATCCGGTTCTTCTGACTTTAAACCCTTCTGTTCTCTCAAGTGTCGGGTACCTGTCACAGTTCCCCAACCAGGGATCGAACTCATGCCCCCTGCAGTGGGAGTGCAGACTCTTAACCACTGGATTGCCAGAGAATTCCCCAGAATCTGCCTTTTACCAAGTCTCCTCCTGCCAACCAGCTGTGTGGCTAACAGGGTCCTGGTGTTCTGGCCAGGTGTCAGGCCTGAGCCACTGAGGTGGGAGAGCCGAGTTCAGGACATTGGACCACCAGAGACCTCTGGGCCGCACGTAACAGCAAATGGTGAAAGCTCTCCCAGAGATCTCCATCTCAATGCAAAGACCCAGCTCCACTCAAAGACCACGAAGCTACAGTGCTGGACACCCAATGTCAAATAACTAGCAAGACAGGAACATAACCCCACCCATTAGCAGAGAGGCTGCCTAAAATCATAATAAGTTCACAGACACCCCAAAACACACCACCAGACGTGGTCCTGCCCACCAAAAAGACAAGATCCAGCCTCATTCACCAGAACACAGGCACAAGTCCCCTCCACCAGGATGCCTACACAACCCACTGAATCAACCTTACACACTGCAGGCAGACACCAAAAACAATGGGAAGTATGAACCTGCAGCCTGCAAAAAGGAGAGCCAAACACAGTAAGCTAAGAAAAATGAGAAGACAGAGAAACACACAGCAAATGAAGGAGCAAGGCAAAAACTCATCAGACCAAACAAATGAAGAGGAAATGGGCAGTCTACCTGAAAAAGAATTCACAGTAATGATGGTAAAGATGATCCAAAATCTTGGAAATAGAATGGAGAAAATATAAGAAACGTTTAACAAAGACCTAGAAGAACTAAAGGGCAAACAAACAGTGATGAACAACACAATAAATGAAATTAAAAATTCTCTAGAAGGAATCAATAGCAGAATAACTGAGGCAGAAGAAAGGATAAGTGACCTGGAAGATAAAATAGTGGAAATAACTACTGCAGAGCAGAATAAAGAAAAAAGAATGAAAAGAATTGAGGACAGTCTCAGAGACCTCTGGGGAAACATTAAATGCACCAATATTCAAATTATAGGGGTCCCAGAAGAAGAAGAGAAAAAGAAAGGGACTGAGAAAATATTTGAAGGGGTTATAATTGAAAATTTCCCTAATATGGGGAAGGAAATAGTCAATCAAGTCCAGGAAGTGCAGAGAGGCCCATACAGGATAAATCCAACAGAAGCAGCCAAGACACATATTAATCAAATTATCAAAAATTAAATACAAAGAAAAAACATTAAAAGCAGCAAGGGAAAAGCAACAAATAACATACAAGGGAATCTCCATAAGGTTAACAGCTGATCTTTCAGCAGAAACTCTGCAAGACAGAGGGGAGTGGCAGGACATATTTAAAGTGATGAAAGGGAAAAACCTACACCCAAGATTAATCTACCCAGCAAGGATCTCATTCAGATTCAACAGAGAAATTAAAACATTTACAGACAAGCAAAAGCTAACAGAATTCAGCTCCACCAAACTGCTTTACAACAAATGCTAAAGGAACTTCTCTAGGTAGGAAACACAAGACAAGGAAAAGACCTACAATAACAAACCCAGAACAATTGAGAAAATGGTAATAGGAACATACATATCGATAACTAGCTTAAATGTAAATGGATAAAATGCTCCAACAAAAAGACATAGACTGGCTGAATGGATACAAAAACAAGACCCATATATATGCTGTCTACAAGAGACACACTTCATACGTAGGTACACATGCAGACTTAAAGTGAGGGGGTGGAAAAAAATATTCCATGCAAATGGAAATCAAAAGAAAGCTGGAGAAGCGATTCTCATATCAGACAAAATAGACTTTTATAAGGGACGAGGAAGGACATGAGAATCAAGGGATCAATCCAAGAAGAAGGTATAACAATTGTAAATATTTATGCATCCAACATAGGAGCACCTCAATACATAAGGCTAATGCTAACAGCCATAAAAGGGGAAATCGACAGTAACACAATCATAGTAGGGGACTTTACCACCCCACTTTCACCAGTGGACAGATCATCCAAAATGAAAATAAATAAGGAAACACAAGCTTTAAATGATACATTAAATAAGATAGATTTAATTGATATTTATAGGACATTCCCCCCAAAAACAACAGAATACACTTTCTTCTCAAGTGATCAAGGAACATTCTCAAGGATAGACCATATCTTGGGTCACAAGTCAAGCCTTGGTAAATTTAAGAAAACTGAAATCATATCAAGTATCTTTTCTGACCCCAATGCTATGAGACTAGATATCAATTACAGGAAAAAATCTGTAAAAAATATAAACACATGGAGACTAAATAATACACTACTAAATAACCAACAGATCACTGGAGAAATCAAAGAGGAAATCAAAAAATACCTACAAACAAATGACAATGAAAACACGATGACCCAAAACCTACGGGATACACCAAAAAGCAGTTCTAAGAGGGAAGTTTATAGCAATATAGTTCTACCTCAAGAAACAAGAAACATCTCAAATAAACAACATAATCTTACACTTAAAGCAATTAGAGAAAGAAGAACAAAAAACCCCCAAAGTTAGCAGAAGGAAAGAAGTCATAAAGATCAGATCAGAAATAAATGAAAAAGAAATGAAAGAAACAATAGCAAAGATCAATAGAACTAAAAGCTGGTTCCTTGAGAAGATAAACAAAATGTATAAACCATTAGCCACATTCATCAACAAAAAAAGGAAGAAAACTCAGATCAATAGAATTAGAAATGAAAAAGGGGAACTAACAACTGTCACTGCAGAAATATAAAGAACCATGAGAGATTACTACAAGCAACTATATGGCAATAAAATGGACAACCTAGAAGAAATGGACACATTCTTAGAAAGCACAACCTTCCGAGATTGAACCAGGAAGAAACAGAAAATATAAAGAGACCAATCACAAGCACTGAAATGGAAACTGTGATTAAAAATCTTCCAACAAACAAAAGCCCAGGACTAGATGGCTTCACAGGTGAATCCTATCAAACATTTAGAGAAGAGCTAACACCCATCCTTCTCAAACTCTTCCAAAATATAGCAGAGGAAGAAACACCCCCAAACTCATTCTACAAGGCCACCATCACCCTGATATCAAAACCAGACAAAGATGTCACAAAAAAAGAAAACTACAGGCCAATATCACTAATGAAGATACATGCAAAAATCCAATGCAAAATACTAGCAAGCAAAATCCAACAGCACATTAAAGGGATCATACACCATCATCAAGTGAGGTTTATCCTAGGAAGGCAAGGATTCTTCAATATGCACAAATCAATTAATAGGATACACCATATTAACAAATGAAGGAGAAAAACCATATGATCATCTCAATAGATGCAGAGGAAGCTTTCGACAAAATTCAACACCAACGTATGATAAAAACCCTCCAGAAAGTAGGCACATAGGGAACTTACCTCAACATAATAAAGGCCGTATATGGCAAACCCACAGCCAACATCATCCTCAATGGTGAAAAACTGAAACCATTTTCACTAAGATCAGGAACAAGACAAGGTTGCCCACTCTCACCACTATTATTCAACATAGTTTCGGAAGTTTTAGCCACAGCAATCAGAGAAGAAAAAGAAATAAAAGGAATACAAATTGGAAAAGAAGAAGGAAAACTGTCACTGTTTGCAGATGACATGATAGTATACATAGAGAATCCTAAAGATGCTATCAGAAAACTATTACAGCCAATCAATGAATTTGGTAAAGTAGCAGGATACAAAATTAATGCATAGAAATCTCTGGCATTCCTATACACTAATGATTAAAAATCTGAAAGAGAAGTTAAGTAAACACTCCCATTTACCACTGCAACAAAAAGAATAAAATATCTAGGAATAAACCTACCTAAGGAGACAATAGACTTGTATGCAGAAAACTATAAGATACTGATGAAAGAAATTAAAGATGATACAAACAGATGGAGAGATATACCATGTTCTTAGATTGGAAGAATCAACATTGTGAAAATGACTATACTACCCAAAGCAATCTACAGATTCAGTGCAATCCCGATCAAACTAGCAATGGCATTTTTCATAGAATTAAAACAAAACACTTCACAATTTGTATGGAAACACAAAAGATCCTGAATAGCCAAAGAAACCTTTAGAAAGAAAAACGGAGCTAGAGGAATCAGGCTCCTGGACTTCAGACTATACTACAAAGCTACAGTAATCAAGCCAGTATGGTACTGGCACAAAAACAGAAATATAGATCAATGGAAAAGGATAGAAAGCCCACAGATAAACCCATGAACCTATGGTCACCTTGTTTTTGATAACTTAGGCAAGAATATACAATGGAGAAAAGACAGCCTCTTTAATAAGTGGTGCTGGGAAAAATGGACAGCTACATGTAAAAGAATCAAATTAGAACACTCCTTAACACCATACACAAAAATACACTCAAAATGGATTAAAGACCTAAATGTAAGGCCAGACACTATAAAACTCTTAGAGAAAAACATAGGCAGAACACTCTATAACATGAATCCATGAATCACAGCAAGGTCCTTTTTGACCCACCTCCTAGAGAAATGGAAATAAAAACAAAAATAAACAAATGCCAAATGCGACCTAATGAAACTTAAAAGGTTTTGCACAACAAAGGAAACCATAAACAAGATGAAAAGACAACCCTCAGAATGGGAGAAAATATTTGCAAATGAAGCAACTGACAAAGGATTAATCTCCAAAATTTACAAGTAGCTTATGCAGCTCAATATCAAAAAAACAAACAACCCAATCCAAAAATGGTCAGAAGACCTAAATAGACATTTCTCCAAAGAAGATATACAGATTGCCAACAAACACATGAAAAGATGCTCAACACTAATCATTAGAGAACTGCAAATCAAAACTACAATGAGGTATCACCTCACACTGGTCAGAATGGCCATCATCAAAAAATCTACAAACGATAAATGCTGGAGAGTGTGTTGAGAAAAGGGAACCCTCTTGCACTGTTGGTGGGAATGTAAATTGATACAGCCACTACGGAGAACAGTATGGAGGTTCCTAAAAAAAACTAAAAATAGGACTACCAGACGACCCAGCAATCCCACTACTGGTCATATACCCTGAGAAAACCATAATTCAAAAAGAGTCGTGTACCACAGTGTTCACTGCGGCTCTATTTACAATAGACAGGACATGGAAGCAACCTAAGTGTCCAACAGATGAATGGATAAAGAAGATGTGGCACATATATACTATGGAATATTACTCAGCCAGAAAAGGAAATGAAATTGAGTTATTTGCAGTGAGGTGGCTGGACCTGCAGACTGTCATACAGAGTGAAGTAAGTCCGAAAGAGAAAACAAATACCATATGCTAACACATATATATGGAATCTAAAAAAAAAAAAAAAAAGGGCTTCCCTGGTGGCGCAGTGGTTGGGAGTCCGCCTGCCGATGCAGGGGACGCGGGTTCGTGCCCTGGTCCGGGAAGATCCTACATGCCACGGAGTGGCTGGGCCCGTGAGCCATGGCTGCTGTGCCTGCGCGTCCGGAGCCTGTGCTCCACAATGGGAGAGGCCACAACAGTGAGAGGCCCACGTACAGAAAAAAAAAAAAAAAAAAAAAAAAGGTTCTGAAGAACCTAGAGACAGGACAGGAATAAAGATGCAGATGTAGAGAATGGACTTGAGGTCATGGGGAGGGGGAAGGGTAAGCTGGGACGAAGTTAGAGAGTGAAATGGACATACATACACTACCAAATGTAAAATAAGTAGCTAGTGGGAAGCAGCCGCATAGCACAGGGAGATCAGCTTGGTGCTTTCTGACCACCTAGAGGGGTGGGATAGAGAGGGAGACACAAGAGAGAGGGGATTTGGGGATACATGTATACATATAGCTGATTCACTTTGTTATACAGCAGCAACTAACACAACCTTGTAA
The DNA here is from genome assembly GCF_949987515.2 of Delphinus delphis. Lineage (NCBI taxonomy): Eukaryota > Metazoa > Chordata > Mammalia > Artiodactyla > Delphinidae > Delphinus > Delphinus delphis. Next base: position 39,219,007 of record NC_082698.1, on the reverse strand, counting down.
AGCAATTACACTCCAATAAAGATGTTAAAAAGATTAAAATTTACAGATTGCTTCTTTCTGGAATTTTCCATTTAATAATTTTCAGACTGCAGTTGACCATGGGTAACTGAAACCACAGATAAGGGGGAAGTACTTTAATGATATTTGAATTATCGGTGTAACAGGTTATAATTGCCTAGAATTTAAAAGTTATCACATTTATTGATTAACTTGGTCCTTTCATGCCTGTGAGGTAGCCAGCTAGGAATTATGCTTATTGTGCAGATGAAGAATGTGAGACTAATGGGTCAAATGTGCTATGCAACATCATACTATGGGTTTAGAACCAACTGCTCTTATTCGTAGAGCAGTGGTTCTCAAGGTATATCAGTACCATCTAGCATCTTGTTAGAAATCCAAATTCTTGTTCCAAAGTGCCACCAGAAACTCTGGGAGTGGGGCAAGCAATCTGTGTTTTAACAAGCCCTCTAGGTGATTCTGATGTGCTCAAAATCGAGAACCCCTGACCTAGGGAATAATGAACATCTGCAAATACCCTCTACCTCCCAGATGTTAGAAATGTAATTTTTTTTCAGCTTTAACCCCTTCTGATGGAAATTTTTCTAATTTGTTTTACATGCTTTCCTATTTTTGTAGAGATAGATTACATACATAAGTTAATCAATTTTCAGCATGTTGATGATATATAGTTATTTTAAAAATCTATCTCCTCATTTTCGTGTCTCCTTGTCACTTATTTTTGTTTTTTCTGATATCCTTTGAAGAAAATAGAAAACTATGCTTCTGGAATTTTATTTTAAAGTCATCGTAAGACTTTGAAAGAAACTTTGCAAAGGAATGTCTTCAGCAGTGGGGCTTCATGGTATCTATCTCTGGGGAGTTAAGTGAAGAAAACTAAAAGAATTTCTATGAAATGCAGATGGTAATTTATGAGATAATATTTAGAATGGCAATAATTAGTATTTTCCAAAAATATAAGTTGGTTTTATATTGAAAGATGCAAACTGATTTAGGACATACTGCGCAGAAGTAACTTAACATAACCGAGCTCTGTAAATATTTAGAGAGATAAAATTTGCCATTCTGGACAAAGAGGAATAGAATAGTTAAACACCTAGTCTTAAAACTGAGAAACAAAGAAGAAAATATTTGCCTTTCCAGCTCCCCAGTAAGTAAGACAAAGGCAAAGTCATTTCAAACAGAACTTAGCTGGTGGTTTGGAGCCTCTGCTTCTTTGATTAAGCAGTTTGTGTTGGTACAGGAGACAACCCTGGCTTCCTGCATGGAATACGGTCTCAGGAAGAATACATAGCTCGCACTCATCAGATCACAGGGAAAGGACTGGTTTGAATTTCCAGATCCAGGTCATATTCAATACAAAATCAAAATTAATTCTAGTGATCTTCTTTCAAGCTACTTAAGAATGGCATATATTCTTAGTTATGTAAAATGTGTCTATTCATAGCCCATGAAACATGAAAAAAGAATTTGTCCAATGTATCTGGTCATCAATTTTGGCAAAGAACGTAAGTTGATTTTCTGTGGGTTTTTTTTTTTTTTTTTGGAGATAGGCTTCTAATTTTTTCCTTTTCCATTCAGAAATGAAACTTTTGGCTGACTTGAATGTTTTCTGGCTGAGACTCATTGAGGGAAAAAAATGACAAAAAAAGGGCTGTAGACTTTTATTGATCAACTACTATTTAAAAGGACATTTTCTCTCTGCTGCCTGTTACTGCTTTACTTCCCTTTTGCTAAAAGAAAATTATTTTATCTTCCTGTGCTATCCTTGTACTTAATGTGGAGAGTAAAAGTGACAAATTAAAACTATATATTCATAGAGCAGAGATGAATCATGCTTGGTAAGAAAAACTAAAAGTTCAAGTTCAACCCAGGAAACAAAGCTAAGATTGCTTCTTATTTTTATATTTTTGCGTTGCGTTGGAATGTATTAGTAGCAATATTTGTTCTAAGACATTTTACAGGAGAGAGAGAGAGGGAGAGAGAGAGAGAGAGAGAGAGAGAGAGAGAGAGAGAGAGAGAGGGAGGGAAAACTCTTTACTGATAGTTTCTTCAATTAGCTCTCCAAGAAGGAAATTGCCTCTCACTGTCGTGGCCTCTCCCATTGCGGAGCACAGGCTCCGGACGCGCAGGCTCAGCGGCCATGGCTTATGGGCCCAGCCGCTCTGCGGCATGTGGGATCCTCCCGGACCGGGGCACGAACCCGTGTCCCCTGCATCGGCAGGCAGACTCTCAACCACTGCACCACCAGGGAAGCCCTAACATTATATTTTTGAAAGGGTTGAATTTTCCTTACAAAGAAGAAGCAAACATCTAATGCCTTTCAGTGCAATTGGGGTAGAAAAGAATAATCATCCCAAACTGGAAAAGGGATTCATCCGTTAAAGAGAAACAGAAGGTATTACTCTGAGAAAGTCTGGTGGGTATCACAGTAGGGAAGTGGGTTGTACTATCATATAAAACCTTGAAGGATAGGAGAATATTTGATAACCATTGATGAATTCAGACAGACTGACCTAAGCCCACGGCTTTGAGAAGTTAAGTAGCTGTCCCAAGTCGCACAGCTGGGCAAAAATGCTCCATGGCCAGATTCGGCACTAAATAGACCCCTAACTTGAAATGACCCATGTGGGTTTGGAAAATATGCATCTCAGTTCTGACTCTGATGAACTTAAAGAAACCTTTCCCCAAACTTTCAGGATGGTGTTATTTTTCCAGACTCTTGAGAAGAGGATGAATCAGATTTATATGATTCATAAGAAGAAAGAAACAAGATATCTGAGTGTCATGAGGCAAATTTATCACTGCTACCCATAGAGAACACTGGAAGAAATGGTACACCTTGTAGAATTTGGTACTAACATCAAGGGGATATTTCATTGGGATGCAAAATCACTCTCCCTTTAATAGTATAATAATATTTCTCAAACTTCCCTCATTTATCTCAGTCACCTATTATGGCTATTGCTCACATGAATTATCTGAGTTCCTCATTTACATTGATACTTTAAGCATACACATTGAGTTAAAGAATTGCATTCATCCCCTTCTTGCTTAGTAATGTGATGTTGCTTATTTTAATGAAAATAATCCTTTTCAAGTATTAAAGAATGCCATCTGGTTCTGATAATCAAGAATTTGGTGAACACATCCATGTTTACTCTAGACTTACAAGTTTTAATAACATTCTATCTGGAATACATTTCCCATACTGGGATACTAACTACTTTTATCACACCCTAATACTGAATCCCTTCTAGTCTTTTGATTGTCTTAGAGGTTACTTAGAATGATCTCATATTACATATTTGAATGTAGAAATAAATTCCAAATTATAGTCATGGACACAGGATTATATGTGTAAAATGGGATGTTCTCATCAAGACTCTTTGGTTGTAGGAAACAGAAACTCACTCAAGGCAGATTAGGTAGACAGGAGTTTACTAGGTGGACATAACAATGTCAAGCACGGTCACAGAAAAACTGAAGGAGAATGTCAGATACCAAGGTCACTCCTGCCAGCTCTCTCACTCAGTTCTGCTTCTATAATCTCCACTGCATTCCCATCCCAACCTCACCCTTCACTTTCTAGTGCATACGTGTCTTGTTTACGTGCAGCGTGGTCCCCTACACAGACCATTCTGCATATAACATTCTAATTTTGGGGTTCATCACTGACTGGCTTAAGTCTTTGTGTGTTCAAGTCCTTAAGAGAAATAACCTGACTGACCTCTGTCCAATGAATAGATTAGCTCACTTCTGATTAGGGCTTCACCCCAATCAATTAATCGTGGTGAAGAATGGGTCTCCTGATAAGGGGGCTGCCACTGCCAGGAACCACGGGAGAGGCTGATCCTCTAGAAGGGGCTGTGGACTCTAGCAGGCAAAGAAACATGTTTAGTACAGGTCAGGACAAGAATTTGCACTTGATTTTAATCAGTTCTTGAATAATGCCCGATATTCCAGAAACTGTGCCATCACGTCTGTTTGGTCCTTTTGTCAAGAATTATTATTCTGTTTCATTGCAGTCTTTTCTCTCAAAGGGCAATAAGATAATAAATATTGTCACTGTTGATTCTGTAGATTTTCACACGACAATTGGTATGGAAGAACAATGATCTGGGTGTGAAGTGTGAAATGCTTACTGTAATATTACAGAGTCTGAAAAAATTAAGCATAAAACATACATACACACAAACACACACACACTCCATACATTTTTTCTAAGTACATACCATTTAGCATCCCCTTTTGCGTTAAAGTATATGTCAAATAGGAGCATGCCATACCTGGTAAACAGCTGTTTCTTAAGTAACCAACTCCAACTCCTTATCAAAATTAAAAACAGCACAACCAATCCTGCTAAATTACTCATACCTGCAATTATTAATGTGTCTGTCATTAAAAGGCCATATGTTAGGTTTTGCCAACAAACCAGCACAGAGGTTCGGCTTAAGTACATTGTCACAGATAAATCAGTCTGTTCTACTTTTAGAGTCCTGGATACAGCTCTGCTGGAGCTCACAGATTTAGTTTGTACACACACATGCCCTCAGAAATTGCTCCCCTCCCTGCATAAGTCTCCACTGTGAACCTCTTTTATTACCTTTAGTTTACCAAGTGAGAAGCAGTCAGTCAAAATCACTTGACAATGCGTCAGTCTGTGGAATCATGTAGAACTATAAAGGTATGAGTGTTTACTGTTTTCAAGAATAGAGGCAGTAAAAATGAGACTGGTAGACTGTGACCTTGCCAAAAAAACCCATAAATCCTCAGGCTGTTAACCAGGATAAAATGCAGTGTTTTTATCTGGGGTTTTGTCAGATTCTCTAATAAATGCTATTATATGACAAGGAAAATATATATTTATACTGTGATGTAAAACTCAGCTTGAGAGCCAGTTAAGGGCAATCGGATCAGTTACTAATTCCCCAGGAAACATCAAATCCAAAAACCTGTAGAGAAAAAGAAAATCTCAGACCTCACCAAATAGCTCCAGAATGATCTGAGCTCATTAGAAGGTCCAGTTCAAGATGAGGCTTTTCAGTTTGTGTGTGTGTGTGTGTGTGTGTGTGTGTGTGCGCACGCGTGTGCGCACACATGTATGGTCAGCTCATGTTCAAGGGCAGAGCTTAACAAAAATGGATGGTTCCAATGAAAGGCAGTTTCCATACACCACTGAATACAACTGAAAGAAATCCAGGTTCAAGTAGCAAAGGAATGACCATGTGTTTGTGGTGGGGAAGAAATATGCTTCGAAGAGACTAGAAGTTAGGCTTCCACAGGGACAGATAAGAAACACAAACACACAGTTTAACAACTCACTCTGACATGGCAATAAAGACTGAACATTCACGAGTCCCAAAGGTGGGCGCTTCTTTGACTTGATCTGTTTCAATGCTCTAAGTATTTGGTTCCAGCACTCGTGTTACCTTCCCTTTTGCCACTAATGTTTCTGTTATTTTTTTTTTCATTAGGAAATTATACAACTTTAATAAGAAAGCAACTGAGGATTGTTCTCTGAAAATTAACTTCAGCAAATTTTAGCACAAAATATGTTTGCTGTAATCAGGACGCAGCAGACCCAGCCTAGAGACTTTTTACCTCCTGGAACGAATAAAGGACTCCTTCTCCCTTTTCACTCCCAAGAAGAAGGGCTAAGGCAGACCTTACCCAGATGGCCAGGACCTGCATAGGTAAATTCCAGGCTTCATAGCTAATGGTTACCAGGCTACTCAGGGCAGCTGAAACTCTGGTGAAACTCTTCCAAACTGGGAAGCCCTCCGTGAGTACATTTCAGAAGGGCTTTCTCCTTTAAAGAGACTATTTAAATCTTTAGCATGAACCAGACACTTTTCTCACATGATTTTATTAATTCTCACAAGAACCTAAAAGGTCAATATTATATCTTAAGATGTTTTAAAAAATTATATCAGCAATATGTTTTTCATAAAAATAAAAACAGTAAAGAAAACTATGAAGTGAAAAGTAAATACTACCCCTATTCACAAATAAGCTGGAGCTCTCATCAAAATTCCCAAAGGTAATCTCTATTACCAGTTCTTTGGATATCTCCCAGAAATCTTCTATGCATGTGTCTTTGTGTGCATTTTTTTATACTCTTCTGAAACATTTCATTTCACACTATATCCTGGACATCTCCTCATATCTAATTTATTCACATTCCCCATATCAAACTCATTTTCCCATATCTAATTTCCCACTTCTAATTCATTTGCATTCTCTTTCATAGCTATATAATGTTCCACAGGATAGACATTAATCTAATTTATACTACCTTTCTCAATATTAGTGTCTAGTTTTTTACTTTTACTAATAATGACTCAGAATATCTGTGTACTTGTGTGAATATAATATTTATAATTGATATTTCTTGGTTAAAATTAGGGACAGCTTAAATTTTTATAGACATCATTAAATTTCTGAAGCAAAGGTTTTCGCTTCATTTTATTCTGTGGGAAAATAGGCTCAGAGAAGTTAAGATACATTGCAGAGGTCACAAAATCTGGTGAGCAAAGTTGCAGAGCAAGGATTTGAAATCTGGTTTATATGGCTCCAAGTTTCACCATTTTCACCCTTGTCACCTGACTTCCTAAAACCTTAAAGGTCTAATAAAGAGTCTAATATGTAGTTCTTAAATTGCTAGAAGGAATAGAGTCAGTTTGGTAGAGCATGAACAATGAAAAATTTACCCAGGATGAGACAAACTATTGATCATTTCTTCCTTACCAGGAAAATGATATTCCAAGAATATTTAAATATACTATCATTCATTCATTTATAAAATAATAATTGAGCACCTCTTCTCTGGAAAGCATAGTATTACACCGAGACCCATTATGAACAAGATTGACAGGTTTTCTAAATTTTAGTGGAAACCCAAGACATTAACCAAATCATATTAAAATTAATGTAAAATTCTAATTGACAAGTACAATCGTATCAGTGATAGATGAGCTTATAACAGGATTTCATGTAGGCAAGGGCTCAGAATAGAATTCTTCCAGGTAATGTCAACTATGTTGAAATCTATAGGACAGCTGGGTGTAACTAGAGGTATGATGGGGAAGAACAAATCTGACTCCATACTGGATCTGTTTCTTTTAATTTAAACTTTGTATTCTACTGCTTTTGCTACAAGTATTCTTTGCTTTTGCTACAAGCTTTATCACTAAAGGGATGTTGCCTATAGCTTAAAGTTTATATGATGACCCATCTCTGGGAACCCTGCCTCCCAAGCCTGAGAGTTAAGCTAAAATACCTTTGTTTAGCTCACAGGAAACATCCTGACCAGGCCCACCTGTGAATGGCTGCAGGAAGGAAGAAATTAACACATCCCCTCTGGGGTCTGGTCAGAGCCAGGAAATATTTGCAACAACTCATCACCTTTTTCACTTTACCTCTTCACCTCCTCCTCTTTGTTCTAGAAAAGAAACTAGCATTCAAATCCTGGGCAAGATGGTTCTTTGGGACACTAGTCCACCATCTTCTTGGTCTGCTGGCTTTCCGAATAAAGTCACTACCCCTTGCCCCAAGAACTCATCTCTCAACTTATTGGTCTGTCATGTGGCGAGCAGTATGAGCTTGGAATCAATAACAGGAAGAAGGAAGGAAAACACATTCCTTTTCAGGCAGAGGAAGTGTATTTGATTGACATAAACCACAGCAAGATCTTTTTTGACCCACCTACTAGAGTAACGGAAATAAAAACAAAAATAAACAAATGGGACTTAATTAAACTTTAAAGCTTTTGCACAGCAAAGGAAACCATAAACAACACAAAAAGACAACCCTCAGAATGGGAGAAAATATGTGCAAATGAAATGACAAATGATTAATCTCCAAAATATACAAACAGTTCATGGAGCTCAATATCAAAAAAATAAACAATCCAGTTAAAAAGTGGGTGGAAGACCTAAATAGACATTTCACCAAGGAAGACATACAGAGGGCCAAAAGGCACATGAAAAGATGCTTAACATCACTAATTATTAGAGAAATGTAAATCAAAACTACAATGAGGTATCACCTCATGCCAGTCAGAATGGCCATTATCAAAAAATCTAGAAACGATAAATGCTGGAAAGGGTGTGTCGAAAAGGGAACCCTCCTGCACTGTTGGTGGGAATGTAAATCAATACAACAACGGAAAAAACTATGGAGGTTCCTTACAAAACTAAAAATAGAGCTACCAGATGACCCAGTAATCCCACTACTGGGCATATACCCTGAGAAAACCATCATTCAATAAGGGTCATGCACCACAATGTTCACTGCAGCACTATTTACAATAGCTAGGACATGGAACCAACCTAAATGTCCATCAACAGATGAATGGATAGAGAAGATGTGGCACATATATACAATGGAATATTACTCAGCCATAAAAAGAAACAAAATCGAGTTATTTGTAGTGAGGTGGATGGACCTAGAGTCTGTCATTACAGAGTGAAGTAAGTCAGAAAGAGAAAAACAAATACCGCATGCTAACGCATATATACGGAATCTAAAAAAAAAAAAAAATGGTACTGATGAACCTAGTTGCAGGGCAGGAATAAAGAGGCAGACATAGAGAATGGACTTGAGGACACGGGGAGGGGGAAGGGTAAACTGGGACGAAGTGAGAGAGTGGCATGGACATATATACACTACCAAATGTAAAATAGATAGCTAGTGGGAAGCAGCCGCATAGCGCAGGGAAATCAGCTTAGTGCTTTGTGACCACCTAGAGGGGTGGGATAGGGAGGGTGGGAGGGAGGCTCAAGAGGGAGGGGATATGGGGACATGTGTATGCATATGCCTGATTCACTTTGTTGTGCAACAGAAATTAACACAGTATTGTGAAGCAATTATACTCCAATAAAGATCTATTAAAAAAAAAAAAAGCTACTGTGGGAGGAAACACTGCAAGTTCCAAAAGTGAACCAAGGCCAATGAGGTCCTAAGAGAGGAATGGAGAAAACGTAAGCAGGCCCTGTAGGGCCTTATTAATCTAGGGAAGGAATGTTATCATTAGTAAAAGAGAAAGCATCAAAAGGTTTTAAGGAAGGTGTAAATCACAATGGCAGCGGACTGGAAAATGATTATTTAGCTCCCAGAACCAAAGCTCATCAGTATATGAAATACACATGCCATTGAAGGCAACTTCCCCAAGAAGAAACTCCACGTGTCTAATAACCACACCTGATGTACATGTACTTTCTCTCTCCATCTCTCCCTTAAAAAGCAGTTTACTTAAATTACATTGTAAAATCTGAAGTTGCAATGAAAATTATCACCATCATCATCAGGGGACAGCAATACACATGCAGACTTAAATCAGAGAGCTTTCCAAATCAACTGAGCAGCAAATGCTGACATCAATTTAAAATTAACCAACTGCATAAGCAGTACAAGTAGCCACTTGGGGAAGCACTTTTTTTTTTTTTTTTTTGCGGTACACGGGCCTCTCACTGTTGTGGCCTCTCCCGTTGTGGAGCACAGGCTCCAGACGCGCAGGCTCAGCGGCCATGGCTCATGGGCCCAGCCCCTCCGTGGCATGTGGGATCTTCCCGGACCGGGGTACGAACCCGTGTCCCCTGCATCGGCAGGTGGACTCTCAACCACTGCGCCACCAGGGAAGCCCGGGAAGCACATTTTACGAAGGATCCACTTAGGGCAAGAGTGTGGCACCTGCTTCAGAAAAGATACCCTGTCACTAACCCCATCACCTCAGCCTCTCTAAGCATTCTAAGCATTAAGGCTCCACTGCAAAGTCAAGTTTCCAACAGCCAGACACAATAACATAGCTTCTTGCCCAAGCATGTCTATCTCAGACCTTTAAACATTCTGAAAGAATAATCCAGACATAAACTGTGTGCACAAAAATCTGGAATGCTAGCCTCTGTGCCTAAGAATGAAAGTGTGATCTCAACATGTGGTACTATGGGGCCCCCAACCCAAATACTCAAAGTCTAGGTCATGCTGGGTACCACATGGATGCTCCCCTGTAAATCTCCCCATCCCACTCCAACAATTCCTTGAAGAATACGATCCAGTGATGGACAATGCTCATAAGGGTTCAGAATTGTCCTAAAGTAGAAGAGCCGAGAAATGTAGCGATGTCCGTGAGATAGGTAAGTTTCCAGGGTCCTTGGAGTCCTATGACGCATTCTTTGACACAGCTCTCAAGACCCTTCATCCAGTCGCAGCTGTGCTGACAACCACATCCGTACCAGTTTTTTCTTACTCCCTCATCCCTGTCATACCTTATCGTCCGGTTACATGGATTACCTAATCCAAATGACACTATGCCACACCTCTTGGTTCATACTGCTTTCTCCAAATAAAACGCCCTTTCTCGTTGCAGAACTCTGACTCATCTTTTAAAGCCAAACTCTAATGTATAGTCAGGGAGCAATTCAACGTTTTTGAGAACCAGCTATAAACCAGGCATTTGGGATATAAAGATGAATAAACCACAATTCTTGTCTCCAGGAAGGTCATAGTTATACATCTTTACATTCCCAGTGACTATGAAATTGTCTTTAATAAATAAGGTTAAACAAAGTAACTTGGATATATCTAGACAAAAATAATAAACTCAGTGTACTACCACCCAAAAAGAGAGCAAGAACCTGACGTCCTAGTGTGTACCATGCTGTATAAACACAGAATATACATAGTATCCTCAAGGCCTTATGATGTCCTGACCCCTATGGAAGAAAATATAGAATTTATTCATTCATTTATTTATCCACTGTTTACTCACTATCTGTGATGTGCAAGATATTATAGTAGGAACTACAAGCCATACTGATGATTGCCAAGTCTCTACGTCAAAGAACTTAAAGTCAATCAAGTCCTGTGAGAGTTCAAATGACAGAGGGTTCCTCTAAACACTGGAGATATCATATCATCTACCCTTCTACCTTATTACCATTAAGGAATTGGATACTGAATGCCTAGTGATAAATACTGACCAAGTGTTCATCCAGTGGTCCCTGGGCTCATCCAGTTGTTACTGGAACACCTTGTTGGGTACCTCATTTGTTTTTTTTTTGGAATTTTATTTTATTTATTTTTTTATACAGCAGGTTCTTATTAGTTATCCATTTTATACATATTAGTGTATATATGTTGTTGGGCACCTCTTGAAATAGTCCATTTCAAATGCAGACAGCTACACAAGTTAGTAATATCTTTCTTTCACTGAACCAAAATATATTTTCCTGAAACTTCTATTTGTCAGTCCTCTGTCTTCCTCTGGTAACTTTCAGAGTTACTTCATTTCCTCTTTCACATCTATTATTTGAAAATATTAAATAACTGACCTTCTTCTTAAGCTTTCTTCTATCTATCCTTTATTTCTGTTGAGTTATTTCTGGATCTGTGTCCTTATTCAAGATATGAACTAACCTTCTCAGCTTCTAATATCCTCAATTTTATTAGTCATCAAGCCTCTCTGTGAATTTATTAATATATTGAACACCAGACTAAAGTTTCCACCAAGTTGGCATTAATTAATGACATTGTTTATAGTTAATGCTTCAGTCAAAGATCTACCTAAAAAGATTATCACTCAGCTCACAACCCTCTCCCCACTGATGAGAGCATAGATAACTCAGATGCACATATTCCTAAAATCCAGATGCACAGTGTCTACAGCATTCCAGTCATCTATCAGTAAAGTAACTCATTCCAAAAAAAAGTGATGGCTGATTGCATGATATGATCATAGTGAACCTACTCTGACTCTTAGCGATCAACTTTTCCTTTTCTAAAAATCGATCTTGTAAAAAATTCTTCCCCATATGCCAGAACCAATTTCAGTTACTTATATGGAGTTGAAGGAATCTAAATTTGTCTGACTCTTTTTCTTAGAAATTGAAACAACACCAAGTTCTGTGCTCTAGCAACTCTCCTGTATTCCATGAATTCTACACAATGAACCTAGAACTTTTCTAAACCATCTAGTTTTTTAAATGATAATTACATTTAAGAAAGTATCAGCCTACAGATTGATTCACTTAGAAAGCAATCCCTAACCTATAGAAGAATATATACACATTATATTTATAAATATTAGTAATAACATGTATAATTGAATAAAACATGAAATGAACCCAGTTTTCTACTTTAGCAACAACAAATATCCTAAACAAATGATTTAAGAGGAAAAATATGCTAAGCATGCTCATCTTTGCTTTGAAGAAGTGAAAAAAAGCAAATCAACAAACATATCTGGGTGCCTAGCAGAACTTTCTTATGATAAAACTATATTTAATAAAATTAATTAAAAATTTAGTGTGTATCCTCTTTCATACGCATTGCAAATCAAAGTTCTCTCTTCCTATTCTTATTGTCAACACTGATTTTACAGTTTTGGTGGGGATGAGGGGATAGGGGCATGGCTAAAACTGCCAAATCGTTTTCATAGACTGTTTCCAAGTTGGATGATTCCACTGGACCAGATTCTGCCATCCTCGACCCTTTCTATAATTTCAGCAGTATGTGGGCCTATTCTCGGAATAAGCATGATGGTGGAGATAAGGCTTGCGTTTTATTTAAGAGGCTGCATCCTTCTAAGTACCCTGTAATACAGTCTATGAATGTGTAGGAAGCCCTATAGGTGGAAAACTTTTAAAAAGCAAATTTGTTCTTACGTATGTAACTAACCTTCTCAGTCACATCAAAATATAAAATATTGTACCACCTGGGAATTTTCTTAAGCACAAATGCAAATTAGTTTGATGTCTGAAAATACTACCTGATAAATCTCTGAGCAATAAATATCCACTGCTAGGCAATGACAACTTCTTATTAAAGCCAAGTGGATGGGTACAGGCTGAAGAGATCCTGAGGAACACACTGCCACGGAAGAGTCTACCTGGCACTCAGGCTCTACAATGAAGTGGTCACACCTTTCCCTGACTCCTTAGTAATTCTAATGGTAATGCTTATGATACTTGAATTAAGAGATAGAAGGACCTGAAATACAGAACGTCCCACTGAAAATGTTAACTCTTCCCAAATATGCCCAAACCTGACACATTTAGAAACAGGTCTAAGTGGAGGCAAAGGCAGACCTTTGCAAAACTGCAAAATGCAGTTTATCTTCTGTCTTCCAACAGTATCTCTTTTGCTATTTAGCCCTTCCCCAATCTCTCTCTATGTGTGGGATCTAGCCTACGTGTCCTCATGCTTCCTTCTTTTTATCCAAAGATACCCTTTGTAGGATAGGCAGGGAGAGGAGAATTATCAGAACTTGCTCCCGATCAAAATACTCTTTTCCTCAGGGTCACTCATTTCAGCAATATGTGCAAAGGAAAATAATTAACTGTATTTAATTTTCAGTTTGGCATGAGTGACTCCTCCAATTTATCCTTCAGTAGAATATCTGCACTACGTCTGTGAACCAACATACTTTTATCCATCAATTCTATTTCTAAGGATTTGTCATTAGAAACCAGTTAGATGTGTAATATGAAACTACGATGTCTTTCTCAAAGCATTGTTTTTATAATAACAACAAATTAAAGAACGGAGAGAGCCCAAAAGAACAATGATAAAGAATTAGTAAATTATGTTAAATCCTATTTGCCATTAAAATTATCTTTTAGAAATGTATATCTTAACATGGTATATATTTATGACATAATGAGTAAAAAGATGAGTTTATGCATGGTAAGATCCCATATAAAAAAAATGTATACACGTATAGTACAGATATTCACCTGTGGAGGTGTATAAAAATGTACCAGGCATGGTGCTAAGCATTTGGTAAACAAGAACACATATGGCTTCTACCCACATAAAGCATACAGTATGGTGTCAAAGATTGACATTAACCGATGTCAAAAGACAAAAACTTCTGTCCTCATGGGGCTTATACTTCATTCTTAATTGTATCTTTATGTCTGGCACATATTACTTGTGATATAAAAATAATACTTTTCAACTGTTCAATAACTGCAAAATGTTCTATATTTTCCCAGATTACTTGAAACACAATTAAATGGCAGACTTTAGAAAATTTAACAGTGGTATCTATGGATGGGAATTCCATAAATCTCACTGTCCTGGCCTCTTCTCATGAAATTCTCATACTTATGATGGCCACTACAACATGAGAAGTATAAACCACACCTGGATTATAATTCTTATCTTTAGAATTTATAATTCTTATCTTCACGAAGCCATTCAACTTCCTTCTGTGAATTTCTCAGTGGTATTTCTAAATCCATTCTATAAACTCCGGACAAAAGTTATTTACGAAACAAACAGACTAGGCAAGATTTCTCAACCTCATTAAAGAAACGAACCAAGGAAGTTTTACTAAAGAAAGGGTCAGAACATCTATGAAAAGGTCAGAGCAGAAATCAGGTAAACATTTCTGACCACAGGCATAATTAGAAAATCCTCAGGTAGTTAATGCCAGTGTTTGGACCAATTAAACCACCAAGATAAAGGGAGACAACATTGATTAATGTCCCACTTGGAAATCATATTTTATTTTAGTTCTGCTGAAGAAGAGAAGCCGACAGACAACTTTGCTCAAAACACCTTTACTGTGAAGTAACTTTGGTCTTAGGACAGACAAAGTCAAGGTGGGAGTGAACTGTTCCTCTCTTTCCCCCATACAGTCCAATTTTTCCATAGGAAAATATGGAAGTAAGATATAAGGGGAAGAAAACCTACATTTTAGATCACTTCTCTTTTATAGTGTTCTGACTCTGATGCTTAGCCTTTGTTTAGACATTGCTAGTTGGACTAGATGATTACCTTCCATTCACTGTTGTTAGTTTATCAAAAGAGATTTGTTTACTGCTTATTAAGCACCTCATTTACAAATATACTCTAAGACTAAATTTCCACATACTGAAGTCTCACTACAGAAAACACTTCCTATTTCTTTCTACCCTTTCCAGCTTGCCTCTATCTTCTCTCCTCTATTTTAATTTATTGTGAATTTTAGTACATATCATTCCCTCTTCCCAAATTGAAATTACTCTTATATATTTGAATTTGGACCAATTTTAACAATCTTTTATTCAATGTACATTATTTCCACCTCTCCAAAATTAAACATTTTTACACAAACATAGATACTTAGAATAGATATGACTGAACAACAGTTTTTACCTCCACATGAAAGTTAGCCATTCTATTAGTCAAACACACCAGACCATGAATAAACTGCTGTTGCTCTAGCTAATACATGTTTATCTACAGCTCCATAGCTCCATAGCTCTTGGTATATGGTAACTGCCACTCCTAATGTTTGTGTGCTGTGCCATGGTTTTCTGCATTTTTTTAAACTTTGTGATTCTCTTGTTAGATTTTCCAAACAGCCTTTTAACTGGCCTCTTTGTCTCTGTTTCTTCTCTTGGCTAACTCTTAAAAACACATCCTTCACTATTACATTAGCTTCTTATTGTTGCGTAACAAATTGACATAGGATTAGTGGTTTAAAACCACACCCATTTATTATCTCACAGTTTCTGCAGGTCAGAAATTCTCTGTGGATTTGGCCAGGTTCTCTGTTCCAGGTCTCACAAGACCAAAATCAAGGTGGTGGCCAGGCTGGAGCCTTGCCTGCAGAACCTCTGATGAAGAATCTGTTTCCAACCTCTTGCAGGCTATTGGCAGAATTCAGTTCCTTTTTTTTTTTCAATTGGACTGATGGCTCCATTTCAGCCAAAGGTCTCGTTCAGCTCTTTTAGGTATCCACATTCCTTTTTTGTGTCCTCCCCTCCATCTTCAAATCAACAACAGCACATTGAATCCTTTTTGCATTTCAATTCTCTCTGACCTCTTCTTCTGCCAGGGGCTGGTGAAAGTTTCTGCTCTAAAGGACTTCTTTGATTAGATCAGGCATGAAATCTTGGGGGTGTTCCTAGAAATTGTGCCTACTACAAAGTTCCAACAAAAATTTCATCACATACAGAAAACCTTGGGTGTCCACACATGCATTCTACCTCCTGTCCTTCTCTCCCTCCTTACTTGCATGGAGCCCCTACCGTACTCCTACAGCATCCACTGTGTACCTCAATCAAAGCATTCATCCCACTGTAGTACACTGTCCGTTTGCTTGTCATTCTAGAAGACTTCATAACTATGTAACTCCAGTATTTAAGCCAGTGCCAAGCAACATAAAGATGATCATCTGATAAATGCACGCTGAACAATTTGTATGTGCCTTTAAATTCAAAGAAGAAATACTTTATGTTCAATGTAAATATAGTACTGAAGTGTATTTACTTCTAAGTGTTTATAAATGAGCAATCTGTATCATAGATAAAATTCTCAGCTCACCATACTATTCATTTAATCCGAATTTTATATCATTAAAAATAATTTGAAAAAAACTTTTGAAAATTTATTAAGCATACATTGCTACTGTGATAACTGCTTTATCTCATTTAATCAAAACAATTTCATTTTACAGATGAGAAAACTGAGACTTCAGAGCTGCCTGAATTCAAACATCTACAAAGTAGTAAAGCCATGGTTGCTGAGCCCCTATGTTATTTCCCTTCCTTCCTTCCTCCCTCCCTCCCTCCCTCCCTCTTTTTCTTCCATAGTTATATTTATTGAACACTTATTACGTGCCAGGAATTGTGCTAACATTTTCATTAAATAGACTTGACTCCCAAAATACTGTTAGAAATAATATCTTTATCATATGTATTTACAGTACTTTCTGCACACGCACACCCAAAATTAAACCATTACTTCATTAAATTAAATAATAATATTATTCCTGATTTATGTTTAATATGTACTTAAAATCATCCATTACTAATCTTGCTTTTATGTGACTGCTGCATATTTGCAAAGACATGTGAACTATAACGAAAATACACTTTATAATATGCTAGTCATTAGCAACTTTGTGTGGGAAAAACCGATGAGAAAATTTAAACAAGGAAATTCCATCTTGCCCAACTGTGATCTCATCATGGCTAGGGACATTGTATGAACCACAGATGGTGAGAATTAAGAAGCCACACATGTTCCTTAGGGACTTCAACTTTACCAAAGCAAGGATCTGCGCTTTAGAGCAGTTTGTTGGTTATAAAACAATGTCATATTCAAATATGTGACATCTTACTGCTCAGAGCCTCCACTGCAACATTCAAAGCCATCCCATTGTGGTTACAGCAGATACTGTATTAACGTGGCTAGGAAATATATGCCTTCCTAAATTCACACATTTACCAATATAAATCAGCATCATAGTTCATTTACAAAACAAAATATATAAACATGAGTTACTGCCATTCTTAAAATGGTCCTTGGAAAGTACAACTGCTAAAGCTATCATGAATTATGAGATTTTAATCACTTACAAGACCTGACATTTACAGGAAGGAGGGTTTTGAAAGAAATGAGGAATTTATCATCCTCATAAAGAAACTCCAAAGTAATACCTGGTAATCATTTTACAGAAAGAAATCCAAATGTTAAACGAATTAGATTTGCCATTTTTTCTTGCTATAACTTTGCCATTCATAATCAGGTCTGAATTCAAAGGACTGCAAAGGAATGTTCACAAGGGGCAAAGAGAGAAGCAATTTATGTAAATAATAAATCATGTTTATAATGGTCATTTGTGTGAGCCCAGAGCTAAGGCCAGAAACAGAAGTACCAATGTGGAGCACAGGAAAATTATTCCTAACTCATAAAAAGACTGTTTGTAGTTATAGGAATTTTAGTTAAGTAAATATAAATAGGAAAAATGTGTTACATTCTCAAAATAGATACTGAATTCTAGTACATAAAAATTCCAATAATCCAACATCCTCATTATGTTCTTTTGCAGTCACCTTCAGCTCTCCCATTTTTAATCATCCAGTTGCATATTTATTATTTAAAAAGAGAGGGTGATAAGATTTTGCTTCCTTTCTCAGGCATTTTTTTTTTACACAAAATTTTATGTGAAGAAGCATACAATTTTATTTTGTAGGTACTTGGTTATCATGCAGATAAATATTCACCTGGTTGCCACGTCACACTCGAGCTTTCTGCTATCATCATGTAGTTTTACTTTTTATTACTGGATTAAATTTTCAACATACCTCATGAGTCTACTGGTCATCCCGACAATGCAAAGCAAGCCTCAGGAGTTAACCTGAAAAGTGAGTCTCAGCTTCATTAGGGAATGAACGCTTGACATGTTTCAAGTCCCTCCAAAGAGAAAAATTGATTAAGATGTTGTAAAGATATGCAAATGTTCATATGTGTACAAAAATGTACCATTCTCTTCTCTTCTATAAACCCGGGGAATATTTCCAGGTCTAATTTTTTTCTGCCTTTAAAAGAAGGCATTGCATCTGTGATTCAGTAACAGATTGTATAATAGAGAACGAACACAAATGTACACATACATTCACACACAACCCTACACAGTCAAATCAAATCTCCTCAGTGAATGTTGAATTTTAACGATCACCACTACCTATTCAATTTGCCTATCTACCCAGGACATCATTTTCTTTCTTTATGTTTAATGAAAAAAACCCTAAAATGATTTGAATTTATTTTTTTTTTGTCTTGTAAGATAGAAAACAACAATGATTTAATTCTCATGTCTACAGGTTGTGAGCCTTGAAGCGTTCTGGAGGACAAGAGGGAATTTATATTACAGCAATCTGATATTCAGCAAAAAGACATTTTTACTACCAAATGTATGTTTTTTAAAACCTCCTGAAAAATAACGTTGAAATATACACACACATACTTGAATATATTTATTTTTTACCCTTTTAGAATTCATACTTTTCCATTCAAACCTCAGCTCACACACCTCATCCACAAAGCCTTCTATGATATTCTCGAGTAGTCAGTCCCTTCAGAGTTTTGAAAATAATGACTGCAACAATGCTCACAGGAAGAGCTACAGAGTGCCAGACACTCTTCTAAGCACTTTACGTGTTAATTCATGAAATCCTCACACTCAGTTCCTGAAGGTATTATATCCATTTAATTTTTACAGAGGAGGAAACCTAGGCACAGAGAACTTAATCAAGTTGCTTAAAGTCACAGAGCTGGCAAGTGGAAGAGTTATTGCTCAAATCTAGGCAGCCTGGCCTCAGAGTCCAAATGCTTAATCATTAGACCATGGTACCTCTCTTGATTTGCTGTTTATAAAATGGGAACAATAGTATGTCTCCATGGTATTGCTCGCTAAATTAAGTCAGATCATTCAGGAAACGACCCTAGTACCATGCCCAGTACATAGCAGTACTGAATGCTGTTGTTACCAAGTACAATTATTTTTAGCTAAGCCTCTGTCCCCTCCTACATTGTGAATCCCTTGAGGATGAGGTCTGCATTCATTCATTTGTTCACTCATTCATCCCACAACTAGTCACTGATCAAGTACTGTGAGCAAAGCTATGCCAAGCCCTGTAGGCACTCATCTCCCAAGTCCCAGTACAGTTAGACCCAGGCTGACATACTTCCTCCTCAGGGCTTTGGCATTTAACTGTGCCCTCTGTCTGGAAATCGCTTCTCCATATAATTTCAAGGCTTGTTTCCTCACTATATTCTCTCTCCTCCACTGTTATGCCTTTAGTGGCCTCTTCGTTAAATACCCTAAACAAAGTAGTGCTGTCTAGGACTCTGTATTTTCTTATTCTGCTTTATATTTTCTACTTATCACTGTCATACATACTAGACTGTAAGCTCCGTATAGACAGGGATTGCCAATTCTATATCCACAAGCTGGAATAGTAGGTCGGTAAATATCTGTTATATTGGTGAAAGAAGGAAAAGGAAGAAGAGAGGGAGAGAGAGAGGGAGGGAGGGAGGAAAAAGAGAGGGGCCAGGAGAATTTTGAGCAATGAATGCTTTATAAAGAAGAATATGTTTTCCATCCCATCTTGTCCAAATTACCTCTCACCATGAATAAAAGAATGTTGGTATTCATCCTCTCCCTCTCTCCCCCATCCCTCCTGCAGAAATTCCTGAGAGCTCCTTAAAGGCATTCCTCAGCTTTTCTTCTTGTCCTCCCTACAAACCTATGTCTCGCACCATTTGAATTCCAACACCTGCTCTTTCTCCTCCTAAGAAAAAGATGTGTATGACCTCCAGGGAGACCAGCTTTCCTTTTCATTTGCCACAATGCTGAAGAGTTATAATTTCACAGCATCATCAGTGATAGTTGAAATGATTTGTAATTTATCATCCAACTACCACAGACTAATTCATGATTAAAGAAAAAGCTCTTATTTTTCAATTGTCAAAAATATGCATTTCTGGATTCCTTCTTCAAACATGACATCATTAATTAGCAGGAAATGTGCTTTGAACTTCTTTTCTAATAAGAGTAATGAATTTACACTAAACTTTTCCTTCCTGGTACCATTCTAATCATTTATAGTAGTTTTGACTGGCATTAGACTATTCACAATTATTTTGGTTTTCACCAGAACATGCCTTCCCTGATCCTTTTGAGGTGGGATGTGGCCTTGTGACTTGCTTTGGCCAATGAGAGGAGTTGTAGAAGTGACATTTGTCACTTAAAGGCAGAAGATTTCAAAGCAAGTTGTGACTTTTCATTGCCCTTTCTGTGGTGACTCAGAGCTACGTGCCAAGAAGGAGTCTCCATCAGTGTGGGTTTCCATGTGATGAGCTGGGCAGGGTGGGCACGGGGGACATGCAAAGTAACTGAAAAATAAACCTTGGCTCAATTAATTCACTGACATTTGAGAGGTGTGTTTTTTTTTTTTTTTTTCCTGCAGCAATACCTGGTTCATCCTGCCTGATATATTAGAAGAGTAGAATCTGTGTCTACACAAAGTGGAAGTTAATTCATACTGCTGACCTCATTCCATCAGTACCATAGACTAGGTATTTCAGTCATGATACTGGAATATCATGGAACAAATATCATGGGAGGAACAAATCTGAACATATTCTGCAATCATGGTAGAACATTTTTTTTCATATGCTCCTTTGTCCATCTTGAGGCTTTTTTATGAGGGTACTAAGGAATTTATGTCACATATTTTGTATCTTTAAAAAAGCTTTTGGGGGGGATAAGGCCAACATCACATTCTTTCAACACCAGAAACAATTCTAGATGTTTTAGTTCCTCTAAAAAATTCTTTGAACATAGCTGTAAAAATGTTACCTACAATATCATTATAGTAAAAGGTATAAATACTATGTTTCTTTTTTTGTTGTTGATATTGTACAATAATAAAGAATCTGACTCTGAATGAGAGTCCTAGGCCCTTCAGACCACTCTTCTGTCTCTACATATTAGGGATATATCTTCAAAATGCTGGAAAAATCCCCTCCAACAATGGATGAATAAAACAACTTCCTATTCTGTGACTTGTTCTTGAGTTTCTTCAAATGTTCTCTTTCCCCTCATATTTCTCCCCATCTTCTCCCTTTTCCTCTCTCCTTCTCTCTCCCTCTCTCTCTCTCTCTCTCTCTCACACACACACACACACACACACATTCACAAAATCCTTTAATCAAAACTACAGGTTCAGTTTAAGCCTTTAAAAAAAATAAGCTGTTATCTTCATAGACATAATATTTTTAAAGAATCCTGCAGTAATTTCAACCTAATTACAACAATGACTTCACCAGCTATGGCTGTTTAATATATTGCAAATTCTTCTAACATCTTCTCAGACAGTGAGCAATTCTAAACGAGTGGTTACTCCATATGAGATACTTCCGTTGTCTTTTGCAAAATCTTATGACTATAAAGACACGTATAACTATTAATTTATTATTGAAAGAAAATTGTGCATGATGTATTAAAAAGGGCTGGGGAAGAGGTTTTCAAACACTACACTATAAAGATAATAGGATTTGAAAAAGTCAGGACCCACTTCTGCTGTCCTCAAGAAATTAAGTCCAGGAAAATTAATAGGTATGACTAGTCACTTCAACTGCTTTCAAGTTCAATGAAAATTGCACCTGAATATATCCAGAGAGAATCTGAGGAAAGTGGGAATTGTTCTTAGAGAACACTTCAGTCATTTTTGAAAACAGAGTCAGAATGAAATAGCACGCATCCAAAATTTTGAATACTATTTTTTTTGCTTCCATGCCTCATTAATGTTGATCTGCTCTCTGTGATAATTAACCAGCCCCGAGAAAGAGGCAAAATTCATCAAGAATAATATTCCAAGAAAAAAAACATAAATAAAAGATTAAACCAATGCTACTTTTTCAAATACTAGGAGCAGTTCTAATTACTAGTCAATTGTGTTAATAACTGTTACAACAAGAACATACATTGGGCAATAAACACTGCCTTTGTGGCTAGAATGAGAAACTCCTTTCATGGGCAAACAGTTTATGTACTTGTATAGTCCTTTACTTTTACCAGGTGGAAACTGTAATGCTTCAGCTGAAGTCATGATGTTTTATTCCAAACACTTATATGTTCACTGGATTCAGCCCGGGCAGTTGCATAAATGCCTGGGGACACAGATTGCAACGTAAGCTAGATGAGGCTGGCAATTCAGCTATGAGTGTGAGGTCAATGCATATCTGCACACTTTCAAACCGGTGAAGGGATACGTTTCTGCACCCTTTGCAGGAGAAGAGAAAAACATTTCAGACAGAAAATAGCTTTCGTCAGTTTGCCAACACTATTCAAAACAATATCTTTCTGTTTCTCTTTCACATAAACACAGAAACCTGAAAGTGAATATATCATGGATGTCTTAAGAAAAACCAAATTTTTCTATTGCTGGAGGGGTTTCGGGTTGATTTCCAGACCCATTTTCTAAATCTGCCTCAGCACACACACACCTGGTGAACTCTGCAATGATTATAAGTTACCAAATGCTTTCAGGAGAAAAATGAATGGATGAGGGCATGAAGGGGAAAGTACATAATTTAATGTCAAATATTAACACATAAGCCCTTTCTCATTTTCTACATGATAGTCCTATTCCCTTTGAGGCAAGTAGTGAGAAGAATATAAAACCCTAGGAGTGGGCTTCCCTGGTGGCGCAGTGGTTGAGGGTCTGCCTGCCAATGCAGGGGACACGGGTTCGTGCCCCGGTCCGGGAAGATCCCACATGCCGCGGAGCGGCTAGGCCCGTGAGCCATGGCCTCTGAGCCTGCACGTCCGGAGCCTGTGCTCCGCAACGGGAGAGGCCACAACAGTGAGAGGCCCGCGTATCGCAAAAAAACAAACAAAAAATCCCTAGGAGTATGTCTCAGAATGTCAAAATACCAACACATGTCAAAGACATCACTGGTAGAGCGTGTCCAAGTTGTGGTAGCAAAAATCCCACTGCCCCAGCCCCAGGCTCTGCCTTGATTTTCCTGCCTACCCTCCTGTGTACTCTGAATCTGATCTATTCCCTTCCAGTACCTTCCCAAATCAAAACTCCACTAAGCCCTTGGCCTTCTGAAGTCCCTTCTCATTATTTGAGGAAATAAGTGGTTTCTCTTTCATTTCCAAACTCCACAGCCTTTTCCTTGCCCTTAACATTGCAGATAGGAGTCTGCCCATCTGTTTAAGAAATATACATGCCTATTTGACAACATGTAACAATGGGTCTGTGTTTGCTTGATCCTGAGTCCAGGTTTACTAAGAAAAAATTATAAATGTATGTAGTACAAGACCCCAGAACCTTCTTTCATTAGTAATTACACTGTTTCCTCCCTCAACTTCCCTAAACCTAATAATTTGACCGTCTCTGAATTACCACAGAGCTTGTAACTAGTGTCACATGTTTTGCACTAATTAAACAACATCTCATATTATTTGTTCATTATCTACATATACAAGAACTCCATATACACACACTCTACAGTTAGCTTATTTTTCTACCAGCAAAGTCCTGATGCCAAAGATTATATCTTCTACTTCTTTGCTGAAGGAAATGATAGTATACATTTAAATTCTTGTTTATCTAGATAATTGAAACTTTGTGAAGTAGAAAAAACAAAGAAAATTGAGTTTTGTTCTAATGGGACTTAAAATTTGTTCACCCAGCCCTCAGTTCTTGCTGCATGAAAGGCACTGAATTGATGAGACCACCATGAATAAGAAACAGCCCCTTTTGAAAGATTACCTTTGATGGTGGGTGAGGGGAGGTCACAGATAAGATGCCTATACTGTAACTATCATGCAAGGCAGGAATGGTAAATTGAATAGAAGAGAGAAATTACTTCGGACTGGGGTTTGGAGTGGTAGGAATATAAGACAGTATACTGAAAATAAGCAAGTAATAGAATTAGGGAGTACCCATAAATTCTGTAAGAATTCCAGAAAGTAGGAAAATGTTGTGAAGCTGCCACTGGCTTCAACTCATCTGAGATCTGCCTGCAAGTTAAATCTAAAGGAATATTTGGCCCATCACATGGAGAGGAAATGCAGGTAGTATTTTGGGAGAAGACAAAGTCATATACCTTCCAGAGAAGAATCTGGTGCCTTGGTGGAGTTGGGTGCATTCCAGGAAATCTCTGGGATGGGTCTGTGAACACCAAGTCTGCACTCTTGAGAGGATAAGAAAATACAGACACAAACTAGGTAACCAGGAATGCTATCTGCTGAGACATGTCCTGAGGGACAGTCAGAGCCCAGGCAGGAAGTGGTGCTGGGGAAGGAGCGGGACACCCTTTCTTTCATTCCATCCACCCAGGTGAGTAATTAGAGATGTGGTGAACAAGAGCTGCCCTAGGCACCCATGCATCTTCCTTTTAAGGGAAAAAGAAGCAAACACTAACATAGGGAAGGAGGGAAATAGCTGAGAGCTAATCAGGACAATTCCCTTCCTTTTGAGACAACTAGTGGCCTAGAGAATATTATAAAGCCTGGAAATAGATATTCATGACCTGGAATATAATCTCTTCTCTCCAGTCACCGTGCCCTGGCCAATTCCTACACTCTGCTTGCGGGCTTCAGACTCTCTAGCAACTGAAATCAGAAATGGTTTAACTTACCAAGAAGAGAAAATAGTATAGAAACTTCTTCATAAGATGCACTCAGAAATATTCAGTAAGAAATATGACTCTAAAATTACAAATCATATTTTTTTCAAAAAATTAACTAACTTGATTCAAGGTTTCCAATGAGAAAAGTGAAATTTCACATATCCAGGACAAAATGCATAGATATGGGCTGTATTCATCGTATGAACTCATACACTATCACTTGTTTTCTGTTTCCATTATTTTAGAAAAACTAATCACTTCTCCCTGTTCCAACGAGTAAAAGTTCTGCCCAAAAGTTGCAACTGAAGTTGAGTTTCAGTTTTAGAAAAAGTTGCTGTCAATTTAAGAGACTGTTTTCTGAGTCGAAAAAAAAGTGATCTGGGGAAAGGTCAGTCCATCTTTCTGACTGTATCCCAAGAAAAACTAGACACGAACACTAGCTCTGTGTGGGTCTCTGTTCTCCACAGTCGCGTGGCTGCCAGTCCTTTGTAGCTCAATGAGCTATCTTTTGGGAGTATATTTTTGGCATTAAGATTGGTCTTTGGTTCTAAACGTGACTGGAACGAATTGAAAACACTTTTATGGCTCCATCTTTGGTAATGGGTACATTCCTGACAAGCTAGTAACCCATCAGAAATGATGGTATTTTTTTTTAAGATTTTTTTTTTGATGTGGACCATTTTTAAAGTCTTTATTGAATTTGTTACAATATTTCTTCTGCTTAATGTTTTGGTTTTTATGGCACTGAGCCATGTGGGATCTTAGCTTCCTGACCAGAGATTGAACCTGCACCCCCTGCAGTAGAAGGTGAAGTCTTAACCACTGGACTGCCAGGGAAGTCCCCAGAAATGATGGTATGTTTAAAAACAGAATTATAAAGTCTGCGTGTGAGCTACATTCACTGGACCAAATACAATCAAAGTCAGAATATAGAACATGGAGAAACTAAAATATGACTATGTCCCCAGCTGCTTTCTGAAGTTTAAAACAGGTTAAATGAAAATTATCAATGTAATTCCATTTCGGGCAGACAATTTAACCTGCCAACAACAAATGCTTATCAGTCCCCTACTTGAGGTTTATACACTGGGGTGAGTGCTCTGGAAAATATAGAAATGCTATAGAATTAAAATTGAATGGGTAAGAAAAAGATGTAAAAAATTAACCATCATACAATACAGAATGTGAAAAGTCATATGAAATGGGGGAAAAGTGTTATGGAAGCATAGGTGAGAATGAAAATTCTGGTTGCTACAACAGGGAAAGGCTTAATAGTGGAGATAACACGTGAGCTAGGCTTTAAAGTAGCTAGGATTTCAGGCTGGGCACGGGGACAGGTACTGTAGGATGGCAATGATGGAAGCAAATTCATCAGCACTGGCAAGTACAGACCATGCTCAGAAATGGCAAGTAGTGTCTCGTTTGGAACACTGGGTCAGACAGTACATGTGCTAATAACCTTAGCTATGAATGACCCACTGCCAATCCCCTCAGGCCCAGGGAGGATGGACTCAAAGCTGCACAGCCTCATGAAACCAAACTGAAGGAGAGTCAGGCACATTCACATCTGGGCATGCCTCAAGGACAACCGACTCCCTTACAGGTGTTGGCACATAAATATTTTAAAGGTTCCCTTGGGTCTTATGAAGAGACCCCCAGGTGAAGCCAGAAAGGAATCTCCAGTCTTGATTCACTTGGCGACTCATTCAGTTCCTCTGGTGCGCAGTGTTTTCCCCTGTAAAGTGGAAGTCACTCTGATACGTGTCTAGCCTACCTGCAGCGGGGTAGCTATGAGGCTAAAGAGACTGAGCACACAATGAGTATGTGGAAAATGGCCTGACCAAGAGTTTCGGACAAATATACTATCAAACTCAGAAAAATATTATCAAGCATCAAAATCCTTTCCTGAAGGATGGGAAAGGAAATTTGGGAGTACAAGAATGCACACACACACACACACACACACACACATCCAGAACTGCTCAAATAATCTGAACAAGCTGTTCCAACAGAAAAAAAAAAATCACCAAAGAACAGGTCACTTTTTATCTTCCTATCGTTCTCAGGAAATGCCAAAAAAAGCAAAAAAGATCCAACAACAGTTTTTTCATGTGCTAGGCCAGCTGCTACTACCTTAACAGGACACTGTTGTTTAAATAACAGTAATAGAATCCAGAGACCCATCAGAAATAATACAACACTTTACGAAGAGGGGGAAACTAATTTCATTCATCTGAAATGAAATACCTACTTCTCCAGACAAAGCCCCAACAGATGGAGAAGAAGTAAATAGTTTTTAATAACAAAACCCTCCCAATACACCTCTTCTTTCCTGTTTCTTATTTCAGAGAGCAAAAGAAAATGAAGTATATAGAATGTCACTTATCTCATCCAAGGCAAAAATTCATTCATCCATCCATATGACCAGCTTTAATGAACAGTTACTATGTATCAGGAAAGATGCTGGGCAAAGAAATATGGAAACATATTTATTGCTGTTGAGGAGGTAAGACCAGCAGGAATAAAATCCACCAACATTCCTTTTGTGAGCATAAGGAAAAATTATTTCAAGAAAGTACTGCCTTACAGATTGCGAACACGGAGGCCCACAGAGTTTAAGTGATTTGTCCAAGTATATAAAACCAGCTGTTGGTGGAGCCAGGATTCAAACCCAGGTCTTCTGACCTAAAACCTTTCCCCAGTACTGTGTGAGGATGTGCAGAAAAGGCTTTTCTTTAGCATCACCACACAACAGGTGAGCCCTTTCTATTTGCATGCAAAATTCCACTTGGGTACCCTATTTCCTCTTGCCTTGTAGTCAGAAAACAGTCTGTGTAGGACTGTATCGTAAATTGTCATGGGCCTAGTGACATAGCATCAAACTACATATAACAAGAACTACTACAAATACCAGGAGAGATGGAAACACAATAGTAGAAGGAATATTTGCTTCCCTCTCTCAGCCCATGACAGATACAGTCAATAAAACATAGGTAGTATTTTCAACTTATTCATAATTTTCAGAATCAATGAAAATAACATAAGATATCATTTCCCCCATCATGAAAATGGCACAGGTCTTTAAAAAGGGACAAAACTCAATGTTTGCATTTTATAACAGAATTTTAAATGTGCAAATCCTTCAATGAAACAATTCCACTTCTGGGAAAGCATTAAGAGGTTATCATTTAGACAATCCCAAAAACTTTGAGTCACTGTTCTCTCTATATGCAATGCTCTCTATATCCAATTACTTGCCAAGTCTTGTCAATTCTATTTCCAAAATGTCTCTTACATCTATTTCTCACCCCATCATCACTGTGGAACATCATTTTTTTTTTTCTTTTGCGGTACGTGGGCCTCTCACTGTTGTGGCCTCTCCCATTGCAGAGCACAGGCTCCGGACGCGCAGGCTCAGCGGCCATGGCTCATGGGCCCAGCCGCTCCGCGGCATGTGGGATCTTCCCGGACCGGGGCACGAACCCGTGTCCCCTGCATTGGCAGGTGGACTGTCAACTACTGCACCACCAGGGAAGCCCCCGGAACATCATTTTTTTTCTCATATGACTATTAGCCTCCTTACTGGTCTCTTCAATTCCTAGTTCTCCCCACTAAAATGTATTCTACATAGTCATCTAGATATATCTTCAAAAGGACAGTTCCAACAGAATCACTGTGATGTTCAAAAATATTCAGTGGTTTTCCATTGCCTTTCAAATTAAGAACAAACCCCTTCTAGCTTTCAAAGCATGAAGAAGCTTCATATGGCCCCATCATTACCTTCCACTTATTTCCCTGACAAAATGGGGAGAATGCAATTCTCAAACCTCAAGTTCTCTTGTTTCAAGGATTATACAACACTGTCATAATCTTTGTGAAGAATTTCTTCTTTAAATCCCCATAGCACTACTATCCTTGTATCTCTTTTAAATCATATTATGTTCTAGCTTAAATTATTTGCAAACTTGATATACACTTCTACTAAATTATGCATTCTTGAAAAGAGCCTATGCCTTATTTTTTCTCTGTATCTGTCCTCTGTGGGGTTTCTTTGAGGCAGAGCCTGAGACAGGATTCTTGCAAGATACTTATTTTTTTTTTTTTGTCCCCTGCATCGGCAGGCGGACTCTCAACCCCTGCACCACCAGGGAAGCCCCGCAAGATACTTATTGAAGCAGTGCTCTCAGGGGAAAGTAGGAGAGTGAGGAAAGCAGGATGAACAGTGGAAAAAGAAGAAGCGAGGCAAAGATGTACTTGCAAGAGAAGTCTAGCTTCAGTCTGATCCCATGAGAGCTCTGAAAGAGAATGTACCACAGAGATTGTCCCATCTGAAGTGAGAAAGCTGGACTCATATACTGCATCGGTCACTCACTGGTCATGGGCCACCTGTGGAGGGTGGCATAACTTCCCAGGCATCTCTGGGCTAGGGAAACTCCCCCAAGCCGCAGGCAATAATTTGGAGATATAGGTGTGAACCTTTAACAACCAACATCCACCGCAGCTGGGGAACAGGTGCACCCACCCAGTAAAGGAGGTCTGGAGAGTATACTATATCACCTGCTCAGAATCCCTTATAACATCTCTAATAGCTAAGAGCCAAGAGTAGATGCTCAGTAAATGTCTCTTGAAAAGAACTACCAGCATGAAGAGATGACTTTATACTCCTACTGAAAGTACATTACTATATTCTTACAAATTGCAACTTGTTTACTTTATTGTCTTCGTTCCGGCTGTTGTAACAATGTATCATAGGCTGGGTGGCTTATAAACAACAGAAATTTATTTCTCACAGTCTGGATGTTGCAAGTCTGAGATCAGGATGCCAAGCATGGTTGATTTCTGGTGAGAGCCTCCTTCTTGGCTGCAAATGGCTTATTTCTTATTGTATCGTTGCATGGCAGAAAGAGGGGGAGCTAGCTCTCTGGCCTCTTCTTATAAGGGCACTAATCTCACTCACGAGGGCTCCATCTTCATGACATAACTACTCACAAAAGCCCCACCACCAAATACCATCACATTAGGGATTAGGGATTAGAGATTAGATTTCAACATGTGAATTGGCTGGTGGTGGGGGACAAAAACATTCAGTCCACAACACTTACGCTCCCGCAGGTATACAAAGAAGCAAACAGAAAGAAAAGTATATAGAATTGTTATATTGCATTTCCCTAATTTAAATGTTTGGACTCACTAGCAAGTCTGAGCTAATATATTCAATTATGAATTAATTCACGCTCATGAAAAACTGAACAGTTTTCAACTCTTAGAGATTTAAGATGAAGATCAGTAAAAACATTGAGGATAATTTCTGAGAAAAGTGATCATTTTTATTCTTAAGGACAGAATGTCTACTACTGACCCATCAAGCCACTGCCTATGGTGATGAATATTTGCAGAAGGAGCCAAATCTTTCCCTACAAACCCCAAGAGAGCCTCTTAGCTGTAGTCAATCATCTTCCAAGTTGAGGTCCCCTTTGGATCAATGAGTAATAAATAAACAATACTTCTGTAGGCAGCATATTAAACTCATCAGTTGCATTGTATTTCTGCCTTCAACTGTATGGTGTTTAAATCAATGTTTGGGGTAAAATCAGTATGGTTTCATTTTAAGAGCTCTAATAAAAAATGGCTAAAATAAAATGCACACACTATGGAAACGCTCACCATGCAATTTATGCTTGCAATAATTCATCAAGTGCATTTTGAATGCCAGAAATATGCAAATCATTCTACTAGGAGACACTGGGAGTATGTAGGTGAATAAGACTTGTTTCTGCTCTCAAGATGGTTACAATCTAGCAAGGGAGATAATAAATGTACTGATATTGAAAAGGAAGGATATAATTAACTTATTAAAATGCATCAACCCCCTGCTCAAAATCCTTACTTCTCCATCACCTTCACTGTGAAATACAAATTCCTTAGCATTCAAAATCCTTCAAGATCACACCCCTGCTCATCTATTTATTGATTTTATTTTCTCAATAAATTATTTACTGAGCACCACACTTGGGCTAAGTACCAGGTTACTGGTAGACAAGATACACACCAGCTTTGCGTTTGTCATCTTTGTAAGTCTCGCTCTTCCCTTTCATACACATTACACTCTAATCACACGCACATGCCTAACCATTCCCAGAATTGGCCACTGAATTTTCAACCTCTGTGATTTCGGCAAGTGGTTCCTCCCCACTTGGTATATATCTTTTTCCATATTTTCTCAGTAAATCTTCCAATCCTTCAAATTTTAGTCCACATGCCACCATTTTAAGCTGTATCTCCTGATATCTACTCTTCAGAAGTGGCCCTTCTCTCCTTTGTACATCTGTAGCGTTCACTGTAGCCTTTCTCTTACTTGACATTGTGGGGCAGCAAAATCTGTCGCCCCAAACTGTGTCTCTTTGGTATGAGGATTAATTTAGGCTGATTCGTTTTGAGAAACAGAAGACACAGGAAGTCTTTCTTTTTATCTCCTTCATAGCTGCCTAAAGAATTTAGATAAAGGGTCTGTTCCTGACATTGAGCTACCACCAGAGGTATCACAACGAATACTGGCCAGGTTTGTGGAGGAAAACTCAGCAAGGCCTAGATCAGAGTCTACTCGGTCTCCCATTGTCTCAAACATTCATTTGCTAAACATGTGCTTTTCCATCTCCATGTGAACTGTCTTCCTCCCCTCTGCAGTCCCAAACCCTACCCCCAACATCCTCTTTTGTCTTTGGTTGAAGATGGTATTTAAGGTGAGGACTTTGGCAAGTTATTCTCTTCTTCTAGGTCTCTCCCATGTAGATGTGCTAATAAACTTTTGCTTGATTTTTCCTGTTGATCTGTCTCATGTTAGTTAATTCTTAAACCACCTAGGAGAACCTAAAAGAATAGAGGAAAATTTCTTCCTCCTCAACAACTTACATGATTCAATAAGCAATACTTACTGTATCAGAGAGAGTCCTAAGAGGAACCAACTCTCTTGCATTAGAATCATTTTGAGGAACATTTATTTATTAACAGAGGTGTCGGCAGGATGGAGAAGAGACACAAAGATTAACACGTAACCCAGGAACAGCAGCAGAGGCGCTTTCACCATAACTATTCCAAAGAGTCAAAAGGAAGGAACGATCACCCTTATCTAGGAGGAGAAAGTCAGCAGAGGAGGGTACCTTTAGAGGAGCAGTGACATTCAGTAGAGGAACACTGCCAACCCCAGGAGTTTCACAGGGAGAAGGAATGATTTAACCTCACTTTCCTCTCACTCTCATCCACTGCTGGGGTGCAACAGACTGAATCCCACCAAAACCGTGAGGACCGGGGAGCCTCTGTAGTCATCCACGCAGGTCATTGCGCCGGGGCAGATGAAGTGGTGGGTAAGGGTAGAGAACAGAGCTGCTGGGGCAAAGGAGAGAAATCTGCCACACTTACACATTTGCCTCCTTTTCCAAACTCTGAATTCTTCAAAGTTAAAGTCTGAGTCTGAATTTGCAATATAACCCTGGTATTTAAGACAGCATCTGGAACATAAATCTTATTAAGCACTTTCTTAATGGATGTTGCATTACAAAAGCAGTGCTAAGGGATACCAGTATTCAGAAGAGCACAAGGTTATACGTGACTGAGGGCAGTGAGCATAGGAACGCAAGTACCACTCCTTGCTGTTACCTATATTGAAGATCCTAACTGTTGGGTGTATTAATTCAGCAAAACTAGGCTGATAACCTCACTTCCTGACTTTTTCAGAATTGATGATATGTATGGCCATTTGGTTAGTTGGTTCATATGGAAAATAGTTTCATGTGTAATTCACCCATTTGCAATTTTAACCCAGAAAAATATAAAAGAAAAGATGTTTTGACAATTTGATTTCCATCATCCTTTTGCACCTCTGCTTCTGCACAACTGTTCTTTATCAAAGATGATGCTATTCCTTACCTCCTTCTCCACTTGAACTTGAATTGCATTTCCAGAAGCGCTCATGGAATAATTCTTCTTTTTCGGTGGTAATTTACTAGAGAAAGATCATGGATTAATGAAATCTACGGATGACTCTAAATCCTACTTAAGGGTTTCATCACCCTCTTCTATCAAACCTTTACATGAAACTAACTGTTAACAAAATTGACTGACTGAGGTCTCACTAACTTTAAACCTGAGTATTCCTGTCAAAGAGCTGGTGTAGGAAGTGGCCAAAAAACAGACAACATAGGAAAAATTAAAGATCTAAATCACCTATAAACTGGATAATCAGTAGCTGAACTCCTGAGCCAGGTGTATGTTACGGAGTCCTCTTCCATCAGTGCTTTAATGCAATTTTTACAGCTGTTTTGTCAGTTGTACAGAAAAATCACTGCTCTGGTAACAGAGCACTGTTTTTGAGATAGAATATGCTCCTACTTGTGTTTTGAACATTTTAAATTAATTTATACCCATTTATGAGAAAACAGCTCTTAAGTCTTTAGATCTAAGACTGTGAATTTGACTGCATATTTATTATATTTGAATGGAAGAGTTTGCCTTTTTACATGATTCAGCCCAAATATCACCCCTTAAACCACCGGCCCTAATCAAACATGTGCAGCTCCCCCAGGCTGTAGACTTGAAAGCCCTCCTCCTACTGCACGAGGTCTACTGTCATGCAGAGAAGAAAGAAAGGGGGGAAGATAAGAGGATACCAGTTGAGATGAAGAAAGCCAGGAGACTCATCTGTACACAAATGATGCATGATGCCACCATCCCCATTATCTGGACTATCTTGACCAAAGCCACAGCCACAGACTTGCACACTTTTCTTCTTTGATGTCCAGGGAACCATGTGTTTCACAAACAAAATCATCTAAATTTGAAATGAAGGCAAGGGTGCTAAAAGCTCTTGTCTTTGTCCTCCACCTTCACGACAGCTTTGAGAAGACTCTAGGAAGCATCTTGGGCTTCATCAAAACCAGTTTAAAATCCAATGTTTGTCCAAAAGGATGCTATAGCACTTTCACCTCCTAAACCTACTACTTGAGTTGCTCCTGTTTCACTCATTTTCTCCTGTCAAAGAGCCCATTATTTCATTTCCATCAAAAAGTACATCAGGGGGTAAACAGCCTCTTAATAACATGTCCTGAGTATACACACTGAGTATATTTCTTCATAGCTGTATCTCAGTCCTGTAGATTCACTACAACCTCATAATAAACACAACTCCCCAAAACATACCACCAGATATTTTATCTCCTTTTTGAAACTCTCCTTTCTTGCCTTCCTGAAATCTACTCATCTATGCCTCACTCTCATACAGTTACCACTATTCATTCAACAGGTATTTATAATGATATTTTAGGAGTAAGTAACCTCACTAGGTACTATAGAAATCAAAGCTCTATCAGAGACATGCTTTGCCCTCAAAGAGTTTACCATCTAACTGAGGAAACGATAAATAATCCAGTTATAAGCAGAATGTAAGTACCAAAATCAAGACACAGGTCAAGTACTTTGAGACCAAATGGAGATATGATCTCCATTTATATCACACTTATTATGAAATGCAAATTTATTCCGGTACAATTCATGTATTAGGAAACAATTTAAGCATAAATCAAAGTTCGCACTTTCATCTACACAATTTCATCTACAGAATATTGCACGCTGTTGAACTGAGCTGTGTAAGAATACAACAAATACACACATTCAAACACCTCACATATTTACCAGCGACTTCAGTGTGTTATGAATCATACCTGTCGACACCTACAGTTAAAATTTTCTGTCCAGTTTCAGATACTCTTCCTTCTCTCCTTCTGCAATAACTCACAAGCTGCAATCCTTCTGACACTGACTTCCACTAGCAAACTTCAGGTCTTTTGCAAGGTAAAGTACTGTGTTTATTATAGTATTTATGTATTTCTTAACCAATTAACATGTGTAATAGCGTGCTACCATTTTTCCTAGGTCCCTGTCTTCCTTGTATGTGTCACTGACAAAGTGTTTGAGTGTTGTGTCTCTAACTCCATTTTTCCCACAAGGCCTGTGGTTGTTTTTGTGAAATTTGCATAATGTGGTGATTTTTAGAAATGCATATGTCGTGTAATCGCAAGATTGACTGTATATGCGCATATTATTTGAAAAAGTGTATAAAACTTAAGTATATTTTATATAAGCCTTCACACACATACATGTCTTTCTCTCCTGTCCACCCCACCCCCCCGCCCCGCCACATATCAGTTTTCAATATGACTGACACAACTAACTCCCTTTTGGGATTAAGAATGATTCTTAACCTCCTGCAAAGACAACGGTGCTAAATACCAATCTTATCCTGTCACAGGCCAATTTATATTCTTTCCTTCTTCACAATGATAATAGCAAGGATTGTCCCTTTTCTTCCCTTACCCTTAATCTTTAGGTAAGACAGTGGAAAATTCTGAGTTAATAAGACCCCAGCATGTTTTGAGTTGGAATCTTGCTGCAACCCAAGCAGAAAATGTCTCCACCTAATCCAGACCTCTAACGTAAAATCATCACAAAAACGGCATTTCTCCTCGCGACTCGTATCCCCAGCTCCTATCACAGTGCTGACACAATTTAAGTACTTAATAACTATTAGCTGAAAGTTAATTTAGTCGAATAACTATTTCTGATTGTTCTGTTGCTGTCACCACATTTAATTCAAGTGAAAAACTTAAGACCTGCGACACTTTCCTAAAAGATACAAAAGAAATTATATATCCAAACTTCCACGGTCTAAAGTTAACATAGATGCCAATCTTAAGATGACCTTTTTTGGACCCTAATTTATCCTTCAGATTACTCTGATTTTACCCCCTATTTAGGAATCATTGACTAATAAAAAGAAAATAAAACACATTGCCTAGTCTTGTTTTTAAAGAGTGTAAACAAAGAGAGCTCAAAATAACCAATCTTGTTTCTGAAGTTGTCAGAATGTGACACTTGTTACTATAAGAACAGAGCCAGTAATTATTCATCTTAAATTTGTTTGATTAATTTAAACAGCAAAAGAATTGGAAAATTGAAAACTGACATCTGAAATGAATTAAGGAGGCAATTCAAATGCAAGTAACACTAATCTGCCTCAGGGATGAATGGGTCCAATTCAAAGATACTTAATTACAGCATGAAGATAACTAAAAGAAGCATCAATTGATGAATAAGATGTCCTTATCAGCAGCTAATGAGCCCAGGAATCAAATTTGGATCCATCTGAATTGAGGTTGGTTTTTTTTTAATATAGTACCTCGTTTCTTAAATAAGTTTCCATCAATTTCTAAATCCTAAGCTGAAGGCTCTGGGTTTCCTGAATGGGCAAACATACATGGAGCTGGTTTTGACACACATTCCATGAAACTACTGAAATATGACACTTAATTCAAGCACAAACACCTTTTTCCATTTGATGTAACCTAGAGAGGCAGACAGTCCTAGGACTTTTGGAATTCTTTCCTACCCCCCAAAAAAATCATGAGTAAAATGAAAGACTAGAGGTTTCATAATATTCAACAGAGGACCAAAACTTCCAGAAAATTTAGACACAGAAACTTGATTACATTTTTTTAAGTGTTCAACCCTGATAAGCATTTTTAATCTTTTACTGTGTGCCCCAAAACGCATAATAATTTACAGAGTTTGAGATAATTTCTTAAATACAATCTCACATATTACCAAAGGATAAAAAAGTATTACTTTTATAGTGGGAAAAAGTCATAATAATATACTTAAGAAGTATAGAAAAATAATTTGAAAGTAATGGATTTGAACTGACAGTAAAGGTCATATATGAAACTAATAAGGATGAGTAGAAAGCAATCAGCTTTCATTCTGAACAATCTACAGCAGGGCTCCTGACCAGCCCTGGGAGCAGCCTGAGCGATGCTTCAGGGTGTTGCTTCCTTTAGGAACACTTGTCATTTTATGCCCTCCTTCCCACCTGTTCTAGCCTAGACCCACAAATATGCAGATTGGCTGATGGGAGTTATGGGTTGAGCAGGGGTTGTGGGTAAATGGATAGAACAGGGTGAAGTTAATGCACACTTTAAGAATCGTAACCTCTTTCTGCTTGGCATGAGATCTCTGGTGACCAACCACAAGAGGAGCTGCATTTGGAGATGAGAATAAAATAGACGTTTGATTTTGGAAGTTCGCTTTTTACCCAAAGGCAGAGTTCCCCTAATTTTTAAACATCGAATTTACAAACCAACATTTCAGACTTAGAAGACTGACAGCTCCTGCCACTGCCATATCTGAAAGTTAACATATATGAAGTTAACAGTGGGGACAATCAATGGTTTCAAAGCATAGCAAGGTAAGACGCAAATACAGTAACACTTCATTTAAAACCAAGGCAAAATAAAATAAAATAAAATAAAACCAAGGCAAAATTCTTAGTAACTTGTCACGATCTGGCCCCTTCCTAGTTCTTCTTCACCTTCAATCTCTTTCTAATATAAAATCAGTGTCAGTGGTTCTTAAACCAGTGGTTCTTGAACTTTATCATATATAACAATCACTGAGATGCAATGCTTATTTAAAAAGCCAAGCTCTCTCTTTTTTTTGTGGTACGCAGGCCTCTCTCCGTGTGGCCTCTCCCGTTGCGGAGCACAGGCTCCGGACGCGCAGGCTCAGCGGCCATGGCTCGCGGGCCCAGCCCCTCCGCGGCATGGGGGATCTTCCCGGACCGGGGCACGAAACCGCGTCCCCTGCATTGGCAGGCGGACTCTCAACCACTGCGCCAGCAGGGGAGCCCAAGCCAAGCTCTCTTGACCCTGCCCTTGTATTCTGATCAGAGGGTGTAGAGGGAGACCCAAAAATGTATACATTTAAGCAGTACTTACAGGTGATTCGGAGGCAGGTGGTTCCTGAGTCACAGATAAAATGTGTATCTTTTTATCATACGCATCATTACGCATAATGTGCCTATGCGTAAGGCACATTCCCCAAATTCCATGCTCTCTGATGCTCATGACTTCCTTCTCCACCATTGCTTCATTCAACTAATCATTACTCAGCACTAGTCTAGGCTAACTCCTATTCATCTTCAAAACCTAATTCAAGCATGAAGTTCCCTGGTAATAATTTCATAGTCCTTACCAACTAAATGACAGCTAAATTAGATGTCCTTTTCCTCACTAAGAACCCTGCATTTAGCTTTATTCTGATATTTAAATAGCTATATTACAATGATTGGTACACTTGTCTGTTTCCTCCACTAAACTATGGACCTGGTACAAAGCAGATGTTTTCAACAAATACTTCTAAATAAATGAGACTCAGCGAGCGAATGAATGAACTGACTTCAAAAGTGGACTTCCAGGTGTGAAGGGCTTGTCTAAGTGATGCTATCGGGGCTTTACCTCCCCAAATCCTCCTGTTCCCAAGCAATCACTTGTCACAGGAAAAGGACATTAGAATTTTTTTACTTCACTTTATCATATTGACTGATAATCCATTAAATTAGAAGTTAATTTGGGTTAATTGCCTTTAAGATGGAAATCTCTCTACAAGGTAAAATATTTATCAGGCTTTTACTGCAATATAGAAGGTTCTAATCAGACTGCCTTCCCCCTCAGGCTCACTCTCCTAACTGCCCTGCAACATTTCTAATTTTTTTGGTAGGTCATTAAGTCTTGAGAATATTTTAGGATGAATTTTTAAATAAAAGTCTAGATGACGTTTTTTTCTGTCAAGGTTTCTTATTCCAAAATAGTCACATGCATGAATCAAAACTTTTCACAAGAGTCCTAGAATTGCAAGTTTGTATAGAGACCCATCTCAACCCATTCTATTTAATAAAAAAGAAAAATGGAGTGCAGAGAGGTGAGGGGCATTTCCAAAGGTCACGCAGTCCTCCCTCCTTCATTAAATATTTCGTATTCTACTTCATAATGGTAAATAAAACTAATGATTTGGAAACACATTCTTTACTTTTGGAAGAAAACAGTTCTGTCCTATATTATCCATATGGAAACAGTGGACATTCATACACCGAGTGGTTTTTAAAATGAAGCACAATGGTTTGATAGTACATTTGACCCTTGAACAACACTGGGGTTAGGGGTGCTGACTCTCCACACAGTTGAAAATTTGATAATTTATAGTCAGCCCTCAGAATCCATGGTTTCCTCTGTATCTGCAGATTCAACCAACTGTGGATCCTGTAATACCGTAGTATTGACTATTGAAAAAAAACTCTGCATGTAAGTGGACTCACACAGTTCAAACCCGTGTTGTTCAAGGGTCAACTGTATTTAAATGTAGAATTAGGAGGAAATGGAAAGTTTTTCAGGGTATGTGAATGGCTCTAGTCCATGGAATTGGTCATCAGTTATGTAAAGAAATTCAGAAACTTAACACCTGATGCTACAGATTCAGTAGAATTTTAATAGCATCAAAAATACTGACCCTAGGAGGGTCCTCTTCAATATTAGGTACAAATTCATCTCTTACTCACCATTCATTCTATGGCTCTAAAGTAGATCTAAGATTTCAGTGAGAAGGCTGGAGTACTCACTATGCCTTTGGGATATAATGGACCCTGCCTAAGATTGAATGGAGGCACTGTGTTCTTATTCCTTGGATTCCAATAGTGGAATTCCACTATTCCAGATTCCAATATTGGATTCCAAGGGCTCTGCTACTTGCATGACTTGGTCAAATTACTTTATCCCTCTAAGCCTGAGTTTTACTGACTATAAAATGGGGATAATAATTGTGCCCAGCATACAGGGTTCCTATCAGGATTAAATGAGATAATGGATTTAAAAGCATTATATAGCATATGGCCACAAGTAAGCCTCAGTCTCAGTAAATTATCCTTATTTTTATCATCATCATTCCCACTATTATCAATCTCACAGTTAGAGACAAGATGGAAACAAATACGGAATAAAATTAAATCTAACTTTGTCTAGTTATGTTTTGAGTGCTTACTATGAGCCAGACACCACTCTACTGATTCACATCATTTATTCTTCACAACAAACCTATGAGGTGGTACTGTGATCTAGATGTTTGTGTCCCTCTAAAATTCACACGTTGAAATCCTAAAATCTAAAGTTGATGGTACTAAGAGGAGGGGCCTTTGGGAAGTAATTAGGTCATGTGGGTACAAACCTCACAAATGGGATTAATGCCTTTTAAAAGCGACCCCACAGAGATCTCCAGCTCCTTCCACCATGGAAGGACACAGCAGGAGGATGCTGGCTGAGAATTGGGCAAAGGCCTCTTACCAGAGAAGGCAACCATGTTGGTGCCTGGATCGAGGCCTTCCCAGCCTCCAGAACTGGGAGAAATAAATTTCTGCTGTTTATAAGCTACCCATCTGTGGTATTTTGTTATAGCAGCCCAAAGGACTAAGCCAGGTGGGTATTATTTCACTAATCTTACAGAAACAGAGGCTCAAAGAAGTTATGCAACTTATCCAGGGTCACGCAGGTGGTGAGTAGAAAAGATGAGCTTCAGATAAGAGCCATCTTAGCACTACCAGGTTAAACTATTTCTCAGAAAACAGTGCTGAATGTGGTTCACCCAATTTAATTTCTTTTAATACATTTAGCTTAAGGACTACTAACATTTTCTTTCAATAATTTGGGTAATCAAAGACTCAATGAGTCCAAATGGGTAAATGAATCCTAAGAGAAGTATATCCAAGAACACCACTTTGGCCTATTATTTTCCAGCCCCTACCCCATTGGTATTAGACAAGGCATTTTAACAAGGAGACGAGCTGAAGACTGAAAGGGCAGGAAGTTAGCTTGACAACTTGAGTATAATAATTATAACCATAACTCATTACTGTCCACCCATAACGTGTCTGGCATCACAACAGATACATTACATCCTTTGTTTCATTTCTTCGTCTCACATTCACACAACAACAACATGGGAAAGATTTTCACCCCCAGTTTACACAGAAACAAAGGTCCAAAAGGTTTAAATAACATGTCCTAGACTTCACTGCCCCATCAGTGGAAAAGCTCAGGTTCAAACCAAGCTCCGTGATTCTGCAGAGCCACATAATATAAAGCTTACCCCCTGTATTAAATGGAAGTATTAATGCCCAAAGGAAAGGGAGGACAAAAGAAGAGAAGAAAACTCCTGCGTATTCCCATATTTGTCCAGCGTTTCATGCAACGGCATAACCTAGTACATCCAATTATTGAGGTTCCATTTTTTAGAATATCTTCCTGTCATTCACTATTGCCTTTTCTCTCACTGGACCCATGAACCAGCTATTCACATTTATTCTGTATTTTATTTGCATTCTGACTCCCATTAGCGTCCACCTGCCTTGCTAATCTCTTTCTATTGTACCATTTGCTCACAGGCATTTATTCTTGTCTAGATTTTTCTCCTAATGCTGCTTCATTCATTTGCCCAGTTTACCCAATTACAGACCTCAATGAAAGTAACTGTTATGGTCCATCATCTGTAGACTGGCTTCAGGTATTCAAGTATTGCATTTTCTGTTCTCTTATTTTCTTATTCAATTCTTAATTTTACTTAAC
Organism: Delphinus delphis; assembly: GCF_949987515.2. NCBI lineage: Eukaryota > Metazoa > Chordata > Mammalia > Artiodactyla > Delphinidae > Delphinus > Delphinus delphis. The sequence continues at coordinate 39,177,566 of NC_082698.1, read as the reverse complement.
TTGGCTGACAAGTAACTGATCAATTGGTTGTAAAGTTATTAATAAAAGAAAATTTAAATAAAAACACAAAAGATGAAGATAGACTGTAGATATGACCTGAATACAACATGGTGGTTTATGAGCTCAAGTGTTTAGTGACTTATATACACACAGGCTCGCACATATAACCAACTGTTTTGATTACACATTTCTCATATCTGTGTGTGATAGGTCACTGAACAAAAAAATCAGAAGATTTGGGTTAAAATCCTGATTCTGCCTATTGTTATTTGTGTAGCCTTAGGTAAGTCATTCTACAATTTTGATCCTCAGTTTCCTCATCTATATAATGGGCTCAATAAGCCACCCTTACAAAGCTGTGTGGATAATGTGAGCTAATAAATAATAAGCAGCGCAAAGCATAGTGTCCAACACAGAGGCTCTCGATATATATCCATTTAGTGTTAATATACTGGTCTCATTCTCCTTTTAATTCCAATTCTATATACATCCTTAATATTTTAATTCCAGACATGCAGAAAAACTATCTGGTTTAGGCTATGTCCTCAAATGGGGCCTTGTATATAATAGGCATTCAATAAATGTTTGTTGAATGAATAAACAAACAACTATGACCCAAGAGTTTATTATGCAAACTCTGCATTTACTGTTTATAAATATAGGTTATAGAGTCTTAATACTAAAACAAAGTAGGGGTGAGCTCCATGGGCAACATGGAACAAGTTACATTCTCCACCATCCCATTTACTGGTAGGAATCTGTTAGCACCTTAAGGCAAAATGGATAAAATATCTATATTTCTGCCTACAAATACTGTTTCTTTAATTCAGTTCCATCTTTCTTACCTATATACCATTTTTTGTCTGTAATAAGAACACAGATTTTTCTTTGATTAATAGAAGTCAAAAAACTTGGGATCTTCAAATACAAGGTGTTATTTTGACTGTAAAAAGACTGAAAAAAACCCCACCTAGTTTCATCACAAGAAAAAAACCTGACACTACTGTGTGGCGATGGATACACAATTGACCCTTGAAAAACACAATAGTTAGGGGTGCCAGTTAGGGGTGCCCTCTCTACAACCCAGCACAGTGGAAAATCCACATATAACTTTTGATTCCCCTAAAATTTATCTACTAATAGCCTACTGTTGACTAGAAGCCATACTTATAAACAGATTAACACATATTTTGTATATGTATATCTACATATATTTTATAAATTCATGACATAGCCAACTTTATCGAAATTTTTTTGATATGTCTTGGCTATGTGGTTCATCAGTGAGTTTTTTCAAATTGTCAAAAATCTCAAAAAAATTCCCCATGTATTTATTTTTAAAAATCTGTGTGTAAGTGGACCTCTGTAGTTCAAACCCATGTTGTTCAAGGGTCAACTGTAAATGGAACTTATAATCATTTCACTATATATACATACATCAAATCATACTGTTGTATACCTAAAACTAATACAATGTTATATGTCAGTTATATCTCAATTAAAAACAAAGCCTACCACCAAGCAATTCTAATATGCAGCCAACAATGTGCATTAACAATGTGTCAGTAGAATACTGTCTAGAATTTAGGGCTAAGAGTAATGCTATTCATATCACTATGGTACCAACATACAGTTTGAAAGTATCCGGGAGCATCTTACATAATGGCCCTGGTAGTAATGCAAAATATCCTATCCTTTTACCCACTACTCCTAAATCCATCCCAAACATGTATTCTGAGGACCTCTTTATGTACCTTTAAATGCAGCGGTCTTTGCTTTTTTTACACAGAACACTGCCGTGTTATACTGCTTCCACATTTTAATTGTCATTTTCTTTGAGAACATCTAAAAGTTGGCCAGAGGGGCTTCCCTGGTGGCGCATGTCCCCGATGCAGGGGACATGGGTTTGTGCCCCGGTCCGGGAAGATCCCACATGCCGCGGAGCGGCTGGGCCCGTGAGCCATGGCCGCTGAGCCTGCGTGTCCGGAGCCTGTGCTCCGCAACGGGAGAGGCCACAACAGTGAGAGGCCCGCGTACCGCAAAAAAAAAAAAAAAAAAAAGTTGGCCAGAGTTGCAACTGTTAGAAATCTATTTAATTTTATATCAACCAGCAGAAAAAAATATAATTTTTTCAAAATTTTTATTTTGCATCAAACATTGTTCAGGCCTTATTGAGGTATAAAGAAAAAGTATAGGACATAGTCCCTGCCCTGAAATGACTTGATCTGGGAAGAGAAAACTGGAATAAACTAACATTTTATATAAAACAGCTAGAAAATAAGTAAGTGCTACCTGGGTGGTATTCATGAAAAATACAAAATAAGAGAGAAAGAGTGATTAATATGGACAATTATAATAATGACAACTAATGTTTATTGAGCACTTACTATGGCCTGGCACTATTCTAAGTGCTTCACGAATATTAACTTATTCAAGGCTCTTAACAACCCTAGGAGCTGTTATTTTCTCCATTTTACTACTTAGGACACTGAGACAATAGAGATAAGAGAACTTGATCGGGATCATAGAGCAAGTGGGCAGTGTAGCCTAGATTCAAATCAGTGCCCTTGTGACATAGTCAGAGATGGGTCTACCGTAGAGGAAGACTGGAACTGAGTCTTGCGGGAAAAACTAAGATTTCCCATATTTGTTTGGATAAGCATGAAGCACCAGGGTACAATCAAGAGACTGTCCCTTCAGCTCTGCCACACGCGGCTGTCTAACCTTGGTCAAGGTGCCCCCCTCAAGCTGCAGTTCTGACATCTACAAAATGCTGGTCCATGATCCTAAGACCACTTTCAGTTTCAAAGTTCTCTGGGTACAGTGTAAATGAACAGAAGAAAGATGGGAGGACGTACCACAAAGGCAGACATGATGAGCAGAGGTATGGAATGCAGTGTCTGTATTTGATTGCCTTGGGTTTTCTACGGGATCTGACCCAGACTCATCCTATGGGATCTTTTCATATCTGTATACTTGGGTTAGGATATCGACCACAGTTCACCTTCTAAGATGCCAAGCCTGGCCTGACCAGGAACACCCAGTCTACCACAAGTTCCAGGTATTAAATAAATTTTCATTTAAAAATGTGACTGTGTTTCAAGTTATTTTCAAAAGGACCATCTTCTCATGATTTTATTCCTCAATTTGTTCCAACTGTCTTGAAAAAATAAAGAGTAAACAGGCAGGAAAAAATATTTGAATATATATTTGATCTAAACAATCATATAAGACAGCTATTGAAGGAATTATTTTGGCTGGTTTTATTAATGTAAAAAAACTGTGAAATAAAAACTTTCCAAACTTGGGGTGTGGAGTTGTTTGTCAAGATGAAAAAGGACATGAAAAGGTTTCTGATCTTCTAAAGCTACTCATGTGTGTTTTTCTTCTTAGAATCCCTGTCATTAAAAAATAGCCCACAGCTAGATAAGGTTAGTTATAATTAAAAGACCCTTCATAGAGACAAGACTGAGGGCCACCAGTACTGAATAAACACAGCTGGCTCAGTTAGCCCTGCATTTCCTCTTCAGTGTTTATCATAGGGTGGGAGAAAATGGCATTAAGTCTTTAGAGCCTCAGACTAAATCAACTCGGAAAATTCTATACTCCTAATTTCCCATTCACATTGTACTAAACTTGGGAGCCACAGAAGACAAGCAAGAAGAGCACTGCATCAGTAAGGACCATGAAACAAATGAAAGCTTAATTACATCATCTCCTTTTTTACCAGCAGAATAACTTTTGTTTCATAGGTCAAATGTATTCAAGAAGCCAAAATAAGATCTAACTAACTTCCGGTAGTTTTCACCATTCTAGTGGCTCTCAAACACTTTAAAAGAAATCGTATTTTCACAGAAAGGAGAAAATTCCCATTGTTCACTCTAAACGCTATACACAACTAGGATATTTAGACACCATAGCCTTGTTATCTGAGAAGCAGTAAAGGTCTATATAACTGTAAAAAGGAATTCACAAGATGGATAATTTATGTGGTGAAAACTAGGCCAACACTTAGACCCTTTGAGATATGACAATAAATTATTCTACTTTCTATCTAAATAATTTAAACTTGTTTTGCCCAAGCTATTCACTTAGTAGCCAAACGCAGTGAAGCATACTCAAGTCTTCAGGTGTTATGACAAACCTCGGACTACACTGAAGTTCTTGAGCAAAGATACTATAAAATTTCAATGTCTGAGGGAAACCAACCTAAGAAGGAAATGTCAACTTGCAAATAATTCTAGTCTATTTTTATGAATTCTTAAAGTTTCAACATTGTTCTTTTGGTACTATAATTATATTTTCTTCCAGTTATTCTATTCTCAAGGAAAGAATGGCCAAGATTTTAAAATTAAATGGAACTTATTTAATCCATTGCCCTTATTTAGATGTGGATCCTATTTTAGTCTTCATTTTTCTGGGATAAAGGCCCGGGAACGCAACTGCAAGATTTAAGGTAGCTGTATATTTTGTTTGTTTGTTTGTTTATTTTGCTGTTTTGGGTCTTTGTTGCTGCGCGTGGGCTTTCTCTGGTTGTGGCGAGCGGGCGCTACTCTCTGTTGCAGTGTGTAGGCTTCTCATTGCGGTGGCTTCTCTTGTTGCAGAGCGTGGGATCTAGGCACGCAGGCTTCAGTAGTTGTGGCTCGCAGGCTCTAGAGCACAGGCTTAGTAGTTGTGGCGCACAGGCTTAGTTGCTCTGTGGCATGTGGGATCTTCCCGGACAAGGGACTGAACCCATGTCCCCTGAATTGGCAGGTGGATTCTTAACCACTGTGCCACCAGAGAAGTCCCAGATCCTATTTTAAAAGTTCCTTTTACATATTTCCAGTAAAAAGGGGGGCTTTCCTTGATAGAACTTTTGCAATTAACTTCAAAAATATTGATTTGGCAGGGGGGGCTTCCCTGGTGGTACAGTGGTTAAGAATCCGCCTGCCAATGCAGGGGACAGGAGTTCAAGCCCTGGTCCAGGAAGATCCCACGTGCCCATGGAGCAACTAAGACTGTATGCCACAACTACTGAGCCTGCACTCTACAGCCTGAGAGCCACAGCTACCGAAGCCTGTGTGCCACAACTACCGAAACCCGCATGCCTAGAGCCTGTGCTCCGCAACAAGAAAAGCCACCACAACGAGAATCCCACACACGAAACAAAGAGCAGCCCCTGCTCACTGCAACTAGAGAAAGCCCATGGGCAACAACAAAGACCCAATGCAGCCAAATAAATAAATAAAATACTGATTTTTCAAATGAACTTATGATTCACACTAAACTCATCATATATAACAATATTTTTTCAAGGCAATTCTGATTAAATAACTAGGAAAATATCAATTTGGATTTCTAGTATAATAAACATGGCTCTCTAAATCAGAATCTTCCTTGTCTCCTCCTGGAATGCATCTAAAAGCAACAAGGACAATGAAAAATGAATGTCCTGTAAGACTCATTTTTAGCAAAAGTAGGAAACCGGTATAATCTGAAGACTTTAAAATTTGTGTAAAGACTGCAATCAGGAAAGGGTGCCATGGAAGAAAGTGAAAACAAGCACAGAGAGACTGCAGTGGCAAGTGGGTCTAGGACCAAGAGATCTCAGAAAGTGATAATGCTTTCTGAAGGTGAGGCGCATACCCCAAGATGCAGAAATAAGGCTGATTAATGGAAATAATTATTCATAGAAGTAGAAGAGGTAAGGATATACACACAAAATCACACAGAGGGGGCACATTTGTAGAAAACAGTCTCCATATATAATATAAGAGAACCTCTATGTTATGAAATTAGAAAGATGGAAAAAATATCCTGGACTCTTCCCCCACCCTACTCTCCCAATCCTCCCCCACCCCCAACTCCTGTTCCATCCTGATACATGGGCTGCCCAAAGCAGAAACACAAGACCTCAGAAGTGATGTGGTAAGACACAAGGAGAAGACGAAATGTGATCTGGCAGAATTCATGAAAGAATTATAAGGATAAAGCAAAGCTATCCAAGAAAGGAAGAAATAATTAGAAGGAGCCAAAGAGAAAACAGAAATTGTAGAAGACACACTAAGGGAAATAGAGGACTAAATTCGGGAGGAAAATAAAGAAAATGAAACAGAAAAAAAAAAGGAATTAGGAAGGATAAGAGACAAAATTATATACATAAAAGACAGACAAAGAAGATCTTATATAGGTATAATTTCCTTCTTCCTGAAAGCAAACCACTAAAATACAAGTAGGTAAGAATAGAACTCAAGGAAAAAAATGTTGAAATAAGAAAAAGTCTTGATTTACATATAAAAATAGTTCTCACTGAGACATATTCTTAATGTTATTCAAATTTAAAGGTACAAAAAGAATTATTCAGGCTACCAAGCAAAATATGCATATGTAATTTTACAAAAGTGACACAAAGAAATAGAAAATGAAAACACATGATGTTCCGCAAAAGATGGAAGGTAAGTTACCTAACAGCTACCATCAGAAAAAAGGACTAGGCCAAAATTTTTCACAGATTTCTAAAAAATCTTCAAAGAATAAACAACTGAAGTCTATTTAGTGTTTGAGAGCACAGAGAAAGAAGGAAGTCTTCCAAATCATTTTCGTGAAGTTCACATAACATTGTTCATACTTACACACATGGAACTAGAGCCCAATCTCACTTAAGACAATCTACACAAAAATCCTAAAATATATATATATATATTAGGAAACAGAATTCAGCAGCATTAAAATATCAAGAATTATTCAATATTAGGAAATTAATAATATAATCATATAAATGGAAAATAATTTGATCATTTTACAAGCTACTGAAAGGTATCTAATAAAATTCAACAGTCTTTCTTGATAAAAAACAAACAAAAAAACCAAACACAAAACACTTGATAGGACACAACATAGGACTACATGCATAGTCACCTAACAAAATTTTCTTTATGCTTAATGAGAAAATTCTCAGTAAAGGCAAGCAACTGGGGAACAATACAATTATACAAAAGAACATAATTTGAATCATGAAGATTAGAGAGGAGGAGGTAAAAACTATTCACATTTGTAAAGGTTTTGATCAGTACCCAGAAAATACTTTAAAACGAAACAACAAATGCAAATGGCTTCTATGAATAAGGTGCTCAATCTTACTTGTGCTAAGTGAAATACAAATTACATCTACTTTGAAGGTAGCATTTTTCATCTACTACACAAAAATCCAATAGTTTGATTAACACCCTCTTTTGGCAAGCCTGGAGGGGAGAAGGGACACCCATTCACTGCTGATGACAGTGTAAACTGGCCAAATCTCTAAGGCAGGCAATACTTAGCAAATTATAAATTATATATTTTTTGCTCAGCAATTCCACTTCCAGGAATTTTATTCAACAGATACACTCAAAAAGTGCAAATAATGTATGTACGTTGTTATAATTATTACAGTATTCCTTATATAGTAAAAGATAAAACCAACCATCCTGCCAATCAGTAGAATTGTATGCAGGTATAAATAAGAATGAGATATGCCTTTGAGAGAAGAAAGCAGTACATGTATCTTATATGTGTCCATTTCTGTGATAGGGATAGGTAGACAGTGTAGGTTTATATTGTTTGAATATACTGTTAAAAAAAAAACAAAACTGAAGGGTAGAAAAAGAATTACTGGTGAGGAAGCAGGTAGAGAACGAGGTAGATGGATTGGAAATGAGTGAACTGATGACTATACTGAGAGAAACAATTTTACCTCTATCTACCTTTTTGTAGGTTTTTTTTTTTAAATTTTGGTATTCCATGAACATATTACCCTTTAAAAAAATCATTCTTAAGTAAGACATTAAAATTCACATACTCTTTGATCAAATAATTCTATTTTTAGGAATTAATTCTAAGGAAATGATTTAAATGCGCACAATGATATAAGCATAAGAAGTACTCATTGCAGAGTAGCTTGTAATTGTGAGTATGAGAGAGAAAAACAGATAAAAAGAGAAATAATTCAAATGCCCAACAGTATAAAATTACTTAAATAAATGCCATTATATTTACACTACAGAATATTATGCAATAATTGTGGTGTAAAATAATATTTAAAGACTTGGGAAGATGTTCACCATATATTTATGGTTATGTTCAGGTAATTAAACATGGAGACCATTGGACTGGGTGGCTCTAATGCCTTGGCAGCCTACATAAACAAAAACGAAATCTAAGGCAGAGTCAATGCACTGGAATCTGAGAAAACAAAACTTAAGACCGCCAATCACAAAAAGCCAACCAGACTTTCCCAAATAAGGCAACAGCTTAAGCTTTAGCCAATCAAACAATTCCTTTGCTTTGCTTCCGTGCCTTCTATAAAAAGCTTTCCCCCAGCTCCCGCGGGCACAACTGCTCCTAACCACTTTTGTTTTGGTGCTGTCCAAATTGAATAGATGTTTGCTCAAATAAAATCTTGTACATTTTAATTGCTTCAGTTTACCCTTTAACAGTTCCAAATCATCATGAACAGTATAATCCCATCTTTTACAGAGTGTACATATATACTTATACATACGCAGGATGAGACTCAAAAGTTATAGACTAAAACAGTTAATAATGGCTTCTTCTGGCTCATAGGATTAAGATAGATTTTAATTCTCATCCTTTTGCTAACATATATTCTAAAACGAACATATATTTCTCTTATAAATTAAAAGTTTTACAATCAATCATCAAGGTAAAATAAACATCAATCCATGTCAGTTTAAATGCGGTAATGTACAATATATTTCGTCTTGCTGTTACTTTATGAATAGAATGACAGAATGTAAGTAAAGTCAGGCTACAAAATGAAAATATTGGCCTGAACTTGAAGATAATTATCTTATTACAGACTTAATATTCACCACACGCTCTTATAAATGCTTCCTTTAAACTGTCTTATTTAACTCTCACAATATTCCATTGAGGTTGATGTTGTTATTGTCCCATTTGACAGAAGAGAAAAAGCCTTGAGAGGTTAAGTAACTTTTTCAAGGTCATGCTGTTTGTACAATGACAGAGCCAGGACTCAATGTTTGCAGATGTAGCTATTCTCCTGTATATTCTCTATACAGCTACTCTGTATGGACAGTGTCCATACTGATAAAACAAGCAGGATATTTGTCAAATCCCCACTTGATGATGTGGTGTCATCATTATCCGAATCAATTTTAGGATTTTGTAAAATTGATTGTAAAGTCAGCAATCTGAATGCTAAAAGCAAGGGACTGGCAGTCTCTAGACACTGAGGGATCCATTGGCCTCTCTCCTGCACCTCCTGGCAGAGAGTTGCCAGAGCTGCATTTCTGTATCTGAAGAGTGGCAAACCTAATAACATCAGTCTCTTGACCTCGGTGAGGTAAGCAGCAAACAACACTTCTTCACTGTGAACTTTCAAAAAAGACTGGCCACAGAGTTGCACAAATTACAATTAAGAACTCTATGGAATTAGCTAAGTGATACTGCCTAATTAGATTATATTTAAAGGAGTAAAATATAAAAATAAAAACACAACCTGATGAATTTTTTTGATCTAGGTAATCATCTTAAAATAAAAACAGGAAACTCCTCATTAGTTTCACCCCAGTCACTACTAAATGGCATGACATGTAAGGCAATTACGAGTTGTACAGGTTAACTTCCCACTTGCTCATTTTTGTCTAAATTACCATGGCTACAGCAGGATAAAGATATATAAACTTCAGAAATGTTTAATAAGAAAATACGGTGATTCTTATTAGTGTATGAATTTACTAAATATTTTACTTAAAGGAGAAAAAAGAAACGAAAGTCACAAAATTCAGATAAAATTTCTCAAATCTGGTGAGACCAAATTGTTCAATAATAACAGTTAAGATATAACATTGTCTATGAGCAGTGGTCCATCAAGAAAAGGTTTTGGAGAAAGACTATAGATAAATCACTTTTACCTTATGAATGTTAAATTTTAAAAAATGGAATTTTGATGGAAAGAATCCAAAGCACCATGAAACAGGCTTGTTCACAAATACTATTGGTCTTTGGAAATAAAGGTGTCATAAGAGATGGATATCTGAGGGGAGATTGAGGTACATGCTGTGTGTGCCTGGACTAGAGGACATGATTGAGACAAAAATATATGGTACAGGAATGACAAAGAGATTTAACTTGGGATCCAGTACCAATCTATTGGCCATGCCTGTCTAGAGAGATGGGCTGAAGAGACAAGGAGACTGAACCTGGCTCAGAGAGGATTGCTATGATTGATTAGCTATGTCTGCCAAGGACAAGGAATAAACACACTGTGAAATCCAAGCTATGAGTCTGGTATCCCTACACTAGTAAATTACGTAGACAAGGAAAACACAGCTAGAATTAGTATCAGAACAGTAAAGAGAGACTAAAACATATTTTTCAGATTAAGAACGTGTGTGTATATTTATACATCTGTAAAAGGCATGTTGTTAGATTAATATATAGATATGGGCAAATGGGGAAACAAGACTTTGGAATGTCAGTGTCCCTGGCTTACCTTTTTTTTTTTTTTTTAAACATCTTTATTGGAGTATAATTGCTTTACAATGGTATGTTAGTTTCTGCTTTACAACAGTATGTTAGTTTCTGCTTTACAACAAAGTGAATCAGTCCCTGGCTTTTCTTGATACGTCCAGGCTTCAAGATCTTGAGTCATCTCAGCTTTACCTCTCTTGATTGAAGTTTACTCACTTATAAAACACAAATAATAACACGACCTATCTCAAAGGTTCTCACAGGATCAAATGTAATCATGCACAATAAATGGTAGCTATTATATAATGCAAAATGGCGCCAGATACTCAGAACTCGTGCCTAACAGGAAGAAGAATGCTTAAGGTGAGCTCCATGGGGACTTGAGGGGTGAGATCCAGAGTACTAGCTAATTTGTAAGCCTTGGAACTCCAAAGTTTAATATAGAACAGCTTATTCAGGAAAAGCAAAATGATTCATTCCACTCAGTAATGAATTCCTTTATGCACAGTCTCTGCTTTCCCACAGCCCAACATTAACCGCACACTGTGCTAGAGCTTGCAGGTTTTGTGTGGCATCATCATTACTTATGAAGCAGGATAATTGTTGTTGTTGTTGTTTTATTTTTTAATAATACTTTGAATATTTCTACCAAAAAAGTTCATTACACAACTAGCAACAATTTAAGGGTGAAAAAAGACCAGAGCAAAGGTTATTCATCTTTTCTCATTACCAGATTATATCTTATAAAGTAGTTTACAAATGTCACTCTTCTTGATCAATACAAAATACCTCCACAATCAGCAGAACTGTTGCTCTTCTACTTTTTTATAATTCTATAGGCATTTGGCTTATGTTCAACCCTCTATTCCCAGAGCTTCCCATTTCCAGGAGGAAGGATAAGATAAAGCCAAGAATAAAGGGCATCTGGCTAAGAATAAATTTAGTGCTCCTTGAGGGCTGCTGAAAATCAAGCACAGTGATGTCCCCTGCACTTCAAAATTGCTGCACATGCTGACTTTGCACCTCGCAGACTCTAGACCTGGTGGTCTTGCTGGATGTTGCATGCAAATCTGTTCTTTGATGTGTTTGTGGAAATCCTGGCTAAGACCCACTGCCTGTCTAGTCCTATGTTATCTGCTAGAAGCCACTGGGTAACTGAATGCACACACTTCTAGCCAAGCTGGGTCCAATGAATCACTCTCTCCCCTATGACATGCTATCAGTTATAAACATTGGTAACAGGAAGCCCCAAACTATGGTGAGAGGGCTTGCATCTGTCTTGCTGGCCACAAAGAGACCTGGCCTAAATGTCTAACAGAGACCCATTGCTAAAGGACTATGAATGGAGTGAAATGGTCACCACTACAGCTGTTCTGAAACAGAGAAACTTGTTGGCCCTTGGAGATTTTGAAATGAAATCCTTACAACCAACTAAATTTATTCTCAGGCATATTTTACATTTCTTGATAGAGCTAAAGTAAGTGTGAAATATCAAGAAAGTACTTTGATTTTAAAAGAAACAATTGCATAGCAGAATTCTCATTCTTTATCGCAGAGTTTTTAATACCAAAAAAGCATGACCTGAAACACCATTAGTTTGAAAGAGAAGAACTTTTTTTTGTAGCCAGCTTAAAGGATTTGTGTTCTATACAAGAGATATGTTATATTCTGTTGGTGTCTGCATAATTAAAATAATGCTTTGGGGAAAAAAAAAAAAGATGACTGTGTACAGTCATGGGAATTAGAAGCCTCACAACAAAATGGGATTTCACAAAGGGTATTGTTCCAACTATGGATAAGGCTACATCAAAATCGTTTTTCAGTAAAAATTTAAATTTTATTATTTAGTAGACAGACAAAACTGTTGCAATCCAATCTTTATATATATGTAAGATACCTCCAAGAGGCAATATCATGCAGGGGTCAAGTACACAGACTCCCTCGTCATGTAGACCTGTGCTAAACTCCTTTTTACGAACCTTTAACAGATACACAGTGGTGAGCAAGTTAACCTAAGCCTCAATTTTCTCACTTGTAAAATAGGTATAATAGAACCTCCCTCTTTTAGGGCTGCTGTGAAGGTTAAATTAGATAATATATATGTCTGCTGAGAACAGAATGCCTGGTACAAGATAAGCATTATTAAGTGCAGTCCTATTTTTATATTCTAAGAACAGCTTTCTGTCCCTCACCTAAAATAAAAAAACTCCCTAGAAACCATTATTACAAAATTTCCTTTAAAAATATTCTATGCAATAATCACAGTTTTATTTGCAAAGTGTTCTTTCTAGAAACAGAACAGGAAGACTTTGTTGTTGTTTTTTGCAATGAATTGGGATGAGACTTATTTCTCTCAGCATCCCTGTCTTCTCCTCAGTATAGTCTGTACTGTGTCCCCTGATCCAAAGTAATAAATGCCATCATTGATAAGAATCATACTTTAAATAACATAAAAATGTTATAAACGTTTAAATGAGAATTTATATACAAAATAATACAGGAGATGTGTCAAAGAAATCAGAGTTCCAGAGAGTTCATTTTTACTCGTTTTCGAGTACTTCCATAAAGTAATCTGCCTTAAATTAAGAACTCCTAAAACAATCTTCCTTAAATTCTGAGAAAAAGGCAGACTAAAACCTTCGCCTTCCCCCAATCTCTATTTAAATATGGGAATGAGCTATTTACAACAAGAATAGAAGTAAAGTTTGTCTGGGAGCACTGTCGCTGCCAGAGAAAGACCCCTAATGAGAAATGGCGGATTTTGCTGTGGCAGCTGTGTCTATGTACAGACCTACTTATTCTGAAATCATGCAGACTCATCTTAATAGGGGTCTAAGCACGATGAGCAGATAGGGGGAAATTCACACATTTTACTTGGGTTCCTGTTTACTAAAAAAGCACACCCAGTCATTAGGTTTAACTAGATTGAAATTACATGCTAGACTATCATACTGAAATTGCCATATATGTTAACTGGGTTTCTTTGTCTACTAAATATGATGTATATCTTATATATCAGCTGTCTTTAAAGTTCAAAGATGGGGATCTCTGGGATACTAGTATATGGGAAAAGTATATTCAAAGGGAGGGAGGCAGAGAGCAAAGGTAAACCAAGTCTACTTAACTATTTTTGCCTTGAGGCCAGTCCTGAGGTTAGAAGTAAAAAGGAATCAGACAACAGGCACAAGTGACAGAATCAACCAAGTTGCCCTTACATGTACAGAGAATAAACCTCCACAGGGTGATCTGAAGAATTCTGACAGAATCCACCCCTCTCATAAATGTCCCCTCAGAGCGAGTCTGTGAGTGGCATTGAAAATTCCTGCAGTATTTGTTCCTATGCGTTAAATCTTCGAAAGTCCTCACTCAAATGCCATGGGGCAGCAGGAAGATTATAACACATTAAGACCTTGTCAATTATTATTATCTTCATTTGAAGTAAATTAAAAGAACAGATATATGGCCAGCTCCAGAGTTCTGAGGGATGAGACAAAATGGTAGAAGAAGAAGAACATTTACGAAAGGCTGCCTACATGCCAGGCCATTTACATGAAATGATTTCATAGCAGGGACTGTTAGTATTAAGTAAGGACTATTATTACCCTCATTTCACAAATAAATAAACAGATGCTCAGAAAAGTTAAGTAATCTACTCAAGATCACATAGCTAATAATGGGCAGAGCAAGGATCTGAATTTGGGGCAAACTCAAGAGAATGAGTTTTTACTACTATCCTAGCATTCGGATAAGCACATTTAGAGGTAAGGAGAGGGCCCAAGAAAATTCCAGTGTGGAAGAACATTTTCCAAAGAGTAAAGACCAAAAGGGACATCCAGACCACTACTGGGCACCATGTGTCTGTGGGATTAGAGCACTGAAGGATAAGCAAGTCAGTCTACTATAGTTTGTAACTCCTAGGGAAGGAAGCAGATTCAAGAAGAAAGACCAGTCTATTATCTCACAGTTGGCACGTTGAGTAAAATCAAAAGTAAGACTTTCAACCTTTCACTAGTTCTGTGATTCAGACTATTAATCCTCCCCAACAGTCATATTCTGTCATATCTAAAAGTACAAGAAAGTATGAAAAAGATTATTTAGGTGAATATTTTGAATGGATATAGCTGAGAATGAACTATCATATATAAACCCCATTGTTCTATAACCTTACCTAAATCATAACTTTTATCTTCATTTAAATTTTATTTGGCTATTATATATTCCAGTATATTATATATATATTAAATTTGGCCATTATACATTCTCTATTCAAAAAACTTCTTTTTAAGAGAGCAAAATATTGGATGTAGGATAGGTCATCTTCTTGGCTAGTCTTGAAACAGATATTGAATACAACTAGTACATATTTTGTAGAGTCCAAAGAATTTACTTTTTAACATATTTTTTGATAATAGTAACCTCACTCTTAGAATTCACAGTAAAATTCTAAACACCAATTTACATATTCATAACCCCTAGGTGACTGAAATTTGACACTTTTAAACGCAAGTCATTGGTAGCTCATGTAGCTACAGTAAAGCTTCTGAGTGTTTTATAGAAATATCAAGATACATTTGCTCATACGTAATAAAAAATACATTTCAACAATATAAAAATGGAGAGGCCATCAGTGACTTTCATTTGACTGCATCAGGCTCTCTTAGTCAGTCTAGTGTACTAACACTGTATATCAAAATGTTATACACACACACAAAAAAAAAACAAGCAATCCAATTAAAAACTGGGCAGAGGATCTGAATAGACATTTTTCACAGAGGACATACAGATGGCCAACAGGCACATGAAAAGATGTTCAACATCACTAATTACTAGGGAAATGCAAATCAAAACCAATATGAGATATTACCTTATAACAGTTAGAACGGCTATTATCACAAAGACAAGAAATAGCAAGTGTTAGAAAGGATGTGGAGAAAAGGGAACCCTCATACACTGTTGGTGGGAATGCAAATTGGTGTGGCCATTATGGAAAACAGTATGAAGATTCCTCAGAAAATTAGGAATAGAACTACCATATGATCCAGCAATCCCACTTCTGGGTATTTATCCAAGGAAAATAAAAACACTGATTCAAAAAGATATATGCACCCCTAAGTTCATTGCAGCATAACTTACAATAGCCAAGATATGGAAATAAATGTCCATTGATGGATGAATAGATATAGAAGATGCAGTATGTATATGTGTATATATATATATACAAATATGTACATATATATGAATATATATGCATATATACATGTATATACACACACACAATGGAATATTGGCCATAAAAAAGAATGAAATCTCATCATCTGTGACAACATGGATGAATGTGCAGGGTATTATGCTAAGTGAAATAAGGCAGCAGGAAAAAGACATCCTATGATTTTACTCATATGTGGAACATTAAAAAACAAAACAAATAAACAAACAAAACAAAAACTCATAGATACAGAGAGCACATTGGTGGTTACCAGAGGGGAAGAGGGTTGAGGGGTAGACAAAAGGGGTTGAGGGGTTCAACCGTATGGTGATGGATGGTAACTAGACTTTTGGGGGGTGATTACTTTGTGTAATACAGATGGTGAATTAAAATGTTATACACCTGAAACTTACGTAATAAAAAAAAAGTTATATTGCTTGGTAGAAGGTATGTGTGTAAGGCATTTCTTTTCTATATATCAGATCATAAACAACTACATTAAAAGCTGTCTACCTTATAGAAGAATATCATATCTATTACCCTTTCATTTTTTCTTCAATTAATTCTCACTCTACCAAATTTATATTTTATAAAGAATACTGATACATAGATATGCATGAAGACACAAATTCCTCCACAGCATAATCACATTGAAAACAGAAGGAGTAAGGATTAAAAATATTTGTATTTAATACCAAATATGTATTTTTTACTGTATCTATTATGTGAGGCATATTATAGATTTATAATCTGTCAATTGCATTGTTTCTCCTTTAAATAGAAATATTTCTTAGAGCTTACTCCTAAGATTTATATTACATATTACTATAATTTGCAATTATAGGTTAAAGGTTATATGCAATTTTTAATATGTAAGCCTATCTTTTTAAAAAACCACCCCAAATTATATCTACACAGAGACATTTTTCCCTTCTGTTAACTATGGATGTATGGTAGAAAAAGACATTTGAGAGTTGCTTTCTCACAATAATTGTCTTCGCTGGCCTTTTTATTTTATGTGAATCCAAACTACACTACGTCTCAATAATGCTGCAAACAGAAATGACTTTTTCTTTTTTTTTTGGCCGCACGGCATGTGGGATCTTAGTTCCCCAAGCAGGGATCGAACCTGCACCCCCTGCAGTGGAAGCACGGAGTCTTAACCACCAGACCACTAGGGAAGTCCCCAGCAATGACTTTAAACTGATGTGTTAAAGCAATGTAGCCATATTAGCTTCTTAAGATTCTTTTTTTATATACTACACTTTTGATAGTTATGAACAATACAGCTATGGGATACCTAACATATATATATATATAAAATTAATATCAGTCCTAAGATTTCTGATTAAAAATTAAATATATTCTTTATGTTACTTTAATACCACTCACAATTACTTGCTGGATATGTTCATCTCTACTTCATTCACTCACTCATTCAACAAATATCACTGGTGCTAATTATTGTTGGGTTTTGTATTAGTTCCAGGAAAACAAAAGATGATATGACGTGATCATTGAGAGGCTTAGAGTCTTCATAATACAGCAACTAGCAGCCTCCATTTTCTAGTCTTATAGTGAAGTAAGGAATAAGTAAAGTTTGTTAACAGGAAAATCCAATTAAATTGAAATATTTACATTTCTACTTGGTAATATCTTCCAAAGAGCTACTTAGAAATAACGTAAGATTTTTACCACAATTTAATTTCATTTAAAATCCATCCATTTTACTTAGTGATTCAAACCACCCCATTTCCAACCTATCTTAATTGTAGACTGTATATCAAATGATAAGTATAACCGGGAAGGAATCTAATCTGAGATTTTCTATAAAGGCCACTATAATCCAGTTAGGGAATAGTTCAACACATTAATTATGAACAAAAGTGCCCCAAGCCATCTGGCATCCTCAGTTAGCCTTAGAGAGTGCTAGGGAAAAAAACTAGAGGATATTGTACTGAATTCAAGTTTACTAATAATCAAATTCTAAATTCTTCAGATTTTAAGTTTTTTTAGTTTTCACTCTTAAAAAAATACTTATTTGATGTCATACTTACTACAAGCTTTTACTCCTAGTTGTACATTTATATATACTTTGCTTTACTGTTATATCAATGATATTTTATAGACTTATGTGGAAAACACAAATATGTAGGATTGGATGGAAACTGATAGTCCATGCAGTGTAACACTGCTCTTCTGTGGCTGTTTCATCTCCATCATACTCCAAATACTATTTTCAGAATGATGCACTTAAAAACTTGTAGTGACAGAGGTCTTACTCCATTCCAGAGTGTCAGCTCCTGACACTTATGGTTTTGCACACACAGGTCTTATGTCTAAAGTGCTCTTCCCTTGGTTTGTCATCGAGCCAAAGGATACTTGTCACTCTGGATCAGCATCAATGTCACTGCTTTAGAGCAATTTCCCCTGCCACTCAGTCTATATCAGGTATCTCTACCTGATGCTTTTCTTTCTCTCCGTCTTTGCACTTTTCACAATTTATTATTTTGCCTTCTTTAATGATTGATGTCTATCATATTTAATCATCACAACAGCCCTAAGAAGTACTAGGTACTTTTAGTTTCCACATTTTACAGATAAGGACACTTGCTGCTCATTGTTAAATGCTAAACACCTATCATGTGCCTGGCTCATATTTACATACCGTTAACAGTCATTGAAAACATTGACTGAACCAACCTAGAGTTGAAATTTGACTCTCTGGACATGATGGGGAAAGTGAGGCAGAGATAACTAGGTTTGAAACCTGCCTGAATATATAATCCTGATAGAGTTCGAGACATAGATACACTAAGCCTCATTTTTTCATCAGTGAAATGAGTATAATACCTACTCCACAGAATTATTGTTAGGACTGAATGAGTTCATTAATGAGGTAATCAAAATAACCTAACCCTAATAAGCCCTCCTAATTTGTGTTCATTTACCCTAATACCAGCCCATGGATGTTTAAAGGACATATCTCATTTCTCCTTCGAATGATAGCCTTTCAAATAAAATATCTTGTCCTTTATTCCTCCAGTTAATTAGCTTGTGTTTCTTAAATTGTCCTTTTATTCATTGACTTATCAGTTTAATCAGCAAATATTTATTGGGTACCTACTATTTAAAAGATATAATTACTCATAAATCCTGGTTATCATGGAGCACACAACTAAATAGGAAGCCAAATTATACCACCAGTCACTCAAAATCAGGGTCACTCAGAGGACTTGTTAAAGCACAGACTGCTGGGAGTTATGCCTAGACTTTCTGATGCAGTACGTCTGGGTTGGGCCCTGAGAATTTTCATCTCGAACAAGTTCTCCAGTGATGCTGATGTTGCTGGTTCAGAGATCACACTTTGAGACCCAATGAACTAGAATATAGTGATATTTGCCATGGAGAAGTAGAAAATCTGTGAAGGAAGAAATTACTTAAAAAAAAAAAAATCCCAAAAGTTTGATGGAGAAAATGGCATGAGCTCTGGCCTTAAGGGATGGAAAAGGATTTGAATGAGGTTTCATGATTTCTACCTTTTGGGTGCAAATGATCATATTTGAATGAATATGACAGCAGATGTTTTGATAATCCAAGAATGAAAACAAATTGAAGAGAAAGTATAAAATTCTGTTCAGTGGAAATAAGTGGCAACTATTATATCAAAAGAACCCATGATATAGATTTATCGGTAGAAACTGATATATAGCAGTATGAAGAAAACCTATTAAAGAAATTTTGAATCTATATCTAATATTGCATGAATTAAAGAGTTAAATGAGACAATCTACATTATGGTACCATGCTGACTCCGGCCTAAGGGACCAAGTGTATTTGCTATTACATCATTGATGTTTTCTTGTTTTTAATTCCAGAAATTGCCTATTCTACAAAATGCATATTTTCTCTGAAGCATTACTGGTAAGTTGATAAAGAAACAGCTGGTTACAGGTTAAAACAGAGTGGGAATTCATAAGCCCTTTTACATTATCCTTCACTGAAAGAAAAAAATTACTCAAAATATATAAATAAAAACATTGCACACATGTAACACAGCATGCTACTTTGAGGAACGGCTGAAGCTTAATGCACCCAATGTGTTATTCCCAAGTAGGGCAAATGCAGTTTCTGAGTCAGCTACAACTTCAAAGGTAAAATTTGAAGGAAAATCTGAAATTTCTTAGCTAAAAGGAACTGACATCAGAAGTATAATCAATGAACTGCACTGATGGAAAATACCATCCATGAATAATTAATAAAAGTATAATGTGTCAAATTCATGTTCCAATTCTGTAATTATAGACATGATTGATTAAGCAGTTCTTTATGAACTGGCATACCTAGTGGTGTGCCGAGTGGACTCTAACAGATTTAGCAACTCTGCATTCAGACATCATGTTGGTAATCTGAAATTAGTGATGATAGGAGTATTCACACCATGAAAATTTGCAAAGACTACAAGCAAGGGATCTCTTTTTCTTCTTCTTTTTCAGAGCTGATTGTTAAACATTTGCCATTTTCAATTCTGAGTTCCTGCTTCTTGAGGCTAATGTACTAAAACTCTGATTATTTGCACATCATTAGAAGATGAGGGCTTCCCTGGTGGCGCAGTGGTTGAGAGTCCAGCTGACAATGCAGGGGACACGGGTTCGTGCCCTGGTCTGGGAAGATCCCACATGCTGCGGAGCAGCTGGGCCTGTGAGCCATGGCCGCTGGGCCTGTGCGTCAGGAGCCTGTGCTCCGCAGCGGGAGAGGCCACAACAGTGAGAAGCCCTCGTACCGAAAAAAAAAAAAAAAAGAAGATGAAAAGAAAGTTAAATATTTGAATTTCCTATGCTAAGAAGAAGAATTAGTATTATTTTTTTAAATGTTTACAGTGTCTTTAAATGAGTGCTAAATGTTTCACATTCAGTTCTTCCTCACAAGTACCCTTTGAGGAAGGTATTAAGTTACATTTTATAAAGAGTGAAACACAGATTCATTGTGTTATATTAAAATAACTTGTTATTTTAATAATAACAATAAAAGTTATATTAAAATAACTTGCCCAAGGCTTATTCTTGACTAGTATACATTACTGTCTCCCTAAGTCAAAAACATACTTGAGAGATTCTTCTGTCCTCTTCAGTCTTGGAAACAAGGATAATTGAACCTAAGTTATCCATTTTGAACAATATAAAATAATGTAATTAAAAAAGGGAGTGTTAAGGTTGTGTTAGTTTAAACACAGGGGAAATATTCTCAATAGTAACAGATTTTATGAAATTCAATTCTCTCCAATATTTTAGGACATGAAGCTTGACCTTACATAGTTCATGTAATGAAGCCTCAAGAAATATTTGATTATCTTTTAAAGGTTCCTTCGAATTTAGCAATTCTGTGTGTTTTTATGGTTGGGTGTTTTTAAAAAGGAATATATTTGGTATGATGAATTGATGAAAGACATTTGTCATTCATGGTAAAAGTTTATTAAACTCAGTTTCATTTTAGTCACAGGCAAAGCATTATAAGATATGAGAAGCTAAGTATTTTTACTCAAAATGTTTCTAATATCTTTTGCTTTCCTTAGGGCAAAGTTTAGCTCAACAAATTATCTCTTGAGCATAACGGGATACGCTTCCACATTGATGGAAGATTTATATACAGTTTTGAGAATGTCTCTATTACTACCATCTAATAATATTATTGGAATCTTAAATATACCAAGTGCCCTTCAAATTTTCATCTTTAAAGAGTTGAAAATTTATAAATGTATACACACACATACATGCGCACACACACACACACACACAGTGCTCATGTCTAAGGATCTTAATAGAAAGTCTGCACAGTCTAAATAATACCATGTTAGATCAAACAAGCAAACAGGTTTTTAAACCTTTGGCTTATTAAATTTCAACAGAGGATTTTAAATATTAAATAAATAAAAATTTCATCTAGAGGGAAAACAGGTAGATAATTTTCAGAATTAACTAGATGCTTAATAATTGTTTTCTTAAAATTTTTCTAGATGCTTAATAATTATTTTCTTAAAATTTTTCAGAAGCTCTAATAGCTTATTATCCATTTTCATTTTCTATGAGAAGATAATTCTAGATGGAAGGGAATTTGATACAGATTTGTCTGTGTGTGTGATACATTTTTGCACGTGGATGGGTATGTGTATGGATTCCCTAAAACATACTGCAAAGTTTTGGTGTTGGGGAGCAAGCAAGATTCCATTAATAATTATTTGCTAAATGAATGAAACACTTACTATGTGCTGGCCCAGGGCTAGACACTGGGGAACATTCGCAAGGTTTCTGCCTACACGGAACTAAGAGTCTGGTAGACTAAAGAGGTTCTTCAATACCCATGTCTTCCTTTAATCTTTTGAACTAAAATTCTGCTAATAAATTAAGAAAACATATTTGATACATAGACCTAGGCTTGGAGATGTCCAACTAAATACCAAAGAATTCAATCATTCCCACAGACCGTGTTTGTAAAACAGTGTGTGGTATTCCACAAATAGGATGACCTTACAAGAAATATATACACACATACAGATCTTGAACAGAAGATAGGGCCAATTTTCAAAATGGCATACTACAAAGAAATAGGAACTATTTTTCTTTCATACTAGTAGCTAAACCTCAAGTTTTTCAAAAGAGACATAATATTTCCTGTGTGTCATCTCAGTTGCCTGATTATAAAACACTGTATCTCCAACTTGTTTTCTTATTAAATTTTATCTTCAGAGTAGATTTCTTATTCCAAAACATATTTTAAACATTATATGGTTTGCAACTCTTTCATCAAAAAAAAAATCTTTAAACCCAAATACATCTTCTCTAACTCCTAAGCTAAATAGTTCCAGGAAGAAGCAGCAGCATGTAGCTTAAGTGAAATGTTATGTGAGGTCTGGAGAATTAAGCAGTTTGGAATAGGAGATGCAATTTTATTACATGGAAGTGACTCATTCTTACACCACCGAGTGTGATTTCTGAAATTGTTATCTGGAAGCAAATGTGTGAGGTAAACAGTCTTTTAAAAAACATAAGTAATGGGCTTCCCTGGTGGCGCAGTGGTTGAGAGTCTGCCTGCCGATGCAGGGGACACGGGTTCGTGCCCCGGTCCAGGAGGATCCCACATGCCGTGGAGCAGCAGGGCCCGTGAGCCGTGGCCGCTGAGCCTGCGCGTCCGGAGCCTGTGCTCCACGACGGGAGAGGCCACAACAGTGAGAGGCCCGCGTACCGCAAAAAAAATAAATAAATAAAATAAAAAATAAAAAACATAAATAATAGCTCATCATCCTTTGTTCATCCTGGATAATAAATAAATGTAAAACACTGATTTAAAGATATTTTTCTGCATTAGTGATAAAGACACATTAACAATATAGTCTGAAATGTAAAAAATGATTTATGAAATTAATTAGCAAGTTCCTAGGAGGAAACACAACATCCAGTATATAATAATTTCTGTCCCATATAACTAGTTTGGTATTAATGAAGCCAACATGCAGGGAATATGTACTGTGTGTAGGCACTATGGTTAAAGAACTGGGGTTATAGAGAACACAAGTAGTTCCTGACCTTAAGTTACTGAGAAAGAGCGAAATATGTTAATGTCTATCCCCTAAAATTCACTCCCTCCTTCATCTTAGTAAGAGAACCACCCTCACCAACTTGTAACTAGACAAATGGCTACCTTTGTAGAGATTACTTTTTTCTAGCTTTTCTTGTAGCTACATTCTGGACAAGAGGATGAGAGCAGGTGAAGGGTGTAACTTCCCCTTGAGGATGAAGCTCCTTGCCCTGTCATTCCTGTCCCCCCCATCCCAGACGTGGGAACACCTAATAGTCCCTTGTGAGGACCCAGCTTCAGCTCTCTATATAATGATCACACCTGGGTGATAGCAGAGCAACAAGATGGAAGCAACCTGGATGCCCGAATAACCACATGGAGTATAGCTGCTCCCAGCTTCCTCCACTGACCTCAAGGATATTACATCAAAGAGAAATAAACTTACATTTTATTTGAACCATTGTATTTTGAGGGCTTTTTTTTTATTTTTGCTGTACGCAGGCCTCTCACTGTTGTGGCCTCTCCCATTGCGGAGCACAGGCTCCGGACGCGCAGGCTCAGTGGCCATGGCTCACGGGCCCAGCCGCTCCGCGGCATGTGGGATCTTCCCGGACCAGGGCACGAACCCGTGTCCCCTGCATCGGCAGGCGGACTCCCAACCACTGTGCCACCAGGAAAGCCCTGAGGGCTTTTGTGATACTGCAACTTAGTGAATCCCTAATACAATAAATAAGCAAACACGAGACATCTGCTGACAGTCTTGCTCCTCAGCTAGTCTTCCTAATTTCTGTAAAAGGCAAACTCCATTGTTCTATAGTCGTTCAGGCCCAAAATTCGGAATCCTTCACGCTTCACTTTAGCTCACATACAATTTCCAGTCCAACCCATTATCAGATACTACTGGCGGAACTTTTAAAACAGCTCCTAAATTTGACCATTTCTTACCATCTCCACTTGTACCCCTTTAGTCCAAGTCATCATTATCCCCCTTCTTAACTATTTCAATAGCCTCCTAACTGATATCCCAGCTTCCTTTTGCTACTAGAGAGTTTGTCATAGCTGCAAAAAAGCTCTAAGGTAAAGCATGTTGCTCTTTTGCTCAAACCCTTCTAGGAATTCCCACCGTGCTTAAAAGCAAAAAAAGAATATATTTTTATATTTATATATATTTATAAATATAAATATATATATATATTTATATATATAAAGCCCTTACCATGGCTACAATGCCATTGAAACTCTTCTGTCATTGCTTTCTTTACCTAACTCCTTCACCTGCACCCCTGTGACCATTTACCCCACTCCAGTCACACTGGGTTCCATACTGTTCTTTGAACATGTCAACCACAACCCCATCTCATGGCTTGACACATTTTTATTCCTTTTGCCTAAAATGTTCTTCCTTCGGATATTAGCATGGCCCATCATCACCTCATTCATGTCTCTGCTTCTGCTTAATGTTCAACTGATAGAGTCCTTCCGTGACTACCGTGCAAAATATACCAATCCTTCCCCATCCTGCATGTCACTCTCTGTCCCCTTACCACACTTTGGTTTTCATAGCACTTATCGGTACCTGATCTCTATATATAGCTCACACACACACACACACACACACACACACACATATACACAGACACACACTATATATATAATGTGTGCATGTATATATATATATGTCTGTACTCAACACATACACATTATACATAGTATTTGTTTGTTTGTTGTGTATCTCCCCCATTAGGATAAAAGTACTAGAGAAATTTTGTATCCTTTGGTCTCTACTATAACCTAAACACTTGGAACAATGTCTGGCACATAATACATGCAAAATAAGTACTTCCTGAATGAATAAATTGGATGAATGAACAAAACACAGTCTGACCAATGTTCTTGTATAAAGGGACCCAGAAGATGTTATAGGAACTTCAGAAAAGAGAATCCAGCCCAGTTAGGAGGTGTCAGAGAAGGCTTCTTAGCAGAGCCAACAACTACATTGACCATGAAGAGCAGTAATATTTCAGTGTATATACTCCAGTCAGAGGAAAACACAGAGTCAGAAAGACAAGCAACTATTTGAAGAAGTTGAGCCAGAGCCACGGAGTGCTGAGTGCAGGGAATCTAACAGGGAAGCAGAAGCAGATCAATAAGCAATGGTGCACCCCGGTGCCAGACACAGGAATTGATGCTTGACATATTCTATATTACTTGACAAACGAGGCAACGATGACTAGAAAAGTTTAGAGAATTTCCCCAAGGTTACTGAGCTAGTTAGATGGCAAAATCAAGATTGAAGTTCGCATCTGCTAAGTTCCAAAACCCAGCTCTCTTCATTACACTGTATAGTCATCTGCCAGAAGGAGTTTGGCTTTTTACCATGGGAAGGCACTGGAAAACATCAAACAGGGAGATGACATAAACATATTTGTCTATGAGTAAGATCTTGCTTATGGTAGTGTAGAGAACGTATGAAAGTGAAATAAGCCTAGAGACAGAAAGACCTAGAGTAATTGGAAAATTTCAAAAGTAGTTATAATAGTCCTCAACCAGAGCAGTAGCAAACAGGGACACAGGATAGTGATAAGCTGATAGATTGAAGAGGATTTGCAGATCAACAGATGTGGAGCCTGGAACCACTCCTGGGATTCTAAGAGTGAGCTAATGCCAGGGGAAAAGGAGGTATCATCCATGAATTCGGGGAGTAGAGCAGGTAAAGTACAGAGAGGATTATTTCAATATGGTCACATGCTGCTTAAGGGATGAATCTGGATTAAACTCCTAGAATTTATAGCTTTTAGTCCAGTGGTCATTTCTCTACAAGACAACTGAGACCAAATGGCCAAAGCTTATAACATAAAGCACAAGAGACAGAAACCTACTTCAGTCATCTGGTTATGCCAAGAATAGTCTGTGCTTTGTGAGAACAGGAAACAAAATGTACTGTTGTATAAAACACTGAACTATAACTTGCATAAAGAACAAATATTAAAATTAATTTCTCATCACAATATAATGTCATGTGTGTTCACAGTTGGAATAAGTCTTTCATCTCCCAATGTTACTTGTCTCATAAAAGCTGCTTTGCGGAGTAGAAAGAAGAACATTGTCTTTCCAAGAACAATAAATGAAAGCAGCATCTTTTTTTAACTCATCCCAAGAAAATGCTTGGTGGTGAGATATCAAAAACAAGCAAATGCACTAGCAAATGAAAAAGCTCTTTGCAAAATGTATCACAAGAGAAATAAGTAGAGATTTCAAACATTTACTTAGCAACGAGTATTTTAAAAGAGATAACCAAGCAATAAGCTGACAGTTTAGTTTTACCTGTGCATTGAGAGTATTACACTGGGACCACATGTAAAATAATGCACTCTCTTTTTAAATCTGAAAGCATTTAAGGTACCAGACGAGTTGTTCTGAGCCTTCAGAATACAAAATGTTGCATCTTCAAGGATGTTTTTAAGTGAGAAATAAGCACAGGGTAAAGCCACTTTCTTCTCCAAAAATGCTGATTGGATTAAAAAATTTTGATTCTTTTATTCCTTTAGAACTATATTTAAAGTCTAATTACAAAAAAAAAAAAAAATCAGTATCCTATTACACTAAATCAGGATAATCACTGGGGAACTCAATTCGATTCCCAAATCTTAAACGTTAGAAGGTGTGCAAACAGAACCTACAAAATGCCTCAAGAATACCTTTCAAAACTGTGAAATGGAATGTAATTAACAGGATAATAAGCACTTCAATGGAACTTACTCACCCACTGTTGATACGTATTGGCTATTTGCTCTAGATTTAAATGCCAGCCCTTACAGAAAATTTTGTTTCTAATGAACCAAGACTTTATTTAAAAAACCATTTGTTTTGTAACATGGTCCTATTTCTGTGCTATTTGAAGGCTGGGGAGTTGATATCTGATATTTTGAACCTTAAACTAATCCTCGATTGTTTTCTGAAACAAACATCCAATTGGTCATATTTGTCTTCAGGTCATATAGCTTAAGGCAGTGGTTCTCAAACTTTTATCCTCAAAACCTCTTTGCATTATGAAAAATTACTGAAAACCTCAAAAAGCTTTTGCTTAAATGGGCTGCATTTATCGATATTTATTCCATTAAACCTTAAAACTGAGAATTTTTGTAAATAGTCACTCTCTTGAAAGTAATAAACTTATTACATGTTAAAATATAGTTTTAAATAAAATTAACTACATTTTAAAAACAAAAAATTTAATAGGAACCATCCCACTGTTTTATACTGTTTGGAAATCTAATTGATGTCTGGCTCAATAGAAGACAGCTGCACTTTCTGCTTCTGTATTCAACCTGCTGCTATATCTCACATATCATGTGGCTTCTACAAAACTCTACTGTACACTCATGAGAGAATGAGACAGAAGACAAATAACATGCTCATGTTATTATGAAAATAGGTTTGACCTCAAGGAGCCCCTAAAAGGGTCCACAGACTACACTTTGCCTTAAGGATACTAGTCTGCACAAAGTAGGAAGAAATTTTCAGTTTTCTGTGAGGACTTTTCATGGATAATTTTAAAATATTTATGAACGTTTGTATCTATGATTTACCTACTTAACCTGCGGCATGTAAAACAACTATAATTATAAGAGAACTACTTTCGTCAATCTTCCTCCTATGCTTGGTTTAGTTATCTTGTACCGCCACAATCTGACCTCTTAACTGAGCTTTCAGACGTGTATCCACTGTCATCAACTTGAAATCTCCAGTGGGATGCCTAATAGGCACCTTGACTTCACCTTGTCATAACAGAATTCTTGATTTACTTTCTTAAACACGAACACCTCTCACTTTTTCCCATCTTGGAAAATGGCACCACCATTACCCAACTATTTAAATCAAAAACCTAAAAGTCATTCCTAATTTCTCTTTCTTTCTCACCCATATCACAACTGTGAGCTGCAGAATATACCACACTTCCCGCATCTCCCACACTGCCATCCAAGCCCAAGCCAACATCATAGTTTGCTTAGATTACTGCTATAGCCCCCCAAATGGTATCCCTGTTGCTCCCACCACTTTACAACACATGTTTTCCAACCTCTGATTATTAGTGCCATCCATTTTTTTTTTTTACCTATTAAACATAAATCAAACCAGGTCCCATCTCAACCTAAACCCCTAAATCTCTTGGAATAAAAAATCAACTACTTATTGGGTACCACATGTGACCTTGCCTCTGCCAACCTTTCCAACCTTAACTCATGCCATTGCCGTCTTTCTGTCTCTAACATTTCCCCACCTTGTAGCTTTACTACTTGCCATTGTCTGACCTCATCTGGAATCCTGTATCCACACTTTTGCGTCTGGCTCCTTCTTGTCATTCAGGTTTCAACTCAAATGTTCCCCTTGCAGCGAAACCTTCCCTGAGCCACCCAATCATTACGACACCCACCTTCATGATTCTCTCTTACATCATCCTGTTGTATCTAATGTATTCATAGCACTGATCACTGTCTGAATGTATTTGCTTGCCTCCATGCTTTTTCTTTGTCCTTTTCCCCTATTACCATCACCAGGATGGAAACTCTAGAAGAGAAGGGGCCGTGTATGTCTTGTTCACTATTACATCCTCAGTGCCCACTGAGATATAGTCAGCATCGAGGAGGTAGTTTTTAGGAATCGAAATTGAGAAATGAATAATCAAATAAATGAATTAGTAAATCATAGTAAGGAAACTATTGAAGAACTTCATTGAAAACTTTCTTTGCTATTCTCAATTGTTGAGGGAAATACAAAGAATTTCATATATTCATGAACTACATTCAGTTAAATCCAAGCTCTGCTTTATCTATAACACCCTTTCTACTTTTGTAGAAACACACCATATGGAGGGAGAGAAAGTATGGTAGTTCAGCAATGCCTGCTATGTATATATGTAACCTAATTCTCAACACAAAGAAAAATCTGCTGAAACATTTTTCCTATTTCATATGCCTTTGACCTTTACAACTGATAAACTTATATAAAAATTCAAATTCATAGGATTAAATGAAATTTCAAAACTTTCTGTACAAGTCACCTTAATTTGCTTTGAAGAGAATGGTCTGCACAATGGTGCTCAAAAACCTACAAACCAAGTGCTTTTTCTTTGCAGACTAATTTTAAATCACATGAGAGCCTTATCATCAATACTTATCATTAATCTTCTGCTTTTCTTGTAAATTTGATTTTAACCATTTATAGAATCCTATATATGATACTACCACCACCCCATCATCTCCTGGAAGATAAGCCGAACTCTGAGAATGGATAACTTCATGTAAACTCATGTACATGTACATGGGCACAAAGTACAAATATGTGTGTATTTCCAACAGGGTGAGTCAATACAAATCTTTGCACCAGAAATCTTTTAAATATGGCTTTAATTTGACGGCATGTACCATTATTGAATGAACCATCGGAGAAAGCATAGATCTAACTTAAGAATATGCTGAAGGTATTAACTATTCTAAACCATTATGAAATGCAATTTAATAAAAGAGTAATGTAAAATGATGGTCTATAAACATGAGCCAAATATAAAATGTAACACTGAATTATGTTCTTATAGTCATAAAAATGAAAAAAATTGATGAGTATGTGAATGGCTTTTAATGAAAGTTATTACAATAGGCTATTAACTAAGTTCTACTGGGAATAAATGCTCACTCACTCTCTTCGTTTTACCAGTAGGGAATAAATGATCTTTTAAAGAAGCATACTCGATTTTGAAAGAAAATTTTAAACACTGACTATTAATTACGATTTTATGAAAAATTTTGGTTTCTCTCTGAAAATACACCATTGTGTATTTGTGAAATGGAAAACCACCTTTCATAAGAGTTTGGCCACCTTCACTAGATGCTTTTTCTAATATGGCTTTGCTATTGATAAATTAACAGAGTAACTTGCTTTGATATTGAAAAGTGTACAGAATAACTTAACTCTTCCAGTTAAGTTACACAAGATTGCAAAGAGCAAATAAAAAGTAAATGTTTGGGTTTAAAAGCATTAGCTCAAATATATTCTTATGAATAACTATAAGATAGTTTTGGATACAAAGAAAGCTACTTAATTTGGTAAAGTTGGGCAAATTAGGCAAAAAAATGGTATTAAATAAATCATTAATGTAAATATACTCAGTAACAAGTCCTTGATACTTTAAATATGTATGAAATGTGGATTCTCAGGAATTGATTTTAATACCATTTTAAGTCATCTATCATGATTCTAAATCTGGGCACTTCTGCAGGAGCTTTGGTACAAAAATATTTTCATTTTCATCAGAAAGGAGTTTATGGAAGGGCCTAAATATAAAATATAAAGATCATTATATAAATCTAAATATAAATATCAAAACATAAAGATCAGACTCAGAACGCAACCTTCCAAAGGTACAGTAGTTAAATTCAGATAAAGTATGTGCAATTACAGGCTGCGTTCCTCAAATGCGGAGTCATGGGAGAATTCCAAGAAGGACTTCAGAGACCCATTTCAATCTTTCCTGGAGTGGGGGTGGGTGGACTGTTGCCATGGTAGTCACATCAGGCAGTTTCACTGTGCTGGGAAGTAGCGCCCATCTTCCCTGCCCTTTGAGAGTGTGCCAAAACGATTACTAACCATTCAAGGATTTTTCATTAGAGGGATGGATATTAAAAGCATTAGTCTATCTAGCCCCCCCACAAAAATCACTGAAAATCTTGTTAAAGTCCCTGAAGAAATACATCTGTGAGTTCTTAAAATGAGCCCTCAACAATTTTAGAATCCTGTTTATTGTTGAGCATGCAAACTTCTCAACAGTTCCATGAAAGGATGGCTGAAGTAAATTTCACCTCATTAGCAAGAAATCAATGTGTTCTTACACAATTGTCAAGAAGGTACTAATCCACATTTTCTTTTCATTTTTTCAGCTATGCTGATTTTGGTTTTCATTTTCATCAAAAATATATTTTTAAACTTTCAAATTTGCCATTCTCTCAAAATTGAAGAATGGATATAGTGATATTTTAGCAAAATGAGTCAGCACAGAAGTAAATCCCGTAACTGTTGTGAAGAAGAAAAGATAGTTGTACCTTTTTAACATAATCCATGATCTGTTGTACCAATTTCAGATTAATTTTTTTGAAAAAAATTGATGGCTTTTCAACTATCATCTCAAAAAAATAAGCATAGCAAGTTTTAATTATTTTGGCTTACAGGAGTCTTCAAAAGTAAGAAAAGCTACACTCTTCACTTTCTTTTTCACCATTAATAATTTAGAAAGAAAATGGAGAACTATACATTAGTATAACCACAACGTGATAAGGCTTATTTTACAAAATCAAACAAGGACTTCAGTATCCAAATCAATATTAAGAATACTATCCTTCAAAATATGTCATTTTTGGATAATGATGTTCTTGATCAAACTTCTTTAATTTTTCTTGAATTATACAAAAAATGTCATTACTTTATAGTGGTACATACACATACACCCTTAGAAACTTTAGCCAAAAAAAATATTAATCACTTACCCCTATTCATCAAATCTGTCACTAAACGGCTTGTGATTATTTCCAAATGTAAAATCTACCCTCACAGGGAAAGGAAATCGCTATCATCAAGCATATTCAAAAACATATTTACTGTCCCCTAAGGACAACTTATACAGAATTCTTTAAATATGTTGGAAAAAAAGGACACAGAAGCTAAAATGTACTGCCTTTCCAGCTTCCTGCTTTGAAAGAGACAACACTCCTTTAGATTACAAATGTGGATATAGTCCTTAAAGATAATACCTCACCTGCCTAACCTACTACACACATGCCTTCACGGACACACACATACTCATCCACACATATGTGGGCATGAGAAACACTGCCTTCCAGGATTTCTTACAGAGATACAAAAAGCACAGACCAAGAAGAAGACTGATATATTCGACTACATTAAAATTAGTAACTTCTGTTCCTCAGAAGATACTCACAAAGTAGTAAAACTACAAGCTATATAGATGGGAGAAAAATATTTGCAATGCATGTAATTGACAAGGATTAAACTCCAAAATATGTAAAGTCAACCAACCAACAAAAAAATGGGCAGAAGACTCCAACAGACACTTCATAGAACACAAACTGCATATAAACACATGAAAAGATGCTCAACCTCATTAGTAATCAGGAGCAACATAACTGGAAACAATCCAAGTATAATCAATAGCAGAAAGGATAAAGAAATTGGGTATAAAATAGTGGGAGCTAATATTGAAAAAAAAGTGAAGTAGCAGAAGAATACAGGCAGTATTACTAGATTTATATAATATGAAATACAAAAACATTCCAAAGTAAACATGCACATTGTATCCAGGGGTGGGTTTTTAAGAAGAAACTTTTGGAGGGCGGGGCTCTCATAAGCTAACTTGTAAGGTACTTGTTCAGAGAAAACACAAACTCAGAATCTTGGAGCTTGGGAAAGGGATTAGGAGATGTGTTCAATTCAGCCACAGGGAACCACCCCCCTCCACCCACACAAACTTTATCCAAGCAGATGCTATGTAGTCACTGCTAGAGTGCCTCCTGAGATGGGGTTCTTGCCATGACATCAGGTTGCTTCATCACTTCTAGAACGTATTAATTAGCAGAATATTGATTCTCAAGCAGACCCAATGTAAGCTTCCCTATAACTTGCATTTTCTTTGGTCATCTAGATTCATGAAGACCAACTCCCTTTTCATGTGAGAGTGTTTTCAGCTTTTAAAAACAGTTATTCTCTCCTCCTGAACCTTTCATCTGTACATGATATGGCAACTTGCTAAAAATAAATGTTATGCTTCCTGCACTCACTCAAGTATATTCAAGTCTTTTTGAAAGGTTGGCACCCCAAAATAAACATGATACCCCATGGGGCATCTAACTGTCTCAGTTCCCTGTCCTTGCCATTAACTCCATAACTAAAATACATTTTAATATTCACATTTAAAACTTCCAGATTCCCTTTGCTTATAAATTTTCTCCAAATAGATATTTTGGTTTTATATAAGCAGTTGTTAAAAAACAAAATTCAACTGAGTAAATTTTAAAGATCTTACTGGTTTTAATTAATGGTTCATGAATTGGGCAGTATTCAATCAAGTAAATATGAAAGAAGTCCTAAAGAGCTGTACAAAATAAAAGGCTTTTATAGGCAGAAGGGAGCAGGAACGAGGAAGTGATATTAGACAAAAAAGTGGATTGGTTATGCCAAGGTCAATTTCCTTTTAGGGGATGTCAGGGGCCTACCAGGCAGATTACCTAACTACTGCTAATTAGGTGACTCCTGATTGACTGGTTTAAGATTCCATTTCTGGGAGAGCCAAAACTATAACTGAGTCTCAATTTGGTGACATGGGGCTTAGCATAAGTGGATGCATTCAGGGCCTGTTGTCTTATTTTTAACACAGCACATCAGCTTGTTCTTTATCATTAACATGATAAGCTTGGTCCTGTAAAAGGACTGCAAAAATAACTTTAAGTGCATTGATATTTTAACTATTCTAACCATAGCTTTCAGATGAACATGAAAAACTCAAAAGGCCAAAAGGCAACACCTGATTTTGGAGCATAAAATGGTCTGTTTCTCATGTTAAATTTACTGAACTAATTCATATGAAAATGCATTCAACTCCCTCATACTCTCAGGTAGTGTTTTGAATGCCAACTGACATGGTGAAGCTCTTCATTAGTGTTCAATTTTACATAAAAATTCCTCTTTGAATGTCAGCTTTCGTATGTTATTTAATCATAAAAACAGTAAAAATGTTTCAGGGGATGGGATGGGGGTGGGAGAGAACTTGCAGTGTGAAGTTGTATAAGTTTACTGTTGATGGTGGGTGGCCAGCATGGTCCATTATCCATGTTGAAGAATAGTGTTGGACATCAGCTCAACAAGCAGACCTGGTATCAACCGACTCGCTGGAAAGGGAAGCAGATGACCAGTCTTCAGAAGACAAAAGGGAAACCTCAGTGCAATAACAACAGAACCTTGAGAGATGATGCGAATAATCACAGATCCCTTAGAATTAGTGTACAAAAGGCCTATTTAAAAAATCACTTGTGTGATGAGTTGAAAGAATTGTTCCTTCTTATGAAAGTATTTTTAAAAAACTGCGAAGAAAACAAAATCAGTGCTATTGATGGTAGACAGAAAAAGATTAAACCAAATCACAGTTATGCTTGCAGAAAGAAAGAAGGAACTAATAAGAGGAGAGGGATGGATATGAGACCATATATAAGGACTTAATAAAAGTCGTTATCATTAACAAGCACCTTGTGAAAAACAGCAACATGATGGTTTCACTTAAAAGTTTAACTTAAAATAGCCAATAATCAAAGAACACTAAACAGGTACTTGCCATTTTCAGAAAACAAAATATAATCTGTCTGCTTCCACAATGAAAGATCACAGGAACTATGATATCTCTAAGCAAATCAACCACTTCAATGGGTATAAACTAGACATTTTTCACTACAAAAATATTAGATTCCTAAAGAAGGTGTTTGATTTACATATCCAATTCTCAATCACTAAATGAGAATTTCTTTTGGATGACAGTAGGCAGACGTTTATGTTTATGGAAAAAAAAAGAGGGCAAGAATGTAAAGATATTAACAGGTATTACATCATAATTAAGGCCAATATCTATTGGTTTAAGAAAATAAGCTGTATTCAAGTATTTTGTAAGAGTCATTTATATATTTGAAAACATAATTAAAATATAAATCAAGCCTTAGCAACTTGATCCACTGCTGCCTTAAGTAACTAATACCAAAACAATTCTGATCAAAACTAGAAACTTCCACTAGCCAGTAACTGTAAATAACTGAAAGTCATACAACTCATTTTGCTTGAAAATACATGATATATTTACACTACCTCCAGATGATTTTTCCCCAGTCATCCTAATTAGTAAAGTCTTAACATACGACCATTCTCCTTTGTTAAAACGATGAGAAAATTTGGCATTTAGGTATGCAGTAATACTTGGGACACTGCCCAAGCTAAAACAAAAATCATTAAGGACACAGGTTAAACAAGTATTTTATGAAGAAAACTTCATTTAACTGAAGAGAGACAGGAAAAATTGGACTGATTTTTCATGTTAACTCCTGGGTGTTTTTCTGAACGTTTTGATAATATGCAAGTTTGTGAAAGATCCTCTATAGCCTATTCATCCACTGTTGCTAGGGTATACTCTATAAATATTAATAATGTTCACAGATGAAAAAGAATCCGTCTATATCAAGAAGGGTGCTATCTAAATTTTGAGAAGATTAAATATGTTGATAAAAAACTAAGCAATAAAACATTTCCTCAATTAAAACTTATAAAAATTTAAATGATGGGTTTTTAAAAATTATTTTGACATGAGAATATTAGCATAAAATCAGCCAAACTTACATGGAACTGATTAGAATTACGGCTTGGGGACAGATCAGCATCAGGTTATAAGATCATGGTCATTTAGTGAGTTTAACTGAAGCAAACAACAGCATCATAGCAAAATCTGTGACTTTGAATACTGGTACCCTGTTTTTAAAAGCATAATTAAGATGACTTGCTATTTAGTCAATCTAGCAGTAAAAAGAAGATAAATAAAATATATTAAAATTAGCTTGATGCAATGGGGAAAAAATTAGTATATTTACCTTTACTTAGGGACATCTGCCACAGGTATTTCTTCTTTATTTTGTTACAAATGTGTTTGTATGTATGAGTGAGTGCATGTGTGCATAAAATCTTTGTTTCCTTCTCTCTTATAAGTCCTTATCATATAACATAAGATGTATTGACTTTATATCATAGTATTTAAGTATTGTTAACTTCACATCATAGTATTTGATTTATGAGGTATTAAGGAGAAGAGTAAACACTACCCACGGGCTTTGCATCCTTTTCTGGGAAAAGGGTTTGTTTGTTTTCATTGTACACAGGATCATTATGTCATGTTAGGCAGAAGTATGACCCTGTTACTGTCTTTACTTGGAGGCTGAGTATGGTTTAAGGAGATGTATATGGGTGCCAAGTTGACAAGGAATGGACCTGTGATGGTTAATTTTCCAGGTCAACTTGCAAACCCATGACATCCAGATATTTGGTCAAACATTACACTAGACATTTCTGTGAAGGTATTTTTTTAGATGGAATTAACGTTTAAATCATTAGTCTTTGAGTTAAAGCAGATTACTTTCTTAATGTCGGTAGACCTCATCCGATCAGTTGAAGGCCTTAACAGAAAAAAGACTGACCTCCCCTGAGGAAGGTGAATTCCGCCAGCAGTTGGCTTTCAGACTTGAGCTGTTGCATCAACCTTTCCCTGCGTCTCCAGCCTGCTGGCCTTACCCTGAGGGTTTTGGACTTGCCAGCTTCCACAATCACGGAAGCCAATTCCTTAAAATAAACCTCTCTCTCAGTACCCGGATACACAAACACACACACACCCTATTGGCTCTTTTTCTCTGGAGAACCCTCACTAATACATAGCCCTATAGTTAAGAGCTTGGGTTCTGAATCCAGATTACTTGGGTTCACTCCTAACTCTAAACCAGTTGGGCCTCAGTCTTCTTGTCTATAAAAGGGGATAATAAACATTAGCCCCTAACCTCACGGGATTACTTTGAGAATTAAATAAATTTTATACATGGAAACTGTTTAGAAAAAGCATGCTCTATATGTTGGACACTGAATTCTAAAAACTCAATAAATATTAACTACGATTTCCAAGCTTCTTCTAATATAGCTAGTAAAGTTGCAGTTAGTCTTAGAAAACACAAATGGCGCGAATAAAAAGAATTTTTTAGAAAAAATATACGAGGAAAACTGCAACATACAGGTTTTCAAAATACTCATTTCTTGAATGGAATATCAATAACGAACATTTGAAAATCGCTGAAGTGAAGTACACCCTGCTTTATACAATAGCTGTGTTCTTAAAAACATACCTGCCAATAAAATACATAATCAAATAATATGAAACTATTGATATGTTATAATCTCATAAATACTTTAAACTTGGTTTCTAATTGTTAATAGTTCTTAACATTTTGCCTCTACATTTATATCCTCCACTTGGCCTCTGTATATTTCGTCCATTTCTCTCATCCTTCCACATATACCCTTGCCCTATAATTTCACCTCCTTTCCCTGCAATTCTCTATCAAGTGTATATTGTTTGTGTTTTTGTTTATTGTATTTTGTTTTTGTTGGAAGAAAGCCTAGCCGAACATTTATGTCCTTCTGGCTTGAGGAAAACTTTATAACACTGACACAAAAGCTGAAAACTATAAAGAAATAAAAATGACAGAAATTAATACTTAAATATCAGGTGCCTGATATATGTCAAAAAAGACACAAAGAAAAATTAGTGTAGAAAGAACACTTCTTACATAATGTCAAGTATTTAATGGAAATATTAATACTGATCTTTTCTTCTTATTTATTTACTTTTTAACATCTTTATTGGAGTATAATTGCTTTCCGATGGTGTGTCAGTTTCTGCTGTATAACAAAGTGAATCAGCTACGTATATGAATAAAACTGATTGCTACTCTACAATGCTTTATACTGTACATTACACATCCACACAACTTATTCCATACTAACTTCATAACAATCCTACAAAGAAGTTAGAAAGCAAGTTTTTCAGCACAGGCACTAAGGACAGGTAATTCTTTGCTGTGGGTCGCTGCCCTGTTGAGTAGCACCCCTGGTCTTTACCTAATAGATGCTAGGAGACTCCCCCCACTTCCACACTCACTCACATTGCAACAACCAGATGTCTCCAGACATTGCCAAATGTCCCTGGGGAACAGAATCATCACCAGTTGAAAACCACTGCCAGAAAGAAATAGTATCTTCTTTTTTATAAGCCGGGTGAAACTCAGTGAAGTTGATTGACTTGCCCAAATACACCCCTCCTCTGAATGACCTAGAAACTTGACAGTTATAGGACTCTGCCATGAATGTTCTGGGTAAAACACGAACTGCCATCAGATAAATCGACTGTGATTTTTCTACGCCAACCGCCTTCTGTTACAGACATTTCTGAACTCACTTTCTTCTCCGCTAATTCAGTCATGATTTCTTCATGGCTTCTTTCTTCCTCCAAAAGGAAAACATGCCATCATAAATTTCAAGTTAGAAATACACATTATGAAAATTTACGTAAGCGCAGAACGTATTTATACAGTGCATGCCTCGGGTTTTTTTCAAAGCAGTTTCTACCTTAGTTTGTGCAAGATTTATGAAGCAAGCTATTGCTCTTATTAATCAGGTGCCTAATATACCATCCAACCTTCATGATCTGCCTCTATCAGACACATATGAAACACTGAAAACATTCTCTTTTTATAGAAGCATCATAGCAGGAAACCTAGTCATATACTGGGAGGTAAAAGTAGAGCTGAAGACACTTTGATTATCTGACCAAAAATACTTCCAAGAGACTTGAGCTTTCATTGAAGCTTTGTGAGTTTGCTCAATGAGCTGACAGTGTGTGGTCTTATTCAGTGCAATAAATAGCAATTCTTTCTTTCACGGTATCATCCTTCCCCCAGGTGTGAAAAAATACTAGATTCTCATATTAATAATTCTAAACACAAACACTTCAAATGATTAATCAACCACTAAGCAGTGTCCTACCTCTTTTCAAACTATTTCTCAACAACAACAAAAAGGAAAAACGGAATTGTATCGTGCAATGCATTGCCATCTGTGTGCAGGCTGATAAGACGGAAAGAGAATATTTGAATGTCAGAGGAACATAGTTACAAACCATACCTTCCATGACATACACCAGCGACCCCACATCTCCTTCTTTGATGATGCAGCTGTCTTTGCCGTACTCCACTGGGTACATACAGTCCACAATCTCTTGGATCTGTGACAGCTCCAAGTTCTTCATAAAGTCGTTGTCAAGGATGGCTTCCTTTATAAGATCCTTGGACCTATGGTAAGAGAGGGAAGATTTACTGGCAGAGCTGACAAGCGCTTTCACCGTTTGTGGAGTTGAGCAGAGCCAGACAGCATTCAGGCACACTACAAAGGCATTTTCTTGTTAGGAAGCCGATAGTTTCCTGACAGACCTGAGAACAAAGTAACTCCATGGCAGCAGGAAAGACATTAAGAAATTTTCCTTTAAGTAAAATATCATTTAATGTATATGGGACCGACAAACAAGCAAAACCATACAATTCCATTTTGTTTTACTTATTTGTTTTACTTATTATTATTGTTTTGTGTGTTTTTTTTGCCACGGGCCTCTCACTGTTGTGGCCTCTCCCGTTGCAGAGCACAGGTTCCGGACGCGCAGGCTCAGCGGCCATGGCTCACGGGCCCAGATGCTCCGTGGCATGTGGGATCTTCCCGGATCGGGGCACAAACCCGTGTCCCCTGCATCGGCAGGCGGACTCTCAACCACTGCGCCACCAGGGAAGCCCTTTACTTATTATTATACACAATTTGTTTACTTATTTTTTTGTGAGCCTCTTCCACTAGACTTTATGCTCTGTGAGGGCAGGGATCATTTTTAGCTTTTTCTCTACTATATGCCCAGTGTCTACTACAATGCCAGTTACAGTACAGGTGCTCAAGAAATATGCTGGATTTAAGAAAATAGTAAAGAATTGGATACTTAATTAGCTGTTTGGAAAAACTGGTATAAATGTGACAGTTCTTTATCCATACCTCATGCTTCTTTAGAGAAGATTTATTTCTTCAAGCAGCTTAAATTGAGGTAACTAGGCAGATAAAACTGTACTGAACAAGATGTTTTAAACACAATATGGTTTACACATGGGATTAAACAGGTAGTCGGCAGGAAAAATATTTACAAATTCTATAATTGGGATTCAGTGGTTAACAGGGAAGTTTTGCAGAACTAGAAATATGGTGATCATTTGATTCTCTGGGATAAGAAGTTTCAAATAAATTCCTAAGGATACAAAACTCAAAGTAAAGAGAAACCGAGAAATATTTTGTCAGGAGTTA
Organism: Delphinus delphis; assembly: GCF_949987515.2. NCBI lineage: Eukaryota > Metazoa > Chordata > Mammalia > Artiodactyla > Delphinidae > Delphinus > Delphinus delphis. The sequence continues at coordinate 39,137,287 of NC_082698.1, read as the reverse complement.
TACAATCAGAGTACTGTCAGAAAAGTCAGAAACTGGATAAGACAAAAGCAAAGTCCTTAGCAACACAGAGCGTAAGCAACACATTTGGAATTTTATGTTAAAAGTCTTAATTTGAAAAGCATCTGACTACAAGCTGGTCCTTGTTCACATTTGCTTAATGAGTGGCTTTCAGGGAAGTGACCTGCAGTAGTGAATACTGACTACGGCATTAGCACTCCTCAGTTCTTCCTGTTTTCTGTTCTAGACCTCAGTCTAACTGATCTAGCCTTCTCACATTATGTTTTGTAATGATTTGATTTTAAGTAGTAAAAAGGTATACATAAAAAATTAAAACAATATAAAATTTATCAACATGAAAAATATACCTAGAACGGACTGTTATGATGCAATTAAATTGTTTATGAAGAGTGTGAACAGCATGGAAAAAATCTTATACTATTTTTAACTGAAAAAGCATGAAACAGATTGTTTTTAGAACACAAAAGAACGTGTGTGTGAAATGTAAAGAAAATAGGCTTTCAAATTAGATATATTTGGGTCCCAATCCTAGTGCTGTTATGTGTTAAAACCTTGAGCAGGTTGTTTTACTTTTCTGCATTTCCACTAACTTGGAAAAAATATGTGCATTACCATGCTCATAGCAGAATTATTTGCAATAGCCAAGACCTGAAAACAACCTACGCATCCACTGACGGATGAAGTAGTTGTGGCATGTATATACAGATATAGATAGAGATACACAATGGAATATTATTCAGCCATAAAAAATGAGAAAATCCTACCATTTGTAACTACACAGATGAATCTTGAAGGCATTATGCTAAGTGAAATAAATCAGACAGAGAAAGAAAAATACTGTATGATCTCACTCTATGTGGAATCAAATTTAAAAAAAAACTCATAGAAAAAAGAGATCAGACTTGTGGTTACCAGAGGTGGTGTGGCGGGGAGGGGGAATCTGAGGAAGGTAGTCAAAAGGTACAGACTTCCAGTTATAAGATAAATAAGTACTAGTGACATAATGTACAAAATAATGACTATAGTTAACATTACTGTGTGATACAAAGGAAAGTTGTTAAGAGAGTAGATCCTAAGAATTTTCATCACAAGGATAATTATTTGAATTTTCTTTTTCTTTTTCTCTATATGAGATGATGGATGTTAACTAATCTTACTGTGATAATCACCTCCCAATATAGGTAAACAAACCATAATGCTGTACACTTCAAATTTATATGGTGATGAACATCACTTATTTCTTAATGAAACTGGAAAAACTATGTGAAGACTGGTAAAAATATAATGTTACTTTGAGTAAATGGTGGGTAAAAAGGTGGTGGTAGTAATTGCAGTTGCAGTAATAGGAAGAATAGTAATAGAGTACACAGTCATGACTTGAAACAGTATCAGAAGGAAATAAAATTCTGGCATTGGTTGCCTTTGGTGACAGAATTATAATTTTTCTTTCTACTTTTCTCTATAAAATTTTCTAGAATGGGCATGCTTTTTTATATGGAAAAAACTCTTTAATTTCAAAGGCAGTTTATTAAAAGTAACTCTGCTATGAGGAAAAATAAAAATAATAATCTATTTCTCATTTAAATAATGAATTAGATACTTAACTTTTTTTTTTTTTTTTTTTTTTTTTGCGGTACGCGGCCCTCTCACTGTTGTGGCCCCTCCCGTTGCGGAGCACAGGCTGCGGACACTCAGGCTCAGCGGCCATGGCTCACAGGCCCAGCCGCTCCGCGGCATGTAGGGATCTTCCCAGACCGGGGCACGAACCCGTGTCCCCTGCATCGGCAGGCAGACTCTCAACCACTGTGCCACGAGGGAAGCCCTAAATACTCAATATTGGTTGACTGTTATTGTCATATTCAATACTACTCTTTTCAATAGATTCTCTTTCACATGGCCTGTGTCTAAATACTAACGGCAGGAATTTTCACCTGATAAACAGATGGTGATGGATGGCCAGTGGTTAAGAACTTCAGAGTCTTCAGAATAGACTGTACTTAAAAAGTCCTGTTTGTGAGACTTTTACTTTAGTTTGATAGGACTATTTAACTGTATGTTTCTTTTAATTTATTTTTTAATTCTGGCTTGCTAAAACTTTATTTTTCCTGAGGCAAAGAGTTGTTTCCCTTGAGTATTCAACACAAGATGCAAAACTTTGTCCCCATCTATGATTTTCATAAAATCTCCTTCTTTAATTATCTTCACCATTCCTGACCTCGAGAATACCAGTAGCAACTTCATAGTGACTCCTGAGATCTACTGTTCTACTAATGATCTACTTTTCCAAATAACAGGACTTATTTGATCTTTAAGAAATTAATTTTAATCACATTGCATAATATTCTCTTTCCTACAAATTCCTTTATTTTCATTGAGCCAGAGAGTAAGGCCATCAATTGGTTCATATTTTTTAATATAATAAAAACTAGATATTATCAATCCCAGAATACCAACTTGTTCAGCTACAGATGTTATCTTATCCTTTGGGAAATAATAATAGTGTTCCATTAAAATCTAAGTCCTAGAAATGCTGCAACATTAAAAATAAAGCCCTCTTCCAAGAAGATAATTAGCTACATCCAAAGATAATTGAAGAAAGCCACCTTCTCTCTTCTCATAAACGGTACAACTAACCTGTTTTATAAAGACATCAGAAAAGACAACATAACGCAGTCTTACACAATCCCTTAGAATTTTCCAACTTTTCCAAGTGCTTATCACAAACTGGAGGGGAGGGGGGAATTTCAGGATGCTCTTACTTCTCCAATTTCATTTTTTTGTTTTGTTTTGTTTTGTTTTGCGGTACGCGGGCCCCTCACTGTTGTGGCCTCTCACTGTTGTGGCCTCTCCCGTTGCGGAGCACAGGCTCCGGACGCGCAGGCTCAGCGACCATGGCTCACGGGCCCAGCCGCTCCGCGGCATGTGGGATCTTCCCGGACCAGGGCACGAACCCGTGTCCCCTGCATCGGCAGGTGGACTCCCAACCACTGCGCCACCAGGGAAGCCCCAATTTCATTTTAAATGGAGGACATTCAATCTCAAGTCCCTGAAGAAACAAACTGGAGGCTTTCAAACATGCCTTTGTGTTACTTTAAAACAAACTGAGAAATATAGGACCTACGTCTTATCATATATCCCTTCACAGAGATATTGTCCAATGACATTTGCCTCTGAAACATCCCAAATAATCCCTCTCTGCCTTCACAGAGTAATGTAACTCAAAGATGTTCTTGTCAGTGAGTAATATTTAAAGCCCTGCCTCTTCGTGTAATTTTCCTTTAAGTTGTTTCCAATTGAAGGCTCAAAATCTTAGGGCAACTCTCATTAGTGTCCACTTGCTCCAACATTATAAACCATAATCAATCACAGCCTCCACCTAACTCTTCTTGGAATGTTTTCCTTTCCCTAAAGAAACAGTCTAACACACTCACTGTAACTAAGACATGATGCTACATATGCGATCAGTTGAGTTGTGTTATCAGTATGAGAGCTGAGGAAAGCTGCTAGCACAAGTTCCCGAAGGTGGTTAACTGCCCTAACCCCGAGTATATAGCTTAAGAACATTTTGACCTGAAAGGCGTAAGAAGCAAATGCAAAGATCTTGATTTTTTATCCTTCCTGTCTGCTTCTGTGTACAAATAATCTATTTAAAAAACAAAAACAACTTCTTCTATGCCCCAAATTTGTGACAGTTTAATGCAAACAACCATAAAGGTGACTTGGTTATTTCGAGTTGGCCCTATTGATTTGTCATCATCCAGTTGTCAGTCTCTGAAATATTGGCTATATATAATGGTGCGCTGCTAAATGCACTCTCCAGGAAAAAAAGAAAGCAAGCCCTGGTTTGTAGTGTTTGCCAATTTCCATGGTATAAATACTCCCACTATAGCCAATTTCAAGCTACTAATGTAAAGTCAACCTGCTTGCAAAAAAATCCTGAAAATTTAACAAGCAGTTCTTATATGAGCCAGATACGTTGGCTCCAACACATCAGATATAGATTCTTTTTCTAACACCCTAAGAACTTAGTGTGCCTTAATTTATAAATGCTAAAACTAACATGATGATTCTTTCCTTCCTTAAAAATTTTATTAGGTGGTATAATATCCCCAGATAACTTTATGGCAGGATTAGCAACAGGTCTTCCAAAATTTCAATTTTAAGAAAACGAATTGGAGAGCCCACTTCCCCATTTACTTATTGCAGAGAGAGTTCCTGAATAGACTCAAAGACTAATTGTCTTTCTACACAATCTTAGATAAAAATGGGCAATTCTGAGGTGAGCATAGGGAAATATACAGCTACTTCTCTAACAAGAGAGATGACATTATTCACTATTAATAAACAGAGCCTCATTAGTTTTCTCGACATTAATAAAAGGCTATTCTACATTGTGGTTATCATGTAGTAGCTTGCAATATCTATGTAGCACTAGTGTTATTTCAAAGAGTGGGGAAAGCTGTTTCAGACCAAAGTGTCAGGAAGGCTTCTCTGAGCTGAGGACTGCATGATGATAGGATCCAACCAAGCCAAGATCACGGAGAAGAGCATTGTGGGTAAAAGAAAAAACACATACAAAGGTCCGGAGGTTGGAAGGAACTTGATCTGTCCAATTGGTTCAGGAAGGAGACCTGTGTGGCTGAGGCACAGAATGAGCTAGAAGGAAAGGGAAAGGAGAATGACATTGCAAAGGGAAGCAGGAATCAGGTCTCATACGGTCTTGAAGGCTGTGGTAAAAGAGTTTTATTTCATTCTAAAGCCTTAAGAATACAGTGAAGGGTTGATTATAAGAAGAGGTATGACTTAAGGTAATATACCTGACATAAAGAATAAATAATATAAATTTACTTTAAAATGTTACTGAGTTCATAGAGGCTTCTGTCATATTTCATCACTTAACAGATACTAAAAGCATCACTTATTATCCTATTAATGAGTTCTTATAACTGAACGTCTCGGGACCACTGTCTCACAACTCTTACATTTACCTGAACTTCAAATCACCGACTGTCATGCAACTCTTGCATGTTAGAAGAGAACACGGTCTCATCTCCAATTTCCAGCTATCTCCAGTGGCCTAAAAGCAATTCACTCTCCCTTCACAGCCTCTCTTTAGATTAGTTTCCCCCGAGCACATCCCGAGCAATCGTAAATATGCTCAAAACAGCCACGGCCAGAAATGTGAGAATTAATATCTGATCCCCTCATTCAACAAAGACGGCTAGGCACTTTAAAAACCAGTCAAAATTATTACTAAGAATGAAAATCAGCTAAAGCAATTTAAAAATGGTTTAGGAAATTTCTATAATCAACTTTTTGACTGAAAAAAAAACTCTCACTAAATCTTTCTAGCTCTCAAAGGTCAGTCTTAGGCTCAAATGTCAGGAGAAGCAGTAAATGCACTTTCAAGGTCCTTAATCTACAGTATAGTATCTTCAGTTGGCAGCTCAGAAATCCAAACCCCCATTGGTAATTCATGGCTCTTTTACGCAGATACAGTAATTGCAAGGCCCCTTAAAAGCGTCTAATTCCAGGAGTCACTGTGGCAAGACAACTCCATCTACATACTGTGAAATATTCAATGAATCATCTAGAAATAAGAAAAACTCATGGAGTAGTCCTCTCACTGCCCCAACTGTTGAGATTCTGCCCAAACAGTAGGTCCTATTTCTGGCCTAACAGCTTTCCTGAGTAAACTCTGTAGGTACAGAGCTAAGAAATATCAACCAGCCCACATTTTTTAAAGATAAAATTTAATCCTGCAAAGCTATTGGCCAATTGAGATATTTCCTCAAAACTGAAAATCAGTTTTCAACAGGTTTCAGACGAAATTTTCACATCAACAAACTCTGCTATAGCTATCCCAATCTTACCACAAAAGGTCATGAAGAAATCAAGACTACTTGCAGCGTTCATACCTATAATCAGTATATGATACAAAACATGTGAATCACTGGGACAAAATATATGATAGCAACATAGTTCTTAGGTGGTCAATGATATTAATCTTTTGTCTATTACATGGGTCGCAAATAATTTCCAGTTGCCATTTCTCTTCTAAATTTTTTTCTGTAGTACTAAAATAGATGAGTATCTAAATGAAATTTAGATATTATAACTCTAAAGATAAACAATGATTTGGGTCAAGGAGAAGATGGTTAACCCATGAAGTATTTGTTTGCTGATGTATCACTTAAGCCTTCTTTTTAACTAATACTCGTATCTTATTCTCATTGACTAGGAATGATGCTAAGTAGCTCTTGAAATCACTAGTTACATGTTAACAAATGAAGCAAACTTGTATTAATGAAAGAAAAAGAAGATATTGCTCTTTGTAGGTGTTCATCAACTTCCAAAAAAATCAATATGAAAGTCTCCCATTCAACTACTGCAGTCATTCAGTGCTCCAGAGAGGCACTTAACCAGTTACTTCACCCTAGTGAGCCTAACTCAAAACAGAGCAGTCTCCACAAGAGCCCAGATCAAACTCCTGTCCTATAAACTCCTCTCTCATATCACTGAAGAAGAACTGTGGGGTTTCATCAAACTGTAAACAGCTTTCCATGAGAATAATGACCATAAGAATCCCAGGAGAATAAGACTACACACATCACATTCCAGAATGTAAGAACCATGTGGCTGGATCTATTATGAATTAACGCTATTTTTGAAGTTAAAGATCTAACCTGCAAAACAAAAAGAGAGCGATGATGGAGAAGAAAACATTTGGCATATATTTATATGTCTAATTTCAATTCGACATTTCAAAGCAATTTCTTTTTTATCTTTCAAAGCACACAAACAATTGAGATCTCTTAGCATTCATTTGTTCCCAATAAGGTCAACATGGTCACACTATGAACATCCATTAAGTTCCTCATCACCCAGGGTGACCCTGCCTGCGGGGCATAGATTGGGAGCCATGATGTTTTGTCTAGTCCTTTGAAATCCAATAGCTCACGTCATCAGCATGTGTTATGCACTGTCATTTCAATTACTGTAATGGCTTGATTTTAAAATTGATCATTAAAGACATCATTTAAAAAAAATTCTCTTATTCAGTTGCTTTTCAGATTTAATCTCTGAGATAAATTACTTTTCATTTTAAATTGCCTTACATTTGTCTGAATTCAGCATGAGGAAAATAACATGTTTCTCTACCAACCCCCCAAGCCCTAAATGTGTATACTTTCTCTTGGCTGAAAATTATGAGTTGGGTCATTCATCACTTCCTCTAGTGATGCTTCCAGAAAATGAGAGCCAAATTTAGCCTTGTTACAGTGACCTACAGGTCTTAGGAAGGCAGATCTTCTACTTTGATGAACTTGGTTCAATTTCTTCTTCAAACAGCTTAGTTTGCATTAGGCTTTAATACATTAGAATACATTCAATACATTATACTTTGAGTCTGCCTGAAGGGAGATGGCATATATCCTGAAAAATATTTTAAATAACTAAAATTTAAAAACCAAACAATCATGCCCCTAGTTGTGAAAGCTCTGAAGTTTCAAGGCTTCTTAACCAAAGTGAAAAAATTAACCAATAATGACAACATGAGTCATCATCGTAATAGTAGTACTAATACCACTACAACTAATATTTATTAAGGGATTATTCCACGTTCTGCAATGAAAAGCCACCCCTCATGTAAATCTCACAATGACTTGCTAAGTTTGCCATCATGGAACTGAAGCTCAGAGCAGTTATAGAGTCTACTCAATATTGCACAGCCAGTACATGACAAGTAGATGCAAGATTTAAAGATCAACCCGTTTGACTTCCGAGCCACACTCTACTAAACCGTTTGACTTATAAGAACACAATGCTTAACTGTATTCATAATTTGAATAAATTATCCCAATTATAAAATCTAAAAGCAAATATTCTTCTCACTTAACTCTAATTCTGCAAAAGTAAAAATGCTATGCTTGGATAATATGACCTTTTATCTGCAGAGAGCATTTCAGGCTTTCAAAACAATTCCACATCTAACAATTCATTCTATTATTGCCAAAAACCTGTGCAGTAGGTAGAACAGAGGTTACTATTATTCCTATTTGACAGATAAGAAAACAGAGACACAACAGGCTAGATGCTGCCAAGTTCAAGTACGAGATTAAAGCAGAACTCAGGTCTACTGCCTAGGAGCATGAAATAAACACTGTTCTGACCTTCCTTCATTACACGCACTTTCATATTTTCTCTGTGTCTCTTGATGCCTTTTTTTCTCTTTGTCTCTCTGTCACTTTGGCTCTGTCTCTCTGTCTTTCACATACCTTTAGCCATTTTAATGTTTAAACTCTCTTGGACAAAGACTCAACAAATCCACTGCACCAGTATCAGCAGGGAACTCTGGCCATTTGACAGTAATTCTATGGTTTTAAAAATTCTGTGATGGTTCATTCAGAGCGATTCCCTTTCTGATCTAATTCATTCTTCACATTACAGAAGTTTGAGCATGTCTTGTAGCTTTTACAGAGAGATGCCCTCACATAGAAACACCTCTTGAATTCAGCAATGTAATTCAACTTGTTTTGATTCCAGTGTGTTCACACGTTTGTTCTCTCCTCTCTATCTTGAGCACACACCCTTTCTCTCTCTCTCTCCTTTCCTTCCTACAAACCCTGCCTCAGATGGACTTGATATACATATGGAGGGGGGAAAAGTACACAAAAATTTACTATTACTTTGGGTGAATATCTGTATTTGAATTCAGACTAAAAAGGAAGCTCTCATTATGCTTATAGGATAAAAAATATAATATTCCAAGAAAAACTGCAAAGTCACCATTTTGTAACTAATATAATTAATGATCTGTAACATATATATATTTGAGAAGTCTGAATATAAGAATCTAAACATCAAATGCTTTCTATATATGTATTGATATTTTTAATAGATATCTAAAATATAGAATTTATAAACTTAACAAAACATTAGTATAATGGATTATACATTATGATCTAATGAGTTAGCTATTTTAAATTTTTATTGAAGAAGACAGAGGGGGTAGGATAAAAGAGAGGAAGGGAAGAAGGAAGATAAATAAATGTGATTTTATAACTTGAATCCACTATCTATCATCTTGTACCATGCTGCCCTTTAATGATCTGTCCCTTCCAGTGGCAAATAGTTAATACTCATTGTGTTTCCAACATGACAATTCTAGGTTCAAATTTAACCAATGCACATAAATACAAGCAAAAGTGATTGATGGGTTTAAAATACAACAATAATTATCCACAAAGTGATTTTTTTTCAGTGTTCTTAAAGTCTTTTATTCTATGTAAATATTTTTACAAAATAGGGTAATACTATATAACATGGCTTTTCTCTTAATAGCTTCTAACAAACACTTTTCAAAACCAATAGAAATTTGTCATTATTTGTAAGGAATGTTCCTTTGTGTGAGATGTGCGCTAATCAAACTCCTACTGTTGGAAATTTAGTTTCTTAGCAGTTTTAATGAGCATGCACTTTGATCCTATGATCCTACTTTGAGGAATACATCCCACAAAGGTAAAGCACTGGTTTCTAAAAGTATATCTACAGGGACATTTATTGTAATATTATTGACAATGGAATAATCACTACAAACAACCTGGATGTTCACAAATAGGGGAGTGACTGAATAATTTATAGCACATTTGTACTATGAAATTTTGGACTGCTATTGAGAATGGATCAATATTAATTGTACAAATGACCATGGTAGGGGCTTCCCTGGTGGTGCAGTGGTGGAGAGTCTGCCTGCCGATGCAGGGGACACGGGTTCGTGCCCGGGTCCGGGAAGTTCCCACATGCCGTGGAGCAGCTAGGCCCATGAGCCATGGCCGCTGAGCCTGCGCGTCCGAAGCCTGTGCTCCGCAAAAGGGAGAGGCCACAACAGTGAGAGGCCCGCGTACCACAAAAAAAAAAAAAAAAAGACCATGATATATTGTTAACTGAAAAGTAGATCACAGGCTAATTGTATAAGGTAATTTTTTTTCATTTTTGAATTTTATTAATTTTTTTATACAGCAGGTTATTAGTCATCAATTTTATACACATCAGTGTATACATGTCAATCCCAATTGCCCAATTCATCACACCATCACCACCACCACCCCCACCGCTTTCCCCCCTTGGTGTCCATACGTTTATTCTCTACATCTGTCTCAACTTCTGCCCTGCAAACGAGTTCATCTGTACCATTTTTCTAGGTTCCACATACATGCGTTAATATACAATATTTGTTTTTCTCTTTCTGACTTACTTCACTCTGTATGAAAGTTTCTAGATCCATCCACGTCTCAACAAATGAACCAATTTCGTTCTTTTTTATGGCTGAGTAATATTCCATTGTATATATGTACCACAACTTCTTTATCCATTCGTCTGTCGACGGGCATTTAGGTTGCTTCCATGACCTGGCTATAGTAAATAGTGCTGCAATGAACATTGGGGTGCATGTATCTTTTTGAATTATGGTTTTCTCTGGGTATATGCCCAGTAGTGGGATTGCTGGATCATATGGTAATTCTAGTTTTGGGGTTTTAAGGACTCTCCATACTGTTCTCCATAGTGGCTGTATCAATTTACATTCCCACAAACAGTGCGAGAGAGTTCCCTTTTCTCCACACCCTCTCCAGCATTTGTTGTTTGTAGATTTTCTGATGATGCCCATGCTAACAGGTGTGAGGTGATACCTCATTGTAGTTTAGATTTGCATTTCTCTAATAATTAGTGATGTTGAGCAGCTTTTCATGTGCTTCTTGGCCATCTGTATGTCTTCTTTGGAGAAATGTTTATTTAGGTCTTCTGCCCATTTTTGCATTGGGTTGTTTGTTTTTATAATATTGAGCTGCATGAGCTGTTTATACATTTTGGAGATTAATCCTTTGTCCGTTGCTTTGTTTGCAAATATTTTCTCCCATTCTGAGGGTTGTCTTTTTGTCTTGTTTACGGTTTCCTTTGCTGTGCAAAAGCTTTTAAGTTTCATTAGGTCCCATTTGTTTATTTTTGTTTTTATTTCCATTACTCTAGGAGGTGGATCAAAAAAGATCTTGCTGTGATTTATGTCAAAGAGTGTTCTTCCTATGTTTTCCTCTAAGAGTTTTATAATGTCCGGTCTTACATTTAGGTCTTGAATCCATTTTGAGTTTATTTTTGTGTATGGTGTTAGGGAGTGTTCTAATTTTATTTTTTTTGTTCTTTTTAAAAAATTTTTATTCTAATTTCATTCTTTTATATGTAGCTGTCCAGTTTTCCCAGCACCACTTATTTAAGAGACTGTCTTTTCCCCATTGTATACGCTTGCCTCCTTTGTCATAGATTAGTTGACCATAGGTGCATGGGTTTATCTCTGGGCTTTCTCTCTTGTTCCATTGATCTATGTTTCTGTTTCTGTGCCAGTGCCATATTGTCTTGATTACTGTACCTTTGTAGTATAGTCTGAAGTCAGGGAGTCTGATTCCTCCAGCTCCATTTTTTTCCCTCAAGACTGCTTTGGCTATTCAGGGTCTTTTGTGTCTCTATATAAATTTTAAGATTTTTGCTTCTAGTTCCATAAATAATGCCACTGGTTACTTGATAGGGATTGCACTGAATCGGTAGATTGCTTTGGATAGTATAGTCATTTTCACAATATTGATTCTTCCAATCCAAGAACATGGTATACCTCTCCATCTGCTGGTATCACCTTTAATTTCTTTCATCAGTGTCTTACAGTTTTCTGCATAAAGGTCTTTTGTCTCCCTAGGTAGGTTTATTCCTAGGTACTTTATTATTTTTGTTGCAGAGGTAAATGCGAGTGTTTCCTTAATTTCTCTTTCAGATTTTTCATCATTAGTGTAGAGGAATGCAAGAGATTTCTGTGCATTAATAGTGTATCCTGCAACTTTATCAAATTCATTGATTAGCTCTGGTAGTTTTCTGGTGGCATATATATAGGATTCTCTATATATAGTATCATGTTATCTGCAAACAGTGACATTTTTACCTCTTCTTTTCCAATTTGTATTCCTTTTATTTTTTTTTTTTCTGTGATTGCCGTGGCTAGGACTTCCAAAACTATGTTGATTAACAGTGGTGAGAGTGGACATCCTTGTCTTGTTCCTGATCTTACAGGAAATGCTTTCAGTTTTTCACCACTGAGTATGATGTTTGCTGTGGGTTTGTCATATATGGCCTTTATTATGTTGAGGTAGGTTCCCTCTATGCCCAATTTCTGAAGAGTTTTTTTCACAAATGGGTGTTGAATATTGTCAAAAGCTTTTTCTGCATGTATTGAGATGATCATATGTTTTTTTTGTTTGTTTTGTTTTTTTTGTGGTACGCGGGCCTCTCACTGTTGTGGCCTCTCCCATTACAGAGCACAGGCTCCGGACGCGCAGGTTCAGCGGCCATGGCTCACGGGCCTAGCCGCTCCACGGCATGTGGGACCTTCCTGGACGGGGGCACGAACACATGTCCCCTGCATCGGCAGGCGGACTCTCAACCACTGTACCACCAGGGAAGCCCGATCATATGGTTTTTCTTCTTCAATTTGTTAATATGGTGCATCACATTGATTGATTTGCGTATATTTAAGAATCCTTGCATCCCTGGGATAAATCCTACTTGATCATGGTGTATGATCCCTTTATTGTGTTGTTCGATTTTGTTTGCTAGTATTTTGTTGAGGATTTTGCATCTATATTCATCAGTGATATTGGTCTGTAATTTTTTTTTTTTTGTAGTATCTTTGTCTGATTTTGGTATCAGGGTGATGGTAGCCTAATAGAATGAGTTTGGGAGTGCTCCTTCCTCTGCAATTTTTTGGAAGAGTTTGAGAAGGATGGGTGTTAGCTCTTCTCTAAATGTTTGATAGAATTCACCTGTGAAGCCATCTGGTCCTGGACTCTTGTTTCTTGGAAGATTTTTCATCACAGTTTCAAATTCATTACTTGTGATTGGTCTGTTCATATTTTCTATTTCTTCCTGGTTCAGTCTTGAAAGGTTACACCTTTCTAAGAATTTGTCCATTTCTTCCAAGTTGTCCATTTTATTGGCATAGAGTTGCTTGTCGTAGTCTCTTAGGGTGCTTTTTATTTCTGCAGTGCCTTTTGTAACTTCTTTTTCAATTTTAATTTTATTGATTTAAGTACTCTCCCTCTTTTTCTTGATGAGTCTGGCTAATGGTTTATCAATTTTGTTTATCTTCTCAAAGAACCAGCTTTTATTTTTATTGACCTTTGCTATTGTTTTCTTTGTTTCTATTTCATTTATTTCTGCTCTAATCTTTATGATTTCTTTCCTTCTGCTTACTTTGGGTTTTGTTTGTTCTTCTTTCTCTAGTTCCTTTAGGTGTAACGTTACATTGTTTATTTGAGATTTTTCTTGTTTCTTGAGGTAGGCTTGTATAGCTATAAACCTCCCTCTTAGAATGGCTTTTGCTGCATCCCAGAGATTTTGGATTGTCATATTCTCATTGCCATTTGTCTCTAGGAATTTTTGGATTTCCTCTTTGATTTCCTCAGTGATCTATTGGTTATTTAGTAACGTATTGCCTAGCCTCCTTGTGTTTGTGTTTTTAACTTTTTTTACCTGTAAGTCATTTCTAATCTCATAGCATTGTGGTCAGAAGAGATGCTTGATATGATTTCAATTTTCTTAAATTTACTGACGCTTGATTTGTGACCCAAGATGTGATCTCTCCTGGAGAATGTTCCGTGCGCACTTGAGAAGAAAGTGTAATCTGCTGGTTTTGGATGGAATGTCCTATAAATATCAATTAAATCTATCTGGTCTATTGTGTAATTTAAAGCTTCGGTTTCCTTATTTATTTTCATTTTGGAAGATCTGTCCATTGGTGTAAGTGAGGGGTTAAAGTCCCCCACTATTATGGTGTTACCGTCGATTTCCTCTTTTATAGCTGTTAGCAGTTGCCATGTGTATTGAGGTGCTCCTGTGTTGGGTGCATATATATTTATAATTGTTATATCTTCTTCTTGGATTGATCCCTTGGTCATTATGTAGCGTCCTTCCTTGCCTCTTGTAACATTCTTTATTTTAAAGTGTATTTTATCTGATATGAGTATTTCTACTCCAGCTTTCTTTTGATTTCCATTTGCATGGAATATCTTTTTCCATCCCCTCACTTTCAGTCTGTATGTGTCCCTAGGTCTGAAGTGGGTCTCTTGTAGACAGCATATATATGGGTCTTGGTTTTGTATCCATTCAGCAAGCCTGTGTCTTTTGATTGGAGCATTTAATCCATTCACGTTTAAGGTAATTATTGATATGTATGTTCCTATGACCATTTTCTTAATTGCTTTGAGTTTGTTTTTGTAGGTCCTTTTCTTCTCTTGTGTTTCCCACTTAGAGAAGTTCCTTTAGCATTTGTTGTAGAGCTGGTTTCATGGTGCTGAATTATCTTAGCTTTTGTTTGTCTGTAAAGCTTTTGATTTCTCCATCAAAGCTGAATGAAATCCTTGCCAGGTAGAGTAATCTTGGTTGTAGGTTCTCCTCTTTCATCACTTTAAGTATATCATGCCACTACCTTCTGACTTATAGAGTTTCTGCTGAGAAATCAGCTCTTAACCTTATGGGAGTTCCCTTGTATGTTATTTGTCATTTTTCTCTTGCTGCTTTCAATAATTTTTCTTTGTCTTTAATTTTTTCCAATTTGATTATTATGTGTCTTGGCGTGTTTCTCCTTCAGTTTATCCTATATGGGACTCGCTGTGCTTCCTGGACTTTGGTGGCTATTTCCTTTCCCATGTTAGGGAAGTTTTTGACTATGATCTCTTCAAATATTTTCTCTGGTCCTTTCTCTCTCTCTTCTCCTTCTGGGACCCCTGTAATGCAAATGTTGTTGCATTTAACGTTGTCCCAGAGGTCTCTTAGGCTGTCTTCATTTCTTTTCATTCTTTTTTGTTTATTCTGTTCCGCAGCAGTGAATTCCACCATTCTGTCTTCCAGGTCACTTATCCGTTCTTCTGCCTCAGTTATTCTGCTATTGATTGCTTCTAGTGTAATTTTCCGTTCAGTTATTGTATTGTTCATCTCTGTTTGTTTGTTCTTTAATTCTTCTAGGTCTTTGTTAAACATTTTTTGCATCTTCTCAATCTTTGCCTCCATTCTTTTTCTGAGGTCCGGATCATCTTCACTATCATTATTCTGAATCCTTTTTCTGGAATGTTGCCTATCTCCACTTCATTTAGTTGTTTTTCTGGGGTTGTATCTTGTTCCTTCATCTGGTACATAGCCCTCTGCCTTTTCATCTTGTCTATCTTTCTGTGAATGTGGTTTTTGCTCCACAGGCTGCAGGATTGTAGTTCTTCTTGCTTCTGCTGTCTGTCCTCTGGTGGATGAGGCTATGTAAGAGTCTTTTGCCAGTTTCCTGATGGGAAGGACTGGTGGTGGGTAGAGCTGACTGTTGCTCTAGTGGCAGAGCTCAGTAAAACTTTAATCTACTTGTCTGCTGATGGGTGGGGCTGAGTTCCCTCCCTGTTGGTTTTTTGGCCTGTGCCGACCCAGCACTGGAGCCTACAGCTCTTTGGTGGGGCTACTGGCAGACTGGGAGGGCTCACACCAAGGAGTACTTCCCAGGACTTCTGCTGCCAGTGTCCTTGTCCCCAGGGTGAGCCACAGCCACCACCCGCCTCTGCAGGAGACCCTCCAACCCTAGCAGGTAGGTCTGGTTCAGTCTCCCCTGGGGTCACTGCTCCTTCCCCTTGGTCCCAATGAGCACACCACTTAGTGTATGCCCTCCAAGAGTGGAGTCTCTGTTTCCCCCAGTCCTGTCAAAGTCCTGCAATCTAATTCCACTAGGCTTCAAAGTCTGATTCTCTAGGAATTCCTCCTCCCGTTTCTGGACCCCCAGGTTGGGAATCCTGACGTGGGGCTCAGAACCTTCACTCCAGTGGGTGGACTTCTGTGGTATAAGTGTTCTCCAGTCTGTGAGTCACCCACCCAGCAGTTATGGGATTTGATTTTACTGTGATTGCGCCTCTCCTACCATCTCATTGTGGCTTCTCCTTTGTCTTTGGATGTGGGGTATCTTTTTTGGTGAGTTCCAGTGTCTTCCTGTTGATGATTGTCTAGCAGCTAGTTGTGATTCTGGTGTTCTCACAAGAGGGAGTGAGAGCACATCCTTCTACTCCGCCATCTTGGTTCAGGGTCCCCGCAACGTGATTTTAAAAGTGACCTGTAGTTGCTGCTGACATGAGTGCAGTATTTATGGCACTAAACCATATCTACAAATCTGCAAAATCAGTCCTGAAAATGCATACATTGTGAAATAAGGTCACAACCATCAGTAAGAGAAGGACAAAAGAAACAGGGAAACCATAAAGAGGTTCAGGCAGACCATGAAGCCAAGGAGATGAATATAATAAATAAATGCAGACGACATGAGGTTCATAACACAAAGTGCACTTGAATTGCAAACAACATATTTGCAGGTACATGACCTAACACTGTCTGAATGCCTCGAGCCACTCAAAAGGGGAACTCAAGGGCTTTGCCAGGTCAAGGTTCCGGAAGTCAGAGCCAGGCTACAGAATGGAGGAGAGTTGGTCCCTGAGGTTGTAGGGTACCAAGTAAAAGTGGGGCTAGAGATAAATAGCTTAAAAGAATTAAGCCAAAGGCATTTAAGGCAGAACTAAGCCCAAGACAATGGCTCTTCAAGCTGTGGCAATGAGATGGAACAAAAGGGTTCAGAGGACCGACAGGATGCAGTGCTTCCAGAGTATTTCTGGGACAGTGGCTCCCAGGATTTCAGGGGACTGTTTCCTAACCTACCCACAGATGTGAATGTGCTATTAAAGATGCAGGGATTGTTGGGCAAACACTCTGCACACAGCCCTTCCATGGTTTCCACATTTTTGTCAATCTCTGAAATCAATGAGGAAGGCTGGCAGAAGGATAAAGAGATGTGAAGAGGGAGAGGTAATCCACAATGTCACTCTTAACTTTCCTCATGGATAGAGTCTAGGTACATGAAGAGCTGCTCAGGAGAAAGTCTTTTGAGTATTTTTCTTTGAGGTCCTTTGGACATGTTATCTCACCTTTTCTTCTTAATAAAAATTTCCAGAAGTTAAACATTCATGCTAGTTAGAAAAATGGCTGATAGAACACTTAACTTCCACCCCACATCCTTCTTCAAGAGCATGCTGTTCCAACTCTTCACAATAGCCAAGACATGGAAAGAACCTAAATGTTCATCGACAGATGAATGGATAAAGAAGATGTGGTACATATATACAATGGAATACTATTCAGCCATAAAAAAGAGTGAAATAATGTCATTTGCGACAATATGCATGCAACTAGAGATTATGATACTAAGTGAAGTAAGTCAGAAAGAGAAAGACAACTACCATATGATATCACTTATATGTGAAGTCTAAAATATGATACAAATTAACCTATCTACGAAACAGAAACAGGATCGTGGACAGAGCGAAGAGTCTGGTGGTTGCCATTGGGGAAGGGGTTGGGGGAGGGATGGAGTGGGAGGTTGGGGTTAGCAGATGTAAGCTGTTATATAGAGAATGCATAAACAGCAAGGTCCTACTGTATAGCACAGACAACTATATTTAATATTCTATGATAACCATAATGGAAGAGAATATTTAAAAAGAATGTATATATATATGTATAACTGAATCACTCTGCTGTACAGCAGAAATTAACACAACATTGTAAATCAGCTATACTTCAGTAAAAATATTAATAAAAGAAAAAAAAATTTTAAAGCATGTCTTTTACATAATCATGAAGACGAGGGAACTTTTTAAATGAATTATACCATTGAAAAGTGATTGATGTGTCTGATCAGCAGCGATTCTATTCTTAACTGTGATTTTATATTTGAACAATTCCCGTAAGTATATCTTCTGTGCAAATACATGTTTGATTGGTAATGAATGTTACTAGTTATTTCATTTTCAGCCTTAAAAAAAAAGGACCATGATGCTCCAGATGTACAAGCTAGTCTTTATACAGTAGTCTGCTCAGCCTGAACCTTACATTTTTCCTTCATTCTTTCCTTCAACAAGCATTTCTTGAGTGCTTCCTGTATGGCACTGAGTGCACACGGGTAACTGAAACACAGCTCAGATTCTAGCAGTAGGAGCCAGATAACACAGAGGTAAACAAACAAATAACACTGTTAAAATAGAGAAAATATTTGGAACATTACAAGATGGGTGCTGAACTTAGAATCAAGGGGAAGATCTATTTGAGATCTGAAAGACTTGTCTGAAAATGTAACATTCAGGCTGAGACTGGAGGATGAGATGAACCACCCTAGAGGAGATCTAAGAGAAGGGCAGTTGAAGCAGGAGGAACACAGTGTTTCCAGGCTCACTTTGGAAAAGGCAGTTAGAGCCTTTTGACTGAGGGAAAGGATGGCTGAAGATGAATTTGGAGACGGGAGCTGGAGCTGGCTGAGACAGGGCCTTGCAGACTGTGGGAAGGAACTGGACTCCTAGTGAAATAGAAAGCTGTTCACAGGGTGAAACAAGGCTAGTGAGTGACACTGTCTGATTTATGTCTTAAAAGGACCACTTAAGATTTCAGTGAATAAACTGGGGCAATTGCAAGTGGAAGGAGAAGGGAAAGAAAGGTCAGAAAAGATGCTGTGCACTATTTTCACACAAGACATACAATGGCTTAGGTTAAGAGAGAGACAGTAGAGATGGGCAGAAGTGTGAATAAATGGAAAGTATATTTTGCAAGTGGAACTTATGGGACTTACTGGTAGACTGACATGTGGGGAGGAGAGAAAGGGAACAATCATAGGTTTCCAGCTTAAGCAACTGAATGTTTACTGAGATGGGTCAAAGAAGGGGAAGTTACAAGTTCCTGGGGACCAAACAAACCTAGGGGTGGGGTTAAAGGAGAGTAGTTCACAAAGGAGAATGAAAAATACCAGAAATGGGGAAGTGTTGGTCAGGCAGGTAATGGAAGGAAGCGCTTCAGGGAGAAGGAATGGCTAACTTTTGATTCTTATCAGAGGCATATTTTCCAATATGATTAGTTTCAATTTATTTTATTTTTATTGAAGTATAGTTGATTTACAATCAACTATAGTTTCTGGCATACAGCAAAGTGATTCAGTTATACATATACATATATATTCTTTTCAATATGATTAGTTTTAAATCATTGACCTTTCTACCTCTGACATGATTCAATTATTGTTATAAACGAACATTGTGATTTAATTTAGCAACAATAAGCACAGCTCTCCATTGTGCTAATTTTTTTCAAAAAAACTTGAAAATACTCAACTATGGCTTTATTCCTCAGATTATTTAAGTGTAAATGTATCACAGCAACTGACACTTGCTTGGAAACAGAATTACTTGAAAGAAAGCCAGTGAAATTGACTGTCATCCTTCACATTTAAAAAACAACACATACCACACAAATACCACACATTCTACATATATACTAAGTCTGCAAAGTTTGCTGTGGTAAGGTTACACAGAGAGGAGATCACATTAGTTAAAAAAAAAACCCTGAATACTTTAAGAGGCTGGATTCCGCCTCATGTATCAAAGCAAAAGGCAATCAATAGGAATTAAATCAAAATCAGACTGCCATCTTTGGAGTGAGAAGGATTCCTTCGTATGGAGGAAATATACAAAAAGCCATTAAGCAGTAAGGCAGGCAAGAGAGAAAATGAAAATGACTCAGTATTAATCATATGTTGACTCATTTGACATCATATAAGCCTCATTACCCTCCCCTCCATTTATTTCCTAAGCTTAGAATTGTCCTGTAAACAACACCATTCAGAGAAATGACTGCACCATGAAGATCGTTAAGGTTTCTGTACTGAATATAGTAGCGGGGAGTTCTTAATGTCAATAAAGCAAAGCTTTTGCTCATAGTTAATAAAATGAACACCTCATTTCACTTCACTTTTGACTCTTTAGTTACTATCATGTTTATTATTTATTCCTCACATTCATGGATAATTTTAGTCATTAAATCCAGCTTCTTAACTACCTCAAATTCTTTTGAAAACATGGTGGAGAATACATATAAAAATACAGAGTATGTACTTTTAGTTATAATTTTAATTTTAACCCACCTTTTGGGACATGCTAAGCTACCTGTTTATCCATATTCAATTCATATCCACTTGAAATTCTGCTGAAACATCATGGAACCAGATGCTCTATTTCTCTTACAAAAAACTTAGCATACAGTTTTCTTACCCTCTCCCTGACACCCACTTTCAGCTTCCATAGTATATTACAGGAACCACCAATATGTCACCTCCTTTCCTACTGGAAGTTCCAAAAGTAGCTTTCAATTTTTATAGTCCCCCATCATCCCTTTAGCAAAACCCAAAGGTGTTTCCTCTCACAACGTTTAATCACCAACCTCTCCTTGCATCATTCCTTAGCTTAAAGCCTTAGCTCAGCTTTCAGCTAGCTCTTACTTAAATGAGTATGGCCTTTTCTGTCTATGTAATATTAAATGGTCCTAAGAGATGTTATTCCAGCTGGTTATTCTGAACTTGTCACTCAGTTTGTCATAGCATATATCTACTATAAATCCAACCCCTGCCTCACTAACTCCACCCTTGAATCCTCTTTGGGATTTGTGATGAGCACTTCCCAATTCAGTGTGTTAACTCCAAATTTCTCATCTTCTACTTCTTTACCTGCTGCCACTTCTCTTTCAGAGAAACTTATGTAGCACCTCTTCCTAATAGTGGTAACCAATAAGGTTTCTGTTAGGTCACATCTTTCTTTAAGTCATTATATAGAACACTCTCACTTAATATTATCAGAGTATTTCCATGTTCTGACCATTCTCTACCCACATTGGGCATTAGAGTCCATCAGGGAGATTTTGTAAAGATACTCAGGACCCACCCAAAAATTTGATTTCAGTTGGCCTAGGGGTATGACGTGGGTGTCTGTTGTATGCACCACCATACACATGTCACAGCACGTGAAATATATCTTAACTACATGTTCACAGGTAAAAATATTTTTGATTTTATGAAACCTAAGCTTTAATGCATATTTACCAGTTTTTTTCTCTCAAGTATCATCAATTCAAAATAATATTTTGTAAGACATAAAAAATGTGGCAGAAAATATCACACTTTATCTCGAAGTCCAGTTTGCAAAACCATAAATACTAAACCTTAAAAATAAAAGAAATGGCACACGTAGAGGATCATAAGAAACTTCTCAAGTATGACTTTACATGAAGTCAGAACAAAGAGACAGAGGTCACCAGGATATTTATTCTCTGAAATACTCTCTTTCCTTGGCTTACATGATGCAATCTACTGATTTTTCCTATCTGTCCAGTTTTTCTCTCCCTTCTCTCTCCCTCCCCCTCCCCCACCCCCTCCCCCTGTCTCCTTCTCTGCTATTCTTTCTCAGTCTCTTTATCAGCTCCTTCTTGCCAACCCACTTAACATTTATAGTTCCTGGAGTTCTATTCTCAGCCTTTTTTCTCTTTTAATGTAACATACCCTTCTTAGATAGTCATACTGAAATTACTATCTATATGCTGACAAGGCCTAAATCTATATCTCACACCAGACTTCCTTCTAGAGCTCCAGCTGAAAGGCTTCTTGTCTGCCTAAGTACCTCACACTCACCATGGTCACCACTGAATGCATCTTCCTTCCCAACCAATTTGCTTCTCCTGTAGGATTCTCAACCTTGCCTAGTAGCATTACCACCCACCCAGTTGCTCAAAATAGAAACCTAGAGGTCATTTTTGACCTTATCCCCTCCCTAACATTCAATGTCCAATCACCAAGACACATTGATCATTTCTACCTCTTAATTTTTTCTTGAACATTGATCATTTCTACCTCTTAATTTTTTCTTGAATCTATCTACTTGCAGTCATCTCCAGGCCACTTTTAGTTTAAGGCATCTTCATCTATCATCTAAACTAAACTTTGCATCTTAATCCCCAAACTGGTCTCTTGCATCCATACTTAATCCCTCCCTGTCTTTTCTGCACATTGTAGTAATCTTTTAAAAACAAAACAGAAATCTGCATGTAAAAGTTGTTGAATCCAAATAAGGTTTATACCTGAGTCAGTAACACTGCACCGACATAAATGTCCTGGTTTTTACACTATACTGTGGTTTTATAACATAGTAGCAGTAGGGGAAACTGGGTGGAAAGGACGCAAACACCCTCTACACTATTTTTGCAAATTCTTGTGAATCTTAAACTATTACAAAATAAAAAGTTATAAAAAATACAACTCTGATTATATTCTTTGGTTTCTGTCCTACCCCTTCTTAAAAACTATAAATAACTTCCCTTAAATAAGACTAACATCCTTACATTCACTTTCAAACCCACTCAAGTTCTGGCCTCCCTCATGCTCCATTTTCCTTTTTGGACTTGCACTACAACTATACTAGTTCTCTTTTAATTTCTTAAAAAAGATACTTTCTCTTGCTTTAAAAACTACAAATAAGTCATTCCCTCTGCTCATAACAGTTTCCCCAAATCTTTGTTAGTCTCATTATCTGCCTGTTCTTCAGATCTCTGCTAAATGTCCCTGCAAAAATCTTCCCCAGCCATTTTCTGCTGATCCATCCCTTCAAACTAGATGAACTCACCCTCTTTCAGGTTCCCACAGCATCCTTTACTTCTCCTTTTCTAAAACTCATCATACTTGAAATTTCTTGTTCAATATCTCACCTCACCTCAGTAATCCATAAACCCAACATGGTCAAGAAATTAATGTCTGGTAAGAAAATATTTGTTGAATAAATGAGTTTTTAAAATTGCTACTAAAATCCAAATTCATCAATTTCATCATTCCTCAAAGGAGTCTCTGAACTGTGTAGACATTGGTTATTGAGAGATATTTACTTTTCTAAAATTAGCAATACTGTTTACAATAATTTATGAACCAAGATTTCAGGGTGATAGTATAATAAATATTACAGACTCTGGGGGAAGTGATATGTCATTCCAGATGTTAAATAAGACGCGAGTATAGTTCAGAGATATAACTGTAATGCTATTTAAATATCTAATAAAGGAAAGAAATTAAAAATATATACTTCTGTTCTAGAAAGAGCTCTATAGGATGTCTACAGATTAACATTCAATCAAGTATGTGACAAAAGAGGAACTACAAAAGATTGACATTCACTATCATTTTCTCCATTAGTATCCTGCCATATGTGGTCAACATTCCACATTCCCAGTGCAGTGTACAGTAACACAGAGTGTTCAGTGTCTTTGTAAAGCATTTTCAAGTCTACTATATGTCACAATGAATCAAAAGATTTCCAAGTATAAGAAATCATTGGTTAGTGATTCAACCCCTGGTTTTAAAAATGACGAAGCTGATAAAATCAGACTTAATGCTTATAACCAGGATCAGAATATAGGTTGCCAGAATCTAGGTGACAAAACTACACCCACATTTGCACACAGATTTTACACTTTTCAAGAAGTGTATTAATTTGCAAATATTTCCATCTGGCATATTAAACCTCCTTTTTACTGAAGTCTTTAAAAGTACAAATAACTTGTAAACCTAGAAGCAATGAGAATGCAATTCAGATTTCTGATCGTGGCAGATGTAAGAATCAATTGAGTAACACCAAAATTCTGAATTTAGTTTTGAGATCGTTAAGACTTTTCAAAACTGAATTCTTAAGTTTTGTTTTCTTATGAGTTCACTTTATTTATTTAACATCTTTATTGGAGTATAATTGCTTTACAATGGTGTGTTAGTTTCTGCTTTATAACAAAGTGAATCAGCTATACGTATACATCTATCCCCATATCTCCTCCCTCTTGCATCTCCCTCCCACCCTCCCTATCCCACCCCTCTAGGTGGTCACAAAGCACTGAGCTGATCTCCCTGTGCTATGCAGCGGCTTCCCACTAGCTATCTATTTTACATTTGGTAGTATATATAAGTCCATGCCACTCTGTCACTTCGTCCCAGCTTACCCTTCCCTCTCCCCGTGTCCTCAAGTCCATTCTCTACGTCTGCATCTTTATATGATTTCACTTTAAATTAGATTCTAAATGAGGGAGTAGGGAGATAAAAGTCACAGAAAGCTTTATGTCAAGATCCAGGAATGAATTCATTAGAAAAAGAAGAGCTATGACATTGTTGATTTTTTGTTGTTGTTCATGTTAATGCTCTAACATTAACATGTTAATTGGGCACCTGTACCATTTCTTTTTAATGGTAATTTTTTTTTTTTCCCTACAAAAGACACACAATCCTTATCTTATCTACCCATTCACACAGAATTTTTTGGTCTGTAAATTACTGTTCATCATAATTCATATGAGTGGGATTTAATATCCTCCCTTTGATATTAAAATCATGTGTAAAAGCTGGTAGGGGATAAGTAAATGAAAAAAACTAGGCCATCTCTTTTCCATATTAGCTGTGCTAAGGTATTAGAAAACAAAGCTCTCCACACTCTCGTCCAGAAAGTCAGGCAGCAAACATTCAGCAGCAGTGCAGCAGAGTGGCTATAGAAAGAACTGGGTTTGAGTCTCTTTTCTGCTACTTTTTCATTTTGGGGCCATGACTGCATCACCATCACCTGTGCAAACCTCATTTACCTCATCTGCAAAATGAGCCTGAAAATAACACCTATCTCTAGGGTTGTTGTGAAGATCACCATATAGGAAATGGGATAATAGTTTAAGTGCCTGGAAGTAATGAGTACAAAAATCAATGGCAGCTGTCCTCAAAATGCAAGGGCAGTGGACAAAAGGCAGAAAGAGGAAAGGTGTCCTACTTTGCAAGAGTGGCACAGTCCTGGTGTAAGTGAGGCTCCTGGGGGAGCCTGGGGCTGTAGCTGGTATGTGTGGCTGGAGGGTTTAGTGCAAGCAAGCCTGTAAGCCTGTAAGAGGGGTAGTGGCAGAATGTTGCTTTTCCCACCTACATGCAGATCTCCTTTAGACAACTAAGAGCACTTGTACTCTGGCCCCACCACTGTGGATTTCTCTTCAGAGAGCATTTATCCATATGAAAGAGGGATAATTGAGGGTATATCCACTCTCCTAATCTCAGATTTTACTGTAAGGTTTATCTAAACAGGTTAAAATGCAGACACCAAGGCTCCAGCCCAAGGATTCAGATTCAGTAGATCTGAGCTAGTACCCAGCCATCTGCCTCTTTAACAAGTACCTTAAATTATATGTATACAGATGTCCACAGACCACACTTGGAACACTTTTCTGGACTGTCTAAGCTCTGCATGAAATTGGACCAGCATAGAGTTTTGTCTCTCAGAGAATTACTCTAACAGCCTCAATAAAATGTCTTCAGAAAACTACATTTTAACAATAGACCTTAGGCTTTCATGAAGGGTTGAAATAAGAAACAGCCCTATGATGACAACATTTATAACATGTAAAATGTTGACTCTTATGTTTTACAATGTCCTTTTACTAATTTTATTAAATAAATGTCTCATTACAAATTGCCTTAACATTTTTATTTGAAAACAGATGGGATACGTGATATTTATATATGTGATATGTGTGTATGTGCATGTGTGTGTGTATATATATATATATATACACATATATATATCACTCTTGATATATATATTAAGTCATTGGGCCAGCTGACTCTGAAAACCAGGAATGTCCATGCCTTAGAGCAAGTAGCCTCAGGCAGACAATATCCAACTAGCTATCTGGCCTAATGAGACCCAAACTCAGATAAACCGAAGCGGAAATAAGAACAAATGATGGTGGTTCTACCCTTGATTTTAAAAAGACCTGTTTATAATATCCTTCTATGTAAGAGAGCTTCAGCTCAATTTTTTTTTTTTACTTCAAACCCACTCATGAAGTTTATAGGGAATTTTGATTTTTGTTTATTCCTTGGGGTAAGTGAGGGGATGGTGAAGTGGGTCCTTTTAAGCTAAATAAAATAGCGATTTATTATATATTTGATCATGCAATCATTTCTTGGAAAAACTTATTACAGACAACACTTACAATTCTGACATAAAAATTCTGCCAGATCTGTCCATCTCCCCTTCCCAGCAAACACACAAAAGAATTTCAAAGTCTATTAAGAAAGCCTGCACAGAGTAGGAGAGTCTCTAAATACTTAGCTGAGCCTTTCTTACCATACGTAGCAAGTGCTCAACATAAATTGTTTGAATGAAAAAGGAGTGAAGAACCACACACTCTAAACAGCTACCAGGAGACCGACAACTTGGTATCCTGTGCATTCTAAACAAATAAATCAACCAGACCTTATCCTTCCATGTGAACAGGTCAAACAAATTACATGGATCATAATATATATGCCAATTCTAAGGAAAACAGTGAAGTCACTTGTAATACTGTCATGCAGAGTTTGTTGTATGGTATTTTACATATGGAAAGATAATTAGACCCTTGATGAAGAAAAAGAAATTTTTAAAACTTCAAGAAATACCCGCTTTAATACACCTCAGAACAAGAAATGTAAAAATGACCATTTTTTGGCCATGTGCCACCTACTCAATTTCCTGGTTAAATACTAAAATAGAAAAGGCTAAAAGGATGAATTGGACAAGCCAACATTCTACGTGAGGAAATAAAAGAATAAGGAATACAAACAGTTTCATTAATATCCGAGTATTTCTCATATACCATTTTAGCCAATTAATAGCAAAGTGTTAATTTTTTTGGTGATGATTAATGTTCCTGGTAGATTTTTCTAGCCTCTTAAACATTTATATGGCATGTTTTTGTTCAGTTTCCTTCCTTTATAAAATTAGTCTCCTTTCTACTTCTCGATCTTCAAGTCCCAAATGATGGCTTTAAGTACAATGAGAAGTACCTAGAATTATTTCCTATCTGAGTTAACCTTGCAAAAAATAAATGAAACATCTTTTTGTAAAGTTCATTCTTCAACATTCCGAGGAAGGTTCAGAATTTTTTGCTAATAAACATGTGGTCTCTCACCTTTCCTAGAATAACAATGAAATAATTTTCTCTACCCATAAAGAACAAAGAGGCAAGAGAAACTGTACATCTTTGGAGTAAACAATCTATAAATGGATATAGTGGGCTGTTTCAGCTATCCAATTTTCTTTGAGAACCCTAAACAAGAACTTAAATAATGTCATTTTTGTAAGTACACAACTCATCCCTCATATCCCAAGTGTCAGTAAAGCAAGAGTGACATCTTGTCCCTGTACAGGAGACCCTACAGGTTATAGGCCAAGACTCTCATGTAATGTTTCCAGTGATTATAAAACTGAGGGTCCATGGATGCCATCTGACTCACAGTTATATGTGGCCTGCAGTGGCACTGTAAAAAAATGAAATAAAGGGGAATAAGTGAGGAAAACTTTAGACAGTGCTCTATAATCATGTATTTCCCATCTAAAAACGAACTGAATTTCCTGCTTTGCTTGAATAATGAGCATGTTTGGCATCTCTGGGCCCATTTACCAGCAAGTCAAGGGTTGGGTGAAACCAAGTCTGAGCTGCTTCCTTTGAAGGGGGCATGAGCTCTCTAATTCATTCCAGTTCCCCAACCTGGTCCATTTGACTCATTTGTAGATCCTACCTGACACCTGTTGGCACCTAAGTTAACCCTATTTCTGCACGATGTGGTAGGTGCTATGTCTGGGCTACTAAGCGGGTGAGAGCAGTCTTGGACAATGGAGGTCACCTCTGGCTAATGCTATATTCCCTTGCTAAGCCTTTAAAAAATAACGATTCCTTGCAACTAGAGATTATCATACTAAGTGAAGTAAGTCAGAAAGAGAAAGACAAATAGCATATGATATCACTTTATGTGGAATCTAAAACATGGCACAAGTGAACCTATCTACGAAACAGAAACAGACTCACAGACAGAGAACAGACTTGTGGTTGCCAAGGGGGAAGTGGGGATGGGGAGGGACAGACTGTGAGGTTGGGGTTAGTAGATGCAAACTATTACATATAGAATGGATAAACAGCAAGGTCCTACTGTATAGTACAGGGAACTATATTCAATATCCTAGGATAAACTATACTGGAAAAGAATACAAAAAAGAACGTATATATTTGTATAACTGAGTCACTTTGCTGTACAGCAGAAATTAACACACATTGTAAATCAACTATACTTCAATTAAAAAATTTTAAAAAAAGTAACAATTCCTGGGCCCCACCCCAGACCAACTGTATCAGAATGTCCTGAAGTGGGATTCAGGAATTAGTATTTTTAAAGTTGCCTAGGTGCTTCCATTGTGACCCACAGTTAAGAACCTCTGATCTAAACAAAGCATCTTCAGATTTTTTCTCACATTTCCCCTAGAATTTTTTAGAACTATGTGCCTCAACTCATATTTTTTAACTGGCATCCAAAATTTTTCATCATGTTTGAGTAGTTGCAACAGATGTAATTCCTTTCAACAAGTAAATATTGACATTTTAAAATACAACTATTCTATCACTCTATTATCACCCACTATCATCCATTTTTTTTAACATCTTTATTGGAGTATAACTGCTTTACAGTGTGGTGTCAGTTTCTGCTGTATAACAAAATGAATCAGCTATACGCACACGTATATCCCCATATCCCCTCCCGTTTGCGTCTCCCTCTCACTCTCCTTATCCCACCCCTCTAGATGGTCACAAAGCACCAAGCTGACCTCCCTGTGCTATACAGCTGCTTCCCACTAGCTATCTATTTTACATTTGGTAGTGTATATATGTCAATCCTACTCTCTCACTTCACCCCAGTTTACACTTCCCCCTCCCCGTGTCCTCAGTCCATTGTCTATGTCTGTGTCTTTATTCCTATCTTGCCCTTAGGTTCATCAGAACTTTTTTTTTTAGATTCCATACGTATGTGTTAGCATACGGTATTTCTTTTCCTCCTTCTGACTTACTTTACTCTGTATGACACACTCTTAAGTCCATCAACCTCACTATAAGTAACTTAATTTCATTTCTTTTTAAGGCTAATATTCCATTGCATACATGTGACACATCTTCTTTAACGATTCATCTGTCGATGGACACTTAGGTTGCTTCCATGTCCTAGCTATTGCAAATAGTGCTGCTATGAACATTGTGGTACATGACTCTTTTTGAATTACGGTTTTCTCAGGGTATATGCCCGGTAGTGAGATTGCTGGGTCATATGGAGGCTGTATTTTTAGTTGTTTAAGGAACCTCCATACTGTTCTCCATAGTGGCTGTATCAATTTACATTCCCACCAACAATGCAAGAGGTTTCCCTTTTCTCCACAAGCTCTCCAGCATTTATTGTTTGTAGATTTTTTAATGATGGTCATTCTGACCGGTGTGAGGTGATACCTCATTGTAGTTTTGATTTGCATTTCTCTAATGATTAGTGATGTTGAGCATCCTTTCACGTGTTTGTTGGCAGTCTGTATATCTTCTTTGGAGAAATGTCTATTTAGGTCTTCTGCCCATTTTTGGATTCGGTTGTTTGTTTTTTGATATTGAGCTGCATGAGCTGCTTATATACCTTGAAGATTAATCCTTTGTCAGTTGCTTAATTTGCAAATATCTTCTCCCATTCTGAGGGTTGTCTTTTCATCTTGTTTATGGTTTCCTTTACTGTGCACAAGCTTTTCAGTTTCATTAGGTCCCATTTGTTTATTTTTGTTTTTATTTCCATTTCTCTAGGAGGTGGGTTCAAAAGGAACTTGCTGTGATTTATGTCATAGAGTGTTCTGCCTATGTTTTCCTCTAAGAGTTTTATAGTGTCTGGCCTTACATTTAGGTCTTTAATCCATTTTGAGTTTATTTTTGTGTATGGTGTTAGGAAGTGTTCTAATTTCAATCTTTTACGTATAGCTGTCCAGTTTTCCCAGCACCACTTACTGAAGAGGCTGTCTTTCCTCCACTGTATATTCTTGCCTCCTTTATCAAAGATAAGGGGACCATATGTGTGTGGGTTTATTATCTCTGGGCTTTCTATCCTGTTCCATTTATCTGTATTTCTGGTTTTGTGCCAGTACCATATTGTCTTGATTACTGTAGCTTTGTAGTACAGTGTGGAGTCTGGGAGCCTGATTCCTCCAGCTTGGTTTCTCTTTCTCAAGATTGCTTTGGCTCTTTGGGGCCTTTTGTGTTTCCATACAAATTGGGAAGTTGTTTGTTCTAGTTCTGTGAAAAATGCTATTGGGGGTTTGATACAGATTGCACTGAATCTGTAGATTGCTTTGGGTAGTATAGTCATTTTCACAATATTGATTCTTCCAATCCAAGAACATGGTATATCTCTCCATCTGTTTGTATAGTCTTTAATGTATTTCATCAGTGTCTTATCGTTTTCTGCATACAGGTCTTTCATCACCTTAGATAGCTTTATTCCTAGGTATTTTATTCTTTTTGTTGCAATGGTAAATGGGAGTGTTTCCTTAATTTCTCTTTCAGGTTTTTCATCATTAGTGTACTGGAATGCAAGAGATTTCTGTGCATTAACTGTGTAACCTGCTACTCTACCAAATTCATTGATTAGCTCTAGTAGTTTTCTGGTAGCATCTTTAGGATTCTCTATGTATAGTATCATGTCATCTGCAAAGAGTGACAGCATTACTTCTTTTCCGATTTGGATTCCTTTTATTTCTTTTTCTTCTCTGATTGCTGTGGTTAAAACTTCCAAAACTATGTTGAATAATAGCGGTGAAAGTGGGCAACCTTGTCTTGCTCCTGATCTTAGAGAAAATGGTTTCAGTTTTCGACCATTGGGAACAATGTTGGCTCTGGGTTTGTCATATATGGCCTTTATTATGTTGAGGTAGGTTCCCTCTATGCCTACTTTCTGGAGAGTTTTAATCATAAATGGGTGTTGAATTTTGTCAAAACCTTTTTCTGCATCTACTGAGAGGATCATATGGTTTTTGTCCTTCAATTTGTTAATGTGGTGTATCACATTGATTGATTTGAGTATATTGAAGAACCCTTGCATCCCTGGGATAAACCCCATTTGATCATGGTGTATGATCCTTTTGATGTGCTGTTGGATTCTGCTTGCTAGTATTTTGTTGAGGATTTTTGCATCTGTATTCATCAGTGATATTGGTCTATAATTTTATTTTTTTGTATCATCTTTGATATTGGTACCAGGGTGATGGTGGCCTCGTAGAATGAGTTTGGGAGTGTTCCTCCCTCTGCTATATTTTGGAAGATTTTGAGAAGGAAAGGTGTTAGCTCCTCTCTAAATGTTTGATAGAATTCGCCTGTGAAGCCATCTGGTCCTGGGCTTTTGTCTGTTGGAAAGTTTTTAATCACAGTTTCAATTTCAGTGCTTGTGATTGATCTGTTTATATTTTCTATTTCTTCCTAGTTCAGTCTTATAAGGTCGTGATTTTCTAAGAATTTCTCCATTTCTTCCAGGTTGTCCATTTTATTGGCCTTATTACTCATGAGAGATCATAAGTAATCTCTCATGATCCTATGTATTTCTGCAGTGTCAGTTGTTACTTCTCCTTTTTCATTTCTAGTTCTGTGGATTTGGATCTTCTCTCTTTTTTTCGTGATGAGTCTGGGTGATGGTTTACCAATTTTGTTTATCTTCTCAAAGAACCAGCTTTTAGTTTTATTGACCTTTGCTATTGTTTCCTTCATTTCTTTTTCATTTATTCCTGATCTGATCTTTATGATTTCTTTCCTTCTGCTAACTTTGGGTTTTTTTGGTTCTTCTTTTTCTAACTGCTTTAGGTGTAAGGTTAGGTTGTTTGAGATTTTTCTTGTTTCTTGAAGTAGGATTGTATTGCTATAAACTTCCCTCTTAGAACTGCTTTCGCTGCATCCCATAGGTTTTGGGCCATCATGTTTTCATTGTCATTTGTTTCTAGGTACTTTTTGATTTCCTCTTTGATTTATTCAGTGATCTCTTGGTTATTCAGTAGCATATTGTTCAGCCTCCATGTGTTTGTACTTTTTACAGCGTTTTTCCTGCAATTGATATCTAGTCTCATAGCGTTGTGGTCTGAAAAGATGCTTGATATGATTTCAATTCTTTTTAATTTACCAAGGATTGATTTGTGACCCAAGATATGATCTATTCTGGAGAATGTTCCATGAGCACTTGAGAAGAAAGTGTATTCTGCTGTTTTTGGATGGATTGTCCTATAAATATCAATTAAGTCCATCTTGTTTAATGTGTCATTTAAAGCTTGTGTTTCCTTATTTATTTTCATTTTGGATGATATGTCCATTGGTGAAAGTGGGGTGTTAAAGTCCCCTACTATGATTGTGTTACTGTCGATTTCCCCTTTTATGGCTCTTAGCATTTGCCTTATGGATTGAGGTGCTCCTGTGTTGGGTACATAAATATTTGCACTTGTTATATCTTCTTCTTGGATTGATCCCTTGATCATTATGGAGTGTCCTTCCTTGTCTGTCATAATAGTCTTTATTTTAAAGTCTATTTTATGTGATATGAGAATTGCTACTCCAGCTTTCTTTTGATTTCCATTTGCATGCAATATCTTTTTCCATCCCTTCACTTTCAGTCTGCATGTGCCCCTAGGTCTCAAGTGGGTCTCTTGTAGACAGCATATATACGGATCTTGTTTTTGTTTCCATTCATCCGGTCTATGTCTTTTTGTTGGAGCATTTAATCCATTTATATTTAAGGTTATTATCGATATGTATGTTCCTATTACCGTTTTCTTAATTGTTTTGGGTTTGTTTTTGTAGGTCTTTCCTTCTCTTGTGTTTCCTTCATAGAGAAGTTCCTTTAGCATTTGTTGTAAAGCTGGTTTGGTGGTGCTGAATTCTCTTAACTTTTGCTTATCTGTAAAGCTTTTAATTTCTCCATCGAATCTGAATAAGATCCTTGCTGGGTAAAGTAATCTTGGTTGTAGGTTTTTCCCTTTCATCACTTTAAATACGTCCTGCCACTCCCTTCTGGCTTGCAGAGTTTCTGTTGAAAGATCAGCTGTCAACTTTACAGGGATTCCCATGTATGTTATTTGTTGCTTTTCCCTTGCTGCTTTTAATATTTTTTCTTTGTATCTAATTTTTGATAGTTTGATTAATATGTGTCTCAGTGTGTTTCTCTTTGTGTTTATCCTGTATGGTACTCTCTGCATTCCCTGGACTTGATGACTATTTCCTTTCCCATGTTAGGGAAGTTTTCAACTATAATCTCTTCAAATATTTTCTCAGTCCCTTTCTTTTTCTCTTCTTCTTCTGGGGCCCCTATAATTCGAATGTTGGTGCATTTAATGTTGTCCCAGAGGTCTCTGAGACTGTCCTCAATTCTTTTCATTCTTTCTTCTTTATTCTGCTCCCTGGCAGTTATTTCCACCATTTTATCTTCCAGGTCACTTATCCATTCTTCTGCCTCAGTTATTGTGTTATTGATTCCTTCTAGAGTATTTTTAATTTCAGTAATTGTGTTGTTCATCACTGTTTGTTTGCTCTTTAGTTCTTCTAGTCCATTGTTAAATGTTTCTTGTACATTCTCCCTTCTCCTTCCGACATTCCGGATCATCTTTACTATCGTTACTCTGAATTCTTTTTCAGGTAGGTTGCCTATTTCGTCTTCATTTATTTGGTCTTGTAGGCTTTTACCTTGCTCCTTTGTCTTTAACATATTTTTTTGTTGTTTCATTTGGGTTTTTTTGATGGGTGGTGCTGTATTCTTGTCTTACTGGTTGTTTGGCCTGAGAGCTTACAGACAGCTGGGTAGAGCTGGGTTCTGGTGCAGAGATGAGGACCTCTGTGAAGCCTCACTCTGACTGATATTCCCTGGGCTCTGAGGTTCTCTGTTAGTCCAGCGGCTTGGACTCAGAGCTCCCACCACAGGAGCTTGGGCCTGACCTTCGGACTGGGAACAAAGATCCTGCAAGCATGTGGCAGGCAAAGTAATGGTCTCCCAAAGACACGGACATCC
This sequence comes from Delphinus delphis, assembly GCF_949987515.2. Taxonomy (NCBI): domain Eukaryota; kingdom Metazoa; phylum Chordata; class Mammalia; order Artiodactyla; family Delphinidae; genus Delphinus; species Delphinus delphis. The sequence continues at coordinate 39,103,419 of NC_082698.1, read as the reverse complement.
AAATCCTTGGAACCGCCTGGCTGGTGTGTGGCGATGGGGTCCCAGAGCTGCTGGAGGGGCCGGGTGGTGGCCTGTGGCACACAGGGCAGCCTGGTGTCATCGGGGTCAGAGCTGGCCCATCTGCGCCACCCACACCACCCAGCGTGCCAGGGACTCCGCCTGGGCTTGACAGGTGTCTGCACCTCGGATTCACGTCCAAGGCCCCGCATTTACGTCAGTGACCCCGGTTTTACATCTGAGGCCCCGGATTTACATCTGAGGCCCCTATCATCCATTTTTAAAAGTGCATGTGGTTTGGAAACAAGTAATAATCAACAAGGTTAACCAACCGCAATAGATTAGTACTTGCTTATAGGCATACGGAAAGAGTTGTTGCTGAATAATCAAGTACTGTGCATTTGTCTTGACAAAACCATGGAACATTATATTGACTAAAAGTGGGTCATTTTTTCTTCAGAAAAGTGCATGAATAAATTCTTACCCCTCAGAAATTTTCTATCACTCCTTTTCCTTCTTAATGAAACTATATTTCTATTCTAATTCCCCCACAGCATGTGAGTTTTTAATACTTGAAGTTTTTTTATTGATTGCTGTTTCACATATATTCCCAGGCAGGTCAGTTTTAGAAAAAAATACATCTAGAAATTGATAATTCTGAAAATACATATGAAATTTGAGAATCTGATCATTTTACATATATCCATGTTCTTATATCTTTTGTCTTAGCCTGGATCTCCCAGAAAACAGAGACTGAGAAAAGAGCCTGCAGGAACATAGTTTCTTTGAGGAATTGGTCCCAAGAATCAAGAAAAAGAAGAGAGAAGCCAGGAAGGAAAGAGAGCCAATTCAAGCAGTCATTGATTTAGTGACCTACGTGGGCAACTAGGGCTCAATGCCAGTGGGGACTCTTTAGAATATGCCTCAGAATTGTCTGTAGGAAACACAGAAGCAGAGAATATTTGTATATGGCATCCATATCCCATTGGTCTAGGGTTCCCCATGAAATGTTAACTACCATCCTCTTCCAAGTTCACACACCTAGTAGACCTCAGAAGTGAGGAGAAGTGAGGTATGGCCAAGACACGGTGCTCTCAGGTCACACCTGTGCACATTTGATTGTTGCAACAATAGCCAATGGTTTAAAAGATGGGCAGAAAGCAAGTGAAGATGGGCACAAGAGATTCTGATAATCTCTTCAAAAATCTTGGCATTTCCCCACTGTGTCTCAATTGAAGACCATCAATAAATGAGAACTGGGAAAAACTTCTTTGAGTAGGTGATGCTAGATATAAACCTTAAAAGTAAGACATTGCCAGCCAAGTGCAGAAAGATTGTTTCCGACAAATGGAATCATATGACCAAAGGCAAAGGACATAAAATAGAATCATGTATTCAGGGAACTATAAACAGTTTGACAGTGAAAGTGTACATCAAGAGATTATAATGAAAAGAGATGCAGGAGTTAAGCAATATTGGACTTTTTATATCATGTTAGGAACTTTCCCTTCAATATGAAGACTATGGAAAGACATTGGAGGCTTTTAGGCAGGTGGTCTCATAGTCAGAGAGTCAGACAATTTGTTATAAAACGATTAAGGCTTGGACCATGATTGAGTCAATAATGATGGAGAATGGAGAGGGTACTGGACAACTATTTAGAAAGGGAAACCACAGAAGTCTCTAACAGCCAAATGGGGTAGAAGAGAGAAGAGGTTCTGCATGACTCACAGACTTCTGACTTGAGTAATTGTGTTGGTGAGTAAGTAATGTATATACAAGCAGTGATTTACTCAAGTTTTAGACAAGCCAGGTCCCCAATTTTCCAGTTGTTTCCTATGAGTCAGAACATCTGAGCAAAACCATTAGAATGAATTTCATTCTTGAAGGTCCATCTTAGAAGTCACATCCTCCTGAAGTCTTTCCTAATTGCACCCAACAAGATGGGGTCTCTCCATCTTTCACACCACAGATTAAAAAAAAATCAAATGTCTTCAGAATGGCCCACACTGCTCCTGGGAGCCCTGTTCACATAAAACATAATGTGGCTGGAATTTTCCAGAGATAGGGAGCAAGGTAGCCCTTCCTTCAGAACTAGGAAAGTCATTACAAATCAGTAAGCACATGACAAGTGAAAGGGAATGGAGACTGGTGAGGCTCTGGGCTACTTGGCTACCAAAACGCATTTAATTCTAAATTTTCAAAATACTATCCTGGTAAAATAAAATACATGTATGGTTCAAATACGGCTTGTAGATGTCTAGTTTGTAACACCTGCAAGTATAAACTTCTGAAGCTCTTGTGAGGCTCTCTCTTTGACTACTTGCCTGACTTTCTCACCTGACTCTACCTTACAGTGTCACCATAATGGAAAAAGATCTGTCACCCAAAGAGACCTCTAAGCTTTTGCAGGCAGACATTTAAGCACATTCCTGTGTGTATTTTCTAATATGTTTTCCTGCTTTGAAAACTTGGAGGTGGTCATAAAGGTAACGAGATGATGCATATGAAAGCATGTCAAAAGCCACAGAGCGCTTACAACAGTGAAATGTTGATATCATCATCATCATCGCTATGAGATCACCTGAAAACTTCACCAGGACTCGCTCCAGATAACCAAAAGGCCAGAGTGAAAGTTGTATTAAAACCTGGAAGTCAAGATGGCATCTCACAGGCCATCATTACCAGTAACTAAAACAGACTCTCATTAAAACGTATTTATTTTCATTATATTGGCATACACTTTCATCAAAGTCTTTGCCACTGAATCAATGCTCATTAGCACTAAGCTTGAGTCATGACTATTGAATTTTCAGTTTTTTTTAAGCACTCTATCTTATTCTTTCTTTTTAAATAAGCAATAAAATCTAACTTCTAATTACCAAGTATTTAATTTCAATGACTGTGAACGCAGAATATATTCCCATGTCAATTAAAAGACTTTACAAAAGGCTGTTTATCAGACCCTAGAAAACTAGATGCATTTGATGTGTAATCCTATATTTCCTGCTCTAAGTGTAGACAGACACTAGGCATTTCAGCTTGAATTCTCTTCAGCCTAGGGGGTCACGCTGCTGCCATGGATTTTCCATATTGTTTAATTTTTCGCTTACTTTGCAAGTTAGGATTTAAAAGTTTAAACAGCATTTAGTTTTCCAAAGCAAAGACACAGATGCAAAGCAGATGAAATAACTTATGACAGGAGACAGTAAATGTAAATACAGGTAATTTTAATGTCCCACACGAGGATACTGATAAAAATAACTAACCTATTCTTAAAATATTAGGAGAGCTTTTGATTTCCATGCGAACAGAGTGATGTCAGAGTTCAGATTCATATGTGAAAACAGTTGGCTATATGTGCAAATCTGGGTTAACTAAAATTAAATTAGACAGGGAATCAATATCTATGCTTGTAACTCTAACCAGGGTTTTTTAATTATCATGAAAATTTTTCATTATTTTTAAAGCAAAGGAAAAATTTTAAATGGCAATATTTTGAAAACTATATGGAGAATGTGTAAGTCAACTCATAGGGCTGGTGTGAGAATTAAATAACTTAAAATACATAAAGTACTTAGAATATTGGGGTCCTAAATAAACTCAATGGAGAACTTCTCTGTTATAGAACTAAGATGAGCACAATAATAGACTGTCTTGAGTAGTTTTGCCTAAGAGGTCAAAGAGAACAATAATATGCAAAATAGACTGGTCAGAGAGCCTTTCTGGAGTTTCCCTATGTTTTCTGTGAACAAACAAAAAGATTATAGGACAATCAGGTTAAAGCCATACTGTTTTTTTTTTAATAGGTCGAAGCTATATATTTATACAAAGTATAAATTTGTAAAAACAAATTTCATACATAAAATCTTCATATATGACTGCCTACAATTAGAACAGAATTACGAATTAGTAGATAAGAACAAAATCTTTAGCATTCTGGCATTTAGGGATCAAAAGTATGAGGGCTATCTGTCCTATCAAGGTCCACCCCAGCAAACATGGGTCAACCTTCCAAAATCCTTGTTCTTGTCAATATACACAAGCAAGCTAAGATCACTTCTGTAACACACAGGTGAAAGCAAAATATATAACACACAAACCCACACACACAGTATTTCAGGAACAGAAAAATTACTTAATATTAATAATGAGAATATAATGACATCATATCGGTGTCTACAGAGGAGAAAAGCAAGAGGTTATTACATCAAAAAAAAGTCTAAGAGGATACAATGAAGAAAGACTAATCAGAGAACAGGAAGGAGTTCTTGGAAATTAAATACAGTGATCAAGCTTCTGACTAAAGTGAGTAATGACACCCATATCATGTTCCCTTTTGGGACTGGGATGCAAAAAGCATGCAGGGATATTGTTCTTCAATATAAGCCCTTCTAGTCTTACTGACTTTTTAAACCATGTACATGGATAAAAATAATAAAATTTATTTTTAAAGAACCAAATTAAAGAACCAATTTAAAGAACCAAATTAAAATTTATTTTTAAAGAACCAAATTAGAATTCTATGATTTTTCACAACTATCTAACTTCAGTCATTGATTGAATTATTTTTTAGAAATGTCAATGCCCTTCAGCTAAAGATCTTAGCTGTGGTTGACAAGTTGTGTTTGTTATTCATTGCAGAGAGGCAGAATGCACCCCGTAGGGAGCTGTGAGGCATCTCAGAAAGCGATGTTAGAAAGAAAACTATTATAGGATTTGAGCTATTATTGGATAATTTTAAGGAGGTTCTAAGGAGCTGAAGGTTCATTCTAAATTGGGCAATTCTATGATTGGCTATCTCAATAAATCTAATCTACAGATTAGAGCAAGCCAGAAGTTGTAATTGGTAAAGCAGCCATCATACATTTAGTGAGAGAGAGGAACATGTCTGGTATTTTGCTGCTTGCCCAGTGACCCAGTCTGAAACGGATAGTGTATAAGATGGCTTACGTCCAGCAGGAGAACAACATGGCTTTGTTTTAAAGCACCAAATCCATTTGTAAGAACTTTGAAGTCTAGCTTTGAGCATCGAATCAGTTTCCGAATGTCAGGGCTGCTTTTTTTTCTTAGAAGAAAATCAAGAAGGACGTGTCCAGTAATAATTTTTTTTTTTTTTTTTTTTTTTTTTTTGCGGTACGCGGGCCTCTCACTGTTGTGGCCTCTCCCGTTGTGGAGCACAGGCTCCGGACGCGCAGGCTCAGCGGCCATGGCTCACGGGCCCAGCCGCTCCGCGGCATGTGGGATCCCCCCGGACCGGGTCACGAACCCGCGTCCCCTGCATCGGCAGGCGGACTCTCAGCCACTGCGCCACCAGGGAAGCCCTTACCCATGGCCTGTAATTTTGATTGACATGAATTAGGTTATTACATGTGACTTTTCCCTCAGGAAATTATGGTTTCCTGAGAGATCAGTGACTGAATCTTAATCATATGTGTATACCCACAAGAGCGAACCAAGACACATCAAGGTCTTTACTCTCCCTAAAGAGGTTAAGAAACGTGCCTAGCATCGCCCAGCTGTCACGTGGCAGTATCGCGACTGGAACTGATGTTTGAACAAAAGCCTCTTGGTGCCATACTGAAATTGTTCGCAGGTGACATCCCAGGAGGACGGATGCCTCACTAACATTTGGGAGAAGGTCAGGCTGTATAATTTCAATGTATTCTACCATATGCCTTTCACATGGGTTTTGCCCTTCGCTACACACGTGGGATGGTAGGGCTCCAAGGATTTAGTTCTATAGCTTTAGACCAAAGGGTCTCCTGAAGAAGATTAAAGTATGAACTGCCAAGTGCCACCTTCATTTGATAGAAAGCATTAGTTTGCTCCTAGGCTAGGGCAACAGATGTTTCTAAAGTTGCTGCCAAAATGTTTAGTGGGGAGATGACAGAAGAGGTACAGAAGAAGGTAGGACAGATGTACATACAATACCAGGATGAGAGGGACGACAATGATGAGGGCCTGCTCTTGAGGCTGGTGCCAACACGGAGAACAACCATCACGGAAAACATTAAGTACAATAAGTATAGCGGTGTTCTTTAATACTGTTCCATTAAGTCCATATTTATCTTACCCGTTATGGGACCAGTCAGAAAACCAATGGAGTATATCATTGTGTAAGACCATTCATGAATCCAATGAATATTTTTTTTTTTTTTTTTTTTGCGGTACGCGGGCCTCTCACTGTTGCGGCCCCTCCCGTTGCGGAGCACAGGCTCCGGACACGCAGGCTCAGCGGCCATGGCTCACGGGCCCAGCCGCTCCGCGGCACGTGGGATCCTCCCGGACCGGGGCACGAACCCGTGTCCCTCTGCATCGGCAGGCAGACTCTCAACCACTGCGCCACCAGGGAAGCCCTTTTTTTTTTTTTTCAATGAATATTTAAAGGTGCCCATTGTGGATGTGTACACATGAGGGATGAGATTTGCAAATAAATATCCCTATTGTCAAGTAGTTTTGAGTGTATATACAGGTACCAGTCTTGGTCCACATTACCTGTGTTCTTATCACACTTGTCACTCACTAGTTTGGTGGCCTTGGGACAATTATTTAAAATTTCAAATCCTCAATGTTTCCTTTATAAAATAGGAGAAAAATGATACCCTCTGCAGAGAGTTGTGAGGATTCAGTGAGATAAGGCATAAAAAGTACCCAGCTCTGAGTATAGTACTCAATAACTGTTACCTATTATTACTTGTAATGAATTTCACTACTGTAGTTATTTAATTAGAGATAGTTTGAATATGCCCCGAACAGTGTAGAATGTAGAGAAAGAAAAAATCATGGGCCCAAAGTTATGATTAAATCTATCGGCAAAAATGGTATATAAAAATTTCCTCTAACAAAGACCATTTTCAACCATTAAACAAAAATTGTCCATGCCTGCAGAAGGCAGCACCATGGCTCCCCAAAGATGTACACTTTCTAATCCCTGAACTTGGGAATATACTACTTTACATGGCAAAAGGCACTTGCAGATGTTATTAAGGGTATGGACCTTGAGACGGGGAGAGTACTTTAGATTATCCAGGTGGGTCCAATGAAATCACAAGGGTTCTAGTAAGCAAGAGAGGCAGAAGAACCAGAGTCAGAGTAGATGCAGTGTCAGAAAAGACTGGACCAGCCTTTGCTGGCTTTGAAGATGCAATAGAGTCAAAAGCCAGGGAACGTGGGGAGTCTCTAGAAGCTAGAAAAGACAAGGGAAAAGATTCTCCCCTAGAGCTACAAGAAAAGGCTATGGCTCCTCCTTCATTTTAGCCCAATGAGGCCCTCATCTGACTTCTAACCTACAAAATGCTAACATAACGAATTTGTATTGTTTTAAGTTACTAAATTTGTAGGAGTTACAGTAGTAATAGGAAATTGGTACAATGTCTCTCAGCATTATTAAATCATCTTTGCAAAATACTTAAGGGGCATTTAGTACATGTGCAGCACACTTGTTATTAGGAAAAAATGACAGCATTTACTGAAGATTCTGCCTGGTCTATTATATATCTATGCCAAGCGTACCAAGTTCATTACAGAAACTTTAAATCGTAGACATTATACCTGCATGGACATTGCAAATCGTCTAATACAAACTCCTCTATATGTGCTTGGGAAATTCCCTGATCTTGACAGAGTTGGCAAGCAGCTTATAAACAGGAACCAGAAAATGCACTAAGAAAATAATATCAGTATGTTCCAAAGGAGGAAAGAGAAAACAATTATACACTGAGCCTGAAGAAAAACAGTGATGCATGTAAAGACTGACTTCAGGACTTTAAACGTCTTTTTGTACACCTTTTCCCTCTTTGCAGTGGGCCTCACAGTTTGCTGTAATTTTAGAAACGTCAGAAAAATCTGAATCTCTACCCCCTTGACAACCTCACCCTTCCTAATATTTATATAGTTCATTATTTAGCTTAAAGTAATTTTCTCTAATAAAATGGAACTAATTGCTACTATTTTTAATGAGATATAAATAAGGTTCACAATTCTCGAGAGCAAGTTCCACTACTCTATTCCACAACTAACTTTCATAAAAAAAAAAAAAAATTCCAAAACTTTTTCTCGAAAGATGATTTTAAAAACCCTTCAATAAACCTTCCAAAGATTACAAATGCTAAAGGATAATTTTTAGAGTTAGGCCTATTGACACTGATATATTGGGAACCCTCTGACACTTGGGAACCTGTGCTTATTTGTAAATTTCCATGCCCAAGTTCATGATGACTATTTCTTCCTTTCTTAAAGGAGAGATTAGTTTCCTTTTGCAAATGGATACATACTTCTCCACTGATGGGCATAAATGATAACTTTCCTAGATTATTGGTAAAAACTATAATTGTCAACATGAATCCAAAACCCCTATTTAAAAACTCAAAAACCTTTATACTTAATCCTAAGTGGTTTCTTTTTAAGTATATCAACATGAACTTACTGTAAAATGGAAAGATTTGCCTTGTGGTGAGGTTAAAATTGTCATTATATTTTTAGAGCATGAATTTTAACACTCTCTAGAGAGCTCATCTTGGAATAATGTCCAAAAACAAAACAGGAAATGAACAGGGTCATTTAATGAGGGTAGAAAATGGTTTCATGTATTTTGTTTCACCAAAATTTTTTCTATCAAAATATGAGTTTTTGAGACAGAGCCATGATTAATTTTCCTAGATGTGCATATTTAACTGTACACATGTCTGTATCATAAGTCAAAAGTTTTATATTTCTGATATTCCAGATTTTCCTTCATTAATTGGGCATTCTAGATAATTAGGAAGATTTATTTTAAATACTGAGAGAATTAAGATTTATAAAATGCATTTCTATTTTCAGGCAAAAGTACAATAGCGTGAAAACTACAAAGATAGACAACTCAAAGTATGAATATGTCCTTTCATTTTCCCTCACTCGTTGAAAATTTAATTTCACTTTACCTAAGACAATAGGTACAAGTGAGCCATGCTGCTGAAAAGGAACAGCATAGCCTCTATTTTAAAAATAATATAGATTTTACAAGTAAGTCCCAGGAAGGCTGTATTTTCAGACTACTAAGAGATTATGCTTTTTGTGTTTTTGGAGCTAAGGAATGAAAATTTTTTCAAAAAGCAACTATTCATTGACCAAAGTAATCTATATTCAAGTCTAAGATACGGCTTAGGATTTCACATGATTTTCTTTTTATTTTATCTAAAATGTAACAGCCACCCATTCAGTTACTAAGAGACCAGGTTCCAAAATAATTTGAAGCTTAACATTCAGAACCAATATTCTGTTGCTTCTCCCCTCAAGTAACCTAGCTTATCCAAGCAAGGATGCTTTAACTCTATGGCAAGCTACAACATAAATAAGCACAACAGATACAGTCATTTATTATAGATGAAACTGCATATTCTGCAGAGGCAATGAGAAAAATAGTAGGCTGCAAAGAGCAGACACAGGAATCAGATCTGTGTTCAAATCCAGATACTGCCTTTAGGCAATTTCTTTACTTTCTTTAGCCTTGAAATGCTCATTTGAAAATTGATGCCAATGGGTTTCCCTGGGGCACAGTGGTTAAGAATCCGCCTGCCAACGCAGGGCACATGAGTTCGAGCCCTGGTCCGGGATGATCCCACATGCCGCAGAACAACTAAGTCCGTGAGCCACAACTACTGACCTTGTGCTCTAGAGCCCGCAAGCCACAACTACTGAACCTGTGTGCCACAACTACTGAAGCTTGCGCGCCTAGAGCCTGTGCTCCACAACAAGAGAAGCCACCGCAATGAGAAGCCAGTGCACAGCGACGAAGAGTAGCCCCCACTCGCCACAACTAGAGAAAGCCCATGTGCAGCAACCAAGACCCAACACAGCGAAAAATAAATAAATAAAATAAATTTAAAAAAAAAGAAAATTGATGCCAATAATACTACTTACCTCATGGGGTTAGTGTAAAAATTATAGAGAAAAATCCATGTAAAACATTTAGTAGAGTTTTTGGCATAGGTAAAAGTGCTCAATAAAAGCTTTCTGTAGTGAAAATAGGCAGTTATTATTATCATTTGTGATGCTTCCTTGAGAACTTAAGCTACTCTAGAAACTCATTGACTGTAAACATCACTTTTAGGACCCACTTTTTTATTGGCTTTTTAAAAAATCAGAGATTATTTTATACTCTAAAATTAAAATGGCATGGTACTATACTGATCTGAGGATTTCTTTTCTGATATTTATCCTTAGAAGTTACCTACATTTTGCACAGAAAGTTACTCCAACTTGATTTCTGTTTTAAAAGTTTTTTTCCAAATCCTATTATACCCACTTCTCTTTGCTCTGTTAACCTGTGAATGGCCTTTCGCCAAAAGCTATAAAACACTGACCTAAGAATTGCTGCTCTACTCTTAACTGTGTCCTGAAATAATTTTAATGGAACTTAGAATCTTAAAGTATCTCAGGGTTGGGAGAGATCTCAAATGTTATTTCATACTACTTCCCTTCCTCTCATCCAGCATCTATGACATCTGCATTAAATGGTCACTGAGCTTTTATTTATTTATTTATTTGGCTGCGTTGGGTCTTCACTGCTGTGCGCGGGCTTTCTCTAGTTGCCGCGAGTGGGGGCTCCTCTTCCTTGTGGTGCGTGGGCTTCTCACTGCGGTAGCTTCTCTTGTTGAAGAGCATGGGCTCTAGGCATGCGGGTTTCAGTAGTTGTGGCACGTGGGCTCAGTAGTTGTGGCTCACAGGCTCTAGAGTGCAGGCTCAGTAGTTGTCCACACGGGTTCAGTTGCTCCATGGCCTGTGCGATCTTCCTGGACCATGGCTTGAACCTGGGTCCCCTGCATTGACAGGAGAATTCTTAACCACCGTGCCACCAGGGAAGCCCGGTCACTGAGCTTTTAGTGAAAACTCCCCAGTGATAAAGACATCACTAGCTCGAGGGGCAGCTCACTGTTGGACAGCCACAAATGTTAGAGGGATGGTTAAGAAGCCATCAGATACTTCCACAGAAAGACAGAGATGTTCCTGACTCATTTCTGAACACAGAACAGGAATTGTACCTAAGAAAAAGAACTTTAAAACTTAGCCATATCTCATCTTGCCTCCACTGAGGGTGGTTATATAATGTGCTTTATTTAGGAAATCAATAAGGTATGTTATGTGACCATAGTCCAGCTACAAAAATATCCAGAATTGGACTTCCCTGGTGGCGCAGTGGTTGAGAGTCCGCCTGACGATGCAGGGGACATGGGTTCGTGCCCCGGTCCAGGAAGATCCCACATGCCGCGGAGCGGCTGGGCCCGTGAGCCATGGCCGCTGAGACTGCGCGTCCGGAGCCTGTGCTCCGCAACGGGAGAGGCCACAACAGTGAGAGGCCCGCGTACCGCAAATAATAATAATAATAAAAAAAAAATATCCAGAATTGATTCTGCTGTAGTAAAGCAATGCCTCCATTAGAACTCTGTCTTGCTTTCCTTTATTTGTAAAATGGAAGGAAGAACACTAGCTACTTTCTAATTGTTAGGAAAATTACATGAGATTATCCATGTAAAATGCTTAGTACTCAGAACCAGGCACATTGTAAGCATTCAACAAATGCCTGGGAAGTGCCTAGAAACATGTAGAAACATGCCCTGCACAAAGTGTACATTCCAAAAACATCATTATTGCTCATTAGGCCATTTGTTTCGTTATCAAAACCCTCAATTACTGCCTGCCAAAAAATAAAGCTCGACAAGTCCTAAGATATTAAGAACAAGAGAACTGGTTAAAATGCTGATATAGTAGGAAAGGAATACAACATCATACAGACCTCCCGGATAAGAAGGAATATTTCACTGACCATGATGGGACCCCTGGCATAACCAGATCTGTTACTGCTTTATAACAGAGTTAAAGACCACACTGTGTTTGAATAGTTCAGGTTGTCTATAATCCGGATATAGAGCAAGGAAAATTGAGAAATTTCCACGAAGCATTTCTTTGTCCATGATAACACAGAAACTTTACTTATTCAAAATTGGCTCCATGAGAATAGGGAGAACAATTGTCACAAACAGGTTAACTAAAAACAGAAATAACCTGTCAAGTATGCTTCTCCACTGTCTCTCAGATCTACCCACTCATTTCCTTTTATGACGCCACAGCCTCAATCAACCCTATTACCACATGCCTTCAGTAGCCTCCTACCCTGATTCTCCAGCCTCCACTCTCTATTCATCCTACACAGAGATGCTGGATGGTATAATGATCTTCCCCAGATATCAATTCCATCATGCCATTTCCTTGTTCAGAAATTCCACACTGGTCCCTAGTGCTCTTCTGGTCAGATCTCATCTCCTTGGTCTGGCCTTTCAGATTCTCTTCCATCATCTTCCTCTGGTCCATTAACTACTTCTAAAATTCAGCCACCTTCAAGAATTTCAGTGGAATTGCTTCCTACCATTAACCCACCAGTTCCTGCTTTTCCTCTTCCAAGGCTAGCTTAGAATTGAATTCCTACGTAAACAATTTACTGTTCATTCTCTTACCTTTGGCTTTTCTGTATTCTGTTTGCACTGTGTTAACATTAACCTCCTTTTCTGTTGCTTTAATCCTCATGATGCGTGAATATGGTTTATCCTAAACTCTCTGGAATGCCCTTTCAGCACTAGCCCATGTCCTTCATTTTATACACAAGTCCAGCAAGCTGTGACTTGAGAGTCTGAAGAGTTCCAGTTCTCTGAAGGGTTTATAATGACATTCTACTCTTCCTGAGTGAGGTGAAAATCATCCCAGTGTCCTCTGTTTGGTTTTTCTTCTGCAAGAGGCAGGGGATACATAGTTGAAATACAGTTTGAGTACAGTTAACCCTTGAACAATACAAGAGATAGGGGTGCCAACGCCCCAAACCCCATGGGCCGTCAAAAATCCGTGTACTGCTATGTCTGCCTCAAAACCAGAAGTATTGATAAAGGACTCACCCAAGGGCAGGAAGCGGAACAGTTTGGATATAATCAGGACTCAAACCCTGGTTCTTTTGATTCCACTTATTGTGATCTCTAATTAAACACAAACTTTTCCTCACACCTAGTTAATTTAAAGACTAGTAAAATAAAAATACAGGTATTATATGTATTGAAAAGGGTACACATATCAGTGAACCCACACAGTTCAAATCTATGTTGTTCAATGGTCAACTGTAATTCAGACAGGCAGAGTGCCTATATGCCCTCCCCATCTACTGCAAGATAATGCCTCATTTGTTAATTAATTTGAGCCTCAAATAATTAAGCAAATCACCCACCTCTCCCAATTAGCTATCCACTGGCAGGGATGAGAAAGAACTCCAGATCTTTTGAGTTCACACACAGTATTATTAGGATCTAGCATCTATGTCCCAGCTCTCCCAAATCAAATCTGCCTAAAAGAGCAGTGAACAATGATCTCTTTCTCTCTCTGTCTCTCTCAAATTTGTTTTCTCATAAATTTTTAAAGTAATGTTTATTATAACATCTCCCACTTTTAAAACGTATGCTTTGCTGTACATATCAGTCAATACCCATGGAATGAGTCACACAAATATTGAAATAAGTTTTAGTTTCCATTAACCTAGCAATCATGGTACATTTTCAGAAGAAAGAATCATTTTATTGGTAAATCCTTAAAATCCTGAATTTAATCACCCACATATCTGAGCTCTAAACTATTTGTGGTGACCAATAAAATGGTTGAATATAAGCTTTATCTAACCTCTCAATGCACTTCAGTTCCACTTGGAAAGAATAAACTACTCATTAAAAAATAAATAAATAAATAAACATTTCAAGTTGCCTCTTTCTCTATTCTCATAAGAATCAGAACACTTTATATTTTAATGACCACCTACAACACCAGTTCTACCCATCTTACCTGCTGCTATCTGTTCGGTTCTTCTTTTCCCTTTCCAAAATGTTTTTGGGCCACTAAGGAATAGCTGAAAAAAGGAGAATGTCATTTACATTCCTCTTGCCACCCTCCAGCACCTGCTCCCCTGCACCAAACATACACACACACACACACACACACACACATATATGAGTTTCAGTCCATCAATTAACACAGCTGACAAACTGTTGGCTGCTTCTCTTTAGGAAATCAGAGCTGTGAAGCATCACTTTAATAATCAATGTGGGGTTTCCTTTGTGGTGCAGTGGTTAAGAATCCCCCTGCCCAGCCTGCCTGGAAAAGAACTGAGAGTAATGACAGTAAAGATGATCCAAAACCTTGGAAACAGAAAGGAGAAAATAAAAGAAACCATTAACAAGGAACAAGAAGAACTAAAGAGCAAACAAACAATGATGAACAACACAATAAATGAAATTTAAAATTCTCTAGAAGGAATCAATAGCAGAATAACTGAGGCACAAGAACGAATAAGTGAAATGGAAGATAAAATAGTGGAAATAACTACCGCAGAGCCGAATAAAGAAAAAAAGAGTGAAAAGAATTGAGGGCAGTCTCAGAGACCTCTGGGACAAGATTAAACACACCAACATTTGAATTATAGGGGTTCCAGAAGAAGAAGACAAAAAGAAAGGGACTGAGAAAATATTTTAAGAGATTAGAGTTGAAAGCTTCCCTAATATGGGAAAGGAAATAGTCAATCAAGTCCAGGAAGTGCAGAGAATCCCATACAGGATAAATCCAAGGAGCCAAGACACATATTAATCAAAGTATCAAAAATTAAATACAAAGAAAAAATATTAAAAGCAGCAAGGGAAAAGCAACAAATAACATACATGGGAATCCCCATAAGGTTAACAGCTGAACTTTCAACAGAAACTCTGCAAGCCAGAGGGGAGTGGCAGGACATATTTAAAGTGATGAAAGGGAAAAACTCAAGATTACTCTACCCAGCAAGGATCTCATTCAGATTCGATGGAGAAATTAAAACCTTTAGAGATAAGCAAAAGTTGAGAGGATTCAGCAACACCAAACCGGCTTTACAACAAATGCTAAAGGAACTTCTCTACGCAGGAAACACAAGAGAAGGAAAAGACCTACAATAACTAACCCAAAACAATTAAGAAAATGGTAATAGGAACATACATATCGATAATTACCTTAAATGTAAGTGGATTAAATGCTCCAACCAAAAGACATAGACTGGCTGAATAGCCAGACCTATGGACCTAAGGACCTAAGGACACACACAGACTGAAAGTGAGGTGATGGAAAAAGATATTCCATGCAAATGGAAACCAAAAGAAAACTGGAGTAGCAATTCTCATATCAAACAAAATAGACTTTAAAATAAAGATAATTAGAAGAGACAAAGAAGGACACTATATAAGGATCAAGGGATTGATCCAAGAAGAAGATATAACAATTGTAAATATTTATGCACCCAACATAGGAGCACCTCAATCCATAAGGCAAATGCTAACATCCATAAAAGGGGAAATCAACAGTAACACAATCATAGTAGAGGACTTTAACACCCCACTTTCACAAATGGACAGATCAACCAAAATGAAAATAAATAAGGAAACACAAGCTTTAAATGACACATTAAACAAGATGGACTTAATTGATATTTATAGCACATTCCATCCAAAAACAACAGAATACACTTTCTTCTCAAGTGTTCATGGAACATTCTCCAGGATAGATCATATCTTGGGTCACAAATCAAGCTTTCGTGAATTTAAGAAAATTGAAACCCTATCAACTTATCTTTTCCGAATACACCATTACAAGACTAGATATCAATTACAGGAAAAAACCTGTAAAAAATGCAAACACATGGAGGCTAAACAAAACGCTACTAAATAACCAACAGATCACTGAAGAAATCAAAGAGGAAATCAAAAAATACCTAGAAACAAATGACAATGAAAACGCGATGGCCCAAAACCAATGGGATGCAGCAAAAGAAGTTCCAAGAGGGAAGTTTATAGCAATCCAATCCTACTTCAAGAAACAAGAAAAATCTCAAACATCCTAACCTTACTCCTAAAGCAATTAGAGAAAGAAGAACAAAAATTCCCCAAACTTAGCAGAGGAAAGAAATCATAAATATCAGATTAGAAAAAATGAAAAAGAAATGAAGAAAACGATAGCAAAGATCAATAAAACTAAAAGCTGGTTCTTTGAGAACATAAACAAAACTGATAAACCATCATAAACCATGATAAACTATATGCCAATAAAATGGACAACCTGGAAGAAATGGACAAACTCTTAGAAAAGCACGGTCTTCCAAGACTGAACCAGGAAGAAACAGGAAATATAAACAGACCAATCACAAGCACTGAAATTGAGACTGTGATTAAAAATCTTCCAACAGGGCTTCCCTGGTGGCACAGTGGTTGAGAGTCCGCCTGCCGATGCAGGGGACACTGGTTTGTGCCCCGGTCTGGGAGGATCCCCCACACCGCGGAGTGGCCGGGCCCATGACCCATGGCCGCTAAGCCTGCGCGTCCGGAGCCTGTGCTCCGCAACGGGAGAGGCCACAACAGGGAGAGGCCCGCGTACCGCAAAAAAAAAAAAAAAAAAAAAAAATCTTCCAACAAACCAAAGCCCAGGACCAGATGGCTTCACAGGCGAATTCTATCAAACATTTAGAGAAGAGCTAACACCTATCCTTCTCAAAATCTTCCAAAATATAGCAGAGGGAGGAACACTCCCAAACTCATTCTACAAGGCCACCATCATCCTGATACCAATATCAGACAAAGATGTTATAAAAAAAGAAAACTACAGGCCAATATCACTGATGAACATAGATGCAAAAATCCTCAACAAAATACTAGCAAACAGATCCAGCAGCACATTAAAAGAATCAAGTGGGGTTTATCCCAGGAATGCAAGCATTCTTCAATCTATGCAAATCAATCAGTATGATACACCATATTAATAAACTGAAGGATAAAAACAATATGATCATCCCAATAGATGCAGAAAGGCTTTTGACAAAATTCAACACCCATTTATGATAAAAACTCTCCAGAAAATGGGTATAGAAGGAACTTACCCCAACTTAATGAAGGCCATATATGACAAACCCACAGCCAATATCTTTCTCAATGGTGAAAAACTGAAACAATCTCCACTAAAATCTGGAAGAAGACAAGGTTGCCCACTCTCACCACTATTATTCAACATAGTTTTGGAAGTTTTAACCACAGCAATCAGAGAAGAAAAAGAAATAAAAGGAATACAAATTGGAAAAGAAGAAGTAAAGCTGTCACTCTTTGCAGATGACATGATACTATATGTAGAGAATCCTAAAGATGCTACCAGAAAACTACTAGAGCTAATCAATGAATTTGGTAAAGTTGCAGGATACAAAATTCATGTGTAGAAATCTCCTGCATTCCTATATACTAATGATGAATAATCTGAAAGAGAAATTAAGGAAACACTCCCATTTACCATTGCAACAAAAGGAATAAAATACCTAGGAGTAAACCTACCTAAGGAGACAAAAGACCTGTATGCAGAAAACTATAAGACACTGATGAAAGAAACTAAAGACGATACAGATGGAGAGATATACCATGTTCTTGGACTGGAAGAATCCACACTGTGAAAATGACTATACTACCCAAAGCAATCTACAGATTCAGTGCAATCTGTATCAAACCCCCAATAGCATTTTTCACAGAACTAGAACAAACAACTTCCCAATCTGTATGGAAACACAAAAGGCCCCAAAGAGCCAAAGCAATCTTGAGAAAGAAAAAACAAGATGGAGGAATCAGGCTCCCTGGCTTCAGACTATACTACAAAGCTACAGTAATCAAGACAGTATGGTACTGGCACAAAAACAGAAATACAGATCAATGGAACAGGATAGAAAGTCTGCAGATAAACCCATGCACCTATGGTCACCTTATCTTTGATAAAGGAGGCAAGAATATACAACGGAGAAAAGACAGCCTCTTCAGTAAGTGGTGGTGGGAAAACTGGACAGCTACACATAAAAGAATGAAATTAGAACACTCCTTAAAACCATGCACAAAAATAAACTCAAAATGGATCAAATCCCTAAATGTAAGGCCAGACACTATAAAACTCTTAGAGGAAAACATAGGCAGAACACTCTACGACATAAATCACAGCAAGATCCTTTTTGACCCACCTCCTAGAGAAATGGAAATAAAAACAAAAATAAACAAATGGGACCTAGTGAAACTTCAAAGCTTTTGCACAGCAAAGGAAACCATAAACAAGACAAAAAGACAACCCTCAGAAAGGGAGGAAATATTTGCAAATGAAGCTACTGACAAAGGATTACTCTCCAAAATATGCAAGCAGCTCATGCAGCTCAGTATCAAAAAAAAGAAACAACCCAATCCAAAAATGGGTGGAAGACCTAAATAGACATTTCTCCAAAGAAGATATACAGATTGCCAACAAACATATGAAAGGATGCTCAACATCACTAATCATTAGAGAAATGCAAATCAAAACCACAATGAGGTATCACCTCACACCAGTCAGAATGGCCGTCATCAAAAAATCTACAAACAATAAATGCTGGAGAGGGTGTGGAGAAAAGGGAACCCTTCTGCACTGTTGGTGGGAATGTAAATTGATACAGCCACTATGGAGAACTGTATGGAGGTTCCTTAAAAAACTAAGAATTACCATATGACCCAGCAATCCCACTACTGGGTGTATACCCTGAGAAAACCATAATTCAAAAACAGTCATATACCACAATGTTCATTGCAGCACTATTTACAATAGCCAGGACATGGAAGCAACCTAAGTGTCCATCGACAGATGAATGGATAAAGAAGATGTAGCATATATACAATGGAATATTATTCAGCCATAAAAAGAAATAAAATTGAGTTATTTGTAGTGAGGTGAATGGACCTAGGGTCTGTCATACAGAGCGAAGTAAGTCAGAAGGAGAAAACCAAATTCCGTATGCTAACACATGTATATGGAATCTAAAAAAAAAAAAAGAAAAATGGTTCTGAAGAACCTAGGGGCAGGACAGGAATAAAGACGCAGGCATAGAGAATGGACTTGAGGACACAGGGAGGGGGAAGGTAAGCTGAGACGAAATGAGAGAGTGGCATTGACATATATACACTACCAAATGTAAAACACCTAGTGCGAAGCAGCTGCGTAGCACAGGGAGATCAGCTCGGTGCTTTGCAACCACCTAGAGGGGTGGGATAAGGAGGGTGGAAGGGAGATGCAAGAGGGAGCGGATATGATGATGTATGTATAGCTGGTTTACTTTGTTATACAGCAGCAACTAACACAACAATGTAAAGCAATTATACTCCAATAAAGATGTTAAAACAAAACAAAAAAAGAATCTGCCTGCCAATGCAGGGGACATGGGTTCAAGTCCTGGGCCGGGAAGATCTCACATGCCACGGAGCAACTAAGCCCATGCGCCACAACTACTGAGCCTGCGCTCTAGAGCCCGCAAACCACAACTACTGAAGCCCGTGAGCCTAGAGCCCGCGCTCCGCAACAAGAGAAGCCACCGCAGTGAGAAGCCCATGCACTGCAAAAAAGAGTAGCCCCCGCTCGCCGCAACTGAAGGAAGCACACACAGCAATGAAGGCTCAGCGCAGCCAAAAGTAAATAAATATAAAAATAAAGTTCCCTTAAAAAAAAAATCATTAAAAAAAAACAATGTGCCTTTTCCTTTCCTTTATTGCAGAGAAAAAAAGCCACCTTTCCTCATCCTAAAAAACTCTCAAGAAAGAGTCTGCACAGTCTCCCAGGCTTTCATATCAGTATGTCCTTTTTCATAAATAACTTAAATCACCCCATATAGGAGCAAGACGGTATTAAAAGAATTTGACTAGAGTAGAACCTCCACACTGAAAGATAGGGAATAGAGTTGAATAAATGAAGTGAAGCTAAGTACTGGAGGATGTTAAATTATAGAGACTATTTTGGGCTCAAAATAAATCGATGAATTAAACTGTAAGTTATGGGGCAGGAGGGAGACAGTTTTAGGTGAAGTGATCAAAGCAGACTGTGTTATATACTTTTAAGCTGACTTCTTCTTAAATGCTCCACTGGAATTCCCCTTCCCTAAATGCATCTCCATGTTCTGAGTGTGAAGCTCATAGGTGCAACGCCAACTGCTACTACAGAAATAGCTACTTTCAATGAAATGGAGTTATGTTTGGCAAAAATGACTTTTATTGAGGCTTTCTTTTTTTCTTCTTTTTTCAATGTTTTGAAATAGAATGTTCAAAATATTCCTACTGCTGTGGCTGGTTTATGCTTAAAGCAGTTTCTTTCTACTTATAACATGCTAATGTAATTTGACTATGCAAATTACAAGTTTTAATTGTTTTGTATTTTAAATAGGATCTTCTTTATAAAAACCCAGTGCTCTCTATGTATGTATGAATAAGGATTTTTAAAAAATCATTTAACCCACAGTTTTTACTTGATGATATTTCTTTCCTGTGATGGACCAAATATGTTAAGGGGAATAAAATGATGAAGCAGGAAGGGGAGATAGGTGTCTCTGGTTGGCTTCATAGTTAGGATAACAACTATTCAGAGTTAATGCCGTGCATAACACACCACTCTCTCTATGCTCAATTGAAAAGTTTTGGAGATATAGAAAGGTGGAAAAATATAGTAGGAACTGCACTAGCCTGAAGGGTCAGGAAAACTATCTCCTTTCCCTAGCTATGCCACTGACTAGCTATACATCTTTGACTTATTAGTCACTTAACCTCTCTGGGCCCCACTCACTAGTGACTGAATCAGTAACCATGACTGTTTTATTGCAAAGCCAAATGCTCTTCCTACCACATTGTCCTGAACATCATAGTTTAACTTATGGAAAACAGAGCCTACGGTTGTCTGGTAGTTTTTGAGCAAAACGAGAAGTTGGCACAGAGGTCTAAAATCATTGTTCCATGTTGCAAATCAATGAGGCATTTTGGTAGCTGTTGAATCAAAATTAAGCCCTCATGCTGCCAAGTTTAACCCCATAGAGCTTTTGCAATTTTTCATTCCAATTTCTGTTGAATACAACCTGGTATGTAATGAATGGCACCACAATATACTGACAGTATTTTAAAAAATCAATCCATGTACCATGTTAACCTAGTATAGTACTGATATGAATTATGAAAATGCAAAGTATTTAACTTGGTTGACACTAAAGTCATATTACTGTGGGCATAAATATGCTTATGAACTACAAGAGATTGCACATTTGAAATATTGCATTTAACTCTCTAATTCCACCTCATTCCAATATTCCTAATATACAATAAAAATAACTGAACAAAACACACTGGTCCAGCACTTTAATCATCAAATCTGTTTCCATAATACATCTAGATCTGGTTCAAGCTTCAAATGACACAAGTTTTATACATTTTAACTTGCAACATCTCTAGCAAATGTGCTTTGAATCTAATGAAAAGCAAAAAAGGAAATATCCCTTCAGAAGCTCACCAAGATTATAAAATCTGACAAGATCTTATATATATATATATATATATATATATATATACACACACACACACACACACACACATATTTTATACACACACGTGCAACATTTCTTTAAGGCAGAAGACCTATTTTGAGGTTGCGGTTTTTTCTTCTTTGTTGGCTAAAGAAAAAAGCAGCATATACTATTCCAACAACCCACATTTTTATTCCTGTTTTAAAACCCAAAGCTCTTTTTCTGCTGAGATATTGTGTAACCAGTATCTATGGTAAAGTTTGGTTACACAGTACTCAAGCATTGGTTTCCTAGGAAACCAGAAAATGTTTTAAAAATATCAAATGTAAGAAGTCTAATGCTTATTACCACCATGATACAATAATGATCTGGAACCTCCATTGCCAGAGCCCCTTAACCCAGGAAAGGTAAATACGATGGGAGCAAGTCCCTTCCTATAGGAAAGGCTCTTTGCTGGTATTACACAAAAAACACATATACAACTGTACTTAACCTACTTCCTGCCTTACTCTCCATCCTCCATCTGTAAAACAATGCTTTCAGCGCAAAATAAAGAAAACCACAACAATTCAGCTTGGCTCTCTAGGTGGTACACTGCAGCATGGCAAGAGAAAATAACACCCTTACCTCTCATTCTTGCATGTAGTGTAGCTTTACAAGAAAGAGCTTGAGATCCGAAGGAAAAAAAGAGAACTCTGCTATAGGCTCTGCAATTTTCTGCTTTTGTGTAAAAAGCATACGTTCTTTGAACTTCAGTTTCCTCATGCTCTGCCTATATCAGAGAGCTTTGTAAATATCTCTTTAAAAAATACATATGAAAGAACTTATGGAGCAGTCAAGGATCTTAGAAATGCACAAAATTATTGGATTTCAGCTAATGTTATGAGCAACCTACACCCTACCATTTGCCCAACCATGAAGGCTCTCCCTCGTCCCATCCTCCAACTCAATCAGTATCAGTCGACAACCCTACCAACGGTCCCTTTCTGCATCAATCATCTTTCTGTCTGTATCTGTATCTCTATCTCTATCTCAACAGTTCCAAGACTTCATTAGCTTTCCCTGCCTAGTCTCACTACCTAAAACATCCCCCAAACTTCAGATCATCCTACAAAACAGATACAGCTTAAAAATCTTCTCCAAAAATCTACAGAGTAACTGCCCTATCCAAAACTATTGAAGGGTTGTTCACTGCTCACCTGGTGTAGAAAGTCATAAATTCTTTAGTGATACGCAAGGCTCTCCATAACTGGGCTCAGCTCTGTATTTCCAAATTCCCCTAGCCCTTGCCCTCATCAACACTGTACCTCAAAAGAACGGAAATATTCATGATTCCCCAAAGTACCATATGGCTTTATCTCTCTGCTCCTTTCCTTAGAGTTGAAGCGTACTTGTAAATCCAACACAGGGATGACAAGACTCCCCTTTCCGTATACTCTTCCAAACATGGTTGGAGAGGCCACTATGGAGACAAATTAATTCCTCTTCTAATTACCATGGCAAGTCCACATCCTCCCATTTTCCCTGCCCCCACCCAAGCTGAAGTTGTTCTCATCTCTCATGTGGACGCTTGGGCTCTTGGCTTCCAGTCTCACCTTCTTTCCCATAGTTCACTCTCCATTCAGCCTCCAGAATGATTTATTTCTATTTATTTAGCAGCTTTATTTAGGTATAATTGATATATAATAAACTATACCTACTTGAGATACATAACATACAATATGTACAATATTATAAGTTTTGACATATGTATACACCCATGAAATCATCACCACAATCAAGATACTGAACGTATCTACTGCCCACAAAGGTTTCCTCTTCCAACATCCCTCCCCTCACCCTAGGCAACCACTGATTGTCATCGTAGTTTGCATTTTCTAGAATTTTATATCAATGGAATAATACAATGTATACTCTTTTGTGTCTGACTTCTTTTGCCCGCATATTTTGAGATTTATTCATGTCAGAGTGGGTGTCAACAGTTTATGGCTTTCTATTGCTAAGCAGTATTGCATTGTATGGATATATCACAGTGCGCTTTTCCATCCTCCTATGGATGGACATTTAGATTGTTTCCAGTTTCTAGCTATTTTAAATCAAGCATCTATGAACATTCATGTCCAAGTCTTTTTATGGACATCTGTTTTATTCTTCTACGGTAATTACCCTGGAGTAGAATAGATGGATGATACAGTAGATGTATGCTTAACATTTAAAAAAAAAACTGTCAAAATGATTTCCAAGTATTTGTACCATTTTACATTCCCATCAACAGAGTATGAGAATTCAAGTTCCTTCGCACTTGTTATGGCCAACCATTTAATAGTAACCATTCTAATAGATACATAGTGATATCACATGGTGGTTTTAATTTGTATTTTCCCAATGACTAATGATGTTGAGCATTTGTTCATATGCTTACTTGTCATCCATATGTTCTCTTTGGTAGAGAGTCTGTTTCAACTTTTGCCCATTTTTTATTGGATTGTTTTTGAATTTTGAGGTTCTTTTCATTTTCTGCTATAAGTCCTTAATCAGATATATTATTGCAAATATATTCTCCCAGTCTATTGTTTCCCTTTTTATCCTCTATTAAAAGCAGAAGATTTTAGTTTAATGAAGTCTAACTTATCAATTTGCTCTTTTATGGATTGTACTTTTGATGTCATACTTAAGAAATCTTTGCCTGCTCTAACCCAAAAGCACAAAAATTCTACCTTCTGTGTTCTTCTAAAAGTTTTATAGTTTTAGGTTTTGCGTTTAGGTCAATGGTCCATTTTGAATTTTTATATATTATACGAGGTATGGATCAAATTTTTGCAGATGGAAATTCAATTGTTCCAGGGCCATTGGTTGAAAAGAGTATCCCTTTTCCACTGAATTGTCTCTGCACTTGTATCAAAAATCAGTTGTGCATATAAATGTGTGTGTTCGTTTCTGGACTCTATTTTGTTCCATTAATCTATTTGTCTACATTTATGCCAATACCACACTGCTTTGACTATAATAAACCTGGAAATAGTATTAGTCTTCCAAGTTTGTTCTTTTTAAAAGTTGTTTTTGCCATTTTGAAGTCCATATAAATTGTAGAAACAGTATGTCAATTTCTACAAAAAGGCTTGCTTGGATTTTGATTTGGTATTGCCTTGAAACTATAGATCAATTTGAGCATAACTGACAATTTAATATTATGAATCATGTAGTATATTCTCCATTTATTTTTCTTAAATTTATCTCAGCAATTGTTTATAGTTTACAGTTTATAGGTTTTTCACATCTTCTGTCAGACTTACCTCTAAGCATTCATACTTTTATGGTATTGGAAAAGGTATTTTTATTTCAACATCTGATTATATATAGAAATATATTTTCATACTGATGTTGTACTCTGCACCTTGCTTAATTCACTTCTTAGTTATAGCAGCTTTTCTGTAGATTGCATCACATTTTCTACGTAGATGATAATATTGTCTGCAAATAAAGCCATTTATACTTCATTCTTTCCAACATGGAGGTCTTTTATTTTTCTTGCATTATTGCACTGGCAAAAACCTCCAGTACAACATTTGAATAGAAATGCAGAGAAGAGCCTTCTTCATCTTGCTCCTGATCTTAGGGGAAAAACTTGGGAAGCATCTCCTCCTTTTTAGTTTTCTGGACGAATCTGTATAGAATCAGCATTAGTTCTTCCTTGAATGTTTGGTAGACTGCACCTGTAAAGTCATCTGGGCCTATAGTTTTCTTTACGGGGAGATTTTTTTACTACAAATTTAATTTATTTAATAGATGTACTACTGTTCGGGTTATCTGTTTCTTCTTGAGTGAGTTTTGGTAGTACGTGTTTGTCAAATAATTTATCCATTTCACGTAAGTTGTAAGATTTGTTTGCATAAATAAAGCTGTTCAAAAATTTTCTTTATTATTATCCTTTTAATATATGTAGAACATAGAATGCCAATCTCAATCCTGACACTGGTAATTTGCCTCCTCTCCCTCTTTTCCTTCCTGATGTAGACTTTTATAATTGCAATGCATATAAAATATCCATAACCAATAAGTAGCATCATTTTGTGTTTGGAGATTTTACATAAACATTATTCCATTGTACATATCCTTCTGCTACATCTTTATTCACTCCAAAATGTTTTTCAATTTATCCATAAATTACCATTGAATAAATTTTCATTAAATAAAACACAACACGTATTTCCAAAAAGAAAGAAAAGAGTGCAGTTTTATTCAGATGCATCAAAAAGATGTTCCAAAGTCTTCCTGCTTCCTCTCAGGGTCTTGTCAAACTTATGCAATTATCTCTTGTCATTCATTATTTCCCCAGTCACGTCTTTCACTACCATGATATATTTTATTTGGATTTTATTTTTAGCAAAGCTATATATGAAGATGATTTAAAGAGTTAAATTCTTCTACAAGGCTTGTTACAATAGCAGTTTCCCGTTCTAGACAGGAATTACTTCTGATCCCTAGAAGCAACCATTTTAAAGGTTTCTTTAGATGATTCTTTTTTTTCCTTCCATATATCTAATGAACATACTTATATTGCTTCTTTTTTGTTTTCAGTAAAGGAATCATCAAGTCACTTCCTACTATAGAAGAAAATAATTCAGCCCTCTTTCCTGTCCTGCCACCCTACCCCCACTAGACACACACACACATACACACACACACACTTCTCATCTACCTCTTCCACCCAATGTTATAAAATACATTTTGTCAGATCATTACTGAATGCTTACATTGTCATGACTATATAAATGCTCTCCATAGCTGATTTTTTGAAGTACATCACGTGTACATCTTTTCTGAAGAGCATTTTGTTTTTTGATTGTTAACGGCTGTCGTTTTTTGTGTTAATTTCTTTTTAGGTAATTAGTTTTTTTTATGTAGTTACCTTAGACTCTCCCCTAGGTATGCAAATGCCTCTCAATACATTCATACCTATCAGGCGTACTATCAAGTTCATCCAGGTGAAATCACTCCCAAAGACAACACCTTGCTTCAGTCCAGATCAGCAGTTCTTTTTTTAGCTGTACGCGGGCCTCTCAGTGTTGTGGCCTCTCCCATCGTGGAGCACAGGCTCCAGACGCACAGGCTCAGCAGCCATG
Source organism: Delphinus delphis (assembly GCF_949987515.2). Lineage (NCBI taxonomy): Eukaryota > Metazoa > Chordata > Mammalia > Artiodactyla > Delphinidae > Delphinus > Delphinus delphis. Next base: position 39,076,893 of record NC_082698.1, on the reverse strand, counting down.
GCTCACGGGCCCAGCCACTCCGCAGCACGTGGGATCTTCCCGGACCGGGGTACGAACCCGTGTCCCCTGCATCGGCAGGCGGACTCTCAACCACTGCGCCACCAGGGAAGCCCAAGATCAGCAGTTCTTTAAGCTTGATGTGCAACTTTCACCATAAGGTCTCCCTGCCAAATTAACCTGGGAATTCTTGTCACCACACTCTTGTGTTGGCTCCCCTGCCTTGTGAGTCTCACTTTGACCCTCTTCCTCTCTTTTGGTTGAGCACATCTTCCAGTATCTTCCAGAGAAAGGGTATAAAGGGGTAAAATTTTTGAGACCTCAAATATCTGAAATGTCTTTGGTCTTTCATCACAAGCAGTGATGATTTTACTGAGTACAGAATTCTATGTTGAGGAATCATTTTTCCTTAGAATTTCAAAGGCATTACTCAATTTCTTTTAACTCAAAGTAATATAAAGCTGCTCTCTGATTCCTGATCCTTTGGATAGAAATCTATCCGCCTTCTCCCCCCACCTCACTCCTCTGAAGCCAGAGGTCTGTCAGTATTCTAAAATTTAATGATTAAATGCCTTCATTAGTGGGTCTAATTTATCACTGTATTGGGCTCTTCATGGGATTTTACAATCTGGAAACTCATGTCCTTCAATTCCGGGAAATTTTCTTGAATTTTTCTTTAATGATTCCCTCCCATGAACCTTCTCTCTTTCTATTGCATCTCCTGAAAGAATCTTCATTTTCTTTTTCCTACTTTCCAATTCTTTGTCATTTGTTCAATTTTCTAGATTACATATCTGTTGAATCTTTCATCTTTAACTGGAAATCATGTAATATACTAAAATGATAGGATTTCAACTCCTGAAAGCAGATTACAAACTTCTTGAATCAAGGGACAAGTAATCTGGAGTCTGTCTTTGGGGATTGGATGGGTCTGCTGGAGGTGCCATAACAAAATATCACAGACTGGATGATTTAAACAACAGAAATTTATTTCTCATAGTTCTGGAGGCCTGAATGTCGAAGATCAAGGTGCTATCCATTTGGTTTCTGGAGCGAGATCCTGTAGATGACCACCTTCTCTCTGTGTCCTCACATGGCAGAGACAGAGAGGAAGAGAGCTCTCTGGTATCTTCTCGCAAGGATACTAATTCTCTCATATCAGGGCCCCATCCTCATAACCTGATTTAAACTTAATAACGTTTTTATGGACCCTGTGTCCAAACACACTCACATGGTTGGAGGTAGGGAGGAGAGGGCTTCAACATATGAATTTTGGGAGGCCACAAACATTTAGTCCATAACAGGAAGGTAGTTTTCCACCTTTCCTTGGTGCCTAGGGAGACGGATCAGGCTACAGAACTGAGCCAGGAGTTACTCCCTGGCCAAAAACTCTTCACCTTCATGTTGGATCAAAACCAGTTTGTGACTGAAGTCACAGAAAGAAGAGTAGACAGACTCAGAATCATGCTTTGTCCACAGTCTCAGGAGCTTGTTTAAGGAATGCCTCAGCATTGGGCTAACCTCCAGGGGATGTAATTTTTCTTACTTGCAACACTTTTAAGAACTACTGTAGAATTCTTAGTGATTGCCTCCATTTTCTTTTACACTCCTTTCTCACCACAATCTGAGTAACAAATGTATTGGCCACTTCCTCCATCAGTTACTCTGTTTTCCTAATCCCCCAAGGTTAGAAACATTTCTTTCCTACTAGGATGTAGTGAAGTGCGGTATTTTAAGGAATGCATTTTCTTTGATAGGAACATACAAGTTAAGTAAGGGCTACACTTACTGACAGTCACGATGATAACAGTTGCAGGAATCTTGATTATTGTATGAACCAACAAAGTATTTGTACTTCATTCACCTCATTTTGAAGCAAATTGTAGGATTTGGACTGGAAAATGCAGGGGATTCGGCAGCAAACAAAACAGGAAATAGATATCTGCTGGAACTTACATTTGAGTGACCGAGCATGGTTTCTTAAATCACTGCCATATTTGAAACATTAGACATTCAAACAGTTTTCCATAATATTCCCTTGTGAATTTCAAGCACATACAGCATCCATTTTAAGGCTAGTTATGACATTTTCTATTTTCACCTTCCTAATGCCTCCTTATTTTCTTATCCAACCAAACATATTAAATAATTTTTTTTAAATTCCAGACCTGGAGACTTAAGTTTTCCTATTGAAAAGGCTCACAGTGAGCTCAACACAATGAAGGGAATTATACTCACAACAAGGTGTATCATCATAAAACTTTAGGACACTGGGGAAAAAGAGAACATCTTACAAGTTTCCAGCCAGAAGAATATATTCTAATGACAGTCTCTTTATTAGCGGGATCTAGCAGAGTGCCTGGCACAAAAATAAATGTTTGTAATATAAGTGGATTCCTCACGAATTTTATTCCACAGAATGCCAGGTCAGAAAAACTCCTTAATATAGGTCCTCTCTCTCTATTATCTTATGAAGTCATTCTCTTCAGGTTAAGTATTTGGAGCTAGGGACACATTTTTCCCAGAGGATGAGTATAAACTGTAGCTGATTCCCAAACATGTCCACAAATATGTCCTTAATGTTTATAAAACTAAAGCATTATACATTGAAAACTAGAGGGAAAAAAATACTAACATTGTTACAATGCTAGTTATTAAAGTGGAATATACATATTATATGTATATATATCTGTACTTATCTTGAATGCTAGTATTTAAGGCAAAACCAATTTAATATAACTACCTACAACTATGTCAATAGAGGGGCTATTCTAAGGCATTTAGATACAAGTCCTCACTGAATTCATCCAACCACACTATGAGGTCGGTCCTATTGTCACGCCCATTTTACAGATGTGGTAAGTAAGACACAGAGAATTTAAGGAACTTATCCAAGAACATACAACCAGAAAGTAGTAGATTTCAAACATAGCCAGGCCTCAGCAGCCTCAGTCCTAACCACTACACATACTGTCTCTCCTAACAATCTCTAAGATAGATGCTCGTTGTGATATTTTGCAAAAGAAGAAATTAATCTCAAAGAAATTAAAATGAATTTGCCCACGTTCACATAGCCAATAAGGGGCATAGTGGGAACCTGAACTCTGGTCAGAGGACCCCTGTACCCAAGCTCCCCTCATGATACTTTCCAAGAAAAGAAAGCTGGCTTTTCCCCAGTTCATCGGGGGTGGAGGGAATCCAGAAGGGCCAGATCACTATTCATTTCTCAGGACTCATACCAAGATCCAAGAGAGAATTCAAGCATCGAAAGGTAAGAGAGAAACAGGCCCCAGGAAGAAGAGAGTGGCCTCTGTCCCTTCCTGCCTGCGGACCTTCCGAAAAGATCAGTGCTGAACTCAACCCAAGTTCTATGTCCACCAGGAGGGTGATCTGGATCAAAAGTTCCTGGGCCATGAACTGCTCTGAGGCGGGGTGAGCACTGCAGTGCTGAAAGCAAGAAAGAGAACTTTGGACAAAGAGGAAAACACCACAGAAAGGAGACAAAAGGTGGCGCGGAGGAGGAACTGGTGTAGAGGTTCTGTCTGTGCCAGACAGACACAAACTCTGACACTAGCAGTCCTAAGATGAAAAAAAAAGGAAAGAAAAGCAGCCCAGGTTGCAGCCTGCATGGTTTTCTCCAACATGGAGCCTGGCCCCAGGAAAGCCAGAATTGAGATGGCCAGTCAGCATCGTGTGTACTCATGGCAGGATGGGGGTCAGCCAGAACAGACACTGGAGAAAAGACCACCCAGCCATTAGCAACAGCTGAAGATCCAGCCAGACTGGAAAGTTACATCAGAGGATGACCCACTATGGGTACCACAGGGACAGTTATGGAACCCGGGGAAGAGGGTCCAGACTCGGGTAGAGGAGTTGGAGCAGAATCCTAGTCCTAAGGGAACTGGGCTGCCAGTGAGGTTACTACACTGTTGACATTTGGGAACAGATCATTCTTCATCATAGAGACTGTCCTGTACATTGTAGGATGGTTAGCAGCATCCCCAGTGTCTACTTTGCTCCCAGTTATGACAAATAAAATGTCCTCAGACACTGCCAAATGTCCCATGGGGGTGGGGGGCAAAGTCACTCCCAGTTGAGAGCCAGTGGATTAGTGGACTGACGAAGAGACCAACCATCTGCTGCGTGCTTTCTACGCGCCAGACACTGTTCTCACTGCTTTACAAACATAACCTTGTGTAATTATGCTACCACAGATGGACACTAGGAGATGGACACTATTACTATCCCTGTTTGACACTGAAGGCACAGAGATGTTAAGCAACTTGCCTAAGTAACACAGCACATAATTGGTCGATCTGAGATTCCAACTGGGAGGTTTACTTCCAGACACCATGCTCTTGACCAGTACACTCTGCTGCCTCCCATTTTATAGATGAGAAATCCAAGGCACAGAGAAGTAAAACATACAACCAGTGGCAAAATCCAGATTTGAACTCAGTTCTCTCTGACTCCAGAGTCCAAGCACTAAATCACCATGCTATTGACTCTCCATATTCTGTCAGAGTGGGATCAGCAGGAATGTGGACCGGACTACGGATCTAGAAATTCCTATTCATAGTGTCTAAGCACAGGCCTAGTCTTCAATCCACAGACAAATGCAATGTAAGGGTTAATTTCTTTAGCTTCAGTGATTGGAAGAACCGGGGCTAAGGGACCAAGCATCATTACACAGCCCTGATCAGTGTGAAATCCCCATCTCTCCTTTCATTTTTTCCTTCTTTCCATTCCTTTCAACTCTATCTCCCTCAAGCTATTGCGCCTCGATTTTATTTCCCTTTTAAAAAATAAGCTACTAAATTTATTAAATAAAATGACACATTACCTATTTCTAATTCTCATATAATGATATCATGCACATATCCTTTACAGAAGTACATAACATATAAATCTAGGCACAAACAAACCATAAAAGCCTCACAATTAAAAACTCTGCATTTCTACCTCTGAAAAAACAATATACCTAAAGTTTTCCAGATCCTTAGAGTCTGCCAAAAGCCCTCAATTTCTCTTTCCCTGAATCAGTCGCATTCAATAAAAAAGAAGAATCCAGTGTCTACTTTAAATGCAAGTTTCTCTAGTATGCTTCAAGCCCTTGATTTACAAAAATCTGATACCTACAAATCTTGTAGAGAAAATGCGTAAATCCTTAAAGTACTGAGGCAGACAGCAAGGTAATTGGTTTTGACGCACAAGGCAGTTCCTGGAGTATCACTCTGCTCCAATACATGAGTTTGTCTAAAGGCAGCAAAGCCACACAACCTAGTTGGCACCTATCAAAGAATTCCCTCCAAGTTGCTCTGAAAATAACTGAAACTGCAGTTAACTATAAGGTTTCCCTCAGTGACTAAGGGAGAAATAAGACTGGAGCTATTAATTTTAAATGAAACTGCTTATTTTACTCTTGAAGGCAACTAAGTCGAAATGGGGAATTATAAGACACTGGCTGTGCCCGAGTGAATAAAGCCCCCCCGCTTGAACCTGAGAAAGAGTAGGCATTACCAGCACTTAGGTATTTGATTACAAAAATACAGAGAGCCAAAATGTTTGACCAAAACATTCTAGGAGCTGCTACAGCAAACAGAAACTATTAGCAAACTGAATTTACATCTTCGACAACTGTGATTTCCAAGAACAATAACTTAAAAACATCTAGAAACTAGAAGTCACCATGGGAAATGAAGAAAGCACAGAATTAGTTATTAAGAAACCCAGATCGGGACTCTGCCCTTAACCGGTGATGTTACCCCAGATCACAAACTCTCTGGACCTCTTGTTATCACTTGTATAACGAATGGGGCGCACTAAGCCATCCTTATGGACTTTTTCAAACCAGACCTGTGTTCAAATTCTCATTTCATGTGTATATACAGCTCTGTGATTTGGATCAGGGTGCTTAACCTCTCTGAGTTGCAAGTGCCTCAAATGTTAATGGCGGACTCATACAGCTTTCAAAAATGAAAAAATCTAAAATGTACATGTTGGTTCCCCTTATAGATGATACAGGTTCATAAACCCTTATGTATAAATTCAAAATCAAAGACTCTAAAGACCAAAGTCTTACAAGTTTACAGGAAACTCACTTTGCCACAAAGGCCAACCTGAATGGACCACAAGAAGTTCTCTAGCTTTTATTTTCCCTATTTAGGTAAATATTCATATAGTTTGCTGAAGAAATACAGATATGTTCATTTTAGGAGTGTGCTGCTCCTGAGCCCTAATGGGCGTTACAGAATCCATTCTATGCGTACCTGTTGTGCAATCTTTCAAAAATATGGAAAAAACCCTGAATTCCAAAGTACTTTGGAACCCAAAGATTTCAGGTAAGAAATATAAACTTATATTACGTTACAGATTTTAATTGTTTAGCAATAAAGTATGACGGTAATTTTAACGATATACCTTAGTGCTGAAGAAAATAGGAAGTTTCATATTTCAATTTTTAGAAATTCTATTAGCCATTCAATAAATAATTCATACTAATCAAAACATGGAGAATACTGATAGATTCCAATTTATTTTCTAATTGCTAATGTTAAGCTTTAATACTCTGTCTCAGTTATTACATTCAGCTCTCCCCAAGCACACACTCAGTGTAAACAACTTTTAGAAGCGGAGAGCGATAAGAAAAGGGGAGGGGAAAGGCATGGAAAAAATAATAATGCTCTGTGAGTGCCTTCTATGCCCCAGATACTACACTAGTCTCTTTCCGTTTGTATTAATAATTTAACACAAGCCCTGTCCCCTGGTAGCTTACAACCTAGATGAGGACAGACATATATATTTACTCATTCACTAAACTACTACCATGTACCAGGCAGTATCTTGGGACCTGGGGCCTGGATCAACAGGTGAGCTTACGTGAAGCCCTCTGGACAAACAAAAAAGCAGAATACAAATAAATAGATAATTTTAGATAATGATGTGCTATGAAGAAACCAAAGTAAAGTAATGTAATAGAGAATATTTGGAGTGAAAGTGACCATAGTCTGTTCAGAAGAGGCATCTCTGAGGAGGTGGTACCTGTGTGTATTTGTGTGTGTGTGTGTGTGTGTGTGTGTGTGTGTGTATGTAATAACAATTTTTACAAGATTTAATATTAAGTACCAAAAGAACATTAGAGCTAAAAGAATTCAAACCTATAGGTATTCTTAAAGAGACATCATTTCAGAGTGGTGTAGGCAGAAGAAAGTTTCCTGTAAGTAAAAGGCAGATGGGAATTGAATAAAAGGGAACATTCCAATTCACAGCAGAATGCAAGCAGAGACAGCCCGTTCCGTGCACTGGGACGAAATGCCTTCAGTAATGCTTATGGTACAGTTTACGGTACAGTCTCCCACATTAAGTTTTAAATCCCCATCCTACTATTCCAGGCATTCTCAAACTTTAGGGCACATCAGAATCACTGAAAGGTGACTGAAATTTCTCCCTTCCTCTCAAGTCCTATGAAGTTTTTTTTCTTATATTTCTCTCATGTACTCCTGTCCATTTTTTGATTTCATAACTCAAATACCTCCTCTTTGTCTCTTTCATTTCACAAATAGCTCCCTAACCAGTTCTATATTCGCCCCAGGCATTGGTGCTTGCCTTTATCTCATCCAGATCTCTTCTTTCATGACTTGGCAGAATATGTATGGGAAGCCAAAATGGCAAGTGGGAGACTAACTTCAAGGATATATATTAGTGCTAAAAAAAAAAAAAAATGGAGAGAGTTGGGAAGCTGTAGAAAGGTATAAAACATACAGTCTTACACAGCTCCTCCAGATAAACAACTCTTAGTATAGTAGCCAAATGCACAAACTTCAGACTCAAGCAGCATTGTGTGGTCTTTGGCAAATTCGTTAACTTCTCTGAGTTTGCTTCACTTTTGCTGTCTCTACCTTTCAGAGGTACTATGAAGATTAGAGAAGAAATTCATACCCCCAGTACAATGCCTGAATCCACTGCATAAACGACAACCTGCTACTATCATTGCTGCTGTTATGGTTACTCAGGTCATTATGACACTAACATACTGAATCTAGGTACAAAACTCAATTCCTCAGCTTCTGCATTACTCCAAAACAACCACCAAAAGACAGTCCTGTTGAACTTTTTCTGAGACTAAATGTTTAATGTGAACAACAGATACCCTGGGTCCCAGTACAATCTTAACATTCTAAACTTCACTGAACAAGCCATAAATTGATGTCACATAGTCCTTCAAGTGAATTGATATCATTTGCAGAATAAGGTGCCTGTTTGTATGAAATGTATAAAAAAGGTACATTTATAAAGACAGAAAGCAGATCAGTGAGCGCCTGGGGCTAGAGGTGGATCAGGGATTGACCATAAGTGGGGGGCCCAGGTAATCTGGGCCGTAACAGAAATATCTAAAACTAGACTGCGGTTATAGCTGCACAACTCCATAAATTTACCAAAACTACTACATGTATATAGTACAAATCATTGTACTATATACATGTACAGTGGGTGAATTTTATGGTAGGTAAACTATATCACAACAAAGCTGTTAAAAATAATCTTTTTGTTACATGACACGTTTCAGAATAAACTAGTATTTTTTTTTCTAATTCTAAAGCTTTCCATTATCAGCTCATCACCACAACGGTCATGAATTTGTCCGAGACAATTAATGTATTCCTCCATAGACTAATAGGGCTGTTATCATTGCTTTCACCCACAATCATAATGTTTTTGAAAAGACACCTTGAAAATGCAGTATAAAAGTCATTAACAGGAAGCACTTATAGGCTACGTTTATGTTCTGCATCTGATAGCTTCTCAGCCTGGACAGCAAATATTCAAGTTGGGAATGAATGGCTTTCAAACAGAAATCCATTATCAGTGCATAAGTTCTAAACAGACATTTCAGGAAAGAGAAAAGGCATTTTACTGTAAATATTTCTGATGGATTGGAATCACATCATTAAAGCAGTGGGTCTTTAAAAATGCATAGGACTCCAGGGCAGCAGTGCCCCAGTCTACATGTACAACGGCCTACGTGTTAAAATGAATGTTAAGAGTAATATTACTACAGTGTCACATAAATACACCTCCAAACAATGACCACCAAGTAGTCTTCGCATCTTTACAGCACAGACAGCTTTTCCTTCAGATACTATACAACTATTATCACTATGATTTCCTAACATAAAATAACTACAATACACGGCACTCCGTTCAAACTTGGTCAATCCATTCTTCACTTCTCTGTAGGCCTCTAACTGCTGGTTGAACGAACTGAATGGCATCATTATGGACCTTCAAGCTTGCTTATGTTTGCCCTTTCTTGTCCGTGATTAGCCCAGCCACAGGAGTCAACAAAGGATTCTTGCTGTCAATCTTCCTGAGTCAAACCCAGCAAAAACAGGCTGGGTTGCATTGTGCTGTTCTCTAGGACTTTGTCAAGACTGAAAGGTCCTGTCTTTCCACCTCGTGCTTTTCAGTTTGGTTAAGAGATGTTTATAGCACTTTAGTAATGGAATTGGGCTAATTCAATAACAAGGAAAATGTAATGATAATTCCAACAGCTTATGTTTTCTGCTACTTGTAGAAAACTATTTGGGGTTCTATTTGTAGAACCCCATACTATTTTTTGTACCCTGTACTGAGGGACCCACAAACATGATCTCTAATCATGGCATGTTCTCATTCATAATGAGAAAAAGGAAGCTCAGACAGATTCAACCTCGTACACCTCGTGAGTGGCAAAGTAGCAACTGAATCAGAGCCCATGCCCTTATCCATTGTATATGCTGTGCTCTGAGCCTACCTGCTTGGATTTTCCATAAATGCATTGCTGAATAACAGGACTCAGTGGAGTCTCAAGGCCACCTCATGATGCTGTGATGCTTCATAGAGTGTGGAAAGAAGGATGGACTGAGTCTGATGGCCTGTTGTATTTACAGAGTTATCACTTATGAGCTGTTGGATTTGGGTTGTGTTACCTCACCTCTTTGATCCTTAATCATCTCTTCTGTAAAAAGGAAATGATCTGTCCTCCTTTATTCATTTAGATATTGTGAGGCATAAATGAGATCACACACATATTCATTTTCCAGCCAATTAATATATGTTGTTATTAAGCCTCACTTTTATCAGACACAAGATATACAGCTGCATTGGCACATAGGCCTTTCAGGAATTTAACCTCAGACCGTCACAGAAGCATATGGTCAGATAGGGTTAAAAAAAAAGAAAAAAGTTTTTTTCTAGGATTGGGAGTTCCCAGGTTCCATCCTGAAGAGCTAAGAGACAACATGCAAACAAAATCAGCCTTTAAACGTTCCCTGTTTTAATTTGATTGACGTTGAAGTAAACACCTAATGAATTTATATTTTATCATGAGTTTGATGGTCTGTACCATCTCACAATATTAAAATCTATGTGACTATTTGGATAATTAAAATCAGCAAAGCTATTACTGTAAACCTGACCGGATTTTGTTAGTGAGAGTTGTGGCTGTGTCCACAAAAGGATTTAAAATTTTGATAGATTATCTGTAAGCTCTTTCCATTAATTCCAGGCAAGTATTTCTCAATCAACCCAGTTACTTTTCAAGTTTAACCAATTTATGAGGTCTTATGTCACAGAGCTTAAGACACTTATTTGACTTGGAGGACAAATATGCTTCCTGGGAAAGATCATTTAAAATCACAGATTATTCCAACTAGAAGGGACTCTTCAAGACTACGCAGTCCCAGTTTTTCAGGTGAAAACCTGAAATGCCTTCAGAGGCCAGTCAGATAATACATACAAGAGGCATGGTGAGCTAAAGACAGGACAGAGTATCAGGGGCTGCGATGAACCTGAGGAGCACAGGGGCTCCCAGAAAGGCATGACAAGGCATTCAAGTTCAAAGTCTGTGAAACTCTTCCAGCCAAGCCAAAAGTACCTCCAAGTTCTCCTGAGCCCAGTAACGTAAGTTTCCCATTTTCAAAATTTTAAATTTAAAAGATGAACTATGAGGGCCAGGAACATGGAGAAGCTTCATTTTGTCCTTCCTCCGGCAAAGAGTTATTAAGCACCTACTGTGTGCCACGCCTGTCTGGGCTCCAAGGATGCAACACGGAGCAAAAGAGACACTGGCTTTGTTTTCAGGGAATTTACCATCTTCTAGGAGAAGGAGATGTTAACCAAACAATGACCAACCTACAGAAATTCAAACTCGGATGAACATGAAAAAGGAAAAGTACACAGCACTACAAAGTCAGACTGAGCACTGGGCACCTAGCTCCAGCCCAGGTATGCTGGGCTCAATCCATGTTGGAAGAATCCCTGAAAAGGCAATGTACTTTTTAGCAGATAGTCTAATACCACAGATTTTCTGGCATTAAATAATTTTGGGGTGAAAAAGAGATGCATCTAGTAGAGCCCTACACTAGTTACTTAATAAATATTAAATTTAAAAAATTTTAAAAAATTAAAAAAATAAAATAAATATTAAATTTATTGGTAAAGACTGAACAAATACATAAACAACTGAAAACCAATCCATAGACTATGTTACCAGAAAAAAAGAATCAGAGGGTATTTGATAAACTTTCTAATAATACTCAGTTAAATTAAGAGGCTAATACTTAGGGGAAAATAGATAAGGAAATAAAGCATTGGTAAATTGACGGAATGTTTCTTTAAAATGGGAATTTAAATTTAAATTCAGTTGGACAGGCCACTAAAATTTTTTAACCAAAAACAAACAAACCAAAACAAAATATGAAAGTACAAGACAGAGAAAGCTTTCTGTGTATGATACAACCAAAAAATACTTAGGCATGAGCAACTGTATTAGATAACAATTTGAATACAGCAGAAATACAGCATTCTTGTAAGAAGAACTTCCATGATACTAAGGTTTGCTAGTCTCTAAAAGAGAATGGACTCACGACCACCATAGGTGTGTCAGTATATGGCACATGAAAAAATGTGGGTACATGAAAAATTACTGAAGAACTACATTAAAGGAACACAATCATAAAAGAGAATGGAAATAGGACTTATACAAAACAAATGAGTTGTTGGGACAACCAGCTAAGCAGCATGGCACACAGAGAACACGCATGGGCTCTGGGGTGACTCACACCTGCTTTTGCCTGCTCCAGCCCACTGTTTTATTTTGAGCAAGTTGTTTACCTTCTCTGTGCCACACTTTCTCCATCTAAAGAAATGGGATGAACAGTACCTACTTTATCAGATTACTATGAGAATTAAATGAGAAAGCTTATACAGTATACAGTAAGACAAATAGTTTTAGTAATAATTAGCAGCAGTAGCATCATTAACTGACCAGTAAAGACAGGGCTAAAAAGTAACAATTATTACCTTTACTTTATAAGGGATTTCAGTAAAGATGAGAGAAATTGTTCTCTATGTCTAGAAGAAAAGCAAAAAAGGTAAAGAAAAAAAAAGTGAGGCTAGTTGGAACAAGAAAAGTTTCCCCCTTAATCATGATGAAGCAATAGACTGAACTACAAAAAGAACCTTTGAAATATAGTAATGGGCGTCAAGAAGGAAGGGGAAAATCTGACATAGATGATTTAAAAACTCACTAGCAAGGGTTCACCTGGATGTTGTTTAATAACCTCTAAGTTCACCTAGCAGAGAATGCCACTCTTGCCAAGACAAATAAAAGTATACTTGAGTTCTTTTCCATCTATCACACTGACAGTAACCCAGAAGACAAAGCACTGCTCTCTGATGATAAATGATTTACATGGCACAGGACTTCAGCAGTGGTACCAAAAGATAAGTCACAGAAGAGAAAGGGTCACCTGAGAAAGGTAGCCTTCTCTGTGATGAGCATTGTTCTGTTTCTTACTTTAGGATAAAGGTTCTGGTGATGTGTTTCACTTTTTTTACCTCTCTGCACATTCTGTGGTGGGATCTTCACCAAAGTATTTTAATATCTGTTCTTTTGACCTCTTCATTTCTGAGGGTAGAGAAGAGTAACTCTGGATTGCTTAAAATAATCATGGGTATATTATAGATGGAATATTGCTTTTGATGGAAATAATAGGATTCTCTTTAAATATCAGAATTCTCTGAAATAGTATCTTATAATTATCCATAAACATGTAAACAAACACTCATACATATATAATGCTTCTAACTTCTCCACTTCTGGAATTTTTTTCTGTAATTATTATTATTTCAAATGCCATAGACTATACTCTCCTAGTGGTTGCCTGATATCAAAAACCAAAACCAAAAAGCCTCTTTTTTTTTTTATAGGCTAGGTATTTCCCACCAAAACTCAAAAAGAGGGGGAAATGAACATCTTAATGCCTTAAGCAAAGCATCAAAAAGGCAAAGGCAAAAGCATCATGAAGTATGCAAAGAGGTGGCAAGAAGTTAACAAAAGATGCTACATTCACAGTGGGCATTTTATTGTATTTATTTGCCATTCCTTTTCATGAGGACTATTTCAAAGTTAAAACCATTTAGTTTTATGTCATTTAGTGCTACATGAATGAGAAATCATTTAGTTCTTTTTTCTTTTTTTTTTTCAATAAGAGAGTGTAGGTTTCCATACTAAGTAATGCTAAAACATCTGGAAGGCAGAGACAGGCCGATTACAATTTTTCATGTCATTATTTTTCTTTTATGAAGAACAACAAAATGTCTGAAGTTAGATTTTGAAGAAAAATGACTATTCCCTGATGAAGGCTACCACTGTTAAGAAAAAAAAGTCACAGCAGAGTTTCTTTCACAATATTCTAAAGCTTTTCAGATCTACAACAAGAAACATTGTTCATACAAATGGATAATGGAGTTGAATATTACATTTTTATAAAGTTAAGTATTAAGTGAATGACTAGAAACTTTGAGCAGTTCTTATATATTGCACTGTACCAAATGCTATGGGGAAAAAAAAGACTTTCCTCTAAAAATTCAGAACTGAGTAAGTTCTATGAAGTAAAATCCATTACTCAAAATGAAGAGGGATTCACTAAATCGATCTTCCAACCAAAAAGCAACTCTTACTTCTCTGAGTGTCTGTGGGCTTCCTTTTCTAAGCTTTGGTATCCTGGGACAGTTCCTAAATAAGAGGGTAGCAATTACCAAGAGCAAAGACCATGATGCACGTAGAGTTCCATGCTCCACAGTGCAGGCAGTGGACACTAGGGTTTATTCCACTACACCTTTTCTTTTTTCTCTCTTCCCACTGGCATAACGAGTTGCCACTACAGGCTTAGCAAAATAGTACCTGTCACTTTCAGGTGTTTAATATTCCTCTGTAAAGGGTATTGTACCACCCCGTCAAACCAGCACAAGTCGAATATGAGGCCTCGTCATAATGTAAAATGTGTTACTCAGTCACCAATGATTTAGACAAAATGCATCTTATGAAGATATAAGTGTGGAGCTGTGCTGACTTGTAAAGCTTGCTCGCCAGCCACCTGTAGACGCCAGAGAGAACGGCCAGTCCACCTTGCAGTCCATCAGTAACAATAACTCCAGAGGGACAAAATGTAAAATTCCCGGGGGCTTCCCTGGTGGCGCTGTGGTTGAGAGTCCGCCTGCCGATGCAGGGGACATGGGTTCGTGCCCTGGTCCAGGAGGATCCCACGTGCCGCGGAGCGGGTGGGCCCGTGAGCCATGGCCGCTGAGCCTGCGCGTCCGGAGCCTGTGCTCCGCAACAGGAGAGGCCGCAACAGTGAGAGGCCCGTATACCACAAAAAAACAAACCAAAAAAAAAACAATAAAATTCCCAGCTTGTCATGACAACCCTTTTTTCCTTCCTCCCAGTCCAGACTTAGAAGCACTGTCAACACTATAACTTATTGATAGAGTTGGACCATTAAGATGATACACAGTATATCCAGAAAGGAGATGTTTTTCCCTCACGTTATCTCATTACTCCTTGGCCCAGATCTGGTGAAAGCTTGATGGCACCATAATACAATTGATTCAGAAAATAACAAGAGTATTTTGCTTAACTAAAGTGTATTTGTCATCACTGACATGGAATGCAATTAACCAAATTAAACTGGCCGATACTATAATTATTTCATGTTCAAAGAAATACAACACTACTCGTAAAGAGCAGGTATGGTCTGGAAGTGAGAAAATACAACTGAGCATTAGAAGGTCAATAGCACTAGGAGATCTGCTTTTGACACATATTAATAATTTAAGCTATTTACTTATGCTTTTGCAGGCCCTAAGTTACACCACCTCTATACGGAAGGCAATGAAGTTGCATCTGTCATAAAGGAATTCTGGTGAAGTTTAATTAGCACTTATGATCTTTAGACAGGTAAAGGTAATTAACATTTAAAAAAAAATTCTGATGCAAGTGGAAGTAGTATATATTGACACTAAATTGTCACTGATTCTTTTTCTATACCTTTCCCCCATCCTTTCATAGCCTGGATTATAAGAACTCTAAGACACAGATACTTTCCTAGTGTCCTACCACCAACTCTTACCCATCATTCTGCTTCTAACTGCTAAGCCATATAAGTGAACACATGCTTTTGTTCGTGTTTCTTTATTGTTGCTAATTCCTCTTGTGCTTCCCATTTAAGTCCCATAATCAAATGCGTGACATGAACTTGGATTCATAATGAAAGTGTTTACTTTCCTTATGATTAACTTCCCTGCATAATTAATGTCCCAGGTCCTCTGGGCAGTCTCATGACATCTACTCTGCTTTTACATGCTACCTGTCAGCTGAATACATTTTCATATTTTAGAAGGAGGTGGAAAGAAACAAGAAAGCTTCTCGCTGACTCCCATTCTAAAGAGATTATTTTTACCAAAAAGTATTTGCAATTATATTAGTTATTTTCATCACTTATATAAAGTGCCATATTGGCTGGGCCTCACCTGAGAAGATAATGATTAAATTACAAATGTAAATAGGCTCCTATCAGAGACAATTAGGAACATCTTGAGGAGTTTTTAACAATATAAGAGGAAAGAGGGCAAGAAAGAGACAAAAAAGCTGGCAATAGGGGCAGCAGTGAGGTTATGACCACAGGGCATAGAGATTCCCAGCTCCCTCTGGAGCTTTTCTGAGGGACCCACCGAGATTTGTACTGCAGGTGTCACATCAGACCTCTCGTCTGCCTGCAGTGACCATATCTGTTCACTCAGACCAAACCGTCTGGAAAGGGGGCTGAGAGCTTGCTGTGGTAGCTCTGCTTTCTCTGAAGCCTCCTCGGGAAGTACTCTTCAGCCTGAGCTCAGGCTGTTTGCCTTAAAAGGATAAAATATCTGTAGGAGAAAAAAAAAACTGTAGCTGGCTACAGAGACATCACATACCAGAAGGAGAAGCGCTACAAGCCCTGTACTGCTCTTCCAAGGGAGGCTCGTCACTGTTTCACCTTTATACACCGAACATTTCATAAAAGCATCTGGGACACCAGGAAACAGTCTTATTGGCTAACACAGCAGCTCCCCTCAGTGAGTGGAAAAACAAACTTGGGTTGATGGCTGATCCTGATGTGTCATATCTGACACATCACAGATACATCACATGCTACATTCACAGTGGGCTTTTTATTGTATTTATTTGCCATTCCTTTTCATGAGGACTATTTCAAAGTTAAAACCATTTGGTTCAAAGTTAAACCATTTAACATGAGCCGTGGCCATGGCTCATGGCTGGCAGGAAAGAGGAAGCGTACTTACCCACTGAAGGGAGCTGCTGCCACTTTCTGTGCCCCAGGTCCTTGCGGGTCACCCCAGAGAGCACAGTGAAACTGACATGTGCAGCTGCTATGGAAATTGGGGAGCTGGAGCTGCCTGGCTCCACTGCAAGCAGGGGATTGGGACTGGTAAAAGGGAACCAAGGAAAGTACTTTCCCAAAGCATGGGAATTCAAGGAGCCTGTAACAGCTGATGTGGAACGGGCCGCAGAAAAGGTTCTCAGTCCTGGCTGCATATAAGAATCACCTTGGGAGCTCAAATAATATACCTCCACCTGCAGGCCACCAGAGAGCAATTAAATCAGAATCTCTGGAGGTGGCACCCCCCAGGAAAGATGTTTCCGAAATTCCCTAGGTGATTCTAATATGCAGCCTAGGGTTGAGAACTGATGGACTAGGTAAGGTAATGATCACTTACCTGGGGGAATAAACAATAAGGTATTAACTAAATAGTATACACCTATAATTTGCCAAAAAAATCTGCTTTTTTAAAGTCCCTAGTACTTAAAGATTTTAGCCAATAGAAACATTCAATTTTTTAAGTGGAAAGTTTATCCTGTTTGTTTAACCTCTCTCTCTCTCTCTCTCTCTCTCTCTCTCACACACACACACACACACACACACACACACACACACCCTGTTGTCTAACTATCAGAGTGTTTCCTAAATTGTGCTGTTCATTGCAATTATCTGAGGAATCTTTTAAAAATACTGATGGCTGGCTTCCACCCCCAGACATTCTGATTTTAATTGGTTTGGTTTTTTTTAAGCTCCCCAGATGATTCTAATGTGCAGCAAAGTTTGGGAACCATGGTCCTATCTTATGTTTTCCACTTTTCCCAAAGTTCTTCTGCTTCCTATTTAACTATTGGTGAACAAATACTCGCCTGAGAACAGCCTATATGGTATTTATTAGGATTTCATGCAATTGCCTCATCCTCACACCCCTTTGGGAAGCAGAAGAACCTAATGGCTAAAGAGAATGGCTCGCAAGTTCCAATTCAGATTCAGCCTTTCATAAAGTGTGTGACTTTAAGCAAGTTACTTAGTTTCTCCGAGTTTTACTGTCCTGCTCCTTGCATGAAACAGGATAATCTGGAGTCTTCCTCACAAGGTTGTTTGATAAAAAAGACAATCTATGTAAAGCACAAGGGGCAGTGGCCTGCCACAGAGTAGGTGCTCAATAAATGTTAGCCATTCTGACCTATTTTTTCAGAAAGAGTGATGCACTGACTTGCCCTCCTCATTCCTTTCTCTGCACTGCACAGTGGACTGCATGAAGACCACCAAGCCCTCCCTGGTATCAGACTAAGGAATGTTTCAAAGGGACAATACAAGGCATTCAAAACAAGCACTGGTCTAGAGGGAAACATCTTAATGACTTTCTGCCAAAATCCCAGTATGGCTCCCACTCCCAGAGGAGGCCAGCCTCTGGTAGACTCCAATTCGGGCGTCACGAAGTGCTATCTTACTTGTGAATTCCATTCCAGTCTCACTGCCTGTTCACTTGCCCACAAAGCCCATCGCTCCTTTCCAACTTCTTTGCAAACATGGCATAGCTTTCACAATAGTCATCTCGCTTTGCCCTTTCCTGCCCCCCCGACACACATCTCTTCTTCCCACTCTCTCCTGCTTTTTTCCTATTAATGACTCTGAATATAAAATCCATTCAGAAACAAGACACTTCTGAGAGTATATTAGTAGTCCCACCTTTTGTACAACATGTTTTGAGTAGCTACAGATTTTGAGCCCTTGTTTATATTTACATGACAGTTTTGGAGGGAGAACATCCCTCTGCTCTTACAAACAAAATACACTCAGAGAGTTCAAACAGGCTGCACGTAGTTAACTTCCCAGAAAATACACTTGAAGGAGATGCCGAGGAATGCAGTCAGATGGTGAGAGGAAAGGGGAATCGGTGTCCGAAGGCTGGGCGTGAGGAAGTAGAGAAGGGCTGTCAGGCATGGGGTGGTAAACAGCGCCAGCCCAACAGTTCAGATTAGGATTCAAAGTGCCACAGATGTGATTGCATAATAAGCTGTTGCGCATACTGGTAAATGCTGCTTTCAGCACGTGCTTATTTATCATATTGTCTTGCGTCCTCAGGACGTGGAACATTCAAGTCGGAGCGTCTGAGTGCTAGCATCGGACCCAGTTCTCTGGGATGGGCGGCAGCACCTATGGTAGAGATGGGAGAAAGAGCAAGCAGCCTGGTGTTCGAATCTGGTTGCTAGGATACCATGGAGACCCTCCACTGCTAGGCAGACAGGAAAGAAAAAATGTGTCCATATGCCTTATAACCTACAAACAGCAACAATAGAAACATCGTCTGCCTTCTTCTACCCTTTGCCATTAGGACTCCAAACCCAACTCTTCAGTGAAATAACAAGTAGCAGGAGCTTGGAAATGTGGCTCAGTAGAGCAAGGAAGTTGGTCATTTATATTCTCAGGCAGTCTCTGGAGCTCCTCCATTGAAGGGCTTATCAGTATTTTCATTATAAGCCGCATTTTAGGGGCACACAACTATGCTTCCAAACACCCTCATAGGGTTTTAGCAGCCTGGTCTTATTTTTATAAAGGCTGCCACAACTTCAATTTTACTGCCACAGACCATGATGTCAAATTAACAATCAAACTTAAATCGGATAGTCTATCAGAATAATGTTAAGTTGGAATTGAACTCCTCCACAAGAACAAGAAAGATGAATTTCAAAAATCGACTTCAGGTTCAATTCTCATGTAGGTCCGGTTCGCCTGGGTATGTGAGGAATCTGCCATGCTAGTCTGTGGCACAAAATCAGACTGTTTCCAGTGGGAACATTTAGAAGTGAGTGGAAAGAGGAGCTTGCTTTCTTTACGAGTGGAACTCAGTTTCTTTGAGAGTTTTAATCATCTGCTGCTTGGTTAAATTCAATATTCTTACCTAGTCAGGAGAGTTATAGTTATTACCAGGACTGTGCTGGTGGGAGACGGTGGACTGCAGTGACATCTGAGATGCAGAGCTTCATTAACAGGTAGCAATTAGTCCTTGGTGTAAAGTGCACGCTTGTGCCCACACACCTGCGTGCATGCACGCACACACACACACACACACACACCCCTCAATTATTCTAAAAACAAGCGCCAAGTGCCCTCTCACCTACTCATCCTGATTCTCTCTGGCCTAAACTTGCTTTTCCTCAATTTCCACCACGGTATTCTGTTACTGCCACTAGCTGCTGTCATTCCCCAGATGTACCCTCTGCTTTCTTTTGCTGTCTTTTCCCTTTGATGACGGCCCTCCTCACCTTAACCCCACCCCTCTTATCCCATCACCACTCACCTAAATCATGGCCATCGATCAAATACTTACTTTAAATACCTCTACTTCCACAAGAGTTTCTGATACCATAAAATTAAATGGGCTCAATTATATTTTGCCACCTGTCTTAGGTATCTCCTCTGTGACTTACCTTACTCTACTTTCTAGAATATTTACTTGTGCAGTATTGTTAAGCCCTGATTAACTCCTTCATAGGACTTACACAATTCTCGTCTCTAACGCATGACACTAACTTGCACATGGTGCATCCCATAAAAGTACTGAACTGAGCTATAGGGCATATTTGAAATTTAACTGCTACCTATGAAGAAATCTATGTTTTAATATCATGCCATCTATGATTACACTAAAATCCTAGAATTCTCCCAACTTCCTACAGAATTTAACAGACAGCCTTTAGGAAGATTCTATTTCTCCTGAAATGTACTAATGTCAAGGTTTAAAAAAAAATCAGATAAGATCTTGCTAAAATTAATGCCTCCCTAAAAATAAGAACATATATTTCTTTCTATCCTCAGCTCTCCAAAGTACTTCACCATCAAAAGGCGTAACACTACAAATCAAAATATGTCATCCTTCTTTGAAATTCAGTTTTCTCTAGGGTGAAAAGCAACAGCTTAACAAAAACAGAGACACTAACAACTTTTGATAGGAACTCAAGGCTTTATAGACCAACTGAAAAAAACACAGAGCCCTATGACAGCAAAATGGAAAGGATTTGAGAATATTTACAATAGGTAAAGGGTTTAGATCAACATACCAGTGACAGAATGTTCTAATCTATTACAGAGTCAATTTTCAGGAATAAAATAGCATGAAATAAAATTACTTTACGAATCCGTAAGAACCACTCTCTATATATAATCAATAGGCTGATCTCATAAAATGAATATTTTTATATAGTTTTCATTTTTAAGGGTTTATTTGCTTAATTTAATTCAAAACATAGTCTAATAGTTTTACCTTCTCAAATAGATATTTGGTAGCAGTAGAATATAGATTCCAATTTGCTAATCAGTTCTTTGCTCTTCAAATGACAACAGAAAAAGGGCTTAAGGGTTATTTCTAGACACATGTGAAAGAGACAAACCAAAACAACCCCCCTGCCTCACAGGTGCAGCAGGAGTGCCCCAGCTCTATGCTAGAATCTGACACAGCCTTCCCTCCAATTCCAGCTTACAGGGAAAATTCCAAATCAAATATGTTACGTTAATTTATATTTTACACTGTTTTTCAAATGGTCAAAAAATCACTAAAAAAATAAGTTTTTAAAGATTCTAATCCTCAGAAGATAACCTCGGTAAGCAAAAAGTAAACAAACATATTTGCACACATAGATAATTGAATAGGACATTCCCTGGGTAGTCACCTATATCCAACAGAAAGAGAATAGAAAACTACATGACCATAAATTTGAAATCAATTTTGGACTATTTAGATGGTTTCATGTTAACTCCAACTCCCAATAATCTGTAAGTTTAAGAATGATGACCAAATTTAACTTGTACTAAAAATAAAATATAAAGATATAAACACTTGTTGCCAGTAAGTTGGTATAATCAAATTATTTATAGTGAAATAAACAGAAATTCAAACAAGTCTCCTTCACTTTGGCAAAAATTCCTAATTCTTTGTAGAACCATCTTGTACAATCATTCAAATGACATAAGAATAATCGTTTTGCATACAATATACTTCTCTTTCTCTTACCAAAGGTACTCTACACTTAAGCAAATTTTATTCTAGTTTTCTTTATGTAAGTGTGAAAAAAGAACAGATGTTTTTCCAAAATTATTTAAGCTTGGAAGACATTCATTCTATCGTTTTCTTCAGTATAATCCTTCAGAATCACCAAAACCATCACGGTGATACCTTAATAGTTGACTTCCTTAAAGCACAAGTTATTAAAAAAAATATCAGAACGCACAGTATGGTTCAACAGGTAAAATGTTTATTATGACAGAATGTTGTGAATTATTTGCCACACTAATTTCATCTTCCACCATGGATTTTTTAAAAAATCTAGTTGCTCTACATGTCAAGCACTAAGAGATTTCTAAAACTTACATTATACAGCTCGGTCCCTACTGCCTAGATTCCTTTAGATCTTGCCTGATAGAATGTTTCACCGGAGTTATCAGCTGGCTTGATCATGCTTCAAATAAAACCTATTAAAATCGTCTTTTTATAAAAGCAGAGTTTGCTCTGAGTTACTCCAAATTCCTGCAGATACTAAAATGGGATCCTATGGAATGCTGAAAGATGCAGAGAGCTGTCTTTGACTTATTTTTTTCATTATGGAAAACTTGGCCCTGGAGAGATGGTCATGTACCTCATTAGCTAAAACAGGCAAGCATGTCAGGACTGCAAATTAACTTACCGGGGAAAGCTGAAGTGGATTCAGATCATTCAGGTTTCGAAAGCAGATCTAAATCTACTGAACTGAACTATTAGGGCAACTCTGTGAGGTTAGAATCTCAGAAATGTTTATCCTTATTGTCTCTTCCCCACACTCACAGAATACAAACTTCTCCTTAAACTAAACCTGCATGAGGAACAGCAAATGCTCTACTGCAACCAACAAGGATAGTTACACGTCTAAGTTTTCAAAAGTATCATTAGTACCTACTCACAAGCCACCCCCACACACACATCCAATAAATACAGATGGAGACAATCAAATACTCTTTCTCCTTATATTAAATCTTTGTGTTTATAAAGTGAAGGGTTCCCAGGGACCTCATATTATTATGTAACACGTGTCATCCAGCCAACGTGGTGCTGTTAGGAATAGAGTATCAAAACCTTTCGTTTTATCAATTATGTCATTATCTATTAACTTAAAATACCATTCATCTGGGTGCTCATTCCATATTAACTTCATGCTCCTGCCACTTTACTCTCCGTAAGAACTCTGAGTTGAGTGGTGTATAAGAAGCTTCATTCAATTTTCCCACCCAAGTTGTGAAGCCCACTGACATCAGAACTACACAGTTGTCTAAAATGCTAGAATACCAGAGTAGTTGCTTCAGAAGCCAGGAGTAAGGCAAACAATGTGCCCACGTTGTCAATAAAGATAAGTGTACTTCTCTGTATCTGACCCTAGAAACATGCAACCCTCTTGGGAGACAGAGGCACCCCCCCCATTAGCAACATTATATAAATTCCTTAAGGAAAATAAGCAATATTCTCCCTCAGATGTTATTTAAAAATATATTTTTTAAAAAAATCAACAGACTAGGCTTCCACAGGTGGATTGTAAATGTCGTCGAATTCTGGAAATCAAAAAATCTTCCCTTTCATATGTGTATTTGCTTATTTTTGACACTTTGATGATGCCAGAACATCAGCTTCGAAGGGTACCAGCGAGAAACGCCGGCATGTAGAGAAATCCGGGAGCACCACAAAAGCAATAGAAAGTAAGGGTGATAGCAGACGCATTTCATTTCAAGTCTGATGAGCCTGCAGTTAGGATTTTCCGGTTGGGCAGGTTTGCCAGGGCATTTGGGAGACGGGGCTTTCTATTCCTCTTCTCACACTCACACATACACAGCACAATGCACACCGGGGGCGCATTCAAACTCTACGTACAGTAGGGGGCCTATATGAATGTATATGTTTATTAAAAAAAAAAAAGAAAGAATAGCTTGACATCTGACAAAGACACGAAGGCAAGGTAGGTGCAGTGAGTCTGACTCTGAGAAACGTGCACAGCCCCGCAAGAAGTGCCCGTTAAAATGAAACATTTCTGAGGATGAGGACAGACACGGCAAGCGGGAGGGGCGGGGGCCGACAGACAATACAGAGACCCGCAGCTCCCCACCGACAGGGTGCCACACGGACCCGGAGCGTAACCCCTGCTTACTGTGGACTCTTGGGGTAGAAGGGCAGAGTCACATGGCTGAGATCCTGGATGTCGAAGGCGGTGGGCTCAGCGGAGATCGCCTGCCGCTTGGTGCGCGGCTCGCCTTGCAAGGTGCTCGCGCTCTGCTTCTGCGCCTGCTGGGTAGCCGGCCGGATCACCGAGCGGTACTTGTCCAGCTCGTTCTGCAGCTTCTGGATCAGTTCGTCCTTCTGATCCAACTCCAGCTCCAGCTCGTCGATGAGAGCATCCCGCTGCCTCAGCTCCTCGATCTTCTCCTGGAGCGCGTACTGTAAATCCCGCAGGGTGCCCATGCTCCTCGGGGCTGCCGGGGGCTCCTTCCTGCCGCTGCTCCGCGTCTTGGGGCGTCCTCCCCTCTCCGATCAACTTTCCCCAAAGTCGCTGCTGCCTCCCGAGTGCGAAAGCTTCCTACTTGAGACCAAAGCCAGCCCTGGCTTCTGAGCATGCCCAGTCTCCCGGCTCCAGCCACCGAGAGTTTCAGGGCAGATTCCACTTCTCCGGGCTGTGAGGCTGAGCGCTGGGATGAGCCAAAAGGCGGGTCGAACCGGTATTCAACCTGAACCGCGGTGGGCGCCGCAGCGCCAGGGAGAAGAGCCGGGAGCGCGATGGCAGGGGAGCGGGAGAAGGGACTCGGATGGGGGCTCCGAGGCCGCGGCAGGCGTGCCCGGGTCACTCACGCCGGGCGCCGGAGGAAGCCGGCGGAGCGTGTGGGGAGCCCGATAAACCTCTGAGCGCGCCGAGGGCTGCGCGGGCGGAGCGAGGCGGGAGCACTACTTTGGGGGCGGGGAGGCGGGCGGGAGAGGACCGGGGGGACCCCGCGCAAACTCGGGAAGCGTTAGCCGGCTCCAGAGCATACCAGGCTGGAGGACGTGGGACTACAATCCTGGCGACGAGGGAGGGCAGAGCGGGCTCTGCATGCTCAGCGCGCTGAGTTCTGCAGGTGTCTGGACCGCCAGCCTCACCAAGAAAGGCTCCCCAGCCTGTGGCTGAGCTCTCGCGTCTTCCACGCAGCCCTTCTCACGGGGAGCGCCTCACACAGGTGGCTAACGCTTGAAAACAAACTTGCCTTTCAGGAAAGGAGAGAGTATCCGTGCAGGGGAGGGACTTCCACTCACATCCAGGCGCCTTTGGGGATGAGGGAGGGAGCTTCTGATTTTTTTTCTCCCCCGTCAGCATTGCCAGCTCCTGCGAATGACTCCCCTTTCCGCTCCTTTCAAACACGGATTAATGAACTCTTTTTGGGGCAAGGGTCGAAACGGGATTGTGCCCCAGAGGGCTGCTCAGCTTCCCCACTGCCCCTCCCACTTAAACCAGTGTCTGCGGAATAGTTTATGGAACGGTCTTGCTCCTTCCCTGTGCTGAATTCTGGGCGGGGAGCGCAGGGCGGGTCAAAATCGTTGCAGAGTTCCAAAAAGTTCATCCTGAAATGGAACCGTATCTTTGAAATTACTTCCTTGACAACCCAGCCGTTAGGGCTGTATCCTTCCACTTGAATGGCAAGACACAAACTTCGAAGAAGAGGGAAAATCTTAAAGAAAAGGAGGATCCTAGACGGGCTGTGGTAAAGTGCCGCCCCCCTCCACCTACTCCCACCTCCGACCCCATCCCTGCCTGCTCAATATTTCCTAAAATTATGACAATTTAGGTAGCATCCTTTCTGTCCAAGGGTAATTCTCCCATCGTGTTTAGAATCCTCCATAATACTTAAATTCCTCATATTTACCTAAATCTTCACCAAATCATTTAAAATTTTAGCATCTTAACTGCAGTTCTCTAATTACTGTTCTTGAGAACTCAGTGTTATAATCCTCGATGCTCTATTTGGCCATTCCTTAACACCAAATAAAACAAAGTAGGTAGAAAATAAATTAAAATTCTGAATTGCAATCCAGAACTATTCACTGGAATCTAAATTTAGCCAAGGACATATATATCAGTCCCCCCCCCAAAAGTGCTCACTTTTGCTATTGAATACACAGCCTGTTCTATCTAAGTAAGAAGAAGAAGAAAAGAATGGGGAGGGGGAGGGGAGGAAAGAAAAGAACAGAACCAGCTAGTCAATGTCACATTTATAAGCTTTTTGATTTAAAGTGTACTTGTTTGTAACTAGAAGTATAAATGAAAAAGGATATATAGTCCTAAACATTCTTCTACCCAGATGATGATTTAATTCTCTCAGTACAAATGATATGACACTTAATTTTTCTGCTTTCCAACATGGATATTTTCAGAAGTGCATTTCTTTCAGAATGTAATACATAAAGTGGATAATTCCCCAAAATAAACATGAATAACTTACAGATACTGATAGCAGCAAGTAGGAGTTCTGAATTATTGTTGTTTTAATTAAAACTAAACCAAGCAGAAGTGCTCTGGCTTTGTATAACTGACTCCATTCTAAAAGAGCTTCCGTGACATTTTCCTTCTCCCAGGAAAAAGGCCAAATTCTTATCTTATTTAACCTATG
This sequence comes from Delphinus delphis, assembly GCF_949987515.2. Lineage (NCBI taxonomy): Eukaryota > Metazoa > Chordata > Mammalia > Artiodactyla > Delphinidae > Delphinus > Delphinus delphis. The sequence goes on along the minus strand of NC_082698.1, from coordinate 39,050,548 downwards.
GGAATTCTTTAATTCCATGGCAAAATGTCTAAACTAAATGAGACTTTTTTTCCCTATAGATCTATTATAGGGTGCAGGAGCCCAAGAGTTTATGTCTAAAAATATATCAGGAGCAATGTATAGGGGACATCATTAGACAACTGCTAAGCAGAGTTATGTTTTAAGGCTCATTTGAGGCTTAAATGGGGTTTACTTAATCTCTTTGAGCAGCACAAAGTAGAGAAGATTCTTCTTCATTTGTAGAAAGCTTGTCTACATGTAAAAAGGATAAAAGAAACTAAAGCATTTTTCCCCCAAAATAAAAAACAGCAGTTCAACCAAAAAAAAAGTCAGGTTTCTTTGGGTTTTTTTTAACAAAAGTGAAGTTTCTTCCACTGTTACGTAAATATTTTTCATTATTTAAGCTATCATATCTACATGCCACTACAGGATATATCCATGTTACATTTTCATTTTAAATGGAATTCTTGTGATACAAAATATATTCCTTGATGAATCCCATAGTGAGAGTCAGGAATCTGTTGTAATAAATGCAAAGAAACTAAACAGCTGGGAAGATATGACTATTACAATTGACTTACACTTTAAAAGGTATTTAAGGTGTAAGAACATATTTGGTTGTATTAGCCTATACGATGAAAAAGTAAAATTGCCCTTAAATACTTTATAATTGTATATGCAAAATCCAGAATTCTAGGCTTTTCCCTTCCATTTTTAAAGTCAAAATAAATATTTTAAGCAAGTTTTTCAATGCTGTTCTTGACGGTTTAAATCCTGAGGGACCCTGGTTTTCTATCTCAACCTTTTGAGTGATTCCAATATTTTCTTAAATATCTTTTGCATTGTATTTGGTAAATGCTGGAAATAAATTTTACATAAATAATCAAGGTTTTGTAGTTTCATTTCAACAGACAGGTTTTACTATATGTCTTATAGTAAACTTAATTGGCTAAGTTATAATATCACAGATCAGGCACAAGTCTACTTCCTGCTATTAGGCCACCACAAATTTGGAATGGAGTGGAACTGCATATGTTGAGCTCTCCCACTAAATTTCTGGGATGAAGTCTTGATGTTAGATGCTGAAGCACAGAACAATGCAATTTTGAAGGAACTTAATTTATACACTAGAATTCCATAGTCAACTCACAACCTACTTTCAGCAGTCTCTCTTTGTTGTAGCTCTGATGGAAGCAAAGTTCCACCAGTAGCCAGACCCACCTGTGGCATATTGATGCTCTTCAATTTTGCATGCAACTCTCATGACTGAGAATAAATATTATCACACCTTCCTTAATGGAATCTCAGAATCACTTAATAAGACATTCAGTAATTCAGCTTTATCATAATACTGGCCATTAAAAAAAATAAAGCCTTTAGAATTTATTATCCTACACTAAAAACATAATTAGCCTCAAAAGAACTCTGGTAATTTCGTCATCCAGCTGCCCATTCCACTGGTGCTACATTTCCTGCAGGAGTCCTAAGTTTGAAATTTTCTTCTGCCATTTCATGTACATGTCTTGAACAGCAAAAACCAAAACCAAAAACAAACAAAACATAGATGAGCTATGTTTTGGGTCATGGAAGCCTCCCCTTGCAGAAAATTGCTAGAACAAGTAACCCTAAGAATCTAGATATGAAGGTTACTATTACTGGTAAACATACTGGCTTGCTCAAAACTGTTGTTCTTAATCAAGACCGCAAGAAAAATAACTAACTTCCTGGAGCTCTTAATGCACGACAGGCACTGTTCATGTAACCCTACGAGTTGGACATTATTATTATTTTCATTTATATTTGACAAAAGGGAGGCAGAGGATCTCCCACCCAATGAATATCAAAGCCTGGATTCAAATAAAGACCATCTGATGCAGAGCTCAATCCCATATCCCTGCCCTTCATTGCCTTCTGCAGGACTTCCAAGGGTTGCTAATGCCTTGTTCTGGATCCCGAGATATAAAACATTACTTAACATTAACTAGCCTGACTTTGGGGTTGGATATGTGGAAAGAGGAGAAATTTGGAAAATCCTAAAAGAGCAGGAAAAGATTTTTTAAAAGTTCCTTTTCCCCAAACTGTCTCCACTTCAGCCCCATTTCATCTTGATTTAGGGTTACCAACTTGCACCCATTTGCCTGGGCCTGTCCTGGTTTTCATATTAAAATTGCTTGGGACTGTCCTAGTTTTTAAACTGAAGTCCTAAGTACCCCTTGGTCCTGGGCAAACCAGGATGGTTGGTCGCCCTATATAATTCAGGATTGCAGAACAGAACCTCTCTATTTTATATTTTCACATTTTGTGTTCAAAGTTACTGACAGAAAAGTAAAACCAAGGAAGATCTGTAATAATAATACCTATTATTTTAAGCACATTACAAACCCACTTATGCATTTGTTTGTGTGAATGTGTTTTAGGAAAGCAATCATCCCATTTCCATGCATAATACACCACAGGAATTGTCTTTGGACTGTAAGGGGAGATGAGTCAGACAATAGAATTTTAATTATACTTTGATAAATTAGACAAGGATTCAAGTCTCTCTTTTTGGTTTATCTTTCTTATAAAAATCTAGAATTTAGACAGATTGGCTTCCTATAGATTAAGCACAACAATTCAAGCTCCTGCTAGTTGATTAAGTCCTATAAAATTAGATTATTCTTACTACTGTGTTGGTGGCTAGATGTGGCCACCAGGAATGCATAATTAAATGAATGTAAGTAAAAATTCTAATGGTTGAGTTGTTTAGAAGTCATACTACTGAAATGATAAGTTCTGGATGGAAAAGGAAAAAGAAAACCATAAAACGTTAATGATGAAAAACTTACTGCAGAGACTTGGAAAGTAATAGTGCATTGTACCATACTTGCTAATGTGCTTAGAGTTTAATACCGAGTTAGTGTCATAGTTAATATTACTTGAAATGAATTCTTATATTCCACTGCTTAAGATGATGGTAAGTTATTATTGGACCCCAGCCTAAACTAGTGTGCATGGAAATCCATGCACTATCTACCAAGAAGACAATTGCTTTGTACTCTTTACTCAGCTGACCATTTCCAAAGACCAAAAGAAATAAAAGTTTTTTAAGAAGAAAAGTATTAAGTTTTCCATGGTTCTTTCATAAATGGAAACATTTTTAATGCATAAAACGGCATTTAAAATGCTTTCTTCTCAAAATATTTTACTGCATTTTAAGTCCAGTGAATATATGCATGAGAATGCAACATAATATCTCCTGTATCTGATTAATAAATTAGTTTCTCAATTCCATTTCAGTGATTTTTCTGGCATATTAAATGTACATCATTTCCTAACTCAATGCATCAATATTTCCCACAAAATATTCAAAAATATTTGCAAAAGTTATTTTGCATTTGAAAACATATTTGACAGCATGTGACTCAGAGGAGAATAGCTCTGAGTCAACGATATTTTTATTGTCGCTTTTATTTTAAATAGCATTTAGCAGCTGATATAACTTGGTCATTTTCTTCCCACTTGTTTTTTAATCAAAATTTAAAGTAAAAGTGAAAAACCATACTTTGCTAGCGAACTTATTAAAATTAGTAAGGTGGGAAAGTACTTAAGATGTAAGAAAAACAATAAAACAGAAGTTTGAGTGAATCGGGGTTTTATCAGTGAATAACTTGAATGAACTGGGCAAGAGAAAAATGGCAAGACCTTTGTTTCGACTGTGAGAATGTCAGAGATTTGGAGGAGAGGGGAAGCTGCAGTCAAAAAGATACAGTAGGGACACATATAGAAATCTTCACTCTCATGAACTTAACTAGCTTCAAATTAAGGAAACTCTTGATATTTGACTTTTATATAATCATGAGATGGAAATCCAGAAGTCCATCTCTAATGATAGGCAAATGAAGTCGTAGGCTGGTAAAACAAATAGATATCATTCCAGGGCCAAAATTTGGTACCTGATATTAATGAAAGCATTACCCTTGGAACAAGGATGCATACACTATTTGCTATGTATTTGTAACCACATGTAAAATTATCAGTCATTTTGCCCAATGTATATTTCCAGAAAAGAATAATTTCTCCCTTGTCCAGACTAGATTTTTTAAAATTCATTTTTCAAAGCACAGACTGGTAGGTAAGAATACTTTAAATATTAGTTGTTCAAATTTAAACTTAACAGACAAACATGCAAACACCTATACAATAAATAAGTTGCCCAAAACAGCAATATGTAAAGTATCATATGGTTTTAATGCCCCATACAAATAGATAAAAAATAGGGATTTCTACACTTTTGTTGGTATTAAGCAGAAGAATTAGTGTCTGTTTGAGTCATTACAATATGTAAGAATGTCTTTATTCAAGAATCAGAGTTAAAGGAGTTATTATGAAAAATTCATCTAAGTTTTTCATAGAATATAGTACAGTCAAAATTCTATCTTCCTTAGAAAAGCATCTATGTTAAATACCAATTCTAAGTGGAAAAAATGACAGGGTAACCTTCAAAAATTTAGTTGTGGAAGGTTAAAAGCAATTGCTGCTGTTAGGCACATAGAGAATTTGGTGAAAACTGCTCGTTTCCACTTTGCAGTGTCCACTGGTCAGACCCTCTCTCAGTACCCAGCAAGTAACTCTCAGCTGTCACAGAACTGAAACTCACCTACGGTAGCAGCATTTCCACACATGGCCCATTATTTCAGTTACTTTATGCCCCTCTCACAGGCACTCCCAAAATACAAAGAACTGAAGGACTGACGACAACATCTGCCATGGTTTGACACCCCACCCTTCCTCACCTCCTAAACAAACAAAGCAAAGGTCTTATTCTCTACTAGTAATGGATATCACAGAATTTTGAGCTGGAATGTACCAGACAGATTATGTAATTCAACCTCCTCATTTCAAATTTCAGGCAAGTTAAAGGCCAAGGAAGTTAAATGACTCACCCAAGGCAGAGTTTAAAACCCAAGTCTCCTAATTCTCAGCATAGTGTTCTGAAAGTTATAATATGCATTCACTGGCCAATTTATTTATACTGTACATAGAAGCCTGATTCAATTCACATGAAAATCCTCTTATCTCTTAAAAATTAATAGTTGTTAAAGTCAATTCAGAACACTTTAATTTGCTGCAGAGAACAAAATATAATAAAATGTCTTTGAAATGTCTAATTAGTTCTAGTATGCTTCTCGATATACTCAAACCATATGGAACTTTTGTTGCTACTTTGGGGATCTACATTACATGAAGGAGAGGGAGAGGGGGAGAGAGAGAGAGAGAGAGAGAGAGAGGGGGAGAGAGAGAGAGAGAGAGAGAGAGAGAGAGAGAGTGTGTGTGTGTGTGTGTGTGTGTGTGTGTTCACACGTGCCTCACAGGTATGAAATATAAACCACACTCTCCAAATCAACCCTCGTTTATGTCAAAGTAAAGGTAGATACGTGAGGTGGATGCATTTTTTGCATCCACCTTATTTAACAAAGATCTATATGGGGAAATAGAGTAAACCATCTCTCTTTTTCTCTTTCCAGACACACAACTCAGGTGTCCTCACATTACGGGGTTTTAAAAGTCCTTAAAATACGAAAGACATCATTACCAAGAAAGAGAAAATTTGTCTGCAATTCACAGAAATTAAAAGGTAACACCTAAACTGTGAACTCTCTGAATTCAAACAGTGACACTTGTTTGAGTTCCTCAAATCATATAATTGGTCTGAGACCATTTGACATTTTTAATGATCAATGACATTTTGACCATTTAACTTTAGAATATGCCAAAATGTGACTTTATTCATTTAGTATGTTCTACTGGAGTACCCTACAAAACTTTTGCAAAGGAAAAAACACAAAGACAGTAAAGATGTATTTTAAAATGCATTGAAATACATAGCACTTAAAATTTGTATTACATTAATATTTTCAAATAAAATAATTTTGTACTTTAATATTCTAAGTATATGATATTTTAATCACTAATCTACAAGCAAATTATTAACACATTACATAATTTTCATATTCTGGAATGAGGGAATAGCCAATTGTGAGAAATTGGAATAACTGATGAAGAAAACACAAATAACCAAGAAAAAGCATATGGTAACAGCTGGTAAAAAAGCTCAACTCAGTGGTCAATGGACAGCTTTGTTAGCAACCCAGTAACTCTAACTGAGAGCCCTCACCCATCAGAACATATACTACAACCCAGTATTTCCTCAAAATATGAACTAAAAGAATACTAGTTCCTTCAAATGGTTATTAGTATAACTAAAAAGGGTTCCATGGCCAAAAATGTTTGGGAGACACTGAAAAAATTCAATGAAACAGATTTCTCTCTATTATTTTTTCAGAATTTTTAATTTTCCCATGTGTACCGTTAATCTCCAAAATAAATATATAGTAAATATATACAGTTGATTTAAACAACTAGACTTTCTCTGTTCTAATACTTTAAGTGATGACCCTGAATGTATATGGTATTTAATGTTTAAAGATAAATTAGACAATTTATTAAAAGCTACAAGCACCTTTCCCATTTGTGGAATTCCTTATCAGTATTCACATATACAGCAGTATCAGGGACATGGATATACAGTTCTGGAACCACCAACAGTACTGCCAACCACCAGTATCTCCCCTTTAAAACCACAACTTACCCAGCCTGTCACCACAGCCAATGACATGACAGAAAACCACGAGCATAGGACAAATTTGGGGCTTACAGGAACGACTGACATTGCCATTTGACCCACAGTCACATTTCCTCTCTTAAAAATGAGGCTGGGTCATAGGATTATTGCTCAGGTTGGAAAATAGTCAAGGGAAAATTGCAATGGGACTGCAATCAGGAGAGCAATTGATTAATAATGAATTACGTAAGTGTGAAACTAACCTTTTCGTTATCATAAATCTCCAGGCACCGAGCAATTTCATTTTAACGTTTTAGAACTTTTCCACTGTTCATTCTCTTCCTGCCTGGAAAATCCTTCTCCTATCCCCTTTCACTACCCGAAAATCCCAATCCCGCTGCTTCCCGATCACCACGTTCCATCTCTTGAGTCAGTAACTCAACTAACTCAATCTTCTGTTCTTTTCTCAAATATCACTTCTTCTGATAACCCTTCTGAATCATCTCTATAATATTTCCCTTATAATAGCACTTGCATCATTTCTAATTATATATTATTTGCAAGGATATTTGTTAAATAGCTACCTTATCCATTAGACTGTAAACTCCAAGAAAGCAAGGAACTCTATTTTGTCCACCAACACTCAGAACAAGGAGGCCCTTCCTACATGTTTGTCAACTGCATTGAATGGACAAAGGTAGGACTAAATGAATGAATTCAGCAAATATTTATTTAGTATTTACAACACACCACCATCAATAAACAGAAAAATTGTCCCTCTCTCCACCAAGAGATCCAACCAACAAGCTGAACTAAGTATCCTTTGATGCAATGCGAAGATGGGCTTCAGAGTTTGCACCCCTCACTAGGGTGTCATTCAGAAATGCACGTATCATAAGCCTCAGAAACTTCAGTATAATTACCCTTGAGGAGCAGCTGTCCTAAATCTGAAGTCTCAATCAGGAATTCTGCAAGTCAAGTGTTTGTCTGGGTTCTAAATAGCACTGATTTTCTACGCTCTTCCTGCAAAGATTTGTGATATCCGTTGCCCTTGGACAGGAAGTTCAAATTTGGTTCTAACCACTTAAAATAATCAACTTAGGTAAAACCTTTGAAACTAGAATATTATGACCAAAATTAGCCTGGAATATGTGCGTGTGTGCACATACACAGGCGTGTATAGATGTGTATGTGATATATGGGGTGTGTGTGTGTGTGTATATATATATAACCAATATTAATGTAGTAAGTGCAGCTTAAAAGTGAAAACAGGTAATGAATTTCTCTATAACACGGTAGCAAAAGGCGACATGAAAAATATGATATGGTGATTCTTCCGAAAGTTGATACTTTGGCTCTCTATAATTCTGCATGTTCTGTGTGGAATAAATCAAATCAATCAGAGGCTTAGTTTAAATATGTGTTTTCCTTCTGCAGGAAAAAATAAAAACATTTACATCACTCTTTTAACCACGTATTTGCCTGATTAAGACCCGTAACTGTGCTTTCTACCTCCACCTTGAAATATTTCTAGGAAATGATATTTTTTGATACCCAAACACCTTTTCAAATTACACCTCACAAGCAACTCTCTTAATGCACTTTTAAATTGCTGTAATCTCAGAGTCTTGCTTACTTGAGGCTTATAATATATTGTCTTCAAGGTTCAGTGTTCTTTCATATAACACTGGCAGCATCTATAGCATCAGCAATTCTGTAATTTTTTTCCTTTGTTTCTTCACAAATTCTAGCTACTCCTTCAAAAAGCTGACTGCTTTATTTGGATTTGGCCTGTTTTTACTAGTCCTTCTTAATACCTACATCTTTTTAGAAAACTCAGTTGATATTATTTTGAAAGCAGATGCTTCCAGTTAAAGTACTTGTAATCACCCTATGCAGTGATTATTAACCAAGACTTACGTTCTGTCTGATCACCTCATTTACAATGGCTTTGGAAGTTCAGATTGAAATGAAGCTCAAAAAGCAAATTTATCTCTAATAATACTTTTAATTCAATAACTTAATTCTTAAAGTGATATACTCACCTCCCTCGCCTCTCTCTTGTTCTTTCTTTTGCTCTTTCTATAGAATATCAGGAGAGGCCCTTCAAACAAAAGCATAAGCTGAATACCACAATTAACTAGCCAAGCGCTGAAGTGCTAACCTTTGGGTGTTAGCAATAATCTAAATGTTAAATTGCTTTCCAACTGAACCAAAAGACAGGAGTATAGAGTTTGTTAATGCAAAAAAAAAAAGGAATATTGCTCTGGTAGATGTTTCCTATAAGTTAAAAAAATCAGCAAGAAGGTTTCCTAAGTTCTTCAAATTTATTTCACTGGAATATAGGTGTTGTGATAAAGCTAATTTTTGTCAAAGTTACAGAAATCTAAGCCCAAACTTTTCCTATGAGAAAACAAAAGGAGACCCCTAGCTATGGAAGAGAGTCTAACCTGGAGATACGGATTTCAAAGCTTTGCACACATATCCCTCACAAATCTATATAAGTGAAGCTTTGCGCTGCGATAGTATAATGCTGCTTCAGGGTTGAAATGGAAATCTAAGTTTCTGATTTGCAACTGTCTGAAACTTCTGGATCTTCAATAAAAGCTGTGTTAATAACTGTTTGAATGTAAGAACTCTTTTGACATTGCATCATTTATTTCTAGTGGGTCTTATTTATATTTTTTTCTTAAGAAATAGGAGTCTCGTGGTGTTGCAGTTATCAATAGACATAATCCTTTTGGAAGTATTTCCCAAGAGGAAAAAATATCTGTAATTAACAGTAATTAAGCTCTATAAAAGAAAAATATCTTATTGAGATATGTATGCCTTACCTCTCTCTATATAAAAAAAGCATTCTTTATTCAGATAAATGTAATATTTTTTAGAAAATGGTTTCTAATTGAGATTTAAATTTGTCACTTTCTAAAAGTGCAAGGTTAAGAAAAGTATTACATGAAAGTGAAATTTATACTTCTACTTTACATGGATTATTTTATTTTAAACACGCTTCCATAAATAGTGTACAGCTTCAGCGAACAGTACATTCTTCAAATTTTTCTCTCAGCTATTAAACACTAATTTCTAACGGCTAAAATACAGAACTAAAGGTACAATTGCACCCTCTACTGTTCACATTTTCTATTCCATATGAGCAGAGCACTGTATATGTTTAACATATTCATTATAAAAGTAAATCATATTGTCAGGTAAATCACATTGGCTTCCTTTGACATTAATTAGCAGACCCTCAAATAAGCTCTATTTGTTAGAATTTCTTTACTAATACAAATGGAAACTTGACATTTATACAGTTACTGGAACTAAACTAATTTAGAAAATAATGACTCTTAGCAAGACACTTGAAATGTGAAGTATTCATTAACTTCCTGACAATAAATGGCAATGTTGATCACCTTTTAACATTAGTCTTAACAAGGAAAAATATCGTCATAAGAGCCAACAATTGGCACACTCTTAACAGTATATAAAGTGTACCCAATTTTTTTCAAGTTAGAATTTAAATAAATATTAATGTTTCTCTAAAAGTGCACATTGACATTCTAAAATATTAGTTTTGAGACCCTCCTATCAAAATTATCAAAATTTAAAATACTACCATGAATCAAAATTAATAGCCTATTTGTTCTGTTCTTTTAAACCTTTCATGTTTCAATTAGATACTAGTTGTCTGATATTTATTAAAAGCTTTTATCAACTCTTCTTCTAGTGATAAAGAATTAGCTTGTTGCTGACCAACCCTCCCACCAAGAATAACTACAAAAGCTGGGCAAAAAAAAAGAAAATGTTTAAGGCACTGGAAAATTTCCAAGCAGTAAGGAATTGAAGGGCTAATATCTCAGAGGAAAAAAGTGCTCAAGCCAACATTCATTGGTAAATTGGTAAATTTCGAGGCATTTACCAATTGCAAAACACTCCTAAGAAGATAAATAATAGTACAGATGAGAAGCTGAGGCTAAGAAGTCCAACAAAGGTTCTAAAAGTCTCATGGAGCTGAAGGGACAAAAACTGGAGTCCAAGCCCAACCATTTCAAAACCATAAGGCTAAATCTTAACTGACTCATCAAGATGGAAACTCATCTTCAAATCTTCTCAGTCCATAACTGGACTAAGGTGACATGCCCCTCATCAGCCTGCCTGTCAAGAGCAAAAGTAAATCATCACTGGAGGAAGATCACATCACCCAGAACCTCAAATTATCTCTATGATTTTTTTTTTTTTTTTTTGCGGTACGCGGGCCTCTCACTGTTGTGGCCTCTCCCGTTGTGGAGCACAGGCTCCGGACGCGCAGGCTCAGCGGCCATGGCTCATGGGCCCAGCCGCTCCGCAGCATGTGGGATCTTCCCTGAACAGGGCATGAACCCGTGTCCCCTGCATCAGCAGGCGGACTCTCAACCACTGCGCCACCAGGGAAGCCCTATCTCTATGATTTTTCATGTACAATATCCAGAATTCAATCAAAAACAGCTTGGTATACAGAGACAATACCACATAACCTAAAGCTATGAAAAAAACAAAAGCAGACTGATGGGAGATCCTGGTGTTGGAATTATCTGATATGGACTTTGAAATAATTGTGATAAATATGCCTTAGAAATATGACGGAAATGTTGGTAACTTTAACAGAAAACTGAAAACTATGAAAGAAATTTTAGAACTGAAAAAAAGAGTAACTAAATTTTCATAATTCTGCACTAACATTTAACAACAGGAGTCAGAATTAGTAAATAAGAAGAAAAGTCCAAAGAAAATAGCTAGATTAAATAGAGAAAATGAATAAAATACAGAAAAAAATGATATGAGATGCAGGGGCATAGGGAAAAGGTCTAATCTATATATAATAAGAGTCCCAAAAAGAGAGGAAAGAGAGAATAGGGCAGAAGCAATATTTGAAGAAATAATGGCTATGAATTTTCCAAAACTGATTAAAGCTATATCAAGCCATGATGTTAAGAGGCACAGTAAACCACCAGCATAATAAACACAAAGAGACACACAAACACACACACCTCTAGATATATCATTGTAAAACTACTTATAATCATAATAAAATAATAAAGAGAAAACTCTTAAGAGCAGACAGAGAAAAATACTCATCCCATGCAAAGGAACAACAATAAGATGACAGTTGATTTTTCCATTGAAACAATGAAAGCCTCAGGGCAATGGAATGGTAGTCACCAGGGGTTAGAAGAAAACAAAACTGCCAACCTAGAATTTTATACTTGACAAAAGTATCTTTTGAAAATAAAAGCAAGTAAATACATTGTCAGAGAAACAAAAACCAGAGAATTTGTCACCAACACATTCACACTAAAGATGACACTAAAAAACATTCTTCAGGAAGAAAGAAAATAAAATCAGATGAAATTAGATGAAAGCATGAAGATAGAAGGAAAAAATAAGTATAAGAATAAATATGTTAAATCTATACGAATGATTACTGTACAAAACAATAATAACATCTGACAACAATAATATGAGAGATAGGAGACCAATAGAGTTAACAGTGTTGTTAGGTCATCGTACTGCCTGAGAAGTAATAAAAGCATTAATTTAACTTTAATTTTGCTAGTTCAAGGATGCATTGCATGTTGTAATTTATAGAGTAACTACTAAAAGAAATAAAATGCATAAATGAAATATTGATGATAGAAAACAGAATAATAAAAATAATTTATTAATTCAAGTATAGGCAAAAAAGAGAGAAAAACTTAAATAGAAAAGGAAACACAGTAGAACACAAATAGATTTAAGTTAAAATGTACCAGTTACTAAACTAATGTAAACATTAAATACTCCAAATACGAGACAGACTGTTTGCATGAACTTAAAAATAAAACAAGTATATACACATTACAAGAAACAATTTTTATATAGGAAAACAGAATGGTTTAGAGTAAAAAAGGTGTACAAACTAAACACAAACTGAAAAAAAAGCTGATGTAGCCCTATTAATACCAAAGAAAATTTTAAGAAAATAAGTATTACTAGAGATAAAGAGGAACATGTCACAATAATAAAAGGATTGATTTATCATGAAGGAACTATAATTCTAAATTTATATGCACTTAATAACAGCCTCAAAACATGTGAAGTAAAAATTCCTAGTGCTAAGAGGAGATATACACAAATTCTCAATCCTATTAGATGATTTCAACTTATTGCTCTCAATAACTGATAGAAAAGGAGATAGAAAATTAATCAGGATATAGATAATTTGAACAATATATTTAAAGAAAATTAATCAGGATATAGATGATTTGAACAACATATTTAACAAACTTAATTGCAATACGTAGAACACTCACTCCAAAATTACAGAACACATTATTTTCTAGTGCATAAGCAATTTTTATTAAAATTGACCATATTCCAGGCCATAAAACAAGTTTCAACAAACTTCAAAGGACTGAAATCATGTACTCTTATTGTAGTGGAATTCAGGTAGAAATCAAAAACAATAATTGTCTCAGATACAGAAAAGGATTTGATAAAATTCAATATCCATTTATGATTTTTAAATAATCTTGCAAAGTTTGACAAAGAAGGGTACTTATCTGATGGAGGATATCTACCAGAAAAATCTACAAGAAACTTCATCATATACTGGTGAAATATTGAAAGAGTTCCCCCTCACATCACAAAAAGAAATGATGCCCATTATCAGTCCTCTTATTCAACATCATAAACGAGGTCCTGGCCACTGAAGTAAGGTAAGGAAGAGTAATAAAATGCATAAAGATTAGGAAAGAATATTACATACTCAAGTACGTAGAATTCCAGACAAATAGAATAAGTGACTTTAGCAAGGTCAGTGTATAAAAAGTTAATGTTAGGGCTTCCCTGGTGGCACAGTGGTTGAGGGTCCTCCTGCCAATGCAGGGGATGCGGGTCCGTGCCCCGGTCCAGGAGGGTCCCACTTGCCGCGGAGCGGCTGGGCCCGTGAGCCATGGCCGCTGGGCCTGTGCTCCGCAACGGGAGAGGCCGCAACGGTGAGAGGCCCGCGTACCACCCAAAAAAAAAAAAAAAAAGTTAATGTTAAAAATTAATAATATTTTTCTATACCAGCAATAAGCAAAGAAACATTTTTTCAAAATGATACCATTTTTAATATCTGCAAAATACAACATATATCTAGGAATGCAATTAATGAAATATTTAAATGATTTCTACACACAATTCAACAAATTATTGAGAGAAAATTAAAGAAGGAATAAATAAATGGAAAGTTATGCCATGTTCCTAAATTAGAAGACTCAAAATTGTAAAAGTGTCAATTCTCTCTAGGTAGATTCAAAGTTTCAGTTCAATCTCAAAATTTTAACTTTTTCTGTGGAAACTCCCAAATTTATAAGGAATTACATAACAATAAGAACAGCAAAGAGTATTGAAAAAGAACAAATTTGGAGGACATACACTACTGCATATCAAGAGTTACTATAAAGCCACATAATTGAGAGTGTGGTAGTGGTGCAGAGATAAACAAATGGTTCAACAGACTAGGATATAGAGTCCTGAAATAAACCTACGTATTTTTGCCATTTGATTTACAACAAATGTGTCATTACACAAATGATAGTCTTTTCAATAAATAGAGTTGTATTAATCAACTATCCATATGAAAAAAATGAATCTTGTACCCTTCCTGATACCACACACAGTAATTCAATTCCAGGTGGTTTGTAGATCTAAATGTGAAAGATAAAATACAAAGCTTCTAAAAGATAACATAGAAAAGCATATTCATCAACTTAGACTAGGAGAGGATGTCTTAAGATGCAAAAAGCGCTTACCACAAGGAAAAAATTTCATGAAATGAACCATATTAAAACTAGGCAATTCTTTTGACCAAAAGACACCATTAAGGTGGATACATGTCATTATACATTTGTCAAAACCCACAGAATGCACAACGCCAAGAATGAACTCTAATGTAAATTATGGACTTTGGGTGATAATGATGTGTCAGTGTAGGCTCATCAGTTGTAACAAATGCACTACTCTGGTGCAGGATTTTGATAGTAGGGGAGGCTGTGTAAATGTGAGGGCAAGGGGTGTATAGGAAATCTCTGTACCTTCCACTCAATTTTGCTGTGAACCTAAAAGTGCTCTAAAAAATAAATTTTATTTTAAAAATAAGACACTATTAAGAGAGTTAAAAGGCAAACTACAAAATAGGAAAAGATATCTGCAAAATATATTTAATCAGCAAAAAGTTTATACTCAGACTACCTCTGGAATTCCTAAAATTCAGAAGACAGATAATCCCATAGAGAAATTGGCAAAAAAACTTGAAAATTTCAAGTATTTTGACAAAATAGGTTATCCAAATAGCGAATAAACATATGAAAAATTGCTCAATTTCATTAATTCACAGGGAAATGTAAATTAAATTCAATGAGGTATCACTACATACCTACCCAAATGGCTAAAATTGAAAAAAAAAATCACAACAAATGTTAGAGAGTTTGTAAAATAATGAAAAGTCTCATGCACTACCACTGAGAGTATAAATCGGTTATAGCCACCAGGGAAAACTGTAGCAATTTCTACCTAAACTGAACATATGGCTATCCCTTTATCTAGAAATGCCAATCTTAGGGATATACCAAGAAAAATAGGTACATGTTATCACCAAATGATGTGCACAAGAATATTTGTGAAAACATTATTTATAATATACCAAAACTGACAACACAAATGTTCAACGTTAGAATATATTTTGCATTTATATAAAAAAATATAGAAGACAGTAAAAATAAGTGAGCATTGCTACAGGCAACAACAGAAATAAAACTCATGAGCAATATTCAGCAAAACAGGGAAGACATAAAATGATATACATTGTATAGTTTCTTTTTAAAAAATTCAAAACTGGGCGAAACAAATTTATGGTGAAGATAATGGTTACTTTGCGGGCAGAAATCAGGGGTCATGACCAGGAAATGGTATAAGGAAGGCTTCCGAGGTGCTGGGAAAGTTCTCTTTCTTGATCTGAGTAGTGGTTATACTAGTGGGAGTACAGATAACTCACATAAGTCATAAGTTTATAGTTAAACTTATGACCTATGCACTTTTCTCTGTGTTATAACTTATTAAGAAAGCTAAGACAAAAGACTTATTTAGTTCATGAAGATCAACAGTTGGCAAAGAATTATTGAATATTATTTCAGACACCTACAAAGTTCAAGGAACTGTCTTAGGTGATCAAAGATTCCAAGTCCATTCCACTATCAAATATTTATATTGTACAATCAACTGCTATATTTCGGACAAAAAATGAACATCCTACCCTCAAAAAGACAGATTACAGGATTATCTACGTAAACTGACAAAGGAAGAGCAGAGCAGTGACATGATCCAAGTTATGTCTTTGGAAAATTAATCCAAGGGTGTGGTGTTGAATGAATTGAAGATTGAAAAGACGGGTCAAGGATGCTGCTTAGGAAGCTGCTGCGACACTAAAGGTCCATCACGATATGGGCCTGAGGATGGAGAAGAGAAGACACGCCAACAGTAACTGTCGAAAATCTTTCATTCCTTAACATCAGCGTTAATTGCTCCTGTAATCTGCAAGTTTCCCCAAGTAATCATTTTTAAACTGTTGTATGTGTGAACTCTAAACAGAGATCAAACACCTGTGTAACCAGGCGCAATTTATTAAGAAAGTTAACTCTTTTTATTGAGAAGCATTTCTGAGCATACTCAATCTTTACAGAGCCAGGGCTCCCTTCTAGAAGGTGCTCTCCCTACAATCTCACTAAACACAAACACCACGCCTACCCCTGGCTGGAGAATAAGTGAATATTATTTAAGAGCTATTGGCACCCTATATACATAATTCCATTCAATCTTTAAAGTGCTTTCATGACAAATACTGCCCCTTCACATCCACACAGGCCTCAGTGCCCAAAGCTCCACGTAATTCCTTTTATTCCTCAATAAACTATTCGAGGCCAGCGAAGTCACAGGTTCTAGTTATCTGATGCGTGACTTAGTTCGCTCAGTCTTCCCATCCCATCACTTTTTGAGGAGAGGACTTTTACTTGACCAAGAGTTGGCCTTTATGTGATGCAGAATGAAGAGGAAAGGAACAGGAGACACAGGAGCTTGGGATAATGGTGGAATTTTCACTAAGATATGGGATGGAGTGCAGGGAACAGCAGATGTAGGTAAACCAAGGGGAAGAAAAAATGGGATAAGTACCTCCTTTGGGATGTTTAAAAAATCCAAAGTTCTTTTAACTAACTTTTGCTTGTTGACCTATTCATTGACCCTGCACTGGATCAAGTGAATTCTGGTTTTATAAGATTACAGTGAATACAATAACCTAAAGCAATTACAATGATACATGAAAGCAATTTAGATGCTTTCTTAATAGAGAACCTCAGCTGCATTTCAAATCAACCAACGAAAGGAGGTGGCCACTCTGATTTCTCCAACCCCGATTTTGAATGGCAATTTGGGCAGGAACCATAGAAGTAGTTAGAAGGACTCTAAGAAGAGCAAACCAATCCCCAACATTGAGCACTGATGAAGCTTCACATGGATATCGAGTGCCACTTCTGAGAGCCTCCTAAATTAGAAAAGGGGACAAACAAAGCATTCCATTCGTGCAGCTCTTGGTAGGTACGTATATTACAGTCTTCAAACCCAGGTTATACTCAGTGATACAAGGGGAAATTGAAGGAAGGAGATCATGAACAATTAATATAAAGAATCATTCTTTATATTATTATAATATCTGACATTTATTGAATGCTTATTATTATACTACCTTATACTTATGAGTATGAGGTACTGTGTTAAATACTCTTCATAGATATCTCAAGCCTCACATATTTGAGTTTGGTATTTGTGTTATTATCCCCATTTTAAAGGTGAAAAAAACTGAGAATGATTAGCACTTGTGACTTGTCAAAAGCTATACGGCTAGTAAATACAAGAGCTCGGCTTTAAACTCGCAAACCCCTGACTCCAGAGCCACAGTTTTCAGCTATGCTATGATGCTCCAGCAATTGTAATAATGATGATAATAACGAAACTTTGTTAATATCTACTCTGTGCACATCTAGATATGGCCCATCACTGAAACCCAGGCTTTGGCTTTGTTACAGCATCGTCTTCTCAGGATGTGACTTCCACAAAAGGTTATAACAACATTCACCATAATGTAGACTGAGCTTCGTTCTTAAAGGTACAAGAGGCCTCCCTCAGAGTTCCGGAGCCAACTTTCTTGGAGGGCACCTACCTCATGACGTGCATCAACTAATGAAGCTAATTATATAACTACATAGCCCCATCCTCTCTACCAACAGTGAATTTGTAGTCTAAGTGTTGAATTTAGAGAAAGTTCAAAAAATTAAATTTTCAGGAACTTGTTTCATACTTTATTCTTCCACAGAAGAAAATGTTTAAATTATCTTTGCTAGCTTTGTGACTCTTCTGACACCTTCTATGTGACTGCATTTTAAAAACAGAATAGGAACACATTTCTCAGAGCTAGACTTCTTCATGGACTGTTTCCCCCCTATGAAATTTTAGTGGAGAAATGAAGGCGTGTATATGTGTGGTTTAGTTCAAGATGAGGCTTAGTTCAGGATGAGAACGCTTCTCAAAACCAGGACTTATGATCAAAAGTTAAAGCTCAAAGGGGCAAGGTAAGATTTTTTTAAAAGAGGAACTTTTAAAAAAATGACTGTTTCATAAATATTCTTCTGCTAAAAAGTGTTTAAACTTGGTTACATCATTTTTACTGTACTTAGCTTTGGAAACTAAGTTGGACCCAACATAAAACAGTACACTAAAGAAGCAGTTATAAATACTTCATTTCACCAAGAGGTTGAGGAGAATCAGGCTGCCAATACACAAACCCACAAACCACCAACTTTTCCAAACTTCAGTTCCATGATGTCTCAATATATTGAAACACACAAAGAATTGACATGAACTAGTAAACACCGCGTGCTGTGTGGTCCTCCAGTTACAAAACTTAAACTACTATCTTAGAGTTAAATCTTTTCTATAAATTACTCAGATTTTAAACCAAGATCTTTAACTTTTATTTTTTTAAAAACGAAATATACTTTTTAATATACCTTGTGAAGAGTAAAATCTAGTCACGAAGATACTAAATGAAAAGAAGGCTCCTATATAAACATACTGGCAACTATTGGGAGGGGGATTTACTTCAGAAAGCTAAGGACATGTACTTCTGAAGATGGGAAAGGTCCATGATACCACAGAAATGACGTTCCTAGTAACAAGGACAATTAAAAAGTGCCAGCCACACAGATCCCACATGCCTCCAATTTGCCAGGACAAAGCCACTTTCAAAAAGCCTGGTTTGTAGTCATATTATGTGTCTCCAGTGTTTTTATTTGGAGAGTATATCCCAGCATATACCAACTATTACATGGGCATAATAATTACTGCTTGAAATTAGGAGGTGGGGTGGGGTAGAAATCATTAACATAAAAATAACTACATTTTAATGATTTTAAATACCATCTACTAGTTATTATAAAAAGTTTTTAAAGGCCTGTCAATCTGATGGTCCAAACCTTTTATCTACCCAATTTCAGGCAAAATGGTAAAAGCACTGTGAAAAATTAACTTGTTTGATAATAAATCTCTTCTCACAAGGAAAAAAGCTCTAAATTGAAAATAGAAATATTATTGATTAAGCATTCAATAGAACTGATTTCAGTTTAAAAAATGATCTCTAATAACCATTTATTTTCTATCATTTGGGTTGCCGTTAATTCTTTACACTTAAACACAGCTGTATGTTTACTAAATGGAAACCAACATGGAATACGGAGTAGGGTTATAAGGCTAGGTGAAAATAAAACCAATTGGCACATTTTGCATTCTAAATAAATTTTCTACATTCAGTATTTAATTTGGGAAACTTTCTTCTGAAAGCTTCTGAGTAAAGAAAATGGCAAAAAAGAATTTGTGCACATCTGTTTATGTATTCAGGAAAAGAATATTCAAGCTGGGCATTAGTCCATGGGAAAGCCTGCACAACATAATCCAGCCCACCAAACACACTGCTCGTTTATTAATAAGAAAATTCCAGGTTAGATTCTTGCCAAGAGATGTTTTCTTTTCCAAAAATTATCTCTGGCTATATTTTATATTTGATTTACTTCCCTCGGTACATAAAAGAAATAAAAGAACTATTGTCCAATATTAGTGGTTGGAATCTATCTGAACTCTGGTGAAAGAAATATAAATCTATTCACTGAAACTGTTTTGAGAAATAATATAATTTATAAAATGTGCTGATTGCCTTTTATTTTTATTGTGTTATAAAATCCATAGTGATTTTGTTACAAACCATGTGTCCAAAACATCCTTCAAATGAGTATAATTCAATAAATCCTATGTCTTATCTTTATTACCAATAATAGGAACTCAAATTTCAGGTAGTTATTTTTATTTATTAAGATATTTTCACATCAGCTAAAATGGGTTAATTAGAGTTATTACTTATTTGTGGTGTTATCATCCTAGACTGATTTCTCTTAGGCCTTAGAAATATGCTATTGAAGGTTTATATGTAAAAGCCTTAAAAAGTGCAACTTCGCAATGTGAGTTAATGATACTTACTCTTCATGCAAGATGTCAAGGGGTAATAACAGGTCAATGTATTCTGAGGAATTACAAAAGAAGTAGACTCTTAGTTTATTTAGAATAGAAGGTCTGGACAATGAACCTAAAGCCCCACAAAAAAAACCCATAAACAGTGTTTTTAAGTAGAGGCCAGTTATAGCTGAACAAGAAAATGCTTATGTGTTAACAGATCTGTTGCAATCACAGGATCAGGTAGGACTTACTTTGAGATGGTAGAAGAGAAAAGATTTGGGGATGAAAACAAATCTGACTGACAAATAGCAAAGTGGGGAATACATTTAAAATGAAGTAATGGAATATTCTTCGTTTTAAATAATACTTCATTTTAAATAATAATACTTCATTTTAACATAATGGAATATGTTACGAGTTTGCAATGCTGTTAGGAGAGAACACGTACAAGACTATAAACATTTTTTACCCTTTTGGGATGGAGAATAAATAATTTGTAGAAAAAGTAAGAGCATTTGAGTTGGGGGAACCAAGTGGCAGAGGATCTCCCATGACCTGAATTTAATGACAGGTAAGGAAACTGGAGGTTTCCACATATTTTCATAAATGGAAATGATATGCTTAACTGAGCTCAAATTTTTAAAGACTACAATATGTTACCATGTGTTCAACCTACAATACCCATGCCAGGCATATGAGTATTTCTGAATTTTATTTTAATATAAATAAAGCAAGAATTATATTATTTTAAAAATAAAATGTTAAGCATATTGAAATGGACAATACACAAAAATCTATGCCAATTATAATCAGTAATTATCCTGTTTACTGGGCATTAAACACTGTGAAAGGTGTCACTGATTGGTAAAATGAATAACAGAGAAGATACGGCTTTTTTGTTATTATCAGCAATAGCAGCAACAAAACCAGACACTTATATACAGTGGTTTAGAGTTTGAAAGTTAAATCAAACTAGTAGGTAACCATCTAGAAACTCAGTATTTACATTAAGTAAGACAAAGATATGCAGGAGCCAAGTGTAAATAAATGAGCATCATTCTCAGAGAAGCAAGGGAATGACAAAGGGAGAAAAATAGAGAGAATGATTCTCCAGAATTAGTCACTGTTCTAAGCCCAGTGGCTTAGAATTTGGGATTGTCTGTTACCACACCCTAGCCTAGCCTTAGTGACTGATACGCAGGGCGTGATTAACACCATCGCAAACTTGTTAAAAAAAAAAAAAAGCCACTACATTCTCCCCCATTAGTTTTGACATTTTTTCTCAGTTCAGTCACCCCCTAAAAAGTTGCACACATACTAATAAAGTAAATTAATTATCACTTTTGGCCATGTGTCTAGTGGAAATTATCACTCTCCTTTGGCAAGCACTGATTTAATGGATGACATGTCTAATTGAATACCCATGTTTTTAGCACCTTGAACAAAATACTAGTAGATCCCAGCTAAAGTAAAAGAAAGGGACCTTTTCCAGAGAAGGAGCCACGTGAAGTTCAATACCCTTTGGGACAGTGGGTGTGGTTACATCATTGATTTGAAGCTCAAATCATAGGAACCAAGATTTATTTAAAACACTGAGACACCGAAAAAGAATTAGGGAAAGAAAAGTAGCCTGCAAGATGGAAAACAGTGCTCTAGGGGTGGGATTTGGGGTAGTTTTTTTTATTGTCAGCCTCTTTGTATAACAGACACAAATTTAGAAGGAAGATATAATTCAGCAATTGAACTATGAGTACTAAAATACATACATATGTACAAGGAAGGGAGGGAGCGAGGGAGGGAAGAAAGAAGCGTAAGGGGGGAGGGAGGGAGGCAGGCAGGGAGGGAGAGAGGGAAGATGGCTGTCACAGAGGACTGAAATCTGGTGGTGCAACATCTCCCATATTTTTGGGGAAAAGATAACAGATACGATTTTATGTGAAATCTGTCAACGTTAGTATGTTATTCAATTTTTTTTAAGTCAGGACCAAACTAAATAAGCCCTCAAGCTCGATTTAGCTCATGAGCCAGACACCCCACTTCTCCTAGCCACCTTTCTTGAAAACTGTCAGGTTACCATCCTACCAATCAATTAGCATCATGGATTTCACATGATGGGCCAGGCAGTGGGCTAAGTGCTTTGCATAAATGGTCTTATTTGCTCTTTACAAGGACCCCGTGAGTACAAACAAAAAAACTGAGGCTTACAGACTTTCAGAAATGTGCTTTAAGGTCAAGGTAAGTGATCAGAGTGGGGATTCTATCCCTGATGTAGCCCAGCCTTTTCACCACCTCTCACATTGTTTAGGCGCATATCCCAGACCAGAGACCTTGAGACTGTCACCTCCAGAGGGTATCAGCTTAAAGACTGAGAATTTACTACTAAGAAGGAAACATCCTACATTCCATGTGAGAGAAACATTTATTTCCCTTTCTTTGTTTTCTTTACTTAAATATTGTGGTCTGAAAAAAAATAATATTGTGGTCTGCTTTTCCAGAAAGAATATTACATTGTTATCCCATTTTATCAAAAATGTCAAAGAAAGAACATGGGTATTTCTGATTGAGTTCCGAGCACCGATTCATCCCAGGAGCATCTGCTCCATCCCAGCAGCCTGACATTTCCAATTAAAGCACATTCCGAGCTTGCTCCAGGATGAGAATTGCCAACTTAGAGAGGCATGAATTGTCTGACAGTAATAAGAGCATTTAATATTTCCCAACTCTTCTTCCCAGCATTCTACAAAGACCCCGTCAAGCCTAATCGCAGTTTGTGCTGTCTGGCAGGGTTGACACATGTCTTCCACCCATGGGCTTTGACTGGCCAAAATCCCACAGGTTGAATATGGAAACCGTTTTCATTTCCGCTGGTCTGACAGTCTTGCAGTGTGTAGTGAACCTTGCAGCAGGCATCTGCTTAAGGCCTGTGGTCTTTCTGCAAAAGCCACAGCTCAAGCCTGTGCAAGCTGAAGATGTGCTGCCAATGTAAAACTAATTTTTCTTTCCTAGAAAAGATTTAGCCCAGATTCTTTGATGATAACCTGATTTTCATCCTGATACTCTGGGCTTTCTTCAGAGTCAAGTGAGATTTATGTTGGACATTCTTTATCAACAAAACACCCTAATTCATGGCCCAACACTGCCTTTCTGCTTAGATTTTTCTTAGAATGTATCTCTTAAACCAAGTGAAGCACTGCAGGACAATCTGGATTTTCAGGTTCAAAACTTCCATCAGCGGAGCCCATATTTTCAATGAGCAGCCCTTGCCTTTGGGTCTCCATACAGAGGACCCCCGAAAGCAATTCACTCAAATATGCAGACTGCACTTATTAGATGTGTTAAAATTATTAAACCCAATGCTGATGAAGATGAAGAACAAGCTTCAGAGCTTAATTTAAGCAAGGTTCCTTTGTAAACGATTGTTACAGATAGGAAGACAGTTTCGTGGGCTCTTTTATTCTGCAACCTCGTTGGCTTTGGTGGCATGTCTGACACGGGGTTTACATCCTGGTGCTACCACCCCCAGGAGAGCTTAGTGCCTGCCTCTACATACGCTGCTTAGTAAAAGGACAGCTTTAGTGCCTCTGTAGCCATAGAGTGTTTCACAACTTTTCAACATTAGGAATATTCTTCCAAGTCTTAAATGTAGAAAAAAATTATATATTTGTTGGTGATTTTAAATTATGTATTTAAATTATAAATAAATTGGGCCAGAGGGAATGATTAAGTCAGGCATATTGATTTAGCGGAAATTATGAATCCTTTAAAAATTATAATTATAAAGACTACAATAATGCAGAAATAACTTTATGACATGATGTTTAGTTTAAGATAAGCACCAAGTAGTACAGAGACTATGAGCACATTTGTGGAAAGGTACAGGTGCATACGGACCAGGACAGGGAAAAAAACTTGGAAAATGAAACCAGCTCATTTATAGTGGTAGGACGTAGGGCCTTAAAATATTTCCTCTACAGCAATTCTAAACAAAGAATCGTTTTTTAAATGTGTATATAATTTAAATAAAAGATTGTCTGACAGTCTTCAATCTAATTGTTCAGAATCAGATTTCTAGCAGTTTCTAAGCATGACCTAGAAGAATTTTTGCTTGCCACTGTGAATTTTACTGTTTATTTCACCAAGCAGTAAAAATAAGTAAAGGTAAACATATTAAAAGTGTTTTAGGAGACAATTTTCATCCAAGAATAAAAATGTCTATTTTTCAAAACAACATACATCCCTTTCTACAGGAAGAGCTACCAAATAAATGCACTAAACTATCACAGCACAGCCTAATAATTGTCTCCGGTGTTTCTTTGGAAGCAGATCAAGTAAAATCCATCCCCTGACATTCGGCTTCCAAGACGCTTTTTTTTTTTTTTTTTTTTAATGGCGTAATCATCAGGTACTCAAACTCTATCCAGTTTTCAAAGTCTTTCCTGGAAATAAAACAATTTAGGATTTCCTTAGGGGTTATCATTTTGGAGGAGAGTGGGATGCTTAGAAACAGCCATAAAAGGGCTCTCACCACAATCCCACCCAGCCCAACACTTCATAGGGTGCTAGGACAGCTTGACATTGGTCAGTGACTGACCCAAAGCATCACAGCCTACCTTCCCTACGAAGGGGAATCTCTGAGCTATCCCTCATGAAGAATACAGCTCTCCTGTTCTCTGTCTCCTCCAGTAAAAAAAATAAATATTTTTCCCTTTGCCTATGGAGCTCTGACTGAAAATGTTTAAGATTAGGTTTGGGGGTTTTTATTTATTTATTTATTTATTTAGGCTGTGGTGGGTCTTAGTTGCGGGATCTTTTTTTTTTTTCTTTTAGTTGCAGCGTGCCGACTTCTTAGTTGCAGCATGTAAACTCTTTAATTGCAGCATGCATACGGGATCTAGTTCCCTGACCAGGGATCGAACCTGGGCCCCCTGCACTGGGAGCGCAGAGTCTTACCCACTGGACCCCCAGGGAAGTCCCAAGGTTAGGTTTTTGATGTAAGCATTTCCTGTAACTTTTCCAAGGGGCTAGCCGCCAGAGGACAGGAGGAAGAGCCTATGAGCGCCTGGGGAGCTCCACTGTGCGATCTCACTGCCCCTACCACCAGTCCCCATGCCTCCCTCCATGCCTAATCACAGGACTTATCACATGTTCTGCATCTCTAGTATGCACAGGAATATATTCACCAAAACTATTCTGAGAGCTGGACACCTTCAGTTCACTCATCCACATGACCTTCTCACAACCCAGTTTAGGCACATTTATCCACACAGAATCAAGCACAGGTAAGGACCCGAACATATAAAGAGAATCTGAGAGATTCAGAATGCCTGTTGAAAGAAAGGTGCAAAATACAAGAGTGAGTGAGTTGATCTTATCCTTGGGGAGAACAAAAGTCATGGAGAATAAAAGTCTATCACTTCTGTCATTGCAACTGTGTGACTTTGAGCAAGTTATCTAACTTCTCCACACCTCAGTTTCATCACCTGTAAATTGGAAATAGCGATAGTTATTTTCCTCATAGAGTTGTTATGAGAATTGACTGAATTACTGCATTTGAAGTGCTTTGACAAACGCTGGGCAGAGTGTACATGTAGCTAGTGTTACTCTGCACTGCATGTAATTGACTGGTCCTCCTTCAGGAGCTCTGATCACTGGCAGGGAATGCTATCAGGAGTCTGGGGCTCTCTGGACAGCCTTCCTATTCCAAGCCATTGTCTTTACTGTCCTTCCTCGGGGACATTTCAGCATTCATTCATTCATTCATACATTCACCCACCCAGCAAAGTGTTTATCAGTCTGACTACATTCCTGGTACTGTGCAATGGGATAAAAGTAGTAAACAAAACAGATCTTGACCCTATTCCTGTGAAGTCTGTAATATAAAGGGTAAGATAGGTGATTAAGCAGCCAATCAAAATATAGTGGGAAAAATACTTATAGTAAGCAAAGTACAAAGGCATGGGTTCCTGCCCCCTGCAGTCTAATGGGGAGACAGGAAAACACTGGAAATTGCATATTTTATAATAACTGCTACAACAGGATTAAGTAGACAGTGCTACGGAAGCAAAAGGGATGGACAGTAGCCTACTTTAAGGTGGGAAGGGCACAGGCAGGGAAAGTTTTCCACAGGAGGTTACATATAAACTGAGACCTAAAGAATGAGTGTATGAGTGTGTGTGTGTGTGTGTGTGTGTGTGTGTGTGTGTGTGTGCGCGTGCGCACGTGCGCATGTGAGTTAGATTTATCACAAGTGTCCTAAGAGACAGTTATTTATATCTGTACTGGTAAAACCCTCAGATCCTCTGGTTCAGAACACAGTCACTTACTTATACCCCAGTTGCTGGGGGCATTGGTGCCAACAGATTTCAGCTGAGTCCCTCTCTGGGACCAGCCCTCAGCTGAAGAGAACAGCCTCACTGAAGGTCACCCTGGCTTCCCAAGCGCTGCCACATCCACTGATTGGTCAATGAGGAGTATAAAGGTTTGGTCCCCTGGTCCCTATTGGACACTCTGACGTGTCCCCTGTAGGACTGGCTGTGGCCTTCACTTAACTACAAGGCAGGAGACATTTGGCTCAGTCAAAGCCTGTTTTCTTCCCTCCTCTACAGATGTGGATCCTGAGAACCCTCCCCAATAAAGTTCTCACCTGCGAATCTGGGACAACATCTCTCTTTTAGGGATGAGAAAATAAGTTTGAAACGTTAAGCAACTTGTTGAGGACGAGATAGCATGGCTCACTCAGAGAATAAACGTAGCTCCGTATAGCTAAAGTGCAAAATCTGAAGGTAGAGGAGGCTAAAGGTAAACCATGTCTTGAATTATATCATGTCATAATAAGAAATTAGAGCTTTAAGAGGCAAACTATTATACAGATGATGGATAAACAATAAGGTCCTACTGTATAGCACAGGGAACTATATTCAATATCCTATGACAAACCATAATGAAAAAAACATGAAAAAGAATATATTATATATATACAGTATATATATATGAGTCACTTTGCTGTAAAGAAGAAATGAACACAACATTGTAAATCAACTATACGTTAATAAAATTTGTTTTTAAAGAAATTAGGGCTTTAACCTGAGGCAGTGGGAAGTATTAGAAGTACTGACAGTCAGATGATTGGCTAAGGGCTTTAGCATGACAAATTAGGTATTGTAGGCATAGTTTTAATGGGTGAAAGCATTTTCTTACCAGGGAGGGATTGCCAGGTTTTTTTTTTTTTTTTTTTTTTCTGATTAACCCATTACTTGTTATTGTTTTCTATGAGTCAAAAATACTAGGAAGGAATGGTGTGCTGTGATTAAAAGAAAAGAGATGAACAAACACCTCAGAGACTGAGAGCACCATGTACAGTTCCTGGCCAAACAAGCCGAGTCTGTCAATGTGTATAAAAAGGGGACAACCGCTTACCTACTCCACTGTACTGGCTCAGAGGACATGGTCTAAAAATGGGGCTCTGGTTCAGGTGAGGGGTTGCCTCCCCTCCTCCACTGCTTCCCACTCAATAGCAGCGGTACCTTGACCATAAGTGAGCGGGAGGTCTTGAAAACTACTGGGTGTGAAGACTCCACTTACCCTCTCCACTTGAGACTGTATGTGTTCAAGGTATTATGTGTTAAAAATATGAAGTTGTTCAAAGCAAACCAAAATAGGTGGCACCACCCCTTGTATCCATGCCCTTTCCCACATGACTTGGCAGTCCCTCCCATTAAAAGGCAGAGTGGGGCTTCCCTGGTGGTGCAGTGGTTGAGAGTCCGCCTGCCGATGCAGGGGACATGGGTTCGTGCCCCGGTCCGGGAAGATCCCACATGCCGCGGAGCGGCTGGGCCCGTGAGCCATGGCCGCTGGGCCTGCGCGTCCGGAGCCTGTGCTCCGCAGCCGGAGAGGCCACAACAGTGAGAGGCCGCGTACTGCAAAATAAGAAAAAAAAAAAAAAAAGGCAGCGTGTACTTCTTTGACTCCTGATCTTGGATTCAGCCATTTGACTTGATTTGGCCAATGGAATGTTAGTAGATACAATGTAATGGGAAACCTGAAATATGCATGCGTACTGGGGCTTGCACTCTTATTTCCACCATCACTAGGAGAGTCATGTGGAGCAGAATTGTTCCAATGGACACATGGACTTTCAGTGAGAAGCAGACCCTCCCAAGCTTGAAGCCGAGCCCTCGGTGAAGCTCAGGGGAACCCCAGCCAACCCACAGACAATATATATTCATCTCCTACTACATGCTCTGCAAGAACGTGAAAGACAGGTTCTTCAAGACCAAGTCCCAGAAAGCAAACTCTTTATTCCTGCTTGAGAATAAAAGAAACAATAAATTCTGAAGAAAACAAAACATAAAATGATGCCAAGTTACCAAATATAAAATCCAATGTGAGTACAACATGTTACCAGGATAATGTTTTAAAAGATTATAAAAATTAGGTCAGTGCTTATGACTATGCTGAAGACTAATTGTAAGGTTAAAAAGTGAGCTTTAAAATTATACTTAGGATGCACCCAGAAGGGTCTCTTAAAATATGAAAAACCGTCAGACTAAAATAAATGAAAAACAATGGGATCATTTTCAAAACACAGAACAACTTATTTAATTTGACATATGATCCTTATAACTTCTTCTGTTAAAATCATTGAAGTCTCCTAGCTAAAAGCAAAAGTCTAATAACACTACTAATAATTTTCATCTCTAGTTACCAAAAAGGATGTTACAAATATGGGGAGTGGACAATAAACAGCCAGTAAGATTTATGCAAAACACCTGAGCACCCTCCATCATACTGTATCAAGGGTAGGAATGACTAGAAATGAACTTACGATTTGAGAATTGAGAATTTATAAGTGTGTGTCTGTAACTATCTTGCTAAGTTGACCACAGTGTGTAAAGTAAGAACCCCAACAGGAAAAAAAAATGGTTTTATTAAAGCCTATAAGCAGAAACAGGCTTGAACAACTCTTGTGTTGTCAACTGGCAACTTCCCAACAAGGGGGGTAAGAAAACCTTGGTTCTGGCCTGAAATTTAGTAACTAAGAAAGAAAAACTCTTACTGAATTGAAAAATAATAGAGTCAAAATTTTATAATCCCTGTTAGGTTCATAGACTTCTAATTAAAATAAAATAAATATGAAAAAGGCACTCTTACTAAATTTTTAAAGTGTAAGGCCATTTAATTAATCACCTTTGAATGAAGTCTTTAATAAGTACAATCTTTTTGGTCTAAAAATTCTTTTAATTTTTTTATACATCTCCTGCGGGTATCAGTAAAATGGGTTTTTAAGTGATTTTATTTCTAATATTAATGTTTTAATTTACCACTTTCTAAACTAATTCATAAATCAGAATTCAAGCCACACCTAAAACAGTTTCCTCGTGAAACAGAATTTAGAACTTGTTTACATTCGCTATAAGTCATTCCTTCATTTCATCCAAGAATTCATTCTAATATTTTGACATGGGAAAGCAGACTCAGGAGTCATAGTCCAGGGTTGAATTCAGGTCCCTCCTCAATAATTCTTACTTCTCAGAGTTGTTGAGCAGACTGAATGCAATGATGTAGGAAAATCACCAGCATATTATAGGCACTCCATAAATATTAGTCCCTTCCCTTTCCTACCACCATGTGCCAGACAGAGAGCTGGAATATTTTCAGTCAAGTCAGAAGCTTGGAATTGGATTCTTTGACTATAACTAGGGTAGGAGTATACACGTCTCCATTTACTTAATCCCCCAATAAATAAATGATTCTGTTTCCCTTCCCATTGCTTCCAAGAATTTTATTCTAAAGGTCAGGGGGACGCACTGAAGCTCTTGATGGAAAGTGTGAAGGTAAAAGATGAGTCAACAGAAAATTGTTCACTCCCCTTCCCAGAGTCCTTCTCTCTGTTATCAGCTCTCAGCCTCGGAACTCTCCCCAGCTTGCCCTGCCCACCTCTCAGCTTCATACCGTTCCTGAAAGATCATATCCCAAACACACCCAGCTCCCAACAACAAACCTTCATAGGAACTTTCAGAATCGATCTTCTAGCACTATCAGATGAAAATAGTACCTTTCACGTACTTATTCAACAAATATACATTGAGCACCCTTTAAGAGTGAAGCAGTATACTAGAAACTAAGGTTACAATGATGAAACTAGAAAGGGCCTGGTGGAAAAAGAAAGGACAAGCAGATCAACAGATAATTATTCAAGTAGACTCCGACTCCGTAGGTGTCACAGGGACTTTGATAAGCCAAGAGAAGAGTACTATGGGAACACACTGGCAGGGAGGAGGGGACAGCAAGAGGCACATCTGGTAATATTTAACAATGGTGATATTAATACAGAAGCACAAAATTGAGTACAATCTAAATGCTGAAGAATTAACATTAGGTAACTTGTATTACATTAATTAAAAATAATATTTCAGAAGAATGTGATTACAGGGTGAATATTAATTGTATGTTATTGGACTTCCCTGGTGGCACAGTGGTTAAGAATCCGCCTGCCAATGCAGTGGACACAGGTTTGAGCCCTGGTCCGGGAAGATCCCACATGCCGTGGAGCAACGAAGCCTGTGCACCACAACTACTGAGCCTGTGTTCTAGAGCCTGCGAGCCACAACCACTGAGCCCACACGGCACAACTACTGAAGCCCACACTCCTGGAGCCCATGCTCCAAAGGGAAGCCACCGCAATGAGAAGTCCGTGAACCGAAACGAAGATGGCCCCCGCTCACAGCAACTAGAGAAAGCCTGCGTGCGGCAATGAAGACCCAACGCAGCCAAAAATAAAATAAATAAATATTTTAAAATACTGTATATTATTTCATGAGTTAAGTAGCAAAAGTCTTTACTGTATTATTCCATTTTTTGTTTAAAACAAAAGTGTGTATGTATAGAAAATAATAGAGAGATATATAATAAAATGCTAGTGGTTTATCTCTGGGTAGCAAGATTATAAGTAATTTCACTTTTTAAACCTTGTCTATAGTTTCTAAATTATCCACAAAGAACACACAGTAATTTGGTACTTTATTAAAGATACATTTTAAATTTAAAATATTTTTTTAAAGTTTATCTGAGCAACACACATTTACCAAATGCTTACCACACATATAAAGCACTGTGCTAAGTGCTGTGGCCACAGAGCTATAAAAGGAATGTCCTGTGCCCTGGAGCAGCTCCCAGCACTGGGATGCAGACATGTAGTAAATACCCACAGTAAGATATTGTCCAGATATTATGTTAATAATGCCTGATTATTTACCCAGAACTGATTGTTCCCTAAACACTACAACCAAGACAACAGGAAGGCAATGCTGCCTTTGAGTTTTGTGATCAACAAATTATGAAACAGGTTGTTGAAAATACTCTTCTGCTGTCCCCTGTTCTAACATCTATCATCATCAGGAAACTTTTTTTTTTTAACAGGGTGGGGTAATTATTTTTTTAATTAATTTTTATTGGAGTATAGTTGATTTACAATGTTATATTAGTTTCTGCTGTACAGCAAAGTGAATCAGTTATATGTTATATGTATACATATACCCACTCTTTTCTAGATTCTATTCTCATATAGGTCATTACAGAATACTGAATAAAGTTCCCTGTATTATACAATAGGTCCTTATTATTTTATATATAGTAGTGTGTATATGTCAATCTCAATGTCCTAATTTATCCCTTCCCCCACCTTCTCCTTGGTAACCATAAGTTTGTTTTCTACATCTGTAACTCTATTTCCATTTTGTAAGTAGGCTCATTTGTACCATTTTTTTAGATTCCGCCTATAAGCGATATCATATGATATTTGACTTTCTCTGTCCGACTTACTTCACTCAGTATGACAATCTCTAGGTCCATCCATGTTGCTGCAAATGGCATTATTTCCTTCTTTTTTATGGCTGAGTAATATTCCATTGTATATATGTACCACATGTTCTTTATCCATTCCTCTGTTGACGGACATTTAGGTTGCTTCCATGTCCTGGCTACTGCAAATAGTGCTGCAATGAACATTGGGGTACGTGTATCTTTTTGAATTATGGTTTTCTCTAGATATATGCCCAGGAGTGGGATTATAGGATCATATGGTAGCTCTATTTTTAGTCTTTAAGAACCTCCATACTGTACTCCATAGTGGCTATACCAATTTACATTCCCACCAACAGTGCAAGAGGGTTCCCTATTCTCTACACCCTCTCCAGCATTTACTGTTTGTAGACTTTTTGATGATGGCCATTCTGACCAGTGTGAGGTAATACCTCACTGTAGTTTTGATTTGCATTTCTCTAATGATTAGTGATGTTGAGCATCTTTTCATGTGCCTCTTGGCCATCTGTATGTCTTCTTTGGAGAAGGAAACTGTTAATACTGTTCATTACACTGTGATAACCAGATTTAATTGAGCACTCTTTCACATAATAATTAAACAATACTATGAATTAACTAGCATTATTATTCCCATTTTACAGATGTGGAACTGAGTCGCAGAGAGGTTAAAGTCAAAGCTGCACTGCCGACAAATAAAGGAGCCAAGATTTGAACGCCGGCAGCCTGAACCCAGAGCCCAGACCCTTGATCATTATGCTTTACTGTCTCCCTTTTATGACCATCCACATCGTCTCTGTCCCTTTCCTGCCACAAACCTACTTTCAAAATTCGAAATAAGAACAAGCCATCACACAGAGCTGGCGTTAGAGAGAGAAGGTTAGGGAGAACAGTCTGAGGGCAGGGTTGGTGTCCTCAGCTCCCAGCATAGGCTTGGGGCACAACAAAGCTCAATAAATAATTTGCTGTATGAATGATGCAGAAAGACATTCAGTTTTGAAGCCCTCCCAGTCCCAACAACAGCTTAATTTTTAAAAATATTTTCCTCTTTCTTCTAAAAACCAAGTGTAGAACAGGGAAAGGTCTTTTTGTCTAGGATTTTCAATCTATATTGTTCTGAATTTTAATACCAATTTTATAGTAATCCTAAAGGTAAATATATTATATATATTATATAACTTTAATTGCTTATTTGATTATTTTGAGTAAAAATGATGTGAACTCTAAGTGTAAATTCCTCTAGTTAGCACAGACATCACTTAAACTTTTTTCAGTTGGGATAGATTTTATTGGAGCATTATGACAAGTCAATTTTATGAATTGTGGACAAAACTAAGTTGCCGTCAAATGACTGTACAAATTAAGGTTTTCATGAAAAAGATATGGATAATTGTATATTTCTAGAAATGGCAGCACTGCTGGCACAGACTGTGAAGTGCGAGATAATATTCTGTCTGTCTCACATTTAGATTAACATAAGTCACCAACTAACTCCTCATTATTCATTGCCTGTGGAATAAAGATATCAAGTCACTTCCATTAGTTCCTGTCCTGATACACTCTGCAACTTAACCACTGCTCAGAAACAGAGAAAGCATCCCATTTTCAAACCTTGATGAAAAAGTAATTAAAGTATAAACAAATATATTATGGGTCTTAATGCCTAGGTCCCTGAAGAGTACTTGCTACATAATAAAAAAAAATTAAACACTTTTAATTTCCAAATGTGATTTTTCATATATTTCACTTAATCATTGCATCCCTTTTCCTCTACTTGAATTCTAAGCATTGTCTAGAAGCATTTTATTGCTTCTGGTGTGAGGCAATGCTGTGCCCTATATAACACTCAAAGTAAGTTAAAGAGAAGAGGTCCTCTCAAAAGATTTAAATATTAAAAGAGACAACAGGGATACTGGAAGCCATAAAAATAAATGAACAAACTTGAAATAAGAGCAAACATTAAAAGGGTATAACGGGATGGAATGCTTAAATGCAATGAGTTGGGGGTATTTGCTTTCTCTCCTTCCTCCATGTAGTCAATTAGGTTAGTGTAAAAACAGTGTTTACTTTGCAAACCTAGCTCTCTGTATGACAGATATTTTCTGCAGAAATTATCATTACTAATGTTTGGAAATGGTACCTGTATGAGACGTGGTTTAAAACCATTCTTCATGCTGAAATATGCCTAGAGGACTGTGTGGTGGATACAACACATATTAACCGAATATCTCCCACGTGCAAGGCAGCGTCTAAATTAACCAGCTTAAATGCCTTTCACCCTGACATGGGACAATGGTACACAGTTCCCTCATTCAAGGACAAGGATAAAGCAAACTAGTGTGGATAAGGGCACATGTCATATAGTCAGACCAATGTCAAATTCTAGCTCCATCACTTATGACTTACTAGCTGTTTCCTTAGAAAAGGAAGCTAGGTTAATGGCTGGTCCAGTGGCTTTCAGTAAATGTTTACTGTAATTATTTATTATTATTAATTATTGAGAAATGACAATACAAAAACGGAAATGGGGTGCCACTTTTGTAAGGATATGATGGAGTGAGTATTAGCTATTTAAGGCAAGAGCAGCTCATCCAAATGGAGATGTCCTATGAGTAGCTGGACATAGGAGTCTGAGACTCAAAGATCAGAATAAGAGTAAGTTTGGAGAGATGAGAATGTAAGCTTTGAGAGCAATGAGGGTTCTAAGACAGGGAATATAGAAAGACATGGAAGTTAGGGTACAGGAAGAGGAGAAGGAATACAGAGTAATTAGACGAGTAATTAGGAACTTTAATATAAATAAGACACCTCAGAATGACTGCATGCACGCACACACACACACACACACACAATTTTTTCGGTGTCTGAGTGTGTATGTATGTATTACATTGAACACATGCATTTATCTCCACGGTCTCAGGAAATAAAATCTATTAAAGTATAGAAATTAAAAACAAAACCAGCAAGGGCAAAGAAGATGAGGGAGGAAATAATAATAATTAACAGCAAGCTGTCAGCAGAAGTTTGGGAGAAAAATCAGCAGCAGCAGAACTGAGAATGCCAATACCAAATACCCGCAGAGGGCGGCGCCAATGAGCAGCAAGTCAAAGAACGTGGGAGGGGCAGGAATCAGAGATAACAGGTAGACCCAGCCGCTCCAGTCTGCTGTCTCTCTGCTCAGCTCTAAGAACACTGGCAGCTGCTTCAGGAGACTGGAATGTTCTCAGCAGTCACTGAACAGCTGAAAGGTTTCCCAACAAAACCTCCACTTCCCCCACTGAATTGCACTACAGTGAAGCCCACCAATTTTAATGTTTTTCCCATGCGGAGTATCCGACCAGCTCTGGAATAAACTTGATTTATATAAATAATATTCTGTAATGCTTTCTAACCCTTTTATTACAATAGAGACCTCAACATTTCTTTAGGCTTTCTTCTTCAACTGAGAAAAATCACAGGGTTAGTTAATTTCATAGTTCAGGGTCTAACACTGTATCTTTTCCTGCTTAACATCCCCAGTAGTTTTATAGTCATATGATGAGATGTACAATACAATAAACATTTATATGGTATAATCCTGTGTTAACAAGAAAACATAGGCAGGTATGAGGCAAACCTGCATTTTGACTTCTAATTTTGCCACATACTAGCTGTGTGATCCTGAATAAGTCACCTAACTTCTCTGACCCTTAGTTTCCCTACAAAATTGAGTCACAGATCTACTTTTCGGGGCTGATAAGATAAAATGAGATATCGCATGTAGATAGTAAAGAATGATATGCTTGATACATAGAAGTCACTTAATAAACATTAGTTTCCTTCTTTTCTACTCTTTCTCATCCACCCCATACCCTCCACTCCAACCCTTGTGCCTAGGAAACAAATATTTAGAGGCTCTTTGTTTACAACCATTCTAAACCCTTTATTGAAAATGTGCCACCTCTTTGTCTTTCTGCTAAGTCTCAGATCTATGAGAAGGTCTATGAAGAGGAGCTTGTCCTCAAGAAACTTTGCATTTAGTTGAGGAAGTCAACATCACACAAATTGAAGGGTTAGAGCTGACTCATTTTACAAACAGGATAAATATGACTCTATGTAAGAACAGCATAGGGAATTAATTCTAATAACCCCTTTAATCTTTATTTTTGAAGTACAGTTGATTTACAATATTGTGTTAGTTTCACGTGTACAGCAAAGTGATTCACTCCTGGGTATATATCTGGAAAAGACAAAAACTCTAGTCTGAAAAGATACAGCCACTCCTATGTTCATAGTGCATTATTTACAACGGCCAAGACCTGGAAGCAACTAGGTGTCCATCAACAGATGAATGGATAAAGAAGATGTGGTACATATATACAATGGAATATTACTCAGCCAGAAAAAAGAGTGAAATATTTTCTTTGCAGCAACATGGATGGACCTGGAGAATACCTAGCAACCTTTTATTCATCCCCTATGAATCCAATCTACCAGCTAGGAATCTATAAGAAGCAAAACTGAATTCTGAAGGAAAATTTTAGAAGGCTCATCAATGAATACTTTCAAAAATGGAATTAGAGTCAAGTCTGATTTTTCTTAAAGGTGGGAGGCAATCTAGGAACTAGGTGACCTCTTGAGTCCCATCTCATCAGGGTCTCTAATTGGTAAACAGATTAAAACCAACGGATCAAATGGGACCTTCCAAAACTGAAAGATGGTGCACCTGAAGAAACCTGCACATATGTTTCTTTCTTTGATTATGGAAAGTAAGTTGCCTCAGGAGGTACTTTCTATCATAAATAATTTAAGCAAACTTTAAAGGACAAGTCATCTTCTGGGGTAAAATATGATGCTTTGAATCAATTTCTTCTCTGATTTTGGAGCGCCATTATAAGTTACGCAGTCCCATGCAGTAGCAGGTAAGCAAGAACAAGTGACAATGGTCCACATGTTTAGACCTTCATAATTGCTCTACATAGTATGAAGTGCTATCATCCTTTGAAAGAGAAGAACCTATGTTTGAGAAATGTAACTTATGAATTACTGATCCCAAGGCTTCCTATAAAAAAAAAAAAAGTGCATACTGTCATTGGTGTTCATTTGAACCCAAAGATAAATACAGTGGTCAGCTTACTACTTTTCCAACATTTAATTATTGAACATCTACTATGAGGGAGGCATCACAGAAAAAAGTGTACTAAATGCACTGAATGACTTGTATTTCTGTTTTTCAACAACAGCAAAAATTCATATTTCTTGGCTGCTTTCCCTGTCAGGAGAGTGTTAATTACTTGACAGGCAGAATCCTGATCTTCTAATAGTTCAAGGAGACAGAAGTTCATTACTATTATTTTCATCACAATCATTATCATCCCCATTATGCACATGAGAAGTTACATGACTTGCCCCAGGTTCCCCAGCCAACAAACAGTGGGGTCCTGGTTTGAACCATGGCAGTTTAACCCCTGTGCTTACACTCCTACATCTGCATAAACATTTTAGACTTCCATCAAAGCCATGATTTCACCTGAGCCTCCCAAGAAATGAATGAAATGGCAAAGGAGTGTGTCTGTCTGAAAGTTCGCTTGTCTGGAAGAAGTCATCCACGGTCACAACTTGTCTGTACCACAGTCGGCACTGGAGTCCTGCTCTGTGGTCAGCTGTCGGTGCAGCAGGTTCTCCTAGAGCTGAATCTGATGAGCGCAAACTTTCACATCTCTTGTAACACATCCTCTAAAATCTCAAAGGTTTATGACTTCTGACGTTCTGGCTTAAGGAATATGGCAATAAAGGAAACAGAAGAGCTGGCTTTTAAAAACAGTTATGAGCTAATGATATGGATTGTTAAACTCTGGGTGCTGAGACCTTTCTCAAACGTAAACCATTAGGAGAGGAGGAGCTTCCTTCCAGGGCAGCAGACGCTGATCTGGTGACACAGCCCTTGGTGATAATGCTTTCATTTCTCTGATGCCACACGAATAATACCTGTGCGATCATGCTGTGTGATGGATGCTGGTGCGGTCCAGTGACCTTGCTCACCTCCCTTTTATTGAATTGTTGCCATAAAGGTTGAGTCTTCAATTTCCTGCCACTCTTTTGAAGCAGATGTGCCCAAAGTGAATTGGCAGCTTGTGCTTTTTTGTAACCTTACACTGCAAATCTGACACCAAACTGAAATAATAAAATGCCTTTATATGGTATCTTTCCACTCCTACATTGTCTGTGGACAGAGGGAGTATGAAGAAAGGAAGTTGTCTTGCATCCTTTGAGACGGCAGCTGCTAATAATCTATTGATTATTTTTAAAATAAAATTTTGATTAAAATAAGCACAGATAGGATCCTACTTATGGGGCTTTGAAACACAATTAAATTTAATGAGGCAAGTTAGTTTAGATGATTGTCAAACTGTAAGATTACAGATCATTCTAGAATGATCAAACATCTAACTGAAGATCGCTGCAAAAATAACCAACCAACCAACCAACCAGATGTATTTCTTTTTTTTTTTTTCAGTACACGGGCCTCTCACTGTTGTGGTCTCTCCCGTTGCGGAGCACAGGCTCCAAACACACAGGTTCAGTGGCCATGGCTCACGGGCCCAGCCGCTCCGCGGCATGTGGGATCTTCCCGGACCGGGGCACGAACCCGTGTCCCCTGCATCAGCAGGCAGACTCTCAACCACTGCGCCACCAGGGAAGCCCGACCAGATATATTTCTAAAGGAAAAGTACTCTGTCTCATATTGCCAGTCTTCCAGGGTAGGAGTTTCTCACTTATTTGGGCCAAAAAGCTTAAGCCCATTGTGGGTTTGATCTGGTACCTTATTTGTTCTTCTTTCCTGACAATTTTCTACGTCTCCTTTTATTTCTTTGTCTTTCCGTTCCACCATCTGCATTCTTCTTGGTTTTTCCATTTTTTGTTTGTTTTTTTATTCTTCTGATCTCTCTTCCCTCTCTTCTCCTAGTGATATGGTAAGCAGGTATTCTAATTTTGTTGTTAAGTCTCCCCATACTCCTGCCAAGCTCATTCATTTCTAAAGCTCTAGGCTTTCATTGAGAATACAGCCAAATTAAATCAACAGAGAGTTACTGGCTGACTTACATGTAAGCACACAGTGGAGCAGTGCCACTAATTCTCACTGGGTCCCTTGCTTTTTGACCTGGATTAAAAAATATGAAAAAGTCCTTTTATGCCCTCTGATATTTAATCATTGCATTTCATTCCTGAAAGCCAGGAGGAAAATAATTGGAGGATTCCTCAAAGATATTTCTCATTTGGAAAACCTGTATTTTAATAAATTAGCATATCTGATTTTTAAACCAGGATTTTTTTTTTTTTTTTTTTAGGAGTAATACAGACCACCGGAGCTATGGGTCTTTCTCAAACATTCATTAGTTTCCCCTTAGCGGTTTTGAATAACAGAAATAAGGTCACTGGAATAAAGCTGCTTCACAAGAAAAAAGATCTTTCACTTTGATTGTCTCAGTCCTGCCTTAGTGTGTGTATCTGTGATAAATGCCTTGTCTTTGTCCAGCATTAGCTACCAAAGAGAAATCAACTGTATATAATTATTACAACCAGGAGATTATTTCTCTTCAGTTTGATATTTTAAAAAATGAATCCCTGTCAAAACAAGCTGACAGTGAGGAGCGTTAAGGAGTTCGATTCCTGGGTTGCATACAAGGAACTAAGAGCCTTACAGAGCAAAATATGGTTAGCAGATAATCACTTTCCACTTGGTGTAGCGCCATTTTGTTCTGGTTGACTTAACGATCTCTGAAACTCTGGGGATTCTTTTCCTGTCCTATGGTATCCCTAAGGAGATCCAGTAAAAAATTAGGATTCTCTTACATGTTTTTAAAGCTTTATTTGCTTTCATCTTGGGAAAATATTGAAAATAGCAAGCTTTAATGATAACGACCTTGATGTGATCATTTTAATTTCTATTAGAAAGTGTTGCTAAATATTAACTTTTAAATAGATCTCAACAAAAATTAGGTTAATGCTAACAAAATCAATGAGGGGCTGCAAAAGGGTTGTGAGTAAGAGTAAGTACCAAACTTGATTATGCAGTAATTGTATTCAGAAACCTTGATGGCCCATAAACAAGCTAGGTAAATGGCCTGTCCATTGAAAAATCCATGGAGCACTAACCTTTCAAAAAGAACAGTAGGTCAATATACCTTTGAGAAGTGTAGTGATACAGATACCACCGTATTTCTCCCTTGAAACACACAGGATCAATGAGATGCTCAATCCACTAATAAGAATTTGTGAGACATTCAGATCTGTCAACTATTTCACCAGCAGGCTGTTGGGGAAGCATCAGAGCCTGGGCATGTAACCTGGGCAGACACATAGGACCAACTGGCTTAATGCTCTACGGTCACCATTCTAAGACTCTTAATAATTTTTTAACAAGGAGCCTTGCCTTTTCATTTTGTACTTGGTCCTACAGCCTATGTAGCCAGTCCTGAGCCAGAGATTTGGATTCAGACAGATGAAGAGTTGATTCTGGGTCTAGCACTGCCTGAGTGAAATGGGGTGCATCTGCACAATCTCTGAGCCCCCATTTCCTTTGGGGGAAATATGAATATCCACTTTCAGAGTTTTAATAGTTAAGGAAGATAATGCATATAAAATGTGCAGCACGGCCCCTATCACACAAAAGTCTTCAATAAATGTTAGTTCTCTGTCTTCTCCTCCACCCTGTTTAATTCCTCACCATCACTGAAAATTATTGCAAGGATGTTACTGTGAGGATGATCTGTCTTTAAGGTCAGTATCCTGAAGTTATCAACTAGCTGGCCTGACTCGGAAAGATAAAAGAAAACAGAGATCAGATTTAAGCCACATCTCAACATACAGCCTGAATGCAAGGCAATGTGGGTCAGCAGCTGTCACCTGGCACTTATCCCTCCCATGAATGAAGAAACTAGTGTAGCTGATGGGCCTTAGGTTCCCTCATATTGTAAAGTGAGGCGTCGGACCATCTAGGTGGGACTTCTAAAGGGAGGGTTTAAAATCTCTTCTGTTCATTTCAGCTAATCCCCCACCTCAAACTGATGTAAGAGGTTGACTGTGTAGACTGAAAGAGAATTTTTTTGGCATTCTCTATTCCATCCCTACCCACGTGGTCATGAGAAAGAGACAGGATATTTCTTTCCCTCTGTACTAGTTTCCTAGGGCTGCCATAACAAAAGACTGCAAACTGGGTGGTTTTAACAACAGAGATTTCTTGTCTCATATTTCTGGAGGCCAGAAGTGCAACATCAAGGTGTTGGCAGGGGAGGTTCCTTCTGAGGACTGTGAGGGAGCATCCATCCCATGCATCTCCTAGTTTCTGGTAACTTGCTGGTAGTATCCGGCATTCCTTGGCTTGTAGACGCATCACACTGACCTCTGCCTTTATATCCACGTGACATTCTCTCTGTGTGCATGTTTGTGTCCAAATTTCTTCTTTTTATAAGAACACTAGTCATACTGGCTTAGCACTCACCCTACTGCAGTATGACCTCATCTTAACTAAACTAATTACATCTGCAATGATCCTATTTCCAAATAAGGTCACATTCTGAGGTAACAGGGGTTAGGACTTCAACATAGGGATTTGGGGGCACAACATTCAACCCACAACATCCTCCCTCAAGCCAACTATGACAGTCTGCTTTATGAGGCTCAAAAGACTTTGCCCTTGTCTTCTGTAGTTTGAAGGACTTGGATGCCCAGAGGTCTAGAGCTATGCCTGGAGCAGATTTGGCCCGATGACAGAGTAAAGGTGGCTACATCGGGATCTACTTATTCTCCCACTGACATCAGGACAAAGGGGAGTGTTTTCAGGGGACCAAACTTGAATATAACCTAAAGCCAGCCCAACAATATCATCTGGAGGGGCAGAGGGATGCCAGCAAAGGGTTTGATCAGGACAGAGGCAAGCAATCAACCAAAGGAGAAGTGTGCCCCAATGAAAAGAGCTATTCCCAGCCAGAGTGACTCTGAGGAATCTGAACAAGTGTCCAAAACAGAAAGAGTCAGCTTTGGTTATCAGCCTTCTATCAGAAGGTGTCAACATCCCACAGCACCAGAACCAGCCAGTTAAGACAGCTCCGCACCCCCCTCCCCCATCAGATCCAGCAGCTAATGAGTACAGCAGAGAGCAAGCGAGAAAACAGAAGCCAGACACATTACCCCTTTTAATGCAACGTTCAAGCCTGACAGACGATATAGATGGGGGAAGGAGAAATTTTAAATTTGAGTGAGTTTGGAATTTTGATGTTCCATCAGATGGGAAATTTTAATTTACTAAAATGGGACTATTCTTGTGATTGAAAGAGACTACAAAGGTATAGTACCTACGCCTGATGTCATCCAGGAAAGAGGAAGAAGAGATCTATGGAGCAAGTTTAGAAGGGAATGGTGAAACTTTTTTAAACGGCTTTTAAGCCTATACCCTATCAGTCCGGCTGGTCAATCACCTGGGTACCTGGGCTTTACAGTGCTCAAGGGCGGAAGGGTAGCACGTCAGGTAGGGGCTCTGTGTTTATGGTTACACAATATATATATTTTTTTTAAATTACCTCATCCCTCAGCCTCAACTTTTTCATCTAAAAAGTATCCATATCATAAGGTTATTGTAAAATGAAATTAAATAGAATCTAAATAAAATGTGTAAAACTTAGCACCATCTTAATACATATGTGCGGAAGGTACATTTGCTACCAATGCTCCAGACAAAGGAGAGGAAATAAAAGTCTGCTCTATTTACCAATGACCCCCAACATAATTAACTATCCATAATTGGCTATAATTTGGGTTTCAACAAGAAAACAATGATTACTCATAGAGGTAAAGGTTTATTTTAAAGGTACAAATTATTAGAAGTACTGTATTATAACTAATACTCAAGAAGATCCTGATTTAAATTTAGAAGCACTTCCTTTATGTATAAATGAAAATCAACCCCATTTGATTGATGCTGTCCTGCCCAGCAGTTACAGCTGCTTGGACATCAGGAGTTCTGATATAGAAGTTGTGTTTGATCAGTGGAGCTGTTAAAATTTGAATATCATCTACTACCCTAATATGCTGGAAATAACACGGTCAATTAAAATGACAGAAATGTTTCACCATTTAAAATTATAATGCTTAAAACATGGAATATTACCCTGGAAATCTTTGGAATAGCAGAATCTCTGCCAGTTCTGAATGTTCTTGGCTCAATTTTAAAGTGAAAATTATTTTGTGCTACACAGCTTTCTTTTTGTTTGTTTTCCTCACTGCACAACCAGGGGTATCAGAACTATAAAGATACGTTGGTAAATACCAGGGGAAAACCTTGTCTTAAATTCAAATTGGAATTAAATTATGAAAAGCAGTGAATTCTGAGAGCCCATAGAAAACGCCCAGGTTATGCATTATTTCTAATCTGTTTTTTTGCATGATTTAAGAGATTAATTTAAACAACTCCATATGATTTGACTTACTGGAAACCATCTCTGTGAATTTACCCAGTAACAAGACAAAAGTCAGTGCAGGATGGTATTAGTACCCAGGTCACGATTTCTTCTAGCTTCCTGGGTTTCACCTCTGCTTTCATAAGCCTGACTTTTGACACGATTACTGCACCAAATGTCTCAACGCCTTATAGATAAAGCCCATTGGAAAGGTCACTGTGGAGGCTGCAGCTTTCCTTATGTCCTTACGTAGGGTTGTGTAGCGTATATAAAAGGCACAGTGTTCAGGCTGAATTTTTCACATGGCAAATTTAGGCAAGTGCCTTTATTTAGCATATGATGTTCATACCGGTAGAACAGCTATTAAAATCATAGAGGGTTTGAACTATTAGGGCATTAGAGATGGTCTCACTACCTCGTTTGACCTCAGTTGAAACTGAGGTCCCGAACTGAGGTCCACTTAGTCAGGCTGCCTCACTGGATATGTGAATGCCTGCTATGGATACTCATATTTTATCTCTTAGTTTATCCGAAGTTATTTTAGCATATATGTTAAATCCTATGTTCTACTTTGGATCAATCCATTTATACCACTGTATTTGTTATTCAGAGTAGAAGTGAACCAGGATCATTTTTTTTTCTAACAGGTGCAATAAAATTAATTCAAATATCAAGGTGTGCATGTTCTTCCTATATTGTGTTCATTTCTCAAATGTCAAGCAGCTCGCCTGGGCTCAGAGGAGGTGTATATTAAAGTGCTGAGAGTACAGACACTCCCTTCCTATCTTTGGTGAAATCCCATCATACTAAGTGCCCAGGAAGAAGTAGGGAGAGAAGGGAGGACCTTGGAGAGGCAGCAAAAGGAAGGAGACATTCTCAGACCTGGCAGGGAAGAGAAATCAGTGT
Organism: Delphinus delphis; assembly: GCF_949987515.2. Taxonomy (NCBI): domain Eukaryota; kingdom Metazoa; phylum Chordata; class Mammalia; order Artiodactyla; family Delphinidae; genus Delphinus; species Delphinus delphis. The sequence goes on along the minus strand of NC_082698.1, from coordinate 39,006,169 downwards.
CCCACAGGAGAGAGGGATCTGCACAAGGCTGAGAAGCAGCGTCCTAAAGAGGAGATGTCCAGCGATAAGGCGTGCCTGGGAGGCGAAACCCAGACACAGGGGGTTCCAGCCACACCAAACATTCCTAAGCCCTAAGTGTGGCCCAGAAACAGCAGAGCCCCAGACCTGAGGTCCTCATGCAAACTCGGACAATGGGTATCTCAGCAATGACCAGCCCAGTCTGATGCCTGGAAGGACCTCTCCAATGTTTTAGTGATGGGTCAAGATCCTAGGACCTTGGCACTGCCCCAAGGAAGAGAGAACTCTGGTAATGACTAGGAGTGAATATCCCAACAGGGGCTCGAGGTCAGATGTCCATTGATTTAATAAAAATAAAGAGATGTGTTTCTCGCACATCTCAGTTTGTGAAATAAGATTCATACCCGCTACACGAACCAGGCTTTTCTTTTTAGTTGATAGAAGATCTGCAGGCAATTAGACATGGAGAAAAAGAAACCATTTTATGTTTTATGCATTCCAAGAAGTCTGGCAAATCTGGTAAAGATAAAAGACTTCCAACCAAGGCACTTGACCAAGCTGGCAAGAATTTGTCCTGTCTTTTTGGAAACACATCAGAATTATTAACTGAAAATTGTGATGGAGAGACATGTTGAATAAACAAATAGGGCAGTTTCCTAGATTTGGTAGCAAGTTTTAGAAGTTATCTTTGCTGAGAAATGCAATGGGAACCAAGAGGCTGGACTGGTCTTTGGTAAACATGAAGCATAGTTTGTCATCAGGACCTAACTCTATGGGATCCTTCTACCCTGTTAGATTCCCATCAGAAGCACTAATCCTGCAGTGACTCTGTCTCCATAAGATTTCTTTGGACTTTATTTTTCTTCCTTCTATTCAAAATTTACCTCTTCTTCCAGGACCCTGCAAAACAATCTGAATACATAAACTGTATTTGATAACTTCTGGTCTTGATTTAACAGACTGAACTCAATAAAACATATACTGCTATAGGGATCTTCATAATAAAATATACATTTTTATATGGATCTTCACTATTTTCACTAACACACACACACACACTTAGGTATTTCAATAGGAACAGTTTGGGGACACGAGAAACACTTCATTAAACTAAATATGATCTCCAAATTTCTCTCACGCTCTTATTATGAAGTGACACTGACATTCCTCCATTAAGAGATGGGATCTAAGGCTTCTGCCTGGTCTTATGGGGATGATACCCCTTTGGGACCCAGTTACCATGCTGTGAGGAAGTGAAGCAGCAATGCAAGGGTCAGGGCTATGTGTTCCAACACCAACCACAAATGAGGAACCATTCAACATCCGGGATCAATGGCCAGACAGGTAAGTAAGCAAGGCCTCAGATGATTCCAACTCCCAGTTCACGATAGATGGGTAGAGATGAGCTATAGTGCAGATTTGTGAGCAAAATAAATGTTGTGGCTATTTTAAGTTATTGAATTTTTTTAATGTGGCCATACCTCACTATAATACCCTCAAATCTTAACATATGAGTGATCATCCAATTTGCTTTTCTGTTTAAATGGCCTTTTTGGATTAAAAAAAAATTTAAGTATAAACATTTGTGAAGGTTTGAAATATGATATAGCAGCCTTGGGATTCACTTAAGGTTTACTTGCTTTACTTGCCAGTGTGAAGCCAGGCATCATAGTTCCTTCATAGTTAGACACTGGAGAAGAAGAAAGCTTCCTTCTAGAAATTAAGATTGTTTAGATTTGAGAATGAAAACTAATTGGTGAACACAGATGTCATTACCCCTACAGAAGTAGTTCTGACACAGGCAGGTTTTTAGTATTAAAGGCAAATGGGGAATGCTGAGAAATTACTGCCCTGAAGAAGGAAGCACTGATTAAGAGGCTATAGATCTCTTACAAGGAGCTATAGATGCTGAGATATAAAAATCACTTCCTAACTCCACTTCTTAAATGGAAGGTCTCTTGGCCCCTAAAAGTAACTGACCCTTCCCTCTCCCCACTGGTAACCAGTTTGTTCTCTATCTGTGAGTCTGTTTCTGTTTTGTTATATACATTTGTCTGTTTCATTTTTAAGATTCCACATATACGTAATAACATATCTGTCTTTGTCTGACTTATTTCACTAGGCATAATACTCTCTAGGTCCATCCATGTTGTTGCAAAAGGCAGAATTTCATTCTTTTTTATGGCTGAGTAATATTCCTGTCTGTGTGTGTGTGTGTGTGTGTGTGTGTGTGTGTGTGTGTGTACACACACACACACACATATATATATATATATATATATATATATATATACACACACACCACATCTTCTTTATCCATTCATCTATTGATGGACACTTAGGCTGCTTCCATATCTTGGCTATTGTAAATAGAGCTGCACTGGGGAGCATGTATCTTTTCAAATTAGTACATTCATTTTCTTCAGATATATACCTAGGAGTGGGATTGCTGGATCATCTGGTATTTCTACTTGCAGGTTTTTTTGTTTTTTGTTTTTTGCGGTACGCGGGCCTCTCAGTGTTCTGCCCTCTCCCGTTGCGCAGCACAGGCTCCAGACGCGCAGGCTCAGCGGCCATGGCTCACGGGCCTAGCTGCTCCGTGGCATGTGAGATCTTCCCGGACCGGGGCACGAACCCGTGTCCCCTGCATCGGCAGGCGGACTCTCAACCTCTGCGCCACCAGGGAAGCCCCTAAAGACAGCTTTTGCTTCCATAGTGCAGAGAAATGACACAATAGGTGCAGAGGGCAGCTGGAGGTCTATTCCTTTTCTTAATTCACTAAGAAGCACTGGATAAATTATTCATCATTACATGTTTCTCAAGTGTAGACCATAGCCCCAGGAGGCTCCTTGGTATTTTACAAGTTAATTTGTTTTTAAAAGTCAGCCTACCTTTAGTTTTGTAAGATAGGTAAGTAACCTGACTTCATAGATGTATTTAATATATGATATGATTAAGGATTATTTACTTGTAACTTACCAAGTGAAGTATTAAGGTTACTAAGTATTAATGAACTAAAATTAGTACATTATGAGAATGTACTGACTTTTCTCATTCAGCATTTTACCATGAAATTTGCCATTCGATGCTTGGCGACTTTGGAAAGCTTGGCTGCACATGCAACATGCAGATGCTTGGAATTTCTATGATCTTCTTCAAGACAGCATAGCAAAATGCTGCCTTGACTTGGCCATGGTTTTCAATTACTGCTGTTCTTTTTAATACAAATTACTGTCATTGTGAACACATCATCATTGTGCATTTCATTCGTGAAGGGTTGTTTTGTTAATCCTGCAATGATGCGTATATGACTGTAACTAGACATTAAGTCATAATTTTCCAATTATTAGTTTCTAAGACATGTATGCAATGTATCATCTATAACCCTATTGTTACTGCAAATCTATAAATAATACCTATCACTCAACCCACCCACTCAGTTTTAATTGGCCATAACTTTCTTGGTGATGAACAACCTACGAATTTATGTGAGCGAAGACAACTTGCTGCATAACATATAAATTAGCATGTGAAAGTTTACAGTTATTTTTATATTTTTAGTCTATTTTTATTACATAAAATCATGAATACAGGCTCATACTTCAATATTTTATTTTCTCCTTTTCCAATCCCTTCATAGCATTGTATTGTTTTTCCACTAGAAAGGACTGTTGGGGGAGAGGAGCTGTAAATGGGCTGAATTTTTTTATATGTAATCTTTTAACTTTATAGAGTTTAAAATAAGAAGGTAAGATTCCAGACAACTAATTCCCAACATTTTCACCATCAAGGGTCCCTTTTGAAATCTTTACTCATGAATCCCATTATTTGAAAGTGTTTTGTCCTACAAAACACATTTCTTAAGTAAAACTTAATTTTTATTTCCCTATTTCAACACCCAAATACATATGTGATTACCAATCAGAGTTGTTGATGTATGAGAGAAAACTAGATTAGCACAGAGTTGTTTTGATCCCAAATGTTTCCATATTTATATCACAAGTCAATTTATGATTTACAATTTTTAAATTCTCAAACTTCCTAATAGATCCCTATTTTCTGCACATCGGGGGGACACAGGATTGGAAATAACTGTCCTGACCTTTTGCAAAACATTCAAAAAATATTTATAGAAAAAGTCAGGTATGATCCCATTCTCAGTGCTTAATGGAAATGAGCACAGTGACCTGAGAATGAGGAGACCCAAATTCACCCCTCTCTGCTTCAGTGGCCTTAGCAAAATACTGATGGCTAACCTTAAAGAGGCAGCATAGTTAAGAGCATGGCCATTAAGAAAAACTGCCTGAAGCTAAATCTTAATGCCGCAAATTCACTTAACCTCACCAAGGCCATCATAATCAAACTGCTGAAAACCCTTGCTAAGAGAAAATATTAAGAGCAGACAGAGAAGGAAAAAAAAAAAAAAAAAGACGTATTGCATATAGAGGAACAAATATAAAAATTTTCACAGACTTTGTGTCAAAAAAACATTGCAAGCCAGAAGACAATGCAATGGCACCTTCAAAGTGCTAAAAGAAGAAAGAAGCCAACACAGAATTCTATATCCAGCAAAAATATCCTTCAATCATCAAGGGGAAATAGAGACACGTTTCTCATTTGGACAAGGTAAATAATAATAGCACCTACTTCCTATAGTTGTTACGGGTGTTAAGTTACTCAATATACGTGGAATACTCCAGATAATGTCTGGGCAGAGAATAAGCCAGCTAACCTTAAGAATAAAATTTACACTAAAATAAGCAACTGAAGCTTTTCCAACTCTTTTATTTTATCTTGTGATCTAAAAATGGTGATTTAAAATGGGACATTTCCCAATGAAAAGACAGTAAGAATGGGAGGTCAGGGCAACTGTTGGTTGTATATCTGGGTCACTCCAATAGTATGTCTCCCTGAGTCAACTTGGGCTGCTGTAACAAAGTACACAGACTAGGTGGCTTGTAAACAACAAAAATGTATTTCTTACACTTCTGAAGCCCAGAAGCCTCAGATCAGGGTGCCGGCATGGTTGGGTTTTGGCGAGAGTGCTCTTCTGAGTTGCAGACTGCTGACCAGTGTCTTGTACATTCACTTGGCAGAAAGAGGGCTAGCTAGCTCTTAGGGCTCATCTTATAAGGACGCTAATCCCATTCTGAAGCTCCACCCCCCTAACCTAATTACCTCCCTAAGGCCTACCCCACCATCACATTGAAGGGTAGGGTTTCAATACATGAATTTTGAAGGGATACAAACATTCAGTCTAAAACAGGGTCCATTCAACGAGAAACTAAACTCTTCAAAAGTTTGAAATTACATCTTAGTATCATGCTTTGTCCTCAACGATTTGACAAAGAATATCTCATACCGTAAGTCATTAACAAAACACTTTCACATACACTATTTCATTTTAATTATGACAAGGTTTTAATTATTGGGTTGGCCCAAAAGTTCATTTGGGGTTTTCAGTAACATCTTATAGAAAACCCGAACGAACTTTTTGGTCAATCCAATACGTAGTTTTCTCATCCAATAAATGGTTATTGGACATCTTCTCTGTGGCAAGTACTCCACTAGGTTTGGGGATCCCGTGAGAACAAGACAGGTTGTTTGGAGATCCCGTGAGAACAAGACAGGTTGTTTGGAGACAGAGTGCAGGAGACAGACTAGCAAACATGCAAATAAAACATCAAATCGCAGGCACTACAATATGAGCAAGTGCAGGGTATTATGGGAGCACACAGGAGGGACGGCCAAGCAGTGCTGAGGGATCAAGGAAGGCTTTTTAGAGGAGGTGCACGTAAGCAGTAGCCTAAACAACAAAAACAATAACTTAGTCAAAACTGATCGGAGGCTCAAAGAGTTAAAGGAAGAGAGTTTCTTATGGCATCTTGAGCAAGTCATCTGATCCATCTCAGCCTCACTTTGCTAAGCTTTAAAATGGAGATAGTATCTTCTTCGCAGAGCTGTGGTTAGAATTAATGAAGTCAGAGAAAATTGCTTTAAAAACTGCAAAGCCCTATGTGGAGGTAACACGCAAATACTGGCAAAAGGTATTGCCCATTGTCCCTTGAACTGCGTTAGGAAACAAATGATATTCAGTAAAAGTGGAGAAGCAACGTCGCATTTTCCATTTATTATAAAAGCCTGAAATGAATTTTTAGTTAACTATTCTAGCCTGAAATATGCACTTCATTGCTGTCAGCATAAAATAATAATTTTACTCAATCATAACAACAAAGATTTACTAACAGTGAAAAGCAAGACAGGGCCACTGGCTGAGAAGAGAGACAGAAAATATAAGTTTAAAACTTGCAAGTGGGGGCTCCCTGGTGGCGCAGTGGTTGGGAGTCCACCTGCCAATGCAGGAGACGCGGGTTCGTGCCCCGGTCCGGGAGGATCCCGCGTGCCGCGGAGCGGCTCGGCCCGTGAGCCATGGCCGCTGAGCCTGCGCGTCCGGAGCCTGTGCTCCGCAACGGGAGAGGCCACAGCGGTGAGAGGCCCACGTACTGCAAAAAACAAAACAAAACAACACAACTTGCAAGTGAAACATATAGCTAGCAGAGCACTGAATACAGTACAATCTGATAATGCTTTAATGCTTAACTAAAAGATGAAACAAAGGGACCCTGGCTCACTCATCTCTAAACCTATGTCCCTGTCCCACTGCCAAATAAAATGCATTCAATAAAAGATGTATACCACATGTTTGTTGACGTGAAATTAATTACCTTCTGGAAGCTTGATGTCCTCCACACACATATGTGGAAATACCTAGCACCTAGACGATGATCCCTTACAGGAAGCTTTCCTGACACCCACTCATTGCTATAGTGCACATGTTCTCTTTCCTCTTAGTCCCCTCCCCCGTCCGCCAATGTGCTTCAATCATAGTACTTAGCCTATAAAAATACTCTCTTGAGTAAGCTCCCTCCACCCATTTCTCTGAGCTCCTCAACAACTGTAACTGGCTGGATTTTGTTCCCACGGATCTTAACACAGTGCCTGGAATGTTGTAGACACTTATTTAAACATTTACTGAGCTACACTCACCCAAAATAGAACTAAGATTGGGGTCTTAAGGAATGGCTCTTTGACTTCAGAGATAAAGGGAGACCTTCTCTTCCTAACCTCCAACTGGAAATGGATAATTTACCGATGAAATTTCTAAGACCGTTGATATACAACAGTCTTAGAAGACAATGCAATATCTTGAACATAGTAGGTATTAAATAAATATTTGATGAAGATAAAGTGAGAAACAATGCTTAGTGGTTAGAACTCTTGCAAGAGCCTGGGAAAACAATTTAACTGCAATCTGGACATTCTTTCACAATTAAGTAAAGATATTATTGTCCTTAGAAACTTTTTCAACAAGAGTTGCAATGAAAATGTTTTCTCAATGAAAAAGAAATGTTATTTAGCCAGAAGACACTGCTCCATAGCAATACCAGTGTGGTCTTTTTGCTGGATTACTTAGTAACAGTTTCTCAATGTAGTAAAACGTACTTGGTGGGAAATTATTTGAGTTCAGATCATATAATCATCAAAGATACTTCTTGCTCTAAGAAGTAAGTATCAGCCTTACCCTATATCACTTGAAAAACAGGAAACACAGGAGCCAAATATTTCAACCCAGTCTCTGTACTTGGTTTATTTTTAGCCCAGAGCCACATCTAAGTCACACTGCACTATGGAGTTGGTCAGAATTGCAGGATTAAACAAGTAAGTGTGAGGCCACAGATCAGCTTTCTCAGTCCTTCATCTCTTTAGTGTCCACCGCCCCTGGTAATATGTGCAGTAAGACCAAAGAGTGACCAGCATTTAACTACACACACAGCTTCGTCGCTGATAGGGAGTGCCCCTGAGATGTGAAGTCTGAAAAAAAAAAATGTTTCCAAGATAGTTTTTCCCTCCCAAAACCCTATTACTTACAGCTAGGATTTGATTACTATCGTTACTCTTTTAAGGACTGATTATCTTCACTTCAAGCTACAGCAGATAATTCTGGTTCATAAAAGTAAACACCATCTTCCATTGACTAATGGGGTAAGAAACTGATAGTGCCCTTTGCAGCATCTCAGAACTTGAAGGAGAGAATGCCTGCACCCAGCGGTGGTTCCCAGAGAGCAACATTACCTTCTTCCACCAACAGTAATCAATAACCTAACGCCCTGGCACACTTCTATCAGAAAGGGAACATCAAGGACTTAAAAGCAGAACCAAAAGCAATAGGCAGAGACGAGAATGCAACATAACTAAAGACACAGTCCTATAGAAACCCAATTAACATACATTAGCCATGTTCACAGTCAGAAGTTAAGGTCTTTCATGCTTCCATAGCTTTTTAAAATGTCTAAAATTTCCTATTTTTAGGGACCCAGACGCTCATTCCTAATAATTTGATTTTATTATTATGCAAGTATCCCTTCCTGCGTATTGTGACAGCTTTTTATAAACCTAGAAAACATGTTGGCACCACTGACTGAAGTGTTTTAAAACAAATCCTCTTCAGGTGTTGAGTGGCCTGTCTACATTATTTGCTGGTTGATTCCTAAATTACTTATAGACAGTACCTAAATCTTTCACAAATGCTTCCATGAGGTCACTTTTAATTGTGAAATTTGTTTCATGGCTTCTTCCAGGGAAAAGTTTTTTCCCCACTTTCCTATTAAAACGTATTTTTGTTCAGTTCAGTGTTCTCCATTGTGGGTGAATATGCCCCCCCAGGAGGTGACAGGCAATGTCTGGAGATATTTTTAGTTGTCCTAACCGGTGGTGAAGATGGACGCTATTAGCACCTACAAGAGGCTCAGATGCTGCTAAATACCCTACGATGCACAGGCCTGCACCATCTCCCACACTCTTATGCCCCCACACACAAGATAAAGAATTATCCCCCCCGCAAAAATGGATAGTTACAGAGAAACTCTTAGCCCAGCGATTCTCAGTGGGGGCAGTACTGCCCCCTTGTGGGAACTCTGGAAATCTGCGGGGTGCTTTTTTGTTACGGTTATCACCATGTCCCTCAATACACAGAAAACCACATACTTGAAGAATTACAGCTCTAAATTTCATTCTTCATTCATGCAGAAGAAAAATTCATATATAATTATCTAAGCCTATGATCTAAATCTGTTTTACTACATTTAAATGAAATACTTATTTTTGCATGGCTTTAAATTATATTTTGTTTGACAGAAGTAAAACTACCATGTAAATTAAGGGAAGTAGTTTCCTTTATTTTGTAAGAAACTTTACAGAGGGTTGTTTACCATTTTGGAAAATTAGGTCACTTGACAGAAACACCATTAGTGACACTAGCGTGTCCAGTACCAATTACCTGTTTTCAGTTGTTACATGAAATGACCCTAGGAAAAGTGCAAGCCCTTCACACCTTTAGTTCAACTTACTGTGTAGTCCTGTCCTGTGGTCACCTCCAACTTAGACAATCCAAATACTTACTTATTAAGCCATACATTATTTCAGTATACATTATTTTTTCTTTTGTTTAGTATTATTGTTAGGATACTATGCACATATACACACATAATTATGCCTGTGGATGGATTATATTATCTGTGAATTTCATTTCAGGATAGTCAGGGAGTTTTAGGGAATACTTGACATGAAGAAGAGAGCCTTGGGTGTATTAGGATTATAAACCATTTCTCTTGCTCATCACAGCCTTTTGGGAATCTTGATTCTGTTTCCAATATAATTACCAACTCATACAGCATCTTGCTCTCTGCAAATATGACTAAGATGCCATTGATATTTTCACCCAAATAACTGATAAAGATGTTTATTACAGAGCCAATGACTAATGTTAGGTAGTAGAATTCATTTCACTGCACTTGCTCCATGGAATTTCCTATCTACCTTTTAAATTACTTTTTATACACCTAAGTACCAAAGATGGCCCTTGAAAATTTCCACAAAACAGGAGCCAGTTACCCATTGCAGGGAAGCCACCCTTTGCTGACCCCTCCTCCCACTACTGGGAGGATATTTCCAGTAAAGAAGAGTAAGAAAGTAAGAAAAACAAATAAAAATCAGATGGCAGATGGACAGGAAGCAAGCAAAGCAAAGGAACACACAATCTCGAGGAGAACAGATACATATATCTGGATAGCACAAGTGTTCTGACAGATTTTTTCTTTCCAAAAAGTCTCAATGAGTCCATACTGAGCAATACATCATTAAATATTCTATATCATCAATAAGCCCAAAACCATTCCTAGAAACCTGGATTCTTTGAAGCATCTTGGATAAGGAGTGTTTCAGAATTAAATATATTCAAACAGAAACAGACCCATGCTATCATACATTTTTAAATTATATTTCCAAATGATAAGTGGACTTCCTTTATTACATAATTTACTTTATATAAAACCAAATCTCCAATAGACTGTTTAATTCATACTGTCTTTCAAACACTTCTTAAGTGTTTAAGGCAAAGTTTAAATTCTGAGCAGTAGGAAGACAATTTCTATTACAGGATACATTAACAAAAACCCTCTAATCAGGTTACAAAGTATGTGTGTGTGCACCTTAGCTTGGCGTAGAAGTAAGAGAACTGGGCTTCCCTAGTGGCACAGTGGTTAAGAATCTGCCTGCCAATGCAGGGGACATGGGTTCGAGCCCTGGTCCGGGAAGATCCCACATGCCGCAGAACAACTAAGCCCGTGCGCCACAGCTACTGAGCCTGTGGTCTAGAGCCTGTGAGCCACAACTACTGAGCCCACGAGCCACAACTACTGAAGCCTGCGCACCTAGAGCCCATGCTCTGCAATAAGAGAAGCCACCACTTCTGCAATGAGAAGTCCACGCACCACAACGAAGAATAGCCCCTGCTTGCCACAACTAGAGAAAGCCCGCGTGCAGCAGCAAACAGCCAACACAGCCAAAAATAAATGAATAAAATAAATTTTTTTAAAAGTGAGAGAACTACTTAAATTCTACTTCAAAATATATAAAATAATGTCAGCCTAAAAAATAGTCTATACCTAAATATAACCCCGTTGTTTTAAAATGTATAATTCTAATTGAAACATTTAGAGATTTTCTAAATGAGTTTGCATGTTGACACTGTCTAGATAAATGTGCCAAAGAAAAATTGCCTTTATCGTAATACCTATATTTGAGGTTTATTCTACTTGTTCCTTGTAACCCTAAGGAAACAATTTACCAAAATTATAGGGAAGTGTTGAAATTATAGCATAAAAGTTTCTTTCCCCCTAAAATTACAGGTAAGAAAACTACAGCCTACAGAAATGAAAATCACTAGCTGTCTCTGGTTTTAAGCCCAATTTTGGTTTCCTGTAAATCTTTACACAAGTCACACCTCGAAAACAAGAGAACCATAAACCACCAGAGATCTGTGACATTTCATGGAACCACAAGAGACTAATACTTTCATCTGAACCAAAAGAACTATCAATCAACACCTATCCGTTAATCCCTTGCATTTAAGGATCTGAAGACCAGTAACATCAGCATCACGTGAGACTTAATTACAAAGGCAGACTCTCAGGCCCCTTCCCAGAGCTGTTGAATGAGAAACTGCAGTTAATAAGATTCCCCAGGTGATTCAAATGCAATTTAGAGTTTGAGAAGCCCTGGGTTTATTTAACTCCAAGAGCAGAGCGCTACAGAGGGGACCTTAATGCAGCTAAATCCAGTACAGGAGTGGTTTCTAATATGACGGGGTAGTGGAGGAGGGGTGTAAAATCCGTAGAAAGAAAACTGAGACTACGCTGCAGATGAAAAATAGGAGAATAACTCCGAAATATGGCCTCTGTCAGGGGGCCATCTGTGATTCAGGAAATGACTCCGAAAATAGGGTCAGAGTTATTTCAATGAGCAGAATTAGAACCAAGAATGGAGTAGAAATATGGGAAGACTATGTACGGATATCCTGGCACGGCATTAGAAGTCATGATATATTTTGTGAATGAAGTCAGAATCAGTAAGTAATGACAATGAGAGCTAAAGTTTACTGCATAACTGTACTCCAGGACGCAAGGAGCTAAATCTACTACGTGAGCGAGCTCACTTTCGCCTCTCAACAACCTCACAGGGTTTTCAACAATTGAAGAGGCTGAGGCTTTGGAAGTATTTTACATGATAGCGTCAGGCTGGTAAGGAAAGAACCTGGCTTTGGTTATGACGTATGTGACTTCATATATCTTCCCCCATCTGAGCTGACTGACTGACAGATGAAACTGCCCTGGGAGAAATAAAATCTGGACTAGTATTTGTCCAAATTGAAAAGCTCTAACATAGTCAAATCAGCCTCTAAATTGCGAACAGGCACTGACATATAAGCTTAATGTCGACCTGGAGAAACAGGCACAGGAATGTCTAGTGACATTCCTCTCCAGCCTACAGGCTGTTAGAACACCTACAAAGAGCCTCCACCCAAACCTCTAGATCTACAGCTCCACTAGATATGAAAAGTAACGCCTTCATCATTTATGAGGACTGAACAATAGACAATGAAAGGAGGAACAGAAAAGCTCCCGGGAAATAAGGCTTCCAGCCTGATGGAATATGAAACCTGTCAATAACCCCTAGCCATGGAGATGCTCCCGCTGTGCAGGACCTCCACTCCGAAAGACCCTTCCGGGGACTTCAGTGTCTTTCCCTGAGCCTGACATAGCTGGTCCCCCCAGCATTCCTGTCTTATTATCATCCTTTTTGGGCAATTCACGGCAGTGTTTCATTTAAACCCAGGGCCTTTAAGAAACAGCTCTTCTGGGCTTCCCTGGTGGCACAGTGGTTGAGAGTCCGCCTGCCGATGCAGGGGACACGGGTTCGTGCCCCGGTCCGGGAAGATCCCACATGCCGCGGAGCGGCTGGGCCCGTGAGCCATGGCCGCTGAGCCTGCGCGTCCGGAGCCTGTGCTCCGCAACGGGAGGGGCCACAACAGTGAGAGGTCCGCGTACCGCAAAAAAAAAAAGAAAAAGAAAAAAAAAGAAACAGCTCTTCTAAGAAACTTACACAGTCTTCTAGAGTTGCTTGGGGTGTTAAACTGGGTAACAGCACATTTTGAGTCCCTCTGCCTGATCATACATGAACACTGTATATTTTTTATAAAATGCAGACAGCATCTAACCATCTCATTTCCACTTGTCCCATTGTTCCAACTTATAAACGTCTAGTTTTCCTCACGTCACTCATCACTTAAGATGTTTACAATGGATTTAAGAAGAATGGCAAATAAGACACAGGGGGATCCAATCTCAGTTTTGTCACTAATAAGCTTCACGTCATTGGAAAATCACAGTATTTCTGAACCTCTAGATTTTAAAAAAAAATTTTTGTCATTACTGTTTTGTTCATCAAAGGGGATGAACAAGGATATCTCCTAAAATCCTTTCTAGGCATGAGGTTCTATAATGTGTTAATACCAGAACTAACGTTGTAAAGAATCTCTACAACTTTTCAAACCTTTCACTGTTATACATTTGCTAGCACTCTTACTTAGCACTTTACGCTCATCATTTTTTATTCCACAAACACATATGGAGAGAGTATTCCTGTATGCAAAGCCTTAGGGGAGGAAGTAGCATCATCCCAATTTTACAGAAATTAGAAACTAAAGCTCAGAGAGGTAAAGCAGTTTGTTTAAAATCACACAGCCAGGGACTTCCCTGGTGGTGCAATGGTTAAGAATCCGCCTGCCATTGCAGGGGGCACGGGTTCGAGCCCTGGTCCAGGAAGATCCCACATGCCGCGGAGCAACTAACTACTGAGCCTGCACTCTAGAGCCCACGAGCCACAACTACTGAGCCCACATGCCACAACTACTGAAGCCCGCCGGCCTACAGCCTGTGCTCCACCACAACAGAAGCCACCACAATGAGAAGCCCACACACTGCAACGAAGAATAGCCCCTGCTCGCCGCAACTAGAGAAAGCCAACGCGCAGCAACAAAGACCCAATGCCGCCAAAAATAAATAAATAAATAAAATTAAAAAGAGGATATAAAGATTACATTAACAGTCATATTAATTAAAAAAAATCACACAGCCATATGTGCAGGAAGAGTCAGAGGTCAGCCTCAGGTCTGTGGCGCCACAGCCCATTGTTTTAATCTTCATGACAGTTTCAGGTCATTTTTCTATTAGACTGGGCTAAAATCTCTCAGATTACTCCTCTGACTCTCCAAAATCAGTTTCACTTTTTGGCTTCAACCTCATGATTGATTATATGTGAAATGACTGAATTCTGGTCGAAATAAATGTTTGCAAAGTTACCTTTCAGTAAATCTAGTCCAATACCATAACAATGATCAAAAAAAGGACAGAAAACTCTCCCAGAAGTTGCCATCCTATAAAAAGAAAGCTCCTCTCAGTAGTTCCAATACCATATATGTCCAAATCTTCCCACTGGCCTTTTAAAAAAATGTAACTGAGATATTTGGAATTTGTTATTTTCCCAAGTGGGAACAAGTTCCCCAGAATCTTTAAAGTATCAAAAATGTATTTTGATGAAAAACAAAACAAAACAAACCACTGTGATTCTTGATGATGGACTTTAGCGATTTAAGAGCAGTATATACGAACAATTTTATCCTTACTTTCAATATCACATTGTAGGAATTCAAAAGTTTTATTCAACTTAAAAAAAAATCAAGCCAAAACACAATATGGACTTGATAAATCTGAAAAGCAAAAGGGCATGTAAACATTACTTCAAAAAAGAGCGTTCTCATGAATGCAACTCAAGTGTAAAAAAGAAATAACTTTCCGCATGTTTCTGCTATAGTTGTATGTTTGATTTTTTAAAAATTGTCTTTAATGTAGAAAATTGATTTTGTAAATGCCACTCACATGCCTTTTATTTTTAATTGGAAAGGCTAGAGATCATTTATCTGATACAGAAAGTTTATGCATAGTCACAAACTAAAAACTTCACACTGAAAATTAGCAACATTTTTGACCTACCACTCTCACTGTTTGGAATTTATCCCGTATATAAATTAAAGACATATGAGAAAATGTGTACAAGAATGTTAGCTGCAGTGTGGTTTATGCTTACAAGAAACAAAACAAACAACTATCACTATTAATAAGCTGAAGTACATGGATACAATAGCACAGTACATGGTTATTAGACCAATACGGACTGATCTGGAAAGAAAGGAGCTATAGTTAAGGGGAAAAAAAAAAAAAAGCAGGTTGTTGAGGACTGTTATGGGATGATTCTACTTCAGGTAGAAAAACAAACAACAAATTAGAAATATCAAGAAGCATGTCCAGATTTTAACATGGTGAATACGGGTGCAGAGCCACACAAAAGAAACTTTTTAAAAAATTGCTATAGGGACTTCCCTGATCGTCCAGTGGGTAAGCCTCCACGCTCCCAATGCAGGGGGCCCAGGTTCGATCCCTGGTCGGGGAACTAGACCCTGCATTCATACCACAACTAAAAGCCTGCATGCCGCAATGAAGATCCCGCGTGCTGCAACTAAGACCCAGCGCAGCCAAAATAAATAATAAAATTAATAAAGAAATATTTTTTTAAAAATTGCTCTAATATCAAGAAGCTCAGTGGGTCCAAGGCCTGTCTCATCCTGTGTGGACATCCCTGGTAATGCCCTGGAGAGGCTAGATAACCAGAGGATTTCAAGGCAGTATGTTTCCAGCCCTGCTTCCACACTTCAGAAATCTGTCTTGCCTTGATAACAAACCAGAAAAAAACAAAATGTATTGCTACTTATCTCTTGCTTCACCGTGTCTAATAGGGACTAGATTTCCTCCTTTTTTTAGCCCTACAGACAACAGAAAGCATACCCTACATTTGATCTACCCTTGATCCTTTCTTGCAGTCATCGACTGTTTAACATTTTTTTTCCTATCCTAGGAAAAATATAAATGACTGCCCCAAAGAGCAGTTTTGCATACTGACAGCTTCAAATAAACATATTTCAGAGTTTCAAAACACTTTTTACAAAGGCAGCTTATTGTCAAATAGGGTATCAAATTGTGCAGTGTTAAATATTCTCTATTTCCCCTATTGCTTGTTTATCTAAGTACAATATAACATAATATCTGAGCAAAGAAACCCATGAAAGAGGCCATGTGATCATGCGTGAATTCTTTTTTATGCACAGTACAACTTCATTTTGGCATTGACCCTTGGTTACTGGGACAGACCAAAATAAGTACATTTCTCCTCAGTGTTAAATCACAAATGCTGTCATCAGCGAGACTATTTCACTTCCAGTCCCCTGGGGGCTTTCACATGCGAGGGGTCACAGACTGAATGAAATAGCCTTTTACAGGAAGACTGAATGGCACTTTCCAAGGGAATATTGATTCAAAAACTTACAGTCCATTAAGTACGACCCACAGTCTATCCCTTTGCGGTAGTTCAGACTACACTCATTTCTTTTTACCCTAGAATTGAGAGGCAGTTTATATTTAGGGCATCCCATAAAACATTTGGCTTTTCTCTTAAAAAATACTTAATGTATATAAATAATCGTATCAACTGGAGAGTATTAAAATGTTTTCTAAAAAGGACCTCAGACTGCAACAGGCCATGTTAAGATTTACCTAATTATGTTCGAGAATCACAGAGTTATCAAGGAGATCAAACAACCTATTAGAAGCTATTAGAAGTTTCGTCTCATAGCTCATTTTTTCTTATAATAATTGTCTTTTAGTTCGTTATGCGGGGAGACGGGAGTGCGTAGGAAACCATTCCCTTTACTCTATCTCCTCACACATATATTTTTTTACTACTATTAATTTTCCATTCTTTCTCTCAGTTTTCTTTTCTCTGCCAAATATGAGTCCAGAGGTTTCCTCACAGGGGTTTTAGGAATCTCCCTCAGACCAACATCAATGTAAAAGAGCTCTCTATGCAAAGTGCACTATTGGTTTCTCTTTTGGTTTAGACTAAACACTAAAGAAGAACACTGCACCGTGGCTTTTTAAGCACATTCCCCCAAATCACTACTAATTGGAAAACTATAATACTATATGTATTCAATGATACACTTTCCAAACACCTGAATCCTCATATTAAGAAAGTTATGTTTTCATTTATATGTGGAGCTAAAAAAAATAAAGCAAACGAACGAATATAACAAAACAGAAACAGACACACAGATAGAGAAATCAAATTAGTGGTTACCAGTGGGGAGAGGGAAGCGGGGGCAGATAGGGGTAGGGGATTAAGAGGCACAAACTACCATGTATAAAAGCTACAAGGATATATTGTACAGCACAAGGAATATAGCCAATATTTTATAATCACTTTAAACAGAGTACAGTCTCTAAAAATATTGAATCACCATGCTGTACTAATATAATATTGTGAATCAATTTTACTTCAATAAAAAAAGAAAGTTATATGTTTGAGAATATATTTTAATATTCAACTAAAGGACATTCCAAACTACTAGTTGTACAATTGCTAAATATTATACTCCTGCTGCCATCTTGTGGTAGTTTTTGGAATCTTCTTGCTTGCTGTCTTTTCCTCCCTCCCTCTCTCCCTTCCTCTCCCTCACCTTCCTTTTCCCCCTACCTTTTGGAGGGTACCTATATCCAAACCTTACTGAGTCCCTTTCTTAAGTAGGTAGGGAGACAACCTGCACTATATTCTGAAAGAAGAACGGATTTTTGCCAATTCCTCCTCCTGTAATATATTCCCTCCTTTCTCCTTATATTTTTCTCATTTTTCCACAAAACCATTCTTTTAACAATAATACTTTTTAAACAAATATCTATCTTTTAGATTAATCTAGTTTCCTACAAGTAAAGGGAATACAGATTATAGGAAAATATATGTGTATCTTATGAAAGACTTTTCCTTCCAAACTTTTTCCAAATTGTACTTTTACAGAGAAAGAAAGAAAGAAAGCAAGCATCCTGTATTTCTGGCTACAAGATGCCACACAGCCACAGGTACCGACTCTCAGGGTCCAAGGAGGAGCCCTGGGGACACACTCTGGAAAGAGAGAGCTGCCCAGCAACCCCAGGCTGGATGGAGACCGGAGGCCTGGCATCCCTTTATTACTTCCCGACTGTCCCCTTCACCTATGGGCCCTGCTGTGGCATGGCAAAGGAATTCACAAATCTGGGGGTACATCACACATTTCTCTGATGATATATTAAAGTGAGTAATTCTCAACCAGACTGATTTACCATCAGAGCAAGGGTATATTTTATAAAAACCACCTTTCCCATCTAACTCTATGTCCCCACTCCAATTCCTGTGGAGAAACTTACAGACAGCCATCCAAGGAGTCACCCAAAGACAGGTATAGTGAGAACTCGATTAGCCAGAATCTTCCACAACATGGAGGAGATGAGGATGGAAACAATCTGTTTCATTCCTTGTTGAAAATGACTTTAAAACCATCTTTCCCTCTTTTGTGTTATTTATATCTACGTTATTCACAATCTGTATTTTTCTATATGTTCCTTTAAAATCTATGAACCCGTAAAATGAAGCATTATTCTAAGCAACAGTAGCCACATGGCATAGATTTAATGTGATTGTTACATCTTTTCCCTCAGTACATTAAAACTCCTTACTGTTAATATAAAATAAATTAACTTGTGTGCCACCTAGAAGCATCCCTGATGCCACCAGTATATGAACACCACACTTTGGGAAATGGGGCTCTGACGTATACATGCTAAGTGGAGTACAGTAAATCTAACCACCATTATTTATAGATAAGTAGCTTTAAGTGTCACAGCATCAAGATTTTGATATTTTAGAGCCATAGTTCAGATCAGAAGTTCTCAAACATTTTTTCTGCAGTGACTCACGGGATGAATGATGTTCTCACGTGCAACACACTCTTGTGAAAAGACCGACTGTGGGTTCTGTGCAATTTCCTGCCATATATTTGTCATTCTCCCAGTCGGGGAAGCCAATTGGAATGCAAGTCAAAAACCATCCCTAGGGAGGTGCCTGTGAATGCACTCAACCTTATTTCCTAAGAAGCAAATAATTCATGAAGTTTGATTTTTAACCTATTATTTACTCATTTCAACCTTACAACTAATCAAACACACCACTTTGCGCCATGACACCACAGCTGAAATCTGCTGAAGTAAGACATGAAATTTTGTCCTGAATATTTTAGAGTGAACTTATTCTCTGAGAGGAGACTGAATTGAATATGAATTGGTTCTATCCTCTAGAAGGTTTCAGGGTGGGTGTTTTTTGTTTTTAATTTGTTTGTTTTTAATACATTCTAGATATGTGCTGTTCTTACCCTGCCTCTGAAAATTAGCACGTTGGAAGAGAAATGTATGGTAAGCTGAGGGTTGTATAGGGTTGGAATTTTTACTATAAACAGACCTGGTTTCTACCCAGGGGTTTACAGCCTAACATATAAAAGAATTTTCTACTTTGAGAATTTTTAGCATATGTAGTGAAGTTCCTTGGTGGTCCTGTGAGACATGAAATTAACATTACCCACACCATGAGGGCAATGAAAGTCATCAAGCAAAATACTGACATTTACTCAAAGGCTTTGGATTTGCTCATCAGGCAATACAGTTGAACAAACAGACCTACAAGTATTTGTAAGAGGCAAATATACAAGTACTTTTATGACTCCCTATAAGGTTTGTCAGTAGCATTTTTGCAGGATTTGAGGTCAAAGTGCTCAAATAAAGACACATCTGAGGATTTAAAACACATTTTGAAGCCCTCTCTAAATTGATCTATAAAGGAGGAGCAGTTTGAATTAGCAACAAGTCAGAGAGCATATTTAAGAACTGTACTTGTATAATCTTTATCACAAGTAAAAAAAATTCAAACGAAGTCCTAACAAAGTAATTACAGCAGATGTCTTACTGGATTTGCCTTATTAAGGCAAATTCATTTATTAAATAAACACTCAGGTGAAATCAGCATGTCACCCCCTTACACACCAAAGTGTTATCAGCATGCTCATCCGCATAATAAAATCAACCCAAATCAACTCCTAGTATCAACATGTTGACTGTTTAGGACTAATTTCCAAGAATATGTCAAATCAACATGCACTTAAAAAAAGGTTAACCGGGCTTCCCTGGTGGCGCAGTGGTTGAGAGTCCACCTGCCGATGCAGGGGACACGGCTTCGTGCCCCGGTCCGGGAAGATCCCACGTGCCGCGGAGTGGCTGGGCCCGTGAGCCATGGCCACTGAGCCTGCGCGTCCGGAGCCTGTGCTCCGCAACGGGAGAGGCCACAACAGTGAGAGGCCTGCGTACCGCAAAAAAAAAACAAAAACAAAAAAAAACAAAAAAAAAAAGGTTAACCACACAGCCAACACATTGGACAGGACAAATTATAGAAAGTATTTTACAACTTTCTAGCTAATATAAACTTTATATTGATTGAATTTAAAACTCCACTATTTTCTAAGGTAGCATGGGTTTCTATTATATGCCCACATAAAAAAAAAATATGAAAATGTTTAAAAAAAAAGCAACATAACGTACACTGAAGTCTGCGGTCCACCAACAATGTTTAGGGAATAGTGCAGAGTAAGTTTAAGAGTTTTTTAAAAGGAAATCGGTTGTTCAGAACAACAATAAAGGGATTAGTTCTATCAGCCTTTATATAATACAACAAATCTATTTCAAAGATACACATTTTCTGGAAATATCTATTTTTCATTGAGAAATATTTTAAAGCATTGTATATTTTCAATATGAGCAATTATTTTTAAAACTTTAGGAAATTCAAATTGTACACTATCTAAAAAATCTGAACTATCTGAAGACATGAAAGATTTTAAAAGGTTAGAGTACTATTCTGAACAAGACCTCTGTTCTACGTTTGCGGTTGTATGAGTTTTGCAAATGAGAGATCTGGCAGGAGTTCCACATGTCAAGCTAGAAGAGAGGAACCAGGGACCCAAAAGAGAGATGCACAACACAGGCAGATCCAAGAACAAAGAAAAAGAAGGTAAAAAAATCATCACTGGGTAAAAGCAGGAGGTAGTAAGTACTTCGATAAAAAGCAACAGAGATTGGTTCTAGCACCCTGCTCTGGGAGACAGTATTGGACTGTGTGTCTTAATACCAAGCACAAGCATTTGACAAGCGGCAAGATGCTGTCATCTATTGCATGATAATAGCCCAGGAAGTAAATCCTCCTTCCCCAAGAAACTGATTGGGCCAAACTAGAGGAGTTTCAGAATAATAACTACCATAAGAAGTATAAAATCATGAACTGAATAAATCAGCAATTTGTGTGTGTGTATACATATATGTACATACTCATATACATACACAATACTCATACACATAAACATATACATATAGCCCCTTTTCTCTTCGGGGATCCTACAGCACAGGACACTAACAAAGCTAGTAGTCATTTTTGACAATTTCCAAGCTTCTGAGCTTTCACTTTTGTGAAACAGGATATGCTATCCCTGGTTTATCTCAGAACTCACAGTAACTTCCAAGAGCTACAAGAATCTGAGATAACATAGGGTCCTGAACTCTGATAAGCAAATTCTCAGTGGCAAATGAAAATAATTATTCCTACTCAGAGCAACCATGAAATCACCTGAAAATCTTATCAAAAGAGAGGGTTTTAATGCACTCTCAGCATCTCCTACACAGTGTGGGGAAAGGGCACTGGGCAACAGCCACTTAGCAAGGAAAGAGGAAAAAGATAGAACATCTTTTGTTTTTTCAGGTCTTTTAGAAATATTTTCACGAGGGTCAGTCAAATCTCTAATGAACACATGATTAAATGAAAACTTGCAACCTATACATGTATCAAGGATTCGGATGGAACGAGAACTCCTGGTGTATTACAAATATATCTGGAAAATGTACTTGATCCCAGAGCCCAAACCAACACCAAAGCAAAGTGGATATGTCTTAAATAATAAGTATAAATAGATAATAACTTGGAGATATCAATTCACCAACTCCGGTACTGATGCAAAATTAAGAAACCTATATTGTCTTTCTGGTCCCATTTCCGAGATCTTTTAAAAGGCACTTCAGTAATGATTTGCTCAGTTTTCTCATCACTAAAACCAGAGTACTATCTACCTCCTGTACCTCTTTGACTGAATGTAGGTGTGAGGTGCTTACGCTCGGAACCTGTCCTCTTCAAATTACATGCGGCAAGACACAAGGATCTTGACAAGCAAGCCTGCCTAAAAATCCTCCCCTCACCTCCTCAGCTTTTCTCCCTTTCAACTCTCATCATAAATATGACTCTTCTGAGTAAACTAAACGAATGTTCTCTCCCAGAAGCTCCTGTTAAAACATTACTGCGTTAATCCAGAAAGGATAACTGGTTAACATATTGGTACGCTGTCAGGTAGTAATAAAGTCCTCTGGATGGAAGGATTGGTAGGGACGAAGGAATCAGCAGGAGGGGTCTGTAAGGCAAAAGGCAAAGGGTATAGTGAATGATACCCAAAGGCAGCAACCAAGATCCTTTTCACATCCTTCCTGACTGCACTATTCATCGGCGCCACCTATGACATGACACTGAGCTAGAGAAGTTGAGTGAGGAAGGAAGAAGAGGGAATGATTAGGAAATGACAATCCCCAGAGCAGGACGGCCTGGGGAAATTCTGGCCTGGCACAGCACACCCAGGGCGTACGTGCGGGATACAAGGGCTCATTGGTCACTTTTTCATAAGGTCAGTTTCGTGCTGGCTCTAAGACTTCTCAAAAAAAAAAACAATCCTATTCTAATTTAGGGCAGGTTCTTTTCTTCCTATTTGGAAGGATTCACCAGTTAGTAACATGGAACTGGCCAGATTCCAAGGCTATAGAATATAACTGCTGAGAACTGGGGCTCTAAAGACTGCAAGATTGGGGTTTCAAACATGGCTGCCATTTCCTAGCTGTGAGATCTTAGGTAAGTGAATTAACTTCTTCAAGCCTCAGTGTCCTCACATGAAAAGTACGTATGTGATCTAGGACCACTGGTAGAAAAACAATGAGCTACTGAAAGTAAAGAGCTTAGCACTGTGTTAACATCACTAAGATTAGCTATCTTTATTATTCTTAGCATCGCTAGTTTAAAGCATTGTGTATTTTCTATGTGAACAATTAATAAGCTGGGCCCAGAATTCCACCGGTACCCGCTCATTTCACTGAAGTTGCTTGTATCAAAATTAGGCCAAATCCCTTGATTTAGTCTGAAGGTTAAACCAGCTGAAATGAATCAGAGATGCAAAAGGCAAAGAGTTTTCTGGGGCATCCATTCCAAAGCATCCGTATCCCAGTGGAAGAAGGTACAAGTTCCAAAGGATGAATTACATCATCAAGAATCAAGGGATTTGTGACGGGAAATGCTCAAGTGGCTTGGAATACAATACATTATTCCTGTAACAGATTAATATTGATTCCAGCCTTTGCCTAAGCTAATTTAAAAAACAACAACTGTATGCAGTCTTCTGAGCTAACTGGGTGGTCAAAATAAGGAATTTAGGTGTGTATAAAAAGTTAAGGGGGCGAATTAGGATAGTAGGTAATTCTTGATGTGGAATATATGCATGCAGGGAATCAGAAGTTCACAGAAAACCATGTGAAATACTCAGTTATTTGGCAGAAAGTTATACATATAAGTGTAAAGTATCATCATCGTCATCCAAAACAGCCTACAGTTTTCAGTGATTATCACTTGATCTCTACTGGGCATTTCTAAGGGGTCTGAAAATGAGGACTGCAGTAAGTCGGATGTTTTCTTTTCAAACATGATCATCATACTGTACACTTGATACTTATGCTGTGAGCTCAGATCTTCCCTTTCCCTAGTATAATTTTCATCTAAGCATTCCTTAGATACTTAGATCATTCTTAATGGAGATTGTGCATTATACCCTCTGTGGACACATGGAAATCTGGCTAACTGGACTGACTTGATTACAATAGTCGGTGAATTCTCCCATTTCCTTCCACTGCAATAAATGCTGAAGATATTTTTACCACCGATTATGTAAATATTTCAGATTGCAATCATTTTCTAAAACAGTGGTTACAGGCAAAAGTTCTTTTATCATTCTGCTCACCAAACAATTCCTACACTTTCAAAATATGTTTCTTTTCTTGTTAGTATAAAAACTGGGTGTCCTAGTAAAGTCTGAAACAAACCCATAGCATGAATAGCTATCACTAAATCCTACAGCAATTGCAATTGAACACTAGCTTTGTGATAAAGCAGTCTCCAGCCCCAGTGAGTGCATCAGGATGGCACAACTTTTAACAAAGGATGCACAAGCTGATGGAATGTCTACTCCCCAAATCCAAATATCTGAAAATTAGCAAATACACTTTTATTTTGAAAGCATCTTGTTTGCTGTTAAATGTTGTATCCCAGATATACTTTTTAAATTATTTCTTTTCTTGGTCAAAATAAGGTGTCTCACCAATAATGAAGTTAGTACTGTCTCTTTAAATGCTAGGATGAGTACCTAATTCCAGAGGTTACTATGCCCATATATTATACCTGTCAAAATTCTTTAAACTCTAATGAGTCAGCTTGCTGAAAATACGCTCCACGCTTCCATTTGAAAGTATAAAGCTAAGTGCTGAGCTGGGAAAAGTTTACACTCAGTCCCAGCGTAAATCAGCGCACAGAGGAAGTAGAAAAGCACTTCAGCTAGCTGTTGCAGACACAAATACGCGCCCGACCGACCGCTACTGCGCATGATCCACTCTTTTGATGAATGTTCCTACCCCTAACCCGAAAACGTCGGGAGTGTGTGCGCGGGGGCGGGGGAGTGGGCGGGGGAGGGGGCGGGGGAGGGGGCGGGGGAGGAATAAAAAAAAAAAAAGGAAGATGATGTGTACGTTTGAAAGATCAGCCATTTCCTCTCAGTACACACAAAAACGCCTCTCATTCCTAGAGAGATTTCTTATCAAGGAAAATAAAAGTGCCTCTTTGAGAGCTAGCTCCTGAATGAGAGTGGACTCTGGGAGAGACAGTTTCCTCTCCTGTCCTCTCTAGACCCCAGTGAAATCTCCTCTTTGCTACGAGGTGGTGCTGGTTACTCTTTGAGGGGCACAGTCCAGACACAGAGATCTGAAATTTCAAAAATGCGATAAAGCCCCAGCCGGTCAGCCCTAGGAGGCGAACAGCTGCCGGGTGACCGCTGATGAAGTGGCTTCTTCAGGAGGTGGGCAGATTGATTCCAGCTGCTGAGAGCGGGGCAGGGCAGCGGCCGAGGAATGCGCAGCTCAGCTGAGGCAAGACACAGCAGCTTCCCAACCAAGGGCAAGGCCAAATGTTAGCTCTGATTGCAGTCTTGGCCTGAGAGAAGTAAGAATGCCATTGTTCCATTTGATAGGGACTTCCAAGGCAGCCTGGGCCAAAAGGTGCTATGTGCACGGTGTCATTTTTATACGTGGAGCGTCGCTCAGGAAATCTGAAAGCTGTCCCTCAAGACGTTGGTTCAGAGTGGGCCTGCGGTTCCCAAGGTGAATCCTTTCTGCCTGATTCCTGTTTTTCTCCCTCAACCCACTCCCAGCTCCTGGCCCTTTTCTAACACCTCTCAACCCCTACCCAGACTCCTTTGCTCCCCTCTCCCCCACTCCTACATGCAAACACTGTAATCAGTACACAACTGAAACAGACAAGGAAGGGGTGCAGCGGAGGAGTGGGGGACATCCAGAGCCCTGCAACTGGCCTGGATGGAGACATACAAGAGGACATGCTCTTTAGAAGTACTGGCCTCAAAGTCAGAGAGCTCAGGGGGAAGGACTAATGTAGGGGTCCCCTGAGGGCCCCAAACTCAGACGCCAAGTGATCTAACAACAGGGAAGGGGTAAGAGGTAGGTGGGCATGAAGGCACGCCTAATGGAATATTCAATATCCTGAGAAATGCACTTTCGGCCGTGCACTTCCAGAGACTAAAAGCCAGTAATGGGCTCTGGAGTCTGCACTTCCTCTCCCTAATGTCCAGAGGCGCTTTAATGCTGCAGCCAATCGATCAGGCTTCTCCGGTGAAGGCGGCCAGTGGAGAGCAAAAGCTTCCTACTTGTGGCCAAAATCGCCCGGCCTCCTCTGCACACCACGAAAGAGCGACAACAACTTTGAACTGTCAGGACTTGGCTCTCAACGTGCTGGGAGAAGGAAAGGAAGGAGCCTGGAGGCGTCCAGAGAAATAGCTCCCCTCCCTCTTAATCCCAGCTTTTCCAGGGAGACTCAGAAGGAAGACAAACAAGGAGGCGGCATTATCCACCCTGAGATACGGCTGACCAGAAGCCCCAAACCTGCTTCAGGTGCAAGGTTACCGAACCGCCTCCAAGCCCTGGGCAGCCCAAGATGTGGCGCTTCTGGAAGGGACACAAACTGAGCAAAAGAACATCCAGAAAGTGGGGTTTCTTTACAATCTTCTGCTGACATCAATTGCTGCCTGGAAAGTGACCCTCAGAGGCTGATTCCTGCCGCGGAGACGCATCCCAGTCCCGCCTCCCTCCCCCCACCCCCTCAGCGCCTTCCCAGCAGGGCTTGGGCTCCGGGCAAGTTCAGTCCCAAAATTGAACCCAACCCTGTCCAGCCTCCCGTCGCCGCTCCCAAATGGCTCCAGCGGCGCACTGAGCATGCCCTGTGGCCTGGGTTTGGGGGTCACCTCCGGGAAACTTTCCGGGCCCCGGGATGGGCCGGGTTCTGTCCCCCGCGGGCGCCCCCCCCCCAGGGGTGTGCGAAGGAAAGACCGCGCAACTGCAGCCGCGTGCGGAGCGGCCAAGTTAGCGAGCGCGACAAAACTTTCCACGCTCCTTCTTCCCACCCCACCTCACCCCACCACAGGGGCGCGTCTCCCCGAGGAGCTCGCCTTTCCCAGCCCGGCGGAGACAAGCACAGCACGTGATGGGCAGAAATAAAAATAAACACTTCCCATTCCCGGCCCGCGAGGGCCAGCCCCCACTCGGCGCGCTGCGGAGAACTAAGGGCACCCTGCGTCGAGCAGCCCCCGAGCCGCCGCGGCCCGGAGCCCCCAGCCCCCCAAGCCGCCGCCAGGACGGCCACCCGGCCCGCCCGCCGCGAGGGGTGGCCCCGCTCCGGCCCTCCGCGCCAAGCCCCGGCGCCTACCTTTCAGATTTGGTGAACTTCCGGAATGCCTGTCGGAGGTCGTGGAAGGACCTGTACGTCTGCGGCTCGGCCGAGATGCCCTGTGCCCGAGTGGTCCGGGGGCCGATGTGGGTCGAGGGCACGGGCAGCACCGACTGGCACTTATGGAGCTTCCTCTTCAGCTCCTGGATTTCTTCCTCCTTCTCTGACAGCCGCTTCTCCAGCTCTTTGATCCTCTCTTCCTTGAGCATGAGAATCTTGGCAAAGTCTTCCTCTAGCTCGCTCATGTTTTCCCTGAGCCCCTCCGCGAAACTTTGTCTCGGGCGGCGGCGGCGGCGGCGGCTGGGACGACAGCCGGGCGAGGCGAGCGCGGAGTGAGCGAGTGAACGGGCGCTAAGTACTCGAGCGCAGCGGTGCTGCTCCTAGTGCGGCGCGAGAAGCCGCTTTCTTCGAGCCGCTTCTGCTGAAGGGACTAAAAGCACCGAGGGGAGGATGAGAAGTCTAAAAGCGAAGGAGAGGAGAGGCAGAGTGCTAATCGCCCGTCTCTCCGGGGAATAGGTGATTATCTTTCATTGAGAAACCAATTAGAGCTGCCCTTCCTCCCCTGAGACCCCCTCCCCCGTCCCCCTTTCCCAATCACTTCTTGAGAACACGGCGCGCGCGCCACCCCACCGAGAGCCTGCTTTCTAGCTGGGAGGGTTAGACCAGTGAGCCTGGTCTCACCTCATCACATAATAATCACTCTTGCACGCTGTATGGTGCCAAAGGAAAGGGGTGGGGTGGAGGTGGAGGGGAGAGCTTTATGCCACTTGATCCTTGAAATAGCAACAATTACCATGTGATCTGGCAGATGACGCAGCGCTTGTAACTGGAGCCTAAAGACTTTGTGGTGTGTGTACGTGCGTTTGTGTGTGTGTGTCTGTGTGTGTGTGACATTTCATAAATATTAAACTGCCTTTAGACGATAACCTGCGTGAATTCATCTTTGTTTTCACCTTTTACTTCTGCTCTGGATGATAAGGGGGTGTGTGTGTGTTTCTAACTGGGAAGTTCTGTGGTTGTGACCCCGAGTAATAAGAATGACAGAGCACTCGCAGTTCCAGGTGTTTTCAGCATAAAATTTTAGTGGAAATAGTAAACTAAACTTGTTGGTGGGTAAGTTGGATGAATTACTCATAGGGTAATGAGCCAATGTTTACCGAAAAGAAAAAAAGGTCCATGCATCCATCGTAAACTTCTTAGAGTTTGGATTCTATTTCATCTGCTACAGTTAAAATTTGTATATTGAGCATCCAAATTATATTACCATACCATCTTATATGGTTGCGAATTGAGGGCTACCAGTGCTAAGCTGCTGGCTCACCCTACCAGCTCCTGTTTTAGGGAAAAATAGCTTCTGTTATCTGTATTTCTCCCTCACCTGTGCATCCAACACCACACTCTCTGCTAAAGGGATTTTTATACTCATTTGAACCTGGAGTATTTGCTATTTCCTACACTCTATTTTTTGTATATGTATATGTCACAGGGAGCATTTTTTATAACATAAATCACAGTTTAAGAGTTTGCCTGGGTAGGTGGGAGGAGCATTTCCTCAGGTAATGATCCACAAATTAACATGGCTTTTTTAAAGGAAAAAAAATGGATACAAACTAAGATACCAAAGGTTTTTGTAGAAATAGTAATTTTCCTTAAAAAGAAAGATCAATGTACAATCCACTGGCTACTTATTAAAAACAAATCTTTCTACCTTGTCTGAAACACCTCATTAAAGGAAAAAGCAGGCATATACTTTCATTTATAAATAAACCCTGAAATATATTTTACTCTGAAGATGTCTTTATTATTTACTGTTAGTTCTACTCATCTGATTATTTTAAATTAAAAACATTTTAAGCCACATCTGAATTTTTAATCACACCAGATGCTCAAGACTGGCTTCATCTACTCATATTTGAGAAGGAGTTCTCTGTCTTGTTGATACTTACTATTCTATTGCTTCTATCTATAAACAATTGGCTATAATCCTTTTAGAAACACTCAAAATAATTGGCATTTAAAAATACACTAGAAAAAAATTTTATCACCTTCAAATATCTAGGCATAGGTTCAATTTTATTTATGGGAGATATAGTTTTTAAATGATTCTTAAATGGGCAGGTTATTTTCAAGTCTTATACTAATCTTAAATGCAGATATTCAGATGTTTATCTTGCTTATTAAAAAAAGAAACCTTTAGACCAATATTTTACACACATCTCAAAACCCTAAATTCACCCCTATCTTCCAAAATTAATCTTATTTTTTTTAATAAATCAGCTTTAACTTAGGTAATGTTGACACCCGGTGACCTTAAATCGTGTGCATTGGCTTAGGAAATACTTAGAGCACAGGAACGCTTGAGAAAATACAGACTGGTAGAAGAGTATACACTGATTTATTAAAAATCATAGCACTTTAAATCTGTAAGCAACTTTGAAGATGATCTAACCCATATTATAAAGGAGGAAAATGAAATCTTGAGAGGTGAAGTCCCAGATCACCCAAGGGCAAAAGTTTGAAGCCAGGATTCCCCAGGCCATGCTGCTCCTAGCTTGAAGCCTGAAAATCTAGAAATTCTATGATTCTGAGACTCTAGTGTTCAAAGATGTGACTTTACCCTTTGTTCTTTGCTTTTAAATCTGTAGCAGAAAGTTTCAACTGTCAAAGCAAAAAGTGTTAATGAAACTTTAGATTTTTTTTTTTTTCTTAAAGGAGAAGGTCGCCATCTAGTGCCCTTGGAGATATTTGCTAAATAAATATCTTAATCACAGGGAAGTGAGGTTAGGTCCTTAAATACCTGTGCGAGAGTTTTCATGTTCCATGTTTGAACGAAATAAAGAAAATATACAGAATTTTGTGTCAGAATAAAACACTTTTTAAAATGACAAATTTAAAAATCTTTTAGCTACTGGATAATGACAGTGCCGGTACATATCCATTGAGTGTTTAATATGCACCAGCGCAGGGCTAAACCCTTTATGTGACTAGATGGTTTTATCCCCAAGATGACTCTGTAAGGTAGGTACTATTATTTATTCTCATTTTATAGATGGAGAAACTTAGCCAGATTAATTTGCCCATGGCCACAGTGTCCAGATTTGACCCAAGCTGTCTTAATCCCCATGCATACTGCTTCTACCTGAAATACATTAAAATGTCCACTTCTCTATGAGCCCAGTGACAAGCAAAACTAGAAGTTCTTTATTGATGAGAACATACTAAATTTAAAATCCCATATAAGCTCAGATAAGTATCTAAGACTCTGGCTTCTCAGCAACCAATCTCTTTACCAAAGTTGTTTTCCTTATGATACTTTGGGATCTACTATACATTTCATATACAGTTTCAAAAGTACATGTACCTTCACATGTTATGATGGCGCTTTGCCTCTCCACCTCCACCCCGCTAATAAGGAACACTTTCTAAAGAACTTGAAGCCGTATGGATGTGAGTAGCTCATAGGGAATTCCTGTCCTTTAATCCAGGTCAGTGTCACATGGGGCAATGGGAAGACAGTATCTATATATTTTTAAAAAGTCAATAATAATAATAAAACAGACTAATAGTCTGCTTTTTATTATCACTATATGCCAGGAGTTCTCACCAATGTCTGTGATAAAATACTCCTCCCCCCACCCCCAAAGAATATTGTTGGTCTAAGTTCAAGCAATTGCTGCATTTATTGTTGAGTGGGTGGACCACTCCCATTGCCCCACCCCTGGAACAACACTGACCTTGTTGCATGTTACAAGGATCCAGAGTGAAGAAAACAGTCATGTGCAGATGGTTTGAGTGAGGTCCCACGGATGGCAGTAGAGGAGTGCAGAGAAAGTTTTGGGGAAATGAAAATATAGACAAGGGTCTAAGTTTTGGGGAATGGGTGAGATGAGGGGAATTTAAACCATCTATTTTCAATACCTTACATCCAAACACTGCTCTTGGCTACAAAGATGATAGTATTTGTGGGAAATTGCACGCAATACATTTTCCATCAAGGGATGCAATTAGTAAACTATGAGTACTGGACTGGATCCAAAAACTATATTTATTTCTCAGCTCTGTCACTTCTCAAGCTGTGTGCTCTCAGGCAAATCCCTAAACTTATCTGGGATTCACTTTCCTCATTTGTAAAATGGGGAATGGGAGTCACCTTGGGTCCATTTCACCTTTCTATCTTTAAAGAGTCTATGGAATTCTGCTCTCCCTATGACTTACATTTTGAAATTATCAGTCTGTTTTTATAGACAACATCCATTTGTGTACTTCAGCTGAGTTTAAAGCTGAAAAGAAAGATTTATGATGGAGTCTGGTTGGTCCTATAAAGATTACAGTGACTTTGTGATTAACAGAAACTTGGAGCATTTTCAGTTAATTCTACATCATACTTGATGTGGCTTCAACACTGTCACCTAAATCATTCTGGTGACCATAAAGTGTGGTCACACCTTAGGCGAGATAAAAGCTTGAAGTCTTGAAATACAACCACATCTATGTTAACCACCACACAGGACATGAAAATAGCAAATGAAGTGTTGCCTCAGTTAAACTTCAAAACTGGTTTCAATGTATTGAATTTACTTAATGTAGCATAGATTATGTTTTCTTGTAAAACATGTTCCTACAGAAAAGCATGCATAAATGTTTTTCACCATGTGGTCCTATTGGTGTAAATGGAGTTCTTTTTCATGCTGCATGCAATAGGAAAACCATTGCCTTTTACAATTTTCTGTGGTAGCTGTCTAAAGGTTTGAAAAAAAATTTTTCCTAGGAATTCTGAAAATAAAACTAAGAGATTATGGTACGTAAATATTGTAGAAATCAAGTTCTGCCATATATTAAGAACCTTGAACCTGAAACATGGAGGTACACGTGCTATGGAACTTCAGGCAATTAATTTCATCCCCCTGAGACTCAGTTTTCCCAACTATAAATTGGACTTATGGACATTCAATTCTCACATCTGCATCTTTAAGGCTCAAATGCAGTGAGATGAAAACAAGATGTTGTTATCATTTAAATGTGACCCTACATAAATAATATAAATAAAATGGTAAGGGATCCTCTGCTTTGATTCTTGGTGGAGAAAGTAGCCCATCAGGGGACTGAACAGACTGGTGTGGTGGTGATGATGCTGGTAATATTTATACTACATTCAGCCTACTCGTTACTTGTGTAGGCAGGATTCAAAGACAGCCCCCAAGCTTCTCACCGCTTGGTGATATGTACCTTCTCCCAGTTATTCAAACACTAATCAAGGTGCTGCTGTGAAGGCACTTTGCAAAAGTAACTAAAGTATCTCAAAGTTGGCTTTAATATAAGATCTACTGGGTGGGTCTGACCTAATCAGGCGAACCTTTAAAAAGGGACTGGGCTTTTCCTGGAGACTGGGATTCTCAGTATGAGAGGGACTTGACTCGGGGGAGATTCTCCACTGCTGCCTTTAAAGACAGAAGGGGCCATGTGACAAGGAATGCAGGTGGAACCTAGGTGATGAGAATAACCGCTGACAGATGGCCAGCAAGGGAATGGGGACCTCAGTCCTACAACAGAAGGGAACTGACCCCTATCACAACCACTAGAGTGAGGAAGAGGACCCTGTACGCCAGATGAGAGTACAGCATGGCTGACACCTTGATCTCACCTTGATCAGAGGACCCAGTCATGCTATGCCCAGACTTCTCACCTCCACAACTGTGAGATAAAAAGCAAGCGTAGCTTTAAGTCTCTAAGTTTGCAGTAATTGGTTAGACAACAAGATAAAACTAATGAATTACTCAGCTACCACTTTAAAATGACCATTAAAAATGCCAGAAATGTTTTACCACTCTCAGAAAGCCTGACTTTACAAGAGTCATTTTTAGTGAAGCTACTTTAGTACATTTCAAATAGGTACTTGGGGACATCAAAAGTTGTTATAAATTATAAATTGCTTAAAGCACACTGATGACAACACAGATAGCCTTCTGAGTATGACAAACTCTCTTCCATAAAAGATATTCATGTTTAAAAGTTGTGTCTTATTATGACTGAAGTGTAAATCCTTCCAACCATAGGTTCTAGAAGGGATTGGAACCACTCACTAGTTTAAACTTTTATGGGATAGAAATGCTACCATAGTTTACCTTGGGTAGTGAACTTGCTCTGTGACCTTGGGCAAATTATTTCATCTGCTGAGCCTTATAGTTTTCTCATCTGTAAAATAGTAATAACTCTTGTACAGCAGTATGTGTTTTTATAATATGTTCAGCTCTGGAAATACATTTAAATATCTTGGATTCTTATTAATTGGATATTTCCATAGCCATTCATGGAAATTAAGTGCCCCCACATCATATTGCCTTTCAGGTTCCGGTTCTAATCAAATATTTGAGAAGAGGGGCTGGGAAAGAATACAAGTCCTTTGAGTCTATCTTTTTATTTGATTTGACTTGATGTTTTGGTTTGATTTTTTTACTGAGGTATAGTTGATTTATAATGTTGTGTTAGTTTCAAGTGTATAGCACAGTGGTTCAGTTATATATATACATACATATATTCTTTTAAAGAATCTTTTCCATTATAGGTTATTACAAGATATTGAATATAGTTCCCTGTGCTATACAGTAGGTCTTTGTTGGTTTGATTTTTAAAGTGAGAGACACTGGACTCATCTACCTGGAACTTCTTTTTATAAACTGTTATAAAATTTAGAAAACAGATGTACATGATACAGAATTCAAAAAACAAAGGATATGCAATGAAAGGTAGGTCTCCTTCTCATCCCTGTTCCCCAGCTACACAGACCCCCTTTTATGGAGGCAGCCACTCACTGTTACCATTTATTTGTGCATGCCTCATTAAATAGCATAGTCATATAAAAGCATAATTGTATATAAATACATATTTTTATACAACTTTGACACAAAAGATTTAATATCTGGTTTGTATGTTAGCCTATTGCCTAACTTAGCGCTGTCATTTCCTGACTTTCAGAACCGTTAGTCCAATGCAATATGACACAGCAGTCCCATTTTGTGATAAAATGCTCAGTAACAAGGGACAAAGACGAGAGTATGCCCTTTCTTCACATAGATGCTATAGGATTATAGTTCTTCTTACCTTAAAAAAATGGCATTTGGTGTCTTATTAAATATTTTTAATAACAACTCAGAACGTTCTGATATTTTAAAACAACAAGCTAAATATTATTACATATGTATGTTTTTTAAGAATATGATAAAATCACCTCTGGTCTTAATTCTCACCACCTGCTTTTTATTGATGGAGACATTCATCTGTGCTTAACTCAGGTTATTTCAAATTAACAGTCCCCATGTAAAAAAGCTAACAAACCATTACCAGGCATAAGGAACCCTGTATTTTGACAATCACTCAAACTGTTATAACTATCATTATTTTTCTTGGTCTCTAATCAAAACTGCATAGTTAGTTCAATAGTTCATTTACTATTTCTGATGCAAACGGGACACATTTATTTGGAAATTATTTTCTCAAAATGTCTAGTCATTTATTATAAAAATATATTATAACTTGTTTTTATAAAAAAAAAGAGTTCCACTGAACCTACAGTATTCCAGGAGATATTAAAACTCCCATATTTACAGGTAACATCCCCAAGTGCCGTGTTGATGATATTTTCTCCATCTGTGTTATATAGGGCTCCATTTCGGCAGCCTTAATAAGAGTGAGAAGGTGGTAGAAACACTCAAAACTGTCCCATAATAATCTTAAATATTGCATTAGTTACAATGAAGAATCTTTTTTTGTGTGTTGAAAAACACTTTGTCTCAGCAGAATTCTCCCCTTCCCACAGCATCCCTTCCAGCCACCCACAATTTGCAGAGAGGTGGCAGAAAGACAGAAGGTATTGAACTACGAAGACACAGTACCATGCCACCTTTCATTCAAGACTTCATCTAATAAAGGGAGATCACTTTACAATGCTCGGGCAAGCAGACATCACTCAGACTGTGGCTAAAATCATCAGCAAGAAACTCTGCCAGGAATACTTTGGGTAACATGAGGTGGTGCTGGAGAGAGAGAGAGAGAGAGAGAGAGAGAGAGAGAGAGAGAGAGAGAGAGAGAGGGAGAGAGAGAGAGAGAGAGAGAGAGAGAGAGAGAGTGAGTGTGTGTGTGTGTGTGTGTGTGTGTGTGTTTTTCAGTCATTGTACTTTCCTTCTAAATCATTTTTCTAGCTTGGATATGTCAGTAAAAACAAACTCTTCCTTTAAAAATGTCTCCATTCAAAATATTTGGATATTTTAATGTTAAGAGCATAAGTGGAGTAACGTTAAGAACAGATGGGAAATGCCACAAGTTGCTGGGGATTAGATGCTAGCGCACTGTTATTAATCAGGAGCGACAACTTCCTCTCCTCCATAGCTAAACAAACTGATTTACCTTTTGCGTAAATGTCAAATTAGCATTCTAGGAAAGATGCTGGAGCAGGGCCATTTATGTCAGGAATCTTTTTATTAAGAAAGATATCATAAATCTGGCATTCTTCCTTTGAATGGGAAACTAAAAATAAATGTTTGTATTACCTGATCAAATGCACTTGGTTTCATTTATTCAACAAATATGTTTTGCTCACTTTCTACAGATCCCAGGCATGCCCCTAGACACTAAGGATAAACAGAGACAAGTTAGAGCATCTGCCCTAAAAAAAAAAAAATGATACAAATGAACTTATTTACAAAACAGAAACAGACTCACAGATCTGGAAATCAAATTTATGGTTACCAAAGGGGATACGTGGGGGGAAGTGATAAATTAGGAGACTGGGATTAACATATACACACTACTATATATAAAATAGATAACCAATAAGGACCTACTGTATAGCACAGGAAATTCTACTCAATATTCTGTAATAACCTAGATTGGAAAAAAATCTGAAAAAAATTGAGATATATATATATATGATATATATATGACTGCTTCACCCTACTGTACACCTGAAACTAACACAACGTTGTAAATCAACTATACCCCAATAAAAAAGTGAAAAAAAAAACAAGAAGCTTATGATAGTGTAGGAGGAGCAGCTTAGGGGGAGGGATAATAGATATGGAAATGACTAACTTTAAAGCAAAAGTGAAAAAACTAAAAGGTTACCATAGTACAGAGGAAGGGGAAGGAAAAGTAATAAGCCATGTGTGTGTGTGAGACAGACAGAGACAGAGAGAGAGAGACACCTACAGAAAGCTTAAATCACCAAATAACCAATTGACATAAGCCCACTTGGTTGAAACCAAAGGATTAGTTTGCCAAATTAATGCACTAGTTGAATTTCTGTAACTTACAGTTGACGAAAAACTTTTATTAAGGAAGAGCCTTTTTGAATATATGTATAATCCCTTAGAATGGATTCTTCTATGAACATGTCCTGGAAACCACAGGTAATTTTTTGGTCAGGGGAATCTCAAAGTGGGGGGCAGCAGCTGGCATGCGAGGAACAAAGCCACATGCTTGTCAGAAAGTACACCTGGAGTACCTTTCCCACGAAAGTGAAATTTATCCTAGGAGGCACCAAGGATTTCATAAAACGCCATAACCAGGGAAATTTTACAGTAAGTAACATATGGAAGATTCCAAAGTGACATTTGGAAATAGCAAAATACCTGTCGCACCTATGAAATGATACTATAGTCTCTTCACTGGGTTTCCTGTTTCATCTAAAATTAGCCTCCTTTTATCCTTCTTCTATAAAGACTGCTCTTTCCTTGTGAGTGCGAAAATCTATTCACCAGGAAAATCAGGTTAAAATAATTAGATAGCTTAAAGAAACAGAGTATCCTGACAGAGCTAACCTTGGAAATTCAAATACATTTATTTGTTTAATAGAAAAACATACCATACATTTGTATTATCATTATTCCATTTCTTAGAGAACAAAGAGATCCATTTTTAGTTTAAAAGATTAACTCATTTTTCCAATAAAGACAAAAGTAATAGTTTAAACACTTGTAATAGAGAATGCTCATTAGTATATAGCATGGGATAAGCAGCTTTTCAATTGCTATTACTGATGAGTTACTGTATGAAAGCGATTACAGGCAAACTGGAGAATATGGGCATAAAAAATTATAAACCACTGTATCAATAAGAGTAATTTTTAATAGTAAAAACAGATTATTCTATACTTAGAAAACTAAGAGTAGTATGATTAATCAAAATTGCATTTACATATTATAATATATCACCCCAGATAGATTTATCTCTAAATTCAATGCAATTCCAACAATAGTTTTAAAAATAGAACTTGATGAATTGATTTTAAAATTCATACAAAACAGATGTTGCAGAAAAATAAAGATATTTGAAAAGCAACAAAAATAATGGTCAAGAGTGGCCCCCACTTGCTGCAACTAGAGAAAGCCCTCACACGGAAATGAAGACCCAACACAGCCAAAAAAAATAATAATTAATTTTAAAAAACGTATAGGTGTAATTACATGTTGTCTCGGAGCTGCTTCAAGATAATACGGAATGGAGTGAAACAGGTGGGGGTATAGAT
Organism: Delphinus delphis; assembly: GCF_949987515.2. NCBI lineage: Eukaryota > Metazoa > Chordata > Mammalia > Artiodactyla > Delphinidae > Delphinus > Delphinus delphis. The sequence continues at coordinate 38,968,572 of NC_082698.1, read as the reverse complement.
AAAACATGACAGCCATCCATCAGTTGGTAAATATTAAAGCTGGATGAGTTCATGGATATACAAGGAACACTTACAGTATTTTGCATACTTTTGTATTTGTTTAAAATTTGTGATAATTGTTTAAAAACAAGACGACACTGTAGAAAACAGTTCGGCAGTTTCTCAAAGGTTAAGCGTAGAGCTACCGTATGATACAACAACTCTGCTACTACCAACACTGCACATCTAACAGAACTGAAAGCAGGGATTTGGACAAATATTTGTACACCAATGATCATAGCAGCATGACTCACAATAGCTACAAGGTGGAAACAACCCAAGAGTCAATCAACCGATGAATAACAAAATATGGTATATACACACAGTGGGATTTATTAAGCCAAAAAAGGATTGGCATTTTGTTACATGCTATAACATGGACGAACCTTGAAAACACTAGGTTTAGTGAAATAAGCCAGACATAGAAGGATAAATGTTGTAGATTCCACTTAAACGAGGTACCTAGAATAGGCAAATTCATAGAGACAGAAAATAGAGGTTACTAAGGGCTGGTGGGAGGGAAAATGGGGTTGTTACTGTTTGATGGTTACAGAGTTTTTGTTGAGGATGATGAAAAAGTTTTGGTTATAGACAGTGGTGATGGTTACACAACACTGACTGTATTTAATGCCACTGAACTGCATATTTATAAATGGTCAAAATAAATATGATTTATGTATATTTTACCACAATAAAAAAGAGAGGAATAAAAAAGTAAATAATAATAATAATGGTCTTGTCCTACTGCCTATCAAGTGTACTATAAAGCTATAGTAATTAAACTAATGTGATGAGCAATTTAAAAAATGAGCTAATAACAATGCATAGGGAGATGGCGGAAGAGTAAGATGCGGAGATCACCTTCCTCCCCACAGATACACCAGAAATACATCTACACGTGGAAAAACTCCTACAGAACACCTACTGAACGCTGGCAGAAGACCTCAGACCTCCCAAAAGGCAAGAACCCCCCCCCACCCACATACCTGGGTAGGGAAAAAGAAAAAAAGAATAAACAGAGACAAAAGGATACGGACGGGACCTGCACCAGTGGGAGGGAGCTGTGAAGAAGGAAAGGTTCCCACACACTAGGAAGCCCCTTCGCGGGCAGAGACTGAAGGTGGCACAGGGAGAAAGCTTCGGAGCCGCGGAGGAGAGCACAGCAACAGGGGTGCGGGGGACAAAGCGGAGAGATTTCCGCACAGAGGATCAGGGCCGACCGGCACTCACCAGCCCGAGAGGCTTGTCTGCTCCCCCGCCGGGGCGGGCGGGTTTGGGAGCTGAGGCTCGGGCTTCGGTTGGAGCTCAGGGAGAGGAGGGGGGTTGGCGGCGTGAACACAGCCTGCAGGGGGTTAGTGCGCCACAGCTAGGCGGGAGGGAGTCCGGGGAAAATTCTGGACCTGCCGAAGAGGCAAGAGACTTTTTCTTACCTCTTTGTTTCCTGGTGCGCGAGGAGAGGGGATTAAGAGCGCCGCTTAAAGGAGCTCCAGAGACGGGCGCGAGCCGCGGCTATCAGCAAGGACCCCAGAGACGGGCATGAGACGCTAAGGCTGCTGCTGCCGCCACCAAGAAGCCTGTGTGGGAGCACAGGTCACTCTCCACACCTCCCTTCCGGGGAGCCTGTGCAGCCCGCCGCTGCCAGGGTCCCAGGATCCAGGGACAACTCCCGCGGGAGAACGCATGGCGCGCCTCAGGCTGGTGCAACGTCACGCGGCCTCTGCCGCCGCAGGCCCGCCCCGCCCTCCGTGCTCCTCCCTCCCCCACCAGCCTGAGTGAGCCAGAGCCCCTGAATCAGCGGCTCCTTTAACCCCGTCCTGTCTGAGCGAAAAACAGATGCCCTCCGGCGACCTACACGCACAGGCGGGGCCAAATCCAAAACTGAGCCCCTGGGAGCTGTGAGAACAAAGAAGAGAAAGGGAAATCTCTCCCAGCAGCCGCAGAAGCAGCGGATTAAAGCTCCACAATCAACTTGATGAACCCTGCATCTGTGGAATACATGAATAGACAACGAATCATCCCAAATTAAGGAGGTGGACTTTGAGAGCAAGATTTATGATTTTTTCCCCTTTTCCTTTTTTTGTGAGTGTGTATGTGTATGCTTCTGTGTGAGATTTTGTCTGTATAGCGTTGCTTCCACCATTTGTCTGAGGGTTCTATCCGTCCGTTTTTTATCTTAATAATTACTTTTTATTTTAATAACGTTATTTTATTTTACTTTATCTTTGTTCTTTCCTTCCCTCCTTTAGACAACGAGTCATCACAAATTGAGAAGGTGGACTTTGAGAGCAAGATTTATGATTTTTTACCCTTTTCCTCTTTTTGTGAGTGTGTATGTGTATGCTTCTATGTGAGATTTTGTCTGTATATCTTTGCTTCCACCATTTGTCCTAGGGCTCTATCCGTCCGTTTTTTTTCTCTTAATAATTATTTTTTATTTTAATAACTTTATTATATTTTATCTTACTTTATTTTATTTTACTTTATCTTCTTTCTTTCTTTTTTCCTTCCTTCCCTCCTTCCTTCCTCCCTCCCTCCTTTCTTTTTTTCCTTCTTTCCTTCTTTCTTTCCTTCTTTCTTCCTTCCTTCCTTCCTTCCTTCCCTCCTTTCTCTCTTTCTTCCTACTTCTATTAATTCTTTCTCTCTACTTTTTCTCCCTTTTATTCTGAGCCATGTGGATGAAAGGCTCTTGGTGCTGCAGCCAGGAGTCAGTGCTGTGCCTCTGAGGTGGGAGAGCCACCTTCAGGACACTGGTCAACAAGAGACCTCCCAGCTCCACATAATATCGAACGGTGAAAATCTCCCAGAGATCTCCATCTCAATTCCAGCACCCAGCTTCACTCAACGACCAGCAAGCTACAGTGCTGGACACCCTATGCCAAACAACTAGCAAGACAGGAACACAACCCCACCCATTAGCAGAGAGGCTGCCTAAAATCATAATAAGTCTACAGACACCCCAAAACACACCAACAGACGTGGACCTGCCCACCAGAGAGACAAGATCCAGCCTCATCCACCAGAACACAGGCACTAGTCCCCTCCACCAGGAAGCCTACACAACCCACTGAACCAACCTTAGCCACTGGGGACAGACATCAAAAACAACGGGAACTACGAGCCTGCAGTCTGCAAAAAGGAGACCCCAAACACAGTAAGATAAGCAAAATGAGAAGACAGAAAAACACACTGCAGATGAAGGAGCAAGATAAAAACCCACCAGACCTAACAAATAAAGAGGAAATAGGCAGTCTACCTGAAAAAGAATTCAGAATAATGATAGTAAAGATGATCCAAAATCTTGGAAATAGAATAGACAAAATGCAAGAAACATTTAACAAGGACCTAGAAGAACTAAAGATGAAACAAACAATGATGAACAACACAATAAATGAAATGAAAATTACTCTAGATGGGATCAATAGCAGAATAACTGAGGCAGAAGAACGGATAAGTGATCTGGAAGATAAAACAGTGAAAATAACTACTGCAGAGCAGAATAAAGAAAAAAGAATGAAAAGAACTGAGGACAGTCTCAGAGATCTCTGGGACAACATTAAATGCACCAACTTTCAAATTATAGTGGTTCCAGAAGAAGAAGAGAAAAAGAAAGGGACTGAGAAAATATTTGAAAAGATTATAGTTGAAAATTTCCCTAATATGGGAAAGGAAATAGTTAATCAAGTCCAGGAAGCACAGAGAGTCCCATACAGGATAAATCCACGGAGAAATACGCCAAGACACATATTAATCAAACTGTCAAAAATTAAATACAAAGAAAACATATTAAAAGCAGCAAGGGAAAAACAACAAATAACACACAAGGGAATCCCCATAAGGTTAACAGCCGATCTTTCAGCAGAAACTCTGCAAGCCAGAAGGGAGTGGCAGGACATATTTAAAGTGATGAAGGAGAAAAACCTGCAACCAAGATTACCCAGCAAGGATCTCATTCAGATTTGACAGAGAAATTAAAAGCTTTACAGACAAGCAAAAGCTGAGAGAGTTCAGCACCACCAAACCAGCTCTACAACAACTGCTAAAGGAACTTCTCTAGGCAAGAAACAAAAGAGAAGGCAAAGACCTACAATAATGAACCCAGAACAATTAAGAAAATGGGAATAGGAACATACATATTGATAATTACCATAAATGTAAATGTACTAAATGCTCCCACCAAAAGACACAGATTGGCTGAATGGATACAAAAACAAGATCCATATATTTGCTGTCTACAAGAGACCCACTTCAGACCTAGAGACACATACAGACTCAAAGTAAGGGGACAGAAAAAGATATTTCATGCAAATGGAAACCGAAAGAAAACTGGAGTAGCAATTCTCATATCAGACAAAATAGTCTTTAAAATAAAGACTATTAGAAGAGACAAAGAAGGACACTACATAATGATCAAGGGATCAATCCAAGAAGAAGATATAACAATTGTAAATATTTATGCACCCAACAGAGGAGCACCTCATTACATAAGGCAAATACTAACAGCCATAAAAGGGGAAATCGACAGTAACACATTCATACTAGGGGACTTCAACACCCCACTTTCACCAATGCACAGATCATCCAAAATGAAAATAAATAAGGAAACACAAGCTTTAAATGATACATTAAACAAGATGGACTTAATTGATATTTATAGGACATTCCATCCCAAAACAACAGAATACACATTTTTCTCTAGTGCTCATGGAACATTCTCCAGGATAGATCATATCTTGGGTCACAAATCAAGCCTTGGTAAATTTAAGAAAATTGAAATTGTATCAAGTATCTTTTCCGACCACAATGCTATGAGACTAGATATCAGTTACAGGAAAAGATCTGTAAAAAATACAAACACATGGAGGCTAAACAATACACTACTTAATAACGAAGTGATCACTGAAGAAATCAAAGAGGAAATTAAAAAACACCTAGAAACAAATGACAATGGAGACACGATGACCCAAAATCTAAGGGATGCAGCAAAAGCAGTTCTAAGAGGGAAGTTTATAGCAATACAATCCTACCTTAAGAAACAGGAAACATCTCGAATAAACAACCTAACCTTGTACCTAAAGCAATTAGAGAAAGAAGAAAAAAAAACCCCAAAGTTAGCAGAAGAAAAGAAATCATAAAAATCAGATCAGAACGAAATGAAAAAGAAATGAAGGAAACGATAGCCAAGATCAATAAAACTAAAAGCTGGTTCTTTGAGAAGATAAACAAAATTGATAAACCATTAGCCAGGCTCATCAAGAAAAAAAGGGAGAAGACTAAAACCAATAGGATTAGAAATGAAAAAGGAGAAGTAACAACTGACACTGCAGAAATACAAAAGATCATGAGAGATTACTACAAGCAACTCTATGCCAATATAGTGGACAACCTGGAAGAAATGGACAAATTCTTAAAAAAGCACAACCTGCCAAGACTGAATCAGGAAGAAACAGAAAATATGAACAGACCAATCACAAGCACTGAAATTGAAACTGTGATTAAAAATCTTCCAACAAACAAAAGCCCAGGACCAGATGGCTTCACAGGCGAATTCTATCAAACATTTAGAGAAGAGATAACACCTATCCTTCTCAAAATCTTCCAAAATATAGCAGAGGGAGGAACACTCCCAAACTCATTCTACGAGGCCACCATCACCCTGATACCAAAACCAGACAAAGATGTCACAAAGAAAGATAACTACAGGCCAATATCACTGATGAACATAGATGCAAAAATCCTCAACAAAATACTAGCAAACAGAATCCAACAGCACATTAAACGGATCATACACCATGATCAAGTGGGGTTTATTCCAGGAATGCAAGGATTCTACAATATATGCAAATCAATCAACAGCATACACCATATTAACAAATTGAAGGAGAAAAACCATATGATCATCTCAATAGATGCAGAGGAAGCTTTTGACAAAATTCAACACCCATTTATGATGAAAACCCTCCAGAAAGTAGGCATAGAGGGAACTTTCCTCAACATAATAAAGGCCATATATCACAAACCCACAGCCAACATCGTCCTCAATGGTGAAAAACTTAATGCATTTCCACTAAGATCAGGAACAAGACAAGGTGCCCACTCTCACCACTATTAGTCAACATACTTTTGGAAGTTTTAGCCACAGCAATCAGAGAAGAAAAGGAAATAAAAGGAATCCAAATCGGAAAAGAAGAAGTGAAGTTTCACTGTTTGCAGATGACATGATAATATACATAGAGAATCCGAAAGATGCTACCAGAAAACTACTAGAGCTAATCAATGAATTTGGTAAAGTAGCAAGATACAAAAGTAATGCACAGAAATCTCTGGCATTCCTATACACTAATGATGAAAAATCTGAAAGTGAAATCAAGAAAACCTCCCATTTACCATTGCAACAAAAAGAATAAAATATCTAGGAATAAACCTACCTAAGGAGACAAAAGACCTGTATGCAGAAAATTATAAGACACTGATGAAAGAAATTAAAGATGATACAAATAGATGGACAGATATACCATGTTCTTGGATTGGAAGAATCAACACTGTGAAAATGACTCTACTACCCAAAGCAATCTACAGATTCAATGCAATCCCTATCAAACTACCAATGGTATTTTTCACAGAACTAGAACAAAAAATTTCACAATTTGTATGGAAACACAAAAGACCCCGAATAGCCAAAGCAATCTTGAGAATGAAAAATGGAGCTGGAGGAATCAGTCTCTCAGACTTCAGACTATACTACAAAGCTACAGTAATCAAGACAGTATGGTACTGGCACAAAAACAGAAAGATAGATCAATGGAACAGGATAGAAAGACCAGAGATAAACCCACGCACATATGGTCACCTTTTCTTTGATAAAGGAGGCAGGAATGTACAGTGGAGAAAGGACAGCCTCTTCAATAAGTGATGCTGGGAAAACTGGATAGGTACATGTAAAAGTAGGAGATTAGATCACTCCCTAACACCATACACAAAAATAAGCTCAAAATATATTAAAGACCTAAATATAAGGCCAGAAACTATCAAACTCTTAGAGGAAAACATAGGCAGGACACTCTATGATATCAATCACAGCAAGATCCTTTTTGACCCACATCCTAGAGAAAGGGAAATAAAAACAAAAATAAATAAATGGGACCTAATGAAACTTAAAAGCTTTTGCACAGCAAAGGAAACCCTAAACAAGACCAAAAAACAACCCTCAGAATGGGAGAAAATATTTGCAAATGAAGCAACTGACAAAGGATTAATCTCCAAAGTTTATAAGCAGCTCATGCAGCTTAATAACAAAAACACAAACAACCCATTCCAAAAATGGGCAGAAAACCTAAACAGACATTTCTCCAAAGAAGATATACAGACTGACAACAAACACATGAAAGAATGCTCAACATCCCTAATCATTAGAGAAATGCAAATCAAAACTACAAAGAGATATCATCTCACACCAGTCAGAATGGCCATCATCAAAAAATCTAGAAACAATAAATGCTGGAGAGGGTGTGGAGAAAAGGGAACCCTCTTGCACTGTTGGTGGGAATGTAAATTGATACAGCCACTGTGGAGAATAGTATGGAGGTTCCTTAAAGAACTACAAATAGAACTACCATATGACCCAGCAATCCCACTACTGGGCAAATACCCTGAGAAAACCATAATTCAAAAAGAGTCATGTACCAAAATGTTCATTGCAGCTCTATTTACAATAGCCCGGAGATGGAAACAACCTAAAGGTCCATCATCGGATGAATGGATAAAGAAGATGTGGCACATATATACAATGGAATATTACTCAGCCAAAGAAAGAAACCAAATTGAGCTATTTGTAATGAGGTGGATAAACCTAGAGTCTGTCATACAGAGTGAAGTAAGTCAGAAAGAGAGAAACAAATACCAGATGCTAACACATATATATAGAATTTAAGAAAAAACAAATGTCATGAGGAACCTAGGGGTAAGACAGGAATAAAGACACAGACCTACTAGGAATGGACTTGAGGATATGAGGAGGGGGCAGGGTAAGCTGTGACAAAGCACGAGAGAGGCATGGACATATATACACTACCAAACGTAAGGTAGATAGCTAGTGGGAAGCAGCCACATAGCACAGGGAGATCAGCTCATTGCTTTGTGACCACCTAGAGGGGTGGGATAGGGAGGGTGGGAGGGAGGGAGATGCAAGAGGGAAGAGATATGGGAACATATGTATATATATACGTGATTAATTTTGTTGTAAAGCAGAAACTAACACACCATTGTAATGCAATTATACTCCAATAAAGATGTTAAAAAAAAACAATGCATAGCTTACAAACAGATTCATATCTATAGGGAAGTACTGTTTATTATAGAAGTAGCATTTCAAATTACTGGAGAAAGAACTCACGTTAACAGATTAGGAGAAAATATTTATGTAACATATATTTTGAATATATTATGTACCTGATTATTCAAATTTATGTTATTTATATAAACAATGTTTTCTCACTTTCTTCATACAGTAAAATAGACATAATGTAAAAGTTACCACTTTAACCATTTTAAGCTTATAGCTCAGTGGAATTAAGTACACTCACACTGTTGTATGACCATCTCCACCATCTGTCTCCAGCACTTTTTCATTTTCCCAAACCGAAACTCTGTACCCATTAAACAATAACTCCCCATCTCTTCTCCCTAGCCCTTGGTATAACCACCATTCTGCCTTCCATTTCTATTAATTTAACTATTCTAGATACCTCATATAAATGGAATCATACAGTGTTTTCTCCATTTTATTTGGCTTATTTCACTTAGCATAATGTCCTCAAGGTTTATTCATGTTGTGTTATGTATCAAAATTACCCTTCTTTTTAAAGCTGGATAATATTCTTTTGTATGTATATACCACATTTTGTTTATACACTCATCTCTTATACACTGATGGACACTCAGGATGCTTCCACCTTTTGGCTACTGTGAATAAGACTAAGAACAGGGAGACCTTCAAGATGGCAGAGGAATAAGATGCAGAGATCACCTTCCTCCCCACAAATACATCAGAAATGCACCTACATGTGGAACAACTCCTACAGAACACCTACTCAACCCTGGCAGAAGACCTCAGACTTCCCAAAAGGCAAGAAACTCCCCACGTACCTAGGTAGGGCAAAAGAAAAAAGAACAAAACAGAGACAAAAGAATAGGGACGGGACCTGCACCTCAGGGAGGGAGCTGTGAAGGAGGAAAAGTTTCCACACACTAGAAAGGCCCTTCACTGGTGGAGACAGGGGGTGGTGGGGTGGAAGCTTCGGAGCCACGGAGGAGAGCGCAGCAACAGGGGTGCAGAGGGCAAAGTGGAGAGATTCCCACACAGAGGATCAGTGCCGACCAGCACTCACCAGCCCGAGAGGCTTGTCTGCTCACCCGCCAGGATGGGTGGGGGCTGGGAACTGAGGCTCGGGCTTCGGTTGGATCCCAGGGAGAGGACTGGGGTTGGCGGCGTGAACGCAGCCTGAAGGGGGCTAGTGCACCACAGTTAGCCAGGAGGGAGTCCGTGAAGAAGGCTTGTACTTGCCTAAGATACAAGAAGAGACCACTGTTTCAGGATGTGCGAGGACAGGGGATTCAGAGCACCACCTAAACGAGCTCCAGAGATGGGCTCGAGCTGCAGCTATCAGCATGGACCCCAGAGAAGGGCATGAGATGCTAAGGCTGCTTCTGCCACCACCAAGAAGCCTGGGTGCAATCACAAGTCAATCCACGCCTCCCCTCCTGGGAGCCTGTGCAGCCCGCCACTGCCAGGGTCCCGTGATCCAGGGACAACTTCCCTGGTAGAACACATGGTGCGCCTCAGGCTGGTGCAACGTCACGCTGGCCTCTGACGCCGCAGGCTCGCCCCGCACTCCGTGCCCCTCCCTCCTCCCAGTCTGAGTGAGCCAGAGCCCCCAAATCAGCTGCTCCTTTAACCCCGTCCTGTCTGGGCGGGGAACAGACGCACTCAGGTGACCTACACACAGAGGCAGGGCCAAATCCAAAGCTGAGCCCCAGGAGCTGTGCAAACAAAGAAGAGAAAGGGAAATCTCTCCCAGTAGCCTCAGGAGCAGTGGATTAAATCTCCACAATCAGCTTGATGTGCCCTGCATCTGTGGAATACCTGAATAGACAACGAATCATCCCAAAATTGAGGCAGTGGACTTTGGGAGCAACTGTAGACTTGGGGTTTGCTTTCTGCATCTAATTTGTTTCTGGTTTTATGTTTATTTTAGTTTAGTATTTAGAGCTTATTATCATTGGTAGATTTGTTTATTGATTTGGTTGCTCTCTTCATTTTATATATTTTTTTTCCTTTTTCTCTTCTTGTGAGTGTGTATGCTTCTTTGTGTGATTTTGTCTGTATAGGTTTTCTTTTACCATTTGTCCTAGGGTTCTGTCTGACCTTTTTTGTTTGTGTGTGTGTGTGTGTGTGTGTGTGTGTGTGTGTGTGTGTGTGTAGTTTTTAGCACTTGTTATCTTTTGTGGATTTGTTCTTTGGTTTGGTTGTTCTCTTCTTCCTATTTTATTTCTTCTTGTTTATAATATTTTTTAAATTTCTAATTTTAATTATTTTATATTCTTTCTTTCTTTTTTCTCCCTTTTCTTCTGAATGGAGTGGCAGAGCCAAGTTGAGGACACTGGTCCACCAGAGACCTCCTGACCCTACGTAATCTCAAACAGCAAAAGCTCTCCCAGATATCTCCATCTCAATGATAAGACCCAGCTACACTTAACAACGAGCAAGCTACAGTGCTGGACACCCTCATGCCAAACAACTAGCAAGACAGGAACACAACCACACCCATTAGCAGAGAGGCTGCCTAAAATCATAGTAAGTTCACAGACACCCCAAACACACCACCGGATGCAGTCTTGCCCACCAGAAAGACAAGATCCAGTCTCATCCACCAGAACACAGACACCAGTCTCCTCCACCAGGAAGCCTACACAACCCACTGAACCAACCTTACCCACTGGGGGCAGACACCAAAAACAAAGAGAACTACGAACCTGAAGCCTGGAAAAGGAGACCACAAACACAGTAAGTTAAGCAAAATGAAAAGACAGAGAAATACACAGCAGATGAAGGAGCAAGGTAAAAACCCACCAAACCAAACAAATGAAGAGAAAATAAGCAATCTACCTGAAAACGAATTCAGAGTAACGATGGTAAAGATGATGCAAAATCTTGGAAACAGAATGAAGAATATACAAGAAACGTTTAACACAGATGTAGAAGAACTAAAGAGCAAACAAACAATGATGAACAACACAATAAAAGAAATTAAAAATTCTCTAGAAGGAATCAATAGCAGAATAACTGAGGCAGAAGAACGGATAAGTGACCTGGAAGATAAATAGTGGAAATAACTACCACAGAGCAGAATAAACAAAAAAGAATGAAAAGAATTGAGGACAGTCTCAGAGACCTCTGAGACAACATTAAATGCACAAACATTTGCATTATAGAGGTCCCAAAAGAAGAAGAGGAAAAAAAAAAGGGACTGAGAAAATATTTGAAGAGATTATAGTTAAAAACTCCCCTAATAAGGGAAAGGAAATAGTCAAGTCCAGGAAGCGCAGAGAGTCCCATACAGGATAAATCCAAAGGGAAATATGCCAAGACACATATTAATCAAACTGTCAAAAATTAAATACAAAGGAAAAATATTAAAAGCAGCAAGGGAAAAGCAACAAATAACACACAAGGGAATCCCCATAAGGTTAACAGCTGATCTTTCAGCAGAAACTCTGCAAGCCAGAAGGGAGTGGCAGGACATATTTAAAGTGATGAAAGGGAAAAACCTACAACCAAGATTACTCTACCCAGCAAGAATCTCTTTCAGATTCAACAGAGAAATTAAAACCTTTACAGACAAGCAAAAGCTAAGAGAATTCAGCACCACCAAACCAGCTTTACAACAAATGTGAAAGGAACTTCTCTAGGCAGGAAAGACAAGAGAAAGAAAAGACCTATAATAACAAACCCAAAACAATTAAGAAAATGGTAATAGGAACATACATACTGATAACTACCTTAATTGTAAATGGATTAAATGCTCAAACCAAAAGACACGTACTGGATGAATGGACAAAAACAAGACCCATATATATACTGTCTACAAGAGACCCACTTCAGACCTAGAGGCACATACAGACTGAAAGTGAGGAGATGGACAAAGATATTCCATACAAATGGAAATCAAAAGAAAGAGGGAGTAGCAATTCTCATATCAGACAAAATAGACGTTAAAATAAAGACTATTACAAGAGACAAAGGAGGACACTACATAATGATCAAGGGATCAATCCAAGAAAAAGATGTAACAATTGTAAATATTTATGCACCCAACACAGAAGCACTGCAATACATAAGTTAAATGCTAATAACTATAAAAGGGGAAATCGACAAAACACAATAATAGTAGGGGACTTTAACACGCCACTTTCACCAATGGACATATCATCCAAAATGAATATAAATAAGGAAACACAAGCTTTAATGGATACATTAAACAAGATGGATTTAATTGATATTTATAGGACATTCCATCCAAAACCAGCAGATTACACTTTCTTCTCAAGTGCGCACAGAACATTCCCCAGCATAGATCACATCCTGGGTCACAAATCAAGCCTTGGTAAATTTAAGAAAATTGAAATCATATCAAGTATCTTTTCCGACAACAACGCTATGAGACTAGATATCAGTTACAGGAAAATATCTGTTAAAAAAAAATACATGGAGGCTAAACAATACACTACTAAATAACCAAGAGATCACTGAAGAAATCAAAGAGGAAATAAAAAAATACCTAGAATCAAATGACAGTGAAAACATGATGACCCAAAACCTATGGGATGCAGCAAAAGTACTTATAAGAGGGAAGTTTAGAGCAATACAATCCTACCTCAAGAAAAAACAAACATCTCAAATAAACAACCTAACCTTTCACCTAAAGCAATTAGAGAAAGGAGAACAAAAACCCCCCAAAATTAGCAGAAGGAAAGAAATCATAAAGATCGGGTTAGAAATAAATCAAAAAGAAATGAAGAAAACAATAGCAAAGATCAATAAACATAAAAGCTGGTTCTTTGAGAAGATAAACAAAATTGATAAACCATTAGCCTGGGTCATCAAGAAAAAAAAGAGAGAAGACTCAAATCAATAGGATTAGAAATGAAAAAGGAGAAGTAACAACTGACGCTGCAGAAATACAAAGGATCATGCGAGATTCCTACAAGCAACTATATACCAATAAAATGGACAACCTGGAAGAAACGGACAAATTCTTAGAAAAGCACAACCTTTCGAGACTGAACAAGGAAGAGATAGAAAATATAAACAGACCAATCACAAGCACTAAAATTGAAACTGTGATTAAAAATCTTCCAACAATCAAAAGCCCAGGACCAGATGGCTTCACAGGCGAATTCTATCAAACATTTAGAGAAGAGAAAATACCTATCCTTCTCAAACTCCTCCAAAAAATTGCAGAGGAAGAAACACTCCCAAAGTCATTCTATGAGGCCACCATCACCCTGATATCAAAACCAGACAAAGATGTCACAAAAAAAGATAACTACAGGCCGATATCACTGATGAACATGGATGCAAAACTCTTCAACAAAATACTGGCAATCGGAATCCAACAGCACATTATAGGGATCATACACCATGATCAAGTGGGATTTATCCCAGGAATGCGAGGATTCTTCAATATATGCAGATCAATGTGATATACCATATTAACAAACTGAAGGATAAAAACCATAAGATCATTGCAACAGATGCAGGAAAAGCTTTCAACAAAATTCAACACCCACTTATGATAAAAACCCTCCAGAAAGTAGGCATAGAGGGAACTTACCTCAACATAATACAGGCCATACATGACAAACCCACAGCCAACATCATTCTCAATGGTGAAAAACTGAAACCATTTCCACTAAGATCAGGAAAAAGACAAGGTTGCCCACTCTCACCACTATTAGTCAACATACTTTTGGAATTTTTAGCCACAGCAATCAGAGAAGAAAAAGAAATAAAAGGAATCCAAATTGGAAAAGAAGAAGTAAAACTGTCACTGTTTGCAGATGACATGATACTATACATAGAGAATCCTAAAGATGCTAGCAGAAAACTACTAGAGCTAATCAATGAATTAGGTAAAGCAGCAGGATACAAAATTAATGCCCAGAAATCTCTTGCATTCCTATACAGTAATGGTGAAAAATCTGAAAGAGAAATTAAGGAAACACTCCCATTTACCATTTCAACAAAAAGAATAAAATATCTAGGAATAAACCTGCCTAGGGAGACAAAACATCTGTATGCAGAAAACTATAAGACACTGATGAAAGAAATTAAAGATGATACAAACAGATGGAGAGATATACCATGTTCTTGGATTGGAAGAATCAACATTATGAAAATGACTCTACTACCCAAAGCAATCTACAGATTCAATGCAATCCCTATCAAACTACCAATGGCATTTTTCACAGAACTAGAAAAAAATTTTCACAATTGTATGGAAATACAAAAGACCTCGAATAGCCAAAGCAAACTTGCATAAAAAAATGGAGCTGGAGGAATCAGTCTCCTGGACTTCAGACTATATTACAAAGCTACAGTAATCAAGACAGTATGGTAGTGGTTCAAAACCAGAAATATAGTTCCAATGAAACAGGATAAAAAGCCCAGAGATAAACCTACACACATATGGTCACCTTATCTTTGATAAAGGAGGCAAGAGTATACAATGGAGAAAAGACAGCCTGTTCAACAAGTGGTGCTGGGAAAACTGGACAGCTACATGTAAAGGATTGAAGTTAGAACACTCCCTAACACCATACACAAAAAGAAACTCAAAATGGATTAAAGACCTAAATGTAAGGCCAGACACTATAAAACTCTTAGAGGAAAACATAGGCAGAACACTCTACAAAATAAATAACAGCAAGATCCTTTTTGACCCACCTCCTTGAGAATTGGAAATAAACACAAAAATAAACAATTAGGACCTAATGAAACTTAAAAGCTTTTGCACAGCAAAGGAAACGATAAACAAGATGAAAAGACAACCCTCAGAATGGGAGAAAATATTTGCAAAGGAAGCAACTGACAAAGGATTAATCTCCAAAATGTACAAGCAGCTCATGCAGCTCAATATCAAACAAACAAACAAACAATGCAATCCAAAAATGGGCAGAAGAACTAAATAGACATTTCTCCAAAGAAGATATACAGATTGCCAACAAACACATGAAAGGATGCTCAACATCACTAATCATTAGAGAAATGCAAATCAAAACTACAATAAGATATCACCTCACACTGGTCAGAATGGCCATCATCAAAAAATCTACAAATAATAAATGCTGGAGAGGGTGTGGAGAAAAGGGAACCCTCCTACACTGTTGGTGGGAATGTAAATTGATACAGCCACTATGGAGAACAGTATGGAGGTTCCTTAAAAAACTAAAAATAGAACTGTCATATGACCTGCAATCCCACTACTGGGCAAATACCCTGAGAAAACCATAGTTCAAAAAGAGTCATGCACCACAATGTTCATTGCAGCACTATTTACAATAGCCAGGACATGGAAGCAACCTAAGTGTCCATCGACAGATGAATGGATAAAGAAGATGTGGCACATATATATAATGGAATATTACTCAGCCATATAAAGAAAAGAAATTGAGTTATTTGCAGTGAGGTGGATGGACCCAGAGACTGTCATACAGAGTGAAGTAAGTCAGAAAAAGAAAAACAAATACTGTATGCAAACACATATATATGGGGGAATAAAAAAAGGTTCTGCAGAACCTAGGGGCAGGACAGGAATAAAGATGCAGATGTAGAGAATGGACTTGAGGACACTGGGAGGGGGAAGGGTAAGCTGGGATGAAGTGAGAGAGTGGCATGCACATATATACACTACCAAATGTAAAATAGATAACTAGTGGGAAGCAGCCAGATAGTACAGGGAGACCAGCTCGGTGATTTGTGACCACCTAGAGGGGTGGGATAGGGAGGGTGGGAGGGAGATGCAAGAGGGAGGACAAATGGGGATAAATGTATATGTATATCTGATTCACTCTGTTATACAGCAGAAACTAACACACCAGTGTAAAGCAATTATACTCTAATAAAGGTGTTAAAAAAGAAAGACAAATTATCCAATTAAAAAACAAAAAGACTGCAAAGAACATTGATGTACAAACAGCTGTTCGAGTCTCTGCTTTCAGTTCTTTTGGGTATATACCCAGAAGTGGAATTGCTAGGTCTTATGGTTATTCTCTGTTTAATCATAGATAGTCTTATAAATATATAAAAGAGAGTTAATATCCATTATATGCAAAGAGCTTTTAAAAGTACATAAAAATACCAAAATTCCAATTCAAAATGACAGAAGTAAAGATGTACATCTTTGCCAGTAACAGTCCTGTTTGCCTATCAAATTGGGAAAATTTAAGAGACTTGTCAAATTGTGATAAATGGATTCTCCCAAATACTGATGAGAGCCTAAGTTATTAAAGTCTTTTGTAGCAAGCAATTTAGCAGTAGACATACAAACTTTAAGTATACGTTTGCTTTTACTCAACAACCCCACTTCTAAAAAATTAAGCTTGTAGAAATGATTCATGTTTATTTGTTTTACTGTTTGTGAAAGAGAAAAATGTAACCTAAATAAATAAATGATTAAATAATTGATGATACAGTCACATTATGAAACGCTATGTAACCATCAAAAGAGAATGAGATAGATCTGTAGGAAGATCTCCAAGATGTGATGAGAAAAAAGCAAGCAAAAAATGTTGTGCTTTTATTTATATGATCATTTTTAAACAATATGTGTAAAATACTTGTATATGTACTTAAATTTAGATCAAACAATTAAGAGTTGTTACCCTGGGAGAGAGAAGTAGGAGTGAGGGGTGAAGGAAAACTGTCATATGTTATAAGATGTGCATTGTTTGAGCTTTTTATAGGGAGAGTGTGTTAATGTATGTGTGATTTTACAATATGATTGAGGACCAGTTTAGACATGATAAACTGCACATATATAAATTGTAAATCTGATGACTTTTCTCAGATGTTAAACACCCATGAAACCATCACCTCAATTAAGATGACAGACTGTGGTTAATTTTTTTAAAAATCATTAAACTCCCAGCTTTTAAATTTATATCACGAATAAAATAACTAAGCTCTACAAATAAACAGTATCCAGAAAGACCTGGAAAGTCCTCCTTCCCTTTGCCCTTTCCTTACCCTCAAGTTTTACTCGACTTATACATGGTATGGACATCGGCAGCAGCAGCCCTTCACTGATGCAATGCCCCATCCTAAGATGTGCTCTATAAAGCATTTGCCTTCCTGCTTTCTGGTTTTCACTAATTCCTTAGGCTTCTTCTGTATGGCAGCTTCCAAGAAAGTAAAATAAATGGGAAGCATGGTATCTTACAGTTCATCAGATTTTAGAAAGAATTTAATCCTCTGCATGTGCACGCACATACACACACACACACACACACACACACAAAATCCCTTCTAAATTATCCCTGATAGCCATCTACCCAATGGCTATATATCTATTTTAAGAAATTATAAATAATGCAACATTCATATTATATAAATCAGCATTTTATCAACCTCAGAACTACTGACATTTGGGGATGGACAATTCTTTGTTGTGGGGGACTGTCCTGTGAATTATAGAGTGTTTAGCAACATCTCTGCCCTCTACCCATTAGATTCTGGTAGCATCCCCTCACCCCAAAATTTAACAACCAGAAGTATCTCCAGAATTGTCGGATGAAAATTGCCCACTGTTGAGATCCACTTGTATAAATTGATGCTAAAATTAATAATCAAATTCATTCTTCTCTGAGAGCTTCCCTGGTGGCGCAGTGGTTTAGAATCTGCCTGCCAATGCAGGGGACACGGGTTGGAGCCCTGGTCTGGGAAGATCCCACATGCCGCGGAGCAAGCGGGCCTGTGAGCCACAACTACTGAGCCTGCGCGTCTGGAGCCTGTGCTCCGCAACAAGAGAAGCCGCGACAGTGAGAGGCCCGTGCACCGCGATGAAGAGCGGCCCCCGCTCGCCACAACTAGAGAAAGCCCTCGCACAGAAACGAAGACCCAATACAGACAAAAATAAATAAATAAATAATAAATTTATTTAAAAAAATTAATTCTCTGAAATATTTTGAATCATCTCTATCCATATTTTTATCTTAATCTGAATCCAATTTCGATAAGCACATGGGAATAATAGAGAAGTAGTGTGTGCCATGTTGTAACACTAACCTAAGGAACTGGCTGTTGAGATGGAGTTAGGTATAAAGCCACAGGTAGTACCAAAAAGAAAAGGCCAATGTGATTCCCTGTCAAGGGTGTTTGTTCTCCACTTCTCTGCCATTCTTGCCTAACAGAGTTCTAAAGAACTAAACTAGAGAACACCAGTCCTTATACTATACCTTTTTCTTTCTTTGATTTCAAGTTAATTATAATAGAACGGAGCAATCAAAGAAATAATGAGCCATTCCCATTGAACACAAATCTGAATAGTATCATTCAAGGACTAGTTGTGACATTGTATATTTTCTCAGACTCTATTCAGGAAAATGGAAGAATGTTATCAAGTGTAGCATAAACTTGTTTCTCATTTCCTTAAGATATCCTTTTAAATATCCTTTCTCAAACAGGATTTCCGGTTCTATTCTTTTCTCAACACATGGCTGATGCAGAAGTGATATATATTCACTATGTGAAATTTAACTTCCCTCCCGCAAATAGACCCTTTTACTTTAAATCAAAATAAATTATAAATGACATCCACAGAGATTTGATAAAGATATTCTTTGTCATCATTGAAGAAATAGGAAGTAGAGGTTATCCAGTCATTTAGTGTTTTGGTAATATAGCTTTGGATTTAATGATACAGCTTAATGGATGGTGCTTTAAAAGTTTTGATTGTTTAGTAGTGAGCAAAGTTTTATGACTTCTCTGAAAACTAGACTTTCTAATGCATTTGCAATCAGTTCCAGTTAGAGCAAAATACAGAACCAATTATAGAGACGTCCATAACGGGAAATTTAATATGTTAGCGAGTTCTTAGTTTTATAGCTGTACATGGTCTAACTTTTAAAATAAAATAACCTCTCATGTTCAATTATTGCTATTAATATTATGATATTAATATAGTGTTCATATACTCAATGAACACTGTGGAAGGTCCATACTAGTCCCTTATATACATTATATTAGCGTATCCTTAGAGCTGCCCAAATGTTATTCCCCTAGTGATGGTGACATCAAGCAAGTTCTCCAATTTCTCTGAGTCTCAATTTCTTCCATGTGCAAAATGAAAATAATAGTAGTACCTTCATCATTGGGTGATTGAAGATCAAATAAATGTTAGCAGTTGTGTTACTATTAAGAACAATATTCAGTGTAGTATTTCATTTAAATAACAATATTTAATGTCTCCATGTGATATTTAAGTAGAACCACTGTATTGTTGTAAGGCTTTTCAAAAGCCTTATATTTATGTATGTAAATATAAGAATGTTGCTTTACTACTACACATTATCATTTTGAGACTGTGCCCCATGGTAGATTATTTGCAAAAGTCCCCACACGAATTCCCTTCCCATATCTATGCCTTTGGTAAATTCCCTCTTCCACTAACTCTGTGCTTCACCATGTGACTTGCTTTGGCCAATGGGACAATAACAAATATGACACAAGTGAGACTTGAAAAGTACTCATGCATTCGGACTTGCCCCCTCTAGCTGCTCTGGGGAACACTGTGACCACCATGATGAGAATGAGCCTGGTTTAACTTGCTGGATGCTAAGTGGGAAATGACCCAGTTGTCCCTGCTTAGAGCCGGCCAACTGCCAGACATGTGAGTGAGATCATCAGCCCCTAGCTGATGGCAAATATTAGTAAGCCTAGCCAATATAACCAGGAACAGAGACTCATCCAGCAGAGCTGAGCCCAAATTGCTGACCACAGAACCATGAACAAATAAAATGATGATTGTTTTAAGTCATTCAATTTTGGAGTAGTTTGTTAAACGGATATAGTCCCCATAAGCAAAATAAATAAGAATAAAAAATCATGATTCAGAATGCAGCTAGTATTCTAAATTTCCATTCCAAACTAAAATTACTTACTAATAAAATATTGACAATATCATTAAGTGATTCAGCTAAAAAACTGACACCAGGCCTACTTGGTTTTAAACTCAGTGGTAAACTTTAGGTGGTGGTACGATGTGGATTGGTAGGGTCTTTCCCTCCACAGAACAACAATAACAGGCAAGCTTTATCTTTTGTACTAACTCTAATCCAATGAATGATGGCAACTTTCAGTATTGTGTTTAGAGATTCCAAGACCATCTCTAGTTCTGATAGGGGGTGGGAAGTAAATGCTTGTCATGTGTTTGCAAAACTTGCCATAGTTTAGATGTTCACTTGGAATATTTGTGCCCATAAAAGGTATTCATTATTTACTTGCTCCTCTCGCTTCAAAAGCTGTAGTTAAGATGTATTTTTTCACTTACTTCACCTTTTTAAGCAATTTTGGTTCAGGTTGTGAAGCTGTCATGGAAATATACTGTATAATTATCCTCACTGGAAAGATAGACTTTGTTTTTACAAGTACAGGCAAGGATGTTCTGAATCCAGCATACTGACTCTCCCTTCCCTGCTCCCAGCAATTTAATCCTCCTGGAAGAGCGAGGCTGGCCACCACTGAAAGCAATGGTTATCATCACAAGAATTAACAGCCAGGAAGAATGTTCGTGATGAAGCCCGCTGATTTCTGTTAGTTCACTCGGACCACATGGCCTGGGGGATGCCTGTATACTCAACAGGATGGCTGGTGCCAAGCCAAGAAAATAAGTTCAAGAGAGAACTGAAGAAACACAAAATAAAGCCTGCACCATCTACTTTTTTTTTAAAATTGTTATTGGAGTATAGTTGATTTACAATGTCGTTACTTTCTGCTGTACAGCAAAGTGAATCAGTTATACATATACATCTCTCCACTCTTTTTAATTTTTTTTAATTTTTTTTTTATTTTATTATTTTTTTTTGCGGTACGCGGGCCTCTCACTGTTGTGGTCTCTCCCATTGTGGAGCACAGGCTCTGGATGTGCAGGCTTAGCGGCCATGGCTCACGGGCCCAGCCGCTCCGCAGCATGTGGGATCTTCCGGGACCGGGGCACGAACCCGTGTCCCCTGCATCGGCAGGCGGACTCTCAACCACTGTGCCACCAGGGAAGCCCTATCCACTCTTTTTTAGATTCTTTTCCCATATAGGTCATTACAGAGTACTGAGTAGAATTCCCTGTGCTATACAGTAGGTCTTTATTAAACTCAAAGTGGATTAAAGACCTAAATGTAAGGCCAGATATTACAAAACTCTTAGAGGAAAACATAGGCAGAACACTCTCAGATACAAATCACAGCAAGATCTTTTTTGACCCACCTCCTAGAGTAATGAAAATAAAACAAAAGTAAACAAATGGGACCTAATTAAACTCAAAAGCTTTTGCACAGCAAAGGAAACCATAAACAAAATGAAAAGACAACCCACAGAATGGGAGAAAATATTTGCAAACAAAGCGTCTGACAAGGGATTAATCTCCAAAATATACAAACAGGTCATACAGTGCAATAACAAAAAAAACAAACAACCCATCAAAAGATGGGTGGAAGACCTAAATAGACATTTCTCCAAAGAAGACATACAGATGGCCAAAAAGCACATGAAAAGATGTTCAACACCACTGATTATTAGAGAAATGAAAATCAAAACTACAGTGAGGTATCATCTTACATGGGTGATACCTACAAACAATAAAAGTCTACAGACAATAAATGCTGGAAAGGGTCTGGCCCATCTACTTTGAACCACGAGTTCCTTTCCTTCTCTTTAGCTCCAATGTCTGCACCAACCACCCAGGATTCTATTACTTTCTTTCTATTGCTATTCCTTTATTATTCTTATGACTATTTATGTGTTTATTGTCTACTCCACCAGAATATAAACATCTTGGTAAAGATACATTGTATGAAACGTTCCCCATGTTCTCCATATTCCAAATAATCCTCTTAGCAATAGCTTTTATGATATTTATTGAATCTTCATTAGGTAGGTGCTAGATATATAGTATGTTAGCACTTCACATAAATTAACTCATTACTATAAGCCTTATAATAATTCTAAGGTAGGTAACATTCCCATTTCCCAGATTTAGGAACTGAATCTTAAAGAAGTAAAATAACTTGCCCAAGGTTACTCTCTAACTAGGTTAGAGTCAGTGTTGGAGACCAGATCTTTATGACTGCCAGAACAATGCACTTATCCGCTGTGCCTCATTGTCTCCCGGCATTTGAATGCATTTCTTTTGTGTGCACACTGTGGTGCTTAAAGCTAAGGGCTCAGATACAAATCTCTATGTCAGCATTTTCAGGAGAGTGATCTTGAGCAATCCCTTAACCTCTGTGGGTCTCAGTTGCCTTATTAGTATCATGGTTAACACTCAGTTTCTCAGTTTCTCTCAGTTTACACTCAGAGAGATATGGATGATATACTCAATTTAATATTATTAAAGAAGGGTTTAACAAATGAATTCTTTACACAGGTGAGATCTAAATGTAGGGGAAACCACCACAGATAGAGAAGGACTCTGGTCCTAGTAATAGTGGGATATTATGACCCCTAGGATGAAAAAAATAAAGGGAAGGGACAGCATAAGAGCTCTTGAGCCGTGACTTTTAGGACAGTCTCAACCTGTCCAAGGCAACACCACGAAGAAGGAACCAGCAGATTAACCCTCTCTCCGATCTCTTCTCTAGAACCTCCCGATGGCCAAACTCACACAAACCAGAGGGAAAGGAAGCCCCACTGAGGTAGTCCACATGGGTCAATCTCCTGGGGCACAGTACAGGTGGAGAAGGGTGCAGAGTGGATCTGCAGGACCAAATGGAAAAATACTGGGTCACTTGTTGGAATAATAGGAAGAAGAATGTTCTCTAACAGAGTTTTAATGATGATTAAACAAGTTAATGAATATAAAACACTAGAAATAGTGTCTAGCACTCAATAAATATTAGCTATTATTATTTTAATTCACTCATTTGTTTATCCAATAAACACTTACTGAGAACTTACTATGTTCTAGGCATTATGGACATGAACTGTGTTCTAGTGAAGCTTACAATCCAGTTATGATCATACAACACAAATATAGAGTGGAGATCTCAGAAGAAACCTAAAGAAATCTAAAGTTGGGGTTCAGACATGTCTGGAAAAGTTTGGCAAACTGGTGTGGTAAAGAGGTTGTCTCTTTTTTTTTTTAGGGATTCATTTTTTTTAATAGATGGTACTCCATTTAATGTTATTACAAAACAATGGCTATATTTCCTTGTGCTGTACAATATATCCTTGTTGCTTATCCCTTTTACACATAGTCGTTTGTATCTCTTAATCCCATACCCCTATCTTGCCCCTCCTCTGAGGTGGCCTTTTTCTTTAAGTGGCCTTTAGGGTCCTGATGGACAACGGCACATTCTAATGAGAGAAGTAGCAGGCCCACAAAAGCTTAATCAGTAACAGTCTCACCTGTCAGAAGGAAGGGCAGCGTGGAGGGCAGCATGGTGTTTGCCAGGTCAATTTAGCTCTTGGCCACCCTTCAAGAACTTTGGACTGAATCCTAGAACAAGGAAGCTGGGAAAGCTATAAAGAAAAAAAGAGCTAAAACTTCATAGGTGCGGAAGGCTCAAGTGTAACTGAAACTAGAGAGAGGCATTCCCCTCCCTTTTGCCGTCCCACCATGTTTTGGCAGTGGCAGAGGAAAGTTAGGAAGGCCACAATGGGAGGTGGTGGATAGGGGAAGCAGGAACCACAGCACCTATTTTCTCTAACAGGTGGAAGTAGCAAAGGAAATGGCAGTGGTGTACTCCATGGTACACATCTAGGCAGGACTGAAGCAGAGTAAGAGGAATGCCACTGCCAAAGCTACATGGTAACAGACCAGATATGTGTGAGTTCCTATTGATGACTTCCCGGAACTCCTAAGCATACCTGGAAGATGTAAGCTACTACAAGAGTCCAGGAGAAAGAACAAATGAAACTCAGGTTATACAAATTACTATAATATATAGTGTAAAATTGCCAAGCATTCTAAAACATAACTGCAGAGAAAGGACTACAAAGGCTGTGAAGAAGGAAGCCATGATCTTCAGTGGAGAGAATCAGGTAAGGTTCCTCCATTAAGTTGACTTGGAGCTGAGAATCAAAGAACTAACATAAGTTTGACATGAAGAGGCAGGAATAGATGGAAACTAGGGGATGAAGAGCCTGAGGGTAGAAGGGACTGTCTGATGAGGGGGCAGAGGAGTCATGTCAGGTAAGTTTGGAGAAGAGCAAGCAATCTGGTTTGACTGGCAGAGGTCCTAGAACAGCGGCCTTGGGAAGATGGTGTTTCTTCCATAAGTTATTGAAAATCATTGAAGATTTTGAAAGGAGCTGTGAACTTGACGACTACGTGGCGCCAAAGTAAAACCAGAAGCAAGCAAAGCAAGGGAAGCCCCTGAGAGTTTACCTTAACTTAAGAGTTTCTTAAGTTTATCTTAAGAGTTCTTTACCAAACTTAAGAGTTTGTTAATAAAAACAAATACATACAACATTATTTTTAGAGGCCAAACACTGTCATTAATAACATTGCCACCATAGCTACCATTTACTGAGCTCTGGGCTCAGTGAGACATATGTTATCTCATATAGTCTTTTCAACAGTTCTGTGGACTAAATATTTTTATTTCCAATTCACAAAGAAACTACAAATAAAGAGAGATGTAGCCCAAACTCACATACGTGCAGGGTCATGTTTTGGACCTACGTCATGTTCTAACCACTGTAGAGCCAAAAATTCTACTGAAAAGCAATTGAGCAAAAAAGGAAAACCTTTACTGAAGTAATCCTTTCAAAAGAGACCATGAACTCTGAATTTAAAACAATTTTAATGCGCTAGAAGTAGTTTAAAATAAAGCTCTGAAAATAATCCTCATTACGGGAGGTGGTTAAGAGCAGCTCAGGAAAGCAAATGACAACCAAAATACCACTCAAATTAGCATGAGAAAGCAATTAAGGAGATAAACAGTATTTGAGAGAGACTGGGAAGAATGATGACCCAAGAACAGAAGGCTCTCCTGAATGCCAGTGTTGATGTGAGTGAGTTTTCTATGCAGCCATGAAGGTTTAGGTGTGGTTCTCCTCTGGAAGGGGAAGAAGAACCTTCTCTAGGCCTGTGCACAGTGGGTGTGCAGTCAGCTTTCATATGTGACTAAATGAAGAAAGAAATAAGGGAATAGTTTGGTCCTTAAAGTTTACAGAAGGAAATAGCAAAGAGGAATACTAGCAAAGTCTTTAACCCAAAATAGACTCTCATAAAGTGCTTGTTGATTTGATTTAAATCATAGTTGGTCAAAGGACAAAGGGACACATTAGTCTGTGGTCTTCCTGTGCCCCAGCCCATCTCACCCCCCAGAGGCTCCCACACAGACCTCTTAGGTCCTGGGATGTCGGGCAGACTAGTTTTCCTAAGCACAGAATTTTTTCCTCACCTGCTGATGTGCTCACTCACAGTGCTGAACAACACAGTACAACTGTTTAATGCTGACCGTGTCGTTAGATATAGTTCCTACCACAGCTATTTTATCCACTAGGCACCACAGTGCCACAGAGGCTATGAATTTTTCAAGAGCTAAACGTGTGAGAAAATTTGTTGGCTTTACCCATCAAAAGAAAAAATACAAAATGTACAAGTATATCACATTATGTCAGTTTCATTTATTATTAAATTCAATGGCTTTAAATTGTTAAATGTATTGATCTATTGTTAGGTTAAAAAAAAGAGAGAAATAATACCAGTTAATAAATGTAGAGGGAATAATAATAGAAGATCACACTTTTGCATTCCCCAATGTAATAATCGATTCAGGCAAGGATCATCAACAAATGCTAAAACCATTAGGTAAAAGGTTATTGATTAACAGTATATTTTCACCGTGCCAAGATCTACTCTGAGCATTACTCGGTAATTGCAAAAGAGGAAAGTGTACTTTTACAGTGAGAGATCTATACTTACTAAGTGGTCAAGCTTAGGACTCTGACGCCGAGACAACCTGACATGGACCTGCTTCCCATGAACTTCTTCCAAAAATGTTGAAACTGAACTCAATCAAGAATCAGGACCTAACTCCCCGTTGATAAGAAATAAAGGAGTTGGGAGATGGAGATACACGTTAAACAACACCATGAAGAAATAGACAAATCCAGAATGGAAGTATTCTAAAGGACCAGGGGCCTGGATTCTTACAAAAGTCAATGTCATGAGAAGCTAAAAAAAAAATTCTATATTAAAAGAGAAATAGAGACATACCAAATGCAACCCTGTAACTATTGATACTGGTTCATAAAAGTCAGTTACAAAAGATATTTGAAAATGAACTGAATATTAGATATATTAGAGAATTTATGTTAATTTTCTAAAGTGTGATAAAGGGATTATGTTTATGTAAGAGATTTCTGCTGAGGTATTTAGGGTGAAGTGCTATGCTTCCTGGCAACTTACTTTCAAATTTTTCATCCAAAAATGGGGTGTATATATATGATTCTGATTTTATATATATATATATATATATATATATATATACACACACACACACATATATATACACATATACATGTATATATATATTTGTGTATCAGAGTACAAATATAGCAAAATATAAACAACTGTTAAACCCAGGGGTAGGGCATAAAGGTGTAAATTTATCTGTTTTATCAGGATTTATGTGTGTTAATTTTTCATAATATAATGTTGGAAGAAACTTCCCCTGCCTATACAAAACCTAACCAAAAAATTTTATATTTATAAAAATGGTATTACCTTGGAAAATAATTGTAGATTTGGCTATTACTTCAAAAAATTTCGATGTAAGTACAGTGGTTTCTAAGCAATGTAAGTTCAATAAGTTAATGCTAAAAAAATTTTTTTAAAAAGCAATCATAAGATTTTTTTCAACACTTTACAGCAAAAAAATGGATATTTAATGTAGGGTGTGGGTATATGTTAACATGTTTTGGAAAATGTGAGACTGAACTTATAAATATAAAAGTGCCTATGAGTTTCTTAAGATGAATCTGGCCCAAATTGGACTTGAGCACGCAGCATTTGTTTCAAACCCCGAAACATGAACCTCTCTTCACATACCTCTGGATTTCCAAGGTATTAATATAATATCTACTGCTTATTAAACATTTTTTTTTGTGAGGGCACTGTGAGCTCACCTAAACCTCATAATACCTCTATGAATTAAGTACTATTGTTATGCTCATTTTACAGAGAAGGAAAACTTAGGGTCCAGGTGTAATTCAGTTGCCTAAGGTCACACAGCTAGTCCGTGGTAGAGCTGGGGTGGAACTCTACATCCACAGACCCTTTGGTAACTATGCATTGCAACTGGAAGACAGACAGAACTAAAGTCTCTGGGAGTGGTCACTTATACCTGGAAACTATCAGTTGGAATTTTCAAGTAGGGAGGAGTTTCTGGGGTCAGTTGATGAGAAAGATGGACATTTTAGAGCTGGGATCTTTTCATTATGTCACTTGATTCACACCTTGGGTTGCACCTAGTCTTCACAGCGGAGAGCTGGCCCAGATCTAAAACAGCACAGAGGAAAATACAATCCAAAAGCATCCCATTGTGTGTGTGTCAAGGGAAAGGTTTATATCATAAGAAGTAATCAACATTCTATGAACCCAGAGCCACAAACCCATAGCATTAATCCTGTGATTTCCCTGCTTACAATATTTAGTGAGTTCCCATAGCCTGCTAGAAAACAGAAACCAGTTGCAGCAAACTTAAGCAGAGCTGCCAGAAAGGTTGGGATCAAGGGAGACAAGCATTGGCCCAGATCTTGCCAGAATTGATGTTTCTGATGCCCTCGATATTGGCATTGTAACGCTGAATGCTGGAAGCTTGGCTGCTGGGTTCCATCACCCCTGGTCACTCAGCCTCATGCCACTGGACTCTCAATTCTCGATTCTGCTGCAGTCACTGCAAGATCGCTAATTGACTCTTTGGCTTTTGCCTCCTTCTCTCAACAATCCCACCAGGTCTCAGTGGGGGCATTTGATTAGCTAAGCTTAGATCACAGTTTCAGTTTATCTTCCAGAGAGCAGGGAGAAGGTGCATCTGTTTCCATAAGCTTCCATACAACCAGTGCTGTGTGGGTGTATTAATCAGGGTTCTCCAGAGAAACAGAAGCAATACCATCCCTCTTGCTCTCGCTCTGTCGGCACATACATACACGTGTATAGGTATATGTATGTATATACATGAATATGTATATATAGTTAGAAGTCCCCACTTGTTCAGCCTTCTTGTTCTATACAGGCCTTCGGTCCATTGGGTGAGGCCCACCCACATTAGGGAGAGCAATCTGCTCTATCTATTCAAATGTTCATTTCCTCTAGAAACATCCTCACCTAGCATAATGTTTAACCAAATGTCTGAGCACCCCATGACCAATCAATTTAACAAATAAAATTAAGCATCACAGTGGGCCTACAGTTTCTATTTAGTTGTGGTTACTTGCCAAAATTTTCTGTTCATCCAGACATAGACTTCATGCATCTGGGCTCTTTTTGCCGGAGAAGCTCTCTGAGTCTCCAGGGTGTGTGTGTGGTTTGTTTGCTGTGGGATGGGGTGGGGGTTGGTTTCAGCTCCCCCTTCCCTCATGTGTCCCCACCTGGCTACCACATCTCCAGCTTCCTTGGCTGCGACTGGGACAAACATCTCAGTGGGCCTCCAGGACCCCCCACCTGCTCACCACTCCACCTTTGATTTCTCTGTCTTTTCTGTTATTTGGGGAGTTGTCTGTATTTTGAGTTCAGATAGGTAAGTGTTGATACTTTAATGACTGTTACCTTTTATCCAGCATTTTTTATGTAGTAAAACTGAAGTTCCTCATAATTAGGCTTTGTTGCCAGAAATCTCCACCTTATATTTTAAAAACATTCCTTTGCATTTAAGGCAAATGAGAGTGATTTTCCATTTTTTGTAAGAATAAAAAAGTTTACTCTTAAGATAAATTTATTTAGGAAAACAGCAAGTATCAGACCAGGTAATATTCAGATGCAACAAATATCAGGTGAGGAACAGGTCCGTGACAAATACGAATCTAGCCCACTGCTTAGCGTACAGCAAGCCCACAGTAAATATCCGATGATTAAATGAGTAAATAGGAAAAAACACTTACTACCGTCATCAAAAGCTGTCTTTCTTCATCTACTATATAGGCATCAAGAGCAGTGTTGTCCACACTATGAAATTCTTAGAAAGTTTTCTTCATCAACATCAGACATTTAAATCAACTGTGTTCACTAAAAAATCTAATAATGCAATGTCTTTTATAATCATGAATAGTGGTTTGCTCTTTAATGAAAATAAGTAACTTATATGAAATAAAGAAAGGCAAAACTTATCTATGACAATAATCAGAAGACTGGTTGCCTGTGGGTTGTGCTGGTGGACTGGAAGGGGGCAGGGGGGAACACTGGGGGATGTGAACGTTTTATACCTTGATTGAGCTGTTGGATAAGTGGGTACGTACATTTGTCAAAACTCACCTAATAGTTCAATTAAGACCTGTGTATTTCACTGTATGTAAATTTTACTGCACTTAGGGACTTCCCTGGTGGCGCAGTGGTTAAGAATCCGCCTGCCAATGCAGGGGTCCGGGAAGATCCCACATGCCGCGGAGCAACTAAGCCCGTGAGCCACAACTACTGAGCCCGTGAGCCACAACTACTGAGCCCGTGTGCCACAACTACTGAAGCCCGCCCACCTAGGGCCCGTGCTCTGCAACAAGAGAAGCCACTGCAATGAGAAGTCTGTGCACCGCAATAAAGACTAGCCCCCATTTGCCGCAGCTAGAGAAAGCCCGTGCATAGCAACAAAGACCCAATGAAGCCAAAAATTAATTAATAAAAAAAATTTTTACTGCACTTAAAAAAAAATAATGGTGATAACCAAAAAAAAAAACAGTGCTGTCCAACAGAATTTTCTGTAGTGATAGAAAAGTTCTTCTGTGCTGTCTAATAAGGGTAGCCATCAATCCAGCCACATGTGACAACTAAGTACTTCATATGTGCCTACTGCAGCTGGGCAACTGCCTTTTCAATACTATTTAATTTTAATTAGCTTAAATATTTAAGTTTATATAGCCACATGTGGCTAGTGGCTACCAGGTCTCATTCCCAGTGGCACACTGAAATCATCTAAGAAGCTTTAAAAATATACTAAAGCCCAGCCCCCATCCTAGACCAATTAAATCAGGATTGCTGTGGTCCAGGCACTGATTTGTTTTAATTATGGGAAGCCTACTTCTTCTTTCCTTAACATTATCTTTTTAATAAAAAGTAAATAATAAAGACATTGTATATTAGGTGTGAAACCTAGCTTTATCCCACTGGTAAAAGCTATGGAAAATCTGTTTACTTATTCAAGACCAATGTCCTCATGGTAAATCTACTGGATAGATTCAAAGTATTTCCAAATGTATTTCTTATGTTTCATTTGTTTCATTTGATCAGTTTCAGTATTGATGGTTTCCCCTCTCCTGGATCATTTAATTCTTATGTGCACTCGGAGATGGGCAGAGCAGAGCCAAACATCACTATTCTATGGATGGAGATTCAGAGAGGTTAAATGATTTGCTGAAGGTCACATGGTTGATGAGAGGCAAAATTAAAAGTCAGGTCTTTTGGTGGCTAGTACAGTGTTATTTTTATTCCACAGTGAGGCAAACAACTATTAAAGTGAAATGAATTAATACAGTGTTAAGGCTGGAAATTCTTTCCCTACTTCTGTTTACAGTTACAGTTCTAAATATGGAGAATGGAAAACATACTTCCAAATCTATTTAAGAGTACTGTTTCATAAACAGGACTCTACCG
The DNA here is from genome assembly GCF_949987515.2 of Delphinus delphis. Classification (NCBI taxonomy): domain Eukaryota; kingdom Metazoa; phylum Chordata; class Mammalia; order Artiodactyla; family Delphinidae; genus Delphinus; species Delphinus delphis. The sequence continues at coordinate 38,937,457 of NC_082698.1, read as the reverse complement.
TCTAATGTTATATGTTCAGCTAAACTTAACCCAGTCAAAATTAAGAAAAGCTGGATTCATCTAAAAATAAATACATACAAAATTTTTGGAGTACAATTTGAACATACATATCAAAAGCCATAAACATGGTCATACCCACTGACTCAGTAATCCTGAGACTTGGCATCTGTCCTAAGATGCAATGGGAGACTGATAAGTCAGAGTATAGTCAATGGTTTCATTACTGGGTTATCGAAAGCTTTCAAAGCATAGCTTGCAGAGGAAAAGTCAAATATATGATAATATATCCTTAAAGTGAAATATTGGATTGGCCAAGAAGTTCATTCGGGTTTTCATAACATCTTACAGAAAAACCCGAACGAACTTTTTGGCCAACCCAATATTATGCTTAATTCAAAATCTCAGGTTTTAAGACCAACTATTGATACTGGAAATTGTTCATATTAATGTTAAGTGAAAAAGGATACAAAATTGCATAGAGTATGATGCACATGTGGTATAGAAAAGACTAACAGCAAGGTTGTAGAGCAACAGAATCTCCTCTGCATTCTCAGCAGGTTAAGTTAGAATAATGACATTGAAAATAGCTTAGCATTTCCTAGAAAAGTTAAATATGAGCCTACTCTTAAGCGTAACACTTCCACTACTGGCATACTTGTTCAACTGAGTTTTGACCAATGAATAGCTTTTGAAAGTCAACGTAGTGGGTTGCAAGCAGCATTATTTGTTAATAAAGGAGATCAGAGTGCATAACACACAGTAAACGATAGTACTGTCATGTAAATTTTTGTTTCAGTTATACACACACGTGTATGTTTCAGGGTTGTGACATAAAATGTATTAGTTACTCTTGCCCATGATTCAAAGAGTTTGAAAGCCACTGATTGTCCTAGAGAACCTCTTGTACATAATACCCCAAGAAAGGAATTTTACCAGGAGACAAGTACAGAATGTTCATAATAACTAGAAATAAACCTCATTTCCATTAGTAGTAGAACAGATTATAGGATATTTAGCATGCTTTGTCCCCCAAATGCCAATAGAGGCAGTCATTGTAACAACAAAAAAAATGCCCCCATACATTTTCACATGCCCTACCTGGGGGCTGTTACCATTCTCTGTTGACTATTCCTGGCTAACAAGTTGTAAGCACTTGTTGAATAAATAAACTAATACAAAGATAAATAAAATAGCTGTGCCTGTGCTGGTAAGAACTAATGGTTAATAAGATTGAATTAGGCTAAAGGGTGGTCAAAGCCTGAGATTCATGATGAAACTTAGAGCATTATTTGCTTAATTTCTTAAGAGTTTTTATTCACCTATCCTTCCAGTTATCATTTAGAAAATATTTATTCAGTGTTTACCATGGATTAGGCTCTTAAGTACTGATAAACTAGATAGACAAGGTTTTTGGCCTCAAGGAGCTTACGATCTGCATGAAAGTACGTTAACCAAGAAGCAAATGAGTGGGAGGATTTTCTGCTTCTGTACACTATTAAACAGTGTTCTTCACACGTGATCCCATCCCTATCCTCTCTTCATACTTTCCAGCTGCTCCTGTGGAGACAGAAACTAAAGGACCTACCTTTTCCAGGGTTTACAGGTAGGGAATCAATGCAAGCTAAACCATTAAAATACCTTATTTTTTTAGAATGAACAGAAACTTACATTTCTCAAGTTCCAGCAATAGCTATAAACACTCAAGTAGCATGGATTCAGAAAAAATACAACTAATTTTTGATGGATAAATTGCTATATATATGTACTAAAGAAATGAAATAAACTCAGTGACAATCATTCACAGCCCTTGGCCATGACCTGGTAATCATCTTTAATAGTCCAGCTCCAGGTTTTAATGAAGGAGAAATGTAAATAAGGCAAATATAACACATGAGCTGCATTTTAAAATTCTACCCCCTGCCAAAGAGATATCTTTAACTGGTCCCCTCCTAACATACACATACACACACACACACACACACACACACACACACAATAATTAAATTTTGGTGTTCTCTATATATTTCAAGTAATTACAAAGCAACAGAAAAAAGAGTTTATCTTATTGACTATTAAGTCACAAGCTGTTTATTTCAGGGATGAAGTATGAACACATACTTGTAGTTTATGAAACTCCACACTACCCCCAGATTCATTCGATATTCAACAAGTCCTTCAGTGAGCTTCTACAGGTGCTGGTCTCCTATCATTCAGATTTCTTGAGTAAGGAAGGGCACAAAATACTGAGCTGGGTATTTTCAGATCCTGTACCTGAGGCTAGACTAGCTAAGGGTCTACTCAAACTTCTGCCTCAAAGTTCTAAAACCAGAAGTAACTAGAAATGATATAGCTCTTCTCTAGTATTTAACTTTTCTTGTTTAAATAAGTGTTTATCCATATGAGGTAAAATTGACTATTTCACAAGTAGCTGACAAAAAAAATACAACTTTTTTTTTTTTTTAAAAGGGAGAGATTAAAAAAAAAAGGGAGAGATTTGTGAAAAGTCTGTAAGTAAATTTGGCTTCAGGCTTGACTGAATTCAAGGACTCAAATGATGCCCTCAGATTCAAGTGTCTGATATATCAGCTCTATTGGCTTCTTTCCTAGACTCCCTATGGTTAGCAAGATGGCTGTCCACAGTGCAGTTTCTTGTATTTTTCCCTACAAAATGAAAGTTCTGGACCTGACCCTCATATTGGGGGCCATATTGGGTCCATACCAGGGCCCATTTTTGATTGGCCAGTGTGAGTCACATGTCCATCTCCAAAATCAGGGAAAGATGCAACTCTAGTTGAAGCACTTAGGCTGAGAGTGGCAGACGCCTGGTCCCATCAGATTAGTGTCAACTAAAAGAAAGGAAAATATATACTGGGTAGCCAAAAAAGAGCACATGTTCACCACAGATGATAAACTTATGTCTCCCAGAAAGAGATAAGAATTTCCATTTGTAAATGGAGTGCTGCTTCAGAAAGAGCTGTGGATTAGATGTCAAAATTTCTTAGTTCTAATGTTAGCTCCACTGATTTTAGCTACATGACACAGTTCTTATAAGAAGTAAATGAGTATGTAGTCAAAGTGTTTCATTAACATTTGAGTAATACTTTATAAATACTCTCATTATTATCCAAGAGGCTGAGAATGTATCCCTTAGAAAGGTATTTTTAACTATCTGAATTGCATCAAAGTAACAAAGTATATGTACATAACAAGTAGTTTTGGTTGATATTGTATGTTTCCTATCTCCCTTTATCTTGATTGACAGAACCCCACTTTTATTTAATAAATCCACTTGCCTCCATAGTGCTGTGTGCTTCAGTAAGCTATGACGGTAATGTCACCTTGTGGCTCTGCCCTTCATTGGGACCTTGGAGTCTTCTGATCCTACCAATGGAGAAGACTCAAGAAAGCAGGAAAGGAGCACTATTTTCAACTACCTTACCTCAAAAGAAACACTCATCACTTCTCACATTTCATTGGTCAGAACTAGATACACATTTGACTGATATGTAAGAAGCACTAGGAAATATAGTCCCCAGATGGACAACCACTTCTGAGGGTCAACCCTATTCCATGGAAGGTGGAACACATGGTTAGCCATGCCTATCATGTTGACTGAGACAGTAGTCAACACAGAAAAATCCTCTTCAAGAGAAAGGGGAGGAAATGAAAATTATTTTGGTCAAGAAAGTCCTATATTAGTTTCCTAGAGCTGCTGTAAGAAATTATTATGAACTTGGTGGCTTAAGAACAACAGAAATTAATTTTCTCACAGTTTTAGAGACTAGAACTCTGAAATCAATGTGTCGCAGGGCTTCTTTCTGAAGGCTCTAGGGAGAATTCCTCTTAGCTCTTTGAGCTTTCGGTGGCTCCAAGCATTCTCTGGCTTGGGGCCAATCTGCCTCCATCTTCACATACTCATTTTCTTTATGTCAGTGTCCTCTTCCTTTCTTCTCTCTGTGTCTTCTCTTCTAAGGACACTTGCCACTGGACTTAAGGTCTACCCTAATCCAAGAATAACTCATCTCAAGGTTCTTAGCTTTTATGTCTTCAAAGACCCTTTGGCCAAATAAAGTCACATACATATATTCTGGGTGAACTTATCTTTTTTAGGGAGAGTGGGGGCTTAGTGGGGAAGCCACCATTCAAGCCACTACATATTTTTGTGAGCCCTAGAATGATTTAAGTTTGTTTGTGTATTTTCCATCTTGGCTAGATAGGATGAATTCATACATTTCATGTAACTAAGATGATACAAAACTAGTTCTTCATGTAGAAAGGTGCAATCATTTTATACAAGAGCAACAGACAATCTGCATATGAAAATTAACAGTCAATACTATTTATTCTGGCTTTTATTAATTTCTTATGTCTGTTTACATATGAGGGGCAGTAGTGAACTATGCAAAGGAATGAGATAGACCTGGGTTCAGACACAAGCTCAGACACTTATTAGATGTGCAATCTTGGAAAAATTATTTAAGTTCCTTGAGCCTCAGTTTTCTCATACATAAAATGGAGGAAACTGTATTTCACAAGATGTTTTTGATCACAAGGAATAGAAAAGAAATATCTTAATAAGAAATACCTTTACCTCATATAATATGATGTCCAAGGGTAAGGAAAACTGAAGATGTGGCAGGTGTCATGGTTTGATAATTATCCTAAGTTTCCATGTTTTTACCTTCACTTTACTCTGCCATCCTCAGCATCACCTTCAACCTAACACTGGTTCTTCTCATGGCCAAAAGAAGGCTGCAGCAGTTACAATCCATATCCAAACAAGACACACTCAGAGGAAGAAGAAAGACTTTCTCTTTCAATAATTTTTTTAATAAGGAAGGAAACCTTTCCAATAACCCACTGAGCAGTCTTCCCCTCATGTCTCACTGGCCGAATTGAGGCACATGCCCACTGGCCCACCTTGGCAAGGTGAATGGAATGACTCTGAATGGCTTAGAATTATCTAGTGTGGAAGAGATGTTGAGGATTTAACTACAAATGTCTAATACAATTACTTACCACTGATTTCCTAATTACATAGATGAAGAATAAATACATATTCACCTAGCATATTTTCTGGCCCTTAAGAGGCATTAAAATCACAGTGGCCTGTATCTATTAAAGAACTTTAATCAATAACTAATAATATTCCCAAGCAAGGCTCATTGGTGAATTCTACCAAACATTTAAGAAAGAAATTGTACCAATTCTATACATTTTCTTCCAGAAGACAGTAGCAGAAGAAATATTTCCTAAATCACTCTATGAGGTCAGCATCACCCTAACACTAAAGCCAGACAAAGACATTAAAACTATAGAGCAATATCTCTCATGAACATAGATGCAAATATTCTCAGTAAAGTATTAGCAAATTGAATCCAGCAATGTACAAAAAGAATTATACACCCTGACCAAGTGGGATTTGTCACTTGTATGCAAGGCTGGTTCAACACTGAAAATCAATTAATATAATCTATCTCATCAACAGGCTAAAGAAGAAAATTCATATAAACATATCAATAGATGCAGAAAAAGCATTTAAAAAATACAACACCCATTCATTATTGATAAAACTGATTAAAAAAAAAACCCTACAGAAACCCTACAGCTACCATCATATTCATATTGAGAAATCCAAATTTTTTCACTAAGATTGGGACCAAGGCAAGGATGTCCCCTCTCACCATTGCTTTTCAACATGTACAAGAAGTCCTAGCCAATGTGATAATACAAGAAACGGAAATCAAGGTTATATAGATTGAAAAGAAAGAAATAAAGCTGTCTTTGTTTGTAGGTGACATGATTGCCTATGTAGAAAATCCAGCTGAAAGATTCTGCAAAAAACTCCTGGAACTAACAAGTGATAATGGCAAAGTTGCAGGATACGAGGTTAATATACAAAAGCTCATCACTTTCCATAACCAACAGTGGACAAGTGAAATTTAAAATAAAAAATGCATTATCGTTTATATTAGCACCCCTCCAAAATGAAAGTTTTGGTATAAATCTAACAAAATATGTGCCAGATCTTACAAGGAAAGCCAGAAAACTCTGATGAAAGAAATCAAAGAAGTACTAAATAAATAGAGAATTTTTTCATGTTCACGCATGGGAACTCAATATTGTCAAAATGTCAGTTATTCTCAATTTGATCTATAAATTCAACAAAATCCCAAGCAAAACCCCAGAAAGTTGTTAGGTAAGTATCAATGAACTGATTCTAAAGTTTCTCACAAAAGACCCAGAATAGCCAACTCAATATTGAAGGAGAAAAAAAGTTGAAGAACTGACACTCACCAACTTCAAGACTTACGATAAAGCTACAGTAACCTAGACAGTGTGGGATTGGTGAAAGAACAGACAACTAAATCAATGAAACAGGATAGAGAGCCCAGAAGCAGACTCACATAAATATAGTCAACTGATCTTTGACAAAAAAAAAAAAAAGCAATATGATGGAGCAAGATAGTCTTTTCAATAAATGGTGCTGGAGCAGCTGCACATGGAAAAAAAAGAATCTAGAAACAGACTGTATACATGTCACAAGAATTAACTTGAAGTTGATGATAGACCTAAATGTAAAATGCAAAACTATAAAATTTATAGAAGATAACATAGGAGAAAACCTAGATAACCTTAGGTATTGCAAAGACTTTGGATACAACATTAATGACACAATCCATGAAATAAATGGTTAGCTGGACTTCAATAAAATTAAAACTTCTGCTCTAAAGAAGACAATGTCAAGAGACGAGAAGATAAGTCACAGATCAGAAGAAAATACTTGCATATAACACATCTGATAAAAGACTTATCTAAAATATTCAAAAAGTTCTTAAAACTCATCAGTAACAACCTGATTTTTAAAATGGCAAAAGACCTAAAAGAAGAAGACATATAGATGACCAGTAAGCATACGAAAAGATGTTCAACATCATATGTAATCAAGAAAGTGCATATGAAAACAACAACGAAATACAAATACACACCTATTAGAATGGCCCAAATCCAAAACACTGACAACACTCTATGCTAACAAGGATGTGGCGCAATAGGAACTTTCATTCATTGCTGGTGGAATGCAAATGATACAATCACTTCACAAGACAGTTGGGGATTTCTTACAAAACTACACATATTCTTACCATGTGATCCAGCAATGGCTCTCCTTGGTTATTTACACAAATGAACTAAAAACTTATATCCACACAAAATCCTGAACATGGATGTACATAGCAGCTTTTCACAATTGCCAACTTAGAAACACCCAAGATGTCCTTTAGTAGGTGAATGGATAAATAAACTTTGCTACATCTAGATAATGAGATATTATTCAGTACTAAAAAGAAACAAACTATCAAGCAATGAAAATACCTGGAGGAGACCTAAATGCATATTACTAAGTGAAAGAAGCCAATCTGAAAAGGCTACGTACTATTTGATTCCAGCTGTATGATGTTCCGGAAAAGGCAAAACTATGAAGACAGTAAAATGAGCAGTGGTTTCCCAGGGTTTGTGGGAAGGAAGAGATGAATAGGCAGAGCACAGGTGATTTTTAGGACAGTGAAACTATTCTGCATGATACTACAATGATAGATCCATGTCATTACATATGACAAAAACCATGGAATTTACAACATCAAGCATGAATCATACTGTAAGCTATGGACTTTGGGTAATAATGATGTGTCAACATAGGTTCACTGATTATAAGGAGCACACCACTGTGATGCAGGATGTACATAATGGGGGAGGTTTGGGGGGTGGGGGTGGACCTTTCACTCCGTTTTGCTGTGAACCTAAAACTGCTCTAAAAATCACAGTGAAATGTAGCATATGACATACACAAATTTCATAGAGACAAAAATATGCAATATTTATTCAGCCGCTGTTCACTACTCAAATATACATTTCCTTTAAGTTCCATCTCAATACTCACCTCTCTAAATTTCTTAATTCTCCCTTCCTATGTAGATCTTCTCCTTCATCTAAAATTCTATATCTATAACCCTCAGAAAGGAAATGTGTCCTCAAAATATCTATTATTTTAGGTTTTCACATGTGAATGCCTTAACTCCCCCTTAAAAAGTGTAAGCTGTTCTTTAAGGAATGGGGCCATATTTTTCCACTGTTCTTTGTCTTCCTTAACACCTTGATGTTTCCTCAATACACAAATAATTGTTTAAAAGACAATGTAACCAAACCATTTGAACTCATCTGTGAGAAGAAACTTCCCTTTGGAAATAACGATGTCAGATCTAAACTAAATCTTTCAATTCCTCACTATGAGCAGTCTAAATAATACAGCATCAGTGTATTTGTTGATAGTTTAATGCTTAATAAATGTTAACATACTCAATTTTAATCCAAGGTTTTTAACCCCAGATCTTATTTTCTGTGCCACATTATCAGTGAGATGGATTAAGTTTCTAGGAGAAGCACACAGCTGTTAGGTGCCACAAATATGTTAAGCCACAAGTCTATTTGAAGGTGACATTTCTGAAAAAGGCTCACCACCCCATCTGTGATAAGTCTTAGAGCATTTCACTCATTATAATTAGGTTCAACAGCCAAATAAAACTATTGCATTTAAGCCTGACAACTGAAGGTCATGTTCAAAGTTGGAGGGAGGACATAGCAAAGCAGATGAGATGGAGCTTCTATAAAAATTTTCTCTTACTCTTTAGCGTCTTATCACACATAATCCATGGTTTGGGTCTGGGTATTTGTTTCAGTCTTACAGATGTTAAAACAAAATCAGCCCCAGGCTGGAAGAGTCTCACATTAGGGGGAAAAAATTAGCATTTAGAAAATTTAAAATGTCCACTTCAAAACAAAGCAATCTACAGATTCAATGCAATTGCTATCAAAATTCCGATGGCATTTTTCACATAAAGAGAACAAACAATCCTGAAATTTGTATGGAACCACAAAAAACTCTGATTAGCCAAAACAAACTTGAGAAAGAACAAAGCTGGAGGCATCATGCTCCCTGATTTCAAACTAAATTCAAAGTTATGGTAATCAAAACAGTATGATATTGGCATAAAAACAAACACATAAATCAATGGAACATAATAGAGAGTACAAAAATAAACCCACATATATATGGTCAATTAATTTATGACAAAGGAGCCAAGAATATACAATGGGGAAAGGACAGTCTCTTCAGTAAATGGTGTTGGGAAAACTGGACAACCATAGGCAAAAGAATAAAATTGGACCACTGTCTTACACCATACACAAAATTTAACTCAAAATGGATTGAATACTTGAATGTAAGACCTGAAACCATAAAACTCCTAGAAGAAAAAACATAGGCAGTAAGTGCCTTGAGAATGGTCTTGGTAATGATATTTTTGGATCTGACTCCAAAAGCAAAGGCAACAAAACAAAAAATAAGCAAGTGGGTCTACATCAAACTAAGAAGCTTCTACACAGCAAAGGAAACCATCTACAAATTGAAAAAGGAAACCTATCAAAAGGGAAAAAATTTTGAAAATCAAGTATCTGATAAAGAGTTATATCCAAAATATAAGGAACTCATCCAATTCAGTAGCAAAAAACAAAAACAAAAAAACCCCACCAAGACCCAAAAACAATCTGATCAAAAATGGCAGAAGATCTGAATAGACTTTTTTCCAAAGAAGACATAAAAATGGTCAACAGGTACTGAAAAGACGGTCAACATCACTCATCATCAGGGAAATGCAAATCAAAACCACAATGAGATAACACTGTCAGAATGGCTATTATCAAAAAGACAAGAAATAAGAAGTGTTGGCAAGGATGTAGAAAAAAGAGAAGACTTTGTAGGAATGTATACTGATACAGCTACTATGGAAAAGAGTATGGAGGTTCCTCAAAAAACAGGACTACCACATGATCAGCAATTTCACTTCTGGGTATTTACTCGAAGAAAATGAAAATATTTATTTGAAAAGATATATGTACCCCCATGTTTATTACAGCTTTATTTACAATAGCCAAGATATGGAAACAACCTAAGTGTCCATCAATGGATGGATGGATGGATAAAGAAGATGAATAGAATATTATTCAGCTATAAAAAAGAATGAAGTATTGCCATTTGCAACAACAGGGATGGACCTTCAGGGCATTATATTGTACTAAGTGAAACAAGTCAGACAGAGAAAGACAAGTACCATATGATCTCACTTATCTGTAGAATCTGAAAAACAAAAAAGCTCATAGATACAGAGAACAAATTAATTGTTAACAGAGGCAAGGGTGGAGGGTGGGCAAATGGGTGAAGAGAGTCAAAAGGTACAAACTTCCAGTATAAAATAAATAAGTCATGGGGATATAATGTACAGCATTGTGACTATAGTTAATAATACTGTATTGCATATTTTAAAGTTTTTAAAAGAGTAAGTCTTAAAAACTGTAACTGTGTATGGTAATGAATGTTAATTAACTTTACTGTGGTGATAATTTTGCATATATACAAATATCAAATCATTATGTTGTATACCTGAAAATAAGATAATATTATATGTCAATCATACATCAATAAAAAATTAAAATAAAAAATAGTTACAACCATCACAGTTTATTGAATACTTACAAAGTAGTTTTAAAACATTTGCAGGTGGTAAGTAAGCTTCCCTCTGAAAGCCCAAATCTTCATTATATCAAAGATATTAAAACATACAATTGTCCATAAATCTAATTTTTGAATTTTCTAAGTGATTTTATAATTTTTATTAACATACTTTTTTTTTTCAGGTAAATCCATGTAAAGCTTGTAGGCTGTGAGCAATGAGCCTGTACTACTTAATCAATAGTGTCCTGTCTACGTCAGATGATTTGCTAACATTGTCCCTTTACAACACACTTCATGGTAGGAATTATTTTCCTTATTTTACAGATGAAGAAACTGAGCTGAAAGAGCCTAAGGAACATTCTCAGGATCATCAGATCAGTAAAGAGCAGAGTCAAAATTCAACATGGTCTGGCCTCGGAGCACTCGATCTTTCACTTCTGCCTTTCAAGGGAATTTGGGTCTTCACAAACCTCCTTAGCTTGTATTGGAATCTAAGCATCTAACCAACATTTATTTCCTATAATTCAATGGTGAATTAGTCATGTGCCTTTGGGGTTGCCCTGTTTCATACATGGGTACCTGACTTTCAACACAGGGAGTCATAGATTTTCCTAACTACACTATAAACAACATTTGGGCACACAGAGCTAATTCTCTCACCCTTATCTTCTTCTCTCCAGCATCCAGCCTACATGCCTTGTAAAGGTGGAGGCACAATAACATTGTCAAGGAACATACAACTTTTGATAACAGTAAATGCAAAGTTCCTACGGGAAATTCAAGGAGAGCCCTTGGTCTTCTGTGAATATAATTCTATTGAGTTAAAAGTAAAATTGTTATATGAAAAATTATTGTATTTTTGCATCATAAGTTAAACTGTACAAAAACAAATGTAATCCTATCAAAGCTACCAAAACAGATTACTCCTCCTTCTCTTGAGGTTTGGGTGGAGGGAAGCAATCCCAGTAACCTCTAAAGAGAGCTTGTGTTTAGACATAGAGGAATAAGAGAAAGATGATTATTTCGGAGGGAGGAAGTCATTCTCAGGCAGGTGGGAAAATATTAAAGAGACTGTGTCTCTAAAAGACTCTAACATAATGGCATAGGTAATGCCTATTTTTCCTTAAAAGTTTTTATTTTGACATAATTTCAGACTTAAAGTAAAATATTGCAAGAATAGGACAAAAAATTCTATACATCCTTTTATTCTTTACCCAGATTAGCCAAATGTAAACATTTTACTGTATTTATCCTCCTCTCTTTCCTCCACCCTCTCTGTGTACACATATATAAACACACTTTCCCCCTCTGAGTTTGAAATTAAGCATGGCTCTTTGCTCCTTATTATATGAATGTGTATTTCCTAAAAGCAAGAACATCTCTTAGATAGCTATAATACAATGAACACAATCAAGAAATTAATATTGATGCAATACCATTATCTAATTGACAGACTTTGTTCATATTTTGGCAATTGTGCCAATTAAATCCTTTACAGGAAAAGAAGGTCCCAGATCATGAGTTGCCTTCAGTTATGTCTTTTTTAACCTGAGATCGTTTCTTAGTATTTCTTGTGTTTTATGACAAAGATATTCTTTGAAGAGTATAGGCCAGACCATCTAGCCTTTTTCTGATGGTTCATGATTTGATTCAGGTTTGCACTTTGGGCAGGAATCAATGATGTTCTGTTTGTCTCAATGCACCGTATCAGGAGGCACTTGATGCCAGTTTGTCTCATAATGGTGAACGTTTAATTTTGATCATGTGTTCCGGTGGTAATTCCCAGGTTCCTATACTATAAAGTTATTATTTTTTCCCTTTGTAACTAGTAAGCATCCTGTGAGGGAGATATATAGCCATCTTAAAAATATTACTTTAAATCCCAGAAATTATAAATCAAATAAATACTCTTCCACCTTTTTGTTCTCATTAGATAGTATAAACTATCTGTAATCCTGAATTTTTAAGTGGTTAAAAGTCCATTGTAGCTGGAACACTCATGTGTTTTAAATGATATTAAATTAGCATATATCTATCCTATCTAAAATATGAATTTTTCCCATACATTTTTAAGGGCACAACTGCTCTCATGGTCATAGGTTAATAGATGCTCAATGAAGGATAAAACATTTCTTCTATAATCATTCTTATTTTTCTTGAAACTAGAATCCTATTCATCCAAAACAATTCAGATGGCAACTGACTGTAATTCAATATAAGGCAAGGTCTGGTGAGATGCCACTGGGGCATCCCAGTGAATATGACCAGGAGGCATTTGGATGTACAACTGTGGAGCACAGGAAAGAGGTCAGGGTGGAACCACTGTGCTAAGTGCTCCCATGTATTGATATGAATCTGGTACTTTCTTTTTTTCAATTAGCTTTCCACAAATGGAAGCTTTTGTTTTTTTTTAAATACTCACAACCATCATATTAAACAGATAAAGTGAGCATGAACCAGTTTTATGGTTCAATGAAATACTACTTAGCAGTAAGAAACTACTTGAACTTAACATATGAGTCTCATCTGAATCTCACACACATTATGAGGAGTGAAAGAAGCCAGAGTCAAAAGGTTACATCCTGTATCATTCCATTTATATGACTTGCTGGAAAGGCAAAACTATGGAGATAAAGAACAGATCAGTGGTTGCCTAGGGTTAGAGTTGGGGGTTGGATTTGACTACAAAGAGGCAGCATGAGGAAATTTTTCTGAAGGTGAGGTTAATTGCTCTGTATTTTGATTGTGGTGGTGGCTACAAAGCCCTATGGATTTGTCAAAACTCAGAGAACCATACAAGTGAAAAGTGAATTTTAATGTGTGCATATTTTTGAGTGTCCATTAAAAGGATGTTAAGCAAGGAAGTGTGTTTTACAAAGATCACCCTGGCTCCAGTGTGAAGACTGGATCAGATGCAACGAACCCCTGAGGCACGAGACTTGGTTGGGGGCTGCTGCATTAATCCAGTAAGATGTGACTATGGCCTGAACTAGGGTAGTAACAAGGGAGATGGAGAGAGTAGACAGGTTTGAGAGATACTACATGGTAGAAGTGGCAGGAGGTAAGGAGTAGGAGATATTGCTCGTGTTTTTCACTTGAGCAAGTGGATGGATGGTGAGGTCATTCACCAGGAGAAAACTGGATTCAAAAGGATTTCAGGGGGAGCACAGTAGCTCAGTTCGGTATGTGTTAAGGTTTGTGGTGTAATTTAAGTTTCAAGGCAGATATTTACATGGTGTCATAGCTAAAGCAAAATATTTGTATCCTATCCAAGTAATGGTGCTGAAGGGTGACATAATGCACTATATTTATAAATTGACATTTCCAGGAACCCAAAGCAGTACATAAAAAATGCAAAGTGTGTTCTTTTCAATTTACTGAATTATTCCTCCTGGAGACATTTCCAGTTGGGGACCTGGGGCCTTTGTATATTAATTTGTTGTCTACACCTATGCTCAAAACTGACCACTAGAGTTTGAACAACAAGGGCAAGTACTTAGCTCCCTACAGTAGCTTGAATCCCTCTTTAGCTCATGCTAGTTATCAACTCCATTGACAGCAGGCTCTTTTTGCCTAAAGAAAAATTACAAAGCCGAGTAAGGCATGTTTTTAGAAGTCCTTGAAAGCCTCTCTCCAATAATGTGGGCTAAGGTAACCTTTAATTTTACAGCTCAAGGACAACGAGGATAAACATATCTGCCTATGTTACATAATATTTCTCAGTAGGCTTAATTATCTTTATGGTATTTAATTTTTAAGTGACTGGTTGGATTTTGTTCTCATTAGTGCTGGAAGAGTTGATATGGAGCCTACCCTGAAGAGCTAGAAATAGTCATTTTCCTTACTATCCGCTTCAACAAAGCAAAAATAAGCCAATAAAGCATAGTGGTCCTCAAAGCCACAGATGACAATACTTGCTCCTTTGAGTTCTTTTAGTTGTTTCAGTTGTATAGATCTGATCTTCAAGAACGTCATGTTCCTTTTTAAAAAATTAGTAACTGTTGATATACACATAAAATTTAACATTTTAACTATTTTGAAGTGTACAGTTCAATGGCATTAAGTACATTCACATTGTTGTGCAACTATCACTGCCATCTTGTCTCTAGGATTCTTTTCATCTAGCAAACTGTAACTGTACACAATAAACAATAAGTCTCTATTCCTCTCTCCCTCAACCCTACCAACCACCATTCTACTTTCTGTTGCTATAAATTTGATTACTCTAGATGACTCATATAAGTGGAATCGTACAGTATTTGTCCTTTTGTGATTGGTTTATTTCACTTAGCATAACGTCTTCAAGGTTCTTCCACATTGTAGCTTATGTCAGAATCTCCTTCCTTTTTAAGGCTGAATAGCATTCCATTGTATGCAGTATTTTGTCTATCAGTTCATATGTGGATGGACATTTGGTTGCTTATACCTTTTGGATACTGTGAATAATGTTGCTATGAACATTCTTGTACAAATATCTCTTCAAGTCTCTGTTTTTAGCTCTTTGAGGTGTATAAACAGAAGTGGAATTTTTAGATCATGAACATCACGTGCCTTAAGAAGCATGTATCTACTACTTCTGCTGAATTCTTTCTGTCCTTGACACGGTGCTGGACACACATTCAGAATTCAAAAAGTACCAATTGGTTGTGATGTATAATAATGAACCTTAAAATATTCTTGGGTTTGCATTGAGTCAATATTTAAGTATCTCTTTCCTTACCTTACAGTCTGCTCCATTCTTCACCCCAGCCCACACACAAACCACTTTCTTTACCTTTGTGTGTCTTTCTCTCCCTAGTCAGGTTCCTAAAGGAAGGGAGGAGTCTGCTATAAATATAAGGGAATGAATTAAATTCCTTAGGACAGGTGTTTTCAGTATGTCTGGGGGACCGAGCTAAATCTAAGTGGGATTCAGAGTCGGCTGTGAGGACTTGGTGATTTTTCTGACCTCTCTGGAGAGTTGTCCTTTGTGGAGGAGTAGGAGAAGGGGAACAGGGCCCAGAGGAGAAGATTTTGTGTGCATACAGGCTTATGGCAGAAGTGCAGTGATGGAGAGTACAGGATGACATCGGTTGCCTAGCCCAGACCCCAGGACCAGGTCTGATTCCTGGGAAGAAGAAAATGTATTCAATAAATTCATTCAGTAAATTCATTATGTATTATATCCTTGAATGACAATGTGTTATAGGACCCAAGTAGAGCAACTCTGTGGCCAAGGTAACCACTTGAATATAATCAATTATAAACTAGTAAAATTTTTTT
The DNA here is from genome assembly GCF_949987515.2 of Delphinus delphis. Taxonomy (NCBI): domain Eukaryota; kingdom Metazoa; phylum Chordata; class Mammalia; order Artiodactyla; family Delphinidae; genus Delphinus; species Delphinus delphis. Next base: position 38,921,628 of record NC_082698.1, on the reverse strand, counting down.
TAAAAGAGCACTTTATATTGTAAAAAGAATTACATTTAAGGCTATTATGTTGGGAGAAGGAGAGGCCATCAGTAAACATGACTTTGAGGTATACAGTCTGGATAGTGTGTTGAGCAATGGAAAATTGAACCGTTTCAGAATTTAAGAGGAGAAAGTAGGTAAAAGGAAAAAGATAACTGATTTAGATTAGGAATATCAGGCTATTAAATGTGAAGCCATAGTTTGTATTATATCTCTATAAAAGCATGTAAGAACTGATCAATATTCTATCTATAATAAACCTCTTTATAGTACATTATGATTAAGTTTTTAAGATTTTATTATTTAGTAAATAGTTACAAATCTTTCAATGTTTTAGTAGGCTTTCCTTTCCAGCCATTTAATTATCTTTGTGGCTCTCCACCAAGTTTTCTGTTTCTCTTACATTTTGGTTCATAAAATTGAATATGATACAACTCCCAAGGCTGACAAATTTTGATATTTTGACTTTTGAGTTTTCCTCAGTTCCCTGGATACACTCAAGCTGCCAAGTAGCTTTCTACAGTCCTGTAGAAAAGGACTGTAGGCTCTACTTCAAATCATAGACATTACCCCATTCTTTTGTACCACCATCCTTATGTATTGGCTTTCATGCTAAAGGTTTTTCTCCAACAGTAGCAAGAGGGCTGCCACAGTCCAAGCATCATACCTTCACATGACAGTATCCCAAGAAGGAAAAAAGGGAACAAGTACATTTCACCAGTTTTATCAAAGAAAAAGAAATTCTTCAGGACGATATCCAGATAACTTTTCATTGACTAAAAATGAATCATGTGGCCACTCCTAGGTTCAGAAGAGGGTGTGGAAATGAATATCTGACAAAAATGAATGGGATTTCCAAGACTAACATAACCAATCCATAACTCATGCCTTTGATCTAAACATATGGCTTCTCTAAAACAAGTCAGGGTAATCATCGAGAAAAGTCAAGAATAGCTTTTAAATAGGCAACCAACAGTTTATAATACATTCCCCCTTTAAGAAGGGGAAACATAATACAGAGATGAAGGGTTTTCTTGATTTAGAAATCTGGTAGATAATTGAGAATACTGGATGATGAGCAAGTTGGGGTGGGGAAGAGCGGTAATTTCCATTTGCGGGCATACAAACTTTGAAATGCTTGTGATGCACTGAAGTGGATGTATCCAGGTAGATACGGGGAAATGTGGACCTAGATCTTAGGAGAAAATTGGGTGCTGCTGAGAGATGCGAGAAGCCATCTGTGTATTTGATGGCAGTTGAAGTCATGGATTTGAATGTGACCTTCTAGGGAAAGTACAGAAAGAGAGAAAAGAAGAGGAATTAGTGTAAAATGCCAATATTTAAAGGACGGGAAGAGAAATTTAGACCCTGAAAGCAGCTCAGGAAGCTAAGAGAGAGAGATACGAAGAAAACCAGGCCTGGGTCACATCATGAAACTTCAGAAAGAGTTTCGAGAAAGAACTGACAAATAGTGTCAAATTCTGTGGAAAAGTCAAATAAAATGAAGGTGGAAAATATCAGTGATACAACTTAGACAGTTAGGACCTTATTATTTGGTAGAAGTATTTTCAATAAAATGATTTAAAAGAAGCCAAATTAAGAGAGGGTCAAGATGGTAGAGTGGGAGCACAGGGAGCTCACCTCCCCCTAGAAACACATCAAAAATATATCTACATATGGAACAATTCTCACAGGAAACAAAACTGGAAACCGGCAGAAGATCTCTCATAAAACCAAAAATGCAAAAATAATCTCCATGTAACCAAGTAGGATGGAAAATAAAAGGCATCAGAACAGGACCAGTGCCCCTGGAAGGGATCTGTGAAGGAGGGAAAGTCCACAGAGGCAGGCCCTTACTCTAGGGAGCCCCTAGAGTGCATACTCCGGATACCACAACACCTACTATCAAGGGGATAATGGACAGGATGCTCTGAGGAAAAATGTGGCTGGCATCTGTACCAAAAACAATCCTCACACCAAACATGTTGGACTCACACAGTCTATACAGGAAAGCTCCCATATAAAAACATCCCTTCAAGACCACAGGAGATAACTCTCCTAAATTCATAGAGACAGAGAAATTTAAGTAAAATGAAAAAGCAGAGGAATGACTCCCAATTAAAAGAACAAGAGAAATCCCCTGGAAGAACAAATAATGAAACAGATTCACCAGTCTACTAGACTCTGAGTTCAAAAAGGAGGTAATAAAAATACCAAAGGAATTAGGAAAAATTTTTGATAGCAATGCAGATCACTGTAACAAGGAACTAGAAACTATAAAAAAAGAACTACTCAAAATTAGATAACTCAATTGCCCAGATAAAAACCAATCTAGAAGTAATGAATAGCAGACTAAATAATGCAGAAGAATGAATAAGTGATCTGGAAGATAGAATAATGGAAATCACCCAATCAGAACAGCAGACAGAAAGACAAATGAAAGAAAAATGAAAGCAACATACAAGATCTAAGGAGATTTGTTCAAGATGGCTGAGTAGAAGGACGTGCACTCATTCCCTCCTGCGAGAACACCAGAATCACAATTAACTGCTGAACAATCATCGACAGGAAGACACTGGAACTCACCACACATCCAGAAGATACCCCACATCCAAAGACAAAGGAGAAGCCTCAATGAGATGGTAGGAGGACCGCAATCACAATAAAATCAAACCCCATAACTGCCGGGGGGGTTGAATCACAAACTGGAGAACAACTGTATCACAGAAGTCCACCCACTGGAGTGAAGGTTCTAAGCCCCATGTCAGGCTTCCCAACCTGTGGGTCTGACAACAGGAAGAGGAATTCCAAGAGAATCAGACTTTGAAGGCTAGCAGGATTTGATTGCAGGACTTTGACAGGACTGAGGGAAACAGAGACTCCACTCTTGAAGGGCACACACAAGGTACTGTGCACATGAGGACCCAGGGGTAAGAAGCAGTGACCCCATAGGAGACTGAATCAGACCTACCTGCTAGTGTTGGAGGACCTCCTGCCGAGGACAGGGGCAACTGGGGCTCACCAAGGGACAAGGACACTGGCAGCAGAAGTTCTGGGAAGTACTCCTTGGCCTGAGCCCTCCAGGAGTCCGCCATTAGCCCCACAAAAGACCCTGCATTCTCCAGTGCTGGGTTGCCTCAGGCCAAAAAACCAACAGGAAGGGAACGCAGCCCCACCCATCAGCAGACAAGTGGACTAAAGTTTTACTGAGCTGTGCCCAACAGAGCAACACCCAGCTCTACCCAACACCAGTCCCTCCCATTAGGAAGCGTGCACAAGCCTCTTAGATAGCCTCATCCACCAGAGAGCAGACAGCAGAAGCAAGAAGAACTACAGTCCTGCAGCCTGTGGAACGAAAACCATATTCACAGAAAGATAGACAAAATGAAAAGGCAGAGGACCATGTACCAGATGAAGCAACAAGATAAAACCCCAGAAAAACAACTAAATGAAGTGGACATAGGCAACCTTCCAGAAAAAGACTTCAGAATAATGAAGGTGAAGATGATCCAGGACCTCAGAAAAAGAATGGAGGCAAAGATCGAGAACATGAAAGAAATGTTTAACAAAGACCTAGGAGGATTAAAGAACAAACAACTAGAAGAATTAAAGAACAAACAGAGATGAACAATACAATAACTGAAATGAAAAATACACTAGAAGGAATCAAGAGCAGGATAACTGAGGCAGAAGAACGCATAAGTGACCTGGAAGACAGAATGGTGGAATTCACTGCTGCAGAACAGAATAAAGAAAAAAGAATGAAAAGAAATGAAAACAGCCTAAGAGACCTCTGGGACAACATCAAACTCACCAACATTTGCATTATAGGGGCCGCAGAAGGAGATGAGAGATAGAAACGACCCAATAAAATATTTGAAGAGATTGTAGTCAAAAATTTCCCTAACATGGGAAAGGAAATTGCCACCTAAGTCCAGGAACCACAGAGTTCCAGGCAGGATAAACCCAAGGAAAAACACGCCAAGACACATAGTAATCAAATTGACAAAAATTAAAGACAAAGAAAAATAATTAAAAGTAACAAGGGAAAAATGACAAATAACCTTATAGGAGTTCCCCTGTATGTTAACAGCCGTTTTCTCAGCAGAAACTCTACAAGCCAGAAGGGAGTGGCATGATATGTTCAAAGTGATGAAAAGGAAGAAACTACAATCAAGATTACTGTACCTGGAAAGATTCTCATTCAGATTCACTGGAAAAATCAAAACCTTTGCCCACAAACAAAAGCTAAGAGAATTCAGCACCACCAAACCAGCTATATAACAAATGCTAAAGGAACTTCTCTAAGTGGGAAACACAAGAGAAGAAAAGGACCTACAAAAACAAACCCAAAACAATTCAGAAAATAGTAAAAGGAACATATATATTGATAATTACCTTAAATGTGAATGGATTAAATGCTCCAATCAAAAGACACAGGGTTGCTGAATGGATACAAAAACAAGACCCATATATATGCTGTCTACAAGAGACCCACTTCAGACCTAGGGACACATACAGACTGAAAGTGAGGGGATGGAAAAAGATATTCCATGCAAATGGAAATCAAAAGAAAGCTGGAGTAGCAGTACTTATATCAGATACAATAGGCTTCAAAATAATGAGGCAAGGAAGGACACTACATAATGATGAAGGGATCAATCCAAGAGGAAGATATAACTATTATAAATATATATGCACCCAATATAGGAGCACTGCAATACATAAGGCAAATGCTAACAGCTATAAAAGAGGAAATCGACAGTAACACAATAATAGTGGAGACTTTAACACCTCACTTACACCAATGGACAGATCATCCAAACAGAAAATTAATAAGGAAACACAAGCTTTAAATGACACAATAGACCAGTGAGATTTAACTGATATTTATAGGACATTCCATCCAAAAACAGCAGATTACACTTTCTTCTCAAGTGCACACAGAACATTCTCCAGGAGAGATCACATCTTGGGTCACAATTCAAGCCTTGGTAAATTTAAGTAAACTGAAATCATATCAATTATATTTTCCAATAACAACGCTATGAGATTAGAAATAAATTACAGGGAAAAAAACCCATAAAAAATACAAACACATGGAGGCTAAACAATACACTACTGAATAACCAAGAGATCACTGAAGAAATCAAAGAGGAAATCAAAAAACAAATGACAACAAAAATGAGACAAATGACAACAAAAACACGACGACCTAAAACGAATGACAACAAAAACACGACGACCCAAAACCTATGGGATGCAGCAAAAGCAGTTCTAGGAGGGAAATTTATAGCAATACAATCCTACCTCAAGAAACAAGAAAAATCACAAATAAACAATCTAACCTTACACCTAAAGGAACTAGAGAAAGAAGAACAAACAAAACCGAAAGTTACCAGAATGAAAGAAATCATAAAGATCAGAGCAGAAATAAATGAAATAGAAACAAAGACAACAATGGCAAAGATCAATAAAACTAAAAGCTGGTTCTTTGAGAAGATAAACAAAATTGATAAACCACTAGCCAGACTCATCAGGAAAAAGAGGGAGAGGACTCAAATCAATAAAATTAGAAATGAAAAAGGGGACGTTACAATGGACACCGCAGAAATACAGTATATCCTAAGAGACTACTACAAGCAACTCTATGCCAATAAAATGGACAACCTGGAAGAAATGGACAAATTCTTAGAAAGGTATAACCTTCCAAGACTGAACCAGGAAGAAATAGAAAATATGAACAGACCAGTCACAAGTCATGAAATTGAAACTATGATTAAAAATCTTCCAACAAACAAAAGTCCAGGATCAGATGGCTTCACAGGTGAATTCTATCAATCATTTAGAGAAGAGCTAACACATATCCTTCTCAAACTCTTCCAAAAATTGCAGAGGAAAGAACACTCCCAAACTCATTCTACTAGGCCACAATCACCCTGATACCAAAACCAGACAAAGTTACAGCAGCAACAAAAAAATTACAGACCAATATCACTGGTGAATATGATGCAAAAATCCTCAACAAAATACAAGCAAACAGAATCCAACAACACATTAAAAGGATCATACACCATGATCAAATGGGATTTATCCCAGGGATGCAAGGATTCTTCAATATACACAAATCAATGTGATACACCATATTAACAAATTGAAGAATAAAAACCATATGATCATCTCAATAGATACACAAAAAGCTTTTGACAAAATTCAACACCCATTTATGAAAAAAACTCTCCAGAAAGTGGGCATAGAGGGAACCTACCTCAACATAATAAAGGCCATATACAACAAACCAACAGCAAGCATCATTCTCAATGGTGAAAAACTGAAAGCATTTCCTCTAAGATCAGGAACAAGACAAGGATGTCACCTCTCACCACTATTAGTCAACATACTTTTGGAAGTCCTAGACCTGGCATTCAGAGAAGAAAATGAAATAAAAGGAATTCAAATTGGAAAAGAAGTAAAACTGTCACTGTTTTCAGATGACATGATACTATACATAGATAATCCCAAAGATGCTACCAGAAAACTACTAGAGCTAACCAATGAATTTGGTAAAGTTGCAGGGTACAAAATTGATGCACAGAAATCTCTTGCATTCCTATACACTAAGAATGAAAGGTCATAAAGAGAAATTAAGGAAACAATCCCATTCACCATTGCAACAAAAAGAATAAAACACCTAGGAATAAATCTACCTAAGGAGGTAAAAGACCTGTACTCAGAAAACTATAAGACACTGATGAAATTAATCAAAGATGACACAAACAGGTGGAGAGATATACTATGTTCTTGGATTGGAAGAATCAATATTGTGAAAATGCCTATACTACCCAAAGCAATCTACAGATTCAATGCAATCCCCATCAAATTACCAATGGTATTTTTTACAGAACTAGAACAAATAATCTTAAAATTTGTATGGAGACACAAAAGATCCCGAATAGCCAAAAGAATCCTGAGGGAATAAAACAGAGCTGGAGGAATCAGACTCCCTGACTTCAGACTATACTACAAAGCTACAGTAATCAGGACAATATAGTACTGGCACAAAAACAGAAATACAGATCAATGGAACAGGATAGAAAACCCAGAGATCAACCCACACACCTATGGTCAACTAATCTATGACAAAGGAGGCAAGGATATACAATGGAGAAAAGACAGTCTCTTCAATAAGTGGTGCTGGGTAAACTGGACAGCTACATGTAAAAGTATGAAATTAGAACACTCCCTAACACCATACGCAAAAATAAACTCAAAATGGATTAAAGACCTACATGTAAGGCCAGACAGTATAAAACTCTTAGAGGAAAACACAGAAAGAACACTCTTTGACAGAAATCACAGCAAGATCTTTTTTGACTCACCTCCTAGAGTAATAGGAGTAAAAACAAAAATAAACAAATGTGACCTATTGAAACTTAAAAGCTTTTGCACAGCAAAGTAAACCATAAACATGACAAAAAGACAACCCTCAGAACAGGAGAAAATATTTGCAAATGATTCAACAGACTAAGGATTAATCTCCAAAATATATAAACAGCTCATGCAGCTCAATATTAAAAAAACAAACAACCCAATCCAAAAATGGGCAGAAGACCTAAATAGACATCTCTCCAAAGAAGATATACAGATGGTGAAGAGGCACATGAAAAACTGCTCAACATCACTAATTATTAGAGAAATGCAAATCAAAACTACAATGAGGTATCACTTTTTACCAGTTAGCATGGGCATCATCAAAAAATTTACAAACAACAAATGCTGGAGAGGGTGTGGAGGAAAGGGAGCCCTCTGGCACTGCTGAGAATGTAAATTGATACAGCCACTATGGAGAACAGTATGGAGGTTCCTTAAAAAATTCAAATAGCTGGGCTTCCCTGGTGGCGCAGTGGTTGAGAGTCTGCCTGCCAATGCAGGGGACACGGGTTCATGCCCCTGTCCGGGAGGACCCCACATGCTGCGGAGCAACTAGGCCCGTGAGCCATGGCCACTGACCCTGCGTGTCCGGAGCCTGTGCTCTGCAACGGGAGAGGCCACAACAGTGAGAGGCCCACGTGCCGCAAAAAACAAACAAAAAAATTCAAATAGCTTTCTGCCCATAGACACCACCGAGTAAGCATCGTTGACGTCTCCCCCCTCCACTGTCGTTATGTCTAAGTCAGAGTCTCCCAAAGAGCCCAAACAGCTGCGGAAGCTCTTCATCGGAGGTTTGAGCTTTGAAACAACCGATGGGAGCCTGAGGAGCCATTGTGAGCAGTGGGGAGCACGCACAGACTGTGCGGTAATGAGGGATCCAAGCACCAGGCGCTCCAGAGGCTTCCGGGTTGTCATGTATGCTACTGTGGAGGAGGTGGGTGCGGCCATGAAGGCAAGGCCATACGAGGTGGATGGAAGAGTTGGGGAACCAAAGAAGGCCGTCTCAAGAGAAGATTCTCAAAGACCTGGTGCCCACTTAACAGTGAAAAAGATTTTTGTTGGTGGCATTAAAGAAGACACTGAAGAACATCACCTAAGAGATTATTTTGAACAGTATGGGAAAACTGAAGTGACTGAAATTATGATCGACCAAGGCAGTGGCAAAAAAAGAGGCTTTGCTTTCGTAACCTTTGATGACCATGACTCCATTGACAAGACTGTCATTCAGAAATACCACACTGTTAATGGCCACAATTGTGAAGTAAGGAAAACCCTATCTCAGCAAGAGATGGCTAGTGCTTCATCCAGCCAAAGAGGTCAAAGTGGTTCTGGAAGCTTTGGTGGTCGTCGTGGAGGTGGTTTTGGTGGGAATGACAACTTTGGTCGTGGAGGAAACTTCAGTGGTTGATGTGGCTTTGGTGGCAGCCGTGGTGGTGGTGGCTATGGTGGCAGTGGGGATGGCTATAATGGATTTGGTAATGATGGGAACAGTTTTGGAGGTGGTGGAAACTACCATGATTCTGGCAATTACAACAATCAATTTTCAAATTTTGGACCCATGAAAGGAGGAAACTTTGGAGGCAGAAGTGCTGGCCCCTATGGTGGTGGAGGCCAATACTTTGCCAAACCACGAAACCAAGGTAGCTGTGGTGGTTCCAGCAGCAGCAGGAGCTATGGCAGTGGCAGGAGGTTGTAATTACTGCCAGGAAACAAAGCTTAGCAGGAGAGGAGAGCCAGGGAAGTGACAGGGAAGCTACAGGGTACAAGAGACTTGTGAACTCAGCCAAGCACCATGGTGGCAGGGCCTCGCTGCTACAAAGAAGACATGTTTTAGACAGTACTCATGTGTATGGGCAAAAAAACTTGAGGACTGTACTTGTGACTAATTGTATAACAGATTATCTTAGTTTCTGTTTTGTGGAAAGTGTAAAGCATTCCAACAAAGGGTTCTAATGTAGATTTTTTTTTTTTTGTACCCATGCTGTTGACTGCTAAGTGTAATAGTCTGATCATGACGCTGAATAAATGTGTCTTTTTATTAAATGTGCTGTGTAACGTTAGTCTACTCTGAAGCCATTTTGGTAAACTATCCCAACAGTGTGAAGTTAGAATTCCTCCAGGGTGATGCCAGATTCCATTCAAAATTTACTTACACCCTGCTTTGGTGGAGAAGCTATTGTCTTCAGAAACTTCGGTATAGCTGAACTGACAGTTACTGTGTTGTGACCTGGAGTTCACTGTGAAAAGGGTCACCCAAGCAAAGTCATGGAGTTTTTTGGTTATTAATATGATTGTTGGCACATATCCTATGCAATATATCTAAATTGAATTATGGTACCAGATAAAGTTATAGGTGCGAATGAAGCTTGTGTATCATCCATTATCATATGTAATCAATAAATGATTTAATACCCTCTTCTTTGGAATGACAACTGTATGGATTTGGGACTGGCAGAGCTTTGGACCTTCCCTACCCACTACCCCTGATAATGTTGAATGCTACTATCACAATTCAAATTCAAAACTCTGCCAGAGAATAGAAACCAGATGCTGGTTAATGCCACCCCATAAATCCACAAATTAGAAGTTTTCAGGAGACATTTTTAAACTGACCAGTACCAGTAAGGATTTTACTCTTAACACAAAAACAGGCTTACATTAAAGGAAAACTGTGGTTTCTCTTCTGGTTGGGTGGAATGACACACTAGTAATTATCTATATGGAGATAAAAATTTGCTGATATGGTAAGGAACCATATTAGCTACTTTAATTTATGCTAACTGCAGTTTTCCTTTAAATATGGCACAAGATGACACAACCATTCTAAAATGTTGTTTGTATAGAAAATGATTTCTAAAACTTTATAACAGTTTACTTAATATCCAATCACTGTTATTTGTACATAGCTTCCTTTGAGCCCTCCCTTTGGTGCCCTCAGTTTCAGTGCCATTGTACTTAGTAGGATAGAGATTTGTTTATCACTAGGGAAAAAAAATTAAAATAGAATTACCATATGACCCAGCAATCCCACTACTGCACATATATCCGGAGAAAACCATAATTCAAAAAGAGTCATGTACCACAATGTTCACTGCAGCTCTATTTACAATAGCCAGGACATGGAAGCAACCTAAGTGTCCATCATCGGATGAATGGATAAAGAAGATGTGGCACATATATACAATGGAATATTACTCAGTCATAAAAAGGAACGAAATTGGGTCATTTGTAGAGATGTGGATGGACTTAGAGACTGTCATACAGAGTGAATTGAGTCAGAAAGAGAAAAACAAATATTGTATATTAACGCATATATGTGGAATCTAGAAAAATAGTACAGATGAACTGGTTTGCAAGGCAAAAATAGAGACACAGATGTAGAGAACAATGTATGGACACCAAGGAGGGAAAGCAGGTTGGGGTGGTGGTGGTGGTGGTGGTGGTGGGATAAATAGGGAGATTAGGATTGACATATACACACTAATATGTATAAACTAGGTAACTAATAAGATCTCCTGTATAAAAACAGAGAAATAAAATTAAATTTAAATAAATACAAGATCTATGGGATAATACAAAGCATGCCAAGTTACACATAATAGGGGCTCCAGAGGAAGAAGGAGAGAGAGAAGGGAATCAAAAATGTATTTAAGGGACTCCCCTGGGGGTGCAGTGGTTAAGAATCCACCTGCCAATGCAGGGGACACAGGTTTGAGCCCTGGTCTGGGAAGATCCCACATGCCGCGGAGCAACTAAGCCTGTGTGCCACAACTACTGAGCCTGCATGCCACAACTACTGAAGCCCGTGCACCTAGAGCCTGTGCTCTATAACAAGAGAACCCACCACAATGAGATGCCCATGCACTGCTACGAAGAGTAGCCCCCACTCTCCGCAACTAGAGAAAGCCCGCACAGCAACGAAGACCCAACACAGCCAATAAATAAATAAATTCGTTAATTAATTTAAAAAATGTATTTAAGAAATTATGGCTGAAAATTTTCCAAACCTAAAGATGGAAACAGATATTCAGGTGCAGGAAGCACAGAGTATCCCAAACAAGATGAACCCAATTAGACCCACACCAAGATATATCATAATTAAAATAGCAATAGTTAAAGAGAGAATTCTAAAGGCAGCAAGAGAAAAACAAAGAGTCAATTACAAGGAAACCCACATAAAGCTATTAGACAATTTCTCTGCAGAAACTGTGCAGATCAAGTCCTGAAAGGGAAAAATGTGCAACCTAGGATATTCTACCCAGGAAGATTATCATTTAGAATAGAAGAAGAGATAAAGAATTCCTCAGACAAGCAAAAGCTAAAAGAATTCAACAATACTAAACCTACCCTAAAATAAAAATTGAAGGGTCTTATCTAAATAGAAAAGAAACAAAAATCTACAGGAAAGGGAAAAATCATAATAGGAAAGGCAAATATATAGTCAGGACTAAAGATCACTTAGATAAGCCAGGACATAGATTAAAAAACCATCCAAAAATTTTGTAAAAGTAATTGTAACTACAATTAAAATCAAAATAATAAACAAATGACACAATAGACCAGTTGGACTTAAATGATATCTACAGGACACTACATCCAAAAAATCCCCCAGAATACACATTCTTTTCAAGCTTGCATAGAACATTCTCTAGGATAGAACACACACTAAGTCACAAAACAAGCCTCAACAAATTTATATCAAGCATTTTCTTCCAACCACAATATGAAACTAGAAATCAACTATAGAAAGAAAAATGAGAAAAGAACAAACACATGGAGACTAAACAATATGCTACTAAAAAACCAACTGATCACTGATAAAATCGAAGAGGACCAGAAAATACCTTGAGACAAATGACAATGAAAACTCAGCTTAACAAAATCTATGAGATGCAGCAAAAGCAGTTCTAAGAGAGAAGTTCATAGTGAAACAGGTCTTCCTCAAGAAACAAGAAAAATCCCAAATAAACCACCTAACCTACCACCTAAAAGAATTAGGAAAAGAAGAACAAACAAAACCAAAGTCAGCGGAAGAAAGGAAATAATAAAGATCAGAGAGGAAATGAATAAAATAGAGATTAAAAGACAATAGAAAAGATCAATAAAACAAAGATCTGGTTTTTTTGAAAGATAAACAAAATCAACAAGCCCCTAGCCAGGGTCACCAAGAAGAAAAGAGAGAGGACTCAAATAAATAAAATAAGAAATTATAGAAGAGAAATAATTACTGATACCACAGAAATATAAAAAATAAGGGAATACTATGACCAGTTATATGCCAACAAATTGGACAACCTAGAAGAAATGGACAAGTCTGTAATTAAAAAAAAAAAAAACCTCCAAGCAACAAAAGGCCAAGACTGGATGGCTTCACAGGGGAATTCTACCAAATATACAAAGAAAAATGTATACCTATTATTCTCAAACCATTTCAAAACTTTGAGGAGGAGGGAACACTCCCAAAGTCATTTGATGAAGCCACCATCACCTGGACACCAAAACCAAAGACACTACCAAAAAGAAAATTACAGGCCAATATCTTTGATGAACATAGATGCAAAAATCCTCAACAAAACATTAGCAAAGTGAATCCAACAATACATAAAAAGGATCGTACACCATGATCAAGTTGGATTCGTCCCAGGGTCTCAAGCATGTTTTAACATAGACAAATCAGTCAATGTGATACACCACATTAAAGAAAGGAAAAACAAAAATCACATCATCATCTCAATGGATGCAGAAAAAGCACGTGATAAAATTCAACCTTCATTCTGATAAAAACTCTCATCAAACTGCGTGTAGAGGGAACATTTCTCAACATAATAAAAGCCATTATGGTAAACCCGCAGCCAACATAATACTCAATGGTAGAAAGCTGAAAACCTTCCTGCTAAATTCAGGAAGAAGACAAGGATGCCCACTCTCGCCACTTCTATTCAACATAGTACTGGAAGTCCTACTCACAGAAGTCAGACAAGAAAAAGAAATAAAAGTTATCCAAATTGGAAGGCAAGTGTAAAACTGTCATGATTTGCAGATGACATGATACTCTGTAATAAAAACCCAACGACCCAAGTGCCCATTAACAGACGGTTGGTTTAAGAAGATGTGTATGTATATACACATACATATATATGGAATAATTACTCAGCCATAAAAAAGAATGAAATATTGTCATTTGCAGCAACATGGATGAACCTAGAGAATATCATACTAAATGAAGAAAGTCAAAGAGAGAAAGACAAATATTATATGGTATCACTTATATGTGAAATCTAAAAAAGAAAAATACAATGAATCTGTATACAAAACAGAAACAGACTCACAGACATAGGAAAAAAAACTTGAATCACTCTGCTGTACACCTGAAACTAATACAACATTGTAATTCAACAATTATTTCAATTTAATAAAGAAGCCAAATTATAGTGGGTCAAAGAGTAAATGAGAACTAACGGAAAGGAGAAAAGTCTTTAACAAGCTACAATATATACAGAGAAACAGACACATCACACACAAAATGCAGTTATCACTAAGATATTTAGATACCTTAATTTTATAAGTAATGAAACTAATAGAACATTTAGGCGCCATGATTTTTTCTGTGTGCCTTTCAGACACCCTTTAAATTATCTGTGGTGTCTGATCTGCCTATGGTAGGCAGATGCATGTATTTAATATGAATTCTTCAATCTCATAAATGCTATAATTCAATGTGGGATTTAATCTTAATTCCAAAACTTACTAGTTTCATGACCTTGGGTTATATGGTTTGTCCAACGTCATACATCTAGTTTGTAAGGTAATTTGGGTTTTAAATTCAGACCTGACTCCAAAGCTCACATTCTTCACCATGGAGACTTCTGGTGAACATACTGACGTGTGAGTCGGCCCCCACTTTCATCAATGCCAGCATGACTTTGGTTTTTTCACACGAAGCTACCTATCCTTCCCTTCCACAGCACACAAAATGAGAGCTATATGAGGAGAGACTGGATAGAGGTCCCTAGGTCAAGAATACGGCCAAGAGGCAGGAGTAAAAGCGTTATAGTCTCCATATTCCTAAGGATGAGGGGTCCATTCCTTCCTCCTCGCTAACCATGCCCTTTCCCGAATTCCCAGCCAGCTGTAGCCGAGAAACAGATAACCTGTTATACAGAAAAGTTCTCCAGCAAAAGCCTGTGCGAAAGAAGAGTGTAATTAAGTGGTACCATTTATAGAAATCACTCACATGCAAACTTCACAGGCCACTCTATATTCATTGTGGAGGCCTTCCAAATGGCATCATCTGTGATAAGAAGAAGTATGTCAATTATGTCATTATCAGAGTGAAAAAGTGTGTGGACAAAATAAAGCTCTAAATATTCCTTTGAAGTCAACCACTCGTTTTAAATGGTTTGGACGTATAATGTAGGGAAGTGTTTTTAATTGAAAGAGAGTAAATAAGTTACTACAAAGGGTTTCAGAAGAAAAATGATTGTTATGCTAAACTGCAGCTATTTTTAATGGGTTTTCCATGGCCATAGGCTTGCCTTCTTTGCATTTTCTTTTTTTCTTCTACTAGTGAAGAAACAAAAAATGACAGCAGCTGATGCCAAGTCCCTTTGAGCCACTGCTCTATAACAAAGCAATTTAGGGAGGCAGACAGAGGATGGAGTCAACTTTTATGAAAAAGTTGCTCATGTTTTCCTCTGATACAACTTTTCCATTCAGATGTTTTATGACAACTACAGTCTCTAAGGACTGACTAACTGCAAAGTTAAGACTGATATTTTACAATAAGACTTCCCTTATTACTTAATCACTGCAATCTGACAATAAAACCATCTGCCTATAATGGGCCAACTCCACAGACGGCACACGTCCAGAAAGCTGTATGTCTAAAAGGACTCATTGTTTTAACCTGGATGCAAAATTTTACTTTCAGACAGACTTTGAGTCTGAATTTTATGCCATCAGTGGGATAAGACATTTTGCTATTTTTTCCCCACTATAGGCACCTTAAATTTAAAAAATCTGATTGGCTTTACATTAAATGATGAAAGAATCATCATCAGAAGTGCTTGGGATGATACAGATTCTCATATTTGATAATCTGTTCCTGTTCTACAATCACAGTAACAAGAATTCCTGAGATTTATTTAGTTGTTACACAAGGGAGTGTGCTTTACATGCAAGTTATTGTTGAATTCACACAAGAATCATACAGGATAAGAACTATTATTTTCTCCATTTTACAGAGGAAAAAAACCTAAGGCTTAAAGATATTGAATAAGCTTCCAAAGTCACAGAATTATTAGTGGCAGTGGTGGGACTCAAACTCAAGAGGTTTGAGATTAGAGTGCAGTACTCCTAACTTTTATTACAAAGAAAACAGAAGGCATCAATTGCTATAAGGAATGGGAATCCACATCTAGAAGACCGTGTCAAATGGTTAATGAGTTAATGCACCTCAAGAAAGGGAGATAAGAATATTTTTTTAAACAATGTACATAGCATTTAAGAGACCTACAAATATGAGCCTTTTTTTCACTTTTGACATAAAAGAATATTTTGAAAAATACACAAGAAAACTAAATGGATGACTTTAGGTCAGAACTATTTTAAGGAGGCTAAATCTTGGTAAGTAGACCCTGTTTGCTAAGCACTTGAGAAGGTTTCTAATACTTTTTAAAGGAGAAGTATTTATACCCAATTCATTTGGGTTTTTAAAGACTCAAAGGAAAAAAGAAAAAGTGCATTTTGTTACTGGTGACATACTTTCTAATTATGACATCAATTTCTTGAATTGATGCTTCATAACCAGGTTAACAGACTTGTGTCACAATATTGTTATGAACTGATCAATTGAAAGCCCATTATTGACCCAATTATTCCAGAACGGGACAAATGAATGAGATGAAAGTCATGGTCTCTGAGGGGCCCAAGCTTGATCAGTTTGATTCTGTTTAAATGGAAGTACTTTTGACAGTGGTAAGGGGCACTATTAATGATTATGAGGAGGGAACAGATGCAAAGCTATGGACATTCACTTACCCTAGCTAAAGCTCACTCTCTGCTTATCTCTTGGTGCTGCTACTGTTGGTTATGGTAGGAGAGTGAGACCCTCTGTGGAGTGTCGGGGTGTTAGAAAAGGAGCTTTTGATAAGAGTGGGTGTAGACAAATTGCTTGTGCTCCATTAAAGAGACAAGATGAAAATTCCTGTTGAGACCATGTTTCTTTAAATGCCAAACTACTCCAAATCTGGACTAGTGGGTCATGGTTTATGAGTTTTGCTGCAGTTTGTACATGAAAGAATCCACAGGATACATATGGACATAATCAGAGTGAGGCTGGTAGAGGCTGAAGGGATGAAATTCATGTGAAAACAAGAATGAGATAATAATAAGGTCCTGCAGAAAGGGAGAGCATGGGCAGTTTAAGTTGCAAGGAACAGACTTAAGCTGTAGTACTTTTTTTTATATATAAGATACATGTGGAAATAAGGATGATGAGACTGACCACATGCCGTGAACTTACAAAAATTTATAGTCACACAGATTGGCTTCACATAGAAGGAAATATTCAGAAATTGGAAGCTGGTTTAGAATCCAACATAACTCTAGACACTGGGTTGTCTCCTCCCCCTGGGCAACAGGAGCTCCTTGCTTCCTTCTCTGCTGTGATGTGAAACTACCCTCTGCCTCTGCTTCTTTCTAAGTCACTGTCTTCTGCCCTTCCTTCCAAACACTCACTTTTTTATGTGCATCTGGCATCTGGTATCTCCAGTGTAGAGAATCCATTTTGTTCATTAACCCACCATCCAATAGAGGGAAGGGTATTTGTGTCAGAAAACGTAATAGGCTTCTGGTTAGTCTGCAGGCCAGTTGTCTTTAGGTCAAAAGCCTACCCCTTGCCCAATAGCCATGGTCATGGTACTGGAATTACAGCAAGTAGAATGTGGTTACCCATGGTGCTGGGACACCACACTCTCCTAGATGTCCTCCCACCTCTCTGGCTGTCTTCAGGTTCTTTTCCAAGATTGTGTTCTCTGTCTAGGCAATAAATGTTGGATTTCCTTGAGGCTGAGCCTTAGGCCTTCTTCATTTTTCCCCAATATTTTTCTCCTTATATAATCTCTACCACGCCCATGACTTCAGTTCATACACATATGCCAACAGTTTTAAAATGTATCTCTTACCTAGGTCTCTCCTTTGAGCTCCAGACCAGATATCTAATTGTTAAGCTGATATTTCCACTTTTATGTCTGAAAGACTTCTCATTTGCAATTTGTTCTTGACTTACGTTCTTCTGCTTCAAATCCGTATGTCTTCTCGTATACCCTTTCTTCCAGTATCCACCACTATCCATTCTGCTGCTAAAGCCATTAGCTTACGAGTCATGTTTGACATATGCTTCTGCCTCAAATCCACTTTCAATCTATCCCTCTGTTCTGTTAATCTCACTTCCTCAACATCTCTTAAAGCCATTCCCTTTCAGGCTCTTCAAAGCCACCACCCTAGTTCATGCTACCATCATCAATCTCCTGAACCACTGCAGGAATCTGCACATCGGTCCCCTTCATCTACTCTAGCCCCTTTTTGATGCACCCCTGACACTGCAGTCACGGTGAACTTTACAAAAAGCAACTCTTACCATGTCATCCTGAAATTGAAAACTCCCAGTGATTTCCTATTGCTCCTGGAATTGAGAACAGCATTTTTAATGTGGTCCTGCGTATCTAGTCTAGGCCCCCTCTACCTCACCACCTTCATTTTACACAGTTACTTTGTTCGAGCCACATTAGCCTCATTTCTGACCCTTGAATATGCTAGGATCCTTCACTGGGACAAGTTCTTTTTCAGTGGGCTGATCCTTTACATGGAAAGCTCTGTACTGCCTGGTCATCTGTATAACTCCTACCCATTCTTCAGAACTCTACATTTTCTGATCCCCATCTATGTCAGGATCCTCTGCTATAGACTCTCATAGGCCCATATTTCTGTCTTTCAAAAGGATAGAGATGTGATTATTATTTTTTTTATGTTTCCCCTCCAGACTCTAATATTCATATTAGCTAGGAACATTTTTTAAATTAGTAAATGTGAAATATATGGGCTAAAAACAACAACATAAATATGCACACAATACTACATCAGAAACCCCTAACACCACCAACAGCACAAATCTTTAATTAGAATATGTAGGTATAAAGCTAGACTACGTTTGCTTACTATAGTCCTTCTGCTTAAATGTGTTTTCTCCTATTTCCAGCTGAACCCATAAAGTTAGAAGCAAAATTTTCCAGTAGGTACTATTTATGATCTGTGCTTTGCTTTTCTAATTACCTTTGCTTCCATAATATAATATCCTTAACCTATAGTATCTTTCCAGTGATAACCATCTTAATTTACAACAACTTCCTCCTTGACTAAATTTAAATGTTAGGCCAATTCTGTTCAAGCTTTAAAAACTTCATTTGAGTTGGTTAAGTTGTCAGTCTAAACAATATTAATTCTTCCAATCCAAGAACATGGGATACCTTTCCATTTCTTTGAATCACCTTAAATTTCCTCATCAATGTTTTATAGTTTTCAGAGTATAGGTCTTTCACCTCCTTGGTTAAGTTTATTCCTAGATTTTTTTGTTTTTTTGGATTCAGTTTTAAACAGGATTTTTCTTTAACTTTATCTTTCTGATATTTCATTGATAGTGTAATAAAAAAACTGCAACAGATATCTGTTGGTTCATCAGTTGTAACAAACGTACAGCTCTACATGGGTTACTGATAATGGGGGAGAGTACACACATGGAAGTAGGGAATGGATAGGAAATCTCAATAACTCCCTCTCAGTTTTGCTCTAAAACAATTGTCTTAACTGGACACCATAACACTCTTAGAGGAAAACATAGGCAGAACACTCTTTGACATAAATTGCAGCAATATCTTTTTTGATCCATTTCCCATAGTAATGGAAATAAAAACAAAAATAAACAAATGGGACTTAAACTCAAAAGCTTTTGCACAGCAAAGAAAAACTGTAAACAAAATGAAAAGACAACCTATGGAATGGGAGAAAATATTTGCAAATGAACTGTCCAACAAGGGATTAATCTCCAAAATATACAAACAGGTCATGCAGCTCAATAACAAAAAAACCAACCCAACCAAAAGATGGGTGGAAGACCTAAATAGACATTTCTCCAAAGAAGACATACACATGGCCAACAGGCACATGAAAAGATGCTCAACATCACTAATTATTAGAGAAATGCAAATCAAAACTACAATGAGATATCACCTTACACCAGTCAGAATGGCCATCATCAGAAAGTCTACAAACAAATTCTGGAGAGGGTGTGGAGAAAAGGGAACCCTCTTGCACTGTTGGTGGGAATGTAAATTGGTACAGCCACTATCGAGAACAGTATGGAGGTTCCTTAAGAATCTAAAAATAGAGCTACCATATGATCCAGCAATCCCATTCCTGGGCATATATCCAGAGAAAAACATGGTTTGAAACGATACACGCACCCCAGTGTTCTTTACAGTGCTGTTTACAATAGCCAGGGCATGGAAGCAACCTAAATGTCCATTGACAGATGAATAGATAAAGAAGATGTGGTACATAAGTACAATGGAGTATTACTCAGCCATTAAAAAGAATGAAATAATGCCATTTGCAGTAACATGGATGGACCTGGAGATTATCATACTAAGTGAAGTCAGACAGAGAAAGACAAATATCATATGATATTGCTTATATGTGGAATTTTAAAAAATGATACAAATGTACTTATTTACAAAACATAAACAGAATCACTGACTTAGAGAATGAACTTATGGTTACCAAGGGGAAGGGTGGGGAGGAGGGATAGATTGGGAGTTTGGAATTGACATGTACACACTGCTATACTTAAAATAGATAACCGACAAGGACGTACTGTATAACACAGGGAATTCTGCTCAGTTCTCTGTGATAACCAAAATGGGAAAAGAATTTGAAAAAGAATAGATACATGCATATGTATAACTGAATCACTTTGCTGTAACCTTGAAACTAACGCAACATTGTTAATCAACTATACTCCAGTACTAAATAAAAACTTTAAAATAATTGTCTTAAAGAAAATAAAACTATTCAAAAAGACAAGTTCCCAGAGGAGTCGTCAGCTGATCACAGAAGTATGTGATTCAAAAGGAAGAAAGATAAATGTCAAAAAAATGAAAAAAAAAGTATACTCTCACTAGTAATTTTTTTCAGTCTGCAAAGTAAAACAATGGGGTATAATTTTGCACCTCTTATGCTGAAAAACACTTAAAAGAATAAGAAAACCCACTGTTGGCATAAATGTTGGGAAAATCTTGGTCGTAATGGAAATGGATTGGTTCAATAATATGTATGTCAAAATTTTAAATATGTATGTCAAAATTTTAAAGACATATATCATTTGACCTAGACATTAAATCTGAGAAAATAATAGGAAAAGTGTAAAAAAAAATTTTTTTTTGAGACTAAAGATCCTAATTTCAGCATTGTTTACACCAGTAAAAATTCTATAAACAACCTAAAGTTACAATAGATTGGTTAACTAAATAAATATGGTAAATCTACTCTATGGAAACCTCTGTAACCACATCTTTTCTTTATGTTGATGTATATTTAGTGACACAAAAGATGCCTGTGGTTTATTCTGTAAAATGCATATTATAAAATAGCATTTTTCATATATCATATCTATCCTCTAGAAATGCTTCCGTCTGCATTTAAAGATCTCAAGATTTACCAAAAAGTTAACAGTGGATATATCTGAGTAATGAGATAGTGATTTCCACTTTTAATCCTTTCTATATTACTTATGTTTTAAAATAAGCATTATTACTTTTATAATAAAGTTGAAAAAGAGGCATAATACACAGTCAGTTAAAAGCATTTAAGAGAGATAATTCACACTTGTTCCTGTATCCAAGCTAGAGCCCGCCACCTCAGGTTTCTCAAACCTGAAAATTTCTGATTTGGAGAGGACTTCACTTTCCAAGAATGGTATAATAACTCTACCATGCCATCTAGTGTTAAGAACGGTGATGTCTTAAGAAAAGCTGGCAACTCAAAAAGATTTTAAGTATTCCAATTCACAATTCTATAGGCAATTTGAGGAAAACAAGTACACCTTTTAAAAAGGACACTGAGATTTGCTGTGAGTGTAGAGTCAGGTCAAAGTTTAAATTGCAAACTTGCAGCTATGTCATTTTAATTAGGTTGTAATTGAAGAAATCACAAAACAATACCCAAGAGCCAAGGTAGTTAAATATTTAAACTGGTTAAGGGGGAGAGTGAATCTCTGCCCTTAGCCTCATCTCACCCACACCACCACACGCACCTACTTTTACTACCATCACCACCATCACCTACAGAAGTTCAGAATCGACCAGTTTCTTTAAAAAGTTACAAAACCAAAGATTCTATCTGAAGATATACCCAGAGTCGACTTACTTTTGCTCTTAGAAGACAAAAAATGTGAGTAGCAGATTTATTTTCTTCTGTGTTATTGATAACAAATTAGTACTCAAAGAAGTTGATTTTCTGTTGGTAGCTTGGCTCCAGGGTCATTGGGAATACCTTAATACAACTCTAAGTAGAGCCATACACCAGTAAAAAATATTTACTGAGTACCTATATGCAAGGCTGTTTTAAGTGTTAAGAAACTATAATAGGTGTTATGAAACAATCATCTGAAAAGATAAAGTCTCTGCTAACAGGGAACTTATAGACTAGTGTGACTTTCTTAACTAAGCAAGATTTTTCCAGTTTGAGATCATGTACCAAGTACTTTGAATTTTTCCTGCTGTTAAAAAACAAAATTCAACTGAATAAATTTGAAGATCTAGTTGGTTCTATTGTATGACTCATGAATTGGGCAGCATCTCATCTAGTAGAGAGACAGGTGCGCCAAGGAACACCTGTTCATATTTCTCTTTTGCTACTAACTTTCTTATCCCATCCATACAGAAGCTGGATGGGATAAGAAAGTTAGCAAAAGAAAAAAAAGATTGTTTCAGTCAAGGTCGCCTTTATTTGAGGGAGGGGCAGCAGGGGTCTCATCAAGCAGATTACTTCACTATTGTTGATCCGGACATTCCAGACTGATTGGCTTAAAATTCGACTCCTGAGAGGGGTTGAAACTACAGTTCAGTCTTAAGTTTGTTGTCCTGGGAGCAAGTGACTCCACTTTCATACCTGTTCTTTCTTTTCTTTCTTTGTTTTTTTGTTGTTGTTTTTTTAACACTACCCCGTGACTGATAATTTGATTTCTGGGCATTTATCTTAAAGAAAAAATACAAGAAACTCATCTCGCAATATATAATAGTGATAAATTGAAAACAACCTAAATGGCCAAAAATAGATGATTGGTTAAGAACCATTTTTGCAATAGAATAGTATGCAGACATTTAAAATGCTATATCAAAGCTTCTAAAAATAAAATTTGCAAATATCCACAATGTCCAATGAAAGAAGAAAGAAACAATACTATATGAACTATCAGAAGCTCTTTGGCAAGTGGAGTAATCATGGGTGATTCAATCTGTCAGAGTTTCAGCAACTGTCATGAGCAAAGGGCATGGCAAGGTCCCAGGACAAGATGAGATGGTGGAGCTATCCAAGCCTCACAGGATTCCCTAAAGAAAGCCCCTAACACTGCCAGGTACATAGACAACCAGGTTCCCTCACAATCCTCGGAATGGAAGATGGTAAAAACTGGGTAAATAGCTGTCCTTTATCAAACCTACATCCCTCAGACTGAGGCAGGACAAGATGAGTCCGAAGAATATGGGAACGCCCTCATGTTTATAGCTTTCTGATAACCAAATATTGGAATAACAGTAGACCTCCCTTCCCACTCCAGTTTTCTGAATATTTTAATGCATTGAGTTGAAGGGGAACAGAATATGCCACCCCAAAATATGTCTCTTTGGCATAAGGATAATTTTGAGCTGGTTATTTTTAAGAACTGGCAGACATAGGAAAAGCTCTGAAAACCAAATAAAGTAAGAGACATTTACATTTATAAGGGAAATCTCCGTTTGTAGTGTGTCTCCCTCTCTGTACCAGGAAGAAGAAGAAGACAAAATCTCTAGTAAATCTTATCAATGGAGAAGACAGAGACTTAGATCTGCATAACAACGTACGCTTGTTTACTCTGCCTTTCCTGGTAACCTCCCCATAACTGGCCATTCCTCTTCCCATCAACATCTTCTATCTTTAGCTGAAGATGGTATTTAAGGAGGTGGCTTAGGTCATTTCAGGGAGTTACTCAGTTTTCCTGGGTACCTTCCACGTATATAGGACGTACACATGTTATTTAACTTCTGTTTTTCTCCTCTTAATCTGCCTTTTATTACAGGGAAGTCTCAGTCAAGAGCCTAAAAGGGTAAAGGGAAAATTATTTTTCATGCCCCTCCCCATACCCCAACCCCGCCAGAGTGACCAAGCAAGGCTTACTTCCTCTTCTGTAAAATAGACTGTTTGACTAGGAGTGTTGACGTGCCTTTTCCAGCTTTCTAGTCTATTGTATTGGCCCTTCTGTGCCTACATTGCTTAGAGTTATTTGCGTCCTTGCCAAAGCACTGGAGGAAGACCCAATTTGTGATGAAACCAGATGTCACAGGGTCCAAAGTGGCAGTCAGCAGGGACTTTGGGTTGAACCAAGAAATAGACAAAGTTTGTTCTCTAAGCAAAAATCAGTAAAGAGTTCTTTCTGCATCCTCATAGTAACTACAGCTTAATCTATAAACCCCAGCCTCACCAAACCTGCCCCAATGAAAATAATATACCCATCTACAGTATTCATTCATTCAACAATACAGTTGAGTATGTTCTGTGTACCAGGCACTATGCCACGGGTAGAATGGAGATGAGAAATATTCACAGGCCATGCCCTTACAGTCCTCAGGGTGGAGGGGAAGGTGGGGAGAATGATGGATATTAATTGAATAAACATAAAATAGTAGGAGAGCCAGAGTGAAGTGAGGGGAGCCTTTGATGAGAGGCAATGAGGGCTGAGCTCGTAAGGCCAGGTTAAAGATCCTGGTCTTTATTCTGAGAGTCAGAGGCCCCAGGCTCCACATACGGCTCGGCCGCTGCCTTCTCCCTGGCTTCAGGACAACCACATCATCTTAACAGTCACAGTTCCAGTTTATCTTTTTCTCCTTTGTAAAATGAAAGGTTGAATTAAATGATTTCTGTGGTTTCTTCTAGCCATGAACTTGTTCCTTTTACAGGATCTGCAGTTTACTTAGGCTTAAATCACTAGAATATTACAAAAATTTCAAGGATGTGTTGTGATCGTGAAGCCATGAGCCCTTACAGATCCTTGCTTTTAAAGAGTTTGAAATAGTCTTCATAGCAGAACTGCAAAGTTGACTACTGTTGACCTGAAATAGACTGCCAGGAAACAAAAACCAAAACAAAACAAAATAGACTGCCAGATATTTCTCCAGCAAAGATGGGTTTACTTGGGATCAGCAGATAATTGCAACTTGGGGGCCTGCAACCATGGCGAGCCACGTGCAAGTCCCTGCACAGCAAGGGAAGGAGAGCACTCTTATAGAGGGAGAAAAAAGTTGGGGGGCTGGGGGGCTATAGTAAACAAAGAGTCCATGGTTTTTCATGGACTGAGTCCTGGCCAGGAGACAAGGGGAGTCTTTTTTTTTTCCTGTTAGGCACTGCAATCATCTCAGGGAGTAGGACCCTCACCCCCCTCAACCTTCTGGTCTCCCACCTCCATGTAATTGACACTTCTATGCATTTTATAGTATTCGTGAGCATTGTGCAAAGAAAACGGACCAAGAATAGTGTGACTCAAATCATTTTAGCTGTTATTTCTTGTTTCCTTAGTATGGAACACAATGTCGTCAATTGCAAGAAAAGTTTCAGCTGCACAATCAATAAACTCTAATGCTTCATACACTAAAGCTGACTTGGAATGATGCTAATGTTATTCAAGTGTTTTCAGTTCCTTTTTTTTCTAGCCAGAGCCTTCTACCTTAGCAAAATGGGCTCTGATGAACAAAGAACATTCTTTACAATTCTATGCCACTTAGTGTTACGTTTTCTGCAACTTAGGTGTTGAATCTTGTCCTTCTTCTAACTCCAGTCTAATACAGTCTTTTTGTAGAGTTTTGAAGAGGGCTTAGTTTTGTTTCCCTCTCGTGGTACATTTCTAAATTCGCTTTCTCATGTTTTATTATGGTCATGAATGTCAAGACTGGGACAGCCTGAGTATTAAATGACAACTCAGAAAAAATAAACACCTTTACAAAAGCCAACTGAGCATAAATAACAGTAATTATTACCTGCCTAGTTTTAAGACATTCTTGCCATCAAATTCAACTGAATCCTTTCAAGATGTTGTGAGTAATGGAAACGTATTATATTTGTACAATGGATTGAGTTCAGCAGAAATACTAAATTTCTTTCTTCCTACACAGTGAGCTTATTATATCTCAAACAAGAAGCTATGATTTGGGACTTGAATGTGAAGCAAAACAGTTTTCTTAGGTTTTTCAATTTTGTCTAAGTGGTTGATACAACTCTTATTGCTTTTGTTTGATGGCAGGGAAGGGCTGTTTGCTTTGTGTAAGGAATCTGGAATTTAAAGTTGAGAAAGCCATGGCTTTCCTAGATATCATGATAAGTAGATACATATTGAATTGGATGAAAATGCCATGAAAAGGAGCCTGAATGATGTTACAAATATGAGAGACAGGCTTTAAACATGAAGAGACAACAAGAGCACTTTGGCTACCCAACTCTAAGCTTTTACAGTTTTTTCCCTCTGATGAGTTGGAGTTTGTTTTGTTTTTAGATTTTTAGTTTAAAAAAGTAGGCATTTGTGGCTTTTCAGGGAAAGGCAGTGGTTGGTATGGTGACAGACCGATGGATAGTGGAAACCAGCAGGCTGTCTGGGGATTGCCTTGCCCACAGGAAGGAACCATGGTGGGGTAATGAAAGGCGTGGATTCCCAAGTTAGCCAGGCAGCTGCATCACCCCCTCCCCTGAGTTATTTAGGCCGGGATAGTTTTAGATAAATCTCTCTGCGCATCAGATTCTTCACCGATGACACAGGTCTAACAGTACCTACTTCCTAGGATTTTGTGAGGACTGACATGAGATTATACATACAGTGTTCAGAAGAGTGTCTGCACATTATCTAACTTTACAGCAATGTCACATATGACTTAAGCCGTTGCCAATAACAGGCGATACATTTTAATGGTGATCAGCACCACACCTGAGAGAGTAAATGAGGCCATTTATCTCAAAATTTATCAAAAATAAGTAAAATCAGTGGTGTCAAACAGAACGCACAAATCAATGGGAAACTCTGTGGACAATTCTAATGCTTTCAGAAAGATCAGGTGTTACATTTTAATGTAGAATCTTGACTGTGCAGTCAAAACTTCATTATTTCATGTGGGAAGTTTCTAAAAACCAAAAGATAATTTGCTCCTAAATATAATAGCTTGTACTGGGAAACTGGCTTTATAAACTCTTTTGTTTTTCTTTCATGCGATAAACGTATAGTGAGTTTGATCCATCCCATAAAGTTGGCCTCCTTTCTGTGAAACCTATTTCAAATCATTCCACCTCAAGGGTAAATTGCCACCATGTTAAGAAACTATTTTTTAAAACTGGCGTTTCAACCATTTGGGCACTCCTTTAGGAGAAGTCAGATATTCTTTATTCCTTTAAATGATCTCTTAAATATGTAAGAAAACTTAAATTATTATTGGGTGACAAGGGTGAACATTAATTAACTGTTAACTGAACATTAATTAAACTGTTAACAGTTTAACAGACTCAACCTGTAGAGTCTATAATATGTAATTTATCATTTCCAGATAGTGAAAACAACCCAAATCAAGAAGTGCTCAAATCATGTATGGCATGTGGCATGTCAGGAATCGACTGGCTGTTTAAAACCTAGGGATCTCCTTGGGCATTTAATGTCAGCATGAAAAAAGAACCTAAACGGAAATGTTAGGAGGAAAGTACAGATATTACTGTTACTTAAAAGGAATGCAATAACCTAAAAATAGGTTACAGACTGTAAGTGAATTTAAATGGTTTTGAAAAACTTGTGACAAAAATTGTTTCAATACTTTAAAACATTAATTTTATACTCTCCATGACACTGGATTAAGAAGTATTAAACATATACATATTATATATTATATATTAAGTATATATGATGGAATATTATTCAGCCTTAAAAAAGAAGGAAATCCTGCCATTTGTAAGAACGTGGATGAACCTCTAGAGCATTATGCTAGGTATAATATAACAGACAGAGAGAGACAAATACTGCATGGCTGCATGGTATCGTTTATATGTGGAATCTAAAAAAAAAATAAATCAAAATCATAGAAAGAGAGTAGAATGGTGGTTGGCAGGGACTGGGGGAAGTAAGGAGAGGTTAATAAAAATGTACAAACTTTCAGCTATAAGATGAATAAGGTCTGAGGATCTAATATAACATGGTAACTGTAGTTGATAATACTGTATTATACAACTGAAACTTCCTAAGAGAGTAGAATTTAAGTATTCTCTCTCTCTCTCTCTCTCTCTCTCTCACACACACACACACAAAGGTAAATATGTAAGGTGATGGATGTGTTCATTAATTCAATGGTGGGAGTCTTTTCACAAGATACATGTATATCAAATTATCACTTTGTGCCCTTTAAATATACAACAAATTTTATTCGTCAATTATATCTCAATAATGCTGAAAAAAGGATTAAATATTGCTAAATATTAAGCACTGATTAAATATTCAACTTCTTTGTGGAGAGCCATTTTAAATCTCAGTTTTAAAACCATATTTAATCTTAAAATATACATTGCAGGGCTTCCCTGGTGGCGCAGTGGTTGAGAGTCCGCCTGCCGATGCAGGGGACACGGGTTCGTGACCCGGTCCGGGAAGATTCCACGTGCCGCGGAGCGGCTGGGCCCGTGAGCCATGGCCGCTGGGCCTGCGCGTCCGGAGCCTGTGCTCCGCAGCGGGAGAGGCCACGACAGTGAGAGGCCCGCGTACCGCAAAAAAAAAAAAAAAAAAAAAAAAAAAAAAAAATACATTGCTGCTGGAGCTGTGCATTTAGAATGACGGGGTAGAGGAAAACCTGAAAGAAAGGTATGATTAATGGAAGGTTTTGCTTTCAGAGCATTTCCTGACATTGTACAAGTGAAGGCAGGAAACAGGTGAGAGAGCTAATACCTCCACAGTCCTTATAATTGTGGGTCACATAAAATTAAATGATTTCTGGATCTATGGGCTGGGAAAGCTCACAGAATTTTAACTTATAATGCAAAGAATAAAAAGATGGGGAGCCTTAAGACAGTAAGCACGGGAAGATTTCCTGTGGCTTTAGGAAATCATAGAGGGATTGCTATATAATTATTTTCTATAATCATACAAGGAATCAGAGATCAAGAGCCGTATGGCCTCATCTTCCATCTCGAGAGAAAGTAGCAATCACCTTACCCATTTGACAATAAAGTAACTGAAGCTGCTAATAGCAGGTTAACTGGCCCAAGGTCATGAAGGTAGAAAAAGGATGAGGAATCTCTAATCCCAGTTCAGGGTTTAATCTTTCTGTCACATCTGAATAGAAAGAAACTAAGGCAAAATCAAATAGTACTTGGGGTAGATTTGCCATTGTTAAAACTAGAAAACAAAACCCAAAACCCAACCAAAGCAAACAAAAAAACCCAGCCATAACTGTTTAATTGTCTTGGCCTAAAATGAACTCTCTCTACCTTATACCAGTCAGAATGGCCATCATTAAAAAGTCTACAAGTAATAAATGCTAGAAAGGGTGTGGAGAAAAGGGAACCCTCCTACACTGCTGGTGGGAATATAAATTGGTGGAGCCACTATGGAGAACAGTATGGAGGTTCCTTAAAAAGCTAAAAACAGAGTTACCATATGAGCCAGCAATCCCACTCTTGGGCATATATCTGGAGAAAACTCTAATTTGAAAAGATACATGCACCCCAATGTTCACTGCAGCACTATTTATAATAGCCAAGACATGGAAGCAACCTAAATGTCCATAGACAGATGAATGGATAAAGATGTGATATACACACACACAATGAAATGTTACTCAGCCATGAAAAAGAATGAAATATGTTATTTGCAGCAACATGGATGGACCTAGAATCATACTAAGTGAAGTAAGCCAGACAAAGACAAGTATCATGAGATCACTTATGTGTGGAATCTAAAAAAAAAAAAAAAAAAAAAGATACAAGTGAACTTGTTTACAAAACAGAAATAGACCCACAGACATAGAAAACAAACTTACAGTTACCAAAGGGGAAAGGGGTGGGAGAGGGATAATTAAGGAGTTTGGGATTAACATATATACACTACTATACATAAAATAGATAACCAACAAGGACCTACTGTATAGCACAGGGAACTATACTCAATATCTTGAAATAACCAAAAGGGAAAAGAATCTGAAAAAGTTGTGTGTGTGTGTGTGTGTGTGTGTGTGTGTGTGTGTGTGCTTTGCTGTACACCTGAAACTAACACAACATTGTAAATCAGCCATACTTCAATTTAAAAAAAAAGAAAGAAAATGAACTCTCTCGTTTGGTGGGTCACTACATTTGTTGCAGTGGAGGTGACAGTAATGGTGAAAATATATCCCCAGTAGGTGCTTCCTGGAAGATGTAGTTTGTGTCTACATGTTTCTAACATAAGTGGCTAAATTATCTGTGTAAGAGCTGGTTGAATTCAAACTAGGCAAGCCTAACAGACCAACTGTGAAGTTCTTATTTAGACCTAATTTGGGTCTTTCCCGGTTCCAATTCCTTTGAACCAGAACCTGTATACCCAATATCCACGTCCATCCTCTTTCCACATGTGATACTGCCGCACGTAGGGGGACCAGCTTCCCCCGTTATCTAGGACGCAGGGCTTTCAGCATTAAAACCAGGATAATTCCTGCAAACCAGGACAGTTGGTCATACTAACTGCTGACTGCTCATTGAGGAAAAGGCTGACAGTGACGTGGCTACAGACAAAGGTCTGCTTCCCAAGAAGCCTGATCCACTTAGCTTGGTCCCGTTGCTGAGAACTGGGCAGATGTGCAGGGAAAAGCTGGGATGAGAAAAGGAAAAGAAAATGGCCAGGGCTTCCAATGGTTTCCAGATTTCTGATTTCAGTGGTCCACAAGGACCAGCTGCAACTCTATCATTTTATTAACCCCAAATAAACTTGTATAAAAAATTGCCTGTGTTTTATTTATTGTTTTGGTTTAAATTAGTGGAGGTCAGTTTCTGTTATTCAGAACTAAAATAACTTTGATTAATATAATATCCATCACCAGCACTGTCCAAACAATTAAAAAAGTTTTTAACTCTCACACCCTGCTGAGGGTGGGTCAGTAGTATCGTGTTTGTGCACCGTAGGGAGAATTATTAATAGTTTCTGGAGCAGTAGCAAGATCTATCCATTAATGCTTCAGAAAGCAAAGCACTAATGGAAAAGTGGTGCCTAGTTTCCAATTTTCTTTGTTAATGAGCACATTTCACTCTCAGGTCAGCAATGACTAGCTCAGATTCCCTGGTGGCGGGAAAGTTCTAATCTAGATGCTATCCTGGTCTGTTTTGAAATCACAGTGCAGACAAAAGCTTAGATGTCCCAGGTTGGAAACAGGTTTGGAAACTAAAGCTACAAAAACTAAAATGTTTTAAAAAGTGTTATCCCTGGGCTTCCCTGGTGGCGCAGTGGCTGAGAGTCTGCCTGCCGATGCAGGGGACACGGGTTCGTGCCCCAGTCTGGGAAGATCCCACATGTCGCAGAGCGGCTGGGCCCATGAGCCATGGCCGCTGAGCCTGCGCATCCGGAGCCTGTGCTCCGCAACGGGAGAGGCCACAACAGTGAGAGGCCCGTGTACCGCAAAAAAGAAAGAAAAAAAAAAAGTGTTATCCTGGAACACGTGTAGTCAAGGGTACAGTGATACCTGATGTGGGATAAAAGGCAACAATTTGTGAGAGTATCAGGGTCTTCCTGAGTCCTGAGTTGCTTCACATTCACAAAGGATAAGGACATTCTCATCCAAGTCCCTACCTGCTTTGGTCTCTCCCATGAGGTCTGAGGATAGAGGAACATGAGTTTCAGAAAGACGAAAAGAAAAGGCCCAGAGTGGCTGAGAGAGCTCTCCCCTTCCTGGAATATTAATCTATCACGAATCTCACCACTTCCCCAGTACCAATCTAGTTCACATGACTATCATCTCTCAATTTTACAGCAGTTACCCCTAACCTCGTCCCCCTGCTTCCTCTTGTCTTCCTAAAGTCAACTCCTCACAAAACAGCCAGTGTATAAGCTTTTGAAACCAGAAATCAGACTGTGTCACCCTCTGCTTCAAACATTCTTGATTCCCCATCATACTCAGAATAAAATTCAAACTCCTTATGGTAGTTTAGAAAGCCCTGTGTACTCTAGCCCCTGCCTCTCTTTCTCCAACTTCAACTCCAACCACTTTTCCCCCTGGATCACTCTGCTTTAGCACTTTGTACTTGAACACACTAAGCACATGACTCTTTATGGGCCTTTGCACAAGCTGTTCCTTCTTCCTGGAATGCTCTAACCTCAAATCTTTGCATAGATCTTCAGTGAGGTCTCAACTCAATTGCTACTTTTGAGAAGAGAAAAACTTTCCTCCCATCCTATCTAAAACAGTACCTCTGCCCCAACCCAGTCACTCTCTTTCCTGTTATTCTGCTTATATTTTATATATAGCATGTATTTCTTGACTACTTATACATATAGGTTTGTGTATAACATCTATGACACATACATACACATCTTCTCTGGGTCTAACAAAATAAGCCACTATTCTGGGTAGCGTGGAAAAAGCAGAGTGTCAGAAAGATTTCAGTTTGAATTTAAGTTGTTGCTGATATTGTCTGCCCCCCTCACTAGAACATAAAGTCCATGAGAGCAAAGCCTTGTCTCCTCAAATACTGCTATATCCTTGGTTTCTGGCACACAGTAAGTCAGTGAGTGAGTGAATGAATAGATGAATGAAGAAACAAAACAGTGCTCAGTTCAATTCCCAGCTCTTCCACTTCCAGGCTATGTTACCTTTAGCAAGTTGCTTAACTTCCCTGGACCCTAATTTTCTTCATCTCTAAAGTGAGCATAATTATCACCTCCTCTAAGAGTTGTCATAAGGAGTAATTGAGATAAATTGTATAAATCCTCTGAATAGTGGGATAGAACTTAGTATGTATTCAACAGATTTCCTTTCCCCTTCAAGGTATCACTTTTCTAGGGATACCAAAAGCACTGTAAAGTGAGGCTTCACAAGTTATCAGACTAGCTACTAGGTTATGTGTCATGAATTCATCAACATACCCAAACATTGAAATCCTATCATTTATTCAACTAGACCTCTCTGTCCCTGTACATTCCTTAAAAGTGCAAATATTTCTCAATAAAGTATCCATAAGGTCATCTTTACCTTAATAAAACTGCGTTTCAATTTTTTTTCTATGACTTAAAGTCCCGGAGGAGAAATAGAAAGCATAAACAAAGGATGCCAAAGAGCAGCTTCATAGATGTGTAGAGAGTTCGTTTAATCTAAAATCACAGCCTGAAATCAGACTCACAGCCAAATCATCAGAGATGAAACAATTGGTTCTTGAAGACGAATGGCTAAAGAGATTTTTTCTTAAGCATGGACATCACTCAAGCTTGGCAGGTTTGTTGCTACCTGACCAATGGGTACTCATGGTGGGAAATTCCCAAGTGGCTGAGCCAGAAACAAACTGAATTGTTTTATTGGTTAGAGGAATGATCACATTAAATTAAGCTAGTGATATGATCATTCCAAAAGACCTTAAGATTTCTTTATAGCTTAGCTAAGATAGCCCCAGTCCTAATGTGATTCAGCCTAATACCTATGCCTTCCATTCTTCTTCTATTCCTAAAGGTAGAAGGGAAAGGAACTGGCCACAGTCAACTACTCTGTTTTTCCACCATCCTTTCCACAAAGGATGCACTTAAACAAGCTCATCTAGGTTGCTCACATCACGACTCTAGCCTTTGAAGTAGTCTGTGCCTCTGATGTTGGTACCCTCTCATCTCACATCTCTTCATTGGCCTTGAAATACCTCACCAACTTTGTCTCTTCTGGGACCATAGAGTCTGTAGCCTAAAAACGCCTGGGCTCCCTGGATCACCAAGAATTTAGAATCAGGGAAAAGTCATTGGAAGCCCATTAGCTTGTGGGTCTAAAACATTGGAGGATTTCAAGACTTTCCTTTTATTCATTTAATCTTCTTCAATGACATGCTTCCCTTGCCTACGTCCATCTGCCACCCCCAACCCAGAAAAGCTTTTGAAGTTGAAAGCCCTCTTGAAAATAAAATTCGATCATTTAGTAAAATATTTTTTCTTTTGGTTGCCAAGATATATTTTTAATAGTCTATCACACCCAAGTGTGTGCAATTACGGGTAGATTGTTGCTAATCAACTTGGTTTGGCTGAAATATAGCTTTCTTTTATTTGCTTATTTCTTTGTGTAGTTTTGAGCCAACATTCCTAAAATGGATGGCTCTTGATTGAATAAACAGACGTAAGTGAGACTGATCTTTGGATAAACATAAACCTTATTTTTATATAAAGTTGTGCTCATGCTTGTTGTTTTTTTTTAACATACTCATACCTGAAGTCCAGCCAAAACTGTCTTATCTCTTACAGAAGTCTGTGCTAATATTTCTTAGAGAAAGAATTCTAAATCAGGGAGGGAGAGATGACCTAAAATCTCATCAGTGTCTTAAATTCTATACTAGTAATTTTAGAATCGTAACTTTAGAACATGAGATTGCACTGAGGAGCTAATAATACTAAGACTTGTTGCTGTCTTTTATAAGCCTAGATCAAAGGTTTTTAAAAGCAAAGAATACCAAAGCTTTAAAAAAAATTTTAATAATTACTATGCCATTTGCAGGACGATCCAGATTAATCTTTTATTTCGAGGGGCCACCTTATCCTCTCTATAAACTAAAGGTAGAAAAAGTGGGAATGAACAGCAAAATCTTGTTTAATATCAGCCTACTTCAATGGGTAAAGGAAAGTTTTTCAAGTAGAAAGTCCCTGACCTATGGCTTAAAATTTTATAAAGATTTCCTTTGCTATTTAAACTTTGCTGATTATGAAGAGGAGGAGAAAACACGAGACAGTTCCTGGGGTCATCGTTCATTTAAAAGTCTTCCGGGGACCTCTTGTGATGCATTAGGGATAACTATGTCCATTCTATTATTTTCTTTATCATCAACTAGTATTTTGAACTTTTGAATGTTTGCTAGAGGCCACACACTTTGCTAGGATCTAAGAGTAAAATGTTGACCCCACCCCTATTTTCAAGACAAGAGCGCAGTCTTAAATCTCACTTGTCCTGATCAGTGCCCCTCCTTAGAATTCATCATTATTTGTTTCTGGAATCCCTCAACCCTCCTTTCAGGGCTTTGCCCTCTTCAAAACCTCTGCTCTACAGTGTCGCTTGAAAAATAATTCACATTCATGTGAGTAAATCTATGACTAAGTTCTCCTTTCCCTCTCTTTACCTTTGCCTACAATTCACCTTCCCCAATAGACAGAATCTACTATAATAGAAGATATACAATGATATATGAGTATTGCCTTTCAAGGAATAACACTTCTTAAAGAGAACACTTGGAAAGGATAAAGTTTAGCTCAAGATATGAAACCTTCAACAATGAAGGCTTCAGGCTATGGGCAACCTACTGTCTTCCATTTATTTTGCCTGCAAGAAGCAGAAATGCACTAGCATAGATACAAAGTAGGACTGATGATAAGAATACAGGCATTTCATGGGCCTAGAACAGAGGGTGAAGAAAAGATGGGCATTTGGTAGAATTTTAACTAGAAACTAGGAACTACATGATTTCTAACTTCTGTTCCTCTGAGTTTGGTCCATTTCCTTTCTCAATCAGCTTCTTCTACTTCACCTTGCACATGGCTCAATTTGACCAGCAGTTCCAACTCTATGTCATAAAGTTTCAGCCCTTCTGCGCATCACCAACTAGTACCAGTCTTAGTTCCTTGGTTCAAATATGAAGGA
The DNA here is from genome assembly GCF_949987515.2 of Delphinus delphis. Classification (NCBI taxonomy): domain Eukaryota; kingdom Metazoa; phylum Chordata; class Mammalia; order Artiodactyla; family Delphinidae; genus Delphinus; species Delphinus delphis. The sequence continues at coordinate 38,886,022 of NC_082698.1, read as the reverse complement.
GGGAAACAAGGAGAGGATATGAGTCAGAGTTTGAGTGGTCCAGCTCATCTCTTCAAGCCAAGCTATAAAAAATTTGCTGTCTAACCAGTGCATAGGCAGATATTAGATAAGGTGCTTACTCACGGCCCAATTATCTGGGCCCAGGATGTATCAAGGTACCAAAGTATGTAGGGCTGTCTAAGTGGCATTTGGATGGGGAAGAATGTTTTAAAATCTGTGGATAGGGGCAAGAGATGAAACATCTTTAGCGGACTCAACCTCTCTATTCCTACCTTGAAATATCTGTAGGTTGTTTTATAGTATGTTCAGCCCTTCCTCTCTTCTTGCTTTCCGATTATTATAGATTTTCTTGATTCAAATCCATTTCACATTTGTTTGCTAGCCTCCCACATCTCTTTCATTATCCTTCACTTTAAGCCCTCAACCTTCAGAACCTACTTAGTATTGAAACAAGGCAAAATCCACATGGATCATCTATCTAGTGACCATGATTGCCCACTTCTACAGCAATCATGATAAGAGGGTGCTCAAATTTTCTCCATCTGCCACAGCACACTCTGACTGTAATATTGAGTACCATAGAGACAAGTGGGCAAGAAGAATGGGATGTTCATAAATGCCCTTTACAATAGATCCAGAGAGGAGTGAAGGGGGTTCTACATTGCCCTCCTTTCAACTCACAAGAATGGAATGGCTCTGAAACAATAGAATCTGGTTTCTCTTTTATACCTACCTGGTCTCTTTAAATTTCTACCTCCCTTTGCCTTTCTTTCTCCATTCTCCCAGTATGTTAACCCTAATCTCAACTGCTGAGGGAAAACAAACTTTACTACAGATGGCAAATTGTCCATTTGCACAAAGTACACAAGGGTCTAAGAAACTATGGCAAGGAAGACAGAAAATAAAATCCTCTACCCTGATATAAAATGCCCCATCATTCCAGAAATGCAACCATCCTATGGTTACATTGCAAACCTCATTTAATAATGATGTATTTGATGACGTGGACAATTTGCAAAGTAAATATTATTTTTTGTCCTTCAGATACAACTATCTGATGAATAGGAGTATTTGAATAGCAGAGGAATAGTAAACAGATTAAAAGGAGTACTCAATTGATTTCCCTGGGTCTATTATTGGATCTGTCTTGACTAATCTTGTGACTTTGGACAAATTGTTTAACTCCCGCTGGGGCTCAGTTTCCTCCAAAGTCAAGTGCTGAGTTAGATGCTAAAGCAAACAGTGTTGGTTTCCAGACATCATTCTCTCCCCTCCTTCCTTGCTAGTGGAACTTATCTCCCACAATAAAGCTAAAAAGATCATCTCACTTCTCCATTTTCCTATGTATCTAGGACACAGGCACATAATCAGTCTCATCCACTGGAAAGTGATTATTCTGCCTGGGGTATCCTGGGAAAGGTTTTCCTTACTATTGAAAATAAATTTCCCTCCTACATGCCTTTGGACGCTTTTGTGCTTGGAGCGGTGGTAGCTATCATACAACCATGACATGGAAGGTAAGAGGATTATATAGAATCTGAGGGCCCCCCTGTCACTTTTGAGCTGCTGAATTACCAACATTAGAATTCATTAAACAATTTCTCATTCTATAAGCCATTTGGGGGGATATTCCATTACTTTTAGCCAGAATCATCCTTATTGAACAGATGTCATTCTAAGGGGTCCTAAGACCGCTTCCAGCTTTAAAAATTTATGAGTCAATAAGAAAAAAGAGAGACAGAGAGAAAGAAGGAAAGTTGTCCCCTTGATAAAAAGAATAACTGCAAATCTTTAAGGACCAATAGTAAAGAGACTTCAAAAAGAGATACTCCAATAAGACAGACTTACAGTGAGAGTAAAGAACTGCTGATATGATGTGGCTTGAAGAGAAAAAGATATGAACTTACCCCAAATATCTCCCACTGCTTTTGTGTGTGCCTCTGTAGCGTCATGTGTAATATTTTGACTGCCCATCATTTGAACACCCTTCCTATTTTAGCAATCTGTCTCCCACTATGAAAGTCAAGGGAGATTTGCTCTCTTCCTATCCCTGGCAGCCAGAATAAGAGAAGATGGCTAAGGCTTGGCCAATTGAGGGCTTCTACACAGCATTTTGAATTTTGGGGAATGGAGATGAGGGATGCCAAGGCAGTTCTAAAGTTATTGACGAGTCCTTGGCAGAGACAGGGCAGGGAAGGGATCACCAAGGGTGACTCCTCAACCAGACTGTTTCTATGGTGTGTCTTGGATGAAAATTCCTGATGCCCTGATCTCACTTGGTCCTGCCTGTGTTTTGACACTGGTTCTGCAAGAGCTACTGGGAGCTCTCCCCAATATATTTGAACCAGTTTTCTGGTTTTGGTTAACCAGAGCTTGTTTTTGTTTACTACAACCAAGAAATCTGACTGATACAGTCAACATCTTGAATGTGGAAAATGTGTCTTCAAAAGTCTAGATTTCATACAAACTTGTGAAAATAAAATTTGGAAGAACAGCTGGAGCATCTGAAGAACAGCTGGAACGTTACAGTACCTTCTGGCCTTACTCAAGAGAGGGATATCAGTCTTGGAAGGCATCAAGGGAAGTGAGACAGACTTCCCTGAGCAGCCCTGAGCATCTCTGCTGCTCCCCTTCCTGCGAACAGGAAGTTCCCTTCCCCAAAGACTTTAGAACAAGTGGTCACATATGATATCAGCAAACAGTCTCATTTCTTACTGTCATCTTTCAGGGAGAGCTGTGATTTTCCTTCAAAAGTGTTTCTGAATATTCTTAGTGAGGTATGTGTGTTTGAGAACCAATATTGAGTAGAATATGACTTTTATTAAGTGTGACCCCTGCAGAACTGGCTAGAGAGAAAGAGGCCTACAAACTTTCCATTGATGGTGGAATTATTCCCCTATCCCTCAAAGACCAAGCTTCCTGCTACAATGAAAAAAACAAGTTAAAAATTAAAATAAATAAACTTGAAGGAAAACATAAATGAGAGCTATATCAAAACACAGATAAGAAGTCAATTGGAGGTTAATGTTGTTGGTAAAAAAATAAAATGGGCAAAAATATTATCATTAAAAAGAAAACAGGTGATTTTTATCCTGTTATCAGTTAATGGCAGAATCAAGCTTTGAGACCAAACCTGAAATCACTGGGCTATCCCATCTCTTTTGCACTGTGCTGCTGAGGCCCAGTTTAATGTCTGGGACACAGCAGATGTTCAGTAAGTAAACTGACTAAAAGAAATGACCTCTACAGTCTCCCAAGGCAGTAGAAATAGAAGCAAAAATAAACAGAAGGGACCTAATCAAACTTACAAGCTTTTGCACAGCAAAGGAAACCATGAACAAAACAAAAAGAAAACCTACAGAATGGGAGAAAATATTTGCAAACGAATCAACAGACAAAGGATTAATCTCCAAAATATATAAACAGCTCATGCAGCTCAATATTAAAAAAACAAACAACCCAATCAAAAAATGGGCAGAAGACCTAAATAGACATTTCTCCAAAGAAGATATACAGATGGCCAACAAACACATGAAAGGATGCTCAACATCACTAATCATTAGAGAAATGCAAATCAAAACCACAATGAGGTATCACCTCACACTGGTCAGAATGGCCATCATCAAAAAATCTACAAACAGTAAATGCTGGAGAGGGTGTGGAGAAAAAGGAACTCTCCTACACTGCTGGTGGGAATGTAAATTGGTGCAGCCACGATGGAAAACAGTATGGAGGTTCCTCAAAAAACTAAAAATAGAGCTGCCATATGATCCAGCAATCCCACTCCTGGGCCTATATTCAGACAAAACTGTAATTCAAAAAGATATATGTGGGCTTCCCTGGTGGTGCAGTGGTTGAGAGTCCGCCTGCCGATGCAGGGGACACGGGTTCGTGCCCCAGTCCGGGAAGATCCCACATGCCACGGAGCGGCTGGGCCCGTGAGCCATGGCGCTGAGCCTGCATGTCTGGAGCCTGTGCTCCGCAACGGGAGAGGCCACAGTGGTGAGAGGCCCGCGTACTGCAAAAAAAAAAAAAAAAAATATATATATATATATATGCACCCTTATGTTCATAGCAGCACTATTCACAATAGCCAAGACATGGAAAAAAATCTAAATGTCCATTAACGGACGAATGGATAAAGAAGATGTGGAATACTACTCACCCATAAAAAAGAACGAAATAATGCCATTTGCAGCAACATGGTTGGACCTAAAGATTATCATACTAAGTGAAGTAAGTAAGAAAGAGGAAGACAAATGCCATATGATATCACTTATATGTAGAATCTAAAATATGACACAAATGAACTTATCTACGAAGCAGAAACAGACTCACAGACATACAGAAGAGACTTGTGGTTGCCGAGGGGGAGGGAAAGTGGAGGAGGGATGGAGTGGGAGTTGGGGTTAGCAGATGCAAACTATTATATATATAGGATGGATAAACAACAAGGTCCTACTACATAGCACAGGGAATTATATTCAATATCCTGTGATAAATCATAATGGAAAAGAATATAATAAACAGTATATATATGTATAACTGAATCACTTTGCTGTACAGCAGAAATTAACACAACATTGTAAATCAACTATTACTTCAATTAAAAAAAAAGAAATGACCTCTACCCAGCCAAGACACATATTTGCAAAGTTGCCATCTGAGGGAGTTTGACAAGGAGTTCCTTGTTAATTTTTGCATACTTATCCCACAAACACAGACAAGGCATCTATAACATGCAACAGATTGTGCCTTGCAGGTATGGAAATGGACTAAAAGTGGTTCTTGCCAGAAGCACCTGGAGGACACAGAACCCCCCCCCCATCTCATCTTGTACTCCTTGCTCTCAACTAGACACACACATACAAGAAAAAAGAAAACGGGAATCAGGATGGTTAAATTATAATACAGTAAAATACAAGATTCAAATAGATAAGAGTTAAAGAGAAATCAAAAGATCAGATGAAAATAAAGAATGAAAAGGAAAACAAATGAAAGATCCAAAAGATAAGATGAATCCAAAAGGAAAGAGTGTTTTGAAAAACCCTAACTCAAAACAGGAAAGTGTACCAAACAACACAGTACAAACTTAGTGGCTTAAAACAATACAAATTTCTTCTAACAGTTCTGGAGGCCAGAAATCCAAAATGAGCCTTACAGGGCTAACATCAAGGTACTGGGGCAAGCTGGATCATTCTGGAATCTCTATGGGAGAATCCATTTCCTAGCCTTTCCTGGTTTCCAGAGGCTGTCTTTGTTCCTTGACTTATGGCCCTGCAGCAAAAGACCTTTTCTCCCTGTTTCCATCAGCACATTGCCTTCTTTTCTAGTTCTGATTTTTTTGCCTGTGTCCCTTATGATAATAAGGACCCTTGTGATTACATCAGATCCATCCAAATAATCAAGGACAATCTCCCCACCTCACGATCCCTAACTTAGTCACATCTACAAAGTCCATTTTGTCATATAAGGTAACATTCCGAGGTTCTCAGGATTAGCATGCGAACATCTTCAGTGGCCATTATTCAGCTTGCTACGGACTGGTTGTGTCAGAATTTCCTGAATGGTGGGTAGTTAATAGTATTGAAGCCATGTTCATCCCAGTTTTGGGAATTATATTAAAATTATGTAAACTGTTAACAGGAGAAGCTGGATAAGTGGTATATGTGAACTCTCTGTATAATTTTGGTAACATTTCTCTAAGTCTAAAATTAGTGAAAAACAAAACAATGTTATGGAGGTTATAAACAAGAACAAAGGATTCCCTGGGGGTTTTATTAAAAACAAAGATTCCCAGGTCCCTCCCAGGATTATAGAATCACATTCTCCAAAGACAGAGTATAAGAATCCGTAACTCAGACAAGTACACGTTCCCTGTTCCACAGGCAGGTTTGACAGTTGCTAACTTGAGATTATGCCATTGCTATTCAAAATGTGGTGCACTTTCAGCAACATCACCTGAGGTCTTTCCAAAATGTCAATTCTCAAGCCTACCCCAAACCTACCAATTAGAACCTCTCTTGGGCGTGGGGACCAGAAACCTTGAGTCTTAACAAATTCTTCAGGTGATTCTTTTCCATAACGTATTTCGATAAGTACTAGACTGCACACATTTAAAGCATGGGGCATAACTCTTACTGTCTCCAGTTACTTCAAGCCCAAGAGAACTGAGGATCAGTTAGATGAGGTTTTCAAAGTAAGATAGCTGATAAGAGCCAAAACTGAGATAAAATTCCAGGTTCAGCTGAAATCTTCAACAACGTGTCATTCAATTCTGATATTTCCCCTTCAAGTTAAAGTCTTTCCCAAAATGAAAATAGATTACTCTGCATGGGTAAATCATTAAGATGAGCCAATTACGTTCATTCATTGAACATGAATGAGGTAACCTGTTACTATCAGGGACTTGAATGAGGAATGAGACTCTGAATAGTATGTTTGATGGTCAAAGGAAAATCTGATACCATAGCCCTTGAATATACTGACTCAACCACATATCTCAAAACTTCCAATCCAAATAGTCCTTTCTTCAATTATCTTATTCTATTGTCCCTATAAAAATGCTCACACTTCTCAGATATAACTTCCCAATAATGAGACCCAGAGAATATGATTATCTTACTTATGAAGGGATAGCCAAGGAGGCAGATTCATATGTTTGGTAAAAGGGACGTTTGGTAATGTGACTCAAAGGAAAGAAAGAATATGCCACAAAAAAGCACTCTGAGAGGTTGAGCATCACAGCAGAGTGCAAGTCTGACCATAATGGCAGTGTTACAACTGCGTGTTCAGTACTGCTCTCCACCGTGGTCCACCCTGATGGAAGAGGTGGAACTGCATGATTGATAACCAACACCAGAAAAGAAGCCCCAGGAGGAAGGTCCCAAGGGAGGGAGACGAGAGGCCGAAATTTAAAAGCATGTGAAGGAAGGAAGCACTTTCCCCCAGGACCTTGAGAAGAGTAATTAACTGTGGAGTGGGAGTCATAAGTGGCCCACAATCGCCGTGGTTGGAGGACAAGTGGATGAGAGTAACAGAGTCCCTCACACACTCCCCTCCACCAGTGGATTCCATGTGAGATGAAAGACACAAATCGAACCTGAGTTATGGTTTCATGGACTTGGGTGTGCTCATCCAGCAGATTGAAAGATGTTTAATAATAAGTTGAGGGCTTCCTTCGTGGTGCAGTGGTTGAGAGTCCGCCTGCTGACGCAGGGGACACAGGTTCGTGCCCCGGTCTGGGAGGATCCCACATGCCGCGGAGCGGCTGGGCCTGTGAGCCATGGCCGCTGAGCCTGCGTGTCTGGAGCCTGTGCTCCGCAGCGAGAGAGGCCACAACGGTGAGAGGCCCGCGTACCGCAAAAGAAATAAAAATAAAAAAAAAGTAATAAGTTGAACCCCTGTCCTATCCACAGGCGAAGACAGAACTCTGAGTGAGCAGTAGAGCAGGATGGGAGTGGGCTTGAAGCCCTGAGGGAGGTTTGGGGCAAGAAGAAAATCAGCTTCACCTAAGCCTGGGGGGGGCTCAGAGGGAGAGCCTAAACCCACCATGTGGGCCTCAGTGCCAGGCCATCCTCTTTGTCCAGGCTCCAGAGATGTGTATTGTGTGGGAAGCTGGCCTTTCACGGGTTCTGAGCACTTCCAAATGCTAGGGACACTTCAAAGGCTTCCTTATTTCAGATCCTCGTTTATCCACCCCATAAAATCTCTGGCTATGAAGAAAACCAATTGATTCTTTTTTTAACATCTTTATTGGAGTATAATTTCTTTACACGTGAGGGAAATTAATCCCAGAAATGATGCCAGGGCACTGTTTGACACTGGTTCAACAACTTGCATCATAACCACCTACGGCCTGATTTGAATTAATTTTAAAGTGCTTTGTAAACTACTCAAGAACTTAGCAGCTCTTGCTGAGGCATGGAGGCTAACAGCCTATGAGCAGAATGTGAGGAAGGGGGAAGGATGCTGCCTGCTATCTGAGCTGTCCTGACTTGCTGGCTGCCTTCCAGACTACTTGATTAGATCAGGACCTAAATTTGTCACTGACCTGTTTTCACATCTCTGGTATAGGCAGGTACTGTAAGCCCAGCGCTCTGGTGTTATTTATGTATGAAACTTGGGTTTAGCCAGTTCTGTGTCTCATATCTGAATTCTGCAAATAGTAGCCCGTGCCTATAGTTATTGTTAGAGGTAGGTAAGAGCCTAATAGTGTGGGAGTAAAGCAACCTGGGGAGAGATCCAAGCAAAGAAGACAAAATGCATCTCCATGAATGAGCTCATACACATGCTACTACCAGATTCTTGCTGAGGACACAGAGGCTACAGGGAAATCAGAAAATCATTGAACCGACCTGACTCCATTCAACACTTTTGAAAGCCATAGCTCTGCAAGGGTATTGAGAACAAATCTCACCATCCCAACCCCCTGTGATTGAGAAGCTCTTTGGTGAGGTGTTCCTAGCCTAGAATTCTAGAACAGGATACGTAAAAATAAAATACACAGCTCCTGGACCCAAAGAATGCACATTCTAATGCAAGTAAACTTATTTACGAGAGTGTGATAAGTGTTCTGATGGAGGTAAACCCTCGTGTGGTAGGAGCAGAGAAGACGGGCAGCCAACCCAGAATGACATGGCTTAAGAGCAGAAAGAAAGGTTAGGGATGGAAAGATACTTGGAGGGACAGAAGAGGAGAGAAATCCTAAACTACTAGGGCAATGATTCCCAAACTTTTGTGGGCAAAAGAATCACCAGGCAGCTCCTAAAATGCAGATTCCCAAGCCACTCCTCCTCAACCCCCTCCTGAGTTTATTATTAACTGGGACTTGGGTGGATCCCAGGAATCTGGTTTTTCACAAGAGTCCCAGGTGATTCTATTTCAAGTGGTCCTATACCCCATTCTGGGAAACCCTTTACCCAAAGCGAAGCCAAGATCACCCCACTCTCGTGTGTGCTATTCCTGACCTGAGGTAGGCAGGCTTACAAAGTCAGAAAAGTCATCATTAATGACTTTGTCTATATTTTCTGCACTCTTTAAGCTGCAATCCACTCAAATTACACCCCTCTTCACCCAGTCACTCATGGCCTCCTCTATGGAAACATATTCTCTGGAAAGTGCACCCTTCACATCCCAGCGTGAAGTGAGGGTCCTGAGTTACCATGACCAGTATGAATCTGCTTTTTATCCTGATCTCTGAGGAACAAAAACCTTTGTCTTCAATTAAAGGAATGTGAACATCCTCAGGGAGGCAGGATTACCTGCAGATTAGCAGGGAACCTTTCCTATTGACCAGAAAAATCAGACCTTGAATGTGACCATTTATTTAGCTTGTGAGAAAAGGTACCCCAGAGCTCTGGGACACACCTGCTCTGTGGACTGCTCACCCTATCCACACTTGCTATCTCTTACACAAGATGCACAATGAATGAGTCTTCATTTCTTTGTGGTCCGATGAGTTTTATGCTTCTCTCCATATTTTCAGAAGATAAGGACTGAAAATAATCTCTGAAAAACCACCAAAGCCAGGGTCCTTGGGAAGGCCTGTCCTTCCCCAAGGCACTGAGGAGAAAAGGAAGGAAGGCTGATGGCAACAGGAACCTTCCCAAACAAATAGTTTTCTAAGACAGTTTACATATATCACCAAACACCAAAGGAAAAACAACTTAGAACACACTACTGGGCACTACTTTTCCTAATCAGATGAAGCCTATGTCTTCAGGGTCTCCTGTGGCCCTTTTCTATATCACTTCCTTCCATACCTAAAGCATTCCCTGACTCTGTGGTCCATCTTGCAATCTCTCTCCCACTCCCATCTTTTTGCCTCTGCTCTTGCTTGCAAAACACCACCCGGATCCTTGTTGTATCTTTCCTGGAGGTCCACTGTAACAGGCTCAGAACCAGCCTACTGACTTCAACGCATCACACTGACTCATCAGGCCAGTGTGGCCAGATGAGTATTTGCAAAGCACAGCTGCTGTCAGGTAAGTCCTCTGCTCGGTGGCTCCCCAACGCCTCCATGGAAGAGCTTCTTCAACACTGGGAGCCAACTTCACCCTGTGCAACAGCCAAACATATCTTCATGCTGTTTTCTTCCAAGGACTGTCTCAAATTCTCTTCTTTTCTTTGGTTGTTGTGGCTGCTTTTTAACATTATTTTTGTAAGCTTGTAAATGCACATAGTAAATATTCAAACAGTGCAAAAGGGTATGAGGAAATAAATTACATTTCCTTTCACCATTGACTCCCACCCTGCACCCCTTCCCAGAGGCAACAATGCTGCGAGTGTCAGAGCTATTCAATGCATCTATAAGCATATCCCCATGTATACATGTCCCCGCCTTTTAAAATAAATAGTAGCACACTATACACACTGTTCTGAACTTGGCTTTTGTCGTCTAATCATGTCTTAGAGATTGTTCTATATCGGTACATAGGGATAGACCTCCCACATGCTTTTTAGCGGCTGTATAATATTTCATTAAAAATATATCATAGGGCTTCCCTGGTGGTACAGTGGTTGAGAGTCCGCCTGCCAATGCAGGGGACACAGGTTCATGCCCCGGTCCGGGAAGATCCCACATGCCGTGGAGCAGCTGGGCCCGTGAGCCATGGCCGCTGAGCCTGCCCGTCCGGAGCCTGCGCTCTGCAACGGGAGAGGCCATAACAGTGAGAGGCCTGTGTACCGCAAAAAAAAAAAAAAAAAAAAAAAAAAATATATATATATATATATATATATATATATATCTCTCTCTCATAATTTATTTAACCAGTACTCTGCTAATGAACAATTTGATTAGCCCAGACTTTTGCTACTAAAAATGATGCTAAACTACACAGAGACAGATTCACGGTGAAGCTACTGAAGCCCAAGTCTCAGAGTCTCTCACTTTCATGGGTCTTTTGGTGTATTTTTCCTCCTAACCAGAGAACCACAAAATTATAATATATATGCTTCAAGATCCACAAAACCTGGGTCAGCACCTGGATGTAGTATGAATTTCCTATGACAGCAGAGTCAAAGTGCATGTGTATTTTACATTTTGAATAATGTTGCTGAATTCTAAAATCAAGTCTATAATCCATGTTGAAAGACACTCTCACTACCTCCTTCAATTCCCAGGGGGATTCTACTGACACCTCTGGTAGGATGCATCCTTTGGTATCTTGCTTTAGTTATTCAGGTACTTGTCTTATCATCTTCTTCGGGCTGTAAGTACCTTGAAGTTGACACTCAAGTCCTCTATCTCTATTCTGCTCAGAGCCTGGCATAGCTGCTCCACACAGCAGGCATTCAAACACCTGTTGACTCTGCTGGAAGTCCTTTTCAGACATGAGGGACATAATAATCAGACAATAAAATACTTATTGAGTGAATAATAAACCACTTCTGCATCACCTTCAATACAATTTGATTTTAGATTCTATCCATGAGATACCAGCTCTGCCAACTTTGCAGATTTAAAGACTATGCTTTCCTTTCCATCATTAAAGTCATGTAAAATAGTACGTAGCAGTGGCCTAAGGCCAAAGGCCTATAAAATATTACCTAATAAGTTCTCTTCCCTTTTTTAATACTGCTATTAAGCCACTGATATTGCAGTCTAAATATAGCCTTGCAAACAAATTTAATTTGTAAATATGAAAAAGAATCAAAAGCTTATTGAAGCTGAAACACAAGCTGGCTACTTCTTTCTCATTATTTTCAATAAGGGGTCCATTGCTTTACCTAAGAGGCAAATTTCATTTGTTAGACATAGTTGGTTCTTTACAAAACAGCACCAGGTATTAGAAAACTCTTCAATTTGTCTGAAGTGTTTGCCAGTAAGTTCAGAGGCATTCAAGTTAAGGTAACCAGAATACGTAGGCACTAAATTGGATGGGATATGTAATTTCTCATTTTAAGCAATATGAAGTTTAGCAATGTTGAAATCAGTGCTGAAGCCACCATTTTTTAATATAATAAAAACTTACATTAGAGGATCCCAGAAGTCCACTTAAGCATTATCATACATTAATCCTCGCCTCTGACTGTCATTAGGTATTCACTTGATTCCAACTCAGCTGTCCCTCCATGTTTTCTAAAATCTCTTTTCCTCTTTCATTAAGCCCAGTAGTTTTCCAACTTTGATATGTGTCATAATCACCTGGAGAGTTATTAAAAACACAGTTCCCTATTCCCATTCGTACAATCCCTCTAGACCTTGCTACTTAAAGTATGGTCCCAGCAGCATCACCTTGACATCACCTGGGAGCCTGTTGTATATTCAGATCTCAGGTCTCACCCTAGCCCTACTGAATTAGAATCTGCACTTTTACCAAGATCCCTAAGAGATTTGTATGCACTTCAAAGTTGGAGAAGCACTGAGCTATCCTCCTCTTCCTTCCAGCCTTTTCAGTTTGTCTCCTTGATTCTAACCCCTCTTGTCTATTCAAAGACATTATTGCTGAAATCACCTCCTTATTTTCTTATATTGTCACTGTGCAAGGTAATTGAAATTCAGCAGTGAATGAGTCAAACAAAGTTCCTACAACCACGGAGTTTATCTTCAGAAAGAAAGATAATAAATACAACCAACAAATGAAATGAAATAGGTAATGACTAGGATAGGTTAAGAAAGAAATAAACACAGTATAAGGAGAATGAGGTAGGTACTATTATTATTCTTATTTTACAGACAAGGAAATTGATTTTGACGGTTACACAATTAGTTGAGTCACGTAGCTAGTAAATGGCAGAGCTGAATTTAACCTAAACCAGAGCCTACTGTCTTAACTACGCCACTAACATGGCTTCATTGAAAGCCCAGGTGGGATTCATTTTTGGTCACCTACGAGAACTTTGCATTTATTTTTCCAGGATTTCTGACCATTCTGTTCCAATCTGCATGTTTTCTTGCCCTGTTAAGTTTGGGTGCATTTCTCAAGCTCTGATCCTGGCTCCACCGCCAATGTATTTACCCACCCTCTGCTTCTCATACCACAGAGGGGAGAAAAACAATCTAACCTTTTACCCCAAACCCAGAAGGTCCAACTGCCCCTCCACTGGATAAAGAAACTGACCATCTTGTCCATCATCTTATCTAAAAAAAGAAAAAGGAAAAGAAGGAAAGAAACCTGCTTCTCTGTAACTACAAATCACCAGTAGTGTGCCCTTAAATCCTTTCCTAGAGGTAGAGCAGATAGTAAGTTAAAACACACACCTAGGGAATATAGAAGAGATCCCATCTCTTCTCTGAGATCCAGAAGATGACAACTGTTCTCTTGCCCAGGTTATAAAGACACTTGGGTGATTCTAGTCAACTTTAGGCAAATAATCTCCCAAAGAGCAGCGTTCAATTTTGATAGTACTATGCTAAAATACCCTCATTCAACCTTGATTCTCTGAAATGTTGATAACGTTTGTGATATAATAGAAATATTCAAGTACTAGAATATTCTAACAGATAACTGTGAAACATTGTACACGTTTGTTCCAAGAAAGTATTTTACAACTTTGCCCATATTTAAATATGAAAACTGCAAATAGATTTTATTTTGTATAAGTACTTACAAAAATTTGATGCTTATTGAATCAGGTAATGGGGAAAAGATTTTGGTTTCAACAATAGCATTAAACTTTAAAAGTACGCCTTGAAAACAAAAACTGCCTCGACGCAGTGTAAAACAAAGAGAAAGAAAAGCGCTGTGGTGGACCCTGTGCGGCTGCCTCTCAACATTCTCTTCACCTTTCCACTTAGGGTACCGGCCCATGTGGTTTTCAGATTGAACCCTGGTTAATCTTAATCATGAGAATGAAATTCCCCTTTGCCAATAATTGGCTTAGAAAACAAGACTTAAGCCATGAAATGGATAGCTTTTCCCTACAGAGGTTAACTGAAGAATGAGCTCATGAAGATCTTTCTCATCCTCTAGATTTTGCTATGTGAGCTTGTAAGGCCTGAACCAAATTAACTATGAGGGGCTGACACATTAAACCAAGAGTGTTGGCTGAAATATGGGTCCAGAAGCTCTAGGAAAAAACTAAAGCCTGTGCTACCTGAGGGCATCCAGCTGCCATATTTTATCAAATTTAATATGCCATCCATTGTAAGACATGCCATTATTATAGGCACCACTAAGAAAAAGCTCTGTCCCTGAAACATAATGCTTTCTTACACTTAAGGTTTTGTTTTTTTTTTTTAACTTTGTTACTGAAATAGCTCTTTTAGACTTATTCAGGCAGAGACTGGAATTATACCTCCTTTTCATACATAATAATAAGGGATGCATGCAAAACAAATTTAAGGTCATCTCAAAACTTCTTCACACTCAATCTGGCTCTCCTCGGATTCCATATATCCCAACCTTTTCTATGCCATTAAGGATACCGACAATGCTTTTATTTTTTTTCCCCCTACAAGAATGGTCCACTACTATCTTCAGGACCGCCTTTCAACCCAGTAACACCTATTCTTCTAATACTGATACGCAAATGGAGGCAATGACAACATTATATCCACTGTCTGGCCAACAGTGACTGTAAGACACATTGAGATTTAAAATATGGAAATTGTGCATCTTAGAATCACTAAATACCAGTATACATGCCAGTAAATGTCCTTATTGCTGCAATATCCTCTAACCATTGACATGAGACCGTGCCCGCTGAGAGGCCACCAGACCTCCCACGATCGCTGACTGTGAACTGCTCCTTTAGAATCATGAAAAACAACTGGAGAGGTGGGCCAACAACAGGGTCTGTGCTGAAGGATTCTGTAAAACAACAGTGATTTATGGGTTGAATGGTGAGTCATTGGTGAAACTTTACACAGTATTAGAAAGCAGTTCTTAAAGGGCATGGAAACTTCAGGGCAATAGGTATTAATATCTACATTATAATTCATTGTCCAGCACACCCAATATGATCAAATGGAATGAAACATTATTTGTCATAATACAGAGGGGGATTTGCTACCATTGGTTTAGAGGATGACAATATTCCCAAATAAGTGGAGTAAGTGATAGTCTGTGGGTCATTAAAAAAAATGTGTGGAGCATGTTTATCAAAGAGTATGAGGCAGTTGAACAGAGCCAGGGAGCTATCTTTATAAATTAGATCATAATTTAAGAGTAAATGTATTCAAGTTAATATTTTGGCCAGAAAAATAGAGTCTCATCTTGAAACTAAGCATTTTCCAAAATTGGTCACGTGTAGTTTATGGGTTCTCTCAGCTTGAGTCTCCCTATATTCCGTATCAGTCCTCCATTAAAACACTTAAAAAAAACAACTCTAATATGTTTTAAACTCCAGAGAAGGGAATAACAATGATAACAAAAATAAAAACAGCAGCTACCGTGTATTGAGTTCTTTGTATATTAGAGGCACTGTGTTATGCCCTTAATACACAAATGCCCCATTTCATCTTCACTTATGAAGTGGGCACTTTGAACACCACCATTTTATAGAGGAGAAAACTGAGGCTTGAAAGTTTTAGAGAACTTGCCTGAGGTCTCCTGCTGGGAAATGGCAGAGCCATGAGTCAAACCTGGTCTTTCCATCCCCTAAGACTATTTGCTTTCCACTGACTGCCCATTGTCACTAATTTATAAGGGGGTAAAATAAAACCAGGGGTCCCTTCTGAGCCTTTCCATGAAGAGCAGAAGGATGCTTTATTTAACTCTCACCAGTATACTGGAGTAACCTACAGTGATTTAAATAAACAGCTTACTCAAATTTTGGAATTCCTCCTACAAACCAGGATATGCGAGAAAAGGTTGGAAGATGCATAATTGATGCATTGAGTAAAGGACTAGTAAAATTTTAAATTTTTTGGGACTTATACTCACTATTTTTGGTTCCATTTACAACAATAGATGATAGCTGGTTGTATGTAAGTACGGATAAAGAGAGAGAAGGAGAGAAATAGTGAGAGTGGTGATTATATACACATATAACCTTATAATTAGACTTTTGATGATCTTTAACATATGTCTCAGTTGCAATATTCAGGGCTGCCCATGTGCATCAAGTCAGGCAACCTGGGGTTCAAGTTCTTGCCTACTGCTGTGTGACTCTGGTCAAGTTACTTCTCTGAGTTTAGTTCTTCCATCCATAAAACAGGGGATAGTAATGCCTCCTTTTCAGAATTATTTTGAAGTTTACAAATGATGTATGTAATGTGCCTCAGACAGTGTCTGACACATTCATTTACTCATTCGTTCCTGTATTTAGCCATTCAATATTCATTGAGCACTTACTACATTCCAGTCAACTTCTAAACACCAAGGACACAGTGGCAAACAAACTCAATAAGACATATACCTTGCCCTCATAAAGTTTATAATTTTGTGAGGAAACTGCATTAAATCAACAAATCATAAAAGTATGTGTAAAGTTACAACTGTGAAAAGTGTACCTGGACACAGCAGCTAACTGAAAGATAGCCCAACGGCCAAAGTTGGAACAGTTTGAGCAAGAGAAGAAAGTACTGTTAGATTACAACCCAAAGGGTAAAATAAATATCCGTGGTTCCACACTGATAAATAAGCAAGCAAACAAGCAAGCAAAAAAGCAAGCAAACAGGGGAGAACTGCCAGATCTCCCGTGCAGAAGAATTCCAGAGATTATGTAGGTCCTATACTCTGAAGGAGGGGGGACGCAGCTCCCTATTCCTTCAGTGGGGCCTGTGCACAGTGAGTCTCTGCCGAAGAGTACAGTATGGAAAGGGGAAAATAAAGGGTAACTTTGCAGCAGAGAAAGCTGACAAACACTGCTTCAGCCAGGGGTTCAAGGTCAACATCAACAGTCCTAAGTCATGTTGATAGTATGTACCCTTGATATGATATGATTAAAACAGCACTTTACCTCTGTGCTCTTCCCCAAATCTATAACTCCAGTCTCATCATGACAAAAACAGAGAAAACCCAACTAAGGAATGTCCTACAACTCACTTGATCAGTATGCCTCAAGACTGTCAAGGTCACCAAAAACAAGGAAAGTCTGTGAAACTGTCACTGCCAAGAAGCACTTAAGGAGGCATGATGGTTCAATGCAATATATCTTGGATGAGAACCTGTGACAGGGGGAGGATATTAGGTAAAATTTAAGGAAATCTGAATAAAGCATGTAGTTTAGTTAGAAATACTGTGTCCATATTGGTTTATTAGTTGTAGCACATGTACGGTACTATTATATGATGTTAAGAATAGGGAAAGCTGGATGCTGGGTATATGGGAACTAAGCACTGTCTTCACAATTTTTCTGTACATTTAAAACTGTTCTAAAAATAAAGTTTATTTAAAAAATAGTTATTTTAAAAATCTAGAATGTACTGTTCTAAACTTTAATAAACATGTTTTCACAAACTTTAAAAAGTGTTCCTAAAGAGAAGCATATGGAACTAATAGAGCAGGCGATTGCTAGATTTGATTTCCAACTTCTGGATTTACACGTGTGTATATAACAGTTTCCTTGAGGCAGTATTGGAAGAGCTGGGTTTGGACTCATTAAACAGTAGCTAATTTTTTATTCTGATAAACTTTTCTGGTTTAATTAAAAAAAAAAAAGATCTCTGCCTCCTATTAGAAATCTACTCTACTGGAGTCACTGATTTGAGTTAGGCTACCCAAGGGCCTTTGCCTGGGAGAGGGGATAAGATCCCTAAGTGTGATTGTTTCACCCAAGAAGTCAAGATGCTGCCATTACTCCATCAACCTAAGGAGGAAACTAACATGTCTCAGATGCTTGTGTGCTCAGCACGTAACAAGCTTTTTAAACAGAACCAATCTCACTTACTCTTCACAGCACTTCTGAAGTGTGACAACTCCCATTTTACAGATGAGGAAACTAAGGCACAGAAAGTATGTGGCCAGACCTGCCAGAGCTCAGACTCATTAAACTGAAATCTTTCTGGCTCCCTGTTTTTTCTGTACAACCCAAAATAACTACCCTAATGAGATGAAACATTTTTAAAGGCCTGTCCTAGTCACAGTTATATGGGAATGTAGAAATTTCACAAAATGGTGAAAATGTCCATCTACTTCCATACTAAAAATTAAAAAAGAACAAAAAACAAAACTCCTTGGCGTGAAGTCAGCAGTCAGATGTTTGAACTCAAAGGACCTCAGCAAAGTAGGTCTTGCTGAATTAAATGTGCCTTTAATTGGTGTTTTGGTTGAATGTCCCTTTTGCAGCAAAGGGATCACAACAAATGCCATTAACATGGAACTCATTTTCCAACTGAGTGAACAGAACTGGCTGAGGTTGTAAAGTTTGGTTGGTCTCTTTTCAGCGGTTCTCCGCTGTGTGAAGTTAATGGGGTAGAAGTAATTTGTGTGGCCAGGTCAAAATATTGCCAGCAACAAAATCCAGAAATATTGGAGCTGGCCAAAGCAAACACAACCTGGGATGCGTTTTATACCTTCCTCTCCAATTCTCTCACCCCAGGATTCAGGCATAAATAGTGCTACCCTGAACACCAAGCATGCATTTTAATTATGCTTTGACACAAACTGAATATACTGTGGGCCCTTCTACTTTCTCTCACATTTCTGTCAAATAACAATATAAAGGAACTCTTACCTTTCTCCTTTATTAGGAAATCTTTCTGGATGGCGAACTCATGATATCACTGGAACTCATGTTCTACTTCAATAACCTATAGCTAACATCCACTGCATCCTTAGAGTATGCCTGACAGTGGGTTAAGCACTTTACATAACTATAGTGAGTAATCCCCCAAATACCTCATTTTAAATGGAAGGAAACTAAGCACCAAGAATTTAAATAATTTTACCAAGATTTCACAGGTAGTGAGTGGGGGAGCAATGTACATAAGCAGGAAATCAAGCTTGAGAGCCTGAAAGCTTCATCACCGCACCATCTCACCAGGCATTACTACTCAGCCATGCCAGCCAGTGAATTCCAGAACTGACCTCCTAACTCTAACTTAGAACAAAGCTTTAAAGTTGGATTTCAAGTTTGGGAGCTGTTATCCTAGGTCTTGATGTTCTACACTCTACACTCAACCTTCTGCCAGCCTTGCAGAGGTCACTTCTTTCCTCAATGACAGAAAAAGGGAAGTCAGTGCTTAAAGGGTGTGGATGATAAACCAGCTGGTGAAGGCAACACCCCTCTTCAAAGCCTGCTTTACAGAGTAACTGCCATTCCTAAGATGGGAACAAAATTTAAAGTGAACCCTCCCAGGCTTCTCTTTTCTTGACCCAACTACATTCCAATATGTCAAATTCAGTTTTGCTAAGCATCTCCTTATCAACCAATTTAGCATACTCTTTACAACAGTAGTATACAGATTTCACTTTTAAAATAATTAGTATTCAAAATAATACCTAAATATAGTCTTATTGTTGAAATTCCAATAATACTGAAGTGAGCATTCTTAGTTGCCCAAGATTTCTTTTTTATAGTAGCCTATTCTTTTTTTTTTAATAAATGTTAATTCCTATCAAATATCTGAAGATAATAATTCTTGGACATGCTATGTTCTGAATTTGTTGCTTATGTATCACAGATCTACCTTTCCTCAAATGCTTATTGACCTTGATTGTTCATTTCTAATTTTATCATCCCTTTTTGGTAATTATCAAATTTCTACCGTAGGTTTTATAGTAGCCTGCCTCTGGCAAGTGGCTGTGTGTGTGTGTGTGTGTGTGTGTGTGTGTGTGTATCCACAGAGAGACAGACAGAATTTAAGGTATTGGCTTATGTAATTCAGTCCTGGAAGTTTGGCAAGTCCAAAATCTGCAGGGTAGGCTAGCAGGCTGGAGACACAGGGAACAGTTGCATTTCAAACCCAAAGGCAGTCTGCTGACAGAATTCCATCTACCTTGGGGAAGGTCTTTTTCTCTTATAGCTCCAGCTGATTAAATTAGGCTTACCCACATTATGGAGGGTAATCTGCTTTATTCAAAGTCTACTGATTTGAATGTTAATCTCATCTAAAGAATACCTCCACAGAAACATCTAAAATAATGTTTCACCAAATATCTGGGTACTATACCCTAGCCACGTTGACACATAAAATTAATCACCACAAAAGCTCCTAATTGGATGTAAATTTTCAAGTGAGGAAACAGATTCAGAGACATGAAATTGTCTCCACAGTTATTAAGTTATATGACAATATATCCCTCTAGACAAAAGCCCCATGAGAACAGATACCATGCCTGCTGGCTCCAATAAGTCCCACATCAAGCATGATCCAAATGTTCAATGAACGTTGTTCCTTTAGGTGCAATCCTATAGACTAGACTTCTTGAAAAACTTCTTGTGGCGGAAAAGACTAGTTGCTCACCTCAGTTCTGCCTACATAGTAAAAGAACACTGTTCTTATTTGGGACGGCCTTGAAAGAATAATTCCTCCAACTAGGATCCAGATGAGGCCGTTTGACCAAATTTTCGCCAGTAAGATACAAGCAGAAGTGTTGAGTGGGATTTTGGGGAGAATTTCCCTAAAGAGAGGAGGTACGACTTCTAAACCCCTTTCTGTACCCTGCATTCTGGATTTTAGAAGTGATGACCCTCTTGGGACTTCCCTGGTGGCACAGTGGTTAAGAATCCGCCTTCCAACGCAGGGGACACGGGTTTGAGCCCTGTTCCGGGAAGACCCCACATGCCGCGGAGCAACTAAGCCCGTGCACCACAACTACTGAGCCTGCGTGCCACAACTACTGAAGCCCGTGTGCCTGGAGCCCGTGCTCCGCAACAAGAGAAGCCACCGCAATGAGAAGCCCGTGCACCGCAACGAAGAGTAGCTCCCGCTCGCTGCAACTAGAGAAAGCCCGCGCACAGCAACGAAGACCCAACGCAGCCAATAAATAAATAAATAATGTTCCTTTGGGAAAAAAGTGTGATGACCAGCTTAATCAGGATCCAGGTGTGTGAAGATGAGGGTCACGACATAGCTGAGGGCTGGAAGAAACCCGGGTCCCTGAGAAAATCTTATAGCTACCCTGCCAGCTTTCACGGCCTCCTTTGGACTTATTTTACATAAGAAATAAACTTCTATCTTCTTTAAATCACTGCTATTTTGGGTTTCCTATTATATGAATCCAAACCTAATTCAGATATAGGTAATTTCCACTAAAAGACCTAGAAATGTGGATAGAATATAACACACTCATATAAATGCATAAAAACAGTAAGAAAGCAAAAAATTGGCAGAACCTGATTATTAGTAACCAAGTGGAGTGGATCCTTGCAACCAGGTGGGAACCTTGGACCTGAAATAAGCATAGTATCAGCATTGGTACTGAGCCCCTTCATAAAGCCAGGACTCTTGAATGTAACCACGCCATCCAAAACGAAATGTAGACTGGAAGATATTTGCCCACTGGCAAAGGAAAATTAAAATGGAATTTGTCTCAATCTTAGATCTAAATGAGATAAAATTTCTCTAATGTTTATAACCTAATATATCCTTACGCAGGTTTTAAGGTACACACACAGACACACACAGATGATTTGTGTCTGTATATGCGTGTGTGTCTGTGTGTGTATATATGTATTGCACAGTATCATAAATACCAGGCTAAAACATTAATTTAGAAAAGTGTCCCCCAGAGGAAGCAAATGCAAAACCTCTCTGGAGGGATACAACCCCGTTGGCAAACTCAGGCGGTCCAGAATTCCTACATATAAAAGCACATATGAAATATAACCTCTCTATTAAATAACTTATATACTATATATAACAATCTAAAAATGACAAAACTACAAGGACATAAGACATCTTAAAAGAGAGTTAACAAAAACAACAAAAAGAACTGGACATGAATCGCTTCATAGACAGACCTGTAATCATATACAGACTATAAATGAATGTGTTTATCATGATTCACAAAATAAAAGATGGAACTGAAAAAAAAGAAAAATAATAATGCACAGCTCTGTTAAAAAAACAAATAGAACTTCTAAGATATATATATGCACATATACATATGTATATGTGCATATATATATACATACACACGTACATATGTATATATGTGTTTGGCGAAGTTTAAAAACTCAGTAGATACATTAAGATGAATAAAACATAAGATTACACAGTGTTGAGAAGGAAATTAATGAACTGAAAGGTGTATTTGAAGAAATTACCGAAATATATCTAATCATAGCTATAAAGAGAAAGATTAGAGAGAATGGGTTCAGGGGCAACATTTGAAGAAACGATGATCAAGAATTTTATAGAAGTGATGAAAGACTCAGATCTTTAGATTCAGGAAGCAGAAGTCTTCTCAAGCAGTCTAAATAAAAACACCGATTTGTTAGTGGGAGAACCAGGGTAAGAACACTAATCTGGATGGATTAGGGTGTGGTAGAACGAGACCCGGAGCTGAGACAGGAATTTACCATGTGCCAGCCATAGTACAAACACAAAGCTCATTTAATTCTAACAAAATATTATAAATTAGAGATTACAATCCTATTTTACAAATGAGAAAAAATTAATGTTCAAAGACATTAGGAAACTTTCTAAGGCCACTCAGTGAGTAAACGGCAAAAGCCTGTATGCTTTGCTCCACCCCTGCACTGTTTCCTGGTATAACACCACTTTGCACAAAACATTTAACCTCTTATTATCCCATCTTTTCTTCTTCAAAACAGAGGAAATTGCCCTCCTGCCTTAATTGTTCCCCAGAGCTGCTATGAAGATAAAACATACATACATATAATATCTTAATTCCTACAGTGATCTACGATTCTCAAAGCACAAGTACACTGTTTACTCCACATTGTAAATGCATGGTGTTCACCAGACCATGCGCATGACCTCGGACCATCTGACAGGAAACACCAGTTTTCAGAGCGGTACATTTGAAACCACACGGAATCACAGTTGTCTGTTCACTGGTATCATGGAAGGAGGATGGTTAACCCTTAAGGCTCCTTTTAAAACTAATATAAAATTAATAGGTAAATATATACTATGAATTTGGCTTTGGACTAAGCTCTTTCCATGCCTTCTCTCCTTTGAGTCTCATAGGAACTCTGAGGTAGGTTTTACCATGATCCCTATTACCAGATGTGAAAACAGAGGCTCTGAGAGGTTAGAAGACTTGCCTGAGGGTAGGTAGCTACTGTGATTAATTGAGATGACAACCCAAGCAACTGGACTGCAAAACCCATGCTATTAAACATTTCACTCTACCGCCTCCTAATCTGATATGGTTCTTGAGAAGACACATTAGAAGTGTTTTGGAAACTACAAAGTGCATTTGAAATGTAAGTTTCCATTTTGTATAAACCACAATGAACACAAATTAGCAATTAGGCCCATTGATCAGCAGCTTCAGTTATGTTTGAAAAGTTAATGTTCTCTTCCTAACCAGCTCGCCATTAATTTCAGCTTTCTTTCACCATTTGAAAATGTATTAATGCAAATAATTAGCATTTTATTATTCCATTTTTGTTATTCTTAACCCCAATGTTATTCTAGTATTTAAGAAAATCAGAAAAAAATGTCCTTTTGGGTTCATTGATAAATGTTTTTCTACTTGGATGTGGAAAACCTAGATTTGCTAAATTGGCCAGATCTAGTTTTACTGGAAAAAAATTCAAGATGCTGCCCAAGTTGCCATATATTACTTCTCAGATGCTTTGTGAACCTGAAGAATTTAGCGTATCAACTGGTGATAAGGAGTGGTACATTTGATGAAAGAAGGAAAAAATATTATTAATATGCCATAATTATCTTGCCTGGGACGTGTGTGTGTTTGTGTGTATGTGTTGTGTGCACATACACACGTGTATGTGCGTTTTAACTTTGCATCCCCCAGGATGTCTCCTACCTTTTGAAGAGAAGATCTTTTTTGTCAAAACTTAGTAAAATTAACTCAAGGAAATAGGTAATGTCATGATCATTAGGAGAGAGATTATATAATAAATTCCTCTCAAGAAGTGATCTAAGAGCCTAGAAGCAATTTTTCTGTGACAATTATTTTCTTTATAGTAAAGAAAATAGAGCAAAGCACATTAGGCACATTAAAAACCCAATGATCAAAAAAAAAACCCCCAAAACCCAATGATCAGTATTTTCTAATATCAATAAAGGAAAACACCAGATTACCAACTGGCTTTCTTGTTCTAAAACTGTTCTTTTACCAAAAAATCCATATTTGCTTTTGCTTTGGGGTTGAACTAAATAATATTGCTTTAAAAAAGCAATATGATCTTTGTAAACTATAATTTCAAGAACATTCATTTCAACACAGGAATGACTATGGAAAGGAGCAAGGATTCAAAAGTGGGAGATACTCAATTCACGTTTAAAGGACAGGGTCAGGGTAGCCTCCCACTTGCTGCTATGATTTTTAGATTTAGCCTACACTTTAGATAAATTCTCAAGTACCCATTTAATCCTACAATTATGTGATATGGAAAATACTGTTCAAGTATGTCAGGAGAACCAAATGCAATTTCCTAAAGCACAGAGCAAAGAGAGGGGTGGGTAGGTGTGTGTGGGTGTGTGCGTGTATGTGTGTGTGTGTTTTAATCAGTTCAACACTAGATGGCTCTAGTTACAAAACCAATAACTTGTCAAAAGTCGAAAATCCTGGGATGTGGCATTAAAGAACAGATGGATTCTAACCCACTGAATCAAACTCTGCTTTCTTCCAAAGTCTAGCAGGCATTAAGAATAGCAACAGGCTTTAAGGTTGAAATGTTATGAATCTAAAAGAGCAGGCTTAAAATCCTAGAAGACCTTATTTCACAGTTAAATTAAAACAAGAAGTTGCATTGACGTAGCCTTGAGGATGTAGATTTCATTTGCTCTGCACTCATTCTACTCTGTACTCTATGGTACTCTACTATTTTCAAATCATTTTCACATATACTTTGACCGTCTCAATAATCAGTGAGGTAGATAAGGCAGGTAGAGGTTTGCCTCATTAAAGGCAGGAACACAGACTCAGACAAGGGGCAGAAATTTGCTCAGGGTCAAGCAGCTCTTGAGTGATAGCATTAGCCCTGGATTCCTCAGGTACCAGCTCCAGGCTCAAAGCTCTTTCTCCATAATAGAGACGGAAAAAGAATTAGGCTTGTGCCCTAGGTAACGTGTCCAACACGGCCCTTTCATTATCTAGAATGCTCCCTTCTAGGGAAGTAGATAACACCCACCCACCCATCAAACATCCAAAATGAATTTTGAATTCCTAAGAACTTGAAAACACTGAAGAAATCTTTTATTGATATAGGAGAGGAAGAATCATGGCTGGGAAGGAAGCTTCTTACACTTGGTAACCTTTGGCTTTAAATTATAGTTTAAGTTTTTTAAAGCTTTCATTTTACCTAAGCCAGCAACTATCAATGAATTTTGCCTAAGTATACCAGCTCTGTTAGGTGGCAAAGTCAGCCCAATATTAAAAGCAAGATTAGTTAAAATCCACAAGCCAAAGAGAACATGACTGATGAGAGCTCCCATTTAATGAGCAGCTACTATGATCCACTTTGCAAACCTCTTCCTCCAAATTCTATTCATTCTCACTCCAATGCCACCACCCTAATCTTCACCACCATCTAGTCTGTTAGATGCTTTGCCTCCCTCAAATCCAAACCACTAACTCTTATTTGAACATATACATGAATAAAATAATTCTAAAACAAGCATATTTTGATCTTAAAAAAGATAAACTAATATATATCAATTATACCTCAATTTTTAAAATAAGGAGAGGGGCAGACAATGTCATCTCATGACAATTTATTCTCAACTCTACACCCAAAATATACACAAATAGATCATGTGACTCACCTTCTTAGAACCCTTCAGTGACTACCCATGGTGCCCCAGGATAATGTTGGAATTCTGTATCACCACGTACATGGCCCTCTAGGGGCCACTTTCTGCCACTTTCTCCCTCTTGCTGCTCACAACTGGCTTTCTACCAGGTCAAACTCATTCAAACTCAGGGCGTCCACATGTGCTATTTCTACCTACTCGAATGCCCACCCTCCCGCTCACACATCTCTCAGGTCTCAGTTTAAATATCTGGTGTTCTGGAAGCCTTTCCTTACTCCCACACAGTCCCACACTAGGTTAGGTTCCTGTATTGTTGTTGTTTCTGTTTGTTTCTTTTTTTAACATGATTATCACAATAAGTGATATCAGTGAATATTCATCATCTCATATAGATACAAAATTAAATAGAAAATTTTCTCACGATGACAACTCAGGATTCACTCGCTTAACGACTTTCATATATTACAGCAGTGTTAATTATATTTATCATGTTGTACATTCCATCCCTAGTACTTATATGTAACTGGAAGTCTGTACCTTTTGACTGCCTTCCTCCAATTTACCCACCCCCACCACTAATAACACAAATCTGTTCTCTCTTTCTATGAGTTTGTTTGTTTTTGAAGTATAATTGTAGGTCCCTGTGTTTTATGCTCTGCTTAGCATCCTGTACTTCTCCCTCATAATACTTATAACTAAGTTAGTCACTGGGGGGGGTGGGGGTGGAACTGGCTTAACGCATATACCCTGTATCTGGCTGGTTAACCATGGAACACCTAAAGACTAACAATATTTTGTGAGCATTTAAAATTGTGCTCCACAATAAAATAAAATTTACATCATAACCAGTACACACATACACATACATGTAACTGAAACAAAAGTTTCAGAAATACTATATACCCTTTCTAGAAGCAATTCGCTTGATATTTTCTATTCTATTCTAGTTTTAGTATGTTGGATATGACCCAGTATATTGATTTTACACCCTACTTATAAATTCAACTCTCATTTTAAATAATTACCCATCTACACTTAGCAGATAGTAAGTCCTCAGGTAACTGAAGAATAAACAAATGAAACCATATTTACCAACCACTGTTTAAACCGAATTTGTTTCCTTGTTTACACTGTATTAACAGTTTATTTGATTATTGCTTTGTCTCTCCTAGGATAATGAGGCCCCAGGAGGACTAACCTAGGTCTATATTTACGAAGTAAAAGCAAGCCTTGCCATTCTAGGTACAATTATTTCCCTTGATTAGACTGATGAGATCAAGGTCATGAACTTGATCTCATTCTGATCATTTGGTTTCTCTTTGTCCCAAGGCCACAGATTGCCTCCCTAAGTAAGTAACCTTAGGAAAAAGAGGCTGATCCACTATTTTTCTTTTTATTGCTGATCAGCACATCCCTATCACTGCAACAAATATGGCTTAGAAAATAAAAAGGAAGAAACTTTCCAGCAATATCTTAACAATACCACCAAATCCATTATTGCCTTTGGCTCTTATGAATAATATATGAATTGTCTTACCTGAATTGTCAGATCTAAGGGCTATTTTAACTTATTTCCAAACATTTTGGTTTAACGTGATTATAATCCTGCCCTGTTAAAGCCAGGACAGCTCAAATAGGAAACCGATATATTTTTAAATAGCCAGGTAACATAATGCCTTCTTTTACCATCGTATTTTGCTGTTCCACTAGATACCCTCAAAACCCTGGCTTTTTTTGCTTCATCTCTACTACTCGCCATCCAGGCATCTACCATACCAAACAACCAACAATAATCCTCCCAAGACTGACAGTCTTAAAATATCAACAGTTCTCTGCAGGACCAGATGAACTCAAGGAAAGAATTCCCCACACATTGGGGAACGAAACGAGCCCAGACTGAGCTTTCACTAGGAAAACCAATAAAACTGCTTGGTGAGGGGGGTCCACTCCCAAGGAGGTTGTAGAGGGATGCATCCCTCAGAGAGCTGTCTAGCTGGGAGGGGCATGATGCTTCCCTCAGGTCTCACTCCAGGGGCAAAATTTCAGGGCAAAACAATTGTTCTGGGAGTGTTTTTGTTAAACCTTGTCAGGCCTTGCTTTGGAAAAAGCTTAGGTAAATCAAGGCTTCCTTGTGTTTGAGAACTGAAAACTGTGGACAGAACTAGCATTCTGACAGTATACTTTATTTTCCCAGATGTGCGCAGTCGACTTATCTTCCTCTATGTCCATATTATGGAACGACTGTTTGTAAAAACAAACAAACAAAAGCACAGAATGAACAAGTACTTCTGTTAATAGTTGGTTCCTAGAAAATCAGACTCCTCTTATTAGAACTGAAGCCAAGTGTGCCCTTTAATTTTAGCGCGGGGACCTGTAGTTTATAAACCCTTACAATTTGCTCAAAATTAGGAGGGTTTTAGTTTTTTTTTTTTTTTTTAAGTGGGCTTTATGACCCTTAGAAATTTCCTCTATAGACTGGAGCTCTTCTCAGAGAACTGAGAACGTAGAGTTTATATCTTTGGAAATAACATTTTCCTATTCTTCAAAAAATGAACAAGTAATGAACAATAGCTTTGGCTCTCATATAACCTCAGTACATGGCTGATTATGACGGCTCCCTCTTAAAATCTGAATGAGCAGCCTGTATAAAAAGAAGCGTGCTTTCCCCAACCTGATCTGACCCTATTTATTTGGTTATATAAATGCTTTTTGTATTTTATTTTGGTAAGCCTGCCTTTATCTACATACTTGACCTAAAACTCCACACTTTATTCCATGTAATACACTGACATAGGAAGTGTGGAGGGAAAAAAAAAAGGAAACGTTCTCCTAAATTACCATAGGGTTAATATCATTTTGGCATAGCAGAAAACAAGGAAGCCAATATAAAGAAAAGCTTAGTTACCCAAATTGCAGTGAGTTCTACTTTTTAAAATATATATCACTTAAAACGGCATCAAGATAATATTCACATTAATGATTCTTAATGCAAAATTCATTTTAATATGGTAAACAAATGACAACAGTAGTTTTGTAGATTCTGCTTGGGTTGTAGTGACCCAATTATCTGGTCAAAGGGCTGCATGGATGCAAGAGACAGGGTGAGTTAAAGTTTAACTCCCAGGAATTGTAAACCAAACCTAAAGCCACTGAACCTTTGGAGTTTGATATGATGATTAGAGCATACCCAGAGTGACACGTTGAATTCGCCATAATCAAGGAAACCTTTTCCGGGTGGGGATCTCTGAAATCACTCAGGTATTGTCCATGTGT
The DNA here is from genome assembly GCF_949987515.2 of Delphinus delphis. Lineage (NCBI taxonomy): Eukaryota > Metazoa > Chordata > Mammalia > Artiodactyla > Delphinidae > Delphinus > Delphinus delphis. The sequence continues at coordinate 38,857,002 of NC_082698.1, read as the reverse complement.
TTTGCTTTTTCTATTTCAACTGTGTGAAACTGTGCGGTGTGGATCAGTGGGAATGCAGTGAAAACAGTTTTTACCCTCTTCCACTATAGAGCTGAATTCAGAGACTTTTCTAGTCTGTTTTTATACTAATGAAGCCACCTGAAAACAAAAGAAAATTAGAATGATCGTGTAATGTCAAAATGAGACGGCAGCTGTTTTTGCTCCTTGATTTAATCAATGTCTGAGGGTTAAAAAAAATGGAGATTTATCACATTGGGTATAAGAGTAAGGCTAACGTTTCTGAGAAATGTATTTAGCAATAGCCGGACAGCTGGGAGAGTTGTGGTTGACTGACTGTCCTGGTCCTCAGATCCCAGGAAGCGTAAAAGTATAATTAAGAAGAGAAATAGTATTAACATCACTGACAGATTCTGAGTTCTCTGTATAGGTCATAATTCCTACCATACTTTAGACTTCACATATTCAATTATCTTCTTTCCTCTCCTCCTTTATCCTGCACCACCACCGAAAACACACACACACACACACACACACACACACACACACACACACACACACAGAGTCATGAACAATGATTGGTTTGAGTATATTAAATCTCAACCTTGAGATGGCTAATTATTAGATCTTTTCCTTTCAGGATGGTTTGGGCAACTGTGCTGCGGTGGATATATTTCACATGATCATTTTGTTCACTCCAACAAGATGATTCACAATCAGACTATAATGGTATTTTACCTAAAAAAAAGAAATCAATCAGGGCACTTACCAGGAATATCCCATTCCTCCCAGAAATCTCTTAAATACTCTGATTGTGATAGTTTTGTTCTATGATTACCAAAGTAAGTTCCAAGGAGAATGGGTTCCCAAACAAGTTTCTTTACCACGGGACTTCTTAGATGTGTATTGTGTATCTCCAAGAAGATGACTAACACACCATCATTTGTGCATTGTGCAGGATTAGTGTTCTGCAAAACGTGCATTGGCAAATTTAACTCTAGTTGTATACAGTTTAAGATCGTCAAAGATGTGGCGGTCTGGTCTGAAACATTCTTTTTTATTAATATGTGCTGAGATGCATACAGTAGGAGCATAATAGGTCTGGAAACAAAAGTGAAATTACTAACTTGTCAAAGCACTGAGGCCTTCCCCTGCTAAATACAGGTAATAGACAATGACTTACAGGTTCATTTTTAAGGGCAATATTTTCTGGAATAGTATTGATACTGCCCATTTGAGACAGTTCTCATATTTTACTGTTCCAATTTATTATTTATCAAGTGTAAGGGAAGGAGAAAGATAGTTGTCAAGAAAAAAGAAATTAGTTATTATGGGCAAACATAAAATGACATAGTGGATATGAAAACACTGAATATTTGGTTATTATTTCCAATTGGGCTAATACCAAGTTGCTTTTGTGTCTTTTCAAATATAGCATTTCCTACACTGTATTCAGTGGACATTAATATATGTGGCTCAGAAAGAGGGATTCTATTGTCCAGTAAGTTGAGGAAATGGTGGTTGGACAAGTTAAAGCAGGTCTTGTTACTACATGAGTATTTTGAATAATAATAATAACAGACGTTTATGACGCATATTGCCAAGTGCACTTCTAAGCGCTTTCCATGCGTTTATCTCAAGTTATTCTTAGAAGAGTCATATAAGGTAGATACTATTATAACATTTTTCAAAACGAGAAAACTGAGGCACAAGTAAGTTACCTAATGGGCTGAACATCACTCAGTTAGGAGGTGGCGAAGCCAAGTTCCCCAGCCAAGTGGTCTGACTCCAGAGCCCAAGCATAGAACCATGAGACGTCCTCACAATGACTGGAGATTTACTCTGTGTGTAAATACATTCATTCATCTTGAATACCTAGGAGAGCAGGCAACGTTCTGTTTCCTAAGCTTAATTTACAACAGAACATCTTCTTTCAGTAACATTTATTAACATCTCTCAGAAATGGTATTCCTCAGACTACAGATTAAGACAGAACAAATCACTTTTATAGCCCGTGTCCAGCCTTCATAACAACCAGAATTGACTGAAACCGTCACTATTGAAATCATCACGATTGAAAACCTCTTAGGTACCTGAGAGTCTAACCATCTTTCGTCAGACAGGACCATGCCTATCTTAGAGACTTTCCAAATTAATTATAGACAGAACACTGGACTTTTCTCCTGACAGAGCTGGGTTGGACTGCTTGTTCACAAACTCCCTAGGTTTGTGACCCTGGGCATGATATTCAGCTTCCCTAAATCTCGGATTCCTCAAAGGTAAAATGGGGGCAAAATCTGTCCTGCAGAATTTAGTAAAGATTAAATGAGATGATAAAGCAAAATAGTTAAGCACAGTCCCTGGTACACAGGAGGAATTCAGCAAAACTCTCTTCCCTTTCCGTTTCCCTGTTGGTAAAAACCTCCAGAAAAGTCTCCTAAAACTTTCCAAACTTACCTATTAGCTCCTCTTTGTCAAAACAATGCTACTATCATTTAAGTAAAAAGCTGTATGTAAACAATGAAGTTTTTTGATGAGTCACAAAGTGAAACCCCATTCCATTTATTCAGAAAATAAGACAACTTATCATTCTCTTTTATTCTAAAAAAAATAATTTTTTCACTGAAACCCACAGGATACCCTGTCACAGTGTGTGTTCATTTCATCACACAGCCAGTTGATATTAAAAATCTGTTTCAATAACTATCTTTTAAAATACTGTCATCCTACAGAAACCTGGGCAGTATGGGTAGTACGCTGGGTACTATTGCACAATGGTTTTCATTACCTTATGTGTCTCTAAATGACTCAATAAGTTCAAACAAGATGGTATTGATCCACAGAGGATAAACACCATTTTATCTTATTCATGGAAACAGTAACCAGGTTCTTCTAAAGTGCAGTCGTAACAGTCCAAACTCCCCCAGGGAAAGCATCTAGAAAAGGAGCAGCACGACTACAGTGACATTCTGTATTAGAAATCTAAATCCCATCTGCTCCTTGGCCTGATAAAGTAAAATCCAGGCAGTAATTAACAAATATTTACTGCTGATTCGATCAGAAAAGCTGGTTTATCTCTTTATTCCATCAAACCTAACCCAACTAGGTTATCAGCATTAAGAACTATTTCAAATTTTTATTTTAATAAATTAGAATTTTGTGATGAATATTTTTGATGGATCCAAATGAAAAATTAAAATATTTCTCTTTGTAAAAATAGTTGTCTTGGGCTTCCCTGATGGCACAGTGGTTGAGAGTCCGCCTGCCAATGCAGGGGACACGGATTCGTGCCCCGGTCTGGGAAGATCCCACATGCCGCGGAGCGGCTGGGCCCGTGAGCCATGGCCGCTGAGCCTGCGCGTCCGGAGCCTGTGCTCCGCAACGGGAGAGGCCACAGCAGTGAGAGGCCTGCGTACCGCAAAAAAAAAAAAAAAAAAAAAAAAAATAGTTGTCTTGACTAAAACATACTGGTATCTTAAGCTCTCAGATTTGATTTTCTTTTAAAGATATACACTAAACTTGTTTTTTCCTTATTCGGATATATACGTGGAACTTTATATATGTAGGTATTACTGATCATACAGAAAACATTTTCCAGATTTGCTTATTCCAATAGGACTCAGTTCGTGCTAATATTAAGAGGAAAGTAATAATAAGGATTAGGATAACTCTCCCTAGTTTGCAAGGTTATGTACAGGGTTCTGCCCCAGTCAGTAATATGGCTAAAGAGAATTAGCATATGACAATTTGGCCAGACAGAATGACTAAGCAAGCAAACCGGTTTGCAATTCTATCAAAATGCCTCCTTCAAGGACATAGCAATGTCTTCTCTTCCTCTAGCAGTTAAAAAATGACCATTGTTTTGGGATGCCCAGTGGACTTAACACTAGATTTACATAGCAAAATTAACTACCATGATACCTTATTTCTATAGAATATTCTAGTTTACAAAGCATTTTATACAGAAGAATTTAGGTTTCTTTAATGCCAAAGTTCTTCATAGTCAATTTAGTAATCCTAGTTTCTTCAAGGTAATTGTCATTATTCATCACTGAACGATGCTCTCACCTAGAGTTTATAAGCTTAGCTCCATGTATGTAGCAATAGTGCAGACTACGTAGCCTTCAACTACTGTCCTGGGCGTTAACTGATTTGTTGATGAATTAAGAGGTTTGATGAAACTGTGAGGAAAGGACATAAGGATCCAGATGGAAGCTGAGAGGAGAACAAGTCCCATGCAGGTCCCTGAAGAAAACAACCCTAAAAAGATTTAAACCAGTGCAGATGCTGTAACTAAGATAGTGAAGGAAGCAAAGAAGGGAAGATTCTATAACATCTCCTAAAAAACTGACAGAGCACTGGCAGGGTATTAGGTATAAACGCAATTGATTTTCACTTCTATTAACCCATCTGCAGTATCCTTCTATCCAGCTCGTCTATTAGGTTTATATTTCGTGCTCAGCTGGGGCTCAGCTGGGGCCTTCTGCATGAATTGGCTTAGCCTAAAACCTGTGCTTACTCGCAGTGGAAGTCAAAAATCAGAATCTGATACCATGGAGAAAACTCTGTTGGCACAGACAAATGCTCCCCTTAGGAACCCTCTTTCCAATCCTCTTTCCTGAAGAGCCCTAACGCTGCCTCACAATTCAGGCATTTACTACCAGCCAATGGACACTCTATGATGATGATAACAATGATATTAATAATAGCTCTTATATCCTTACATAGCTCCTGCCATTAACTCATTTAATCCTCTGGAATCTCCTGGAATCGGTACTGGTGCAATTCCATTTCTCCTGTAAAGAGGTGACATCTCAGAGACATGAAAAAAATTGCCCAAGATCACACAGTTAATCAGTGGTAGAAACAAGAGTGAACTCCAGGAGTCTGGCACATAGACTCTGCAAACAGAGTAGAAATGGAACACTGAGAAGCGCTGAGTTTTGGAGTTAAAAGGAAACGTTGAGGTCCTTTGACAGAGAAAAAGCTATATGAGTGCCCCAAGGATAAAAGACACTTTTTATCAGGGGAAGAACCCATGTGCAGGACTCCACCCCTCAGGCAGGCCCTTTCCATTATACCACCTCCCACAGGACAGCATTTCTAATTCATCCTGATTCTCTATGCAAACTCTGAGACAGAGATTAATAGGACCTCCACGATTATGAGGAAATATTCCCTTCACTCTGAGTGCCACTCTCCCTGTTATGTTCAGATTCAGGGACTGACACAGTCCGAGACGCAGTTAAAGGAGACCTCTCTTGTGAACAGAGAGACTGCCAGGCCCAGGTCACAGAGGAGATATGCGCAGGCACAGGCCAGGAACACAGTGGCGTCACCTCTGAAAATACAAAGTAATTGTCCTGAATGACTTGGCTGCCTTACACTCGAATTCTGTCAGTGTCTGAAAAGGACATAGCACCTCCCACCTGGAGGACACACCCTTCTCCCCAGGGAAAGGATAATTGGGTTGCTAGGTCTCCGAATGCTAAGGGAATCCCATATTTAAACTGACCTAATTTGGAACTTTAAATTGAAACCCAGATGCACCCAAATAGCAGCTCCACCAGCCTCAATAGAGTTCTTCATTTAGGATAAAAAGAGTATGTTTCCAGAAGTTCCTTTTTAAAATACGAATTAGTTGGAATACAGAGTGGGAGTGATCAGGACGCTTTGAGGTGTTGACATACAGGAACACTGTAGCCTAAAATCACCTAGCATATTCACTAGTCTCATAAAGCCTTATGGAAGTGGTACTTAGGATAGGTAAGTTTTGATGGTGGGGAAGAGAAGACGTAGAGGAGAGATGGCCCAGGGTGAAAGTGTCATGGGTAACCAGTGGATAATAGAAGGTATTTGAATGGCAGGTGTTTGTCTGATTTTTGAGAAAGAATTTACTTATTAAATAATTTTGATTTATTATTAAAATCGTTTGAGCATCATACCAGGTACTAATTCCTCCACGTGTCTCTCTCATTTCATAACAGTTACTTAATACAACTGCATTACTTAAATTGGAATCAATCAGGGAATGCCATTATGTGGTCCCAGAGGGTAATAAAGATAAGAGAAAAAATTACAATGTCTAGAAACTCTTATTCTTATTTGCCTTTCAAAATAAGCCATAAGATCAAGTATTTACTATAATAATAATAATTCAGTTTATTACTTCCAATAATTATAATTCAATATTTCAAAGTATTCCCCAAATTCCAATGAAACAAAGCTGATTCATGGTGCTGGAATGGCCAAGAGGGAGATGAATGCAATGTTAGAGCAGAAGGCTCTGGACCCACAATGCCTGGGCTCAAATCCTAGTTTCACCACTTACTAGCCATGTGACCTTCAGCAAGGTAACTTCTCTGTGCCTATTTCCTCTGCTGTAAAATCAAGGTTGCTTTGAGATTAGAGCAGAAGTTACACATGAAGATCTTAGAACAATACCAAGTAAGTGTGCAGAAACCTCAGCTATTGCAGCTGTAATTCTCATCTCATTTCTGTGTTGATTTCACAATGCTTTACTGGAGGAAAATGGTTAGAAGAGAGAGAGGCTATGAGGTCAACATGTAGAAAGTATATTTTAGCCTGGAAGTCCGTGGCTTAGAAATTAACTATCCCCATGACTGGCTTGCTGGGCAAATTGGGAACAATTTCTCCCCGACTCTGTTGCAGTTTTCCCAAGGCAGAGATGTTCTCTATCATAGGCAGGGCCTCCTAATTAAGTCAGTATAGAGTGATTTAAAGGAACCTGGGTAATTAGCAAGAGAAGCAGACTAGAAATCTGGTCTGAAATCACCCCAGAGTACAAACCTCTCAGGCTCTGTTATTTTCACTGTTATGACAAAAAAAAAAAAAAAAAAAAAATCAAAGTATTCAAAGGCACAGTACTCTTTATTGAATAAAATAGCCACCTAATTGGGGACAGAAGGCGAAGAGGTAGAAGAAGAGATAAAGAAAAACATTAGTGAGTGTCATGTACCAAGCTCCATGCTGTGCACTTATCCAATCACTTTGAATCACTATAACAACCCTATAAGGCAGGCATCATTATCTCCAATTTTGAAATGAAGAAACTGGAAGCCAGTTATAAATAACTTAACCCAAGTTTGCAAAGTTCTTAAAGGATGGAACTCAATATTTGAACCTAAGTCAGTATGACTTCGTGATTCCATGGTTTTATGTTCATTATTGACTATGACACCCTTAGACTTGTGAACCAATAATGAACAACACAGTGCAAAATATCGTGTATTCTAATATCCTGTGGTGAAACTAGAAAATTAGGAAAAAGAGGACAACGTCTAGAGTAGTCAGAGGATATAAAATGTCCATTCTGCTTAGCAAATAGGTATGAAGTGCCAACTAACACGAGGCTAAGGGCTAAGGGCTAAGATGAGTGTATGTCCTTGGTGAGTTTATGGCCCTCCCTCTCTTTATCCTACCTTCATTCCTCAATGAATGAATGAGGAATGAATGTAGGATGTTCTGTCCTCCTTTTTCTTTTCCATCTGTCTCGAAACTAATCTTTCTGCCTTTAAGCTGCTTCTCAACAAAACTCACGAGTTATCTTTCTAAAGTACACAGGGTCCTAGAATTCTTCCATGCTGTTCCCAGTGACTTCATAATACAGTGCGAACACTCTATCATGCCAATATTGATTTAATTCTTGCCTACCTTACCAGCTTTATCTTCTGTCACTCTCGCTCCCTCCCTCGAGAAACCCCCTCCCAACTTGAATTCAACATGCTAATCATACTCAGCTTCTCAACCATCCATATTATTTTCACTTACACCTCTGTCCCCTAGAGTCCCTTTCTTCTCCCTTCTCCTAACTCCTAGTCATCCTTCAAACTGGCCTGAGTAGAGGGAATGTATACACTGGAAATTAATATGAAGTACAACATTGGAGAAGTTTGGTAATAAGATAGAAAAATTGACATTAGTTCATAGAGTTATATGAGGCCATTGGAATTATTTTAGTTGAAGAGTAATATAAAATGGATATTTAAGAAAATCAACCAGTGTTGTACATATGACATTAGAGTTAGAAAAGACTAGAGGCTGAATTACAGCGATGATCTAAATATTAAATGATGGCTGCAGAGATGATAATTAATGGCAGTGAAAATTCAAAAGAAAGCAAAGTATCGGAACTCAGTGGCTGACTAGAAATAAGGAGGCAAGGATTTAATAAGGGCAGTTTATACCAACGCATGTAAGTTAGCATAAAATCAGAATTTATATAATCTTTTCTTTTCACTGTGATTGAAATGTATTATTTTGTTTATATATACATTTGAGCTGATTTTATTTTTGCAACCGAAAAATACTGCATTGACACAATTTAATCATTGACATACACTAGGATCTTTTCTTTCATCTTCAAATGTTCTGTCTAGCTGACTCTTGTCCTTGAAGCAAATTGTCCAATTTTGAGATGTAGAACTATAAATCTAAGTTGTATGTGTGGTCAGACTGCCGGGAATTTGTGTGAGTAAATTTCATAGATGTTTCAGGAGGTACAGACTGTTTTTCTTGCCTCCTCCCTTTATTTTCTGACACTGAGTCTTGGAAGTTTCTGGCTTTTCAGTGGAAAAAAGTACTGAATCGTGGAAACAAACACTTCAAATTATCATTCATCAAGCTTCGCACAATCTGGTCTTTAATCTTTCACTTTTTCTAAGCGCATCAGGTTGGGAGCAGCCATATGGTTGTAACGCTGGGAGGGCTGGGGAAGACTAGATGTGAGACCAGGGTAGAATTGGGGGTTGTTGACAAAGAGCAGGGAGAAGAGGATCTGGATTTCTTTCAGAAGCCTGAATCTTTGGAGGGCAGTCTATGATCGGGGATGAGGGATGGATGCTGCAATTGGTCAGCCTGGGTCTGACTAGCTAAGTAGAGGGCATGAAGAACACATGGCCAGAGCCCTGTGCTACTCATCCCGGTGAGATACAACTGGGCAAGTCAGAGCCCTGAAATTCTTACTACAGGAAACTGTCACCTGCCTCTCTGTGAGAATTACAATTGCAGGCAATTCATAAAACACCAAGGGACTTCCCTGGTAGTGCAGTGGTCAAGAAGCCTCCTGCCAGTGGAGGGGACACGGGTTCGTACCTGGTCCGGGAAGATCCCACATGCCACGGAGCAACAGAGCCCATGCACCATGACTACTGAGCCTGCGCTTCAGAGCCCGCGAGCACCAACTACTGAGCCCCCAGGCCACAACCACTGAAGCCTGCATGCCTAGAGCCCGTGCTGCGCAACAAGAGAAGCCACCGCAATGAGAAGCACGCGCACCGCAACAAAGAGTAGCCCCTGCTCGTCGCGTCCAGAGAAAGCCTGTGTGTAGCAACGAAAACCCAACACAGCCAAAAAAAAAAAAAACAGTACATTTTTTAAAAAAGAAAACACCGAGCAGAGCCATTTGCTACATCTCTTATCAAGGTATATCAGATGGCAAGTCACCCTTACTCAGTGACCTAGTTATAGAATATCCATATAATCTTTTTTTTTTTTTTAAGGGAAACGTAAGGCTGTCCTTTATTGAAAGAGTCAGATTGCCTCAGGGCCATTGTACTACAGAGCTTTAGATCATTGGAATTTGTAAGCTTCACTCCAGGATTGAATGTCTTCCATTAGTCAGTGATTGGCAGCCTTGGTGAACATTGAGTTTTCAACTTAAGTTTTCCAAATTGGTCTGAGGAAACCAGATGCAGGAACTAAGTTCAAAAGGACAATCTCAACGAGAATAAAAAGAGACATGATAACACCAGACCTCACCAGCTCATCAGGTCTCTGTAATCAGCCACACAAATAATTGGTCCCAGGACTATTGGATAAACATCTGCTTTTAAGCTGAAGGATATCTACATTGTATGCTGTGATTACCACCATACCAATTTGTAAGTCAACTTAGAAATTCAACATACATGCAAAGAAATTCTACTCTTCTCGTTAGGTTATGTGATTCTAGAATTTCTAAACTCTGCCAGTTTTCTTTCCCAGGGATCTTTAAGAAAGTCAGTCATGGGGTCAGAGTTGGGCATTATTATTGAGAGAAGACAACACAATAGCCATCTGTACCCTGATCTTACATGTACTAGAACAATGACAACACCAAAACCATGTATGTATACGTATTAGCCAGGGTTCTCCAGATAAACAGAACCAATATTCCAATTGGAATCCTAACTGGCTAATACATATACCTACATGGTTTTAGTGTTGTCGTTGTTCTCGTATCTGTAAGATACATATAAATCTATTTATCTATCAATAGATAAAGAGGTTTATTATAAGGAATTGGCTCATCCGATTATGGAGGCTGACAAGTCCCAAGATCTGCACTTGGCAATCTGGAGACCCAGGAGAGCCAACATGTAGTTCCTGTCTGAAAGCCAGAAGGCTTCCCAAGAAAAGCCAATGTTTCAGTTCAACTCTGAATGCAGGAAGAGACTGATGTCCTAGCTCAAGCACTCAGGAAGGGCAGAGTTCTCCCTCTCTCTTTTTTTTTTTTTGTAATAAACTGGGTGTTCTCTCTTATTTAGCCTTTTTATTCTATTCAGACCTTCAGTTGATTAGGTGAGGCCCACCCACATTAGGAAGAGCAATCTGCTTTACTCAGTCTATCAATTCAAACATTCATATCATTCAGAAATACCCTCAAAGACACACCCAGAATAATGCTTGGCCAAATGTCTGGGCACTCTGTGACCCAGTCAAGTTGATACGTAAAATTAACCATCACAGTATAACCTTAAGGGAATAGAAAGCACCTCACGTTGTCTGGTCTTAAGGATGTCCATTCCTTCTCCATTACCCCCTCCTTCATCCAACACATGCACAGTTCCCATCTGCTGTTAAAATTTTCCAAAATCTTTTTTGGATTAAAAACACTGCTATTCGTCTCTCAATATTCAATGTTGTCAAGTACAGGTCACTTATGAGGATCTCTGGTTCAGAGTTTCTGATATTCTTATCCAAGTTGAGCAGAAGCTGGAGGATTTGTAAGGGAGTGGTGGTGTCAGAACCAGCTACAAAAGAAAACTTCTTGTGTGATGTTGTGCTGTCAACACTGGCCACCAGGAGTTTATTCACCCTTATGTATATATACACATTCATAGCCACACGTGTGCTTGTGCATTCCTACATATGTACAACCACACACAACCTGATGGTGCAGGCATAAATTCATCTCGGCCAGGGAGTGTGTGAAAATAAGGATGGGGACTCTAGGCACATGGAAAATGGGAAACAAGAACAAAGGAACCTAAGAAGTAAGAAGTAACTGGTGTATCTGGGAGACCTGACGGGCTTGAGCGCAGAATAGCTCTAGACTTGGATTGAGAGATAGTCAGAAAAGTAGAGTTAGGACCAGATCATGGTGGATACTGGATGTCAGGCTAAGGGGTTGGACTGTTTCTTTATAGTTAATTATGAGACCAATGAAGAATATTAGAAGGGACATTTTAGGGAGACTGATCTCGCAGGGGTAGGCAGTAACTAGGGGTAGTAAGCAGTGAAGTTTCATTCTACTTTGACTGAGTTAAGTCTAGTAATGGAAGAGAGGGTGGAGGATGAGGATAGGAGTAAGAAGAGCAACAAGTAAGGATACACATGTACAGGAGCAGGAAAATGTCAAGATCCAGACTTCATGAGGAGCCTGTGCTGGAGGTTGTTCTGGATAAAGAGGCTATAAGGACCTCAGCTGTAGGTATTCATGGATCTGCTAAGGTGCTTCACTGTTAACTTGACTCAACTACTTCCTACATCTGCTCCTCTCTCTTCTAAAAGCCATCCTTACTTTCTACTCTCTATCCTTTCTCTACCTCACAGCTTTTGCTTCCTCTCCATATATAGAGCCACGACATAGAGTTTTATGCATACAGTGCTAATATGAATACCTTACTGGTTGGTCCTCATGGAAATGGAGTTGAATATGAATCACTTAGGCAAGAATCTAGGAAGAATGTGATCTTTTTGGTATTTCAAGGGCATTATTTGTAAATACTGGCAATTATGAAAACATTTATTCATTAAGTGATGAAAAGTAGACAGGACAATTATTAGAGACAATTTTGAATTATTCTTTCTCCTGTAATCTAGTCTCTTTCTTTTATAGACTTTTTCTTTTTTTTAGTAATTTTTTAAGATGTGTCTGTCCCAACTATTTGGCAGGTGGAATAAATTACTCTCCATATTTCATTTTGTTTGACATTTAACATGCATAGACTGATTTTTAACATGCATAGGTTCAGAAGTTCTAACCTCAGCTGCGTATTATCACCTGAGGAGGTTTTAAACCATACAATTTCCCGGGCTCCACTCCAGACCAGTTGAATGAGAATCCCTCTAGGGGTGGTAAGGGTGATGCCCAAGTACGGGTGATTATAACATGAGGCCAGGTAGGGAGTCTGTTCTTTCTCCATAGTTTCTGCTAAAATTTAGAAACACCTGCAGTTAAATCTTGAAGTCCTATTTTTGACAAGACATGCATAGGTTAACACTTCCTCTCCTGTCTTTCCTTGTGTAGTTTATAGTTTCAAGCTAAATTCCAGGGATTTAAAGGCTCTTTGTTGATATTTAAAGGGCATTTGAAGCAAATAAATGGTGAAATGTCTTTTGAAGCCAATAAAATACACCTCTGTAATATCTACTTAATGAGAATATGTTAAAGAGCAGGAGGTGTCTCCACTGGACCATAAATTATGCAATTTTAAACAGATTTTCTAAATGAAAATAAAAACTTCTGACCATTTGAAATCACTTTTTTCTCAAACAAAACAAGAAGGATTTCCAGATGTCAGGATTGTTTTGCAGTAATGATGATCTGTGGGCCAGATGAATGTGCTTAACTTTCCCAAGAGTTTGGGTAACTTTTTCTTTTCAAAAGAGATTGTGTGTGACTCCTGATTTTTAATTATTTTTTAAAAAATGTTGGGAAGACATGTCTTCTCATCGCCTGAATGTTCATAATGCCCTGATTTAGTACAGGTGTAATTATATACACATGTATATACACAAAGAAATGTATAAATATTGTAATCCAATCATTTGTCTATTATACCTCTGCTTGTTCTTTTTCTCTGATAAATTCTAAGTTGGTAGCCCCAATAGTATTTTCTTCTCTGGTATAGTTTTATTTTTGTCTATAGATATTTTTACTGTGGTACAATTTCCCCAGTATCTTAGGATGTGCTATTTTAAGTCACTCTATTTAGGACTTGGAATGACTCCAAGTAAGATGGTATATGGATTTAAACATCAACAAACAGTAATCAAAATATCAGTTTTTTACATCTTTGAAAAAATAGCATTTAGAAAGCTTGTCTGTCAGCATTGCTTCTCTACAACTGTTAATAACTTGTCTTAAAAACATGGTGTACCTTCCAGATAGAATCAGCAACTTCTTTACCCAGGGGTGTCACCAAAGGAGCAGGAAAGAGAACAAAGTACAGGATTAAAGAATGGAAGGGAGTAAGAAACAGGTAGACAGCTACTTAGAGACAGGTAGACAGCTACTTAGATTCAAATCACGGTTGTGCCACTTATTACCTAAGTAACCTTGGGCTCATTAACTTCTCTAACTTGGTTTATTACCTATATCAGAGGAATGAAAATACCTACCCCATTAAGTTTTTATAAGGATTAAATGAATTACATTTTAAGTTTTTAGAACATAGTCAATAGTATTCGTTCAGTTAATGTCAGCTATGTTTATTGTTCGTATTATTTGAAATCTGTTCTAATATTGCCCCATAATAGGCAAAACCAAGTATCTTGGTTTTCCTTTGTTTTTTCTGACCACTAAATGACCATATTTAAATAAGTTTATAAACTATTTTTTTCTGTGAATTTACTGCTCATGTCCTTTGCTCTTTGTCCACTGACTTCTGAGCCCCTTTACTATTGATTTTAAAGTACTCTTTGTATATTGCAGATATTAATTCTCTGTATATTATGTAAGTAGCAATCATTTTCTTCTAGTCTGTGGCTTCCTTTTAACTTTATATTGTCATTACAGATATTTGTAATTTTTATGTAGTCACATCTGTTAGTCTTTTCAATCCTGGCTTTTGGTATGCTTGGTTAGGAGGACTTTCTGCATTACAAGATTATAAAAATGTCCTCCCATATTTTCTTCTAGCAGTTATACAATGTTGTTGAAAGGTTATTTCTTTAAGTCACTTAGGAGTTTGGTATGTGTTGTGATATGGTATGCCAACTTTATCTTTCTTCTCAAATTGTCTATGATCTCCCTGTGATTGCACCTATTGGCAGTTCCGATATAAACACAACTATGGGTCTAGACTTTTTACCATTCCATTAATCTATTTGTCTATTCCTGTGCCTATTGTATTTATTTTTATTGAAGTATAATTCATCTACAACACTATGTTAATTCCATGTACACAACATAGTAATTCCCTGTTTCTATATATTACCAAATGATCACCATTGCCTGTTTTAATTTTAACTTTTGATTAGGCTAGTTCCAAATAACTCTATACTTTCAATGCATGTTGTGATATGTATTGCCGTTTTTCCTGCCAGATGAACTTTAGAACCAGTTTGTCAAATTTCAAAATAATTTAATTGGAAATTAAATTGGTATTGCACTAGATTAATAATTTTGGAAGAATTAATCTTTATAATAATAAGACCTCTATTTACCCAGGCTTTTAGATCCTGCAGTAGAATTTTATCATTTTCTTCATATAGATTTTGGATATTTCACATTGTTTGTTATTCTATATATTTTGTTTATATTGTTCAGATTCTCATTTCATTTTTTTCTGCTTAAATACGGAACATTTTTATAACTGTCCTCGTAGTATTCTTTTATTAGTTCTAATAGTTTTATATAGTTGATTTACTTCTTTTGACTGAGAATGAATGATTGCAGTGTTTCACTATTTAGTGTGATGTTTGCTACATGTCTCTGATAGATACTGTATCAATTTAAGAATTACTATTCTATTACTAACTTACTAAGAGTTTTTTTTTTTAAACCACTAGTGGGTGTTGAATTTACATTTACTGGGATGATGATGTGTTTTTCTTCTTCATCAATGAAGTGAATTAAACTAATAGAATCCCTGATGTTGAATAATCTTTGTAGTCTTGTAGTAAACCCATCGTGTTTATTGTATATTTGTCTTTTGATATTTTGCTGTATGCAGTTCATATCTATATTTGTGATACTGATCTATAGTCTTCTGTTTTGTGATATATTTGTCTGGCTTTGTATCAGAGATATGCTAACTTTGTCAATAATTTCATAAGTTTTCTGTTATTATTCTATGCTTCAAAAGCTTTCTATAATAAAAAATATATTTCTTAAATGAGTCTGTAAAACTCATTTAAGAAAACTTAAAGTTTATAAAACTTGCCTAATAAAGCCATTTGGACCATGTGTTATTTGGGAGGAATACAATGAATTTTTTCAATACAGTTTACAGTTATTGGTATATGCAAATTTTTGACTTACACTTGAAGCAATTTTGAAAATTCACAGTTTTCTAGGTAATTGGTTACTGCATCTAATTTTTCAATTTATTGATAAAAACACAGTCTTTAAAAGTCTCTTGATCTGTGGTTATATTCATTTTCCCTTTGTTTTTAAAATAGGTTTTCTTCTTTTTACCTTGTCAAGATTGCCAGAGGTGTGCTAATTTACCCATCTCTTCAATCAGCTCTTACATGTATTTATCAAGTCTACAGATTTTTGTGTTTTATTAATTTACTTTTATCTTTAATTCCTTCTGATTTCTTTTAGTCTCTTTTCCTTTTTCCTAGCCTCCTTAGTCAAATGATTATCGCTTATTAGAAAAATGCTGAAGAGAAACAGTTTCCTAAGAATTTAATCTTGACCACATCTCATAGTTTTTGATGACTTGCTTACACTGACATTCATTTGTTAATATAATTTAACTTTTAAAAATTAGAGTAAGAGCTGCATATTATAGACAGCTAAAACTAGCAAGAATGATAAAAATAATCAAAGAAGATAGAACGAGTTAGCCTTTTATAATCACTCTGATGAATATAAAACTTAACACAAATGAAATCAGACTATACATTGTTTTGTAATCTGCCTTTTTTTACTTGATTACATTTTACAAATATCTGCTTAAATAACATGTTCTACTAGAACATCAGTTTTATTAGCTGTACAGTACCACTGCTTATTAATATATTTCATCATTGGATATTTAGATTGTGTCTAATTTTTATTACAAAATTAACATGCTCTATGAGACACCACACACACACACACACATACACACACACAGAGGACTTTAAAGATTTTTCCTACTGAGAAACGAAAACAAATGAAATAACTGGATTATTAAAACAATATGAAAGAAATCAAGATAATACATTCAAAACTGCACTTTTCTTCACCCCGGACAGTTTCTAGAAAGGAGAATAACCACTCAGAGAGCCACAGATGGTGGTTAAAAAGTCAACCAAAGCAGCAGATAAGGAAAAAAGAAGGAATGTTTACTGAGTATCTTCTGTATGTCAAGCACTTTGTTAGATGCTCTTATATCCATTATCTGATTTATTTAATCCTTTGTTTAGAAAAAAAAAAAAAGGAAAGAAAAACATTTAAGTATCCTATTATTGTGTTCCTATTCTTTTCTTAAAATAGGAAACAGTGTCTCAGAATAGTGAAAATCATGGTGGTAGAACTGAAATTTAAATGCAAGCTTGTCCTTCTCTAAAAATGTGAAACCTACTCTAGAAAGAGGATTTTGTCAATAATTACCAGTAAGATTAATATATCTACTATGAAAAACTTTATTTTTCTTTATTTTAAGGCTTGTCTAAGCTCAAATTGACCAGGCCCAACTTAATGCATGATTCATTACTAATGCCTGAATAACATAGAAGGGATTCTGGTTAATTTGATTTTTTTGCTGATATCCATTGCTTTTTAAAAATTAAGATGCCACATATTAAGACTTTGTGAGATGTTTTTATGGTTACGCTTTGGAATTTTATGGATGTGTATTCTCTATTCATTTTGCTATGGTTCATGATTCATGGCCAAATAAACAGCTATAACATTAATTCACTTCCAAAATGATCTTAAGACTGATTGTAAACATTTTTCCAAAGAGAATATTAGAGCTAATTTACATTTTTTATCAAGTAACACAAAGTAATTTTTACTTAGCCTCATTAGGCAAATGTGTAAACTTTGGTCATAAATCCTTCACAAACCATTTCGACACAATTTGGAACTCCTTCGGTGTAAAATTCCCAGGAGATACTAGAAGGCTGAAATTCATGATAAAATCACTTGTACAACTTGCATGTTGCTTTAAGAGTTATGTCCAGCCTACATCATGCAACATCCGTATACAATAAGACACTGGGGAAAGACTGGATTGGGTTTGGAGAGGTCCCAAAGGCAAGTGAAGCTACCATCAATTTGAAATGCACCCGGCACATTGCTAGTACAGGCCCTCCGCAATCACAAAGGACACCTCTCCTCTGTTTACCAAGTCAGAAATAGGCTTACTTCCCATTCAATTTCCTTATCGGTCCTCTTTGGAAAAAAACCAAATAAGATAGAAATGATAATATTAACAAAACTACTCCATTTCCTAACTCTAAATTGTTAGTACAATGGCTGGCATTGTATGCCTGTAATATGTTAAACATTTTAAGATATTAAACATTTATTGACCTTTTTGTTAAAGTTAAGGATAATTACTTCATTTAGTTTTTTACCAAGAAACCTTCTAACTTTAGTTCTCTGCCTTTATCCTTCATCTCCTTTTTGTTCTTCTCTGCCTATCATTCACAGCTACCATTTCAGCTTTTGCTTTTCTAAGTCATCCTTTCTTCACTCTTTAAGTGTGCTTTTCCATCGTGCACTTCTCTTACCTTTGTCTCATGTCTTGCCCAATTTACTATTTTGAGAGACTTTAAAAGCAAACAAACAAAAAACTTGTTTTCCCACTTTCTCTGTTTCCCTAGCTGCCAACTTATGTTCCACCAGGGCATTAACATCTTCCCACTTTGCCATAACTTCAGGCAAATCTAGAAAACAAATATCACCCAAAATTCTGTCATATTATCATATTTTTCCTTCCACAACTTGCTTCTCTATGGGAGCCCAATTTTTATGTATGCTTTTCTTCTTTATAGATTAGGGTTATAATTTAAGAGCAGCATACAGTATCTTCCTGACAGCTCTAGATTTGGAAAAGTCATAATCTCCCACCCTACCTGCTGCTCTCCTCCAGCTTCCTTCTTATTTTGTTCCCTGCCACCTTCCCTGAGCCGGGACACACTGGCACTGGAGGACATCAGGGTCAAGGGTCAGGAACAGCAGCTCTGATCTTGCCCAACAGTGAACTCTGGAAATTGCTACTGATCAGTATTAGCCAAGTGATGAGGTGAGCAGTTCACTCCAATCCACCTGAGACTTTAAGGAAGGCAGAAATCTTGAACCTCCAATAACTTCTAGGTTCTTTTAATCTTCATCAAATAGGCACTAACATTGCAAATACTAAACCAGAAAGGCATTGAGAAGAAAAGTGAATCCAAACATCAACTATTTTTGAATCACTTTGCACTCAAAATTTTAGTCTTACAAAATTTTACCCTCCCAAATACAATGACACATTCAAAAATGCAGAGAAACCATGCCAATCAATTTCTCACACAGAGCAAATTCATTCTAGGATAGAACTTTCAGGAAGCGACCGGAACAAGCATAATAATAAATGTTAGGAAATTAGCTGCAGACTAATTTTACTTCTGATCCAGTGCAAGTCACTATCATTTATAAAATGCGGATCCAAAATCTTTGGTTTGTTCCGTAAGTATTTACTGAGCACTTAGCATAATGTCAGGCTAAAACTCTTGGGTAAAGATGAGTACAACATAGTCCGTACATGCAGGACATTCACAGTTTAGTTAGGTAATAACTAAACTATAATAATTATAGTACCACCTGCAACAACCGAGGGATGTACAAGCTTTCTTGAGAGCATTAAGGAAGTGGCACCTACCATTACCCATAAATAGGATCAAAGGAAGCATCGCAGAGCAGATAATATTTCAATCAAGTCCGGCAGGATCAACAGGGTCAACGTAGTGAGACCAATGTGAGAAGAGAATGGTAGACAAGAGAAGGGAAGAGAAGAGAAGGAAAGGGCATTTGAAGCAGAGAGCCCAGAAGTATAAGAAAACACGGGACTTCCCAGGGGCAGGGTATGTGAATGACACTGGAAGGGGAGTCTGGGAGCTAGTCCTGAAGAGATGAGGTATCATGCTAAGAACTTGAGACTTTATCCTTCCAGCAAGTGGTTTTGCAATTCTACCCCTTGGAATTAGAGATTAATTAGAATAATAATAATTAAATAATAAAACAGCTAACACTTCCTGGGCAGTTAGTAATCGTCAGGATCCACTTTAAGTAAGAATACATTCAAAATACTTAATCCTTAAAAACAACCCTATGAAATAGGAACTAATATTATCCTAAATTTTAAATGATAGGAAACTGAGACTCAGTTTCCACTGAATGGAAGCAGAGGAACAAAAGAGGGGAGCATTTTTATACAGCAGGTTTGGTGGCGAGTACACATTTGAACAAAGTATTACTTTGCTGAGAAAAAAGAGGATGGGAGACACTGAGGGCAGATTAGTGGAAGCTGGCAGAGCTGGAAGAGACCTCTCATTTTTTGCATTATTAGCTCCTCCCTCACTCATTTTCAGAATGAATAAGGAAGGAGGAGAAGGGAAGGAAATTACAGAAGGAAGTGCTGTCATGTCCAGCAGGTCCTTTCTACAATCTCTTTGCTATTCCTCCCCTCCAACATGAGTGATTAGCAGTAAGTCAGGTGGGAGTACTTGCTGTATGCTGGACCTAACTAAACACTTGACAAGTATGTTCTCATTTCACCTTCACAACAGCAATGTCACAGCCTGCCTGTTACCCCAATTCACAAATGAGCAAACTGATGCTGGGGGGAGAGGAGTCCATGATTCTTTCCTATAATATTGCCTGTATTCTTTCTCCATCCAACTTCCATTTCTTTGCCCCTTTCTTCCCTCATCCATTCTCATCTAGATAACCGTGCTGTTCCATGAACCTCTGGAATTTCTTACTGCACAATCTCTGAGAAGTTGGGGTGATTGCCTCTCCCTTTCTGCTTTTATATTTTACTTATCTATGCCTAACAATAGTCTAGCACTCACTACATTCCAGGAATTCGTCCAAAGCCCTTCCAACGTATTTACTCATGTAATACAATACCCCCAGAGACATGTTACTGCTTCCTCAGTTAAAGATATTGAGTTACTAAGAGGTTAAGAAACTTTTCCAGGGCGCAGAGTAAGAGGCAGAATGAGGATTTGAACTCAGGAGGTCTAGCTCTAGGGTCCGCATCCCTATTCAGGCTTTATCTTCCTTGACTTAGCAGGTCTTGGCACACCTGACCACGCACTTGATCTCAAAATCCTTTTTTTTTTCTTGGCTTCCAATCCACCTCTCTCATTTGGTTTACCTCCTACCTACCCGGCTGCTTCATCTCATTCCCCTTTGCTGATTCCTCCTTGTCTCTCCAACCTCCAAAAGTTAGAGTACCCCAAAGTAGGACCTATTTTCTACACTCCGTCCCTACTGATTTCATCCAATTTCACAGCTTAATCATCATCTCTACACAGATAGCCACCAAATCGATATCTCCTGTCTGTAAATCTCCCGTAACATCCTGACTCAGATATCTAACTGTGCACTGAATCTCTTCCCGTGGCTGCCTGATGGGCATCTCGAAATCAATGTGCCTCCACCTGAGCTCCTGCTCTTCTTCCACACTCGTTATTCCTCATCTCAGTAAACTGGCAACTCCATTCCTCTAGTTGCCCAGGCCAAGAAACGATGTCATCCTCAACTCCTCGTTTTTCTCTCTCACGATGCATCCAACTCATCTGTAAAATCTATTCCAAGATTCGATCACTTTTCAGCACCCTCACTATCACCACTCTAATCCAAGCCACTATTCTCTCGTACCCGGATGTCGCAGTGTTTCTAACTGGTCTCCCTGCTTCTCCCCTCGACCCCTCTAACCAGAGCAAGGCAAGTGAGGCACTGCCTCAAATGCAAAATGTAAGAGCCATCAAAAAACTCAGTAATTAAGACAAATGATTTTTTTTTTTTTTTTTTTTTTTTTTTTTTTTTGCGGTACGCGGGCCTCTCACTTTTGTGGCCTCTCCCGTTGTGGAGCACAGGCTCCGGACGTGCAGGCTCAGAGGCCATGGCTCACGGGCCCAGCTGCTCTGCAGCATGTGGGATCCTCCCGGACCGGGGCACGAACCTGTGTCCCCTGCATCGGCAGGCGGACTCTCAACCACTGCGCCACCAGGGAAGCCCGACAAATGATATTTTAATGCAGTTAAAAAAAAATAAAAATCAATGGAAAAACATCCATGATGAACAAAATGGCAAAATTTAAATAAAAACAGGATCAGAGTGATTGCCTGACCTCCCTTGCCTCACCTTAGCCCCAACGCTGCCTGACTCCCTTCAGTGTTTTCTCGATGGTTAGAGTGAGTCTGTTAAACATAAGTAAAATCTTCACATCTCAGGGCAAAAGCCAAGGTCCTTACCGTGACCTACAAGATCCTTCATGACCTGGTCCGCCATTATCTCCCTGACCCCAGTTCCCATTCTCTCATTCACTCAGCTCCATCCTCTCCACATAGGCCACTGTTTCATCGACAAGCTCCCACCTCAGGGCCCTCCAACTTCTTGGAATGCTCTCCCCCAAATACATCCCTCATTTCACCCAGGTTCCTTTCCAAATTCACTGTATCAGGACCACACTATCTAAAATTCCATCCTCCTCCCAACACATATACTTCATATTGCTCTTCCATTCTTTATTTTTTTCTCCTCAGAAATTAACATAAGCACAGTGTATATTTTGCTCATTTATCTTGTTTACTGTCTCTCACAACCACTATAAAACTCCATGAGATTTTGCGGGGAGAGGGGTTTGTTTTGCTCTCTGATTCCCAGTGTCTCAAAAATTCTTGGATGATGGTAGGTACCCAGTAAACAAGTTTTGAATGAATAAGTAATACATGTTTATGAGTGCTTTCCTTTAGCTCCAATGGTCTTAATGCCTGCTATATATAGGTTTCAAATTCTATTGCCTCAATAAAGTACACTGGGAACTACTCTTCAAAATGCAGTAGCTCAGATCTGAAGAATCTGCAAGGTGTTAAATTAGAAAATGTATTGCAAAACGTTTCTTTCAAATTTGACCAAATTTTTAAACAAAAGTTTGACTTGCTTAAGAAAATATTTATCTTGGATTCGAGTTCACTCCTTAGATTAAGTCAATGTTGAAAGAGGGGGTTGTTTTTGAGAAACAAACATTGAAGATCAAGTGTCTCTTAAGGCGAATTCTGAATTTTGTTTCTATGTCCTGATTTCCAATGACCTGATTCTATGTTGAGATATTATACAGATTTTCTCAATAATGTCAGAGTGAACCCATGTGTGATCAAAAGACCATTCTGATGTCAAAGTATTTTTAATCACCTTTATTAATAATTAACCGAAACTAAAGGCAGGTTTTACAAATAAAACTTGTCTCACCATGAATTGCTATCTCTCGATGGAGAAGATGAAGTTCAGCAAAGAGCAAACCTACAACTTGGCTAGAAGACAACAGACTTTGCCTTCCAACCTCTGTTAAGACATGCAAGACTAACCTCATCAGACCCCAGTCCATCCATGGCCTCACTGCTCTTACAGGTTAAATCCAGCACTGTGGGAGCATTTGAGAGTATCCTGATGAAAAGGCAATTTTAGTAACATTTGAGAAAAGTGCACGAGTTAGAATTAGTCTTAAAGGCTAGTTTTTCTTTGTAAATCTTCAAAATTCCTTTTTTTAATTTATATTTTTTATTGAAGTATAGTTGATTTATAACTTAGTGTTAGTTTCAGGTGTACATCACAGTGAAGTGATTCATATATATATATATACACATACATACACACATATATATATATACAAAACTGAATATATATATATATATTCTTATGCAGATTCTTTTCCCTTATAGGTTATTACAAAATACTGAGTATAGTTCCCTGTGCTATACAGTAGGTCCTTGCTTGTTATCTATTTTACATGTAATAATGTGTATATGTTAATCCCAAACTCCTAATTCATCCCTCCCTCTTCTTTACCCTTTGGTAACCATAAGTTTGTTTCCTGTGTCTGTGGGTCTATTGCTGTTTTGTATATAAGTTCATTTGCATATTTTTTTTTTTTAGATTCCACATATAAACAACATCATATTCGTCTTTCTCTGGCTGGCTTACTTCACTTAGTATGGTAATCTCTAGGTCCACCCATGTTGCTGCAAGTGGCACAAAACGCCTTTTGTAGTTTCATCTTTTAAGAGGATTGTATTGTTTCACAGCGATTTCTATGACTGTACTCACCAGCAGTTTAGGATTAAAAACTGAATATAGGTCTCATTTTATGCCTACCTTGTAGTATCCATAGAAAGAGTACTTACACTATAAATGTGTCACTAAAGCTACACGTCCAATCTGAATTGCTACATATATATATCAAACCACCATTATCAGAAAATACTTTCCAATTTGTCTTAGTCAAGATAAAAAGATTAAAACAAACAAACAAACAAAACACTGCCT
The DNA here is from genome assembly GCF_949987515.2 of Delphinus delphis. NCBI lineage: Eukaryota > Metazoa > Chordata > Mammalia > Artiodactyla > Delphinidae > Delphinus > Delphinus delphis. The sequence goes on along the minus strand of NC_082698.1, from coordinate 38,833,298 downwards.
TTTGCAACGTAACAGACAATACAGACCGGTGTATTAACTGAGTTAGCCAGCTGTCCATAAAACACAATGCCCTAAAGCTGGGCAGGGAGTGAAGCTGCCATATAGACAGCACTAACTAAATACTTCTTGAGAGAATGAATGATTGAAAACTGAATTGATCTGGGTCAGAAGCAAGCAAGAATTATGAGAAAAGTCTAGGGCAAGAATGGCCATGCTTATATACAGAACATGAAATTGTTTTATCCCTGTAACAGCTAATGAATATTCTCGCTGGAATCTAGTTGTTTTTTTAAATTTGGTTTTCTAAATTATATTGAAAATATTACTTTCTAGATGATGCTTGTCTATTGTTTGGGAACTTTATTTTTAATTGAGTATAATTGCTTTACAATGTTGTGTTAGTTTCCGCTATATTATTCTATTACTTTCATAATAGAATACTTTGAAGTTGCATTTTACTCAGATTATCTCGGCTTCACTTTTGTCACCCAATTGTTTACCCATTCCTTGTATTATTAATGGTACCTTTACCCTGAACCTTTAAATGAAAATCAAAGTGGTATGGGAAATCCCAATGCATAGAACAGAAAAGTTCTTAAAGGGCCTATAGTGAAATACATTATATTTGCATGTGATTCAAATCAGTGTAAAAAGAGCTTCCTTTGTCTTGGTTGGCAGAGTACATCAAGCAGAGAGAAATCCCAGCCCGGAACCTTCACTGAGTCACTCCCACTCTAATCCAGTGGGTCAATGCACTCCCCTCTGTACATGAGAGCCTCCAGGGGCTCGCACCATCATAGCCTGGGACCTTCACCATGGACAAGCCCTTGTGCTGGGAACCTGTGAATTTGAACAACCATCAGATTTGGAATGGGGTTCAAACCATGTTCCCTGATAGGAAGTATAGATAATGAAATGCTTAAGTTTCATATTCACATCTACATAGATCAACATGGACATATGTAAATTTTCCTAATTTCTTAGATTTTACAAAGGGCTTCATGTCCTTTTCTGAGTGGTCTATGTGATATACGATCCAGGTGTCAGTAGGCCCTTCCAACACCATTCAAAAGGATCCACTGTTCTTATTTTGTTAAAACCCATGTGACATTTTTATTACAGAGTAGTTTGCATGATGACTTCTGTACATCTGATACCAGCACACTCTGATCTAGAAATTTATCTTTGAAGAATAAGTAGATAAATGTCTCAGGTAACAGACAGAATAGATAAATGAAGCTAAAACTTTCAGGATCTTCATACCATATCCTCGTCAATTTGATTTAGTAACGGTGCTTTCTTCCCACATCTGCAAGGACCATTCCTCATACTTTTAATTGGCAAGAATGAATTTGTTTTTGAGCATTTGGTGACATTCTGAGATAATTGGACTGAGAACTACTGGTCTGCATTCTAAGTGGAAAAAGGACATTATTCAGTGTTGACTTCTAAATTTCAACTATAATTGAACATTTTTAAAAAAATTTTTTAATGAGGTTATTTAACTGCCCTGGTTTGTGGGTGTCTGTTAGTTGCTCTAACCTTAATGAGTAATTTATAGAGAATGTTTCCTAAAGATGTCCTTCATGAAAAGGACAAGTTTGGACTTGGTAATAGTAATTTACTTAATTTATCTTAAATTTGGTTTCAGTGAGCAACCCTAATTAACCTGATTTTTTGCTGATAATCACTCTCAATGGAATCAAATCACAAATCCGGGGATGGATTGAGCGGCACCCAGAAGGAAGCAGCCCTCCGCGCACTGGTCCAGCGCACAGGATATAGCTTGGTCCAGGTAGGAACTTCTTGTGCCATCTGCTGAAACTCACCACTGAATTCAGAGTGGTGGGAATATTAGCGATCCTAACATGCAAAATGTGATCGATCAGTCGTATAACTCTTTAGTTGGACATTCCTTTCCAGGGGGGAAGGAAGTTGGATCATTTCAGTTTTGTAGGTGATCTCCCAGGTGATGTTCTTTCTACTCTGGGTTATCAACTCAATTTTGCCTTGCCATTTGGAAGCAGAACTAGTGTTAACAGTCATAAAGACTATCACAGTTTTGAAAGGTCAGTTTAGTATAAGAAAAGGCAGCTGGAATTCACCACCCAGAGCTTGTCAGTGAACGAGAACCCAGCTGGTGCTTCAAGAACCAGAAGAAAACAAACTATCCAGGAACTTGCCTTAGTTTCTAGAGAGATATTTGACAGCAGATGTAAAACAACTTCTAGATGAAGGATCCAAGAACTGACCATCTGGTCAACCTAGCTATTCCAGGATGTTTTCTCATAACACCTATCCAATCTGTTTAGGATATATAATAATTTCTCTCCATGTTCAGCATTTTTGAAAAAGAAAGAAGAAAAACTATCCTAAAACTATCTATTCATTATCACTGGTTGTTATGAATTGTCTGTACATTATTATTGTCTTTATGATAACCTGTTAGAGAGCTTATGATATATTGAAAAACAAACTAGTTTTAGACATATAAGTTAATTATCTTACTTGAAGAAATAATGTTGCTTTTTTTTAATGTTGTTCTTTTTACAGTAAGACAAAGTATTTTACTGCTCAGCTATTATATTTTATCACATACTTTCCCAACTTAACCAAATCTTTGTGCTATTATGAATACGAAAGTCATAAGTGGGTAATAATAACATATACAATAGTGTCCTTTATTACATGTTCCTTTGTCAGATCAGTTGAAAACTAAATGTAGTACATTTTGCAATAATCTTATAAGTCATGGCACACTTTGTTAGAGATAATATAATGCTCAAAGTTATTTCTAATTTTTCATCCTAATGAAGAGTATTTATTTAGACTTTTTTAAGATTTCAGTATTTCACAAAGGCTTCTAAAATTTCATTTAAGTCAAGGGAGATACTAATGTATTATTAGTTTTTAATACTTAATAAAAGTCTATTTTAGGATCATTACTAAACTTTTAAATGTCTTCATCTCCAAATTTAATGTGCTTCAAAATTAATGCCTGATTGAAATTTTTTATGCAGTCTTTTCCCACATAAAGGGGTATTTCATAATCCACAGAGGAAATTCTATAGAGTTTACGGTCTATAAAACAGATACACTTAGGATAATAATTTTTTACATTTGCTCAGGTACAGTTAGTTGAAAAAATGTTTTTATCTTTTGTAATCAGCAGTTTCATAAATGTTATAAAATCAAAAATGTTTTATATCAGTTTATCTTTTTAACTCCTTTGTATCTGAAACACTCATGCAAAGATAGTGGTAGTGGAAAGCACTTAAACCCTTTTGAAAACCAATTAGTCAATATTCATACATAAGTATATTCCCCTCTGGAAACAAACCTTTAATGATCTGAAATATAATGATGAAAACATATAAGCCTTTCTAGTGTGACGCTATTTCTAATATCTCAATATCATAAACCTAATGTATAAAAGGAAATTATTAACTATGAATATATAAGTATACTCAACAAACAGAACTTTATGAGAAATAATCCTAAAACAATATAAACTGTCCATTTAATTTTATTCTGGGCACTGGTTCTTTCATTCCCCCCAGATGAAATTTCAGGGAAAGTCTCATGACTTTTCTGGTAACTTTCAGCTAATAAAAGATCCTCCACTAAATAATGAATATGTCTTGTCCAGTAGAATAAAAACTTAACTTTATTCCAAGTGAAAGCCATTTCCCTTTTCCAGGCATGTCAGGGTGGAGGGCAATTTCTATTTTTTCTCCTTTATGCTTTCAGAAGTATAGTTTCCGACACCAGTTTCCTAACTAGAATTCCTGACTCAGCTGGAGCAGAGGAAAGGGGTGAAAGCAAAGGAGAGGGGACAGGAAAGTTTCTACTTGACTGATTTTGGCATTGGGCTCTGGGCCCAGCAGGTGTGTAAACCTCCTGGGATACTCTGTAAGGTCATCAAAAACCTCCTTAAATCCATTGCCAGGGGTCTCTCAACTGGCTACACTCTGCTCTAGCTAGAGGCTCCTTCCCTGGGCCTCAGTCTCCTTTGGCAGAGCTCTTTTCGACACCCCAAGCATCCCTCTTGGAGAAGATGGAAAATGACCCCTGATTCCTACATTTGGCCAAACTCTAGTCCCCTGGAAACACACATTCTGACCCAGTAAAACCTGCAAGTGCACGTGACACAAAGCAACGAGCTCTCCTTCTCACCACCATCAAAGCAGGAGGCCAGCCCATTGTTTGCCATTAGATACTCTAGGACTGAGTTAGACTCAGCAGCTTCGTGTGTTCCCAACAGCAGGGAATACATAGCAAGTTCTGAGTGGTTTCCTATTCCTCTCCCCTGCTTTAGGTTAGCTGAGAAGCACCTCAAAATTCCTCCCACTTAGGGGGAACTAGGATTCACAACACACCAGCAGTGGGCTCCAAATATCTTTGAGTCAACTCCAAAAATTCCTTTCAAACTCTTCAATATTATTTTCTAAATTCAGGGATGCGGAGGGGTAGGGGATGTTCAGTTAAGAACATCAAACAGGGCTTCCCTGGTGGCGCAGTGGTTGAGAGTCCGCCTGCCGATGCAGGGGACGTGGGTTCGTGCCCCGGTCAGGGAAGATCCCACATGCCGTGGAGCGGCTGCGCCCGTGAGCCATGGCCACTGAGCCTGCACGTCCGGAGCCTGTGCTCCACAAGGGGAGAGGCCACAACAGTGAGAGGCCCGCGCACCGGAAAAAAAAAAAAGAATGTCAAACAGTTAAACAGTTTCTCCCTACCTCCTTGTCCTGCTTGTGGTCCAGTGACAGTTTCGTATCCAAACCAGAGGCCAAAATAATCCCATTCCATCTTAAAATCCTGTTACAAATGAAACGTAAACAGTCATTAAGTGATCATTTAGAAAATTCTGCAGAACAGAAAATTTTAACATATTAGAACAATGCAAAAAGCTTGCATATAACAATACATTTTTAAAAGAGACTCAAACAGCAATGGAGATCTTTTCATAAACCTAAAAATTTACGAACATTTGCATTAAAAAGGAAAAAAACAATAAGGCTATTTTACTTTTATCATTTTAAATGTTTTCAAATATAATACCCCTAAAAATATACGGCCAAACTGCCTATTACTTTGATCTTATATATTCAATTACATTCAGAAAATATTAATAGAGGTTTTAGATCACAAGTTAATAACAATTACAAAACAGTAAACATTTACTGGACATTTATATTCTAACTGCTTTGTGTCTATTAACTCATTTAATACTAATAACAACACTATGAGGTAGTTACTATGATCATCTCCAGTTTCCAGATAAGGAAAACAAGGCTCAAGGAGTTAGGTAGCTTGCCCAAGATTTATAGGCCATCTTAATTCCACTGCAATTGGCCAAAATTTCTGGCAAGATTTACAGAACTAAGAGCTGTTATAATGTTATCTTTAAGACTGCAGTTTGAGAGATTAGCATGGCAGAGCGTGCTAAAAATATTTTGTTGAGCTTAAACTTTGTAACATGATTCACTTTAAGTAATTATTTGTTAGCAGAATGACTACTGGAACAGAAATTTTCTAGTAATGTAGAAACCTAAAATTCTGAAACCTAGCTATCTAGATCTAAAGTCTCTAATCAAGATGTAAATATATACATGACTTGGGTCAACCACTTTGAATGATTTGGAAAATACCTTCTGATTTTGGCTGCAAAGTGTAGAAAATCACCCAAGACTTCAAATCAGAGACCTGCTATTCAACCCAGTACCTACCACACGCAAGTATGATCTATATTTTAATTCCTTTTTTAAAATTGGCGTATAGGTGATTTACAAGGTTGTGCTAGTTTCAGATGTACAGCAAAGTGATTCAGTGATATATATATATATTATTTTTCATATTATTTTCCATTGTAGGTTATTATAATATATTGAGTATAGTTCCCTGTGCTATACAGTAGGTCCTTGTTGTTTACTTATTTTATATATAGTAGTGTGTATATGTTAATCCCAAACTCAAGTCCCTTAACTGCTCTCAGCCTTAATTTCCCAGAAGGTTGGCTAGGACCTACCCCACTCCTAGTCAAGATTTTGTGATTCTAGCATCTGCTCAATCTAGTTACTGGTCAGCAAACTTGTCTAATTGGAAGAGGAAACCAGCATGTATTGAGACATAGCTTCAAACTGCCATTTAGGGAAAAGCCTTTAGCCTTCTCAATACTGCAGTCTTCCTACTCTGGATTAGAGAAAACATTAGTATCGTCATCAAAAAAAAAAAAAGAACATTGGGTTTACTTTTTTAAAAATCTCTGTACACAAATGAAGGTAAATATATTAATACAATTCAGGGAGCATATCTATAAAATGATATTTTTAAATGTTATGGTATTTGCTAAATTAGGGATTGAAGGATTTGCTTCTGCTCTTCTTTGCAGTCTCTGATATTGAATGCTGAATACTTGCAAAACAAGAATTTGAAAAAGAGAGGGTGACTTAATTTGTGCTCTCTTATCACTAGCAGGACAAATACAGTGGTCAAAAATAGAATTTTGCAGGTTACTTAATAACATGAGCCAGTCTTTTATATACAAACTGATGCAATAAAACGTGCTTGTGAGGGCTTGAAAATATGCTTTGCGATATCTTTTTAATAACAATTGGATATCTTTAGAATTCATGGCTAAAATTTTTATCAAAGTTCTTTAAAGAATAAAAGAACATTAATGCAATACTCTGCATATATAGGTTCAATAAATATTATTGATAAGAATTGTGTAATATTGACAAGTTAAACTTTCAACTTAGTTGCATTATGCCACACAAAAAGATTTTGGATGTGTGCCACTATGTTAGCTGGTAAACAGACTTTTTCTCCAGGCAATGAAATATGTGTGGGGCTTTTTTTCCCTCACTTTTTCACTCTTAACTGTACTTCTCAGATTTTCTAAAACTACTATACATGTCTTTGAGAGTCAAAGGAAAAAAAAAATCACATTATGATGAACCTTTCCTCCAGAACGCATTACTAGCGTGGGTCACCAACTCTGTGAGATGCGATGCTTCTTTCAGCTGGAATTTTCTCCTTAAATCTAGAAAAATACATTTTCATAGATGAACATTTTCAGAAAACTTTCCACCCAATGTGGAGTCAGTTTACATCAGTTTTAATTCTACTACAAGGAAAGCTAAATATATAGCTAATAAAGATCACCCTCAAGTAGTCTGAATATTTTTTTAAAGAAGACTCAAGATACTTATATACTATTCTTAAGTGATTTAAAATATGGTGTGTATTAACACTGTCCAGTTACCCTACTGATAATCTATTATCTTTCTTTTTTTTTTTTTTTTTTTTGCGGTACGCGGGCCTCTTACTGTTGTGGCCTCTCCCGTTGCAGAGCACAGGCTCCGGACACGCAGGCTTAGCAGCCATGGCTCATGCGCCCAGCCGCTCCGCGGCATGTGGGATCTTCCCGGACCGGGGCACGAACCCGTGTCCCCTGCATCGGCAGGCGGACTCTCAACCACTGTGCCACCAGGGAAGCCCTGATAATCTACTTTCTAAAAATGATTACAACAAATATTTACGTGGTATGTCAGTCCCATTGCTTGCTTAATCCAGTGGTTGTCCTTAAAGTTTTTTTGTTCTTGTGTGTCTGTTTTGTTTCCTTAGTCCCTATTATTGAACACAATGTGTTAGTGTTGGTCCTTGGCATTATAGAAGTATAAGGCGTAGCAGCTGACCTAAAATGCATAGCAAGTAGTTGAAATAAAAATGAATTTACCCAGAATTTAAAAGGACACTATAAGACTGCATTAAGTGAGCAATACAGCTGTGGGTGTTACCTTTCTGTTTAGAGCCTTAAAACTGACCATAGTCTTTGACCTAAGGAATGAGGACAAATATTTAGACATAAGGATGCTCATCATAGTGGAATTTGTTTAAAAATATTGGATATATCCTAAGTGTCCAATAAAATATTACTGGTCATATAAAATATGTCACCCTTATATTTCCAAATTATATAGTCATGTAAAACGGTGATTTCAAAGACATGCAGAAATGTCCAAATTTTAATGTTAAAAATTAGAATGCAAAACTGTATATATCAGTTTACAGATCATATTTTAAGAAATTATTCACACACACAAATATTGGGAGATAATGAAATGTAATCTCTGACGAGAGTAGCTTTTTCTTCCTTGTGTTCTTTATGTTCCAAACTTTCTATAATGAATATGGATTATTTTTATGTCAAGGAAAACAATCTCATGAAGTAGAAAAAATTTATAAGAAGCATTCGGTTAGGAATAGAAAAGTTGGGAAAATTTCATGAGGAAAATTTCATTATTGAAACTGGATGATAGGTGCTTGGGTTCATTAGGCTATTATTTCTAATTCTTTATATGTTTACTACATATACATTTAATACTGGTATAATCCAACCCTTTCCATTTTACATTGGAAGACAAGCCCCAGAGTTATACAATTCAGTAGAGACATAAGCCAGAGGTCAGCAAACTGACCCACGACTCAAATGTGGCCACAGCCTGTTTTTGTAGTGATTGAAGGCTATGAGTGATTCTCACAATTTCAAAAGGTCGGGGTTTTGGGCTTCCCTGGTGGTGCAGTGGTTGAGAGTCCGCCTGCCGATGCAGGGGACACGGGTTCGTGCCCCGGTCCGGTAAGATCCCACTTGCCGCTGAGCGGCTGCGCCCGTGAGCCATGACCGCTAAGCCTGCACGTCTGGAGCCTGTGCTCCGCAACGGGAAAGGCCACAACAGTGAGAGGCCAGCGTACCGCAAAAAAAAAAAAAAAAAAAAGTCGGGTTTTTTTTTAATCCTAAAATATCAACTATCTGGCGTTTTATAGAGAAAGTTTGCTGACTCCCTAACTCTTATCCTTAATCTAGTACTCTGCTATAAGTTAATTCACAGGTTTTTTTAAAAAATTGAAGTACAGTTAATTTACCATGTTGTGTTAATTTCTGGTGTACAGCAAAGTGATTCAGTTATACATATATATACACACACATATATTCTTTTTTATATTCTTTTCCATTATGGTTATGGTTTATCACAGGATATTGAATATAGTTCCCTGTGCTATACAGTACGACCTTGTTGTTTATCCATCCTATATATAATAGTTTGCATCTGCTAATCCCAAACTCCCAATCCATCCCCCACCCGCTCCCTCTCCCCCTTGGAAACCACAAGTCTGTTCTCTATGCCTAATTCACAGTTTTTAAAGAAAACTTCCTATAACATAGATGAGCATTTAAGATTCCTTAAAGGAAGTAGGAGCAACCCTCCTTGTCCTACCCACCAAATGAAGTCTAAACCCTCATTCATTCACTTATTGATTCCACAAAGAGAGACACGGTGCCTGCCTTCATGAAAATTACTCATGAGGAAACAGAAAATAAACAAGAAATAAAATAATGACATATCATGTTGAGTGCTATGAATGTCATAAATCAGGTTAAATGACAATGGCAGGAGGCCTTCTTCAGACTAGATGACATTGAAGCTGAGACTTAGAAGATGAGAGCAAACAAACATTGCAAGGAGCCAAGGACAAAACAGCATCCTTGGCAGAGGGGACCACTTGGGTGATACTGATTCACCAAAATATTTGTAAAATGCACAACACTTTTCAGCGGTGAAGATATTAGTGTGTCTTAATTTCAAAGATCCAGTAAGATTACAGCAGATAAATGAGAAATCGGCGGGCTTCATCCTTCTCTTCCTTTTTTTAATCAGTCATCAATCTGTTCCTCGGAACAATTTCCTCAAACTAGAATAAAATACAGACTTTAATTCCCATTTCTCAAACTTTGCTTTCTAGGTGTGTTCTCTTATTTGGAGTTTCACTGCAACTGCATATTTTAATTCTAATTTATTCAGTTCCTCAATAGATCTGTATCAGCCATAAGGTACAAAGCATGGCACTAGATCTGATTAGGAGACCATCCCTCTGCTAAGTGTGCCTCAAACTAAGTTAACTCCCCTATCTCTCTGGTTTGGTATAATGTACTTTAGTAAATTTCCTTGGGTATTTTTCAAATTACAATTTTTCCTACAAATAATGCAATAAAAAATAAGTGACTTAGGATCCCAGAGTTTACAAATGGCTTCGACTAGACTAGCTCAGTGAGAAGCAGATGGAGGAACACTGTGGCATTGACATTCTTTTCCAACCACCACACAAAAATCCTAGGGACAGAAAAAGGAATTTGACTTCATGGTAAAATATAGTTCCTGGGTCCTACTTTTTCTTCTATTGCCTGTTCTCACCAACTGCTCCTGTCCCCGCTAGCCAAGGACTTATCGTTCATGCACTTGGTGAATGTCCTAATTCCTTAAATAGGTGGCACTAAGCATGAGAACAGGGGGGGACCAGTAGATCATCACAGGCATGTGTTTCCCTAAGCTTATCACTCCAGCCACCCACAGGCTAACTTAATTATCAAGCACCTTAGAAGCCTTGCTTCTACTAGCCAGTAATGCCACAGGCTGGTGTGGAAGACTCCAAATGAAGAAGCAGCTCTGTGAATCCTTTTGTGGAGAGTGTGTGTACCTGACATGTGATGGGAACTTCAGCGTCCCACGAAATAGAAAGGCATTCCAGGAGCTATTTTCAAACAGCAATGAATTTCTCCTCCAATAGCCTAATAGAAAGTTGGTTATATATGAGGTCTTCAATACAAGGTTCAAAATCTTTGCAAAATATGGATTATAGTGTTTTCCCTTAAACTAGAAGCACATAAGGGTTTCCATTTTATCAGCTTAAAAACTGGTGTAAATTTCATGACTCAAATACACAGAAGCATCGATGGCTGTTTTGAACTTTAGACTTTGTTTGCAGACAACTTCAGGATTTTTTAAATTGTTACCTGTTAATACCAATCAGCAATCAAAAATAAGTGGCTCTTCATCTTCAGAAACTAAAATGTTATTATGACAGGCGAAGAGAGCTCTCTAACGTAGGCTAAGGAGAAAAAATGAGATCACAGAAACATGCGATCATGAATTTGGGTAGGACTTCAGTAGCTGTGATCCTTTTTTTAACATTGTTTCAGAGATGCAGGGTAGAGAGCCGAACCGTACCTTGAATCCTACAGAGGATTCAATAACCTTGAATTTCATCATGAGAGAATGATTCCACTTTCAATTCTATTTTAAGCTTTCTGATGAGGGAAGTCATTGAAGGTATGTCTTAAACACCTCTCCAGCCCCTGCTAATCTTTTTTTTTTGTTGTTGTTATTTTGTAATATCTTTATTGGAGTATAACTGCTTTACAATGTTGTGTTAGTTTCTGCTGTATAGCAAAGTGAATCAGTTATATGTATACATATATCCCCATATCCCCTCCCTCTGCTAATCTTTTTAAACAGCAGAACTAGGGCTCAGAACTTTTAGTAGACAACGATGTCCGGCTAGAACTTGATCATGGTTTCCTTCTTTTGCAGTTTCTTTTACAGTGACCTTCCATTTGTGGGAAATGATACTCCACTTATGAGAACGATATTTTCTTTTTTGTGTAAGTTTAAGAAAGTGAATCAATGCAAAGAAAGTCATTAAGTAATTAATGGACCAGGTGTCAAGGGGATATGCAATGGAGACACATTGGTTTTAAAAATCCCTACATTTCCTTTAAGGGTCCTATTGACTAACTCAGAAAACATCCTATGAACATTTTTCCACATTTTAATATGGTGAAAGTCAGCCTCCCTTTGACAACCATCCTAATACCCTCCCAAGACCTCTGCAATCACCTAGTTAACCCTATTCCCTTTTAAATGAAGAATTTCAAGTCAGGAGAAATTTAGTGTCTTGCCGAGACCCTCAGCTTGTAAAAATTCATGGGGGTGTGGTAAGGAGATTAATTACTGTATAAAATTTCTCACATGCTAAAAGACAAGTGCATTTGATGGAATTCTCCTTGGCATATGTTGAACTAGGAAAGGATAGAAGAGCAATTAACCCAAACCAAATGTTCATTATCTGCATAAGGCCAAATGTCCTTATTTGCATGGGGATATCTTTATGTCATTTAATCAGATCTCTGACTACTATTAGTCAATTCAGAAAGGCAAATTGTATCTATAATAAAAAGTTGCATGGGCCTATTGAATAAATTACACATTGCAAAAAGATAAACGCCCCAAATGGATAAAGGAATCACCAAAGATTTCACCTAGTTATTTTGTAGATGGAATTTATAGGTTCCTGGAGATTGCAGCAGTAAGACAAGGCAACTGCCCAGAGCCAGAAGTGAGCATGAACACAGCAAATCCTGGTCTCAAGATAATATATGCTGTGCAGTCCATCATTAGTGAAACTCATGGCAAATGTGAACAGAGGGTCTTAGAAGTTAATTGGCATTTTACTTGTTCTCTTATGTAGAAACACACATACACACTCCAAAAAAATAAATTTTCTGATTTCTAATTTTGGGTAAGGATATTCTTGAATTTAATATACCCATGAATTGGCCAAAAACATATAATGAGCTTTACAAAATGCAAGTTATTTTTAAAAGCCTGTTTGCTCTTAAATACTTCAACAACTGAGATACTGAATTCCTCAAGGGTGGTTGTCACACATAATCCATAAAGGGAAAATATTAGAAGATGATATTATTAAAGGCATCATCTGATAACAAGTTAGTTCTGCCTCCATAAGACAAGTAGCAACTTGAAATGAAATTAGGACTATTTTCCTAGGCAATAGGCTTTCAACAGTCAGTCTTCCAAAGTGATACAGGAACATGATTCATAATTTGCTGATAGCTGTTTTTATGAACAAACCATACCATATATTTTTAAAAAATCAAATGTGGAAGCTTTTTGAAGACTGAAACAAAGATAAATTTTAAAAAGCCAAAATCTATTTGCATCTTTGTGATTTTTGCCATAAACACATACAGCCAAAAATAATATTTATTTAGAATTCATTAAATAACTTGAATAGAAATACTGAGTTTAGTGTTAAAAGTAGACTTTTATGTAAGTGGAAAAGGTTTTATGTGATAAATATATTTTCCTGATGTACAATAAAATAAATGCATAACTATTAAAATAAAGCATTGGTCTATAAACCACCTAATATTACCTCACATAAAATATTTTGAGAAACTCTGGGCTGTATGATAAAGTTAAATTTATATTCATGTGTTATGCTCCTGCCCTAACTTTGCCTCTTTGTTACTAACTATAGTACCACATTTCTACAAATTCAAACATCCCATTTATTCAGTCTTTACACCACAATTATCATTGCTCTTTCTATTTTAAAGAAAATATCTGACATTCATATTGTGTATGAATGCAAAGATTTTAAAAAATAGCTAATAATGGTAATGCCAACTTCCACAGAATATAAGTTAAATAAATTCTGCCTTCGAAAAATTCTTAGCCTAAAATAGATTTTACCAATATGCAGTCACTGGTCTTAAGATGTGCAGGTAAACAAACAATACACAAAACAGATCATTATCTTTCATACAGAATTAACAAAATAAACATTCCCTATAGCACCGTCTGTTGTCCTCAACAACAATAACAGCATTAGCAGACCAAAGTTAAAATCACATCTAAGAGGATTCTTTTGGTACATCTTATTTAAGGCCCCTTAGATTTGCCTTGAACCCTATCACATATTGAGATATATAGTTGGTACACAGGTGAAAGGTAATAAAAATAATGCCTTGTAAAGACCTTTATTCAACCTTTCAAATCAACAACCAGGAAAATATGCTATTAATTTATGAACTGCAATAGACACAGTCCAGAAAGCTGTTCTCAATGCATTGGCATCAGCTGTGAGAAGAGACCACAGGAGTTTAGCCATGGAACCATTGTTCTTGGTATGGCGGTGGTGACTGGCATGCTTGTGAACGTCAGAAATGTCACCAAGCATGGGGAGATTGTCCAGCACCTGAGCGATCAGGAGCAGAAATAGATACAAACATAGTCAATTGGAAAATGGGTAGGAGAACAGCTGAAGGCAGTTGAATAAGGAAACATACACAATTTCTTCCCTCTTGGCAAGAAAAAACAAAGGACCAAAGGGAACCACAAAGATGATTACAGACTTGGAATATCAAATTTCCAAAGAACCATTAAAGGAATTGAAATTACTACTCAGAAAAATAAACTGAATGAGGGTTCATTAATTAATATTCTTTGAGTTTATGAATCGGTTCATTTATGGGAGACAACCAATCATCTGGTGTCCATGTTTGATGAAGTTGAACAAGAAAGTAGGTGTGACATACAACATACAAAATTGTGAGGCTGGTAAGCCTGAGAAGAAAAGTCATCACGACTTTTGAACAGTATATTTGCCAAGTTCACCAGATTGAGAATCAGAGGACATTTAGTCTAGTGTTTTCTGCAACAAATTTAACCAGTGTAACTTTAAGGAAGTCACATAACATCTCTGGACTCAGTTTCCTTATCTGTATAATGAGCATATTGGGTTAATATAAAAAAACAGAGAAAAATGTTATAACTACAAGCATGGACTCAGGATTCAGATTTTGTCTTTGCCACTTACTGCTTTTATGTCTTTGGATTTCTCACCTACAAAATGAAAGTAATAGTAGTATCAGCCTCATAGGTTTGTTGAGAAGATTAAATGAATTAATACCTGGGAAGCACTTGGCACATTGCTTGACTCAGAGTTAGCCGCTGTTTTAGCTGTTGTTTTTTGCTGCTGTTACTATCATGTGCAAGTATTAGAGGTAAATTCTGGCTGATTCAGCAGAAAAGGAGTTTATTAAAAGGATGCTGGGTTACAGAAATTTTCAATTTAGAGAACTAGATTCAACAGTAGCTTTTAGGGAAAAAAAAAGATATGTATGTGTGTAACTGAATCACTTTGCTGTACGCCTGAAACTAATGCAACACTGTAAATCAACTATACTTTAATAATAAATTAAATTAAAATTTAAAAATTTTTTAAAGAGTAAGCTTTTAGGAATGAAACCCAAAACCACACCACAAACCTGGAATGATAAGAAAATGTATCCAAGGAGGATTCAACACTAATGTTAGCACGTTGAAAATTTCTGCACCAGAACGCAATTTATTATAACCATTACTGCCCTAGTTGCAAGGGACACTAGAAAAGCAAGTATCTGCTATTTTTAACTGCTATAGGAAAAAGGCAGTTTTGCCCAGATTTCCCAGATGTATTAAAAGATCAGATACCAGGTGGCCCAAATTAACTCTGTCCACTTGTCCTTCACGCTAAGATTTATTGCTTAGAATCATTTACTAAAGGTTGGGTGGTTTTATCCAAGGTCAAGAAGATGGCGTATAAAATTTCTTAAAGACTCTACGGTTCCTTCATGAAAGGTTTAAAATATCTGCAACAGAAGGGACTTCCAAATACTTACTGGGTAGGCTCAGTATCCAGTATTTAAATTAAAGCCACTGGATTTATAGTTAGAATGAGGTCTTTAATTTTTAAATTCACACAGTTGAAGGTCTTCACCTATTTATGTGTGATGTGAGAGAATAAATGGTTTCCAAGTCTTTGGAAAAATAAAAGATCCCAGAGTTCAATGAACAAACATTCATGGAAAACAAAAACCTATATTTTCTCTCTCTGAATGACTAATACATTTGTGCTGCCAGAGGAATTCATCTCACAAGAAGGACATCAGCCAGGAGAGGAAAGAGCAGCTATAACTAGGCTTTATCTATTTTAAACTCCTCAACTATAAAAATACTGCCTAAAATACCAGCAATCCAGCTCCCAACTGTCCTTTCCGAGTAACGGACAGCTATTTCAACCCCATGACTAATGCCCAGCGCCTGTCTTAAAGTGGCCTGGACCTCCACCACTGGTGCATTCCCAGCCCAGTGGGTGGCTCATAGGGCAAATCTCCCCCAGTGCTTGAACTTCACCAGTCAGACTCTTGGTGATCCCCCAAAATACTCTTGGTGAATTTATTGCAATTGTTTACAGAAACAACAGAATTAATCATTTCTCCTACCCAATCATTTTGGCTTATAAGCAGATGAATTCTCCTATATACGTGACATGCACAAAATAGTTTGTGACTTTTTTTTTTAACAATTATAGCAAGAAAGTTGAGGGGAAAATTCTAAAGGTCAATCTGCTGGTTGCCTATTTATTTTCAAGCTATCAGACAGAGCTTGTCAAATGAGAAATTCTGGAATAACCATTTCACTGTGATGCGATGAAAGTTTGGTTTCCTCAGCATGAATAGTAAAAGTACTGCCAAGTTTATACTAAATTTATTCCAATAATCCATTGAATAGTATATCTCCAGACATTTAAGAAATACAGAAATGGCCTCAGAGGAACAGCATAAACCAAATGGTGACAGTCGACCCAAGGAAGTAGATTGTAGTATGGCAATAGAAATACACCTCTGTAAGCAATAGGTATGAGATATGTTCTTCCCTAAAATTTGTGTAGTAAAACGATTGGAAATTGGAAAGGATTTTAAATGCAGCAGAGAATTTTCAATTCAGTGGCATGATAATTTTTTCATAAATAAGTACTTAAATGTGTGAATCTGTTATAAGTGATTAGACTACCACATAACAAAGCAAAATGTAGTAGAGATTAAGCTGATGGCCTTTGAAATGAGACTGCCTGGCTTCAAATCCTGACTTTTCCACTCCCCAGCCACATGATCTTGGCAAATTACTTAATCTCGGTGGGCTTAACTGTCTTCTGTGAGGTCCGGATAGTAATAGCCCTTAACCCATGATACTGAGAATTAGAACAGTGCTGTCATATACTAAGTGTTATACAGGTATTTGTTAAGTAAGAAAACTTTAAATATGTCTCTGAAAATATGATTCTTTTTTTAGGAAATTCTTGGTTGAGATATGCTCATTGAATTCTTACGTTTTGTTTTGTTTTGTTTCCTGTAAGTATAAAACATTTTATTTCTCAGATTTTTCACTGACACTTTTTCTACTGGATAATCCTGCAAGAATATAGGGGAAGAAAAAAAATGCAAGAACTCTTGAGGCAAACATTTCAACGTTTAGTAAAATGAAAAGCACCTACTTGCTTGAAGCAAAAAGTAATCAAGGCAATGTAGAACACCCATATGACATCTTTTTAACTTAAGGCAACATGATTAAATTAGTAGGAATTTTTTAAATGATTGCAATAACAGACATCATTTAAATACTTAAATACTGTGATCCAAAAAGCCTTTGTACTACCACTTATAAAATAACCGAGAAAGTCTCAGGTTAGTATATATAAAGATTTAACAGTGAAACTAGAAGCTGCTTTACTTTGATTTTTTTTTTTGACAAACAACTATCGTGAAAAACAATGTCTTTAAATAACTAACATGTCTTTTGAAAATATACATAGAAAAATATTTGGAAAGGCAGATAAACTTAACAGTAACTATTTCTACAGATGGGTAGGGTGATGCGTTGGGGAATTTTTCTTTTTACTTTATACATTACTAGGTTTTATCCATCATTTTACGGTATAAAAGTTTTTTAAAGTAGTAATTGTAGAAGTTAGCAACAATACTGATATTTGGTCTTTTATGTTTTCCTTTCTCCAAAAATCACTTAAAGTATAACAAAGAGCTTTGGCTATACCTAAGTGGAAAGTAAATTTATTCTTCTCCAGCAAATGAATTATTTCAGCTCAATAACGGTGGATTAGGCCTATCTTTTACTTTGCGGCCCCTGAAGTTATGTTTAGGTCATTAACCTTCAGAAAAATACAGACAGCAGGGCAGACAAGCATCAGTGCTACTCCTCCCCCAAAAGGACATTGAATTTACCAAGGATTTTTTAGAACAAAGGAAAAAATATATATAGAAGCTAATGCTACAGTATTTGGACTGAGAACTGCATTGTTCTCCACAGAGATGCAACATTAGTAAACACCTTTCACCATCTTGTCAGCTTTGAAGACAAGTCCCTCATTGGTTACCCCCAAAATTAGCCAGTCCACTCTTTCAAATGTTAACCTTCAAGATGTCTCTATTTAGGGGCCTACGTTGCCATGCTCAGTGCATGAAACAGCCTCAATCCAGGGAGGCAAGAAGAGAATTAATAACTATTGAATATATATCACATGCCGAGACCTGTGCCATGCATACTCGATACATTATCTCCTTTAATCAAAAGCTGATAGTATCTCCACTTAATATATGAGAAACACTGAGGTTTGGGGAAGTAAAGCAATTTGCCCAATGCCCCACAGCTAGTGGGTCATGGAGCCAAGTAGTTCAGGTCCAGAACCTCATAGACTTCAATATTAAATCAGAACCCCAGATTCAAATGATAATCATATCCTTTGACGATCAGGCATTGGTGAGTCTGAATGGCAAAATAATAACAAACCAAAAAAATAACCCTTTATATTTGTCCAGCACTTTATAAGTTTTCACAGTGCTTATCTGGAGCAAGTCGCTGAAGCAAGAGCACGGTGTTGAAATTCACACAAAAAAGGGACTTCCCTGGTGGTCCAGGGGATAAGACTGTGTCCGGACTCCCAATGCAGGGGGCCTGGGTTCAATCCCCGGTCAGGGAACTAGACCTCACATGCATGCCACAACTAAGAGTTCACATACTGCAACTAAAGATCCCATGTGCCACAACTAAGCCCCGGCACAGCCAAATAAATAAATATTTTTTTTTTAAATTCATACAAAAGAGACGTCCATTTTTATCCTCTGACCAGTCCACTACTATTACTTGTCAATAAGTATCTTCCTTATTGAGAAATGATTTTGAAAATAGTTGAGGAACTCAAACTAAAGATTCTATTGTTTTCTTCTCTCCCTCCTACAATCCACATGGGATTTGCAGGAAAATGGACAAAGAAAATATGGTGGTCCCCCACCTGGTTGGGATGCTGCACCCCCAGAAAGGGGCTGTGAAATTTTTATTGGAAAACTTCCCCGAGACCTTTTTGAAGATGAACTTATACCATTATGTGAAAAAGTGAGTCTAAAGATTTTTTTTTTAATCTTTCAAGGAAAAAATACTACTCTCTTCACCTTGCTTTCACTCTCATTCTTCTTGGTCAGTGATGGTTTCTTTTCCAATTACCATTCCTCAATCATGCACAAAGTTAAAACCTTCCCAGCTGTTAGTGATTGGCCCCTAATTATCACTGCCTTGACTCAGCTGTCCTGTTACTGACGGCTGAAACTACCATTGCTGATGACTTTTTAATCTATATTTCAATCCCCCATCTCCACTAGCATAGCCATCTTACTGCAAACTCAACAGGTCTATCAATCTAGAATAACACAACAACCTGTCTAAAAGAAGATATTGCTTCAACTTTGAAATGTTAATATGGTTTTATAAAGTGTAAGATTTTCACGTTAAAAAATATGTATGTCATGGCTCAGCCGTGTCCCCATACATATTGATCCAGAATAAAATTTCCTTCTACAAATTTGAATGCAATCAACAAGATTAATAACATGGTTTTTCAAAGTCACTATATAATTAAGGAATAAATTTCCTCAGTTTGAATTCCAAATGATGTTTTGCTACTAAACCCAAAGTTAAAACAAAAATACAAAATTAACATTTCTGATAATTTACCACGTGGTGTTTAAAATTCCTAGAAAATTTAATAAGAGTTTAGCTATTTCTTTTCCTAAATGACAAAATCAGCTCTGTGTGTGTGTGTGTGTGTGTGTGTGTGTGTGTGTGTGTGTGTGTAGTTCAGCTCAGTTTCAGAACTACTCTTAATTTTATACAAACAACGTCACTTGGCACATGCATAAATTACAAGGACTTAATCCTATAAGAATCTTATATACTGAACATGAAAATGAGCACCAAGAAACACTTGAAATGCAGAGATGAAACATGCTTGAACTCTTTCCTAATGAGCCCAGAAAAAAATAGGCGTCCATCACTGAGTAGCGTGGGGTGGCGTGGGGCTGACCTGTGGGTCAGACACCACTGACGTAATAGAAGTAGCTTACTGATGCCTCTTCTCCCCACGCGTGTCCCTCACGTCTGTGTGGGCCACCCGTCTTACAGCAGCCAGCAATAATGAATTGCTGTGTCTGGATTATAGAGAACAGTTGGGGTAGCAGGAGGGAATAGTATATAAGCAAAGCAGAGGAGTTACAGTGAGAGGGATAGAGTGAGTACACTGCTACCATGGAGGTGCTGGCCCTGGATCAGTTGTGTTAAGACTAGCATTTACCTTCAGCCTACAGATGGAGAAAACAGGGCTCCCAGGACCATCCTCTGAAACACACCTTCTATGGTCACCTTTATATCATGGTAGGTGGAAAAGATAGCTAAGAAGTCAGTTTCACAAGGCTCCAAATGAGTGTTCTTGGTTTTGGTTTTAAACATCACTGGTGAGTATGACCAAGTAAAGATAAAAACTATGGAGGCCTCAGAGGCCAATGTAAAGGGCAAGGACAATCTATCAAGAAATTGTACTTCTGATGACAAATGTGTTTTCTGGTCCCTAAGATATCGTATAAATCCCCAGATAATTGTGTGATGAAAGGTCACTTGCTCTGCCAAAAATATACATTCTGGCAACTCCGGCTGAAATGCCACTTGTACATGTTTTCTTTATTTATCCTGACTTTGCCCATGAGTCAGATAACAGATCTCAACCCAGCATGAAAACATGCAAACTATTACACATGGGATGTAAATGCCAAACACGGCAGAGACTTCAGAAAATGTTGTGTATGCATGTGTGTGTGTTTTCATTTGGAAGTACAAATGTATAAATATGAATTCTCTCTTATTACTTGTAGATTGGTAAAATTTATGAGATGAGAATGATGATGGATTTTAATGGCAACAATAGAGGATATGCATTTGTAACATTCTCAAATAAACAAGAAGCCAAGAATGCAATCAAACAACTTAATAATTATGAAATTAGGTAAGACCCATCTTTCCTAGATTAAAAGTGAATCAGACAATGTACCTTTATCTGTTCTTCCATCAAGTTTATCTAATATAGTATATGCAAAATATAGCCAAAATCAGAAATAAAAGGTTAGTTCTTTTTCTTGGAAATCAATTTAATGAAATGTTTATTTAACCATCACTATGTAAGGTGCCAGACTAAGTTCTGTGAAATGTTCAAAGAAGCAAAATTCATTGATTTATCCATTTCAAAAATATGTGCTGGACACTGTTGAAAATATTAGAAGTATCAAGGTACACTTTCCTACTCTCATAGTGAGCAATCGGATGTATTAGGTTATTTAAAAGAGTTTGAAAAAATAAAAACCAGGAAATGGGGTAAAGTTGTATGAGGAGGTTGCTACTCTAACTTGATGTATTTAAGAAAATACTCTTCCGGAAAGTAAAATTTGATCTGAGACTTGAATGAAAACAATCTGCCATGACGGTCAGACCTGGAGGAAAATCCTTTCAGAGAAAGAACGAACAGCAAGTGCAAAGGTCTCAAAGTGAGAATAAGCATGATGTGTTAAAGGCACAGAAAGAAAGCCAGCCTTCGGAACAGAATAAAGAGAGGAGGGTTGAAGGCAATACAGCTGGGGAGTCTTATATTTCATCATTAAGAATTCGGATTTTATTCTAAAAAAAAAGGGGAAATTACAGGAGGTTTTAATCAGATTCATGCTTTTTTACAACATTCCATTCCTCTGACTACTAAGTGAAGAATGGACTGTAGCAGGGTAAGGACTGAAAGAGGGATGGCAGTTCAAAGGCCGCTGCTGTGTCTAGAACTAGATGGGAGACGGTGGTGCTTGCATAAGGGGTTAGTGGTAAAGGTGGTAAAAAGTCAGATGTGTGATATATTTTGGAGGTTGAATAGACAAGACTGGCTAAATATTGGATTTAGAGTGTGAGTGGATTTACAATTTAGGGAGGAAAATTAGGATTTTGGTCCAAGTATGTGTGGATGTGATAGGGTCATAGATGGAAAAGGCTGGGAGAATAACAGGAAAACATGAAGAGCTCTGTTTGGGACAATTTACATTTGAGATGCACATTAGACGTCCCAGGGGAGTTGCTGAGGAGGTGATTGTATGATATTGGAGTCAGGAGAATGGTCACGATTGGAACGTAAATTTGGGGGTCAGCCAAATATAGGCAATATTTAAAACCATGGGATTAGCACAGGGTTCCAGGACATAACTGACCCTATACAATCAATAACTGGTTTTTATAAATTGACAATACATGAAATTGTCTACGTTCTAAAATCTAAACCAGAGGGAACTGCCATAAATCCTTTCTTAAGGAAGCCCAGGGCCACATGGAAGAAAGATTAGTGTGTTAGATGAAAAAGCAATAGCTTGGGGTCAGATGGGCCTCAGCTGAGTGTCAAAAAATGACTTGACCTCTCTGAGCCTCAATTTCCTCATCTATAAAGTGGGAATAATAATACTTACTTCATAGGTTTATTATGGGGATGTTATCAAGATTTCAATATGTTTAGCTTAGTGTTTGGAACATAGTAATATGTCAATAAGTGATAGAACTCTTACATATTAGCACATTCATTAATTCTGAGATGCAGTCTTTCACCTATATTTTCTTCCTGTAATAGAGATGCACTTTAAAACAGGGAATCTTAAATTAAATGAATACAGAGAGAGTAGATTTCCTGTCATTAGTTTTCTCTCACTTCCTATAGGTTCAAAATAAGTCCTGCATTATCCTTGTAATTCTGCAGTCAGTCAACTACTGGGTCATTTTTCTTAAGCCCCTTAGCCATGAAAAGATTGATTGGACTTGGCAACTACTAGTAGCCTAGTCATTCAGTACCAGGATTGGATTCTGGAACAGATTCTTGGAAAAAACATAAAGGAGGCTCCCCTTTCACACATGCCACCATGGATCCAAAAGAGCTCCGATATATGGAAAATTTTTTGGTATGAGAATCAGGAGACCAGAGGTCTAGCCCAGGTTCCTTTGGACAAATCCTTTGACCTCTTTCAGCATCCATTTTATATTATCACCTGATCACACAGAGTTATTCCGAGCACCCATCATACGAAATAATATATACTGTTATTTTAGAAAGGGCTATAAAAAGCTATATTAAGACATATTAGTGATGCTTTCAGGAATTAGAAGATTCTCCATTCCTTGGTCTTTCATAGAAACGAAACATCTTAATAGCAAAGGTTATTCTCAAAATAGCTTTTAAGTTGAGATGGATGTAGAATTGTTTCTGTAGGGAATCAACAAAGTTCGCTGAATCTACTTAATACATTGTTACACACTGGAGCCGGTCAAGACTTTCTGAAAATAGATGGGGTATGAACAATGAACACAAGCCATTAAAAAGTAACAGTATCCTCTCTGTGAATTTCAATGTCTTCATCTATAAAATAGAGACAAAAATATACCTACCTCATGGAGGGGATTAGGAAAAATAAAAGAGATAATGCAGGTAAAGCTCAGTGCCTGACACATATCAGATGCTCTATAAATGTTTGCTGATGGTTATGATGATGGCAGGAGGGTGCAGAAAAGGAAGAGGAAAAATATGACAAAGCATTTGGAAAGAGAAAGTTGGTGGCCAAAATGCCAGTTACAGTTCAGGTTGGATGCCAGAAGCAAGGTGAAGGCACAGAGTGACTTTGGATTTTAATGAGTAGGATAAATGGAATGTGAAATAGCAGAATAGACACCCCAGGGCCAACCTCACCTACTTCCACTCTGCCTTGGATGTTGTCAGAGAGAGAACCTTTCTTGTAGAGAAGAGGTTTGTTTGTTACCTCTTCTTGTTACAAACCTTTGGTTTGTTTTTAGCCACTGTCTCTGAGGGGATAGATAAGGTTCTTAGCCGGAAAAGACCCACAGGTGTCATATCCTCCTCGTCATCAAATATCCACTGAGCATCGTCTAAATGCCTGGCTTCTGGAGACATTAAAGTCATGCCCTCAGCTTTTGAGGGAGAGTTTTTCGTCTCCAAGCAATTCTGGGATTCGCTGACAAATCACATAGATTTAAAAACAGGATATGGAGGCTCCAGGCGCCCCCTACTGGTAGCTGACCGGCCCCCGAATGATCAAAAATATAAACTTCTAAATAAATAGTATCTTGGAACAAAAGGTTTAAGTTAAAAAAGAAAAAAAAACCCTGAAAGATCACTTTATCGACCCTTCCCTCCCCCCAGAAAAAACACATTGTTAGGACAATGTTCAACAAACGGAGATGGACCTGTTACATATCTGATATGCGGTCCTTAGTTCTTCAACAAAGCACAGAAGACAACTGGGACAGGGTGCAACCTGGGTGAGAACACCTGCCACACAGCTGAGAGCCACTAGTTCCGAGAAATCAGAGCAATCTTCCACTCACCTGGCTGAGCACTTTTTATTCAGGAGGAATGAGTGGTTTCTGTTAAGCAAACTTTACCCATTTTTAATAACTTTGAGTTATTACAAAAGTCACATGGCCTAATACACAACACACAATAACAGCCAAAAAACAGTAATAAAAGTTCAAACCGTTCCTTCATTACCCTATTGCCTAAAGAGAATCACCATGTTGAATTTTTATAGTTTTTCTAGATTTTCTACAGTTTTAAGCAAAATGGCTTTCTCATATACTCATTTTACATTTTTTTTAAACCCAGCAGCATAGTGTGAACTGGTATTTTCAACCATCAAATACTCTCCTATGTTACTATGTTTATTGACCACAGAGCATCCTATGTTATGAACGCTCATCTTTTATATACCAGTGCATCCCAGCCAGGAGCAATATTGTCCCCCTAAGGGACATAGAGAAAGATGAAGAGGCATTCTTGGATGACCTAACAGGTGGCACTTGGCATTTAGTGGTCAAGAACCAGGGATGACAAACATACCACGGTATACAATGAGGAAATGTCCAGCCCCAGAGCAGTCACCTCAGCTGAGATACATTAAACCAGTCCTGCACGGTGGACTATTTTGCTCATTTCCAATTTGGGAGCTATTGTAAATAGTAGCAGTGAATAACCTTACACAAAAATGCTAATGCTCATCTTTATTTCTAAGGACACTCCCCTAGAGGGGCATTATTTGGCGAAAGGTTACGCACACTTAAGACTTCTGATACATTTTCCCACATGTCCCCCAGAAAAGTTGAACCAACCTACACCTTGCCTACGAAGGTATCCACCAACTGGCTGATAAGCAACACTGCACAGTGGAAGAAACAGGGATTAAACTGAATCCAGAGGCCAATTTTAACTCTCAAAATCCACAAAATCTTAAGCAAGTCACTTAATATCTTGGAGTCTCAAGCTCTTCAACTGTAAAATGGAAACAATACCTATTCTGCCCATCTCACGGGCTCCTTGTGTCGGCCAAATAATATGTGAAACTCTGTTCTGTATAAGGGACCATCTATAATAATGATCATGTCAGAATAGCTTCTCTGTTTGGTTGGACAAAAAGGGAGCACCAGGGGTTGCAACCTCAGATACCTCCAGGGCAGGATACAAAAGTACATTGAGCCAGGTGTAAAGACCTCAGGATTGACGATGTATTAGGGAGTGTCGAGGATTCACAATAACTAGTGGAATCTACATATACTCTAAAGACAGCAGACGCAACTCAGTTTCAACTATTTTTTTTCTTTAAAAATGCAGAACCAAGGTTGACAGAACTTCCAGTTTCTCAAAAGCAGCTACCACTTTCCAAAACCAGTTTAAACACTAAGACGACCAAACGTTCCATATCTACAGGCCATATCAGGTCCCGGCCTGATATTTTCAATTTCAATATATATTTTCATTTTTCAGTCTTAAACCTTAATCAAGCAAGGACTCTCCCCAATCAAAATCCCTGCTGTTTTCGCAGAAATGGGCGTCTGTTAGGGGTTTGTGCCAGCGTGGACAACTGCCGATTATTTGTTGGGGGAATCCCAAAAACCAAAAAGAGAGAAGAAATCTTATCAGAGATGAAAAAGGTCACCGAAGGAGTTGTGGATGTCATTGTCTACCCAAGTGCTGCCGATAAAACCAAAAACCGGGGCTTTGCTTTCGTGGAGTATGAGAATCATCGGGCAGCTGCCATGGCCCGGAGGAAGCTTCTGCCAGGTTAGGACCCCTCCTCAAAGAGGAGACTTCTCCACTCCCGTCCTGCCTGCCTCAGGCTGCTGTGCTCCTTAGCAAAGGAAACAGAAGCCTGTTGTTCGGTTTTTTTTTTTTGCTCTTTATCTCTGGTTATGTTACATTTTTTAAACTCTCGGTCTTTCTTATTTATCTCACAGTTGATTCAGCTCCCTGAAGTTTTCACAGATTGGGTTCTGAAAACTATTCACTTCGTGCATTAAATCCAATGTATACTGCACAGGAGAAATCCAGAACTTGAAGTTATAGCAACCCTATACTGAATCTTTAAACTGAAGAATCTCCCTAAAAGTAAATTTATCAGTCAACAGTTATCTTTGTATATAGTTTTTGTTATCAGGCTTATTAGAAATAGGGTATATGTTATCCATTATAATGTAGAAATAATAAATATGCAAGTGATACATTATCCCAATGACAATTAAAATGACGTACTTTTTTTTTTTTTTTTTTGCGGTACGCGGGCCTCTCACTGCTGCGGCCTCTCCCGTTGCGGAGCACAGGCTCCTGACGCGCAGGCTCCGGACGCGCAGGCTCACCAGCCATGGCCCACGAGCCCAGCCGCTCCGCGGCACGTGGAATCCTCCCGGACCGGGGCAGGAACCCGTGTCCCCTGCATCGGCAGGCAGACTCCCAACCACTGCGCCACGAGGGAAGCCCAAAATGACGTACTTTTATTATAACTTCCTAGTGTCTAATAATTTGTCTAATTTTAGGTAATAGAAATAATAGCTTTCCATAGAAAGACACCTTAGTTATATGCTACAACCACGAGGTAGGTCCTATTTGGTCAACAGCCATAAATTCCTGGGTTTAGAAGACTCCACCAAGACACTGCCCCACTAAGATCAACTTAGGAAAAATTATTGAAAGTCCTGTGCTTGTTATAAAATATTTCCCAAACTTACACAAAGGTATTAAAATGAATATTAAAATGATACGTATGTCAGGAATGGCATATTGAACACACTGGAATCAAGGATTCTCTTAAGCACTGTGGAAGTCACCAGAATCTAAAGCAAAGCAAAACAGCAACAAAAACACCCACATTTATTTTTATTTTTTAAAATAAAACCAATAGGAGTAGCCCTCCAGAAATTTTCAAAATTGAAAGATGGCTTCTGAGCTTGGGGAATATGTTTTAATAATATTTTCATGAAGGCAGCTTAAAGTGAAAAAATATGGGATATCCCCCAAAATGGCTGAATCTATTGAGAGGTGGACATTTTTTAGATTCAATATAATATTATTAATATATTTTATACATGTGTAATAGTATTGCTATAAAACATAGGAAAGAGAAATTTTGCAAAGACTAGGGAAGATGAAATCAATATTTAAAATTTTGACAGTAAAAATGTTTTGATCTGAGGTGGATATTTTTAATGGGGAAGCTTCCATTCACTACTTCTTCACTACCCAAGCGGTCAAGTCGCCTGACTCACAGGTGCATAGAATCACTAGAACTCCCCACGCTGCTTACCTAGCCTCTCAGTGACCTGAACTTAATATTTTGCTGTCCTCTTCAACATCAACAATTCTGCCTTCGAAAAGTGCCTCCTATCCATCTTGTTCTCAGGTCATCACTGTAGGCTAAACACATATATTCCCAACCTTGGATTATTTTTTTTCAAGGTCTCCTAAGTATTCTCCCAGCTCTGCTTTCTCTTTGATGCCCCCAGCCCCCCACCTCCCCCACCTACTCCATCCTAAACATTACCACCAGAGTAGTGTTCCTAAAATAACATATCATCCTTTCCACAAGTTCTTCCAAATAGTAGGAATTCAATCTCTCCTTGTTAAGAGGCTGAATGATGTCACTCACTCATTAGTTCAAAAATATTCACCAACTTGCTGCTGCATATGAGATAAAGCATAAACCTCTGAGCTCGTCATTCACTCGGGGCCCCAGTTCTTTTCAAACAATTTGGACCTTCTTTTTCACGATAAACACCCTCCTTTCTATCAGGACAAACTCAGTGGCCTAGACAACACCATGCTCGTTTTTTGTATCCTTTATTTCGAAGGCTGTATCCCCTCCTAGAATGACCTGCCCCTCCCCGTCTCTACTGACTCATGGAAGTCAAAGCCCCAGCTTAGCCACCACTTCACTGAGAAACCAGCTTCCACTATTCCACCCCACATTAATCATTTTCCTCCTTCATTACCTGTAAAAACAAATACGTACAATCATTTGGGGGATGGGGGAGGATGGCAGTGAAAGAGGGTCCAAAATGGGAGAGAGAGTTTTCAGCAGCCGGACAATCAGTGTTCCTAGGGAATTAAAACTTCCCGTCAGCTTCCCTTCTTCAAAGAAAACAGCACACTGACCCACAGAAAGAGCTTCTCTTTACCTGAGTTGAACTGACTAGGCCGGGCAAGGCTGAGCAGCTAGGCGGCAAGAATTCTCAAGCACCGTGTTATGCTTCCACCCAAGATCCTGAGTTCTCCCTACGGATGCTCTGGCCAGGACGCAGCAATATATAGGCTGCCTCACTCTCCTCAGGCATTTTCTCATCCTCATCATGATGTGAGGCAGCCCCGCCCACTTTGCTTGTTGCCCTTTAAGTTGGCCTCAGCTGGTTGAGTTTCAGTCCGCTGGAGTTCAGTCAGACTGCCTCATCAGCAGATTAACAAGAGGCGGTGAGTAAGCCAGCCAGAGCAAACTGCTTCCTTTCTACCGAAGCCTGAGAGTAAAATCTATTACCCATTTGGACATCTACCTATGACCTCACCATAGATTAAGCAACAACACAGGATTTCAGTAATGGGCAATCCTCTGGAGACCCCACTTTGAATGGACAAGGAGAGCTTTAAGAAACGTGATAAGCAAGGACCACAAGAAGCTTTTCCTTCTTAATTGATCCAGACTTGAAGACAGAGAGAAAATTGTGGTCTAAAGTGGCATATTGCCTTCCACCACCTACCTCCTCCAACAGTGGAAGCTCCCTCTTGACATTGCGTCTTTACTGAGGTGTACGTAGAACAAAGTGGATGCATCCAGTTCAGGCATTATCAAAGCATTCTAAGGATACTCTGAAAAAAAGTTCCAACAGTGGTTTGCAATCTTAACCTCCATCAGAATCACCTGGAGGGCTTGTTAAGGCATAGATTGCTGGCGCCCCCAACCCCAGAGCTCCTGATTCAGTAGGTGTGGTATGGGGTCTGATCATTTGCATTTATAACAAGTTCCCAGGATGCAACTGCCCCTGAGACCACAAGTTTGAGATCTGATCATCTAAATCAAGGGTGGCCCATGGTGGGCTACAAATTTGAATCATCTGAAGAGGTTTTTAAACAATACCAGTGCCCAAATCAACCTCTAATCAATTGAATCTGCTTTTCTGGGGTGCGGCGTTGGAGCACTGATATTTTAAGTTTTCCAGATAATTCTGTTGTGTAGCCAAATTTTGTGATCCACTGCTAAATCTGTCAGCTAATGACACTAGCCACTCACCTGCATGGGAAGTAAATAGCAACACCTGGGGAACCACTCAGTATGGAAACATTTATTGCGTCTACAATGTAATTTGCTTTCTTCTAAATGACAAAGTTCTAAAAAAAATCATACCTAATTTGAGTGAGTGACACTATTCACATTGGACACAAAGAATGCATATTCTGAGGAAACTATACTTCCCAAAAAATAGATCAAAAATACTCAAGAGGAATGTACATTATTGAATTATCATCTAAAAGCGATAAATTAAGTCCCTTTTTTTTAAAGTTTTAAATAGGTGGGTTTTTAAAAATTTTTATTGCTGTATAGTTGCTTTACAATGTTGTGTTAGTTTCTGCTGTACAGCAAAGTGAATTAGCTATATGTATACCTATATCCCCTCCTTTTTGGATTTCCTTCCCATTTAAATCACCACAGAGCACAGAGTAGAGTTCCCTGTGCTGTACAGTAGGTTCTCATTAGCTATCTGTTTTACACATAGTAGTGTATATATGTCAATCCCAATCTCCCAGTTCATCCCACCCCCCTTTTCCCCGTTTTGTGTCCATACATTTGTGCTCTACGTCTATGTCTCTATTTCTGCTTTGCATATAGGTTCATCTGTAGCATTTTCCTAGATTCCTCATATATGCGTTAAGGCATCACCTTCTTTTGTCTTCACAACAACCCTGAAAGCAGGTACTTTTATTAGCCCCATTTTACAGATGAGGAAACTGATGCTTAGAAAGGTTGTTTCCTAGCCAGGATCATTAATCTGATATTTGAACTTGTCTGACTTCAAAGCTCAAGTTCACAAATCACTTTCCAACACTGACTTTCACAGGGATGTTTATGGAAATCACTGCTCCCTGCACTTCCTCTCACTTCTATCCACTTTAACCTTTTCCACATCTTCAGGCCTGTGAATGACTTACCGTGGTCCCAGTCTGGAAAGGCAAAAGCCAATGGGCTAGAACAGTGTTCTCAATTTTGGCTGAATTAACTGAGGTGCTTTTCAAAATCCTGAGGCCTAGACCACTTAAATCAGAATTGGAAAAGAGGATCCAGAGGTCAGTGATGAGATGATTCCCAGGGGAAAATCAAAAGCACTGATTTGTAATATTTTTGGATTTCTATACTGTTAACGCTCCCACTGTGGTTCATTTCAAGCCACCAAGGTGACATCAATTGACTCACAAAATTCTGAAAATTTAACAGTCTATTCTTGCAGGTAGAAAGGACCTGAGTCCAGCACACACAGTGGAATCCATATTTTTGTAAGCTCTTCTACTATGGGGCCAAGATTGAGAACCACTGAGCTACAGAAACCAAAGTCACCTGGGAGCCTTAGGGTTTTTGGGATAAGACCCTTAGTAAAGTCTATGTAAAGCATAGAAAGGAAGGGAATGGAATAAAATGGAAACGAGATGTAGAAGGGGAGTGGAAAGGAGGGGGAAAAGAGTGATGGAGAAAACTATCGTCTGGGCTACAAGGCAGAACAAGGTAGCCAGCCAACTGGGATAGCAGGAGCCAGCCTCCCGCTAACTCACTGGGATTCGCTAACTCATTAGGATGCATCTATCCTTTGTTTGAGTTTTAGAATGTCAATGCCACAGATGCTTTCACTGACTGGTTTTTTGTTTGTTTGTTTGTTTTTTGCGGTACGGGGGCCTCTCACTGTTGTGGCCTCTCCCGTTGAGGAGCACAGGCTCTGGACGCGCAGGCTCAGTGGCCATGGCTCACGGGCCCAGCCGCTCTGCGGCATGTGGGATCTTCCCGGACCGAGGCACGAACCCATGTCCCCTGCATCAGCAGGCGGACTCTCAACCACTGCGCCACCAGGGAAGCCCCAACTGACTGTTTTTTAAGGAATAAAAAGATGCATTTTGATTAAAAATACTTGCCTCTTGTGTAATATTTAAACATTTCCAATCAAATTAAGAAATTGAGTTGACCCTCACCCTCCTCTCATCACTTCAACATGGATCTGTACTGTGTAGGGGTACAGGGGTTGAGTAACAAAAAACAAAAGGGAGCAGTGGAGAAGTGAAATAGATCTGGGTAAGGTATCCTCTCAAAAGCTCATTTCCTCTTCTGTAAAATTGGGAAAGTCATTCCCCTCCCCACAGAGTTACTATGACTGAGAGAATATGAGAAACACACAGTGGAGTGCAAGACAATAAATTGCAGTTATATAGGAATATAAATATATATGTAGTCATGGATAACAGCTACCCTTTCACGATGAGTTCAATTTCCCATCATAGACTCTTCATTGCTCTTTGTCTTAATTTGGAAAATAATAATAACTTTTTCTCCAGATTTCTGAGTTGTCTATGTTCTGACAAAGCAAGAATTAGGAGGGAATATATTTGATCAGAGCTCTGACCGAGTGTAAGCGACCGAAAACAAACTAGGGGTACCTGAGCCCTACCCACCCTTCACATGCACCATTTTTGGATGGCTCAGTGGTGGTACCTAATCACTCAGATTCCAACCGCAGCACATATACTTCCTAATGACCTTTCTAATGCTTCAGGAAGCTAGACTCTATGTCTGAGCCCTAAATCCATTCTTTTCCTAAACCACGTTCGAGTTCTGTTTATACCCTATCATTATAATAAGCCTCTTGTCATACAGAACTCCCTTCTAGCCAGGTCTTATTTGAAATGTCTCTTAAAATCAATAATCACCTCTTTTAATATTAGTCTTCTTGCTCAATCAAGACCTCAAGGTTCAATTTAAAAGTCCATTAGTATGAACTGAGATGATGTCCTAATTTCTATATAATTAATCGTACTTGTGATCTTTCTCAACAGGAAGAATTCAGTTATGGGGACATCCTATTGCAGTAGACTGGGCAGAACCAGAAGTAGAAGTTGATGAAGACACAATGTCTTCCGTGAAAATCCTATATGTAAGAAACCTAATGCTATCTACCTCTGAAGAGATGATTGAGAAAGAATTCAACAATATTAAACCAGGTAGGACATACCAGACAACACTACTTTTTCAAAACATACTTTAAAAACACTTATGCTTGGGCTTCCCTGGTGGCGCAGTGGTTGGGAGTCCGCCTGCCGATGCAGGGGACACAGGTTCTATCCCTGGTCTGGGAATATCCCACATGCTGCAGAGCAACTAAACCCATGCGCCACAACTACTGAGCCTGCGTGCCACAACTACTGAGCCCACACACCACAACTGAGCCCGCGCACCACCACTACTGAGCCTGTGCTCTAGAGCCTGTGAGCCACAACTACTGAGCCCGCATGCCATAACTACTGAAGCCCGTGTGCCTAGAGCCCATGCTCCGCAACAAAAGCCACTGCAGTGAGAAGTTCGTGCACCACAACAAAGAGTAGCCCCTGCTAGCCGCAACTAGAGAAAGCCCGCGCAGCAACAAAAACCCAACACAGCCAAAAATAAATAAATAAAATAAAGTTAAAGAAAAAAAAAAGATTTCCAAAAGCATGTGTGGCTGGACATTACTGTTCAAAAATGCAAGCTGATTTCAATATCTACAAGCAGAATTTGAGAACATCAAAATCCATTATCATCTGAAGTGCCACCTAACTAATGTGAATGATAGGAGTTGGAGTGTGAATTGACTGATAATATTTGCTCATCCTCTGTGCCCAGGTCCCACTCGGTTTCAGTGCCTGGGGGCCCCAGAGGGCCCTACTCGGTTTCAGTCCCTGTGTACAAAACACTAGGTAGGATCTAGGGTAAAGACAATACCAAAATGCCTCTGGGAGCTAACAGTGGAGCCTGGGTGGAGGATGGCACTGGAGGATGAATGGGGCAAACACTGGAAAGGTAAAGGTCCTCATTGGCCCACATTTTACTTAATTTCCAAGATAAGCCATAAGGTTAAGTCACACTAATTACCCCACTTGACACTGAAGGAATAAACGGACCAGGTTAGAAGTTCGGTTAATCACATGTCTCATGATTCATGGTCTCAAATACCTTTATTTATTTTCAGCTTAGCCAGACCATTTTGCTCTGTACAACCACTATCATAAGAAGTCATGGGTTGAATGCTGAGGGGTGAGAGAAGAGAAGTACTGCAATATTTTTAAATTATCCTTCCATTAGGACCCTACTATTATTGCAAAGGAAGACAGTTTATAGCCATTGAACCACATGATAGAGTAGAAGCCTAATTGCCTTTGTGACCTTGAACCTAAGAGGGTAGATAACTGAACTTTGACAGGGAGAGGGGAAAAGGAGGACTTCTCTCCTCTCTTCTGGTCCTCCCTGGCATGGGGTCCCATCCTAGGTTGTCTCTGGAAACTAAAGATAGGAGAAAACCTGTTCTCTCAAGATATACCCAAGAAACTATTAACTAAAAGGTGGTAATTTACATGCTAAACTAACAGGTTAATGTTAAACAAGTTTCCATCTTACCTTCACTCTAGGCAAAAGTTCTATTTTTAAAATTGAGTAAGCAACATTTCATAATAAAATGTAAATATAAAGCTCAACCATCTCAGTAGAACTTTATTTTTACACGTTACCATCAACATATTCAGCAATCCCTCTACATAAAAACAGGATAGTTTGATTTGTTATTTTTTTATTACACAAATAATATAAATAAGCCTTGTTAATATTTGTAGAATACTGGAGAATATAAATTAAAATATCAAAGTCCCCTGTCTTCTCCCCAACTCTTCTCCCCATTCCTGAAGTAACCCCTACTAATGGTCTGATATTTGTCCTTCCAGTCCTCTTTCTGTGTGTGTGTGTGTATTCATATTTATGTGCACATGTATGCCAGGTGGGATTTTTAAAACCATAAATGCTATGATATTATACTTATTTTTTTGTAAATTTTTAAATTTAACAACAGGCCCTGAATCTTTCCATGTATATATAGGCCTATTTGTTCTCTTTAAAGACTCCTTAGTGCTATTTAATAAGAATAGGGCTTCCCTGGTGGCGCAGTGGTTGAGAGTCTGCCTGCTGATGCAGGCGACATGGGTTCGCGCCCCGGTCCGGGAAGATCCCACATGCCGCGGAGCGGCTGGGCCCGTAAGCCATGGCCGCTGAGCCTGCGCGTCCAGAGCCTGTGCTCCGCAACGAGAGAGGCCACAACAGTGAGAGGCCCGCATACCGCAAAAAAAAAAAAAAAAAAAGAATATACCAAATTTAATCACTCTCATGAAATTGGACATTGTTTTATTTTTGCTATTTCAACTGACGTATAATTAATACCTCTATGCATGATCTTTTTGCATATGTGTGAATGCTTCTGTAAAAGAGATACCTCAAGGTAGAATTAGTAGATATCTACATTGTTTCCAACTTTTAGATATTATGAACAGCATCATAAGGAACTATCTTGGTTTTCAGATGTTCTTTCACAAACTATTTTTTGTTTGTTTGTTTTGATCAAGAGAGTAAGAGATAAGCAGATGGGAGATCTGAGTTCTAGTTCCTAGCTATGTGAACTCATAAATCTTGCATACCTTATCAGAACCTTACATTCCAAATCATTAAGTTAAAAATAAATAGATTAAGGTAAAATGAATTAAAAATTAAATTATTACTAAAGTCTCTCCTAACTCTAACACTTTTTATTATATAAATCAAAAGAGACAAGGTATTTTTCTGGGGAAAAAGCCATAAAATTTCAAAGGTAATTACCTAAATATATATTTATAATATGACCAATAATTGAATTCAACTCAATAATATTTTACCATGTATAAGTTACTATCTTTTATATTATATAATATACAAAACAAGACACCATTCCTACCCTCAAAGATCTTATAATCTAGGAAGTGGAAACACAAATCCACAACAAATTATAATAAGGCAGAATATAAGTATTATTTAAAAATTAGAAAAAAATATTCTGTTGAATGTGCAGAATTTTAAACCTGGACACAGGAAATATTTTCAATGACCTCCTTACTTAAATAGAGTCTCCAAAAAAAAAGGATAAAATATTCTTGGAAGCCAAATGCTTAAATATATCATGTTCAATGCTATCTCAGGTTTGCTAATGGGGCTACTTTCAATCTGCTTCCAGGTGCTGTGGAGAGGGTAAAGAAAATCCGAGACTATGCTTTCGTGCACTTCACTAACAGAGAAGATGCGGTGGAGGCTATGAAAGCTTTAAATGGGAAGGTAATGTAGGACAAAGAAAAAATATGTACAGGTTCCATCAAAGTTTGGTGTGGAAGTTTTATTCAAGGGAACAGTCCTGTAAGTCCTTCTCACTCAGCCTTCCTCCATCTCTGACATGGCTGCCTCAATCCATCTAAGATGAACAAAAAAGAAGTGATGGAAAATACAATGGAGATGTGGCTCATATGTCCAATTCTATCTCTAATTTTGGCTGATTTGGGCATATCATTGGCCCTCAATTTCTTTACAAAGAGAGAGCTGGAGTGGATTATCCCAAGGTGTTTTTGCCAATTCAGTTTTCTCTATTTCGAAGAAACTATCACCTTTGTAGTGCAGGATTTTGGAGGCTGATAATCTAAAAAGATGTTAAGGTTATCATTTCGCCCTCAGAGTTTGATCTTCCAAACTCTGGAGGCCTTGGAATCTCTTCCCCTTGCCAAGAGTAAGGTCTGGGGAAAACTCAAATACTATATCCTTACTTCTGATTTGTATATAGAAACCAATATAATATTTACTTATTACTCCAATAAACATTAAAAGGCTTTTGTAGACCACTTATCATGCTAAATAATGTTTGGGATACAAAAAGGATCAAACCAAAGATGTTTATCAAAGGGCTAAAAGTCAGCTGTAAGATTAAGACAAGTATGCAGAACTTTTGCAAAGTCCAGCCAGATAAGTTTTGTTTAGAAAAAAAAAAAAAGTGGTGAGAATGTTCAAAGGAAAGAGGAGTGGGTCATAAAGAATCAGAAAAACTTCATGGATATGAGAAGATAATATTTAAGAGAAGCCATGAAAGTTGGGCAGAATTCCAAAAGAAAAAACATGGAAAAGGAGAGGTAGTCTCAGACAGAGGCACAGAATTTGGAAAGAGCAAGATACGATTGGAGACAGTAAAAGTAGATTGCTTTGCTACGAACCTAATGCGCATAGGGCTGTTTCACCCGCTGGACCTTGCATCGGTCAGTCCTAATAGGAGACAGTTGGCAAAGGGACTAATTACAAACATGTGAGTGTGGGGTAGAGGAATTAAAAGAGACAGTGCAGGAAACTGGGGCTCACCCACTCCTGAACCCAAGGGGACAAGGGGCTACAGAAGGAACAGGAAATCTAAAGGAGACAGGATTCTAAAGAGCAGGTCTCTGAGAAAAGTAATGAACTTTGGCCAGTGGACACGTCCAGGCCAAGGCGACCTCTCAGAGAGGGAGGCAAGAGAAGAAATAGCTTGAACTCACTGTTTTCTCTCCCTCCAACCTCCTGCCAGGCCTCTCCATTGGCCAAATCCAATCAAAATCCAGAAAGCCCAGGACTCTGAAGAGGATGCCATGCAGAACACCCTCCCGGAGCTGGGAGGCTGGAGACCAGTGGGAAGTGGATCTGGAGGGCAAATAAATGGTCTCCCAGCACAGGCCCTTCAGAAACAGTGGGGCCTGGGCTTATGAGCCTACAGAAGTGTTTGAATCCTGGTGGGGGGTGGGGGAAGTACTGACTCCAAAACACAAAAGGAAAACTGCAGCGCAAAAATTAATGTATATTTAATTGCATATCTATGAAGCAAAACATTATTTCTTCTTCATTGATGATTATATTTATTATCAAAACAATGTTATTACTTTGATAACAGTTTGTAGATTAGTTTCTCAATTTGAAAACATTCTTGAGGGACATATGATGCTTACTGAGAAGGGATC
The DNA here is from genome assembly GCF_949987515.2 of Delphinus delphis. Classification (NCBI taxonomy): domain Eukaryota; kingdom Metazoa; phylum Chordata; class Mammalia; order Artiodactyla; family Delphinidae; genus Delphinus; species Delphinus delphis. Next base: position 38,795,987 of record NC_082698.1, on the reverse strand, counting down.
ATCATAAATTAAATGCTAAATAAGTACATTGGAATAATCACAATGGAAAAGTATTCAAATTGTTTCCAATCTTTGCAGCTAATATATTTAGAGCTAGATATTTTTATAGCAATGTATACATGTATTATGTAGTTAAATACATACTCAGTGTAATTATAAATATATATACTAAATACTATAATAATATTTAACTATAATGTGGTATGGGAAAATCAGAAGTAAGTTTGCCTAGGAACTATGAAGGTTTTTAAGTATACATATGGATATTTATATTTAATTTATTAGACAAGGTGAGGCTTTGAAGTTTTTTTTGTGCAGTGGAGTAATGATCATGTTAACAATTTAGGGAAATTAACCTCTTAAGAATTGAAGTTTCATAGAGTAGAGTGAGCGATGTAATTGGAACTAGTTAAAAAACTATTATAGTCGCTCAAATGGGAAGAAATAAGGGCTTGAATAAGGGTGGGAATGGAATGTAGGAGAGATCTCTATACAAGACTATGGGGGGGGTGAATTCAAAGGATAAAGCAACTGATTGTATATAGCAGTGAGAAATAAAGATGAGTCATTATAGGTTTTCAATATAGGAGACCAGAAGAAGGCTGATAGGGGAGTCAAGAAGAGAAAACTATTTGGAAAGAAAGGTGATGAATTGAAGTTTGCACGTGATTATTCTCTTATTCTGTAAATACTTGTGAATGTCTATGACGTGAGAGAAATTTTGCTGGGCTTGTGGCTATATAGGTTAATAAGATATTGTCCTAGATCTTGAAACGTCTAAACCAAATAAGTGAAATACAGTACTGGGTTTAAAACACGGTTAGAGGGGCAGAGTAATGCAGAACAGACTCTATTACAGTAAGAAATTTGACTTTGCAGTTAAAATATTAAAAACATCTCTTGATATGGAAGTTCCTATAAGCAGAGACCTATCTGGGTATCTTATCTTCCTCAAGACAGGACCGAAGACAAAGAATTACATCCAAGGTCTTTAATACTCCAAGTCTGTTTCTTCTAATTACATCAACATCAATATAATAGAGTTGAGTATGAGCTGAATTCTATCTCTCCATGTGGTCCATCTAACGTATTTGATACTGACTCCCGCTACTAAAAAGTAGGGTAGATACATGTAACTAGGAACAAGAGGCGGACCAAAATGATCAGGATGACCATAAAGCACAAATTTTGTCCAGCAGACTTCAGTGATGCAGGAGCCACTGAATCACTCATGAAATCATGAGCTGCTGTGAAAGGGAGTTTTTGCAGGAACGCTTTACATCACTTCTTTTCTTTATAACAAACGACATTCTTATTTGAAAGGAGCCACCAACTGTTTCCTCAAAACACCTTGTCCCTTTGATAAGAAATTCACCCATCTATCAAGTATTTGTTGAGAGCTACCTTTATCTTTTGTGTATGCAGGCAGCACGTAAAAGCAAGTCCCACTTGTAGATGCACACACAGCCATTATCTTCAATATCCGGATCTGGTTACAAAATGTCAGAAACATGTGTCAGAAAAACAACACTTCAACAATTCTTGAGGACAAGTTTTAAGTCGTGCCTGACTTGAGAAACTTCAGCACTGCCCTGCCATCCCTGTTTGTTAGTTCCCAGCTGTTCAGCAGATCAAAAGGTTGCTTCATAAGGAAGCGCCTCCAGGGGACAATGCAGTAGCCTCAATGATTCCTCTTTCTTAAGTAGGGCCCCACTTTTAAGCCTCACTTCTCTTCCAGTAAAAATTCACCTATTGCATAACTGCACCAAGAAGTAAGACACGTACCTGGCTGGCAGCTGGAAAGGCCTGATATGCTGCCCATGCCAAGGTGTTAACAATTGGTAAGATCTTTTATTGGTTTCCTTTTATCTTCATTACACTGTGCTAGGTACTGGAGATTATATTCCATCCATAATTAACCTAAAATTTCTTAGAATAATTATATAAATAGATAATTAAAAATATATATCACATATAAATATTACATAATTCTCTGTCTCAGTAACTGTATTCACTTAATACATTTGTAACTAATATGTCAATAGACAGTGGCCAATTTTTCACTGTCAAACCTGTTGATAGATTATATGCAATTTACCAACAAACCACTCAGGGAAAACTCAGCTGGCACACAAAACAAGAACCTATGAAAAGATAAGATACATATGTCAATGGAAAAAAAGTGCACAATCTAAAAGTTGAGAATTACGTCTTATTCTGTGGATATTCTGAGGACTTCAAGCCCAGGAGACAGCCTCTCAGATAGCTCTAAGGGATTGCTCCGAAGAGGGAAGAGAAGAGCCAGGATATGTAGGAGTTTTTGCAACAAAGACCAGGTGGTTGGAACACCAAAAGATTACTGTTAGTTAAAGAAAGCCAGATATCTCAAGTTAAGGAATTTAGCACTTTCTATGTATAGGAAGATGCAAGAGTCTGTGCTCATTGAAATCATTCCTTTGATATGCACCTCAGCGCTCTTGGGCCAGTATCCTGTGTTTTCACATCCTGAGTTTCCTCAGGATCACCGTTGGGGGAGTATGTAATGTGATGGCTCAATGGCTGCAACGTCCTTTGTTTACTGATATGAGAGGCAATATTTTCCATTCACACATATAAGTGAAACAGTCAGTAAACACAGCAGCAACTAGACTAACACTTAGAAGGAGACGTGTTACTAGGGCTCAGTCACACCTGGCTGTCTTCATGTCTTTTCACATTGCTTTTTCCTTGCTGTCTAAAACAGGTGCTGGATGGGTCCCCCATCGAAGTGACCCTAGCCAAACCAGTGGACAAGGATAGTTATGTTAGGTACACCCGAGGAACAGGTGGAAGGGGCACCATGCTTCAGGGAGAGTACACCTACTCCTTGGGCCATGTTTATGATCCCACCACAGCCTACCTTGGAGCTCCTGTCTTCTATGCCCCCCAGGCCTACACAGCAATTCCCAGCCTTCATTTCCCAGCCACCAAAGGACATCTTGGCAACAGGGCCATTATCAGAGCCCCTTCTGTTAGAGGTAACATTAATCAGCTCTTGCCTTAGAAAAAAACTCTGCGATTTCAAATGCTTTGTATTGCAATAGCCTTAGACAAATTGGACGGGTCCACTGGGAGACAAGAACTGGAAAATTGTTTATTGAAAATCAAATATGATATCAATAGTTTTCCTTCCATATGAATCTTTTTTCACATTACAACTGGTTATTGAAAAAACTTGGTCGGAACATAGTATAAATGAGTCTGATGTACACATCTGATCTTTGCATGGGCCCGTAAAATGTGTACAAACTAAAACTCGGGTCTACAATGATTAGTTTCTTCCTTATCACTGTACTACCATATTGGAGTCATATGTGACTCATTACAAAACTTCCAACTGAGAGCAGTATGGTTCAGTGGAAACCAGTTACCTCAAATATCAAGACACGTGAGTATTGGATGGTGAGTCAGTGCCATCACATCCATATATAAATCACAATTCATCATAAATATATTTAACAGATATATGAGATGCTCTCATCTGATCTCCCCCAAGAAATATGTGCTATGCCTTCTAAAAAGCCACATTACTAAGGAAATCAACTTGTTTCTCCAGGATGTCAGGAAACAAATAGTAAAGTCCAAATAGAAAAATAAAACACAAAAAAAACGCGACCTCAATCTTACTGCCAAACAACACGTTTTCCTGCTGAATCCTGTGAGAATTCCAAATGTTCAAGCAGTTTTCTGAGCTCAGTTATTTCAAAAAATGTAAAAGATAAGGAAAGCATGTTTTATTTTCAAGAAACTGTTTTGTCTCTGCCTAATGGGATCCTTCAGAGTGGTTCTGCTAGGAACCAATGCCTACAGAATCTCAGATCTGTCTGCCAAATATGACACCAGTCTGAGCAATTCAACAGCAAACTGTGTACTTAATTCTATTCTTGGGTTTGACTAGAAGCAAAGGGGCATGTCCAGATTACTGTGAAAACAATTATCTTACTGTGTTTTACTATTTTTCAGGAGAACTGAATTGACCATCCTAGGAACTCTAGTCTTCAACAGCCTTAAAATTTCCATACTCATAATACTCCACCCAAAATTGTAATGTAAAAGAAATCTTCAGGATTTCCTTCAAGATGATCTGTCTATAGGTTTGATAATTATGTCATTAAAACACTGTACATTTATAATCTAAAATCGCATCATTAAACAATCCCTACATTAAGTATAAGTTGTCAACCAGTTGTAATGTAGGAAAAAAACAAACTTCACTCCAAGGGAAAAAATACCTGTCTTATAACAAGAAAGGAATCAATGAATGATATTCATGGATGAAGGGTAATCAATTTAATTTTTTATCTCTTTATGCCACCAATAGGAAATCAAAGTAGCAATGTGGCAAAACAAAAAATCAAAAGGAATCTATTAATGAAACTCAATGGAAATTTAAGCCTCACATTGATAGAATATAAGAGAGAAAATGGTGAGTTTTAAAACACATTTTCTAAATGTTGGTTTTCCAGCAGGCCATCACGAATGGAATATTAGGGAAACTAGAATTCATTTCTAATTTACTGATCAAAGACAAAAAGGCAAGACTTATTTTAATACATGTGGTCATATTATGCTGGGATGTTTTAATAAATACCTTCCCAACATTTATCAGTCTACAGAAAAACGTCAACGAAAGGTTAACTGAAGAGATAAATTGCAAAATTTCTCTGTACCAAAGCTTTAAAGTTGCACGTGTACTTATCCATAGCTTTGATAGTATTGCTTTCTTCTACAGACAGTTAAAAAAAAAAAAGGACACCTGTGGTGAACCCTATCTTATGTTGAGTTTCATTACATTAGAATCCTGGAGTTTTCTATCTGTCTTCAAGGAAATAATCAATGTGACTTGGGCTAACTTTTCCATTACAGTAAGATTCAGGGTGATTTTCTGGTGGTTTGATTCGGTTTAATGCCTTCTTACATTCCTAGAAATTTACATGAATGTACCTGTAGGGGCTGCGGGAGTGAGAGGACTGGGCGGCCGTGGCTATTTGGCTTACACAGGCCTGGGTCGAGGATACCAGGTCAAAGGAGACAAGAGAGAAGACAAACTCTATGATCTTTTGCCTGGGATGGAGCTCACCCCAATGAATCCTGTCACTTTAAAACCCCAAGGAATTAAACTTGCTCCACAGGTAGGTAACGTTATTCCAGAGATAGCTTGGATAGTTTGTATAAGTTGGGCCAGAGACCATCATTCACCATTTGTCAAAGGATTTGACTTGATCCCTACTTCAGCTGCTGTTTTGTTTTGTTTTATTAAATAGATATAGCGGCCAATCAACATAATGTACTGTGAGAGAAAAGTGGGTGTTGAGTACAATTGTTTCATTTTAGACTCTTTTTTTTAAAATTATGAAATTTGACATCTTAAGTAATCTTCCACTGAAATGCAAGGATTCTGAGCACTACCAGGAATGATCAACCAATACCTTAAATGAGAATAAAATGAAGCAAGGCTGGTTGGCAAATGAAGAGCACTCATGACAGGGAATGAACAGATCATTTAGAACATCTTTCCTTGGAAGCCCTGTGTCCAAGAGAAAACACTGTGCTATCTCTGGTGCATCATTACTCATATTAACTATAAGATGCCATCAGCCATATCGAATCAAGTCATCTACAATGACTGTATTTGGGCAGTAACATTAAGGTAAATTTTTTGCTTTCACTTCACAATTCTAAGTTTCCATGTTTCTGCATGAGGCTATGATTTTATTATCGGAAAGTTAAAAGTTATAAAAGTTGTTCCAGTACGGAAACTGAACAACAGGGTTAAAAATAAAACAAAACAGGATCTGTGTTAACCCTTACACTGTCCCCTCTGGACATGCAGTACATGCTGGACTCTCTGCAGAGACACTTTGGCTGAATAATCAATATCCAGTTGTTCAGAGTGACAGTTTGCATATCCTAAAGGAAAATTCCCAACTCCCACCCCAAAGGTATAAGCCCCAAATTTATGGGAGTAGCCTTATGATTGCAATCAAGTAGAAAACTTGATTTTCTAAAATCTCATCTTGACTGGGTTTTGTTGTTTGTTTTTGGTGTATTAATGGCTTTCTTATACATACGAATTAGCTCATCTACAGTTTCTGCTACCCCTCCCCATACAATTCTTTTTTAAGGGATGCCTATCAGAGTGGTAAATAGTAATCATGTGTCTGTTCAAAAACCATATGGGGGGCACACATTATGCACCGAGTATTGTGCTAGGTTCTGGGGATGGAAAAGTGAATATAACACAACCCTTGCCATCTAAAATCACACGGCAATCCAGTGAGAGGATCCTGACACATAATAATTACAATAAAATCTAGTAAGTGCCATGATGGAGCTTTGCTCAGAAAACACAAAAGCTAGTCAATCCAATCTATCTTGGGTTAAAACCTAAAATACACAACCTAATTAAAGTACTAGGATACCCAGAAATATTTTTAGAAAATAAAAAATAATCATTGTCATAAATTCTGTGTAATAGTTCTAAGAACTGCCATAGCATGAGTAATGATCTCTGGTTTTATATTAAATCCAGATTAGAAATTGGTCATGCTTAATAGTAATATATGGGGCCTTCACTGGTGGCACAGTGGTTAAGAATCCACCTGCCAATGCAGGGGACACGGGTTTGAGCCCTGGTCCGGGAAGATCCCACATGCTGCAGAGCAACTAAGCCTGTGCGCCACAACTACTGAGCCTGCACTCTAGAGCCTGTGAGCCACAACTACTGAGCCTGCGTGCCACAACTACTGAAGCCCACGTGCCTAGAGCCCATGCTCCGCAACAAGAGAAGCCACCTCAATGAGAAGCTTGCGCACCTCAGAGAGTAGCCCCCGCTCACCACAACTAGAGAAAGCCCGCGCGCAGCAACGAAGACCCAACGTGGGCAAAAATGAATAAATAAATAAAATAAATGTACCAAAAAAATATATACAGTAACATATGAGTAACTATCTCTATCAACTAATGGAAGTTTTTCTTAATTAATTTGTCTCTGAATTTCTGCAACTGTATCTTAGAAATTAAGGGCCATGCCACCCCCGACCAGCATAGATGGAGCCTGGACAACTCCATGGTGGAGTTATGAACTTCCAACAAGAAGAGCAGGCTGCCCTGCAGAGTCAGAAGTTAGACGTGGAATCCTTTACATGTGTTTGCACAATGGGCACAAACGAGCAGGCAGAATATCAGCCCGCTCAAGTAACTGACTATTGCCCAGGAATCTTAGAGAACAGTTTGTAGATGACAAGAGATGCTACAAAACTAAGAGTATTAAGAAGCAACAGTTAATAGAGGAGATAGGAGCAATCTATAAATTCAATAAACTGGAAAATGTCATGCTATTACAGCTGGATAAGCATTACAGCAAATGAGATGAGAAATTCCACAGACTCAACCTGGGAACTGTTCTGTCCCAAGAGTTATTTTTTAGGACTTACTCCCTGTTTTGCACAGTTTACTGGATCTGCTGACCAATGGGAGCATCAGGGCTTGTGGGCCACCAGAAATGGCTTCGGCATGAAGAAAATATGTGCCTTCAGGCAAGGTTTGGTTTGGAGTAATGACAGAGGAAAGAAGCATGAAGGAAGATTCCAAAAATCAGATCATAAAAATAGCCAGAAGTGGTGTTTTGCCAAACAAAGACATTGCAACTATCAACACCCCTCTATTTTTTTTTTTTTTTTTTTTTGCGGTACGCGGGCCTCTCACTGTTGTGGCCTCTCCCATTGCGGAGCACAGGCTCCGGACGCGCAGGCTCAGCAGCCATGGCTCACGGGCCCAGCCGCTCCGTGGCATGTGGGATCTTCCCGGACCGGGGCACGAACCCATGTCTCCTGCATCGGCAGGCGGACTCTCAACCACTGCGCCACCAGGGAAGCCCCTCAACACCCCTCTATTAATGTTCATCAATAAATACTAACCCATTAAACTTTTTAACTCTATTTTTATGAAAATGTAAAGTTAAAACCGTATGACAAATGACATGAAATAGGAATAAATCCTTAGGTTATTTTCTCTAAACCATTATAAACAGAAGGATTCAGGGTAATAATGAGTAAATCCAGCTACAGAGTGCTAAAATATCAATTTTTTTTTTTTTTTTTTGCGGTACGCGGGCCCCCCACCGCCGTGGCCCGGAGCGCAGGCTCCGGACGCGCAGGCGCAGCGGCCACGGCCCAGAGGCCCAGCCGCCCCGCAGCACGCGGGATCCCACCGGACCGGGGCACGAACCCGCATCCCCCGCATCGGCAGCCGGACTCCCAACCACTGCGCCACCAGGGAAGCCCTGGAATATCAATTTTGTAAAAAACGGAATAAATATACCAAACAAATTGTACATTAAACTATTGGTAAAAAGTTAGAGCTAATGGACTAAACTAAAAGTGTATTAGAATAAATGGTGTGAAAATGATTTTCCTGAATTAATAGACACAACATTTTAAATGGAGTTCAAATTGAGTTCATCTTAAATTTTATGAGTCATTAAACCATGTGGCATTTTATCTCTTCTTATATTTGCTTAAACTCTGAAGATTCAAGTTTAAAAACCTGAAAGTTAGAGAAATAATGCAAATGTGATATTTGGAAGGGAAGTCACTTTTTTGTTGTTTTTTTTTTGCTCTTGTAGATATTAGAAGAAGTTTGTCAGAAAAATAACTGGGGACAACCTGTATATCAGCTGCACTCTGCCATTGGACAAGATCAAAGACAACTCTTCTTATACAAAATAACTATTCCTGCCCTGTCCAGCCAGAATCCTGTCATGTGTGTAACTTCTCCAAATTCCTAATCATTTCGATTTTAGAATGAGTCTTGTAAATTAAGTGTATTTTATCGCTATCTAAATAAGATAAATATTCAAGTCTACAACCTACTCATTTTTCATTCAGTGCAAACGCTGAGATGTGTATTTGGGATATACGTGACAGCTATGAGACTAGCATCTCAAAGCCCCTAAATTTCATATAGACAATGAAGACTGTGTACTCTCACCAACCAATGGAAAACTGCAGAGGTTAAGTGTAATAGAAGTGAAAACTATAGCCCATCCTTTTATCTGTGTAGTATTTGGGTTGAACCATACGAAACTGCCCTTTTATACCTAATAACACCATGCCCTGCCATTTAAGTTTTGAACCAAAGCTATAACCTCTCTATTAGTGGTTATCACCTTCTCAATTTTACCTTGAGCCTGCATTTCTACATGTTTTAGGAACCATCCTGTTTCACACATACATTAGAAAGAACTTACAATGAGTTGCAAGTACGCTCCAGGAATGTCATCGTCCACCGATGTTCTAGGTCCATTCACAAATGCTCCAACATGCATGTATATCTGGAAGCTTTAAAAGCAGAGAGTGATAAGTCCCCACGCAAAATTCCATTATCCGATCAAAAAAGTGAACAGCGCCTTAGGTTTTCACCTGTCTCAGCTACATAAGTTTAAAATGCACACCCTGACTGACTTTGCTTTCCAGCCACCCTTTCACACCCCCGAAGCTAAGTGCCTATGTGGATGAAGCAAAGACATATGCAGCCGAGTACACCCTGCAGACCTTGGGCATCCCCACCGATGGAGCCGATGCCCAGACCGCAGCTGCTGCTGCCGCTTCTGCTACCGCATTTCCAGGTATGGAAAAATAATGCCAGAAATGGCACCCTGCAGAGAGTGTTTGGGAGACCCTCTTTGGGACCATGGACTCACAGAGTTATCTGTGAACTTCAACTACAATAAATCTGATTTACACCACCTGTGACCAAAAAGAATTTGCCCGATGAGCGAGCCATTAACAAGGCAAGAGAATTGAGCTGGGCAGCAGAGGAGGGTCTAGTCTCAGCTCAGCTATAAGCAGCTGTGTGACCTTAAATGAATCAATCTCTCTGCGTCTAGTTTGTTTGGGTTTTTACTTTTAGTAAGAGAGTTTAGAACTACCACATTCTACTACTACTACATTCGTGGATGATGTTTATTTGAACTCTTACTATGTGCCAGGCACTGACTTATCTCAGCAATGCTCATGACACCACAAGAGACAGGTTCTATCATCACGCACATTGTACAGATGAAGAAACCAACTACCATCAAGAGAAAGATTAAGTCATTTGGCCAAGGCCAATCAGCTTTTAAGCAATCCATGGACTCTCTCCCCAATTCTAATCTTCAGTTCTACTCAATTCTACTTGTATTGCTTTGCTTTCTGAAAGAAACGTGTAGATCGGATTTTTAAAAATTATCTTAAGACGAAAACTCTATGTGTGTGTGTGTGTGTGTGTGTGTGTGTGTGAGAGAGAGAGAGAGAGAGAGAGAGAGAGAGAGAGAGAGAGAGAGAGAGAGAGAGAGATGGAGAAAATGAACAAGAGAGACCATTTCAGTAAGTGGCTAATCAGGCTCATTTTATCTGTTCTATAATTTAGGTCTGGGGCATATGCTGATTACTTAAAGTCTGTCTGTAGATCAACATGCCTTCAGGGTCACATTTAAAAGACTTTTCCCCATTTATTATGTACCTACAACAAATGCTACTAATTAAAAATGAATCCTCTAGAGATTAAAGAGGACCAGACAAGAAATTTCTTTTGGAAATTTTTCCCTCAGCAGTTAGTTTGAGCAACTCCACTCTTTCTTGGTAATAAAAGTTTAGGTTCTTTCGAAGAAATCTGTCATTCTGACTTGTCATTGTGTTGGCACACCTCCTCCCATAAGCCCAAATCAGAGAGTTCTGACTAGACCTAGAAATAAGACATTCCTATCAATTGATTAATTCATATATTGGTCCTGTGTAGGTATGAGAACTGCTATATACGTCACATCCATAACACCTGAGCTGGCTCTCATTTCCTTTTATTTCTCAAAACTTGCAAATGTGGCCTCCATCCTGGCAAGTGAAGCCGAAACTAAGCATGATTCCCACACAAATGTGACCTCAATTCCAGCTTTGCTCTTAGAATGTGGAGAAGATGCGTGATGCACCCCTTCGAGGTTATCAAGGCAACGGCTGCCGAGGGCCAGGTCCTTCCTGGGCTGTGCTGCAGCCATCAGCGCCGTGCTTGCTTTCCATGAAACGGGGTGTCTTGTGCCAGGCTTCTCAGTTCTTGCAAAAAGTTAAGGCCCTGTCTTGCAGAAAGCTGTACCCCAAAGACACCAAATTAATGTACTATAAAAATAAATGAGCCACTGCCAGGAGAATTTTAAAGTTTGCTTTTACATTGGAAAGGATTTGCTCTTTGCCCAAAAATATTTTATCTTATCCTCACTTTTATTTGCTCCTACAAGAAATAAAAAATTATTTAGAGCATGAGAATTGCCTTGGGAATGCCTAAGAATTTGAGAAGATCTTTTATAACTTGCTATGGAGTCAAGTAAAGAATAATAGCCTCCAAGGGAAGAATCTATTTAAAACACAAATGCTCTTGTACTTTAGAAATTAGCCAAATTGAAAAAGAAAATTCAATTTGCTTTTCAAAATCCCTAAAGGTAAAACCTACGCGACACACGCACATACACGTGTATTTTACTTACTTACTTTAGAAATACTGTTTCCAAAATTATGAAAGTAATTGTTAACATATTTCTCATATCCTTGGAAAAGGTACCAAACTTCACTAGCACGTTAGTCAGCATTACTGCCCAAAGTGCACGAGCCAAGGAGGGGATTCAATTTTTTTACAAATAGTCCAGCCAGCTTCCCACTACCACTTCCTGAGAAGCCACCAGAAAGAAATCAATGTGCCTGGGTTTAGGCGGACTTCCACAACACATAAACCAAATGCGCTTTCTTTCTTTTCTTTTCTTTTTTAAAATCAGGTCCCCATTTTCTGCTTAAGCATACTTTTTCCCTTTTTCTCATCCTCTTTCACAATTTGGGGATCATCTCAGAAATAACCAGATTTGGGTCTAAGACATTAACAGGGAAATACTGCTTTTAGATAATAGCTATTATGCTCTTTTCTTCAAAAGTATTAATCAGCTAGACATGATAGCAATACAAAAGCACATGAGTATTTCCTTATCACTCAAGCCCCTTAGTTCTCTGACAGTAAGGACGAGCACTAAGACCTCTGCATACATCAAACACAGCTCGATGGTGGGGTGAGGTATTGTTTGTCCTATCCATTTAGACCAAAATGTGGACACCCTAGGTATGTGCTTTTATGGTGCTATATAGAAATACGCTAAAACTTTAACTACTTCTCTTATTGGTCTACCCAGTCCCTACAAACCTCCCTGGGTAAAGGCAATGGTTTTTAATATTCTATTTAGGTGAGGGTGGGGATGCAGCAGAACCAGACCCACAGGGCCCACCCCGATCTCCTTGCCAACCCATCAACTGCCTCCCCTCCTTTACAAGTTCTGAGACCCTCTGAAAAAGTTCTGGACATCAAACTTTAATCAGCTCCGCATTCTGTCAAGTTTCTGTTTCTTGGGGTCTATCCCCCATGTTGCCAGTTTTCTAAGAGTGAAACGATACTGATATAAATGGTCGACCCCACTTTGAGGAAGACTCTTCCCTACTCAATGAGTCCAGATATTACATCCCCTGAGGGCACCTTTTAAAATGTACACGTTAACTTTTGGCTTTAAGCAATACGTTAAATTTTCATCTTTCATAAAGACCGTAAGCCAAAAGGAAGCAAATCCGAATCCCTTTCATGAAGTTTTCTCTGCCTTCTCCTCCAGGCTATGCTGTCCCTAACGCAGCTGCATCTGTGTCTGCAGCCCAGCTCAAGCAAGCGGTGACCCTGGGACAAGACTTAGCAGCGTATGCAACGTATGAGGTCTACCCCACTTTTGCAGTGACTGCCCAAGGGGATGGCTATGGAACCTTCTGAAGACATCTTTCTTTTAAGAATAAAACACACAAAACTCAATCTAGAAGAAATACACCTCTAACTCGGTCCCCTAATGATCACACGTAATACTTGTCCCAGAGTGATGCCTTTCCTGAGACTGTACAGCTTACATTGATACTAACTGTAGAATCATGATATGAGAACTTTATTTCTAATGAAATCCAATGTTAAGGAGCCATTTATCTAACAGGAAGCTAAAGAGCAATTGCCCCCCAGAGTTGTTCTTCCAAGGTTCCTGAGTGTCTGGGGAGTATGTTTACAAACCCTGACAGAGTGGAGAGAGATCTTTTAGCCAGCAAGATGTCAGGGGCTAAGCAGACCTGGACAACCAGTAACAACCAAGGGGGCCAAGTAATTCCAGAGTCTTAACCCCTGGCTTACAGCTGCTTTTGTAATACACAAAGTCACAAAAGGCTGAGGGACCGTAGGAGATGCTTTTCAAAGCACATTTCCCATTGCCCACTGCATGAGCACATTTCCAAAGCACATTTCCATTGCCCACTCCCATGGCTCACAGCCTGGACCTCGTGAGAGATTATCCAAGGTTTAATGGAGTCAGCATCATTTCAGTCTGAAAATTCCATCCAGTCAATTTGTCATAGGTCAGGATCTTCTCATCCCCTGCAGCCCCTGGGGACTAGGAAATTGATGTGCTATGTTACAGCTATTGTTAAGACAAATCCAGGCCCACTGTTTATTAAACTCATTAGCCCACACCTCTTTTTCCCTAGAACTCCTACGCTTCCTAAGGATGCCCACACCATAATAGTCATGCCAACTTGAAATGACTTTTTCTCATTTTAAACATTTTGACTTGTCCATATTGATCTATTTTCATCTCAATCTCATTTTGCTCATCTCCAATATCATAAAAAAAATCAAATCTACAGCATATCATTTATGATACTTTTTGCTATTCAGCAAATTGGATGAAAAGTCATTTCAAAGGGAGGAGTGAAGATTTACTCTCGTTTCTATGATGTTTCTGTAGCACCCAGCCCACCATCCAGCATTCAGAGACAGTTATTAACCTGGGTTCAGCCTTGGACTATCTAACCCACTTATACTAAATCTCACGAGAAATCCACCGCCTTCTCTTCCTTTTACTTTCAATAAGTATCAGACAGCTTTACCATATCTGAGTCCTTTGGTTTTGAAGTTATCACAGGAGAACTTTATATCCATCACTGATTATTATTAGAAGCCAATTTTTCAGATATTCAGCAAGGGTGTTATTTATCAAAATCTCCTAGAGTTTTGGGTCTCTTCCCTAGAACATCTGAGGTGAGTGTGCTACAAAAACTGGGGAGAAGGCACTGCTTTCTTTCCATACTTATAAATGATGGCTTTTTGTTCAAAACAGAAATAATCAAAGTCCAAACACAAAATACCTATTACTACCACTCCAGTCTCATTAGTGGTTTAAGACATACAGTACTAGATTTCCATTTCCCTTGGCTTTTGTAAAATTCTGCAAGACTAAAGGGAAGACATAAACACCAAAGCATAGAAAAATCTGTCAACTCTTGAATGGAATTCTGTGACCCCTAAATCAGGCCAGATTCCAATGGAAATCAGGTAAATTCCAACAACAATTAAGAGTCCTTGTAACCTTTCTGTTCTACTAACTCCAATCTGATATCAAAGGCCTCAAGGCTACAGCTGAAACTCTGAAAGGCCTCATGCTATCAGCTTTGTTTTGCTTTTCATATTTCCCAGACTTGACTGCACATTAGAAATACCTGGAGAGCTTTTCAAACTGCCAATGCCAGGGTCACACCTCATACCAGCTACATCAGAATGTCTTGGGATCTGAGCCGGACATCAGTTTGTTTGTTTGATTGTTCTTAAAGATCTTAGCTGATTCAAGTGTACAACTAAGTTTGGGAACTGCTGTATTCTTTGTATTTCCACTCTATTTTAATACTTTTTATTTTTAACATCTTTATCGGAGTATAGTTGCTTTACAATGGTGTGTTAGTTTCTGCTTTATAACAAAGTGAATCAGTTATACATATACATATATCCCCATATCTCTTCCCTCTTGCGTCTCCCTCCCTCCCACCCCTCTAGATGGTCACAAAGCACGGAGCTGATCTCCCTGTGCTATGCGGCTGCTTCCCACTAGCTAGCTATTTTACATTTGGTAGTATATATATGGCCATGCCACTCTCTCCTACTAGAGAATGAACTTGAGGATATGGGGAGGGGAAAGGGTAAGCTGGTATTTTAATACTTTTTTATTTCACTTTTATTAAATAGAAAAATGCAAGAAAAATTGTCTAAGTTAAAATAGCCAGATATTTTTACATATGTTCATCTCATGAAAAGTATGAATGTGAATATAATTCATACTGGCTTCAAACTAATTCTTGGGCCAAACTAATTCTAAGTATGGGAAAGTGAAACATTCCTCCTTAAGCAATTCTTAGGTCCAAATTTACACTCCTCCACAGATCTGCTTTCATACTCAAGGAGAGTAATTACAGTGGGGGCAGGCAAATTGCTCATCAGTCCAAAGAAGCATTCCAAATTCCAAGAACAAAAGTTTTAATGTTCTTTAAAATTTTTGAAAATAAACATAAAAAGGCACTCTGCATATCTAGTATATGCAAAAAAGAAGGTATGATACAGAGGAGTTTTAAATTTAATCAAAATGAACAATTAGTTAATACAGGAATCATTTTATGAGAAAAAAAATCATTATTCCAGATTAAATCATAATCACTTTTTAAAAAGATTAAGAGCAGAGACATAAATATATAATAGTAGCAAAGTATCAAGAAAATTACCACTGGAATATCACCTCATTACTTGCTCAAGGAAAATAGTCACAAGTATTCATAACATTTACTTCCTGAGAACTAGTTTTATTCAAGTGAGTAGATGTGATTTTATTTTTTGCTGAAATCTTACTTTATTCTAGTAAAATCTAGAGAATTCCATTTAGAACATAAATCATAGAAAGTATCAATGTGTTCGTCATGCCATATGTTTGCATTGCCTTTGCCCAAATTAAGTAATGTAGAGCAACTCCTGTTATGATGAGTTTGAAACTTTAAAAATTGGGATTTTTAAAAAAATCAAGCGTAGAACCAAAGGTTTATTTTGCATTATGTTTATAGTTTTGAACTTCAGAAATTAACACTATTTTTTTTTTTTTTTTTGCGGTACGTGGGCCTCTCACCGTTGTGGCCTCTCCCGTTGTGGAGCACAGGCTCCGGACGCGCAGGCCCAGCGGCCATGGCCCACGGGCCCAGCCGCTCCGCGGCACGTGGGATCCTCCCGGACCGGGGCACGAACCCGCGTCCCCTGCATCGGCAGGCGGACCCCCGACCACTGCGCCACCAGGGAAGCCCAATTAGCATTTATTTAATACCTATCATACCTTGTGTATCAATATCTTTTTCTATTTCTTACTTTAATGCTTAATAGAAGAAAATCTTCATAGAAACAAAATTAAAATGAGTCAACCCACTAAGTGACAACAACAAAATACCCAAACCAATAATTTAGAAACATCTAGTAAATTAGGATTGGGTTTCTAAATTTGGGTAATTAATAGTTTAATGAGAATTAAAATCAGCCCTATGTTACTTAGGAGGAAATGAAACAGCAGTGAGATTAGATATCAATTTCTTATCTATAAAAATGCTTCCTCTTCTTAAATTGCTATACTCCTCTCCCACCCCATTAATTTAGCTAGAACTGCCTTTAACTGCCACAAAACATAATTTTCCTAGATGACTATCCACACCCATCCATCCCCGCCCAAAGCTGGTATCACGCCAAACCACACGATATTCGGGTGACAGCACCCAAAATGCTGCTAGAAAGCTACCTCGTGTTAAGAAAACACTGACTTCAAAAAATATCTAACAAACGAGAACGTATTTCAAAAAATATCTAACAAATGAGAACGTATTTCCAAACCACAGGTGTTTAACTTTCCAATGATGGATGGAAATTAAATTATAGCTATGTATTGCTAATAGCTATGCAGGAAATTTTAGTCTTACATAAAAGTTTTTTTACAAAAACATTCTTCCAATCACACAGATTAGCTTTTCAGAAATACTGCTTCAATATAATTTTTAATTTATGTTAATTTTCGCTATATTTTTAAATGACTATCTTATCGTTCTTTCTTGGGCAGCTGGGTCACAATTTGAATTCATGGGGACAGGGAAACTTTCCAGGGTGCCTTCGCAGAATAAGGGTCAATAAAGAAAGTTAGGATTTTCAGTAAACTGTCTTGTATTCAAAGCTACAAAGTTTGATAAAGTTTATTATTGTTGTGCAACTCCAGCCCTGTCCCAGATTTCCTGAAAGTAACTTACAACTAAAAGGGAACAATGTGCCCGATATTCACACAAGGCCATGATCATGTATTCCCCCCTTGCACTCATATAGAAGTTTCCAGGGGGTGAAAACATAGCTACAACTTAACCTAGAGAATTATGTTAAGAATTAGGTTTTTATATTTTGTAGATATATTTTTATATATTGTAGAGACATCTGCTAAAGACAAAACTAAGTTTCAAATATGACACCATAAGTGAACTTTATGATAAACACTTTTAAGAGAAAATACTAATAGCATAATTTAGGAATTTTAAAATACTTATTGAAAGAGAAACTAGGCAACAGACATTCCTACCTGACAGGCAATGGTTATCTACTGGGTTTTGTCAAATCTGATGTTGAAATTTCACTTCATTCTAGTGACATCTTGAAAATGCTCTCGGTTTAATGAGAACATATTCATAGAAAGTGGAAAGTATCCACAAACTGTATGTTTGTGTTTGCCAACATTAGAACAAAGCAAAGCAAGTCCTGCTGTAATTAGTGAAACTATTAGGAAAATAAGATTTTTTTCTGACCTCCATACCTATCTCTTTACTTATGGAGTAAAACATTAAAAAAAATTTTTTTTTTACTCAATAAAGAATGGGTACAGAATATTCTATTGCCCCCAAAATGTCCAACATTTTAAAAGCCAGCTTTTTCTTACAATGTTGATACAGAGTATAGGATGAACAAATTCAATAGGGACAGCAATGTATACCTTGAACACACAGACTCATTGATGGGAAACGGCAGACTTTATGCATCCCCAGTTACCCTCAGTTTTGTAGGAAAGATAAAAGAACACCTTATAGTTTAGCTAATAGTGAAGAGAAGTTCATAACCGATCTAGAAGTAAAAAGTAATTAGGAAACCAGAGCCTCCATTCATTCAAAAGTGCCTGGAATAAAATATAGAACTCTTCTGCATCACCTCTCCCTTGTGGACGTTTCTCCTATTTTGAGAGGGAAATCAGGAAAAAGAATATAGCCCATTCTCTCTTCACATATGGTACTTTGTCTAAGGGGAGGAGAGATACCAAGAAACAGGTCTTTAAAGAAAGTTAGCTGCCAGCAGGAATTTCTTGAAGACAGAAGAGCATCCACCCCACTCATGGTTTAACACCATCTCTCTGGAGTGACAATACATCCTGGTTTGCCAGGACAGTGCAGGCGTATGTCTGTTGTCCCACTATAAATATTAACAATCAACAATTAAAATGAACAACTGTCCCCCTTACTCTCAACTTTGTCTCAGTTTAGACAACAGATTATACAGTGACCCCATTTTTATGGCTCTTTTTGTTTTTTTTATTGTTGTAGAATTGGCTTTATCCTCTCTAGAGCAGATACAGCTTAAACTAAAAGGCCCTGCCACTTCTTTCTGACTGGGGTAGGATCATGGTGAACACAGAGGAAGGCAACATCTTCTCCTCCACTCTTCAATCCACTCCCCATCTAGCTGACCCTCTACTGCCCCTTGCTGGTCCTAGTTTTCTTCCCACTGCCCCTGGGCTCTGGGTCCTGAGTTCTGCCTTTTGTTGACAGAGCTAGCAGCCACTTGGCCACATGGTGCAGAAGAAAAGATGAAAGATAGCTCTTGGGGGCATGTGCTTAGCCTGTCAAGGTCAAGAGGGCATTAGTAGGGTCTTAGAGCATTTGCTGGGTTCTTTCTTCCTGGAACCAAGCTACCTACACCTCAAACCAGAAAGGACTTCCTGTGTGAATCTTCATATTAAGAGGCAGGATGTCTTTTTCCCTCCTTCTGTGTTTTCCAGATTTGCTCAAACACTGACTCCCTTCTATTTAACTTCACCATTATGTTTGCTCATCAACTATCTTTCACCCCAAATCATCATATAATCCCATATAAAGAATTTATTATTTTTAATGGAAAATAATGTTAACAGATAGTTTCCTTTTTAACAGGAATTCCTTTTCACTCTTCCTTTATTCTCTTTACTAATATTGAGAATTAAACAAAGTTTACAGTCTCTATTGCTATTAACCCACAAAACTATTCTTCATAGAATGTATGATCAGTCTGTGTTTACTATGCACCTACTCTTATGCCAGAAACTGTGAACACAAATCTATTTTAAAAAATTTCTTCCTTCAGTGGGGTACACAGTCTAGTGATCCATTCTGCAGTTTTTAAAACTGAATATAATTGCACGTATTTAAGTGTGTCATCTGGTAAGTTTTGTCACTTAGTCAGAATCCCCAAAATAAATCGACTCTGTTCTAAACCTTGTTTCCACTATCACTGCCAAACACTAGGTTCGTGTAGTAAGCCTTTTTAAAGACGAATTTAACTCTTGATCTATCATTATTGCTACTTAAGTAAAATGAGTTTTCAAATATTTTCCCCAGAAGAAATATAAAAGACTATGCAAAAATGTAAAAAGAAGAAAAAAGTTTAGTTAGAGACCCAGAAGGAGCTTTAAAACATGGAGCTGACAAACTCACATACTGATTTATGATGTTAATGAGCAGGGACTCATGCTTTTTATTTACTTGAAAACAGTTTGGTTATTAACAACTTCTATTTTCTAAATATACCTGTGTTTATAAAATTAAAAACTCTGCGTAAAAAGCCTTATCTATACCTATATTTTTTGCAGTAAATGATTTACAATGAAGTATACCTATTTTCAAATGTAAATTTATTTTGAAACTTGGCATTTTCTACAATAATTTATAAGGGATTTTTGGGCTCACAGGCTGCAGATAAGTCTATTAAATCAATCTGTCATTATCACTGGTTCAAATATGTGATGTAATTATTGGCATTTTTATCCCTATTTCTTCATGAGTTCTTTTTTCTACTTTTCTGACTGCAATATAGCCAGATATTATTATCTCTTCTCTTAATGAAAAGCATGCTGTCAGCAAAATGTATCTCTAGTTTCTAGATGTTAAACAATCTCTTCTTTTCCTTTTTGTTATTATTGACATTATTTATGTGAAGTTAGTTAGCTGAGGTACCAAGAAACAAAAACAGTATTAAAGAGTATGCATAAAGCACTTATTTTTGTACTTTGAGTACAATGTTTTATAAAACTCTGTGATCTATCTATATATACTGAATAAAATTACAACATTCATTCATTGGGAAAATAATCATTGGTTTGGAAGATAATGGGCACTGTAGAATCATAAATCACATGAAATGAGAAATAATGCAATATTGTGATGACTAGTGTAATTCCAGGATGGTAAAATGATTTTAACTGAATTTTCAAGCACCATTATAAAGTTTTTAAAAGTATCAACATGTGTTGCTGATTCATTTTTTCTTTCCTGAAAACTAAAGTTTTGCTTTTTTTGAGCAAATACCTAAATATTAAGGATCCATAATTGCAGTGTCCCTTTGGCGACTCCTTTACATTCACATATTTTATAAAATTTCCCTCTGGTGCATCTTCTGAGGATAAATGTAACTTTTAATGATTGAGTGCATTATTTTCCAATCAATAAAGAAAACAAGAGGAATACTAAGAAACAAAAAAAATAATGAGAAAACATGACTCCAGAAAGGTAAGTGGGCTGTGAAGTCAACATTTACCCTGGGGGTAACTGCTGATCCCTTAATGGACGTGAGCAGAGGTCAGTAAACCATCCCTGGAGGACCAAATCCAGCTGCCTGTGTTTTGTTGGCCCTTGAGCTAAGGATGGTTGTAGTATTTTTATAGGACTGAGCTAAGATGTTTTTTACATTTTATAAAGTTGTTTTGAAAAAAAGGAAGAATTTGTGACAATGTCCATAGATGGCATATAAAGACTAAAGACTTTGCCATCTGGCCCTTTACAAAAAGTTTGCCAACCCTGCACTAAGCCAATACCACACATTTTGATGGTATTAACAGAATACCTTCTGTTACAGGTAGCATCCCACTTCTAGGTACCAAATTCTGAATTAGCTAGGATTAGGTTTGGCTGCCAGTGACAGTCCAAAATGGCACTGGTTTAAATAATATAGCAATTTATTTCTCCTCACCCAAAGTCCCAAAATGCAGTACAATGCTGGTATTGTGTTTCACAATATCATGAACAGAGAGTCTCTTCTGCTGCTTTACCTGCATGGTCTCAATCTCATGATCTAAAATGATGGCACCTATATTCTACATAGGAGGATAGAGGCAGGACAAAGAAGAGGAAAAGACACCTACTAGTTTTCCCTAAAGGAAATTTACTGGAAGCTGCCACACAACACTATGGCTTCCATCCCATTGGCCAGAACTTAGGCCTAGCTGCAAAAGAAGAATGGGAAATGTAGTCTTGATCTGGGCAACCATCAAAAATTATTTTACTATAGAAGAATGAATATTGAGGGAAAGCTAGCAGAGTCTGCCACAAACACCTACATCACAGGAAATATGTGAGAGTTAAATAAGTAAGCACTTGAGATCATTCAGCACTGGGCTTGGCACATGCTAGATGCCTAGGACCCTTGCCTCCCTCCCCTTCACCAAGTAAAAGAAACTGTCGATTTACCTCAGAATTTCTTAAAGTGTTGTCACCCATTGAAAGTATAGTTGTGGTACGTATGGTTCCACTGAAACCTCCTGGTATTCCCACCATTAAATAATCCCTCTCCTTGAGTTCAGTGTGGACCAAGTGGCTCACTTCTAATGGACAGAATATGGGGTATCACTTCTGAGATAAGGTTGTAAAAGATTAGGATTTCCATCTTGCTGGGATCTTGCTAGCTCATCTTGCTTGTTCACTCTCATGAAGCCAGCTGCCATGTTGTGAGCTGTGCTATGGAGAGGGCCATATGGTAAGGAACAGCCTGTGAGTAACTGAGTCAGGCCAAGAGCCACATGACTGGGCTCAGAAGCAGATTCCTCCTCAATAGAACTGCAGTCCAGGCTAACAGAGTTAACGGCAGATTATGAGAGATTCCGAAGCAGAGAACCCATCTAAACTGCATCTTGATTCCTGTTCCACAGGAGGTAAAACATGTTAAGTTGCTAAGTTCTAGGACAATTTGTTGTGAAACAGTAGATAATTAATGAAACAGTGAAAAGTTATAAAGTTATAGTGAATGCAAATGTGCTTATTTGAGAGTCATTGAAGCTGTTATGCAAAATCAGAGAAATAAACTCAATTTTTAAATTTATGAATAACTTTGCTGTTGTCCGTATGCAGGAGCATATGCCCAATACTAGGGAGGATTAAAGCTAAGGAGGTTGGAGATACCTGATTGGAAGTGCTCAAAAATGTTGGCTGAGTGGAAAGAAGAAAGGAAGGGAGGGATGGATGAAGGGAGAGAGTGAAGGATGGAGGCAAGAAGAAAGGAAGAAGGGAAGGGAGGGGTAGAGAAAGACAGGAAGGGAAAGACAAAGAAAAGGAAGACATTAACTTAATTCTACTCTCACTTTATCCCTCTTTCTCAGAAGATCCATCTGTCTATCATTGCTTCAGTAAAGGTATCTGGCCAAACATCAACCAGAGATTCCATGCAAGGCTTTCTGACTGTGGTTTTCCGAAAGATTTATCAATTCAAAGAATTTACAGGAAGTGAAAAAGTCGGAGATAGTGATTCATAGTATAGAGAGAGTATCATAGAGAAGGAAGAGGAATGACGTGTGCCCTCATCTCCAAAACAGAATGGGGATGGGGAGAGAGAGAATAGTGAGACCTGAAAAGCCAAGAATATAGGGAATTTGGAGTCTGCATCCAAGCAGCACCCACCAGAAGGTAATGAGATCTTAGAAAAGAATGGCTGCAGAACAAGTTCAGGCAGGCTTGAATACACACCCATGCCCCAAACAGAGCCGGGACTTCTCAAAGGAAATCAGAGGGGCTAAAGCAACAGACACACTGGCCTTCTCAGAAGGTATCTCTGTGCCCCAGTAATGAGGACCAGATCCTCCATTCCTACTACTACGAAGGACACCAAAGATCATAACACAATCTCAGGAATGGGAGGATGAGCCTTGGCAAGCTTTTGTTTTAACCCACCCCACAAAACGGGAGTCAGTCAAAATTCAAGTTGAGTTATAGAAAAATAAAGTGATTTTTTTTTTCTTTAGTGCTTGTGTCTGTGGACTGAGACCTGCTACTCCATCATTCGAGGTCAACCTCAGCATAGTTCCAATTGTTCTTTTTAACCCCATGCTGCCTTGCAGAGTGGC
The DNA here is from genome assembly GCF_949987515.2 of Delphinus delphis. NCBI lineage: Eukaryota > Metazoa > Chordata > Mammalia > Artiodactyla > Delphinidae > Delphinus > Delphinus delphis. The sequence goes on along the minus strand of NC_082698.1, from coordinate 38,772,610 downwards.
TAAAAGCACAAGCTTTGTAGCCAGTCAGAACGAAGTCTGCCCTGCCACTACTTATGGTTGGGAATGAGAAAATAACTTAACCTACCTGATTCTGTTTCCTCATTCATTAGGGAGAAATTGTAACATCTCCCTTATAGGGTTGCTATGAGAATTGAGATCATGTACCTAGGAGTACTCATCATAATGCCTGACATGGTAAGAATCAAAAAAGCTACCAAAGCTTAATCAAGAAGAAACAGATAACTGGAATAGTCCAATAGCTTTAAAAAACTGAAAAAATTGTAGATAAAAACTTGCACACAAAGAAAACTGCATGTCCAGATGGCTTCACTGTAGAATTCTACCAGACATAAAGGAAGAAATAATAACAGTTCTATTTACAATATTTTAATTTACAATAATTTATACAAATTATTCCAGAAAATTGAAAAGGAAGGGATATTTCCACGCTTATTCTATGAGGCCAGCTTTACCCCAATAAATAAGGCAAAGAAAGTTTAAAAGAAAACCTTATAATCATAACAATTCTCAGCCCTAAGAATTAAAGGGAACTTCCTTAAATTGATGAAGAGCATCTACAAAAAAAAATCTATATCTAAAATTATAGTAATGGTGAAAAACTCTAGGCTTTCTCCCTGAGATAACATACAAGACCTGGGTGTCCAATTCTACCACTTCTATTCAGCACTGTGCTGGAGGTTCTTGCCAGTACAATAAAATAAGAAAAAGAAATTTTAAAAATCTAGATTGAAAAGAAAGAAGTAACACTGTCTTTATTCAGAGACAACATGATAGCCTACATAGAAAATGTGAAGGACTCTACAAAAAAGCTAATAGAACTAATAATTGAGTTTAGCAAGCTTGCAGGATATAAGATCAATATACAAAAATCAACTATATTCCTATGCACTAGCAACAAACAATCCAAAATTGAAATTTAAAAGGCAATACAATTTGCAACACCATCAAAAAATGTGAAATGCATAGATTTAAATTTGACAAAAGATGTGATGCCTATACAATGAAAACTACAAAACGCTTCTGAGATTAGAGAAAGTAATTAAAGATAAATTAAAGAAAGTCTAAATAAACGGATAGATACACCATGTTCATGGGTCAGAAGATTCAATACTGTTAAAAATGTCAATTCTCCCCAAGCTGATCTATAGTTTCAATGCAATCCCAAACCCAGCAGACTAGCAGACTTATTTAGACACTGACAAGATGATTCAAAAATTTATATAGAAATACATATAGAATATGGTAACACAACTTTGAAAAGAACAAAGTTTGAGGTTTTATACTACCTGAGTTCTAGATTTTTTATAAAGCTAAAGTATCCCAGACACTGTGGTATTGGTGTCAAAATAGAGAAATAGATCAATGGAGCAAAACCGAGTCCAAAAAGAGAGTCATATATACATATATATGTGTGGGTGTATGTGTATACACACATATATATAACTGATTTTTGACAGCAGTTCAAAGTCAGTGAAAAAGGACAATCTTTTCAACAAATGGTGATGGAACAATGGATATTTATATGTAAAACAATAAATTTTGATCCATACCTCACACTCTACATAACAGCTAACTCAATATTGATCATAGAATAAAATGTAAAGCCTAAAACAATAAAACTTCTAGAAGAAAAAAATAAGAGAAAAATCTTGTGACCCTAAGATAGGCAAAGGTTATTTAGATATAATACCAAAAGCATAGTTTTATATGAGAACAAACTGATAAATTGAACTTCATCAAAATGTAAAACTTCTGGCATTCAATAGAGAATGAAACAAGCCACAGACTAGGAGAAAATCTTTGCAAAGCAAGTATTTTATAAAGACATGTATCCAGACTATGTAAAGAACTCTCAAAACTTAACACTAAGAAAACAAAACAACCCAATCAAAAATGGGCAAAAGATATGAATGGACACTTTGGTGAAGCGGCAAATAAGTACATAAAAAGATGTTCAACATCATTAGTCCTAAGGGAAATGAAAATTAACACCCTAGAAAACGTCTCTATAAATGTATTAGAGTAGCCAAAACTTCAAGAGACAGACCATACCAAGTGTTGGCAAGGATGTGGAAGAACTAGAACTCTTTTTTTTTACGCGCAGGCTCAGTGGCCATGGCTCACGGGCCCAGCCGCTCCGCGGCACGTGGGATCTTCCTGGACCGAGGCACGAACCCGCGTCCCCTGCATTGGCAGGCGGACTCTCAACCACTGCGCCACCAGGGAAGCCCAGAACTAGAACTCTTATACACTGCTGTTGGGAAGGTAAAATGATACAATCACTCTGGAAAACAGTTTGGTAGTGCCTTAGAAAGTTAAATGTACAGGTACTATATGATCTAGCCCAAGATAAATGAAAGCATATTTGTATACAGAAACTTATACATGACTGTTTCTACCAGCTTTATCTGTAATAGCCAAAAATCCATCCACATAATGGAATACTACTCATTAAGAAAAGGGAACGAAGTATTGACACATTGCTACACGGCTGAATTTTAAAATAACTATGCTGGGTGAAAGAAAACAAACATTAAATAGCACATACTGTATTACTCCATTTTCTAAAATACTAGAAAGCACGAACTATAGTGAGAAAAAACAGTGGTTGCCTGGGCTTGAGGCTGAGAAGGGCAGGGTGATGGCAAATGATTCTGAGGAAACATTTCTGAGTGATGAATGTGTTTACTATTATGAATATGGTGATGTTTTCACAGGCATATAAATGTGTCAAAACTTATCAAATTGTGTAATTTAAATATGTACTGTGTATTATATATCAAATGTAACTCAGTAAAGCTGCATTTAAAAAAGTTAAACACATACCTATTATATGATCTAGCCATTCTTTTCCTAAGTCTTGATCCAAATATGTACACAAAGACTTGTTCATGAATGTTCATAGAGGCTTTATTTGTAACAGTCAACAACTGGAAAAAGCCCAAACGTCCATCAAAAGATGAATGAACGGATAAACAAATTGTGGTACACTCATACAAGGAATGTTGCTCAGTGATAAATAGAATGAACAATTGATACATGCTACAACGTGATTGAAGCTCCAAGTAAGTATGCTAAGTGAAAGAACTCAGACAAAAGAGATTCATTTATATAAAATTCCAGAATATGCAAACTCTTCTACAGTGAGAGAAGGCAGATCATTGGTTGCCTGGGGGACCGGAGTGGGGCGTGGTGGGGTGGAGTGGAGTGGGAGGGCTGGATTACCAAGCAGCAGTTGGACACTTGGGAGCGTGATGGATACGTTTATCCTCTAGACTGCAATGATGGCTTTGTGAGTATATACATGTCAACGTGTATCAAATTGTATAATTTTATTATGTGTAGTTTACTATGTGTCGACAAAACCTCAGTATTGAAAAATGGGTATGAAATAGTAAAAGCAGCAGGGTAAGTAGAGAAATCAAGGGACGAGGATTCTGAGGATCTGGGTACAAGAAAGTGTTGCCAGAAGAAAAAAGAAAGGACAAAAGTATTGGCTCAGCTAAATGGCTGTGTACCCATCAATAGGTACTCTATCACTTCTGGGCCCCCATTCCTGATTGTGTGATGTGAAAATGGTTAGATCTGATGCTCTTTAACATTTGGTCCACTTATAACAGGCTGTGCTGCCATTTTTGATCATTGACATCAGGGTTCTTCAAAATAGGCTTTCAAGAGACGGCAGTGAGCTTCCTTAAGAAGCTTCAAAATCCTTATCAACTAAAGAGATAGGCATGCTTCACACGCCACACTTCCAGTCCCCTGGGAAGGGACCACACCCTCCCCAAACCGTGCAGGATCTCAGAACAAGTGCCCTAGGCAGTCAAATGTTTTCAATGGAAACCTGATTTACTCTTATCTTGGTAGCTCCTACAGGTCTGCAATTCTGCTGACACAGACCCAGAAATAACTTTCTGCTGTTCTAATGAGAACACAACCTGGAAAATCTAAATTGGAGAGATAATTACCCTCTCTGACCTGGTTTTTCCAAAGGTGGTGGGTAGAGTGTGAGCAATATTAGCCTATATCCTCCTCCTGGTAGTTATGAAAATTTAAACTCCTGTGTGGTTGTGTACGGTTACATTATAACTTATTAGTACTCAGGGTGAGCTCTCTTGGCTTGTTTTTTCTGATAAGAGCTGGGATAAATCATGACCCTTGGCTTGTCTTACTGATTTCCTGTTAGAGGTTGTGGACTTTATTGTTAGCCTAATGTGTCTCTGCTAAGTGCTTTGGGAAACATGTTCCAATGTCCAAACACAGTCCCACCCCCCAACCAAGTTCATGAGAAAAAACATTCATGAGATAAAACACCCAATCTAGTGCTACTGTGAAAGTCAAAATATTCTGAGGCTTGTGATTGAACAGAGGAGAGAGCTAGAGTCAGATACTGATCCCTCTCATTTGCTTCTGCATAGTAGAAATTTCCTAAAGGTGCATAATCTTGATGTAACTCTAGGGTACCTGGCTCAATGCCAGGCACCAATGGGGGAGTCAAGTGGCCTGAGTTCTAGTCCCAGATTTACCACCAACTTACACTATGTCATTGGTCAAACCATGTAAGGCGTCTGGGTGGTCAGTCTCCTCTTCTATAAAATGAGATCAGGTGCTCCCCACTCCATTGCCTTGAGGAACCAGGTGAATAACCCCAATGAGTGAAGGTCCCAAGTAGGGCTCTACAGGATAGGACAGGGTACCGTCTACCTGAGTGCATTCAAGTTCCATTAAAACTGAAAAAATAAAACATGTGCAAAACAAATTTGGCTGTGGCCTGCAGTTTTCAAACTCTGGCTCCAACTCTGAGTCAACGATCACTAAGGTCCACTCCAGCTCTGAAAACACAAGACTGCCCAAGCCAAAGTACACTGGACAAGGTACATGTGGTAGCTTAGATCAAGTGTGACATCCAGTGGCTTATTTGGCTAATGACACTTAGAGACTTTAATAGCCTGGGGAATTCTGACCTCTTAGGCACTTAATCTTGCTGAAAAAGATTTCAACTGAAGAAAGGGAACTGGAACTAACAAGTATTCTCCCCTGGGTTGTAGGCACTGTGAGAGGAACTTTCCCCATTTATCCTACCCACACTCCACAGTGACACCAGTATTATTATCCACCAAAATGAGAAACAGAAGGAGGCATAGAGATGAACTAACTTGTCCAAGCAACTTGCCAAGCTTGCAAGTAAGAAACTGTAAATACAGTCTGACTCCTGAATCCACGCTGCATACATCATTCTGGGACTGTAGAGAACATGTTTCCAAATTTCTATTTTTAATGTGGAAGTTAGCCTGGGGAAGGTTAAGTGATGCCAAAAAGTTAACTAGCAACTAGGGAAAGGGCTGAGGCTGAAACCCCAGTCTTGCAGAGGATCCACCAATTAATTTTTCCATTATAAATTGCCCATAACAGAAACATCTTTTATCTCCACCAGGGCCTCTGAAATACAAAGACCCTTTGCTTTACTTCAGAGAAAAGCCCCCACTCTGACCACTGGAAGATTAGAAATGAACTTACAGACTGCTTCATACCAAGAGTTGGCAGCAGAAAGGAGAGAAAAGAACACTAATAATAATTTTTTAAAACTTGAATGTGTAGGTAGTACCATGAATACAGGGGCAAAAAGTCTTGACACATTTTAAGCTCCCAAGGTCTCAATCTATACAAACTGGCATAATAATTGATGTCCATAATGATGACTCTGAGTCATTAAAGCAATTAAATTATTCTTAGAGTCTTATGTTTAATCGAGTAAGAAAATATGTAATCTAATTTAGAAAGATTTAACCTCCAAAATAATGAGAGTGAACATTTTCTCTGCAGTTAAATAGCTTATCTTGAAGACTGGCTTTGGTTTGCCACATTCTAAACCCTTGAGAGCAGTCTATAGGAGTAGTTAGATGACATCTCCTGTCTGGCCAGAAATTCTTCTACCATTAGTCTTTGGTTTAGGCTACAAATATGGGGGCATCATTCCCAGATAAGAACTATTTTTAATACCCTTTGCCTGTTTTGCCCTGATAAAATCTAGTCTCTTTCAGTTCAGTCTGAGCAGAGTCACATTCAAGAAGGAGCTCATAAGGAATTTCATTCTTTATATTTCCCAAGTGACTTTGAAGGGCATTCAAATATGAAGTCTACAGTAATCTTGGAGGTATCACCTATCCTCTCTATTTACTTTTCTCACACACTGCATCTTCCCTGGGACGTACGTCTTCAAAATCCCCAGGAAAAGTTTTCTCTGCTTCTTTACCAGCCATGCCTTGTCTTCTGCCTGGAATTTCTCCCCCATATTCACATCCCTTCTAGTCTTCTTTACCATTTTAGTCATGCCCACAAATTAACTCCCACTTTAGGGTTTGACTCAAATACAATAAAATCTCCCCTTCAAAGAACTCCCTGTGCCCCTCACTGAGAATGAATTCCTTCTTCTACTGCATCACAACTGCAATTTTAGTTCATACTCGTTCATTCTCTCAACTATGCCTGACATTTCAATCGTTCTTCCCATGCTCTATCAGAGTTCCTTGAGTAAAGGGACTATATATCTTGCTCTGTTTTGCACGTAGTAATCAAACAAGAAATACTGATGAAGTTTTGAATACTTGTAAGTTGCTGAATTAAACTAAGCATTGCAGAGAAACTCAGAGAAATCTCCAGTAAGTGTTTTACTTGCTACAGTTTTCATTGAAGACCTCTGTAAAATGAGTTTGTCTGCTTTGCTGACTTACGGCATCATTGAACTCCTAACAAATAATGCTCTTTGAGGATTTCTGGGTCCTCATTCATTCAACAAACATTACTGAGTACCCACCATGTGCCAGATGGTTCTAAGTGCTAAAGATTCCATGGTAAACAAAAATTCTCTCTCTCTCTTTCTCTCTCCTCTTTCTCTTGATAATTACACAAGCTTAGAATGTATAAAGTTGGGCTTGAAGTTTATAAACTAATATTTATAACATATACCAGCTTTTCTTCTATGAAATGCAGATGAAAGGATGTGGTTAAAGGAGATTTCTGGAAAGCTAGATTTCAGTTAGCCACGATTTTGCCACATTTGTTATCAAATGTAGGGGAACTAGCATTTCTGGAGCATCTCCTTTACTGAGATTATTTGCTAAATTGTTTTAAATTATTTCATTTATATATTACAACCCCTCTATGAGATACTCGCTATTTCCATTTTGCAGATAATTAAGCTGATCTTAGTTGAAGTTAAGAAAACAGTTCAAGTATGGAGTTTCCTTAAAAAACTAAAAATAGAACAACCATATTACCCAGCAATCCCACTACTGGGCATATACCCAGAGAAAACCATAATTCAAAAAGAGTCATGTACCACAGGGTTCATTGCAGCTCTATTTACAATAGCCAGGACATGGAAGCAACCTAAGTGTCCATCGACAGATGAATGGATAAAGAAGATGTGGCACATATATACAATGGAATATTACTCAGCCATAAAAAGAAACAAAATTGAGTTATTTGTAGTGAGGTGGATGGACACAGAGTCTCTTATACAGAGTGAAGCAAGTCAGAAAGAGAAAAACAAATACCGTATGCTAACACATATATATGGAATCTAAAAAAAAAAAGTGGTTCTGAAGAACCTAGGGGCAGGACAGGAATAAAGATGCAGACTTACTAGAGAATGGACTTGAGGACACAGGGAGGGGGAAGGGTAAGCTGGGACGAAGTGAGAGAGTGGCATGGACATATATACACTACCAAATGTAAAATAGATAGCTAGTGGGAAACAGCTGCGGAGCACGGGGAGATCAGCTCGGTGCTCTGTGACCACCTAGAGGGGTGGGATAGGGAGGGTGGGAGGGAGGCAAGAGGGAAGAGATATGGGAACATATGTATATGTATGTATATGTATAACTGATTCACCTTGTTATAAAGCAGAAACTAACACACCATTGTAAAGCAATTATACTCCAATAAAGATGTTAAAAAATAAATAAATAAAAAATAAAACAAAAACAACAAAAAAAATAAAGGCTGTCATTTTTTCAAAATTTAAAAAAAAAAAAGTTAAACAAGGAGGCCATTGCCCTGAGGCGGCTCTAATGCTGTGGAGGTCTATGTAAGCAAACCAAAATCTAAGCCCGTAAATGCCCAGATTTGAAGTAGAAAACTACAGAAAACTAATCACAAGCAGCCCATTAAGCTGAAGCTGTAGCCAATCAGGTAATTTGCTTTGGCACGTTTTCTATATGAGTCTTTCTCCTGGTTCCTGTGTGGGCAGAGAGCCCACTTCCAGTCTGGTGCTGCCCAATTCCAATTGATTTCTGCTCAAATAAACTCTTAACATTTTTAATATGCTTCAATTTTAAAACTGCTTCAAGCAATTTTTAATATGCTTCAATATGCTTTTCACGCCTCTAACTTAAATCAAGAAAAACCTGGCCATCTAGAAGAATAAAAATAACCCCATGTGAATCCGGTAGTTTTGCTCAGGGTCCTGTCCTTATGTGTTCCTCTCTGCTAAGAAATGTCTACCTGGGGACTTCCCTGGCGGTCCAGGGGTTAGGACTCCGCGCTTCCACTGCCGAGGGCACGGCTTCAATCCTTGGTCAGGGAACTAGGATCCCACAAGCCACATGGCTTGGTCAAAAACAGAAGAAAAAAAAAAGAAAACAACTCTGTCTAGAATTTCCTTTGATGGGAAGAAATGCCCCACCCAGGCCCCTTTAACTTGTTTAATTGGAGAACTGCACTGTGTTGGGCCAGTTAGGAAAAGTCAAAAGCCTATTTCTAGCACAAAACTCAGTGCTTTCCAGGGATTTTATTATTAATCAATTGGGGTATAAATTTCACAAGTGCTACTCCATTCTGGCTTTGGATATAAGACTGCTCTTATTCATTTCCTATTAATTCTAACCAGGGATTCCTTACTCCATCTCTGCAAAAGTGATAGCAGGTTGACTGGTTAATAATTTAGAGCTCAAACAGTGCTCAAGGAAGCACTATAGATATCACCAACAAACATGGGAAGCACGTATTACTTGTATTGCTAAATCACATTACACACATGTATACATACGACCCTAAACTCTTATCAGAGCCACTTTGCATACTCTTTGTAAGCTACAGCATCCCCAGCACTGTTCCCAAGATAACTATTTGCAAAGGGGCTTTGGAAGAAATACATTAAGAGGAATGTGCTGTTGCTATGAAGTCTTCTGAGATGCTTGAACTGCAGTCCAGCAGAATCTCCTGACATTCTCTAAATGTGATTTTGGATTTGTCCCTGCTGCCACCTTTTCCTTGAAGTCGCCTGGGAAACTTCTCACTATATCCTTTTGTCTTTGTTCATGGCTGTTCCTTTAATTGTGCTTTTCACATTAAATTCTGAGTAGGTCCCTTATCTATCTTCCCCGGGAGACTAGAGTTTCTGAGTGTTTCAATCATCATCTTACTAATATTTTATCCTTATTTGCCTGACGACTAACTAGGCTCTCAATAAACATTTGAGGAATGAAAAAGAATACATGTGAATTGGGGCTTCCCTGGTGGCGCAGTGGTTGAGAGTCCGCCTGCCGATGCAGGGGACATGGGTTCGTGCCCCGGTCCGGGAAGATCCCACATGCCGCAGAGTGGCTGGGCCCGTGAGCCTGTGCGCCCGGAGCCTGTGCTCTGCAACGGGACAGGCCACAACATTGAGAGGCCCGCGTACCGAAAAAAAAAAAAAAAACATGTGAATTAATTTGGCTTTGCGTAGTATCAGGAGACAGGAATAGCTTTAAATTTCAAACTCCTAGAAAGAACTACTTGAGATGTTGATGTGCACGAATGAGACTTTTCTCTACCTCATGAAGACCACAGAAGGAAAGAATCTAGGAAAGAACTAGAAAGTGACCCTGTGTGGTAGCCACACAGTTCAAGTTTATGAGGATTTCAGAGAACTCACTCCTGAGCTGCATGAATCCCAAAATAGCACTACAAGAGTCAGCAAGGTCATATGCCATGCCTAGGAGACTCTCAGTAAATACTTGTAAAATAACTAGAGAGGACTAGAGTGGACACCCTATGATATTTGCAAGAGCAATACATAGACTCAAAGAAAAGATGAGCACAGGTTCTAGAGCCACCAGTTTGTTTTGTTTGTTTACCTACCATTTATTATTCTGTGTGCCAATCTGTGTTCTATGCATTTCACATGTATTAACCACTTGAAGACTCACAGTTTGCCTGTGAGATAGTTACTGTAAACCTCATGATTTAAGATGTGATAACTAGGGCTTAGAGAAATGAACTACCTTAGAGAAATGAATAACCATATAGCAAATAAGTGGCACGGTCAAGTTTCAAACCCTGGCCCCCTGGCTCCAAAGCTGAGGTTATTAACCATTGTCATGGCCATGGAGGGCTGCCACTCAGACCTCCTTTAAGAGAACAGCAAGCACGTGCGGTGTGACAAGGCCACGCTTCCCCTGGGGTGCTCCCAGACAATGGGCAAAGCAGAGGCATTAGAACTGGGCCACCATTGCCCAGCACAGGACCCCTCTGTCAAGCAACCTTTCCTCAGAGATTCCCTGTTAGCCTAACCCAGACCTTCTCAGGGCTGCACCATGGTCTGAGGATTTTCCAATGCAATCATTCCTTCCTTCCCTCCCTCTTTTCACAAATGCCAGATCTGCACCACAGTCTGAAGGTTCTCTAACCTGCTTCTATTCCCTTCCCCTAAATCCTAAACAGGTATTTTCCCCAATAAAATCTCTTGCATGTCTAATCTCATCTGGGTATCTGCATCTTGGATGACACAGGTGATACCACAAGTGGTCCAAGAAAACAGGTAGTATTATGAGGTTTCAGGACTGGCTCATTCACTACCCAAAAGGCAGGAATGACTCCATCCTGTGCAGGGTATAGATAGTCCCTGGCACAGGTGGCAGCCCAGTTGCTGAAGATTTCACTGGTGCTGACCCGGGAAATGCCTTGTTGGAAGGAAATGCTCTTAACGGTACAATAACTCAGATATTTGAAAGATATTGGGGAAAAATTCCTACAAAGGCAAGAGAGTTAGTCATTACCAAGTTGTTTTAATGCTCCACAAAGGAAAAATGTGAAACAGGTCTGGCAGCTACCGGCTGAGAGAGAAGCAAGAGGGCCTCTTTGGTAGCTTATCTCTTACAGTATAGATAGCTAGTGGGAAGCAGTCACATAGCACAGGGAGATCAGCTCGGTGCTTTGTGACTGCCTGGAGGGGTGGGGTAGGGAGGGTGGGAGGGAGGGAGACGCAAGAGGGAAGAGATATGGGAACATATGTATATGTATAACTCATTCTCTTTGTTATAAAGCAGAAACTAACACACCATTGTAAAGCAATTATACTCCAATAAAGATGTAAAAAAAAAAAAGCAAACACAGCTGAGGAGCACGTTCAGAAGTTAATAGAACTGCAGAATTCCAGAGACATTTCACTCATAAACAAAACAGCATTGGTGGCCCTAGAGCCTGTTCTCATCTTTTCTTCACGCCTACATATTACTCTTGGAACTATTGTAGGCTGTTCACTCTATATCTCTTTATTTCATTAATATTGTGTCTACTATGCACAGTATAGAACTTTGCTGACTCTTGTAGTGCTATCCTTGGATTTATACAGTTACTCACATTTAAATACACAGCCAAAATACGTCAGCTAAGCTAAAGCCTGGGCTCTGGTTGGGAAAACATGGGACCCTAGAATATGGGATGGAGATTTTCGGGTGGATTCCCTCAAGGATTTTACTCTGCAGACCTTCCTTCCCCCAAGAGCTTCCAGAGGTTGCCTTCACAATAAGAACTAGCATTTCTCCTGTGTGGGGAGACACTGCAGAAGCTTCTCCTTCCTAAGGCAACAGATAACTCCCTAAGGTGATGCTCCCACTTCCTCTCCAGGATGGCCAGGATGATAGACAGGGTTCAATCCAGCATAACTCAGCTTGGACCATGCTGGGTTTGATAAGAGAGAAAAGAAATTATACCTCCAGAAGGAATAGCAAGAATCACCTAGTAGGTACAAGCAGAAGCCAAAGGAGGACCCTGGGGTTGGATCGTGAGTGCGCTTGTTCAAAGGGCCAAAGTGTGAGGCTGGATAAGAAAGAACTGATTTAACGCTTTGGGAAAGATTCCTAGAGAAGGGCAAGCTCATACTTACGAGAGTAAATTGGTTTCCTAGTGCTGCTGTAGCAAATGACCACAAACTTAATGGCTTAAAACAACTCAAAGTTAGTATCTTACTGGTATAATCAGAAGTCCAAGATGGATCTCACCAGCTAAAATCAAGGTATTGGCAAGGCTGCATTCCTTCCGGAGACTAAGGGGAAATCTGTTTCCTTATTTTCTCCAGCTCCTAGAAGCTGCCAGCATTCTTTGGCTCGTGGCCCTTTCCTCCATCTTAAAAATCAGCAGTAAAGAATCTTCAGACCTCTCTCTCTTGACCATCCTGCCTCCATCTTTCCCTAATAAGAACACATGATTACATTGAGATACACCTGGGTAATCTCCCCATCCTTAATCTTAATTAAATTAAGGCCCCTAATTTAATCGCACCTGCAAGGTTTCTTTTGCCAGGTAAGATAACATACTATCAGGTTCCAGAGACTTTGGGGGGCGGGGGTGAATTTTTTGCCTAATACAGATGGAATTTTTTAATGTATATAAATTTATTTACTTATTTTTGGCTGTGTTGGATCTTCTTTGCTGTACGCAGTCTTTCTCTAGTGGTGGCGAGCTGGGGCTACTCTTCGTTGCGGTGCATGGGCTTCTACGGTGGCTTCTATTGTTGTGGAGCTCGGGCTCTAGGTGCAGAGGCTTCAGTAGTTGTGGCTCATGAGCTCTAGAGCTCAAGCTCAGGAGTTGTGGCGCACGGGCTTAGTTGCTCCGCAGCATGTGGGATCTTCCCTGACCAGGGCTCGAACCCATGTCCCCTGCATTGGCGAGTGGATTCTTAACCACTGTGACATCAGGGAAGTCCCTCAAGGTTTTTTTTATTGACTATGATTCACTTCTCAAATGAGACCTACGGCTGTTTACTCAGGTGACTGTAGACTGGAGAGAGGAGAACCCAGAGACTCTGAAGACTATTGGACACAGAATTTGAGTTGACATTGATACCCAGAGACCCCCAAAGGCATCACTGGCTCCTGTTAAAGTGAGGCCTATCAGGTGTCAGGTAATAAATGGAGACCTACTGAAGTCTGGCTTATAGGGCCTCTACCAGGTCCACAGACCCACCCAATGGTTACTGCTATTCACGTGAGCCAAGGGTGCTGAACAACTGGCTTTCTGGGCAAAGAAAGAAAAAAACATGTAATGCCTGGTAGGCCTCTTTGGGTTCTGGGGACAGGACAACGCTCACTTAGAAATACTGCTCTAGTCGACATACAAGGTGTCAGGAGGCTGCCTGCTGGAGTGGGACCTGGAGTAAGAAAGGGCTCTGCAGCAGGTCCAGGCTGAAGAATGAGCAACCCTGTCCCTTGGGCCATATGAACCAAAAGACCCTGCAGTGTTGGGGTCGGTGGTGGTAAAAGACGTAGTGTGCAGTGCATGGCAAGCCCTAATGAGGCATCTGCAATGCAGGTCTGCGGGGGTCTGGAGCCAGGCCGTGTCATCTGCAGTGAAGAACCAGCTCTGGGCTTGTTACTGGGTCCTGGTAAAGATGAAATGCCCGGCACCTGCTTCTCATAGGATCCAAACTAACACAACCACTCTGTTAAATCACGTCATCTGTTACAGCTCTCCTCCTCCGCGGACAAAGAGATGGTCTGCAGGAAGCTAGGCTAGAAGCCAAGCTGACGACCCGCACACCCTGAGGCATTCCTTAGTCCTTCCCTTGCAACTGATATTATCTCCCCAGCAAGATGGTGCACGGTAACCCCCATCAGAGTGAGCTCCTTCCCCATCAAGTGCAGGTTTTGGTGTTTCAATGATTCCCCCAGAACCAAGAGGAGTTTTGTAGAGGAGCTAAATGGCAAGGGTCAGTTTTCCCTCACCCCAAGCACCTGGATTCCCTGGGCAAGTAGACCTCTGGCAGGTTTGACCTTGAATCTCTGGAGTTTTGTACTTATTGCCATTTGGTTGCTTGTTTTCTGGTTCTTTTTATAGTTCTTGTTTCTTTCTTCTTCTTTTGCTCACTTCCCTTATGATTTTTTGTTGTTGTTGTTGTTGTTGTTTTGCGGTACGCGGGCCTCTCACTGTTGTGGCCTCTCCCGTTGCGGAGCACAGTCTCCGGATGCGCAGGCTCAGCGGCCATGGCTCACGGGCCCAGCCGCTCCGCGGCATGTGGGATCTTCCCAGACCGGGGCACGAACCCGTGTCCCCTGCATAGGCAGGCGGACTCCCAACCATTGCACCACCAGGGAAGCCCTTCCCTTATGATTTGATGACTATCTTTAGTGTTACGCTTGAATTCCTCTCTTTTTCATGTGTGTATCTATTATGGGTTTTTGGTTTGTGGTTACCCTGAGGTTCATATATAACAGCCTGTATATAACTATTTTAAGTTGGTGATCTAATTCGTATGCATTCTAACTACCCTGCATTTTTACTTCTCCCTCCACCACATTTACTATTGTCAACATCATATTTTACATATTTTTGTTTTGTGTATCCCTTAACGACTTATTGTGGATATAGATGATTTTGCTACTCTTGTCTTTTAACCTTCCTACTAACTGCATAAGTGGTTGATCTACTAGCTGAAAAGTCAGCTCATAGTCTTATGGGAGTTCCCTTGTGTATAACTAGTTGCTTTTCTCTTGCTGCTTTTAAGATTCTCTCTTTCTCTCTAATTTTTGCCATTTTAATTATAACGTGTCTTGGTGTGGACCTCTTTGGCTTCATCTTGTTTTGGACTGTCTGTATGTCCTGGACTTGGATGTCTGTTTCCTTTCCCAGATTAGGGAAGTTTTCTGCTATTATTTCTTCAAATAAGAGGAAATACCACTTTCTCTGTCTCTTCTCTTTCTGGGACCCCCTAAAATGCCAATGTTAGTACACTTGATGTTGTTCTAGAGGTCTCAAACTATACTAATTTTTTAAAATACTTTTTCCTTTTTTCTGTTTTTCTTGGATGATTTCCCCTACTCTGTCTTCCAGTTCACTGATCCATGCCTCTTTATCATCTAATCTACTGTTTATTCCTTCTAGTGTATTTTTATTTCAGTCACATTTTTCAGCTCTGTTTGCTTCTTCTTTATATTTTCTCCTTGTTGACATTCTCAATGATCATCCATTTTTCTCCTGAGTTCAATAAGCATCTTTATGATCATAACCTTCAACTCTTTATCAGATAGATTGCTTATCTCCACTTTCTTTTAGTTCTTTTTCTAAGGTTATGTCTTGTTCCTTTATTAGGAATATATTTTTCTGTGTCCTCATTTTGCCCAATTCTCTGTGTCTATTTCTATGCATTAGGTAGGTTGGTTATATTTCCCAATCTTGGAGAAGTGGCCTTATGTAGAAGACATCCTATGTGGCCTAATAGCATACTCCCCTCTGGTCACCAGAGCTATGTGCTCTAGGGGTATCCTCTATGTGGGCTGCATGTGCCTTTCTGTTGTGGTGGGCTGACTACTCTGGGTGTGCTCATAGGCAGGGCTGGCCTCGGGTCTGGTTGGTTGTGAGGCTGTGCCCTGTGCAGTGGCTGCTGGAGATAAGGGTAGGCTTCCTGCATGGTTGGCTGTGTGGCCTGTCTGGGCATGGGGGGTGGGGGTGGGGAATGGAGCTGGTACCAGCCTTCTGGAAGGTGGGACTGGGTCCCCAGGGCCAATAGTCTAGAGAGAGAATTCTAAAATGGTGCTTGCCAGAATGAGTGTTATTATGGTAGAATAAGCTCTCAAACATGGCTGCCACTAGCATCTCCATCCCCAGGGGCAGTCCCTCTTGCCTCCTGGATCAGCAAGTGGGTCTGACACAGGCTTCTTTCAAGCTACTGCCTCTGTGCTGGGACTTTGAGAGCACAAGATTTTGCATGTGCCCGTTAAAAGCAGAGTCTCTATTTCCTATAACCCTCTAGCTCTCCCAAACATAGGCCCTGCTGGTTTTCAAATCCAGACATTTTGGGAGCTTGTCTTCCCAGTGCAGGACTCCCAGGGTAGGGAATCTGATGGGGACTTGTACCCCTCATTCCTTGGGGAGGACTTCAACAATTGTCATACTCCTCCTGTTTGTGGGTCACCAACTCAGGGGAGTAGGTCTTGATTACATCGTGTCTCTAACCCCTCCTACCTGTCTCATGATTCCTTTCTATGTGTTTAGTTGTGGAAAATCTTTTCTGCTAGTCTTCAGGTCATTCTCATAGATGGTTGCTCTATAAGTAGCTGTAATCTTGGTGCGTCCATGGGAGGAGGGGAGCTCAGGGTCTTCCTACTTCACCATCTTGGCCACCTCTCTCCTGATCAAACTGTTAAAATTCACTTTCTTTTTAATCTACCACTTGAAGATGGCGGGACATCCAAAACGCCTTCTACAACATGGGTCAGACATACAAGTTTCCTCCACCATGTTAATAAATCTTGTCAATTGTATTCCTATGTCATTGTCTTTGTTGGGTTTTATAGACTCATAAGAATTTGGAGTTGGAGAATATAGATATTCAGGATCTCATTTGGTACTCAATTAAGCCTCAAGAACTAGGTACATTCACTTCCTTTTAACACCTGAGGAAACTGAGACTTTGAGAATCACACAGAAAGCGAGAGACAGAGCCAGGAGTCAAAGGGCCCATCTTTCCCTGCCCTCTGTTCTAAAAGCCTGCTCTCATCCAGCTTTTCTATATAAAGTACCCAAAATAGTCTGCCTAAAAATAGCTTCTGGATGAGTGACCTTCTGGAGTTATCTGTTCTTTAATAGCTGTTCTTTACTGGCAAGGTACAAAATCTATGATCCCTTCAGGAAAGTGACTTTGAAAGTTGAATCTCAGAGAATTAGACTATAAATTCTGCTTTCATGGCTAAGAAACCCAGTGCCTAGTACAGACCTGGGAAGAGACTAGAGGTGAAGCATCTTATGCAAATTAAGAATTATCTAGAGACATCCATTCTCTCCAGTTATTCTCCAAAACAACAGCAGCTTTGGAAGTAGATGGTTACGTTTTTGAGGAGCAGCATGAAAAGACCATCTAGCACAGCAGGCCACAATTTCTTACCTCCAGGAGAAGAGAATCACTTGCTTCTACACGAGTGTACTTTAAAAGTGTCTCTACCCAAGGGAAGAGCCAACTGAAAGCAGCGCTCTTGTGACTCCCACCTCCTTGCCAAGCAGAAGATTCTGTCCTCAGCCATTAGATACCTGAAAGGTCCTGTTGAGAGGCCATGTGATACAATTGGAAACAACATGTTCTTAGGAACCAGGCAGGCCTGGGTTTTAAGTCTAACACTGTCACTTTCTAACTATATGCTCTTCAAAAGTTGCTTCTAACATTTCAACAATTTCCTCTGTAAAACAGAAGTAAAATCAGATGCCTGTAATGAAGCATAAGTCAGTTAACACATACGAAGCACCTAGAACTGCGTCTGCCGTATGAAAGACCAATATTTGAAATGCTTTAAAATAAATAAGCTATGTTCAACTAAATTTAGGAAACATTGAATTAGACAAACTTAAATAGATTTCTTACCTTCAGAGTGTCTAAAAGCTTCTATTATCCTACTGTACATTGTGAATCTGTAAAAGAGGGGTTGAGCATATAGTAGTTTTCAAATTTATTGGATCATGAAACTTTTTTCATGACACTAGTATAAACAGTACTGGGAATACTAATGTGGAGCAAAATCTAATAGACCCTGAACAAAACTTACTGTGGCTACAAGGACATCAGAAATGTACTTTGGGGCTTTGAGTTTTTAACCTTCAACTCTATCACTTAAAATACTCATTTTATAAAAGGGAAACAAGTGATTCAACATTTATTGACAACCTACTCATGACTGTTGTTTACATGGAATTAAAACTGGTGTGAGAGTTTCTCAAAAGGGTTCACCTTTCAAACTATTATAATGAAAGTGCAGCTAAATTATGAGATTAAAATATGTGCTCTTACGTGAAAAGCAGATTTCCTTTCATTGTCATCTGTAATGCTTTTACAGTCTTTGTACTATTTCCTACCTGATTCAGTAGATGGCACTGCAGATTTAACACAGAGAAAACCCCAAAGAGTGTATGTAGATTCATCCTGGGATAAATATCCTGCCTTCTCCCCCGCTCTCTCTAGTGTCCAATGTTATCTATCAGCCAAGAGGGGAACTTGTGTATTTTGTTGGAGAGGAAGAGGGTTGAAGTAGGGTAAGAAATGGTTTTCTTCACCTTCTGGAAACTCTACCTATATATCTTATCCCTGAAAAGGCACATTTATAGAATTCTGTAGATCAGGAAGGGCAAAGACCATTATCTGGCTGCTAATCTGGACCCAACACATGTCAGACAATGCAAATCAATGAGATCACACTTTCCCACTGGACCCAAACACCATCTCCCAATTCTTTTCCATACACTTCTCCAAGTAGCTACTATGAATCGGTCTATAAAGGCAATAAAGATGAAATCTATTTATAACAGCAGCCCTAGAGTTCAGAGACTTTCAAGATCAAATCCTTGATAAGACTCAGAAATACTAAGGAACTTATCCAAAACTTACCAGATGGTTTATGACAGAACCAGGACAGGGATCCAGGCCTTTTGACTCTCACTGAAGAGTTTTTATTTCACCCAGTCTTCATCTCCTCCTGCTAAGAGCCAGGCTATTTAAGTACAAGCCCTGAGGACCAAATCCAGATAATTAAGTGCTAGGGGTCTGTCTGGTCTCATGTGGACCAATTACCCACTTGGAGAGAGAGAGGAGGCAAAGGAGTCAGAAGTTAAACCCAAAAGCTGTCTGTGGGGACCTAGTATTATTTGTGCCACCAATCTCAAAGGCCAATTTTATCTCAGTACAAGAAAGGCCTGCTCTGTTGGCCCAGAATATCACTGCCCTCCAGCTACTCCTACCCCAGAGCTCACCACCTCCATATGCCAAGGCTTTTAATCCCTTAGCATTTAAGGCAATCAGGTATTAATTTTGAGCCAAATGGCAGGTCCCTTCATTAATATTGCTTTTTCAGGAACTTTCCATGGTTTTTCAGCTTCTAACTGTGTTGCTCTAAAAGTACATCAGGAAAAACTGAATGTGAAGCCCTTAAACTATATCCTGATTCTTTTTTCTCAAAACTGATGACATCAGAATGAACATTTCCAGTAGGTTTGGGGGCATTTCTACATGAAATCCAGCCAGAATTTTAAATATCATGCATCCAAAAGTGGTGCCGTCACCCTCTGTTTCATTCCTGATTTCCATTTAGTAATTGCAACTCTTAGAGGCACTGCTATTCTCCAGTCACCCAGATTTGAAATCTCAGTCATTCTCATCAGTCACGTTAATTTCTGTCTGTTCTGCATCTACTCTTTTTAAAACTCTCAATGCAATATTTCAAGCATATAGAAAAGGTCAAAAGAATAACATAATGGACGCCCATGTATCCACCATTAAGCTCTATCAAATGTTTGTGTTTTGCCATTATTACCTAATGTTTTTTAAGAAATAAAAGTACCATTTATATTTGAAGACCTTGCAGATCCATTCCTGATTCCATTTCTTTCCCACTTACCAGTTGTTTCAGTCAATAAATATTTCTCAGGCATTACTAAGTGCCAGGAACTGGTCTAGGAATGGAAGTACATCAGTAAATGAAACAAAAACCCCTGCTTTCATGGAGCTTACACACACAGAAGTATCACCATTCCAATTTTTTTCTCACATCTTTTCTCATTTATCCCACTGTGTATATCCAAAAATAGTATACATTGTTGTTTTGCACATTTTCAAACTTTTTATAAATGGTACTAACATGCAGTACGTATGATCTTCAACTTACTGTATTTGCCACATATTTTGATAATTACCTTGAGACAGGCCACTCTAGTTCACTCATGTTAACTTTTCTACAGCATTCCCTTGTATGGAACACCATAGCTTATTGATCCATTTTCCCTGTTGAAGGACAGTCAGGTTATTTTGCAAGTTTTCACAATTTAAAACAACACTGTAATGACCAGCCCTTCTCGCCAGTATCATATTCATATGGCTTCTTCCCTACTTCCCATACTTGTACAGTGCCTTGTTCCTAGGAGCTCAGCCAATATGTGCTCTCTTGAATTTTCTAGCGTTTTCTAGGTTGACCAGAAATTTATTAGTGGACTACTTTAGCTTGTAGGGAGAGCTCCAGACCCCCTAGATATCTTTAGAAGAGAATTTACATATTACAAAGATAAAATTAAAATTGTGCCCCATTACTAAAAGATGGGATTGTATTGGAAGAAGTGTAAACAAGGTGAATTGGTGCAAGATATCGCTTGTTACCTTTAGCACAAACTTCCCTGAGTCCATCACTCCCTTATTCTTCTAACCAATATAGTAATAATACCTAGAACAGTGCTTCTCAACTCTGGCTGACCATTAAAAGTACCTGGGAGATTTTAAATCCCACTGACTCTGGGCCTCTTATCACAGCAATAAAATGAAAATGTCGGGGTGGGTCCAAGGTGTCAGTGCATTTTTATATATATATATATATATATATATAATGTTCCTATTCCAGGACTTATACTGCTCCCCCATTCTTTTTTTTTTTTTTAATTTTATTTATTTATTTTTGGCTGTGTTTGGGTCTTCGTTTCTGTGCAAGGGCTTTCTCTAGTTGCGGTGAGCAGGGGCTACTCTTCATCGCGGTGCGCGGGCCTCTCACCGTCAGTGCATTTTTAAAGTGTTACTTGGGTACAGACAATGTTGAGAACCTCTTAGCTAGGGCAGTGGTGAGCCTCAGATTGTGGGCCACTGCACACTGCTGTGCTGAACTCTCTGCTAAATGTTGGTCAGTCAATGCGCACAGTTATTCGGGCTCCAGGTAAAGATACATATTATTCTTACTCTAATTGATCACCTTTAGCAGCCTATCATGATCTGTATAGAACTGTTTACTGTCCTGTGTACTTATATACTCCCAAAGCTAAGTCCTTCCGGGTTCCACTGATCATGTGGTATTTCTTTGGAGTTAGCTGAATTTTGTCGATACCTCATACCTGCAGAAGGTTAAAAGCCCTTTACTGCTCTACAACATGTCACACAAATCCTCACTCAACTCAGTGTTCTACCTGACAGGTGTTATCATTATGGCTGTTTTCTCGTCAGTAGTAAAAATAAATTGTACACTTTTATCGAAGTATACAGTGTTGTCTAATCTCAGGTTCCAGAATGAATACAAGTGTTTTTTTTTTTCATCCTGAAATTTGTTCTTTCTCTATACCAGTGATTACTTTTTAATCTCTTCAAATGTATTCCCAAAACTTTTAGTATTCTAAATATACTGTGAATCTTGAAAGGTTCGAAGCCACAATCCAAATGGCTCATATTAGGTTGTAGGAAGAAAAATGAGTCAAAATGTCTACTTTGTCTGCTTTTAGTGTAGGTCAGTGTTTTTCAAACTGAGGTCTTTCCAGGAGTTCGATAATTACCTTTAAGAATTTTACATTTTGTATTTTGATGCCAAGCAAAGTCTTACAATATTTACATAAACAGCGATGGACTATATTGAGTGCTTGCTATATGATAGGCCCTCTGGTAAGTGTTCCACACACATACCTTATTCATCCCCACAACAGCCATGAGATAAAGTATTCTATCCTATTAGAGATGAAGGAAAAGAATAGAACACTTATTAACTTGCCCCAAAATGCACAGCTGACACCTGATGAGGTTGCGATTCAAACCCAAGCCATGTAGTTCCCAGCTTCACCTTGTAATCAATAGTTTATGCTGCTACTTGAAGTATTAATAGAATGGTATTACTTTGGCACCAATTATTAAGAAAAGATGGGCTTAAATGTAATTGGTTCTTTGTGCCATGTGAAGACCAACTGATGCCACAGCATTTGCTCAAATATGAACTTTGCAGTAGAACAGAGAAGAGTGATGATTAGAAGTGAGTCATCACAGTTCACCATAGCAAAGACAGGCAGACTCAAAAGAGCCCATACAAAAGTAGTGAGAACCATAATCACATTACAAGTGGCAATTTAACTTCAGCAAAACAGCATCAGGCATCACATTTAATAATTGCTGTTATTTGATTCTTACTGGTTTGTGGCTTTTCATTATATTTGAAAATTTTAAATTTATTTAGGTTTTAGAGGTACGTAAGATTGATAAGTAAAACAAATTTATGCCTAATTTTGTCTCTGCATACTTAGCTAATATTTTATTAACAGGCTTTAAGTAAAATTATGGTATACATAATAAATTTGTTTTTCCTTTTAACTGCAGTTAATTTATTACTCAAGTTTGATAAACACTGATGTAGACTTAAAAGCAAAAATGCACTAGAGCTCCCACACTTCACACAAGGTCCAGTCCTGGTCGCTAGGGTTTAGGGTCCAAAGTCCCAGTGTTGCCTTGACCAGCCTTGTTCTCTCTGCCTAGATGTACCTAAACAAATTATCAGGGGCAGCTGACAGAGCATCCAATTTTGCCAGGATCTTGACCATTCTTCCATTTTCTTTCCTACCTAGCTGTCCATAGAGCTAGCCCACAATCTCAGGTGACTACACTTTGAAATGAACACCCTTGTATTTGGAAAGAACTTCACCTTCAAAGATATACCAAGGCCTGTACAAAAGATTGACCTCTCTCTTCTACAGAAGACTAAGGAATTATATAATTTCTGCCTGGATAAAGGCACCAAAAAATGCAACAGAAATTGTAGTAATCTTCTCTTCTCCTAAAGCTTGCATTTGTCTCCGGGCACATAAAAGATGCATTCACTCATTCATTTACTCATTCATTTCAGAAAAGTTATTAATCAGGCCATGTTCTAGGTACCAAGACCACAAGAATAAACAAGACAATTTCATAGGTCAATTTCATAAGGTGATAATTGCTGGGAAGGAAATAATACAGACTAGAGAAAAAAGGAGAGGGAGCTACTTTAGATTGGGTGCTCAAGGAAGGTGCCTTTGATAAGGTGGAATTCAATTACAAGACAAGAAAGAAATATTAGAGTACAAATATTAAAAAGAGCAAATGCAAAAATAAATTACTGAAAAACCAAAGGAAATTTTTCAAATAACATGAGACAATGCATTGTAAAATGCTATCAAATAAATATAACCTAGATAAAATTGATAATTTCCTAGGAAATCAGTAGAGATAGACCAATCTCCATAGAAGAAATAATGTCATCAAAGAGCTTCCCACAAATTTAAAAAAATAAAGCCACCAACCCCAGATGTTTCCACAAGAGAATTATATAAAACATTTAAATATCATATAATCCCTGAAATACTTTAAATGGCCCAGAGTACAAAAAGAAAAACAGCTTCAACTTTTCAAAATTCTTCCTATAAAGTTAGTATAACATTGATACTAAAACCAGACAAATACTGAAAACATACACACAATACAGACCAATTTCATTTATAAATATTGTTGCAGAAATCTTAAATATTTTGAGGACACAAATTTACAGTATATTAAAAAGTACATCATTACAAAATTATTTTTATTTCAGGAATACAAAGGTGCTCAATATTATTTAAGCAGGAAAATTATACAATCACTTCATAGAGGTCAGGAAGACATTTGACCAAAAAAAAAAAAAATCATGTAAAGAATACTCAATAAAATAAGAATTGCTGTACATTCTTTAACCTGATTAATATATATGCCTCAGCAAAAAAACAACATAACGCAACACTAGAACAAGACCAGAATGCTTTCTTTTTCCTTGTTCTTTAATACTGTATTGGAGAGCTTAGCCAATGCAACTAGACAAGATAAAGCAATCAGAAGCATTAAGAATGAGAAAGGGATAGATAGAACTATCTCTATATGCAGATGATATTTTTATATTTAGAAAAGTCAAAGTAATTAATGGATAACTACTACTAATGATAAGAAAATTTAGTAAAGTAGTAGGATGTAAAATCAGCATAGAGAAATCCATAGCTTTCACATATAAAAACAATAACCAGTTGGAAAATATAATGAAAGAGAAAAACAAAAACAACGAAAAGAAATGTGTAAAATTCTTGAGGAAAACTAGAAAACTCTACTTGAAAGACACAAAGAGACTTGAAAAATAGAAATTCCTACCACGTTCCTGGATAGAAGGACTCAACATCATAAAAATGTTGATTCTCCCTGAGCTTCCTTATAAAATTAATGAATACCAATAAAATACCTTCAACTTTCTTCAGGAGCCTAAACAAGTTGACTACAGAGCTCATATAGAAGAAACAAACAAGCCTGAATCTCCAGGAGTATACTGAAAAAGAAAAACAATGAAATGGAGAGCTAACTCTGCCAGCCAGTAAAATGTATTATAAAAATCTCTATATTTAAAATTGTGGTATTGTAGCATAAAAAAAGGATGAGTGGAATAGAATATTGTTGTGACTTTGTTAAATTAACACTTAAGTAGACCCTGGGGTGTGGAATGGTGAGCCATCAACTTTCAACAAAAGATCACAAGGGGGCTTCCCTGGTGGCGCAGTGGTTAAGAGTCCGCCTGCTGATGCAGGGGACACGGGTTCGTGCCCCAGTCCGGGAAGATCCCACATGACGCGGAGCGGCTGGGCCTGTGAGCCATGGCCGCTGAGCCTGAGCGTCCGGAGCCTGTGCTCCGTAACGGGAGAGGCCACAACAGTGAGAGGCCCGCATACCGCAAAAAAATAAAAAATAAAATAAAATAAAATAGGACGTTTATTACTTCTGGACATCCTGGGAAAAGTTCATGGCATGCCTCAAGGGGCCATGCAAGGAAGTCAGGGTTGGCTGCAGGAGAAAGAGTGGTAGGACCTGAGGCACATGCTTTTTTTAGGGTCCTTCGGTGGAGTGCTTTGGAGTGCCTAGGCTAATGCCAGATTAGTTAATTAAAACCAGAAAGACTGGGGTTTTGGTGAACTCTGCAGGGTTTTACCTAAGGAGCACAAAATGTAAGTGTCCTGGGAGGTGAGGGACATCTCTGTCTATCAAAAGGGCCATTCGGGGAGTCATATCAGGAATTTACATTTACTTGTAAATTATCTAGAGCATGTGCTGAAGGGTCTAGTGTCAGTTGATGGCCCCTGCAGGCCACATGGCCACACAAAATGGATGTCAAGGCAGCAATATAATGGAGAACTTTAAACTCTCAACAAATATCGAGAAGTCCTAGTGCATCAGACCCAAGGGTATTAAAGATTTAGTAGTTAATAAAGACAGAATCTCAAAACAGTGAAGAAAAGACAGACTTCTTAAGTGAGTATTAGGACAATTGGACAGTCATTTGAAAAGATAGAATTGTGTATGATCCCATACACCAAGGGAAAGTCCAAATGGATTAGATTTCTAAATGTAAATAATGAAGCCAGGTAAGCACTAGAAGAAAATTTTTTTTTAATTCCTTTAAAGCTTAGAAACAGAGAAAATTTTCTTTACTTTCACTCAAAATCCAGGCACAATAAAATAAAAAGTAATATATGGCTAATAAAAATTTTAAATAGCATGGAAAAAACTACTATAAGTCAAAAGACAAGTGACAAACTGGGAAAAATTTAACTAATTAAATTCCTGATGTAGGGCCAGTATACCAAATATATAAACATTGTCTAAAAATTAGGAAAGTATCCCTGATTTCAAACTATACGAAGTTATAGTAATCAAACAACATGGTATTGGCATAAAAACAGACACATAGACAAATGGAACAGAACACAGAGCCCAGACATAAAACAATGCATATATGGTCAATTAATTTACAACAAAGGAGCCAATATATAAGGGGGGAAGGACAGTCTCTTCAGTAAATGGTGTTGGGAAAACTGGACATGCAAAGGAATGAAACTGGACCACTATTTTACACCATACACAAAAATAGATTTAAAATGGATTAAATACTTGAACTTGAGACCTGAAACTTCAAAACTCCTAGAAGAAAACATGCAGTAAGCTCCACAAGTGTGGCGAGGATGTGGAGTAAAGGGAACCCTTGTGTACTATTGGTGGGAAGATAAATTGGTGTGGTCCCTATGGAAAACAGTATGGATTTTCCTCAAAAAATTAAAAATAGAACTACCCTATGATCTAGCAAAATCCACTTCTGGGTATTTATCCCCAAAAAATGAAAACATTAACTTGGAAAGACATATGCATGGCCAGGTTTACTGCAGCATTATTGACAATAGCCAAGATATGGAAACAACCTATGTGCCCATCAATGGATGAATGGATCAATAAAACACGGTAGACATTTT
Organism: Delphinus delphis; assembly: GCF_949987515.2. NCBI lineage: Eukaryota > Metazoa > Chordata > Mammalia > Artiodactyla > Delphinidae > Delphinus > Delphinus delphis. The sequence goes on along the minus strand of NC_082698.1, from coordinate 38,746,276 downwards.
ATATATATATACACATATACCACATTTTATTAATCAATAATATTGTATTGCATATTTGAGACTTGCTAGGAGAATAGTTCTCAAAAGTTCTAATTACAAGAAAAATAGTTTTATAACTACGTATGGTGACAGATGTTAACTAGACTTGTGGTGATCATTTCACAATATACACAAATACCAAAACAATATACTGTATACCTAAAACTAACATGATTTTTATATATTTATATATTAATGTAATTTATACTTCAACAAAATAATTAAATTTTTAATTTAAAAATTTTAATAAAATAAAATAAAACTAAGAAAAATAAAGACATGCAACCAGTTAAAAAAATGGAAAAAACATATGAACAGTGAATGGGGGAAAACGTAAAGGAAATGTGATCTCAGTCTTAATAAGAGAAATCCAAAATAATAACATTGAAATACCACCATTTACCTATTTGATTAGCAAGAATTTAAAAACCTGACAGTATATACTGTTAGCATGGCTCTAGGAAGACAGACATTCTCATTGAATATTGAAGAAAATGTGAAATGATACCAACCCTGTGGAGAGAAATTTGGCAATTTACAATTGCATATGCATTTATCTTTATCTACCAATCTCATATCTAGGAATCTATATACTGGCAAAAATATACTTAATTTGTAATAACATAAGACTGGAAACAATCCAAATGTTTAACAACAGGGGACTGATTAATACATTACGGCATATGCATAAACTATGGTACGTTTGGGAAGCTATAAAAAATAAGAAAAATATCGGGACTCCCCTGGTGGCGCAGGGGTTAAGAGTCCACCTGCCAGCGCAGGGGACACCAGTTCGAGCCCTGATCCGCAGAAGACCCCACATGCCGCAGAGCAACTAAGCCCGTGCACCACAACTATTGAGCCTGCGCTCTAGAGCCCGCGAGCCACAACTACCGAAGCCCACATGCCTAGAACCCATGCTCCATGACAAGAGAAGCCACCACAGTGAGAAGCCTGCTCACCGCAACAAAGAGTAGCCCCTGCTCGCTGCAACCAGAGAAAGCTGGCACGCAGCAACAAAGACCCAACCCAGCCAAAAATAAATAAATAAAATTTAAAAACAAATAAATAAAAGTTTACAAAATTAAAAAAAGAGAAAAATATCAATATACTGAAATAGAATTATCTCTTGGTGTATTTTAAGTGAAATAAGGAAGATGCAAAGGAGAATGTATAACATGCTACCTCATGAATAAGAAGGGAACACTCCCGAACTCATACTACAAGGCTAGCATTACTCTGACACCATCACAAAAAGGACACTGCAAGAAAAGAAAACTATAGGCCAATAACCGTGATGAACATAGATGCAATAATTCTCAACAAAATATTAGCTAACTGAATTCAAAAGCACATTAAAAGGATCAAATCCCATGATCAAGTGGGATTAATCCCTGGGATGCAAGGATGCTTTAACATCTGCAAATGACAGGATGGACCTGGAGGGCATTTTTCTAAGTGAAATAAATCAGACTGAGAAAAAAAATACTGAAAAGTATCACTTATATGTGGAATCTGAAAAAAAAATTGAACATGTAGAAACAGAGTAAAATGGTGAATTCTGGTAAGATGAATAAAGTCTGAGGATCTAATGTATAACATGGTAACTATAGTTGATAGCACTGTGTTGCATAGTTGAAATTTGCTGAGAGAGTAGAATTTTTTTTTTTTTTGCAGTATCCGGGCCTCTCACTGTTGTGGCCTCTCCCGTTGGGGAGCACAGGCTCTGGACGCGCAGGCTCAGCGGCCATGGCTCACGGGCCCAGCCGCTCTGCGGCATGTGGGATCTTCCCGGACCGCGGCATGAACCCATGTCCCCTGCATCGGCAGGCGGACTCTCAACCACTACGCCACCAGGGAAGCCCAAGAGAGTAGAATTTAAGTGTTCTCACTAAAAACAAAAGAAAAAGGAAAAAAAGGTAAGTATGTGAGGTGATGGATATAATTAATGCAATGGTGAAAATTCTTTCACAATATATACATATGTAAAAGAATCTTATTGTACACTTTTAATATATTACAATTTTGTCAATTATACCCCAGTAAAGATAAAAAATAAAATTAATATTTTGTAATCCCTAAAGAAATAATGGATCTAATTAACACATCCATGGCTGTGAAAACCAAAGACTAAAGGTTGACAGGGACTTTTAAGATGGATGGATCAGGCTGACAACTCTCGAATGTCATGTCAATCCAAACATAAATGGGACAACCAGACATTATGTATCTCTTATTTCATAAAACAGTCCTATCAAGGAAGTATTCTTGCCAAAAGAAAAAAAATTAACTTGAATCTAACCAACCTTTTAGATCTATCTATTGTTTATAGGAAATAGCAAGGATAGACAAAAAAGTTAAAACACACCATGAGAAAGCAAAAGGTCAGAATATGGGAAAAATATGTTAGACAAGCACCACGGTTTATTTATTAAACAAACAGCATGCAGAGGAGGTAGTATGGGGAGAAATGTTACATATTAAGAGCAACATAAGAGGTAAGTAAACTAAATGCCATATACCAAACTTGTTTGGACCCTTAATAAACAAACCCTCTGTAAGGCATTTTTTAGAACAATCAGGAAAATTTGACCATAGACTGAATAGTATGCGAAATTAAGGAGTTATTGTTCATTTTGTTAGATATGAGACTGACCTTGTGGTTGAGTAAAAGAAAAATATCTTTTCCTGTTAAAGAAATATAATAAAGTATTTAAAAGGGAAATAGTACAGCTTGAACCCATCCCCACCCCAGAAAATGTGAAGGGATAGATGAAATGAGATTGGCAAACTGTTTATAATATCTGAAGCTAGATGAAGGAGTATATGGGGTATTGTTGTACTAGTCTCTTTCTGTGTTTATATGTTTCAAATTTTCCATAAAAGTTTTTTTTAAGACCTCAAGAAATTCAGTGATAGTCTAACCTTGGAATCACGGTGGAGGCACAGGGAGGATGATCCCTATGGGAGAAGATTATCGGACTTTACTGTGTGGGTTTCACAGTCCCCACCAGAAGGAAACATATTTCCCACAGGACCCCAATAAATTTTATGCTAAAAATGGGCATTGAGATGCTACTTGGTTAATCCAAAGAAAATAAAATGCCCTCCAAAAATGGGAAGCTTTCTCTTCAATAGTCTTGAAAGCATTCTCTTATCATAAAAACATGTCTTGAAATAGAAATATTCATTTTTCATTAAAAAAATATTTTTAATGAATAAAAATATTCATTTTTAATTTCATGTTTAAATATTCATTTATTTAAACAAGAAGTGAATCACCCATAGAGAGAAAAAACTCAGTTACTACTTTTTGCAATAACCGTCTACAACGTGAATACAACCATATTCTACCTTAATCTAAAATTGACACAAATTCTTGAAGTATATCATGATTCCTTTCTAGCTTTGCCTCCATGTAAACAGAAATATGGACACTACACTGACCTGTCCCCTATTCGCTGCTGAGCTTATAATACTTGCATAATAAATTTGAGAGGAAAAAACCAACTCAGTTCAATAGGAACTGAGAATAAACATGCATAACTATATGTGTCCTCATTCTGTCATCTTATAAATATATATAGTAGATATTCAGTCTTACCCACAACCCATAAAAGATCAATTCCCAAATTATAGAATGTTTATTCTCCATAAATTTTTAGTTAGAGCTACATCATAGCTGATTCATTTGGCTTTTTATTATATGTAAGTTAGTTTCAGAATTTACTAGTCTTTGACAGTGATAGATGACACTCATAGGCAATCAATGATAGATGAGACCAGTTGCCAAAAAGTGACCATATTATCCAGGAGAATAAAGGACGTAGTCCTCTAAACTGGGAGGCTCCCAGGAGTCTATTTTGGCTAGGTGCCTAAGGGGTGGAAATTAATCCATTGGCCAGTGTATTTGTTTCCTAGGACTGCCAGAACTAAAGAGCACACAATGGGTGGCTTAAACAACAGATATTTATTGCCTCATGGTTCTAGGGGCTACAAGTCCAAGACTGAATAGTCACCAGGGTTGGTTTGTTCCCAGGGCTGTGAGAGAAAATCTGTTCCGTACCTCTTTCCTTGATTCTGATGGTTTACTGGCAATCTTTGGCATTCCTTGGCTTATGGACACAGCACTCTGGTCTCCACCTTCGTGTTCACATTGTAGTCTCCTGTGTACGTCTCTTTACAAGGCATTCTTTTTAGAAAGGTACCAGTCATTTTGGATTAGGGACATATTCTACTCCAGTAGAGTACTCTCAGTTAGAGTCCTACTCCTCTTAACTGATTACATCTGCAATGATCCTATTTCCAAATTCTGAGGTACTGGGGTTGAGGACTCAGCATACCTTTTTGGGGAACACAATTCAATCCATAACAGCCAGAGAGTCAAAAAATAGAAATAGGTCACCATACCATTTTCTCCAGGTGAGCTAGTAAAAATCTGCTTTCTGATTTCATACAAATATGTTGATATTTGTTCTAGCCACAGCAGAAGAAAAGGCCTAAATTATAGCCCTCATGGGGGTCATAATCAGTATAGCAGTTAGAATATAGCATGTTTCATCTGTTCTAACAATGAAATGTAACAGTGAAAGATGAGGTGAAAGTTTATTTTCTCTTCAGTTAACCATCTGAGAGTAAGCTGTCAAGGGATGATTTGACTATCAGGTACTATCACAGACCCAGGCAAGTAGTGGGGTGGTACATTGCCTGTTCTCCTCTAACTAGTGTTGAGCCAATACCCCAAGCTTCTAGTTTGCTTATTATCTTGAAACACAGCCAGAAAACAACAACAACAACAACAACAAAATACAGACAGGAAATGATGCATGCCAAAGTACTTTGAAATTTATGTGGGTGGGTCAATTGTTTAGTATTGGATTGGCTAAAAAGTTCGTTTGGGCTTTTCCATACCATCTTACAGAAAAACCTGAATGAACTTTGTGGCTAACCCAATACTTGTAAGTACTTATAGAACTCTGGAATCCATCCAAAGGAAGAGAGTAATCTTCATTGGCTGTATTTGACAACTCAGCAGGTATAAAAAAGCAAAAGGAACTCAAGATTTGAAAACATGAAATGTACAGAAGCAAAGAAGTATCTTAAATTCAACTCCAAGAGACAGGTTTACAGCCCATGAAGACAGAAGGGTGAAACCCAATATCACTGGAGACTGAAAACCAAAATCAGTTTCCTTGGTTATAAAATATGTCTTTTACTAGTATAGCAAAGGGAAAATACATTCAAGCACAATTTGTGTCATAAGTGAAGAGTCTCAAGGAGGAAAAATGCTAATACAAACATAAAACCAAATTGCTATTTATGAAAGCAAAGTTCAGTGCTACATCTCTGACCACTCCTCCCTTGCACTTTAACTACAGCCTTGATAAACTACTTGATATTCCCTCTACCTGGAATAGTCTACTTCTCTTACACACATGCAAGTACACACACACACACACACACAAACACAAACACACCCCATTACCTTTCTCCTAGCTAATATCCTTCAGGTCTTAACTTAGAGGTTACTTCTTCCAGGAAACCTACTGCAATATCCCCAAGACCATCTACGGTGCCATCTCTAACACCCTAGACTACTGTAGTAGCGTGGGCCACTCCGCACAGAATTGCTTTTTCCATTAAACTCCAAGTGTTTTGATGATAAGAACTTATGGTGCCTTCATCATTATTATATCTTTAGGGCTTAGTATAATGCCTGCCAAAAAGTATGTAAGTGCTCAATATAAATTTGCTGAAATGAATGCCCACATTTTGCAATACAGAAAGCAAGTCCTGTCATCCAAACATCCCTTATGTTTGGGTGATTACTTACAGAGGTCATTTATATCACTTTCCAACCTGATTTATACGTAATCTACCACCATTTGTTCCATCTCTTAAAAAGAAAGAATGGCTCATTTGTCTATGCCTCTCATTAGAAAATAAGCTCCCAAGTGTAATTATTAATTTTTTAAACATTCTATTGAATACTGACACTTTACATAATACTCATTGAAAAATAGAGGTGGATCATTCAGTACTTTTTGAAGTCATAGCATCCTTAAAACCAGAGTAGACAGAGTACAGCAAATAAAACACAGACACTTTGACATGAGAAACAAAATCTTCTCCAAAAGAATTCTCCCACCCACCGAACCCCCTTTTATACATTCTCCACCAATTTCAGTTTTCTCCACGTGCTTTGGCTCCAATGAGCCACTCAGAACCACAGAGATTGGATCTGTTTTTATCTTAACAGATGAGATCAGCTTCTATGTGCTGTTCTTTTATGCTCAAGTGAATAACCATAGTATTTATGATGTGGAGATCTGGTCTTATTTTTACAGGCAAACTGCAGAAATGGAACTTTATCAGTTGGAAGAGATGGCAGGCAGTGAGAAAACAGGTTTCTGTGGGTTATATGGGGCCAATAGCACTGGTGGCAGAGGGTGGGGTGCCGAAGGATCAGCAGTAGGTAAGACAATGGTTGCCTTGGCATAGCGGCAAGTAAATAATAGGGAATCACAGGCCGGTTGAGAAAAGCTTCAATGGGAGGCATGGAGGGGATAGAAAATAATTCAAAACCTCTTCTGAGTCATAAGAAACACTTTTAAAAATATTGTCATAGGTTCTAATATAATTGGTCTTTCTGGGATCAACTACTTTCAGAAGCACCTGCTCTTTTAGCCCTTTGAACTTTTATCCTAAAAAATATGGTATCATTAGGAAAAATGATCACCACCCATTGAAATCCTAATCAGTTAATCCTCCAGCAGTTAACCTGCACAGAAACAGCCTCTAGAGTACTGATTCATCAAAATATGTTCCAGGTTCATTCTAATAATACAATATAGCATGTTTAAGTCTTACCTAAATGGATGCAAATATTATTATTAATATCAGTATTATTTTCAAACTTGAAAGATTTTTTAAACTAAAAGTTGATTTTTCCCCAAAATGCTAAAGCTTTTACACACATACAAAAGCATGACTCAGTTTTTGGAAATTTATTTTGCAGACTGGGAGCTCCTAGTTAACTTGGATAATTTTAAATGCAATTAATACTTTGAGGCAATCGATGTCAGACTGTCATATCTCATTCTTTCAGATATGAGACTGGGTATTTCACAATACCCCAAAATAACTTTCAGAACAGCTTTCTCCAAGTTGTCTGGAGCCTATTTATCCCCAAATTAGAGTACCCAACATAGGCGATATACAAGATGTGACTTGAAGGTTACTGATTTTTCAATGCCTCTGCAAAATTTATACATTGAATTGAATATTTTCTCCTTTAAAACAGTCACCTTGGGCTTCCCTGGTGGCGCAGTGGTTGAGAGTCTGCCTGCCGATGCAGGGGACACGGGTTTGTGCCCCAGTCCAGGAAGATCCCACATGCCGCGGAGCGGCTGGGCCCGTGAGCCATGGCCGCTGAGCCTGCGAGTCTGGAGCCTGTGCTCTGCAACGGGAGAGGCCACAACAGTGAGAGGTCCGCGTACCGCAAAAAAAAAAAAAAAACAGTCACCTTTTGACACATACATTTATCCTAAATATGATCTCACTAATTGTCAGAGCCGCACTAGTGCATTGCTGGGTAGGAGAGTAAGCCTTAATAAATATTCTATGATTGAACGGGTCCATGAGTGAGTGAGTGAGTGAGTGAATAAGAAATGACAGATAAATGAATTCAGAGCCTCTCCTCTGAGGACTCCGTTTAAAGCCAGTATCACTTTCTTTTTTTTTCCATAAAAATTTTTAAATTCAACTAAATAAAAATTTTAAATTGCTGCATGGAAAAACTGTAAACAAAGTCAGAAGGCAAACAACAACAAAAATTTTGCAACACATACAACAGACAATAGGCTAATTTCCTTAAAGTTTAAAAAGTTTCTATAAATAAGAAAATGACTATCCACCCAATAGAAATATGGACAAAAGCCATACAGGGAAAATTTAAAAAATACAGATATTTCATTTTTCAGTTCTAGAATTCCACTTAATTTTTTTAAATATCTTTATTGGAGTATAATTGCTTTACAATGTTGTGTTAGTTTCTGCTTTATAACAAAGTGAATCAGTGTATATATGTATACATTTATCCCCATATCCCCTCCCTCTTGCATCTCCCTCCCACGCTCCCTATCCCACCCCTCTTTGGTCACAAAGTGCTTTGGTCACAAAGCACTGAGGTGATCTCCCTGTGAGATGTACCTGCTTCCCACTAGGTATCTATTTTACATTTGGTAGTGTATGTATATCCATGCCACTCTCTCACTTCATCCCAGCTTACCCTTCCCCATCCCTGTGTCCTCAAGTCCATTCTCTACGTCTGTGTCTTTATTCCTGTCCTGCCCCTAGGTTTGTCAGAACCATTTTCTTTTTCTTTTTTAGATTCCATATATATGTGTTAGCATACAGTATTTATTTTTCTCTTTCTGACTTACTTCACTCTGTATGACAGACTCTACGTCCATCCACCTCACTACAAATAACTTAATTTCATTTTTTAATGGCTGAGTAATATTCCATTGTATATATGTGCCACATCTTCTTTATCCATTGTACATATGTGCCACATCTTCTTCATCCATTCATCTGTCTATGGACACTTAGGTTGCTTCCATGTCCTGGCTATTGTAAATAGTGCTGCAATGAATATTGTGGTACATGACTCTATTTGAATTATGGTTTTCTCTGGGTATATGCCCAGTAGTGGGATTGCTGGGTCATGTGGTAGTTCTATTTTTAGTTTTTTAAGGAACCTCCATACTCTTCCTCATAGTGGCTGTATCAATTTACATTCCCACCAACAGTGCAAGAGGGTTCCCTCTTCTTCACAGCCTCTCCAGCATTTATTGTTTGTAGATTTTTTGATGATGGTCATTCTGACCAGTGTGAGGTGATACCTCATTGTAGTTTTGATTTGCATTTCTCTAATGATTAGTGATGTTGAGCATCCTTTCATGTGTTTGTTGGCAATCTGTATATCTTCTTTGGAGAAATGTCTATTTAGGTCTTCTGCCCATTTTTGGTTTGGGTTACTTGTTTTTTTGATTTTGAGCTGCATAAGCTGCTTGTATATTTTGGGGATTAATCCTTTGTCAGTTGCTTTGTTTGCAAATATTTTCTCCCATTCTGAGGGTTGTCTTTTTGTCTTGTTTATGATTTCCTTTGTTGTGCAAAAGCTTTGAAGTCTCATTAGGTCCCATTTGTTTATTTTTGTTTTTATTTCCATTTCTGTAGGAGGTGGGTTAAAAAGGATCTTGCTGTGATTTATGTCATAGAGTGTTCTGCCTATGTTTTCCTCTAAGAGTTTTATACTGTCTGGCCTTACATTTAGGTCTTTAATCCATTTTGAGTCTATTTTTGTATGTGGTGTTAGGGAGTGTTCTAATTTCATTCTTTTTTCATTTTAGTATCTACACTAAGAGCAAAACTTTGTGGGTTTGGGGTGAATTTGATTAGTGAAACAATCAAAAATCACTTAGAACAAGTCTTGGGAATACGGGACACAATTCAGTGGGATAAGGGCACCTAGGGAAACACAAGGCATGACCAAAATATTACAAGTCTGACTTCCTCATAATTGGGCTCTGAAGGCAATTCCAGAAATGATTTGAACATCAACAAAACTCTGGATCAGCCATATCAACTCCAGGGTGGCTGCTTTGAAAAGCTACACTCAGTATAGAAAAACTGGCATGCTAATTTTCTCTAACTGGGCTTATACATTTATGGTCAATGTTTATATAATATTTTTAAAATGTGACTGAGGGACAAGGTCCTAGCCTTATGCTAATCTTAAATCCGTAAAACTTCATTTTCCCATCTGTAAAATGAAGGATCCAACTAGATGACCTCTTTAAACTTTTTAAGTGCTATCATTCCATAATTCTATAAATAAATAGTTTAAACATTGTTCACACATCTTTAACCACTCTCACTAACATTTCAGAGGTTTCATATTGAGGGGAACTGTTTCTTTAAACAACCACAGGGCCCCAAGGGAAATCATGCTTTAGGCAGCAGACCATGATGTAAAATCTACTAGAGCAAAGGTAAATGGGACACATACACACGTCTCTCTCTCTCTCTCTCTCTCTCTCTCTCTCACACACACACACACACACACACACACACACACAGACAGACAGACAGACAGACAGACACACACACACACACACACACACACACACACACACCTGTCCCATTAGCAGTAAACTATCTGTTCCCAAACAAGGACAATTATTGAAGTCATCATAATAGGTTACATTCACATGAAATTGATTATTTAAATCATACAGAGTACAGCTGCTCTTTATCAACTTTTTTATCTTTGTCAACTTTTCACCAAGTGGTTACAACATCAAAAGTGGAGGGAGTGCTTTCAAACGGAAGTATGACAGCGGGCTTGAGAACGTTCTTTTTCCGATTGTGTCCAAAGTATCTTATTCTGTAGGTTCCAGGTTGGGCAGTATCTGGAATATGCCATTGTATCGTTGCATTGCTATGACCCCGTAATCCCTTGTGCCAATAGAAACTGTTGGCAGGAAACAAACAAACAAACCCAATTTTACTCTTAAAAATGTGTGATTAGAAAAGTGTATGATTATTCATTCAATGAATAGGAAGGGAGTACCTACCATAAGCAAGGCACTATGCTAGATATTGAGAGTATAGCAATGAACAAAACAGTAAATACTTCCTAGAAGCAGACCTTTAAGAAACAGCCATTTGTAGAAATATCTTCACTTGTTCTACCTAGCTACTTAAATTCCATCCATCCCAGGTAGCCTCACCTGATATTCAGAACACAGGATGTCCCCTGCTTTAAAACTGCTATAGCATCCTTTTCGCCCTTGCCATCCTCTGCTTCAACTTGACACTTCTTTTTGCATCTAGATTCATTTGTTCAAAATATATATTTCATTAGCTCATGTGCCAGACTCTATGCTGGAGGTACTGAGAATACCATAGTGAGTGAGACAGACGTGGTCCAAAGTTTCATGGAGTTTATGTTCTACTAGGGCAGAGATAGGAAGAAAGCAATAAACAAGTAAACCAACAAATAATTTTAAAATTTATAAGTGAAATGAAGAAGTAAGACAGAGGGAGCCCTAAGGAGATGTCATTTAAACTGAACCCACACACGTCTAGAGGAAGAATATTCTAGGAATAAGGAAGAGAGAATGCAAAGTATCTGAAGCAGGAGCAGACTTGGTACATCCAAGGAACAGGACACAGGTGAGTAGGATCAGGGCAGAGTGAACTGTAGAAGAGTGGTTGAGATGATAGAAACAGATGGAGTCAGATCACATTGGTCCTTGTAGACCATGGCAGGAAGTTCAGCTACTCTTCTAGATACAGCAAGGTACCATGGGCTAACTAACTGATACTCTCAGTTATGTAGAGGGCAAATCCCCTGGGCAGAGAGGGTGTGCTCAGCATCCTATGTTTCCTCAGTGACAGGTCCAGTGCTTTCAGTAAATAGCTGGTGATACTGCTGCTGTTGAACAAGGCTGAACACTACACATATCCTCCGTGTTGAATGCTATTCTGATTGTGGGCTCTTGAAAACAAATCATCCTTTTTTGTCATCTGTATAACTTTATTTTAGCAATAAATATGTATGTATTACTTGTTTAAAGATTACCTATACCCTAGAGTCCTAAAGATCAGAAGAAACATTATGCCCATATTTTTGAATGGCTATCAAATAGGCCACAACAAGGTCAAATCTCTATTTTCAGTTAACCATGGGAACCAAACCAACATACAAATAGTCACTTAGCTTGAAGTGATTTGAATTAGACACAAATTGCCAAAAATTTTGCCCATGTCCATGCTACTGTCCTGTGGTATGAAGTTTACAGAGTTAGGAACGGAAACATTTTCTTACTTCAAATATATTTTCAAATCTTCACATTATCTATTCAGCTCAGGTATTTGATAACAAAAAGCACAGAGAGATGTTTCTCTGAGGGAACTCCATAAGCACATTCCTTTCCTCCTTGGGTCAGTAAGAATTAAACACTCAAGCTTCTTGTGTTTTAGTAATTCAAATGAAGAATCATTGACCATATACAAACATGCAATACATGGTAGGTATGGACTCATTATTTTCCCAGAAGGAATGTTGGGCTCTACAGAGCCATCTCAACACCTTCACCCAGCACCCCTTTCAACCACTTTGCAGGAAGGCTAACCAGCTCTTAGGGGTAATGTCTGTGACCATGGAAAAAGACAAAACTAACAGATGTTTATAAGAATTGAGGTCATAACCTCATTAGCATCTAATCTTACAGAAGCACACACCACATTGTTCTGTAGAAAAAGAGGATCAAAATGAAATCTAATAAATCAACTAAATATGGCCAGAAGGCTCCTGGGGAATTTGGTATCATTAATATCATGTACTGAGCCAGTCTTCCCATTTGTCTTCTCTGCATGACTAACCAACTCGTTTCAGGGCTTGAAAAACAAAATATTCAATAAATGTGCTCACCGAGTCTCCCAGGAGGCATCATTATGCATTATCTTCCATGTTGCTGATGTGGCCTCGTATTTCTCCACAGTGAGGAAGGTCTGATGGGTCTGAAATGCAATTAACATAACTGATCAGACACTGCATAGTCACAGAAGAAACGTGTTTGTACATTGTACATACCCCATACTCCCCTTTGTTGACCATTGCTAACCTCCCAATATCTGATATGAACGTGTATTAGAATTTCATCCAAATCCTTAGGTGTTCCTCTAACATTCTATGCAATGTCTTCAGAGTGTTAATTCATCCAGTCTATTAAAAAGCACGGCTTTTCTTTAGAAAGCTGAATGAAGCATAATTTTAGAGCTGAGAGCAAATTTTGGAAATTAGGGCAAAGAAGAGATGAAATAAAACAAGATTTAGAAAAGGCAGCAAACAGTTTCATGACATGTTTACTGATCTGTATTCCAAGACCTTCTCTATTCACCTCAAGATTTAGGAGGGAAAATGGGAAAATTTCCTCATCTTTTCATCTCCAGGTAAATGAATTATTAGTAAATATACCTGCCTTAGTGAAAGAATTGAAAAGGATGCATAAATCTTCCTACTCCTAGGGTGCTATAAGCGACCCTTATATTTTGTCATAATGGATTCCTAGAAACCCACATCATAAGCAGATTTTATTTTCCCAGTGGAAAATAAAAATTTCCACATCGGTGGAAAATTATAGTAATTTGTTTTAGGCCAAGAATTCAGCTTCAAATAAAGCATATATTTAAATAACATAATAAATTAAAATATACAAAGGCCATAAATCTCCAATTTTTCTTAAAAATCTTTAGATTATGGCCCTTAAGGGCAGGACTTTTGTCTAATTTACCTTTGTCCATCACAGCCCTGTAATTTACAGGTGTTCAAATAAATGCTGAATGGATCACCTGCTTATAGCTGGGCCATGGGATTATTTAAAATTCTTCAATTACTCACCTAATGGATTATATTCAATAAAAAAAAGTTTTCATAACCACAGTGACTCTCAAAGAGAACTGTTCGTGGCCATTTAGGGCAGAGTGACACTGGGAAGGCCTTCAATGGAGTAGGAGATAGGGTGGAGTAGGACCCAGTGTATAGGTCTAGAGTGCAGATCAGAGGACAAGGCTAGGATGCTGAATGTGTGAACTATGTGACCATCCTCTCCCCGCCTCCCAACCTTAATCTTTTCCAGATACATAATTAGTTCATACAGGTTAATTAATCTCTCTAAGCCTCAGTTTATTCACCTGTAAAACAGGGATAATAAAACATAACTCATTGGGCAGTAGGGAGGATTAAATTAGATTCATGTGATGATGTGTGTAAAACTTTAGCGTCATACCTGCAAAGAGTAAGCATTCAATAAATAGTGGTGAGGAAGTGATGATTACTAATAATAAAGGGCACCAGAAATTGTTTTATGCCAAGTCCCAAAACATTCTTAGAAATTAATTCTATTCTCATTATAGCGCTTTAAGCAGTTTAGTCTCCTGTTTCTCCATGGCAATAATGATGATAGTATTTCTCTACCCTAAGGATGTCAGATTACAGCTAATCCTGCAGTCTTGCTACAGCACTTTAATATCTTTAGAAAGTAATGTTGTAAACATGTAAATATTCTGGCATGACTTGACTGCCTAGAGAGGTTATTTCAAACATGTGCATGTTGACTACCCAAGCGGTAGAAAAAATTTCCCCAATATCATATTTGAAAATGTCATATTGTCACAATTTTTATCAAAGGAATAACCATATTTTAATAAACAGAGATGGGAAGGCTTATTTGGAAGAAAGGTATTTTGGATTATAAGTGACAGTGGGCTCTGGGAAGAATGGCTCATAGATAAAGTGAATGCATTCTCCACCCTATTAAAAAATCTGACCTTGAAATCACTTTCATAAACCCACTTTCTTTTTCCTCTATATATTTCTTTGTTGTTTGAATTTTTACAACTAGAATGTGTCTGGTTATTGCTTGTGTAGTCATATGAACATTCCAAGGAAGTTACAGAGGAGTAAAATTACTTTACTTTATTCATAGATATATTATATATACTTTATCATATATACATATATAAATACATGACAAAAAACTATGAAATGATATGTAACAAACTGTCAACAGTGATTACCTCTAAAAATGTTTATGAAAAGAGAGGTATTTTCACATTCTATTTTAAGCACTTCTATACTGTCTGTTTTTACCTGGGATCTGTATTTCTTGTGTCATTTTTCAAGATTAATAAATAAATACCGTATTAGTGCCAGTAGCAAAAACTAGGGAAATGGCCAATGCAAGAAAAAGTAAAGTGCATGGGCCAGGGCTCCAAGCCAGTAGAGCGTCCACCCAGGGATCCATGATCATTCCACAACAGCAGAGCAGGACCAGAGTCAGGAGTGCAGGAGAAGAGGAGAGGAGACAAAGATACATGTCACACTGGCCTTAGGATTATTTTACCAAATTCAATAGAGTTTTAAAATTAGAATATGGAAATAGGAACTGTATTCAAATCTTCATCATCTCAAGAGACAATGCCATTCTCTATGCATCGTGCTATATGTGATCGTAAGTAGAACCGGTTAAATGTTTCCTGTGGGCTTTTTTCCCAGACTCAACTCTACGTTAACTGTTCCCACTGAAAATTTTCTCACACCTACAAAATAAGATGAAAAGCAAGTTGGAACATTTTACCTTTATTTTGTTAAGCTCTGTAGGGATACTTAAGTAAATGAAAGGCTAAAAAGTGGACTTAAATTTGTAAAAAGAATCAATGATGCTTACCTTGTTCTCTGCTGAATTCTTCGGGTTAGCACCTACAAATGTAACTTCAACAACTTCTCCCTGAAAATAAAAACTCATTTTATGACTTCTAATAAAAGTACTTTTTGCCATGCTCATATTTGGGCCATTATTTATGAAATGTTTCTAGGAGTTTGGGTACCTGTAGAGATTGTATTCTGTTTAATCAAGTGAAGTTGTCTTCTGAGAATATTAGAGAAAATACACTTGTAACAATGGACACAGGAATTTGGGGGCAACAAATTACTTCAGAATTTTGGGCCAATGGATTTGCTTTTGGTAGATTCAGATATAGGTGAAGATTTAGAGCTATAGTTCAAATTAGTGACAGCACATTAAAATGGCTTCTTCAGCCTTGGATAACTTCTTACATCTCCCTCCCATACACATCTAGGAAATGGACTGAATTAAATAAGGAAAGCCAAAACTTTCCATGGATGACTTATACTTTGTTGTTGTTATTCTTTTTTCTTTTTATACAGCAGGTTCTTATTAGTTGTCCATTTTATATACATCAGTGTATACATGTCAATCCCAATCCCCCAATTCATCACACCACCCCCCACCCCGCCGCTTTCCCCCCTTGGTGTCCATACGTTTGTTCTCTACATCTGTGTCTCAATTTCTGCCCTGAAAACTGGTTCATCTGTACCATTTTTCTAGATTCCACAAATAGACATTAATATGCAATATTTGTTTTTCTTTCTGACTTACTTCACTCTGTATGACAGTCTCTATATCCATCCATGTCTCTACAAATGACCCAACTTCGTCCCTTTTCATGGCTCAGTAATACTCCATTGTATGTATGTACCACATCTTCTTCACCATTCATTTGTCCATGGGCATTTAGGTTTCTTCCATGACCTGGCTATTGTAAATATTGCTGCAATGAACACTGGAGTGCATGTGTCTTTTTGAATTATGGTTTTCTCTGGTATATGCCCAGTAGTGGGATTGCTGGATCATATGGTAATTCTATTTTTAGTTTTATAAGGAACCTCCATACTGTTCTCCACAGTGGCTGTATCAATTTGCACTCCCACCAAGAGTACAAGAGGGTTCCCTTTTGTACACACCCTCTCCAGCATTTGTTGTTTGTACATTTTCTGATGATGCCCATTCTAACTGGTGTGAGGTGATATCTCATTGTAGTTTTGATTTGCATTTCTCTAATAATTAGTGATGTTGAGCAGCTTTTCATGTGCTTCTTGGCCATCTGTATGTCTTCTTTGGGAAATGTCTATTTAGGTCTTCTGCCCATTTTTGGACTGGGTTGTGTTTTTTAATATTGAGCTGCATGAACTCTTTATATATTTTGCAGATTAATCCTTTGTCCGTTGATTCGTTGCGAAATATTTTCTCCCATTCTGAGGGTTGTCTTTTCGTCTTGTTTATGGTTTCCTTTGCTGTGCAAAAGCTTTGAAGTTTCATTAGGTCCCATTTGTTTATTTTTGTTTTTATTTCCATTACTCTAGGAGGTGGATCAAAAACGATCTTGCTGTGATTTATATCAAAGAGTGTTCTTCCTATGTTTTAAGAGTTTTATAGTGTCCGGTCTTACATTTAGGTCTCGAATCCATTTTGAGTTTATTTTTGTGTATGGTGTTATGGAGTGTTCTAATTGCATTCTTTTACATGTAGCTGTCCAGTTGTCTCAGCACCACTTATTGAAGAGACTGTCTTTTCTCCATTGTATATCCTTACCTCCTTTGTCATAGATTAGTTGACCATAGGTGTGTGGGTTTATCTCTGGGCTTTCTATCCTGTTCCACTGATCTGTATTTCTGTTTTTGTGCCAGTACCATATTGTCTTGATTACGGTAGCTTTGTAGTATAGTCTGAAGTCAGGGAGCCTGATTCCTCCAGCTCCATTTTTTCCCCTCAAGACTGCTTTGGCTATTCGGGGTCTTTTGTGCTCCATACAAATTTTAAGACTTTTTGTTCTAGTTCTGTAAAAAATGCTACTGGTAATTTGATAGGGATTGCATTGAATCTGTAGATTGCTTTGGGTAGTACAGTCATTTTCACAATATTGAGTCTTCCAATCCAAGAACATGGTATATCTCTCCATCTGTTGGTATCATCTTTAATTTCTTTCATCAGTGTCTTATAGTTTTCTGCATACAGGTCTTTTGTCTCCCTAGGTAGGTTTATTCCTAGGTATTTTATTCTTTTTGTTGCAGTGGTAAATGGGAGTGTTTCCTTAATTTCTCTTTCAGATTTTTCATCATTAGTGTATAGGAATACAAGAGATTTCTGTGCATTAATTTTGTATCTTGCAACTTTAACAAATTCATTGATTAGCTCTAGTAGTTTTCTAGTGGCATCTTTAGGATTCTCTATGTATAGTATCATGTCATCTGCAAACAGTGACAGTTTTACTTCTTCTTTTCCAAGTTGGATTCCTTTTATTTCTTTTACTTCTCTGACTGCTGTGGCTAGGACTTTCAAAACTACATTGAATAACAGTGGTGAGAGTGGACATCCTTGTGTTGTTCCTGATCTTAGAGGAAATGCTTTCAGTTTTTCACCATTGAGAATGATGTTTGCTGTGGGCTTGTCATATATGGCCTTTATTATGTTGAGGTGGTCCTCTCTATGCCCACTTTCTGTAGAGTTTTTATCATAAATGGGTGTTGAATCTTCTCAAAAGCTCTTTCTGCATCTATTGAGATGATCATATGGTTTTTCTTCTTCAATTTGTTAATATGGTATATCACACTGATTGATTTGCATATATTGAAGAATCCTTGCATCCCTGGGATAAATCCCACTTGGTCATGGTGTATGATCCTTTTAATGTGTTGTTGGATTCTGTTTGATAGTATTTTGTTGAGGATTTTTGCATCTATATTCATGAGTGATATCGGTCTGTAATTTTGTTTTTTTGTAGTATCTTTTTCTGGTTTTGATATCAGGGTGATGGTGGCCTCATAGAATGAGTTTGGGAGTGTTCCTTCCTCTGCAATATTTTGGAGGAGTTTGAGGAGGATGCATGTTAGCTCTTCTCTAAATGTTTGATAGAATTCACCTGTGAAGCCATCTGGTCCTGGACTTTTGTTTGCTGGAAGATTTTTATTCAGTTTCAATTTAATTTCTTGTGATTGGTCTGTTCATATTTTCTATTTCTTCCTGGTTCAGTCTTGGAAGGTTATACTTCTCTAAGAATTTGTCCATTTCTTCCAGGTTGTCCATTTTATTGGCATAGAGGTGCTTGTAGTAGTCTCTTAGGATGCCTTTTATTTCTGTGGTGTCTGTTGTAACTTCTTTTTCATTTCTAATTTTATTGATCTGAATCCTCTCCCTCTTTTTCTTGATGAGTCTGGCTAATGGTTTATCAGTTTTGTTTATCTTCTCAAAGAACCAACTTTTAGTTTTATGGATCTTTGTTATTGTTTTCTTTGTTTCTAGTTCATTTATTTCTGCTCTGATATTTATGATTTCTTTCCTTCTGCTAACTTTGAGTTTTGTTTGTTCTTATTTCTCTAGTTCCTCTAGGTGTAAGGTTAGGTTGTTTATTTGGGATTTTTCTTGTTTCTTGAGGTAGGCTTGTATTGCTATAAACTTCCCTCTTAGAACTGATTTTGCTGCATCCCATAGGTTTTGGACCATCGTGTTTTCATTGTCATTTGCCTCTAGGTACTCTTTGATTTCCTCTTTGATTTCTTCAGTGATCTCTTGGTTATTTACTAACGTATTGTTTAGCTTCCAGGTGTTTCTGTTTTTTACGTTTTTTTTCCTGTAATTGATTTCTAATCTCATAGCATTGTGGTCAGAAAAGATGCGTTATATGATTTCAATTTCCTTAAAATTACTGAGGCTTGATTTGTGACCCATGATGTGATCTCTCCTGGAGAATGTTCTATGCACACCTGAGAAGAAAGTGTAATCTGCTGTTTTTGGATGGAATGTCCTAGAAATATCAATTAAATCTATCTGGTCTATTGTGTCATTTAAAGCTTGTGTTTCCTTATTTATTTTCATTTTGGATGATCTGTCCATTGGTGTTAGTGAGGTGTTAAAGTCCCTCACTATTATTGTGTTACTGTTGATTTCCTCTTTTATAGCTGTTATCAGTTTCCTTATGTATTGAGGTGCTCCTATGTTGGGTGCATATATAGTCATAATTGCTATATCTTCTGCTTGGATTGATCCCTTGATCATTATGTAGTGTTCTTCCTTGTCTCTTGTAACATTCTTTATTTTAAAGTCTATTTTATCTGATATGAGTATTGCTACTCCAACTTTGTTTTGATTTCCATTTGCATGGAATATCTTTTTCCCTCCCCTCACTTTCAGTCTGAATGTGTCCCTAGGTCTGAAGTGGGTCTCTTGTAGACAGCATATATATGGGTCTTGTTTTTGTATCCATTTAGCAAGCCTGTGTCTTTTGGTTGGAGCATTTAATCCATTCACATTTGGGTAGTTATCGATATGTATGTTCCTATGACCATTTTCTTAAGTGTTTTGGGTTGGTTTTTGTAGGTCGTTTTCTTCTCTTGTGTTTCCCACTTAAAGAAGTTCCTTTAGCATTTGTTGTAGAGCTGGTTTGGTGGTGCTGAATTCTCTTAGCTTTTGCTTGTCTGTAAAGCTTTTGATTTCTCCAACGAATCTGAATGAGATCCTTGGTGGGTAGAGTAATCTTGGTTGTATGTTCTTCCCTTTCATCACTTTAAGTATACCATGCCAATCCCTTCTGGCTTGTAGAGTTTCTGCTGAGAAATCAGCTGTTAACCTTATGGGAGTTCCCTTGTATACAATTTGTTGTTTGGCCCTTGCTGCTTTCAATAATTTTTCTTTGTCTTTAATTTTTGCCAATTTGATTACTATGTGTCTCAGTGTGTTTCTCCTTGGGTTTATCCTGTATGGGACGCTCTGGGCTTCCTGGACTTGGGTGGCTATTTCCTTTCCCATTTTAGGGAAATTTTCGACTATAATTTCTTCAAATATTTTCTCAAGTCCTTTCCTCTCTCTCTTCTCCTTCTGCGACCCCTATAATGCAAATGTTGGTGAGTTGAATGTTGTCCCAGAAGTCTCTTAGGCTGTCTTCATTTCTTTTCATTCTTTTTTCTTTATTCTGTTCCGCAGCAGTAAATTCCACCATTCTGTCTTCCAGGTCACTTATACGTTCTTCTGCTTCAGTTATTCTGCTATTGATTCCTTCAAGTGTAGTTTTCATTTCAGTTATTGTATTGTTCATCTCTGTTTGTTTGTTCTTTAAATATGCTAGATCTTTGTTAAACATTTCTTGCATCTTCTTGATGTTTACCTCCATTCTTTTTCCGAGGTCCTGTATCATCTTCACTATCATTATTCTGAATTCTTTTTCTGGAAGGCTGCCTATCTCCAGTTCATTTAGTTGTTTTTCTGGGGTTTTATCTTGTTCCTTCATCTGGTACATAGCCCTCTGCCTTTTCATCTTGTATATCTTTCTGTGAATGTGGTTTATTCAGATGACTTATACTTGCACATACACTTACATATAAAAGATACAAGATGGATTGACAAGGTGTGTATTTAACTTTTCTCCTGACATAACTAAAAAAACTGGACAAATATGTATTAAAGAATGGTTTTAAAGACAGTAGGTATGAAAACAGTGATCCTTGAGTGACAGAAAATGAAAAAGATGAGCCCTACAATTGCCTCAGTTTTATGCCTTCAGAGAGTTTACAGGCCACAGCATAAGGAGGCAGAATCAAGCAATGCTAGGCAGTCTATGTAAGTTAAGGAATAGATGTGGGAGTCCAAGACAACCAAGTGGTCTTGAGTTCATAGGGTAGAGTAACAGAGAAAAGAGAGGACCATAGAAAGGAGAGGTACACAGAGAGAGAACTCTGGAGATTTGCAGAAGGCTCCCTTCAACTCTGCATGCATGTAAGGAAAGTACCTGAACCTAGGAAAAGAATCATTTAAAAGAAACAGAGAGAAAATCCCAGGCTCATAGAGAACTGTGAAAAGTTCCTGTTCCCACCAGCCAGATGGGAAAACTCATAATTCAAAATAATTCTACCTTAAGTGCATGGTGGAGAGATTTTCCCTAGAATAAAAGCAGCTCTATCTAAAAACTTACGAAGACCCACCCAAATCAAACTCTTCCCAAATAATTCAATAACACCCCAAAACAAAGTTCAAAAATATTTACAGGAATAGGAGAACATCTAACACCTAACAAGATAAAAATTCACAATGTCTGACATCTAAATTATCAAGCATACAAAGGAAAGAAAAGCTCTTCTCATAATGAGAAAACTCTCAATCAAAACTGACCCATAAATGAATTAGATGATAGAATTAGTAGACAAGGACACTAAAACAGTTCTTATAACTATTCTGTGTGTTCAAAAATCTAGCAGAAAGAATGAACATGTTAAGTAAACATGTGGAAGATTTTTATTTAAAATGACCTAATCCAAACCCCTAGAGATGAAAACTACAGTATCTATAAAGAAAATACACTAGATGAAATTATCAAATTAAACACTGGAGAAGAAAAGATTACTGAATTTGAAGACACAGCAATAAAAACCATACAGAATTCAAAAGGGGAAAAGACTGAAAAAAAATGACCAGAGCAGCAGTGAGCTGTGGAACAACTTCAAGCCGCCTAATATATAGGTAATTGGAGTTCCCAAAGGATAGAAGAGCGGAAGAAATTCAGAAAAAAATAATGAATAAATAATGGCCAAAATTCTCCAAATTTGCTGAAAACTCTAAGCCCACAAATCCAAGAAGCTCAATGAACTCCAAGCACAAGAAACATAAAAAAAAATGACATCAAGGATCCTTAAAATCAAATTGCTGGAAACTAGAAATAAAAAGAAAAAAATTCTAAAAACAAGAGGAAAAAGAAGACACATTACACAGAGTAGAACATACATAAGGATGACAGCAGATTTTTTTTCCCACTGAAAACAATGCAAACCAGAAGACAGTACAGCAAAATCTTAAGGTCTTAAAAGAAAAAAACTGCTAACCAAGAATTCCATAAACAGTAAAAATATTCTTAAAAATGAAAATGAAAGTAAAATAAAGACATTTTCAAACATATAAAAGAAGAAAGAAAAATGTTAAAAGATGTCCTTCAAGCAAACAGAAAATGACACTAAATGGAAATTTGGATCTACAAAAAGAAATGAAGGGTCAGTTGTTAATTTGTGAGTTAATATAATATTTTTCTCTTATTATTTAAGTCTCTTTAAAAATAATCTACTGTTTAAAAATAACAAAAATCCATGATGGAGGTGATAAATCATATAAAAGTAAAATATATGACAGTAACACAAAGACCAGAAAAATATCAATGGAATAAAACCACTGGCCAGAATGATCAAGAGATAAAAATCAAACAGAAGGCTCAGATTATCAGTACCAGGAATAAAACAGGAGACATCAATACAGATTCTATAGATATGTAAAAGATAATAAGGAAAAATTGGCAATGACTTTACACCTGCAAATTCAAATAACTTAGATGAAATGAAATGGACAAATTCCTTGAGATACAGAAACTAAATATCATTCAAAAAGAAGTAAATGGCCTTAATAGTGAAGATTTACCAAACTGTACACTTTAAATATGTAGTTTATTGTATGTTAATAATACATCAATAAAAATATTTTTTAAAATAACAAACCAACAAACAAGTAAGTCTTCACATGACTTACTATGGCACACAAGGCCTTTTACAGGTAATTTCCCACTGCTGCTCCACCTTAGGCCCTCTATAGTCCATATACCTAGAGGTGGTATGTCTTGACAGGCTCTGTGAACTCTTATTCATCCTCTAAGACCTAGCCCAATTAAAAACATTTTTTAATAAAAACAGTCCATGGATTCATAATCAATGATGACCATCTAAACTGAGATGTGCTGTTCAATTATTTACTTTACTGTTAACTCCCCTGAATAACTAGCATTAATTTATTTTTTCTAATTTTCTTCATTTTCACCAGTGAGATTATCAAATTAGCCAGTCTCACCAATGGTTAGCAAAATGTTTCAACAACAATTAGAATTTTCTGCAAAAATCAGTATATTCTTTATATAGAGCAATCAGCCCTGCAGCCAATATCATGGTTCACTTAAAAAAATAAAATTTGTATCCAGTTAGCCAAATTTTCCTAACCCTTAAAAGCGTTCTTGTCCTTGATTTTTCTTCTTACCATCACAATTTCCTGCTTAGTCACACTCACCTTAACTATGAGAGACAACCCCACTACAAATATAATGTGCCAATTCAAACAGTAGTGGTATAGAACAGACATTTCTGACATGAAAGAGTGAGGAGGTCAGTAGGTCCCCTCCCTAAAAAGCAACTATATAAATAGACAACACTGTCAAAAATAACCATTTTTAAATTTTATTTTACCTCTTGAAATAGTTGATTTACAATGTCATGTTAGTTTCTGGTGTACAGTGATTCAGTTATATACTTTTTTCATATTCTTTTCCATTATAGGTTATTATAGCTTATTACAAGATACTGAATATAGTTCCCTGTGCAACAGTAGGACCCTGTTGTTTATCTATTTTCTATACAGTAGTTTGTATCTGCTAATCACAAACTCCTAATTTATTCCCTCCCCACTCTCCCCTTTAGTAACCAAAAGTTTATTTTCTATCTCTGTATGTTTCTCTTTTGTAAATAATTTCATTTGTATCATATTTTAGATTCCACATATCAGTGATAGCATATGATATTTGTCTTTCTCTGTCTGACTTACTTCACTTAGTATGATAATCTCTAGGTCCATCCATGTTGCTGCAAATGGCATTGTTTCGTTCTTTTTTATGGCTGAGTAGTATCTATTGTATATTATATAATACCACATCTTCTTTATTCATTCATCTGTCATTGGACATTTAGTTTGCTTCCATTCCATATCTTGGCTATTGTAAATAGTGCTGCTGTGAACACTGGGGTGCCTATATCATTTTAGAGTTTTCTCTGGATATATGTCCAGGAGTGGGATTGCTGGATCATATGTAACTCTAAAAATAACCATTTTAGCACTTCAATTATCAACCAAAAGCTGAGAAATGTTTGTTCATTAAAACTACTAAACTTAGTGGTAAGCACAGTGCAAGTTTTTGGTGTTCTTACCAGGGTTGCTCTCATCCTCTGTAGTACTATATTTCAACTAGAGCAGGGAAGGCCATAAAATCAACAGCTTTTCTGCTGCTGCCAGAAGGAACTTACTTAATTTGGAACATAGCCATTTAAAGTGGTGATCTCAGTGGAAGGCAAACATTGAGGGATAGTGGCTAGACTGGTAATTGGTGATTTAATAGTTTGTGGGGAAGATAACTGTCATGGTTTTAATAAGCTCTTATCCTATCCTGGACTAATCAGAGTCTATGATCATACACAGAGAAGAGAGCAGGCCCAAACCACCCATATATCCCTGGCTAATGTCTGGATGTATGTGCAGAGGAGATATAAGAGATCCCAGTGGAAATTAAAATTTGGGGAAAACTGAAAATGGTCTGAAGTTTGAATGCATACCCTAGCCCACACAGTTCCATCAGCAGAGACTGAAATTCTTACTCCTTGAGCCACCTAAATACAAACTCTGAACAATATCCAGCTGAACATTAAGTTCTGTGATCACAGAAGCAACACTTGAGAGTGAGACTTAAAATCAAGTATAAAAACCTGAGCAAAGATATAGCAGCCATACACTGTAAGAGAGACAGACTTTACTAATTAGTCCAGTCAAGTTTTAAATGAGCAAACAAAGAAACGAAAATAACAACTCTGGGGTGGGGAAGTGAAGCTAGAATCCAGAGTTGCTACAATATATCAACAAACATCCAGTATTCAAACAACAACAACAATGAAATGAGATGTACATACAAGAAAGTATCACCCATACTAAGGGGAAAAAAGGAACAATCAAAACTGCTTCTCTGTGTCCTCAGATGTTAGATTTAGCAAAGACTTCAAAGGAGCTGTTATTAAAATGTTCTAAGAACTAATATAAATCAGGTTTAAAGAACTAAAGGATAATGATTTAACAAACAAAGACACAGTGAAGAGAATTTTCTGGAGTTGAAAATCACAACAACTGAAATGAAAAATTCACTAGAGGGATTTCACAGCAAATGTGAGATGACAGAAGAAAGAATAAGTGAACTAGAATTTATCAACATAAATTATCTTATATGAAGAATAGAGAGGGAAAGAAAGATTGAAGTAAAATTAACAGAGCCTCAGAAACATGTGGGACAACACCGAGTATATTGACATTCACAAAACAGAAGTTCCAAAACTAGAAGAAAGAGAGAAAGGAACAAAAAACTTTTTGAAGGAATAATGGCTGAAAACTTCCCAGATTTGATGAATGTTACCTTATAGATCCAAGGAACTCAACAAATTCCAAGTAGGATAATCACAAAGTGATTCACATTTAGATATATTGTAGCAAACTACTGGTAGACATAGACAAAAAGAAAATTTTGAAAGCAGCAAAAGTGATTCATTTCTTACAGAGAAATTACAATAAAATTAACAATTGACTTTTCATTAGAGAGTGAAGTACAGAAAGTACAGGATAACATATTCAATGTAATAAAAGAAAAAAAATTTTCAATCAAGAATGCAGCAAAACCATTCTTCAAAGATAAGATAAATCCATTCCAGATAAACAAAGGCTGAGAGAATTTGTTGTTAATGTAACTGTCTTACAAGAAATACTACAGGAAGTCCTTCCAGCTGAAAGAAAATGATGCTAGATGATAATACAAATTCTTAAAAAGAAATAAAGAGTACCAGAACTGGTAAATATGTAGGTAAATAAAATTTTTCTATAAATATACTTTTTTTTTAGCAGTACACGAGCCTCTCACTGTTGTGGCCTCTCCCATTGCGGAGCACAGGCTCCGGATGCACAGGCTCAGCGGCCATGGCTCACAGGCACAGTCGCTCCGCAGCATGTTGGATCTTCCTGGGCCAGGGCACGAACCCGTGTCCCCTGCATCGGCAGGCGGACTCTCAACCACTGCGCCACCAGGGAAGCCCTAATATACTTTTTCATAGATTTTTTTAATGTCTTTAAAAGACATAAGCTTTTATAAAACAATAATTATAACACTGTATTATTACATTTACATGTAGATATAATATGTGACAATATCACCAAAAATGGGAAAGGGAAAAAAGACATTTGGGAAGAATCTTTTTGTATTTTTTAGAATTAAGTTAGTATTATATTAAAATCGGTTGTGGTTAGTTAAGATGCGTATTATAGCTCTGTGACGTGAGATATAAATATACATATATATATATTTGGTCTCTGCTCCCATTTCCTGGCACACAGCGCGTAAAACCCTTGGAATCTCCGCTAACGTGTCTTTTGTATGCTATTAAGATGACTGGTGGCTGCAGACTTATGCATAACCTCAGAATGGGGGCAAACAAACACTGTGATTGGAGGGTTAGAACTTTCAACTCCAACCCCCTGATCTCCAGGGAAGGGAAAAGAGCTGGAGGTTGAGTTAACTGTCGATGGCCAATGATTTAGTCAATCATGGCTACATAATGAAGCCTCCACACAAATCCCTAAAGTTTTCGGTTTGGAGAGCTTCCAGGCTGGTGAATATGTGGAGACTCTGGGAAGGTGGCATGGCTGAAGAAGCTCTGCATTCTTTCCCCCATACCTTGCCCTATGCATCTCTCCACTGGTTGTTCCTAAGTTGTAACCTTTTATAATAAACTGGTAATCTGGTAAGTAAGCTATTTTCCTAAATTCTGTGAGCTATTCTAGCAAGTCATTAAACCTGAGGAGGAGGACATGGGAATCTCCAATTTATAGCCAGGCTGTTAGAAGCACAGGTGACAACTTGGATTTGCCACTGGTGTCTGAAATATGTGTGTATGGGGAGCGGGAGGTGAGGGAGAGGGTGCAGTCTAGTGGGACTGAGCCCTTAACCTGTGGGATCTGTGCCAACCCCAAGTAAATACCATCAGAATTGAATTGAATTGTAGGACATCAAATTGGTGTCCACAGAGAACTGGAGAGTTACTTGGTGGGTGGAAACCTCCACACATCTGCTATCAGAAGTATTGAGAGTGGAGTGTAAAGAGAAGAAACAGAGTTCTTTTTCAAGTCCCTAAAATAACTACCAGGAAAACAGCTAAAAATGTACATAGTAAAAAACCAACAGAGGAATTAAAAAAGGACACTAAAACATAAAAATAACCTAAGCATCCACCTTAAGAAATGCAAAAGAAGAGGGTGTACGAAGAGCAAAATAAAATCAAAGCAGGCGGAAGGAAAGAAATGAAACACTAGAGCAAAAATCAGTGAAATGGAAAAACAGATAAAACCAATGGAGCTAAAAGATGGCTCTTTGAAGACATAAGTCAGCAAAATCAGGCAGAAGGAGGGGACATCATTATTGACCTTACAGAAATTAAAAGAATTATAAAGGAATATTATGAACAAGTTTATCCCAACACATTAGACAATTATATGAAATGGGAAAATTCCTAAATACAAAGTAAACTCTTAGAAAGACACATAATTGACTCAAGAACAGAAAATCTGAATAGGCCTAAAACGAGTAAAGGAACTGAATTAGTGATTTAAAATTTTGCCATAAAAAGAAGCCCAAATTCAAATGACCTTGCTGGTAAACCTCATCCAATATTTACGGAAGAAATAACATCAATCTTTTGCATACATTTTCAGAAAATACAAGAGGAAACACTTTCTAATCCTTTACTGAGACCAGTGTCACCCCGATACCAAGGGCAGACAAAGACGACACATGAAGAGAAGACTACAAATGCCCCTCATGGACATGAGTACAAAACTCTTTAGAAAAATGTTAGCAAACCAAATTTAACAACATGTAAAAAGTATTATATACCATTACTAAAGGGTATTTATTTAATATCTTAAATCAACCAATACAATACACCCTATTAATAGAATAAAAAACAAAAACCACAGGATCACCTCAGTAGACACAGAAAAGGATTTGAAAAACTTCCAACACCTTTTCTTCATAAAAACTCTCAACAAACTAGACACAGAAGGGAATTTTTTTAACCTGATAAAGGGCATCTACAAAAATTCTAAAGAAAACATTATACTTAATGACTGAATACTTTTCCTCCTAAGATTCGAAACAAGATAAGGATGTCCAGTCTTACAACTTCTTTTCAATATTGCATTGGAGACTCTAGCCAGTGCAATAAGGAAACAATTAAAAGGCATCCACAAAAGAAATTCATAAAGGAATAAGTAAACCTGTTCTTATTCACAGATGACATACTATACATAGACATTTCTAAGGAATCCACACCAAAAATATCTATTGGAACTAATAAATGATTTAGCAAAGTTGCAAGACACAAGCTCTATATCAGATAGTAGTGGTAGAAATCCTGTTTCATTTCTATGTGCTTTTCCTATCCTTGACATATCATAGACAACTTTTCTATGCTACAATGAATGGTTCCAGGACAATCCCTTTAAAAAGAAAAGGAATAATTTGAATTTTAGAAATTCAATTTTCCACAATTACCAACTGAAAAATAAATACTTCCCCATTTTCATGTTTTCAGAGCCTCTGCAGAGATAAGAACAATTTTCTAAATTATTGCTAACAGCTGGTCCGAGGCATGATTCGAGGCAGGTGGTGACATTAAACATCTTTCCCCCCATCCCCACACAGTCTTCTGAAGGATCCCAAGACCTCTTTGCGAGTCTTACCACTCTGTATTTAGGGTTGGCTGGCTGCAGGACATCCCCAAAAGTTGTGCCTACAGGCGCTCTATCCACAGCATTAGGGATTAATGGGGCCATCAGGCCTTTGAAAAATGGAGGCTCTGGACCGCTGCTCAGATTGGCTACTGTATCCTAGAACAGAGAGCATTTGCTTAAGAAGCATACAATGTAGAGTCAAGACCCTTCCCCCCAGATCCCCAAAAATGCCTTCATTAAAGCAAACACATACACACTCACTTTCCCACTCCCTCTCCCTCTTCCCAAGAGCTAACAACTGCAACAAAATGCGAGGGGAACTCTGCTGAAATAGGAGCCTAGATGTCCATAATTTTAACTTTTGTGACTAGAAGAAAGTGTCAGTCACAGGTAACACTTTCACTCCCCTAGGCAGTATAATCTAGAGTGTAAGCTAGGAATCATGCTCCACGAGTTTAGATTCTGGGACAGCCATTCTTTAACTGTATGACTCTGGAGAGAAACACATGATAAGCCTCTGTAACATGACACTGTAATTATTCTTCTAAGGTTTAAAAAGTGTTGAGTCTCTCTTATCCAAAGTCACTACCAAGTTTTTTCCTAAATCCTTCTCTGTGCTCATTAAAGACTATAATAAATATATTTTTAATTTAAAAGTTAAGATCAGCCTGTATCATGACTGGTTTAATCTATACTTTCCACAAAATTTGCCACCTTTAATAGTGTCACCAAAATTCTAATCTCAAATTTTAAATAGTCCTCATATGGATTTGATGTACTTTAATCCTTGCTTTATATGTTTAATCTTGACAGCAGCCACATAACCGACTCGTTATCATTCTCATTTTGCAAATGGGAAGATAAGCTTACAGATACTCAGCGGTTTTTTTTTTTTCAAGATCACATAGATATTCTTAGACACGTAACTGTAAAATTCTGAAACAAATTTCCACAAAATGAATCACACTTTTCTTCCTAAATATCACTATAGAATTTGATGACTCTACTTCCATGGGAAGAGCTATAAACCTGTAATTGCATGAAAGTTAAACAGTGGTTATCTCTAGAGATGGGTTAGAGGTTTATACTTTTCTGTATAATCTGAATATTCTACAAATAGTTAGCTTTTATGATGAAAACTAAAAATAGTTCTGTTTTTTAAAAAATTATCAGACCTAAAATTGAAAAGAATATTATGATAAAACAATAACCTGATAATTAAAATATATCTGAAGTAAATACCTTGTACTGAAACTTCAAATACACAGTCAATAACTAATTAGATGGAGACATATGAAATTGCCCATATTTCACTATTTTGACCTACAGAAACAGCAGTTTTGTTTCAATTTAATATATCCAAGCTCTTTCTGTGAAAGGGCTTTATTGTCTTTGCTATGCCATCATTGCCTCACAGCCTTTATTGGGGCTTATGTGGTATTGTACAAGGGTCCATTTATCACATTAAAGTCCTTATCCTGCTTATTGACTAATCTTTTGACACCAGGGTGAAGCTTCATACATAAACTATATGCCAGAGGGAAGATTTACACAAGTGGAGTTCCTTTAAGTAAACTTATTTAGGTGTACAGATTTTAGGTAGATACAATGTGTGTGTACATTCCAAGACACTGTTGTACTTTATCAAACCTAAGGCTCTATTGATAATAACTATTATTATTTTTGAACCACCAAGAAAGTGAAAACATGCTACTAACTATAATTGTAAGATTCCTTTGATTGGAAGATATTGAGTTGGCCAAAAAGTTTCTTCAGTTTTAGGTAAAAGTAAAAGACATTTTTCATTTTCACCAAGAACTTTATAAAACAACGTATTCATTAACCGAATGAACTTTTTGGCCAACCCAATACATCCCAATTTCAGAGATGTTATAATATGGAAAATGGGCATCTCAGAACTGATAAACCACTCAATTCAGGAAGCAACTGGAGAGAAACTGACCAAGATTAGAGAGCACTGGTTCAACTCACAGTTATAGTAAGCTTGATCACTTCTCATCTCTGAACCTATTTGCTCATCTGAAAAATGGGGAAAAATACCTCCATACTTCACAAGGTGATTGGGAGGATAATAGGTATGAAAAATGGTCACTACCAAAAGATGTTAACTGACTCTGAATTTATTTTACCAGTTTCACTTCTTAGAGATACCTCAGAGCTACAATATTTTTAAATATAAAGATTTTCAAAGAAACTGAACACTCAAAGCTAAGGTCTTTTTTGCTTCCCTCTGCATCTCCCCACCCCTGAGACACACAAACATACAATTTTTGATTACCGTAGCAATGGCCTTAGCAAGGACTCTGAAAAGCTGGATGTAAGCAGACAGAGTATGTGGTCCATAAATTGTGGATGCTGCCTCATACCGCTGAGCCTGCAGGAGAGGCAGAACAGAGTCTTATACCATTCTGCGTATTTCGATCCATTTACAGAGGTGTTGCATTTTAGTGAGGGGTGATGACTGCACATCTTGCATAATCCAAACTGACATAATTCAAGACTACTTATGACAAAGGAGAGTGGGCATTTCCATTTACCAGCAAAAGTAAATGGCTCCCATCAACTACTTGTTCAAGGCAGTGAAGAATTCTCCTGGCTTATGCCATTTGGACCAACCGTCCAGTTAACCTGAAAGAGAGTAATAGCTCCTGAGTTTATGTCTATCTTAAGTACTTGTAATATAAATGTTTTCCCCCAAAGAGTACAGCAGGAGAAAAAAATGAGGAAAAATAAGAGTCTTAGTAACTCCTGGATAAACTGGGGGGTGATGGAACTATCTGGAGAAGGACATTTAACCCATCATAGAACTATAAAATGGAACCAAATACAACTCCTTTTACCTGAGCGCCAAGGCTTTGGTTGTTCCACAGAAACCTCCAATTCATCAAATCTAACCTGGAACTCATCACTCCAAATATATCAGCTTTCCCTGCAACATTCTTCATCTCAGTGAAGGCCATCGTTCCAGTCTCCCATGCCAGGATCATCTTGCAGTCAGCTTAGACCCCACTCTCTCCTTCATCCTATATCCTATAAGTCTCCAAGTCATCATTACTTAACATCTCTTGAATTTTTTCATTTTCCTCTTTCTTTACTGCTTTACCTTGGTCAAACCCTTAGCTCTCACCCAGATCATAACTACAGCTTCTTAATCAGTTCTCTGCCTCTACACTTGTCCTTCCAATTCATTTCCTACACTGCCAGCCCAGTGAGCTTTCTAAATTACAGATTTCAACAGAGCATTCTTTCCTCTAAATTCTACTGCAGTTCCCCAAAATCTTACTTATTGAATCAAAGCTCTGAGGCACAGCATAAAAGACTCTCCATCGATCTAACCCTTGCCTCCCACTCTAGCCCCTGTCTCACTGCCATCATCATGCTAATTCCATGGTACTCAACTAATTATGGCCCCTTAAATATACTAAGTCTGCCCCTCTGGACCTTCGTGTATGTAGCTCCCTCAATATGGAACACCCTCCCTAACTTTTATTTGCTTAATTAGTCCTTACTCATTCTCAATAACTTGGACAAATTCTACATCTTCGTGAAAATCTGCCAGTCCCCAACTTCAAATACCCAGTCTAAACTGGTGCTCTTTCTCCTCGTTTTCACAACACCTTGTGCATCCCTTTCACAGAAGTGTAATCATCTGCTTTCTTCTATGTCTTTTACTGGCCCATAAATTCTAGTGGTCTTGAGGGCAAGGCATTGTTATGCCCAGATAGTGGCTAGTACAGTATCTCTCACAAAACATATCTGTTGACTGAATAAGTTAATTAGTTAATTAATACTAATCTTTTCATGTCCCTAACCAGGAGACTAGCTAGTAGGGGTTCCTAACTTTACTTGCACCTTGGACTACTTTGGCAGTCTGTTGAGGCCTATGGACCCCTTTCAGAGCAACATTTCTAAACACATAAAATAAAATACATGGATTGACAAAGGAAACCCATTCAACTGAAATCAAACAATAATAAACCAATTTTGCAACAGAGTGATGTTTGTGCTTCTGTATGATGCTACTGAATAACAAGATCTAGTAGCAGATCTAATAACTACTGTGATTTTAAAATAGCAATGAGAGTAAAAGGTATTTCCAGATGTGCAGTAACTATTTGTGATATGAAAAATATTCATGGTTCCTATTGGTGACAAAAGTCAGAGGTACAGCTGATATTCTGTCATTTGTTGCCTACATTCATAATTGAAAGAGATGCTAAAAGACAGTTACAGATAAATGAAAAAGTGGATACGTGAAAACTTATTCACATCTAAGTTTACCCCAGTTAAGAACCTTTATTCAACAGGATTTCCTAGAAGGCAGGGACCCTTCAGTAAAGTCAACAGAGGGCAGCAGGGCAGACTCTACTGCTGGAATTACTGAGTATTTGTCAAGGGGTAGCCTGTGTGCCACAGTATGGATTGCCAAGTTATACCTGCAGATGTATTAGAAACCATTAATTGTGGAACTCTACACCATTTTCACATTTTTAACTACTGTTGTTTAAAAGTACTTGGGCTACTTTCTGTACTATTTGTAAACAAAAACGCATTACCAGGCAGCAGCCTCCCTAATTTTTTTGAGGCTCTGTTTCTTAATCTGTATCATGGATATAATAATACCCTACTTCAGTCGCGGCTAATTGTGAGGACTATGTAAGATCACATTTGCAAGGTGCTTAGCCAGTGCACTCAATAAACAGAAGCTATCAATGGGAGTTTTTCCCAGGTTCTACAGAAGTTTAAGGCACCAGAAGTATTAAGGATAGAGTTAGGAATGTTGTATGCCATAACCCAGGCTTATTATCAGTGCCCCTGACAGAGTAATTTATTTCAGAGAAAGTGGAAGTCAGTGAGACTAGAATTTTGACCTGAACTTGGAAATGGTCAAACTAGAACTCCCAAATACAACCCCTGGCTTATCATTCTCTTACCAGCCCTAAAACAAAATCACCTCTCAAAAACACGATTGAGGAAGTCCACAAAGAAATTCTGCATTTGACACAATAGTCTTGACCAGGGTATAATTCATTTAAAGGATGAGAACTTTTAATTTTACCTGGTATTCTTCATAGGTGGTAATGTAGTGTGTATATACATTGCATAGACCCGAAATAACAACAGTCATATTCAGCATCCCATAAGTTGCAAATTCCTAGGGGGAAAGGGAGAGTGCAATAAAATTACTCTTCATCTTATAGTGTATTATCATCCTACTTATACTTAACATACAATTATAAATATGAATCATTAGTGTAAGATAAATATCTTAACAATATTTTTCCTAATGATCTAAACTGCCTAGGAGTACAGGAGTATCTAAGGATCCCTTAGGAAAACTGAAAGCCATAACTCTGCACTATAGTTGGGCAAGTCAATGGATCTCCAAACATCTTAACGATTGCATTTGCAGATGCAGAATCTTATTACCAAAATACAGATATTTTATCAATTTCCAAAAAAGTATAATGGGAACATATTAGCTAACCACAGGAGTTATTTCCAGCTCCAAATAATAAAACATTTGTTGATTATGTCATCTTAGAACCATTTACAATACTTTCTGAATGTAAAGAAAATCACAAATATAAATAAAATACAGCATTTTTAACATGTGTTAGATTTTTATTTACACAGGACTATAAGATACTAATGTACTTGGGGTCATTTACTACTGAATCCATAAAACCATTATCAATTTTTAAATTATTCGTACATAAATACAAATGAAATATTTTACTCTTACTATAGTTCTCTTATATTTTTTAAGTTTGTTCTTATGCCATTAATATTTCATTTTCACCTCCAGCCGTTATTTTCAAGATGTGTAAAACTCTCGTCATCTTCGCAAAGAATAATTTAAAAGGTGCCAGATCACAGGGACAGGGAATTCTTTTCTCTTTTCCAAATAAAAATGCATATGGATATTTTATTTCATTTTTAATTTACCTCTTGAACTGCCTCCCGAAGTCTTCGTCCAGACATGGTCCTGAGTCAAGAAAACAGAATTATCAGAGTGTTTTCCTATTCAGAATGTACACAAGGTACACAGAAAGACTTGTAGTGAAAGCCAAAATGTGAGCCTGGCTAACAATAGTAAAGTGTATAGAAACAATGCAAGTTAAAGCTGAGCTTTTTTCCTCACTGCCGTATCTTCAAAACAAATCCTAAAGTGAAAACAGACAACTTGAAGGAGGAAAACAGAATCAATGAATATCACTGGCAAAAGATCCCAATCACTTTCCATTCACTGAGTCGACAATAGGTTGCATTCTATTTAATAACAGCTGAGGCAAGTAGAGAGTGTACTGTTCCTGCCTACAAAGAACTTACTATTTCATTCATTCATTTAATCCTTCAGTAAAATATTGGACACCTACCACATACCAGACCCACTTCAAACTGCTAAGGATTCAACAGTATGGAGCTGACATTCTAGGGAGGGAAGATGGTCAACAAGCAAATAAAAAAGTGAGATGACTGTAAGTGCTATGGAGAGTATAAGGTAGGATAAGGATGAAAGAGGATGGTGGTGGTCATTGTGGGGATGGTGGTGTTCGTGCTGATGCTGTAGTGATGTGGTGGTGGTAGGAGTGGTGGTGGGGTAAAGACAATGTTATATCATGTAAGCAAGACTGGCATCTCTGTTAGAGTTTTGAGCAGAGAATTGAAGGAATAAAAGACTTGGCCATGGGGATAAATGGAGGGTAAGTGTTTCAGGCGGAAGGAACTGTAAATTCGAAAGCCCTAAAATAGAAGCGTGCTTGGTAGTCTGGGAACGGCACTGAAGCCAAGGTGGCTGCAGCAGGGGTGATCAAGGGGGAGTGGTATGAAATCAGATCAGAGAGCTTGCTGAAGAGAGGATCACATAGGGCCCTGTCGGATATTACAAGCGTTTGAGAATTTCTCTGGAGAGTTAGAAGCCATTGAAAGGTTTTGAGTAGTGACATGATTTGACTTATGCTTTACAGGGATTACTCTGGCTATAATGTTGAGGAAAGACTATAGAGGAGTGAGGGAGAAGCAAGAAGGTGAGACAGGAGGTTATTGCAGTAAAATCCAGGGGAGAGATAATGGTGGCTTAGACCCAGGTTGGGGCTGGGGGGTGGGGAGGGGAAGAATGATGGAAACTGTTGAATAGAACATACAGAATTTGCTGAAGGATTGAAAGCAGGGAAAACTGAAAAAGAGAGAATTCAGGGATGACTCTAAGATTTAGGGCCTGAGCAATGAAAAGATAAAAAATTGCTACTTACTAAGATAGGAAATATGGCATAAGGAGCGGATTTAAAATATGCTTCCATGCTTCTAATACCTAAATCGATTGTTTCACGACCCTATGTTTTAATATTATTTAAAGTCTTTCTACTGACATAATAAATCACTGCATAATTTTATTGGAATGATAACTTTTCAAATTTTTCTGTTTACTTCAAGTTACCCACTAGTAACAGGCAGAGAGAGATTCATTCTTCAGAGGCCCCACCAAAAGAGGGTGGGAATATTTGTCACCGTCGCCAAACATAGCACAGTAGGATACAAAGGAGTCAGTACAGAATTATCTGCCCATGATAAGAAGTGATCCCAACAGAAACACATCCACAACAGTTACATGTGTAACTACGAAAAGAAAAACAGGAACTTACGTAAACTCCCCAGGGATGGCAGTGATGGCCAAGAACCCAAGAGTAATAATCTGAACATCAACTATATCTGGGTGCCAGGGATGAGGTTTTGACAGCTAAGAACCAAAAGCATGAAAACTGTGTTAAGAATATTATTCTTTCTATCGTCAAGAGACTGACGCTGCTCATAGAAGTTCCTTTATTAAAGGATTTTAAATGTTTCCAGCTGTTTTGGGGTGTCTTATCCTAATATCATATTTCTTTTCTAATTCATGTAGTATTAAATATTCTATCTATTCAATAATAATAAGATGTAAATCTTATATACCAGTGTCCCATTAACCTGGACTTATTTTCTCATCAATGAAGTTTCTAATGGATTTATCATTGTGGAATCACAATGTGTAATAGATAACCAAGTGTTCTCCTATATTACCATGGTGACTATCTTTATACAAGATGAATAAGAAATTACCATCATTTGGAATAGCTTAAGTTAATGATTTCTTTTTACTTTAAATCTTCAGTTACCAAGTCTTGCCTTACTTTTTAGGTTTTCTCCAAGAGAATCTATCCTTTACCATATTCAGATTAGTAGAATCTTTCCCTCTATTCCTTTGTTTCCTCTCTTTCTTCTTCCTGGAGAATTTTAATTAAATATTAGAAAAAAACTCTATTTAAAAATTTAAAAACTCTATAAAAAAATTTTTCTCTATTTAAAAATTTCAAAAATCCATGATAGTATGAACACTGTATGAATATGAAAATCCATGTTCCAAAGAGCATTTAAAGAATATTGCTTTACTTAATAATGTTGCCTGAGTTGTGAGAAAATAACCTGAGATATTTTTCTCTGCAAAGAATTCTGTGTTCACTCCTATCCTGGAGTCAACATAAACAAATCCTGAATAAGAAAAATGTTACTCTTATTCTTCCTTTTCCACTGTTCTAATTGCTTCATTTATTTACTATAGATGTAAAACTCTAAGTCAGTGTCTTTAATAATCATAACCCTTATAGCATCCATATTTTTTAATATTAAAAATTTGGTATGGGAACATCTGAATAACACACAGATCTACTATTTAACACAGAGCTACTATTCATATCTGATAATTCATAAATGTAAAATTAACGATATACTAATTTCACCATGATAATCAAAATGTATTACCTCTCCAGTATGAAGAAGGATTGGCTTTGGTTTTTGGCATTCTTTGATTTCTTCAGATGGCTTGCCCAGGGCCTGATCCCGAATACTGTCCCACGATGGATCCCCTACTGTTGTCCCTATTAGGAATGTTATGATTAATATGATTCCAACCCTCTGAAAAATATCATCATTTTGACAAATGTTGTACAACAATGCTTTTAGGACTTTGAGAGATTTTATCGAGGTTGTTGTTCAATGATTCCAAACAGTTGCATAATAGAAGAGGCAAGATTTCCTGTACATCCTAAAGTAGGAGCCGTTGTTTAATTAGACCTCAGTGTGGTTGACAGAATAAAAGAATATATATGTTCTACAACCTTAATTTTTTTTTATTGCTCTTTCTCAACCATTTTGCAAATAAAAAATATGATATAATTAAATGTAGGTCTATGAACTGAATCACCTTTTTCTTATTTTGAAAACTATAAAAAAAAAACACCTCCAACGTGAAGTACCAGTTGTTTGACTTGTGGTCTCTAAAGACCCACTCTTGAATCTCCACTTAATTATGCACACACACACACACACACACACACACACACACACACGAGCAATAAAAACAACCATCAAGCGTAACACCCATAATCTGGGGAAAAGCTTTGTTAACTACAAAACCTAAGAACATAGAACCTATAATCCATTAGGAAAATATAACAACTATGAACATATATGAACCTAATAACAGAGTACAAAAATACATGAAACAAAACTGACAGAAATGAAGGGAGAAACAATCAACAATAATAGTTGGAACTTCA
The DNA here is from genome assembly GCF_949987515.2 of Delphinus delphis. Taxonomy (NCBI): domain Eukaryota; kingdom Metazoa; phylum Chordata; class Mammalia; order Artiodactyla; family Delphinidae; genus Delphinus; species Delphinus delphis. The sequence continues at coordinate 38,707,581 of NC_082698.1, read as the reverse complement.
ATAACTCACTTTCAATAACAGATAGAACAACGAGTGAGAAGACCAATAGGGAAGTATAAAATTTGAACAGCACTAGAAGCCAACTAGACCTAACAGATACTAACAAAGGGCTCCATCCAACAACAGCATAATATGTATTCTTCTCAAGTGCATATGGAACATTATCTAAAATAGACCATATGCTGGCCATAAAACAAACTTCAATAAATGTTTTAAAGTATAAATAATACAAAGTATGTTTTCAACCACAATGTAATGAAATTAGAAATAACAGAAGAAAATTTGATAAACTCACAAATATGTGGAAATTGAGCAACATGATTATGAATAGCTAATGGTCAAAAAAGAAATCAAAAGAAAATATAAAAACAGTTTCGGATGAATGCAAATGAAGACACAGTATATCAAAACTTATAGAATGCAGTGAAAGCAGTTCCCGTAGGGAAATTGATAGCTTTAAATGCCCTTATAAAGAAAGGAGATGACCTCAGCAGATACCAAAGTAGAAGATATCAGCTTTCATCTCCCCACAGAATACAATAATTAGCTATCCACAAAAGAAAATAGCTCTGGGAGGGCTCAAGAGTCCAACTAAAAACCTACAGCAACACAGTGGAGCAAAACAAAATAACCACATGAAAAGGGTCACTGGGAAGGTTGGCTTATCCGAGACATCTCAAGATGGCTAGGAACGAAGAAGGGCAGAAGATATCAGTACCAGCCACATAACAGATGCCATCATTTGCTGCAGTGGCCTCTGCTCTGCGGAAGACCCTGGAAACCCTTGCCACTGAGAACCTGAACAGCCTCTGCAACAGACTCTCTACAGCTTTCATGAAAGAGGACCCTGTTTGTCAGTGCAAACCCCAGAAGACTGCTCCACAGAGACACCAGCAGCTTGTATGACTGAGGTAACCAATGATGGATTACCATGGATCACTGAAGAGAGACGTGATGCTGTACCTCCCTCATGAGAAGCTTCTGTTCCACTGCCCTGGAGTCAGGGCTGTCAGTCCCCCACCCCCAAACCCATACATGACCCTGACCCCAGAGCCATGGGTGTTCCATGTACGCCCATGTTTCAGACCCCAACTTTGTGACCACGCTATGTTTTCCTGAGCTCCAAACCCCAGACCTGCAGCTGCCCTGCAAGTACCTGTAACTCAGGCACTGGAGCCACTGCAAGTGGACCTGAACCCCAGAACCACTTTCCTCTGCAAATGCACGTGTTCTAGTCCCCAGCTCCATGGCTGCTCCACATGTGCCCATACCTCAGGCACAGAGCTGTTGGTGAGCCAGTGTCCTGGACCCTGGAGGCATGGTTGCTCCACAAGCACCCAAGCTCCAGATCTCAGGTATGTCACTGTTCCATGAATGCGACATATCAGACATCAGTGCCACCACCACTGTGAATGTACCTGAAGCCAAACATAGCACCCAAAGTGATGCCCTTGGCCATGACATCCTCCAAGGGAGAAAAGGATGTCAGGATGTCCCCAGCAGACTTCACCACTGAAGATCACAACAGCGCTCACAGCAGTTGCAGATACCCTTAGTACTGGCCTTTGAGGACACATGCAATCTTCACCAATGATGACCTCAGCTGACAGAGCTGCATGGAGACTATGCCACTTGGGCTGCCCTGGAGCTGGAACAACCACAGTCACCCAATCAATGTCTCTGCAGCCACCCAAAGGTGAAGGCCTTTCCCCACCAAAACCATTCTGTAAAGTCTGGAAGAGGTGACTGATCCATCAAATGCACAGACAAATGCAATTCTATGAGACAACAGAAATCAAGGAAACATGACATCACAAAAGGGATACAATAATTTTCCAATAACTGACCCGAAGAATTGGAGATCTAGAAACTGTCAAAGAAGAACTCAAAATAATTGTGTCAAAGAAGTTCAGCAAGCTACAAGAGAACAAATATATACAACTTAACAAAATCAAGAAAATAATTATGAACAAAATGAGAGTTCAACAGAAAGGCAGAACCATAAAAAAGAGCCAAACAAATTCTGGAGCTGAAGAAGGCAATGAAGGAAATGAACAATGCAGTAGAGAGCATCAACAGCAGATTTGATCAAGCAGAAGAAATAATCTGTGAACTCAAAACAAGTCATTAGGAATTATTCAATTAAAGTGAAAAAAATGAAAAAGAATGAAGAACGCCTACATGAATTATGAGACACAAAATGCCAAAGGGAGTTCTTCAAGCTGAAATGCAAGGATACTAATAGCCCATAAAAGATATGAAAGAACAGGTATACCTCATTTTCTTGCACTTTGCTGATATTGTGTTTTTCTGTTTGTTTGTTTGGGGTTTTGTTTACAAATTGAGGGTTTGTGGTAACCCTGCATTGAGCAAGTTGATCAGTGCCATTTTTCCAACAGCAATTGCTAACTTCATGACATTGCATCACATGTTAGTAATCCTCACTAGATTTCAAACTTTTTCATTATTGTTATATTTCTTACAGTGATCTCTGATCAGTGATCTTTGATGTTACTACTGTAATAGTTTGGCAGCACTACCAACCACATCCATCTAAGACAGAAAACTTAATTGATAAATGTACGCGTTCTGACTGCTCCACTGACTGGCTGTCCCTCCATCTCTCTTCCTCTCCTTAGGCCTCCCTATTCCCTGAGACACAACAATATTGAAATTAGGCCAACTAATAACCCTACAATGGCCTCTGTGTATTCAAGTGGAAGGAAGAGTCGCACATCTCTCATTTTAAATCAAAAGCTAGAAATGATTAAGCTTAGTGAGGAAGACATGTTGAAAGCCGTGATATGACAAAAGCTAGATCTCTTGCACCAATAGTCAGCCAAATTGTGAATGCAAAGGAAAGTTCTTGAAGGAAATTAAAAGTGCTATTCCAGCGAACACACAAATAAGAAAGTGAAACAGTCTTATTACTGATATGGAGAATGTTTTAATTGTCTGGATAGAGAAGCAAACCAGCCACAACATTCCCTTATGCCAAAGCCTAATTCAGGGCAAGGCCCTAAATTTCTTCAATTCTATGAAGGCTGAGAGAGGTGAGGAAGCTGCAAAGGAAAACTCTGAAGGTAGCGGAGGTTGGTTTATGAGCTTTAGGGAAAGAAGCCATCTCCATAACATAAAGGTTCAAGGTGAAACAGCAAGTGCTAATGTAAAAGCTGAGGAAAGTTAGCCAGAAGAATAAGCCAAGATAATGAATGAAGGTGGTTACACTAAAAACAGATTTTCAACGTAGGCAAGACAATCTTCTTTTGGAATAAGATGCCATCTTGGACTTTCTTAGCTAGAGAGGAGAAGTCAATGTCAGGCTGACTCTCTTGTTAGGGATAAACATAGCTGGTCACTTTAAGCTGAAACCAATGCTCATTTACCATTCTGAAAATCCTAGGGCTCTTAAGAATTGTGCTAAATCTACTCTGCCTGTGCTCAATAAATGGAACAACAAAGCCTATATGACAGCATGTCTGTTGACAAGATGGTTTACTAAATATTTAAACACCACTGTTGAGATCTACTGCTCAGGAAAAGATTCCTTTCAAAATATTAGTGCTTGGGCTTCCCTGGTGGTGCAGTGGTTGAGAGTCCGCCTGCCGATGCAGGGGACACGGGTTCGTGCCCCCGTCTGGGAAGATCCCACATGCCGCGGAGCGGCTGGGCCCGTGAGCCATGGCCGCTGAGCCTGCGCGTCCAGAGCCTGTCCTCCACAACGGGAGAGGCCACAACAGTGAGAGGCCCGCATACCGCAAAAAACAAAACAAAACAAACAAACAAAACATTACTGCTCACTGACAATGCACAAGTCACCCAAGAGCTCTGAAGAAGATGTACAAGATTAATGTTGTTTTCATGCTTGCTAACACAATACCCATTCTGAAGCCTGTGGATCAAGGAGTACTTTTGACTTTCAAGTCTTATTATTTAAGAAATACACTTCAGAAGGCTATAGCTGCCATGAACAGTGATTCCTCTGATGGATCTTGGAAAAGTCAATGGAAAACTTCCTGGAAAGGATTCACCATTCTAGATGCCATTAAGAACATTCATGGTTCATGCAAAGTGGGCAAAATATCAACATTAACAAGGGCTTGGAAAAAGTTATTTCAGCTCTCATGGATGACTTTGAGGGGTTCAAGACTTCAGTTGAGGAAGTAACTGAAGAGGTGGTGATAACAGCAAGAGAACTAGAATTAAAAGCAAAGCCTAAAGATGTGACTTAACTGCTGCAATCTCATGATGATAACTTCCACAAATGAGGAGTTGCTGCTTATGAATGAGCAAAGAAAGTGATTTCTTAAGGTGGAATCTTCTGGTGAAGATGCTCTGAAGACCACTGAAATGACAACAAAGGATTTAGAATGTCATGCAAACTTAGTTGATAAAGGCTGTGGCAGGGTTTGACAGAACTGACTCCAATTTTGAAAGAAGTTCCACTGTGGGTAAAGTACTATAAAATGCATTGCACGCTACAGAGAAATCACTTGTGAAAGAGTCAATCAATGCAGAAAACTTCATCATTGTCTTATTTCAAGAAATTGCCACAGTCACCACAACCTTCATCGACCACCACCCTGATCAGTCAGCAGCCATCAACATCAAGGCAAGACCCTCCACCAGCAAAAAGATTATGATTATGACTCCTTGAAAACTCTGCTGATGGTTACCATTTTTAGCAATAAAAGTATTTTTTATTAAGGAATGTACATTTTTAAGACATAATGTTATCACACACTTAATAGACTAACAGTATAATGCGAACATAACTTTTATAAGCACTGGGAAATAAATAACAATATAATAATAGTAGGGAACATCAATGGCCCACTTTCAAAAGTGGTTAGATCATCCACACAGAAAATCAACAAGGGAACATTGGACTTGAATCATATCTTAGACCAACTGGACCTAAAAGACACATATGGAACATTCTACTCAACAACAGTAGAAAACACATTCTTCTCAACTATGCATGAAACATTCTCCAGTATTGATCATGTAGGGTCACAAAAGAAGCCTCAGCAAATTTAGAAGATTGAAATCATACCAACTATCTTTTCTGACCACAAAGACATGAAACTAGAAATCAGTAACAGGACAACTGGAAAATTCACAGATATGTGAAGATTAAAACACATACTCCTGAACAACTAATGGGTCAAAGAAATCAAAATGAAATCAAAAATACCTCAAAACAAACAAAACATAAATGGAAATACAATATACCAAAAACTTACTGTACAGAGCAAAATAAGTTCTGGGAGTGCAGTTTATTGTGATATACCCCTACATTAAGAACTAAGAAAGATCTCAAAAAAACAACCTAACTTTACACCTCAAGGAACTAGAAAAAGAACAAACTAAGCACAAAGTTAACAGACGAAAAGAAATAACAAAGATCAGAGTAGAAATAAATAAAATAGAGACCAGAAAAACAATAGGAAAAAACCCACAAAATGAAGAGCTGGTTTTTGAAAACACAAAACTGACAAACCTTTAGTTAGATTAACTAAGAAAAAAAAGAGAGAAGCCTCAAATTTTTCAAAAAATTAGAAATGAAAGGTAAGACATTACAAATGACACCTCAGAAATACAAAAAGATGACTATAAGCAATTATACACCACCAAATTGGATAACCTAGAAGAAATGGGTAAATTCCTAGAAATTCCTAGACTAAATCATGAATAAATAGAAAACTTTAAGCAGACTAATAATGAGTAAGAAGATTGAATCAGTAATCAGAAACCTCCTAACAAAAAAAGACTAGGATCAGATGGTTTTACTGGTGAATTCAACCAAACATTTACGGAAGAATTAATGCCAGTTCTTCTCAAACTCTTCTCAAAAATTAAGGAGGAGGGAATACTCCCAAATTTGCTTTATGATGCGAACATTACCCTGATACCAAAGCCATATAAGGGCACTATGAGAAAAAAAAAAAAAAAGGCCAATATCTCTGATGAATATAGAAGCCAAAATCCCAAGCAAAATACTAGCAAACTGAATTCAATAGCACATTAAAATGATCATGCACCATGATCAATGGGATTTATTCCTGGGATGCAAGAATGGTTCAAAAAATGTGAATAAATGAATGTGATATACCACTTTAATAGCACAGGAGAGTTCTCCCTTTACTCCGTGCCCTAAATAAATAGGAAAACATCCACGTTCAAGGATTAGAAGACTTAAAATTGTTAAGATTACAGTGCTCCTCGATTTAATCTACAGATTCAATACAATTGCAATCAGAATCTCAGCTGACTTCTTTGTAGAAGTTGACAAACTGATTCTAAAATTTAAATAGAATTGCAAAGGACTCAGAATAGCAAAAACAATCTTGAAAAAGGAGAACAAAGTAGGAGGACTCATATATCCTGATTTCAAAACTTACTACACAGCAATAGTAATGAAGAAAGGGTGATACGAACCATGGAATACTACTTAGCTATAAAAAAGGAATGATTTTTCTTTTTTTAAAGGGTGATACTAGCACAAAAAATAAACACAGATCAACGGAATAGAATTGGGAATCCAGAAATAAGACCATGAATCTATGGTCAACTGATTTTCAATGAGTGTGCCAAGCCCATTCAATGGGTTAAAAAAAATAGCCTTTCAACAAATGGTGCTGTAATAACTGGATAGCCACAAGGAAAAGAATGAAGGTGGATTGTTACCTCACACCATATATAAAAGCTAACTCAAAATAGCTCAAAGATCTAAATATAAGAGCTAAAACCATAAAACTTCTAGAAGAAAACGGGTAGGTTTTCATGACATCAAATTTAGCAAAGGATACTTAAGTATGACACCAAAAGCATGAGACACAAAAGCAAAAATAGACCATTTTGATTTCATCAAGATTAAAACTTTTTGTGCTTAAAAGGACACAATGAAGAATGTGGAAACACAACCCACAGTAGGGAGATCAGCCAAAACGGTGGAGTAGAAAGACCATGAGCTCACCTCCTCTCATGGCCACACCAAAATAACAACTATTTACAGACCACTTATTGATGGAAAAGACCAGAACCTACCATAAAAGATCTTCTATAACTAAAGATATAAAGAAGAACCACAGTGATATAGGTAGTCAAGACCATACCCTCTGGGTAGGTGACCCAGCAACAGGAAAATAATTACAATTTCAGAGCATCTCCCCAAGGAGCAAAGGTATTGAGCCCCACATCAGTGTCCCCAGCCCAGCATTTCTCTTCCAGGAAGATGAGCCACTAGAACTTTTGGCTTTGAAGGCCAGTGGGGCTTACTTGCAGGAGACCCAGAGAGCTGTGGGAAATGGAGATTCTACTAATAAAGCGTGCACACAAAAATCTCACATGCTCCGAGACCCAGCTCAGAAACAATAATTTGAAAGGAGCCTGGGTTAGACCTACCTGCTAATCTTGGAGAGTCTCCCAGAGAGACAGTGGTCAATTGGAGCTCACAGACACTGGTGGCAGCCATTTTTAGGAGCTCATTCTACCACATACTATTTTGGATCCTCCCTCTAGCTTATTAGCTCCAGGACCCAGCTGTGCCCCTGCCCACCAACTCACAGGCACCCGTACTAGGACATTTCAAGCCAAGTAACTAACTGGGTGGGGACACAGTCCCATCCACCAGTAGACAAGCTGCCTTAAGACACCTCCTGAACCCACAGCCACCCCTGGACACAACCCTGCCCACCAGAGGATGCAGGATCAGGCCGCACACACCAGTGAGGCGGACACCAGCCTCAGGACAATGGTACCCCTGCTGCCTGCAGACTCAGTCCACCCATCAGCAGACCAGCACCAGCTCTGGGACTAGGTGGGCTCTGACCCTGCCCACCAGCAAGCCAACACAAGCTTCAGGACATCCTGGATCCTGCAGCCAGCCATGTCAAGAACCAGCCTCACCCACCAGCAGTCTGACACCAGCTCTGGGACCCTGGGCCCTGTAGCCAGACCCCAGGACTCAGCTCTTCCTGCCAGTGGGCTGGCACTAGCCCCAGGACCTAGCTTCACCCACCAGTGGGAAGACACCAGCCCAGGATCTCCTTGACTCCAGCTCTGCCCACCAGTGAGCTAGCAGTAGCCCAGGGGCCACCTGTGGGTCTGCAGCCAGCTGCCTCATGACCCAGTCCCACCAAGCAGTGGCCAGCAGACTCTGCACAAGGCAGGGCCTGGCAACCAACCAGACCCGGGGCGGGTGGTAGAGCCAAGCCTACGAGACCACCCCCAGTAGTCAGCACACCACAGCAGAAGGACCCAAGCAGCCCAGTTAGCGGGCATCCCTAGAGCATATATGGGACCCATAAGGAACCCTTTCAACTCAGTAATGAGAAGACAAGTAGCCCAATTTAAAAATAAGAAAAATATATGAGTAGACATTTCTCCAAGGAAGAAACTCAATGGCCAATAAACGTGAAAAGGTTTTCAATATCACTAATCTTAAGGGAAATGCAAATCAAAACCATAATGAGATACCACTCCACACCCAGGGGGTAGATAGAATCCAAAAGGAAGATAAAAATAAGTATTGGTGAGGATGTAGAAAAATCAGAACCTTCAGAACTACTGATGAGAATGTAAAATTGTGCAACAATTTGGAAATAGTCTGGTAGTTCCTCAAATTATTAAACATAGAGTGACCATATGATCCAGCAATTCTACTTCTAAGCATATACCAAAGAGGAGAGATGAAATCATATGCTCACACAAAAGCCTGGACACGAATATTTATAGCAGCATTATTCCTAATAGTCCAAAAGTGGAACAACCCAAATGTCCATCAACTGAGGAATGCATAAACAAAATCTGGTAAAACCATACAGTGGAACATTATTCAGTCGTAATATAACATAAATGAACTTATCTACAAAACAAAAACAGACTCACGGACATAGAGAACAAAATTTGTGGTTGCCAAGGGGGAGGGAGGGTGGGGGAGGGAGGAACTGGGAATTTGGGATTAGCAGATGCAAACTATTATACAAAGAATGGATAAACAACAAGGTCCTACTGTATAGCACAGGGAACTATATTCAATATCCTGTAATAAATCACAATGGAAAAGAATATGAAAAAGAATGTACGATATGTATAAATGAATCACTTTGCTGTACAGCAGAAATTAACACAACGTTGAAATCAACTATACTTCAATAAAACAATTTTTAAAAAAGAAAAAAAAAGTAATGAAATACTAATTCATGTTACAACTTGGATGAACCTTGAAAACATGATGCTAAGTGAAAGAAGCCAATGCAAAAAGTCACATTTTTTTTTTACAATTCCATTTATATGAAATGTCCAGAACAGGAAAATACAGAGATAGAGAGATTAGTGGTTGCTTACGTCTGGGAGAGACGGAGACTGTGTTCTACTAGCTAAAGAGTACAGGGTTTCTTTCTGAGGTGATGAAAATGCTCTAAAATTGACTGTGGTGATGGTTGCACATATCTGCGAATATACCAAAAAACCACTGAATTATACACTTTAAATGGGTGAATTTTATGTTTTGTGAATTATATCTCAATAAACCTGTTAAAAATTATTTATTTTAGAACAGTAGACCAAACTAGATGAAATATTACCAGGAAAGATGATGCCAACTATATCACATTACAACTGTATTTATTAATTTAACTAATGGTTCCAAAATATATATATATACAAAAGACAAGAATGAAATAAGCCAAAATATTGCCTGTAGGTGATACTCTTCAATTTTTTTTTAACTTTCTCTACTTGCCAGTGCATGTTATCACAGTGATAATCAGGATAAAAGTATAAAACCTATAATAATCAGTTATAAATTCATGGAAATACACACAGGAAGAAGACCCAGGACCATATGCTTTAGGTTCCTAAAAGCTTCTGTTCTGAGGAATCTGGGCTCCAGATTTCCCAGGAATCTGGGAAAGAGACACTAACAACCAGATGGAAGGGCCAACTCATACTGTCGAAGTTACAATGACACTCCCGCTCTGCACCACTCCAACTCCACCCCAGGCTCCAGCCCAATTTAAAACTATTTTTTTTTTTTTTTTTTTTTTGCGGTACGCGGGCCTCTCACTGCTGTGGCCTCTCCCGTTGCGGAGCACAGGCTCCAGACGTGCAGGCCCAAAGGCCATGGCTCACGGGCCCAGCCGCTCCGTGGCATGTGGGATCCTCCCAGACCAGGGCAGGAACCCGTGTCCCCTGCATCGGCAGGCGGACTCTCAATCACTGCGCCACCAGGGAAGCCCTAAAACTACTCTTTCATAGATTGAAATGCAAAGAGAATCTCTGATTCTACTTGAATCAGTGGAAAGCTAAATTATGAAAGATACCTACCCCTGAGAAATCATGTACAAACCTGGAAAGCCTGCATACCCCCAAATTTAAAAAATAAAAATAGTAGAAGTACTGGTTACATTAAACCTTGTTAGGGAACAGAACCCTGAAGTTCAGAACCTGGAACCATAAATCACATCAGACTGCACCTCACCCTGCGTAAAGTTGAGGGTTCCAAATCCATCAATCGTGCCAGCGGCAAAACTGTAGCCCAAGGCTGGTTTACATGTTTTTGCCTAAAGGAAAAAATTGAAAAAAAACAAAACAAAAATGAAACATAAACAGAAAAAGAAACAGAAGTTGAACTTCAATAATGAGATCAGCCCAGAACTTTACCCTTGTGGCATAATCAGTGTGACTCAGTGACACTTACTGTGTGTGTAGAATTGAGCCAGACGGTGACGTCCGTCATATTCACCCACTGATGAGCTGAAGCCAGTGGCCCAGTTACCTCCTGAGAGGCGGAGGCATACAGTTCCTAGAAAACACACACAGCCTTACCATTAAAAGCAAAAGAGCTAAAATGAATACCAACAACCGTACCTAAGAAGTGCCAATTTGGAAAAGAGTCTTTCAATCAAGTTTTGTTTTGCTGTCTTATTAGACAGAGCATGTGCATCTCTCCACCAAACCCCCTGTAGCTTCCCAGAAACTTGAAGGCCCTGAGACCACTGATCTGTGTCTATTTCCCACAAATATGAAATTCCAGTGATGCAGGCTATGGTACAAATGCTCCAATCTCGCTAGAAAGACAGCCAAGAAAATTTAAGGTTAGGAGTAGGTGGGCCAAATTACCTTCTTTGCCAGAACAAGGGCGCCTCCATGGGGATTCTCATGGAGTTTTCCCTCTCACAGTCCTTGTAGTCCTCTGGCAGGGCTGGTGCCAAAGGGGGGCTTGAAAGTCTTCAGGACCCACTTCATCTGCATCTGTTCCCCCACCCACTGTTCACCTTTGGATGTTCTTTTTTTTTCCAGTATGGTCAATTGATGCTTTTTTAATCTTAGGGGCACTGTGAGTCAAAACATATTTAGGAAGGTTTGTTTGTATTGAACTGTATCATACAGTAGAGGCAAACCCTGCTTCAGCACCAATGCCTTTGCCTGACACCTAACTCATTTCTACTCTATTGCCATGTCAGTTTCCACAGCCACATGGGAACGCTCAAGTTGTCAGTAACACCAGCTGCAGCCTGCCTCTCCTCATTAAGAGGGAAGTTGTGCCTTGCTGAGAAGAGAATCCAGAATGTGGGACAAATCTCTATGTCGACTGGGCTCAGAATGGTAACAAAATTTCTGACGCCAGATTGTGTCAGGGGTGCACACCCTAAATAGAATCTGTTAATTTAGAACAATCCACTGATAACACCACAGTAATTAAAAAGAAACTGCAGCAATTAGGTTGGCTGGTGTCTGATGTTTTCAAGGTGTTTTTGTTCTTCCTTAATTGCTCCTGAAACATTTTAGAACCCTTGAGACAAAATATTTACACACACACCCTCTCTCAAGCCCATGCTCACTAAAGGTATGGGTAAGCTATAAAAACGAAGAGATTTAGCTATCTTTGTCAGAGATGGCTCAGCCCAAAGCTATCTTTTGTTTTTTCCATCAGAAATGTCTCCATAGGAGCTGATACAAAATATGTAAGCAAAATGGAAGATAAAATTTAGAAGAGGAAGGAGGGTAGAGTAACTTGTAGTAAGCTCACTGGAGACCAGATTCTCTCTTCATCAAAAAATCTTTTAAAAAGAAAGGAAAATGTAAGATGGATGATCTTTCCATATCAAAAAAGACCAGGGACTAATTTGAATCCAAATTGCAAGAATTGGCAGTGGTGCCACTCAGCTTTACCTTGTCACCGAAGGAAAAGTTAAGAAATGGTAGGGCTTCCCTGGTGGTGCAGTGGTTAAGAATCCTCCTGCCAATGCAGGGGACACGAGTTCGAGCCCTGGTCCGGGAAGATCCCACATGCCGCAGAGCAACTAAGCCCGTGCTCCACAACTACTGAGCCTGCACTCTAGAGCCCGCGAGCCACAACTACTGAGCCCATGTGCCACAACTACTGAAGCCCGCGCGCCTAGAGTCAGTGCTCCACAAGAGAAGCCACCGCAGTGAGAACCCCGCAACGCAACGAACAGTAGCCCCCGCTCGCTGCAACTAGAGAAAGCCCACGCGCAGCAACGAAGACCTAACGCAGACAAAAATTAATGAATTAATTAATTATTATTTTTTTTTAAAGAAAGAAATGGTCAGGTGACTTGGCAGGCCAAGGCCTGAGAGACTTCTGAGAATTTGGGTCAGTCTGGTTATATCTGGTCATACCACATGAATTGAAAACTTTACAATCTATCATCCAACCACCTGAAGCAAGCATTCTGGCTGAAAGAGAATGTTTCCTGATTACTTTCTTTTAAATGTTCTTCCCATAAGAAGCCAGACACAAGCAGTCACAGAGAGGTTCCTGTGTGGTTTGTGAAAACAACCTTCCTGGTTGACAATAAACAGCATTCAGTCTTCCAGACTCCCTGGTGCAGCTTAAGCTCCTGCTGTCTTCCTTACAATTATGGGCTTCCTGATGAACAATGTCAGTGGATTTTAAAGCATAGTTTTGAATGAAGATGAAAGAAGCAGGCCCACAGCTTACCTTTGCTTTCTCATATATTATCCGTCCTATGATTTGTGTGCTGTCAAGCATATCCTGCCCAGGTCCCATAGCAATGCACATGCTAGGCTGGAACAAAATGACACAAGGTGTGTTCTTAGTGAAATAAGCGATTCTTTTAAGGAATGGAAAATGACAAGTGAATCTAAGCAAAGAGATTTTTTTAAAGCCACATTCCAGCATTTCTTTTCAGGTGTTCTCTTAATTTACAGATTATGAGAAGCAAAATCATTCACGGAATTAGAGCAATGAATGTTGCTAGAAATCCTCTATTCTAGAAACTTACTTTTAAAAATAAGGGAACTGAGGCTCAGGTGGGTTAGAGTTACTGAAGATTATACAGGTAGCTGATATCTGAGCTATTACCTAAAGCCAGGTCTTTCCATTTGCTGCACATCTTTCTCTTTGCTGGTTCCTGCCTATGGTGCTTGCTCATAATTGCCTTCAATTGAAACTCAGTTAAAATTATATTGGAACAACTAGCTGACCCTCTGGAAAAAAAAATCAGTAAATACATCTGGCTCTATATTTTACTTCTTAAACCAGAAAAATTTGCGACTGATCGGATACTTAAATATTAGAAATGGCACCCAAAATGTATTAAAAGAAAATATGGATGAATATATTCTAAAGTCTAACGATGTGAATGGCCCTTCTAAAAATTATATGGAACACAGTTTGACAGTTTAAACATCCATACCGGGGGAAAAACATAAGACTGAAAGATAACTGATAAATGGGGTGTTGAGGGATGAGTTTGCAGTTTATGACAAACTAAGACTTTAATATATAAGGAGCTTTAAAAAGTCAGCAAGAAAAAAATACCCTTATTAATACATTTTGATTCATTCATATTGAGTTGAGTATTCTCTTATTTGTAGTAAAACTCATCACATTGTATACCTTAAACTTAGACAGTGTTGGATGTCAATATATCCCAATAAAGCTGGAAAAAAAAAAAGCAAAAAAAAAAGCATCCTAATGGATAACACCATGGATGCAGATGAAATAGGTAATTCACACACACACACAAAATGTAAATGGCCATTCAACATTATAATAAGTTCAATCTTAATGAATTTAAACTACTAAATTTAAACTACGAAGAGAGAACTCTTCACATTTGTGCTAGAAAAAAACTGAAAGATTGACAAACCTGCTGGAGGAGTTTGGGGAAAGTGTCACTCATGCACTGTGGGTAGAAACGTGATTGAGAGTATTTGAGCAATGTGTAGTGTATATTAGAGGTGCTTTGAAAAAAAAGAACAAACTCACTTTTAAGAATTTGTCCTAAGGTGAAACTCACACATGTGAAAAAATATATGACAAGCATAGTGACCATAGCATGCTTATATGAAGGAAGAAAATAAGAAGGGAGAGACTGTGCGAGGAGAAAAGCAGGAAAGGAAAGAAAATACTCATCAGTAGGGGATTGGTTAACCAAATTATGGTACTTAAAAATAAAGATTACGAAGTTAGTTTAAATAATGTTTTAAAGTATATTTACTGGAAATAAGGAAGCAGGGTATAGAACAGCATTACAATATGATCCCATCTATGTAAAACTGTACATATATATGTGTACAGGTGCATAAAAAGTTGTCTGGGGGGCTTCCCTGGTGGTGCAGTGGTTGAGAATCTGCCTGCTAATGCAGGGCACACGGGTTCGAGCCCTGGTCTGGGAGGATCCCACATGCCGCGGAGTGGCTAGGCCCATGAGCCACAACTACTAAGCCTGCGCATCTGGAGCCTGTGCTCCACAACAAGAGGGGCCGCGATAGTGAGAGGCTCGCGCACCGCGATGAAGAGCGGCCCCCGCTTGCCACAACTAGAGAAAGCCCTCGCACTGAAACGAAGACCCAACACAGCAAAAATAAATTAATTAATTAATAAACTCCTACCCCCAACATCTTTGAAAAAAAAAAAAGTTGTCTGGAAGGATGTTTATTAAAATTTTCACAGGTTAATTGTGGAATTAAGGGGTGCTCCTTTACATAAGTTTCATTTTCTGAACTTTTCAATATTGTGTGAATTTTTTTTTTTTTTTTTTTTGCAGTACGTAGGCCTCTCACTGCTGTGGCCTCTCCTGTTGCGGAGCACAGGCTCCGGACGCGCAGGCTCAGTGGCCATGGCTCACGGGCCCAGCCGCTCTGCGGCATGTGGAATCTTCCCAGACCGGGGCACGAACCCGTGTCCCCTGCATCGGCAGACGGACTCTCAACCACTGCGCCACCAGGGAAGCCCTGTGTGTATTTTTAACAACCATATATCATTTTTCTAAAAAACATTAAAGCTATTTTCTAAATTAAAAAAACTTTTTAAAGAAACCACATTAAAGCAGAAGACACGGCAACATTTGTCCATTTCCCTCTTTCTTTTTCTCAAGCATTTTCTGGTTTTGTTCAGAAAGCCATCCCTCTCCTTGCAGTGATCCCATTCCTCATTCCAAATAAGTCTAAGGCGATCATGGAAATTCCCTAGGTTTTGCCAAAGATTGGTCTGGAACCCAGCTTAAGCCAATCAACACATACCATTTCTCCAGCAACTGTTTTGGTCCAGGGATGGACATGTGACATAAATTGACAGTCAGACTAAAGAGAATTCTTATTCCGTGGTTGGAAGAGAGGCTCGCTCTCTCTCCTACTGGGTATGAGAGAAAAAAGCACACACCTTCCTCAATGATGACTGGTATCTTGCAGACATGAGGGAAGCTAATCCAACACGAAGGGAAAGGAAGAGAAACTGAATTGTGTTGTGGAAGGGGGTATGATTTTGCTGTAATTTTTTCTGATTATAAAGTAAAATATACTTATTGTAGAAAAAGTATTAAAAAGTATAAATAGAATTAAAATAATGAACAAAAAATAAATAGAAAACTGCCTATACTAGTGCCAAAAAGAGAAAATCGTGGTTAACATACCAGTGTGTTTCATTTTGTCTTTTTACTATGATACATTTATTCTCAAAACTGCAGTCATGATGAATATGCAATACTAAACCCTGAGTTCCTTAGTATTATGAGCTCTTTCCCACATTAAGTATTCCAACATAAGACATGAAGTTGATGCATAATATTCTATTGCAAATAAGTATTATAATTTATTTAACCATTTCATCTGTGAATTTTGGAATTTAACAAGTAATCCTCAAATCTAATGTGAATTAATGATGTGTAAAAATTTTGGAAGTGAATGGTAACAAAGACTTTTTTTCATTGTAGTATAGTTGATTTACAGTGTTATGTTAGTTTCTGGTGTATGAAGACTTTCTATATAAAAATAGTAATATACAATGGAAAAGTATAATTGTTAAAACTATATTTCTCATTGAGTGGGGTTGACTGGGATAAAATAAATAGCCCAGGAATAGTGTTTAATAAAAGCAATATGGCAGGTGAAATACCGTATAAACACAAAGAATAAGAACCCAGAAGCTAGAATCTGCTGCTCATGTCAAAGTTGCAAAAATCTAAATGAAGATGGGAGGACAGCCTTACTTGCTACCTTTAAAACTTATCACATAAAATTGTATATAGTCATAAAGAGATTTTTTTAAGACAAATTAGGTAGAAAACTCAAATCCTATACCAATAAAAAAATCAATAAGGTATAGAATGTTGTTCATGAACACATAAACATATGAAGAGGAGTGAGAGTGGTAACTTTGGGGAAAGGGAGAGGGTAGAGGGGAAGGAGGTGAACAGGGACTTTCACTTTTTACTGCTCTTTATGCTTCCCATGTGGTTTGAGTTTTTACACCAAGATTGTTTTGTTTGTAATTTATAAGAAAGGAAAAAGAATTCTGACCTTGTATTTTTAGAAAACCCTATAGACTTTATAATCACTGAGAAATGTCTCAGGCAGGAAGTTTTTGTACTAAATTGTGACTTCAGAAATGCCAAGGGAAAATGTTTCAGGCTGTCCAATTTTGGGGAAGGATATTTAATCTCTGACATTTACTAAATTGTCTTACCATTCAAAAAATTTAACAATCAAATGGAAAACTACAATTTTACTCAATCACAATTTAGTGGGTGCTTTTGAGAAGAGCAAATGCTAGCAGTAAGTAGGTCAGAGTATACTTGAGGAGAACATAATTGTACATGAATGTTGAATAGTTAAACATAAAATGTACTTGAGATGCAAAAACAGATTTCACGTCATTATTACCTACCCCACCGATGGGACAAGTGCTATTGGCATTATCACAAGACTCTCCCGTGTTGATGCAGTGCGGGCCAAGAATATTGGGGGACACATCTCCCAGGTTCGATGAAGCAAAAGCTGCTACATACGGTCCCTGCCAAAAGAAACATCCAGTTGCTGTTTATTCTTTCTTTTTTTTTTTTTTTTTTATTTCAGGGCCAAGCAAGGAGAACAGGCAGCTCATGATCAAAAGACCCAAACTCCCCAATGGCTTTCAGGGGAGCATTTTTAAAGGCAACATTTGGGGGTGAAAGCTGCAGGATTCATGACTTTCTTCTCACTGATATGTTGTGAAGTAGCAGTCTGGTGTTTTAGGAATCTTAATCATCAACTTTCTGGTTCCAAACAGTCTGGGGTCTAGTGCTTGTGCTCAGCAGGTAGTCGCCATCCTCCACCTGAGTGGGGGTCTCAGTTCCTGTAGAACAACTGGTTTCAGAACTTAATGAAGCTCAGGTTCTTGATGTCTCATCGCAGAAAGAATTCAGTGAGAGACAAAGTGATAGGTGAGAAGTGGATTTATTTAGAGAGAAACACACTCCACAGACAGCGTGTGGGCCATCTCCGAAGGTGAGAAAGGCCTATTCTTTCTTATTTACCACAATGAGTTCATTAAAAAGGCAAACATTCAACCCACTCTGGTGAACTATTCAAAATCATCTGCATACGACAAAAGGAGGATGCACAATATTCTGAAAGAATTTTTTATTTCTGAAAAGGATCACATTGCCGTCAGCATACGTGTTGTTACTTGTGATATTCCAGTTATCAATAAAGCTATTTCAAGTAGGAGAGTTTCAAATTTGTGTCTCAAACAGCAACATTTTGACAAGAAATACAGTGTGCAACGAGTTATAAAATGCTGACCCATCAATCTAGTGTCTGGTGTTGTACCTGGAGCTCAGATATCCATTTTCCCTTTAAAAATAAATAGCCTATTGGCTTAAAAAGTGAAGAGCCAGTCCAGATTTTTCTGTTGCACAACTGAACCTAAACATAGCCTCCACCACCCAGACGTGCGCTCTGTGTATATTTTCTCTATCTCTTCAACCTGAAATAACAACACAAAACCTTATGGAGTAGGGTAAGACCTTAACCTCAACCAACTGGACTGCAATTCTACCTTAAATTCTTAAATTTTCTTAGGGAAAGAGATAATCAAATATAGGAGATTATGTGTCTTTTTTTATACTAAAAAGATAATGGGAAACTCCTTTCTTTTCCCTAAAACACAGGCTAAAATGAAAAAAATAGAGATCTGTCAACAAAGGAGCTAAAAAATCAGACCAGATGTTCATGGGCTAATATTCCCATAACATCGCCAGAAAAACCTGAACGAACTTTTTGGCCAACATGACATCTTGTAACAGAACACTTATTCTAGGCAAGGGCCTGGGGTTCTCATCCCATCATATATTCTTCTGCAATTAGGGGTTAGATGCTGGGGTCAAGCAGAGCAGGGTCCTTCCTCGCCAAATATCTGCAGTCGGTAATTTACACAAAGCTGACGAGTTTCCTGGAGTACATGGACTGGGTTCCTGGACACCCCCAACTCTGGTCCCATCACTCACTACATTTCAAAGTTACAAAGACAACTCTAATGGATTAGGGTTGTCTCTGACTTAGGCCATATTGCAGGAAAGTAGAAATTCCTTGAAAGGAAATTAAGAGGGAAGTCTGGACCACAGAAAAGGACTCATTCCCTGTCCTCATTCAGATTCCTATACCATTAAGAAGGTGCTTAATGATTTTATATCTCTGAAAACAAGAGATATAAACACAACACAGTTTATCATATTTCCAAGTTAATCAAAAATTATATATGGCAAAAGTTATTATATATTATTTGCCCTTCCTTATCCAACTAATTGTAACTTTATGAAATCATCACATCAGTAGTATTTGACACAAAGCTAACGGTCATTTAAAATTTTTCTTAGGGAGGATGGAGAATTCTTTCTATCCAAGCATGTCAGTATGTGGCATCCCTGATGACACTTTCCTCTGAAGATTTGAATCAGCTATTCTGAACACTGAATGAATGATGATATTCAATGAATTAAGATGAAGCTTTCAATGCCATAAATTCTCACCTCTCCAGGTAGATATCCTTTGTTCTTCTCTTGCTCAAAAAGGTAAGAGGCATAGCCCACATTGTCGCTGTTTACAAGATGATTGCTATTGTTCATGCTGACTGGGTGGATGGCAAACCAGCTGTAAAAGAACAGGCAGCCCTAAGTTAATGAAGAGAACCAGGTAACTGGGGTGAAAAATGATGACTGGGAGCTTAAGGTTTCTCCAGCTGTAAAAAAAAAAAAAAAAAAAAAAAAAAAAAAATTCTTTTGATGATAGGCATTCTATCAAAACATTTAGGTTCTTTCATTGTTAATGAAACTTAAATTACTAATAATATACTCAAGAAGTCTGACCACTTACTTAAATTAAAAATATTTCATCATTGTCATCTTCATCATAAGCTTTTAACAAGAGCCAATACTGGTTAGTTACCAGGTGATATACCTAAAGAATTGTATCGACATAGACTTTATCTTTCAAGACAGGTACACACATAATAATTATTCAAATCAATCCTATCCAATTCAGTAGACATTTACTGAGAGTCAGCTGTGTGCTGAGCACTGAATAAATTGCAATTTACTCTAGAATTTTGCAGAAGACAAAGATGTAAACAAATGGCTTTGATACAGTGTGACAAATGTTATAAATAAGGAGGCATAAAGTGTTTGAGGACCACAGATGACTAGCAATTAATTCTTAAACGCATTCCAGAGAGAAAGAACAGCAGAGTAAATGCACAGGGGTGTGAAAGAGGATGTTATGCATAATTCAGTATATCCTTATGCATAGTAATACCTTGTTTAAGTGTAGAGCTTATAGAGTTCACAAGTTAATTTCACATCTGTTATTTCATTTGAATTTCACAACAACCCTCAAAAACAGGCTGGTATTACCTGCGCCTCACAAGGTGTCTCGGAGAAGCAATATGGAAGCCCACTTGTCATACAGGACCAAGGCTAACGTGTGGGTCTTGTGACACCTTGTTCAGTGGCCTTTGTAGGATCAAACCTCGACACAGGTGAAAAAGGTGTTTACAGGATAGAAGGCTGTAAAGCTGATTAGCAAGAATACTCAACAAAAGAGAGATGCCAATCAATAAATTTTCAAGCTAATTTAGGATTTTTAAAAATCTTTTGTTGATTTTTCTTCGCTGAAGGCTTTTAAAACATTTCTACCTAAGTAATATGGTACACAAAACTGAACATTGACTTAATGACTAGGGATGTTTTGGGGCTTCAAGTCATCATTCAGTATTCAGTTCTCATTACCCAACAGATGTAATATGTAGGTCAGAGGTAGCCAGCACAACACCCACGGGGGCTGGGTAGGCAACATAGGAGTTAATCTGGTTGGTACAATAGGGACTGTGAATTGCAGAGGCACTCGCATAGTCTAAGGACCACCGCCTCTACTGGGCTGCGGCCAAATGCTGCCTGATGGGAGCATAAGCCAGTGCTGCCAGATCTTCCACAAATCCATGGTTTTGGGAAAATGTAGTGATTTAAAAATTCTATTTAAAGAAGTAAATGGCATGGAGACCAAGGAGAAGAATGGTTACAAGTTAAGAGACTTAAGACACAAAGCCAACAAATGTAGTTTGTGGACTGTGTTTGGGTTCTGACTCAAAACAACTGGAAAAAGACTGTTGATACAATCAGGGAAAACTGAACACAGACTAGGTTTTAGATCATATTAAGAAATTATTTTTAATTTTGTTGATTGTGATAATGGACTGTAGTTATATCTGTCTAAGTTTTTATCTGGTAGAGATACACACTGAAATATTCATGAATAAAATGATATCCGGTATTTTTGCTTTTAAATACTCTAGCAAAACAAACAAACAAAAAGGAAAGGAGGGATGAAACAGAATGGCAGAGGATTGCTACTTACTGAAGCTGGATAATGGTTCCATGGAGATTCATTAGACTAATCACTCTAAACTGGCATATATTTGACATTTTCCATAATTGCTTTTTGTTATGCTGACATCCATTGAAAAATGTTTCCTTCCAATTTTATTGAGATAACTGACATACAGCACTGTGTAAGTTTAAGGTGTACAGCGTGATTTGACTTATGTACATCATGAAATGATTATCACAATACGTTTAGTGAACATCCATCATCTCATACACATACAAAATTAAAGAAAAAAATTTTTGTGATAAGAACTCTTAAGATTTACTCAAGAGTTTTCATATATAATATATAGCAGTACTGATTATATTTTTCATGTTGTACATTATATCCCTAGTACTTATACGTGGAAGTTTGTAGTACTTTTTGACGGCCTTCATCCATTTCAATTTTTTTCAATTTTTTTTTTTAATAGTGTTAGACCAAATCACCAGTCTATAGGCTGCATTCGGCCCCCAAGGTGTGTATTTGCCACGGTGCAAAGGTACAGAAGTTTGGATTGAAGGCAGTTCTAAGGTCATTCTCTAGAAGTTACTTGCAAGGTTTCTATATGTTTTAAAACCCTTATATTCGTTTCTTTTTTGTGGTTTTTTCTCTTTCTCCTAAGACTCAAGTGCCAAGGGATATTCTAGTCAACTAGTATTTTCCAGTCAGTTGAAATACGCTTTTTTGTAGTTTTATTCCATTTAGTTTGGAAGGAAAATGAGGTGGTGGCCTTGACAGTTCCAAGGCTCTCCAACCAAAATATTTCCAACATGGTCACACTGAGGTCAGCCAGATGCAACCTCTCCAGTGCAATCAAAGGAAACCCACCGAACAATTCTATCAATGTTAGACTATCATTTAGTACTTACTGGGTGAAAAACTTTATATATAGGTTCTCATTTTATTCTCACAAGAACCCTTTGAGTCAGATGCTTTCCTTATCCCCATTTCAAACCAAGGAAACAAAGGCTCAGACTGATGAAGTAACATGACCAAGGTCACAGAGTTGTAAGTCAAGAAGCAGGACTATGAATCTGGGTTTGTCAGACCATAAGCCCATGTTCTTATCTGCTATGGGATGTGGGCTCTGTCTCTTCTGTTCATTCAATCGCTCATTCAATATACATTTAGTTAACTCTGACTCTGTGCCAGACACTGGGGACATAGAGATGCACAAGGCATCATCTTACCCTTGAAAAATGCTTCACAGACGATGTGACATTTGAGCTGGGTCTTAAAAGATGAGTAAGTCAAGAGGGAGGGGACATGGGGATATGTGTATACATATGGCTGTTTCACTTAGTTGTACAACAGAAGCTAACACAGCATTGTGAAGCAATTATACTCCAATAAAGATTAAAAAAAAAATGAAAAAAACGATGAGTAAGAACTTGGCAAGGGGATGACTGGAGAAAAGACATTCGTAGCAAAGGTACGGAGATGGAAAGGAGTGCAGTGTGTTCAGAGACTGGATAACCAGCATGACCAGAGCAGAATGGATGAGGGCAAGGAGAGATGGAGGTTGCTCCATTCATTCAATCAATATGAATGTATTAATAACCAAGTATGTGGTTGGCCTTATGTTAAACCCCAAGGAACATAGAGAGGGATCAGGTGTGTTCTCTACCATCAAGGAACCACAATAAATAGCTAGGCGAAAGCAAATGCTAAGAATTTTGGTCTCTAATTAGACTATAGGCTTGAATTCTTATTTATTTATTTTCATTTATTTTAGACCATAGAAAATTAATTGAATTTTTTCTTTACAAAACTGAAAAAAAATGTATTCAAAAAAGTTATTTGCATTTCAGAATAAGAAGATACTGTTTTTCCTTCTCTGCCCTTTAAAATATATGCTATAAAAATATCAGGCTTGTCACAGCAACCAAAGTACTTTGGTAAGAGATGAATATTTATAAAGATAGGCAGAAAAGTGGTCATTTTAATTTAAGAATGCTTACTTACAGTTTATTTTATCTGGTCAAAAAGTATTCATCAAAGCAAAGTTCAAGAGAGAGGAAGAAAGGTTTAGGTAGTTTCAAAAGAAGTTAGAATATAGATATAAAAGGATGACTATGTCTTTCATAATAAACTTTTTAAAATAATGATTATGTCAGGGCTAGGGCAGGGCTCTACTTGAGTCAGCATGATGGAATCGAGGTGCTGAGGAAAGTCAAGAGATTTGAGATCTTATCATTATAAGGAGCAAAGTTAGCTAAACTTTCTAGATCCCTGTTTCCTAAGACTGAAAAACAGATTTCAACTATGCTTTGTGAATCACTAAACAGCAAATTAATACAGAATAGTATAATTATTCTCTCCTATGTAACTGAGACATTTTCTAGTGTCTCTTTCAATTCAGACATTGTGTACTTCCTATTCTGAAGCAGAAAAGTCAAATGCAGAATTGAGCTTCTTAAATATTCTAAAACAGTAACAACCCATCCCTGGTTCCATTCTCTCAGACCTGAGCCTCCCTGTTCATATGGAGGTCATGCTCCGCACAAAGGTGACTGGCAAAGGGGTAAGTGGAGGCTGAAATCCAGCCCCCTCTCAGCTCCCCGAACGAGGCACCTTAGTCAGCGCAGAGAAGGGAGAGCCTTTGTGTGCTGTGCACCGAGTCCTATGTGCTAGGTGTGGCCATCTCCAACCTAAGTGCCCACCAACAGGGGAAGAGAATATTGTACCTCCATTCAAAGGTAGTGTTCATGAAGATGTGTAATAACATGGGAGCCCTTTGGACAAATACAATAGAAGATGCTGTAGTGGATTCAATAGTGTCTCCCCCAAAATTCACATCTACCAGAACCTCAGAATGGGACCTTATTTAGACATGGTCTTTAGAGTGTAAACGAGGTAAAGATCAAGTGAAATGATACTGGCTTAAGTTGGGTCTAAAATCCAGCAACTAGTGTCCTCATAACAAGCGGAAAGGGACAGAGAGACACCCAGAGATAGAGATGTAGGCAATGTGAACATGAAGACAGAGCCAGAGTGATGTATCTACAAGCCAAGGATTGCTGGCAGCCACCAGAAGCTAAGAGGAAGACATGGAACTGATTTTCCCTCAGAGCATCCAGAAGGAACCAAGCCTGCCAACACCCTGATTTCAGACTTCCGGCCTCTCGACCTGTGAGAGAATAAATTTCTGCTGTTTTAAGCCAACCATTCTGTAGTTCTTTGTTATGGAAACCCTAAGAAACTAATATAGAGGCCATATGTCTTAGTGGCTAAGAGCTCTGGAATCAGACACAAGTTACTTAACCTATCTGAAACTCAGTATTCATATCTGTAACATAATGATAATAGTATTATCTACCTCACGGCATTTGACAATTAAAGGAACAAAAACATCTGAAGTGCTTAGCACAAAGACTGGTTTGTGCTAAGAATGGAATAAATCATCACTATGATGATGTTGATGCTGATTTTGATACTGCTGCAGCTGGTGGTAATGATGACTATAAGGGAAAAAGATATCCAAAGCCCTGTGTATATGTGTGTTTCATAAGATAAACACAAAATTAAAATATATGATACGTGTGCATGTGTGTATTCAGCACACGTATATTCACCCCATATAATATGAGCTTTAAATAATTAAATGAGGAAACGCTGCCCTCTTGTGGCAGAGACTTGAGGGCTTACAAAATACCAACGTGTCCTCTCCTTCCCAGTCCCTCTGGCAGGGTGGGGCATGTGAATCTGACCAATAACATATGTGAAGAAGGACCACCCAATTTTGATTAGACTTTGCATGAGTGGGAAATGTGCACATTAAAATCTTTAATGTGTTAAGCCACTGGAATTTCATGGTCTATTGCATCGCCTGGCATTAATGAACACCTCTTAACACACACCGAATTAATACACCACTTTTTCACTTGCCTTACCATCCTCCTGGCCTCACCCCACTACAGACTACTGGGAAAAGGAAAGCAAAGGGTGTTGCATCGTGTTATACTGTAAGGGTTATTATACTGGTTATACTGTATAAGGGTTATACTGTAAGGGTTATTAGGCCTGGAATTTTACCCAAAGGGCAACCTGAATTGAAACAAGCAGAAGCAATGACTCCAGACCAGACTACTCAGATTAAAGGACAATGGGCTGTAGCCAGAGGACCCCTTCTAAAGTTACAGGTAAACTTGGTGGCCTGCATCCTGGAGAACCTTTCTACCATCTCTGCTCAAGAGAAGAGATGTCCATTCTCAACTACTCATTTTGTTCTCTTCAAAAGTCCTGGATGAAAAAAAAAACAAAAATACCCTCTCAATAATGTTACTGGAGAGATATCTGGTTTGGGTGGATTCCATTAAGTTCATTAAGTTACTGCAATCAAAATTCTTGCATCCCAAATAGTATGATTAAGTAATCAACAAAAGTAAAACAAGAAGTAGCCAATAAGAATAGTTTTTTTAATTCAGCCTACCCAGGAACTGAAGAAATTGAAAGGAAAACAAGAATGATTTGGCTTTTTTGGGTCTCATGTTAATACCAAAATTGGCAAGAGCACAGGAAACAACGCTCCATTCATGCTTGGGTAGAAGCAGTGTAAACCAGCAAGTTTTCCAGAGGACCATTTGGCAAATTATGAGAAAAGCTGTAATAACTAATATCCCTCTATTGGCTCAGCAACCCCACTTCTAGGAATTTAGCTTAGGGAAATCATTGGCAATATATACAAGATATCTGCTCATGAATGCTTAGCACAGTGTACTTTATGATAGAAAAAAGCTATAAACTGAAATGTCAAATGATTGGTGATTTGTTTGGTACATTATCATACATATAATGGAACTATACAACAATTTTAAAATGGTGATTTAAAAAATACTACATTTCTTTTTATGGCTGAGTAATATTCCCCTGCATATATGTGCCACATCTTCTTTATCCATTCATCTGTCGATGGACACTTAGGTTGCTTCCATGTCCTGGCTATTGTAAGTGGAGCTGCAATGAACATTGTGGTACATGAGTCTTTGAATTATAGTTTTCTCAGGGTATATGCACAGTAGTGGGATTGCTGGGTCATATAGTAGTTCTGTTTTTAGTTTTTTAAGGAACCTCCATACTTTTCCACATAGTGGCTGTATCCATTGACATTCCCACCAACAGTGCAAAAGGGTTCCCCTTTCTCCACACCCTCTCCAGCATTTATTGTTTGTAGATTTTTTGATGATGGCCGTTCTGACCGGCGCGAGGTGATACCTCATTGTAGTTTTGATTTGCATTTCCCTAATGACTGGTGATGTGGAGCATTCTTTCATGTGTTTGTTGGCAACCTGTGTATCTTCTTTGGAGAAATGTCTATACTCAGCCATAAAAAGAAATGAAATTGAGTTATTTGTAGTGAGGTGGATGGACCTAGAGTCTGTCATACAGAATGAAGTAAGTCAGAGAGAGAAAAACAAATACTGTATGCCCACACATATATATGGAATCTAAAAAAAATTGTTCTGAAGAACCTAGGGGTGGGACAGGAATAAAGACACAGACGTAGAGAATGGACTTGAGGATACGGGGAGGGGGAAGGGTAAGCTGGGACGAAGTGAGTGAGTGGTATGGACTTATATATACTACCAAATGTAAAATAGATAGCTAGTGGGAAGCAGCTGCATAGCACAGGGAGATCAACTCGGTGCTTTGTGACCACCTAGAGGGGTGGGATAGGGAGGGAGACGCAAGATGGAAGAGATATGGGGATATATGTATATGTATAGCTGATTCACTTTTTTATAAAGCAGAAACTAACACACCATTGTAAAGCAATTATACTCCAATAAAGATGTTAAAAATAATAATAAAATAAAAAATACTACGTAGCACTGAAAGATATTCATAAGGTAATTGTAAATGAAGAAGTTGCCAAATTGTATATACAATAAAGTGTCATTTTCAAAAAATAAAGAAAAATAAACATGATTAGGTAAAGGTCTGAAAGGCTATATAACAAAATATTAGAAGTTATTGAGGCCCAGGATTACCAGATGATTTTAAATTGTTATTTTTGTTCACCTTAGAAATTTTAGGAAATACACGAACAAAAGGAAGATTTTTTAAAAACCACTGTACAACACCAAGAGTGAACTCTAATGTAAATTATGGACTCTGGGTGAAAATGACCTGTCAGCATAGGTTCATGGATGGTAACAAATGTACCACTCTGGTGGGAGGTGTTAATAACGAGGGAGGCTGTGCATGTTTGGGGGCAGGTGTATATGGGAAATCTCTGTACTTTAATTTTGCTGTGAATCTAAAACTGCTCTAAAGAATAAAGTCTATTAAAAAACAACTTTGCCAGCCCTGGCATAGTGTCACTTCTCTCATCTTTTATTGATCAAAGTGGTCCCGGGGCTGGCCAAGTTTCAAGGGCTGGAAAAATCTCCACTCTTGAAGGGGACTGGCAAGGTCACTTTGTATAGAATACATAAGGTAAGCGCTATTGTTGCCACCATCTTTGGAAACTGTAATTTTCCATTTAAAGATTTTTTTTTAGTCTATCAATCCCAAAAGGAATAAAAAGCACTGAAAAAGTGAGATAAATAGCAAAGTGAAGAGATATAGACAAGTCCAGATACATAATAATCATAATTCATAAAAATAAACTAAATTCATTCATTAAAAGATGAAGATTATCAGAGTAAAAAAATAAATAAAGCTATATGATATTCATAACAGACACTTCTAAAATGTAAGAACAAATAAGAGTTGAAAGAAAATGATAGAAAAAATATACATGGCATATTCTAACCTACAGAGAGCTGAGTTAGCTATATTAACTGAAAATACACAGATTTTTGAGGCAAAAAATTTATTATTAGGTATAAAGAGAATCACTACAAAAACAAATAAAAAGCACTTCAGATACATGGAGATAACATTGTTAATATTTTTTATAGTATTTTAAAGCTTCTAGTACCCATAGTATATGAAACTAAGAGAGCATCTACCTTGAAAGAATGACTTTTTGTCATGTTTATTTCTTATCATACATTCCACATAGGAAAATAGGCAGAAGAAAATGTACCTGAATATTAACCATGGTTGACTTTGGAAAGTAAGTCCAATGTCTTCTGCTAGTTATGACAGCTGGCTTTTACAGCTTTGGTTTCTAAACTTGGGACAATTTAAATTAACAAGTATGATTAATCTCTGCTATCAGTCAACTCTCATCACCCTCGTCATCAGAAAGCCCTTTTTAAGCACCTTCACTTTACATGGGCATGGACTAGACACAGAACGAAAACTCACTACATAACCAAGGCCTACACTG
The DNA here is from genome assembly GCF_949987515.2 of Delphinus delphis. NCBI lineage: Eukaryota > Metazoa > Chordata > Mammalia > Artiodactyla > Delphinidae > Delphinus > Delphinus delphis. Next base: position 38,679,125 of record NC_082698.1, on the reverse strand, counting down.
CACTGAAAAGGGAGAGCACAAATAAGCTGGTAGGAAAGTTGGAGCAAGAAGACGGTGTCAAGCTTCACAACAACATAGAAGAGGCAGAATAGGAAAGAGAAATTCAGGATGTAGAAACAGAGCGGGGCTTCACAAACCAGAGCGAAGGCTAATGGAGAAGGTATTTATAAAGACATGATGATGAGATGGAGAAAAGGTCAAGAATGGCTGGTGAAAGGCAGTCACTGAGGTTTCCACATTTGCTCTCGGCGTGGGGTTAAGTACACTGAGGAGAGAATGTAGGGGGGAGAATAGAGAGCCATAGAGGATAAACAGTTAGAAATTATAATTCAAGAAGTCATAGTCAGAAATCATAGAGAAGATTTATACACACACACCCCCCTCAAACTGAGTTCCATAAGTCAGTATCATTCGAATGAATTAATTTCATAAATTGGGTTTTTCTAAGTGTGTACATAAATTATTCAAATAGGTTGCACAAATCACTGCCCCTTGTTGTCTTCTGAAAATGTGCCTTGAAAGGATAACCCCTTTCTGTAAAAATAAAAGGATTTGCAATGTGTAAAACAGAAGACAATAGAGAAATTATTCAAAAATCTGCTCAGACCTTCCTTCCAGCTCTGAAGGAAGCCGTGCGATACTGACTCCTAAAGCGTTAATGAGGTGAGAAAAAAAAAAAAAGAAGGGTCCATGCCACTCCTACAAACTTGAGAAAGGAAACTTGGCAGACGGGAAAAGATAGGAGAAAGGAAGAGAAGTGAGACAGAGCCTGTCCGGCTGCACCACAGTTGAGGAAATGAGTCAGTGTTCCCAGCTGCCACTCCCAGAGCCTCCATTCAGATTATCTGCCCACCCCTGTGATTCTTCTCTTGGTACAGATATTTGAAACCTGTTTTGTTTTCTCCCTTCATCGTTTCTTCCTTCCATAGCATCTTACTACATCAGGATCTCCCAGAACTCCACTCCACAGACTCCTTCTTTGAGGTGCCTTCCAGAATCTCCCTAAGTGAATTTTGTGACTGCCACACAGCTTATATTTTAATACAGAACATCCCAAACATGTTCTCCACGTCTGGAGAAAAATCATTTACTGTTTTTTCATACAGTAGTATCAGTCAAAAAGAAATATTTTCCTTATAGACAGATCAAGTGAGGCAAATGTTGGCCTTACAATTGTAGAGGACTTGATGGATTATGGAATAGTTTCATGCACATAATTCTTTCATCCCTCAAGTCACTACTCTTCCTAACCCTTCAAGAGCCCCCAGCTCCCAACCCCAGCTGAAAACACTTCAGTGATTTTCTATTCCCCTTTGTTTAAAGACCCAAATCTTTATCATGGCATCTAATCTCTACCTCTGAATTTAATTCACAACACCATGCCCCACTGTCCTCGCACTCCACCCACACAGAACTATCAGCACCTCAAACAGGCCACAGGACTTTTGCACATGTTTTCCCATCTGTGTTAAATGTTCTTTTTTACCCCCCACTTTGCCAGTTAATTCTTACCCTTCCTTTGGTTTTCAGTTCCATTGTCTCTTCCTCAGGGAAGCCTTTCCCAATCTCCCTGACCAGGTCAAGTCCCTTTAAGATAGCTCTTCATACCTTCCTTTCTTAGCAATTAACCCAATTATAATTATACATGCATTTGTATGACTATATGATCACCTTTTGTCTCCACCAGTAGACTATAAGTTCTATAAGAACCACAACCAATTTTTTTCTCAGTGTATCTGTATAGTACTAGTTCAGTTCATGACACACATCTTCCACAATATTTAATAAATGAATGAATGCATAATAATCTCTATGTGGAGAGATGTTACATCTACATTTGAGAAATGTGGAAACTGAGTCTCAGAGATTTTAAAGGATTTGCTCAAGGAGCACAGACACAGGTATTTGACTCCTGACGTTATGACCATTTACTGGAAATGCATCATTCCAAGGACTGGAAAGCCCTTCCTGGCACATAGTAGGTGTCTGGTGCAGACTTGTTGAATGAAGAAATGAAAACAACAATGAAAGTAGCAAGGAATAAATTTTGAACTTCAACATGGTTTTCAGGGTGAAGAGAATAGTCTTGGCTGCGACATTGGGCAGGTCACATCACCTTTCCAGGCCTCAGCTGAGGTTTAAACTTCGATGATCTTCATGCTCTGCAAATCTGAGGTTCTGTGCTTCTAAACTCCTCATACCTTGGCATCCTACCTAATAGCAGGTACCTACATATGGTGGCTGAGTTACTTAGCAGCCCAGATTTGACTTTACACTTTGGATCATTTTTACTGTATTCAAAGAGCAATTATCCCTATGCAACAAGAGGCAATTGCAGGGGCAATTTCATCAAGGATAATATACAGCGGCTATAGAAACAGCAGAAAGTTATTGCAGGCTGTTAAGCACAGCAGATGGAAAAGCATTGTTATAACATTGACAGTTGACCCTGGGACTGCCAGATATGTTATATAGTTATATGCAAGGAAGCAAAGAGAATCTGGTCCCCAAAATAGCACTTTGAGTGTCCTCTTGGCATTCTTCAATGATTCAGAAACTAAATCAAATTGAGAGAGTGGCATGGACATATATACACTACCAAATGTAAAATAGATAGCTAGTGGGAAGCAGTCACATAGCACAGGGAGATCAGCTCGGTGCTTTGTGACCACCTAGGGGGGTGGGATAGGGAGAGTGGAAGGGAGACACAAGAGGGAAGAGGTATTGGGACATATGTATATGTATAGCTGATTCACTTTGTTATACAGCAGAAACTAACACACCATTGTAAAGCAACTATACTCCGATAAAGATGTTAAAAAAATAAAAAATAAAGGAACGAGTGTATGTATATGTACAATAGAATCACTTTGCTGTACACCTGAAACTAACACAACATTGTAAATCAACTATAATCCAATAAAATTAAAAATAAATTTTAAAATAAAATTTTAAAAAAGGAAATCATGAATGGTCTCAGTTATTCAGCCAAGAGTTAAGTAGAAACTATAAGGGAAAAGGCACTTTCTTCTCCTAACAAATTGCGAATTCTCTAACTAGTCATACATACATGTCCTTATCCTGTCTCCTTACCAAATTCCCCATTAAAGTGATCCAAAATCAAGAGGTAGGTTAGCTTTCTAGATTCATCTCTCAGCCACTCCTTGACCTAAGCCCATAATCTGGCCTCACAATGCAGTTTTTTCACGGCTCCATGAGAACTCCCATGGCTCCTTCAGGTCCAGTTCAGTGTCATTTCCTTTTTGAAGCCTTTCACGATGCCCCCAGGTAGAGCTCAGTGCTACCACCTCCAAATTCCCACAGCATTTATTTATGCCCAGGTGACAGCACTGATGGCCATCTGATTATGTTATGATCATTTGTCTGTCTGTCTCTTGTCTCCTGCCCAGATCACCACACTAGCCTATAAAACTAAGATAGGGACTATGCTTTATTCATAATAATATAGCCCAAGCACACAGTTGCATGCCTGACATTTAGAAAGCCTATTGAGTTAAATGCTAGGTGGCAAGTAATCAGTAGATGAATTAACTGTAAACAAAGAATGAGTCCTATTTTATCAACCCACATAATAAAGGTTATTCTATCAGGGAATTTTTAGTGACCTCACTTTAACCCCAAAGAAGTAACACGAATGCTAAGAGTTTCAAGCACTCTGAGATGCCAATAATGGCATTTTTAGAAGAGGTAGAATGTTATTCTACTACTTACCTTTTAGCTAAAATTATTAAACTCTTTTTATGCCAGGCATAGAACTAGAGTTTTGTATGCACTATCTCATTTAATCTTCAAACAATCCCATGAGGTATCATTATTCCCATTTTCAAACAAAATACTTGAGGTGCAAGTAGATAAATTACTTTCCCCAGGCCACAGGGCTAGGAAGGGGCAGAGCTGGGGCTTGAATTCAAGTCCTAAAACCTATATCTAAAACCTAAATGCTAAAACCCAAACTCCTTACCACCATGCTGTTCTCTACCCAGTTATAGGACCAACCCTAGTATCTGAACTGTGGGTCAGTCTTCAATGTTTTTCTTCACCTCGTATTACTTTCAATTTACTTAATTTTATTCACATAGAAATTTTACTTAGATATTTTATAATCCCCCGGAAGACTCCTACCCCCTTTAAGAACAGTTATTATCAACATTTAAGGACTCATTTTATCCCTCAATTTTAGAGTAAGAAAACTGAGACACAGCAGTTAAGGAACTTGACCAAAGTCACACAGCCACTAAGAATGAGAGCCCAGAATGAACACAAGCCATTTGACTCTTGCACCTACGTGCTATCATCCGCTTCCTTAGGACATTTCTGTGTCAGTTTGGAAGTCCACGGGTCAAGGTGTCTGAAACTGTTACCCATCCAGACAATTCCTGAGTCAGTTCAATTGCAGCAACCAAAATCACACGTGAATGCAAATGCTTTCTTGTCAAAGAAAACAAAATTCATGTGTTTCCTTACGTACAAAATGGAGCTAAAATCTGTGCCAAGATGTAATTTTGCCTCATCTGCTTCTGTTAGGTGGTCTCGGTTCTGCTTTTATCACTAATTGGCATTGTCCTACATTAGACTTAATCCTTTCAGAAAAGCACAGGGAAATAACCTCAAACCCATAATCACTTGCTGGTTGGTCAGATTGTTTTCTCATTTCCAAGAGATCATTGTCTACCACCATATGAGATCTTGATACAGTAAAAACCACTAGCATTTACTGAATCTATTATATGTCAGACGCTATGCTAAACTTCTTCACCCAGATCCCTCATTCACATAATCCTTTTATTAGTCCTGTTTTACAGGTGAGGAACTAAGCCCTGGGATGCTGAGAACGTTGCGTGAGGGCCCATGGCCGGACCCCAGATATGATTCAACCACTCAGCTTATTCTCAGTCTCTGCTGTCACTGTTCTGGTCTCTTTTTCCCCCCTGTAATTAAGGAAAATCATTCAAACAGAAATTTTTTTTTTTAAGTAAATAGAGTACCTGATAAGACCCAGGTCGTCTCCGTTCAAATCTACCATTTTCAAGAGTACCATTTCCTTGTCTGTATTTGAAGAATACCTAGTCAGCAAAACAGAGGAACTTAGTGAGTTCTAGGTTAGAGCCTGGCCCTCATGCATGACCCCCTCAGCCAGTAGCTGACACAAAAACCAAAACCAAAATGACTCTCAGTAAGCAAGGCTCCCTGACACTCTAGTTCTACAAACTGCATCCAGGATCTCATTTCTCAGCTAAAGAAATGATTTGCAACTGTGAGCAAAGGGGCATTAGGTCAGCTAACTGGAGATGAAATATACATTTTTATGTAAAATATGCAATATTATATAGCATATATTATTTCTTTAAAAAAGGTTTTGTCTTTGAAATATCTACTCATACTAAATTTTAGTGAAATCTCTTAAAAATAGCAGGGAATGTGCAAAATCAAAAGCATTCCTGACCTACAATTTAAAGGGTTCTTTTATGTCCTTTCAAGGGAAATCAGATTATATTTTCTAAAAATCAACTCCTTTGAAATCTTTTAAAAAATATAGAGACAAATATGAAATGTCAAGTGGTCAAGTTGAACTGCGATATTATTTTACTCTGCTATAGTAGCCAAGTACTTCTCTTCTGTCACAAACCTCGTTCATCACATAAAAAATTAAAAAATAATGGGCTTCCTTAGTTGTCCCATTCAATTATGCCAGTTTTATGTCTTGCTGGCATAATGTCTTACGTCTTGAAAGAGTTGTTCATTAGTCAAACAAATATACGTTATGCACATTTTTATATTTTCCAGATGAGAAGCAGAGAACCCCTAAATTAAGATTTAAGTGGATCTCTAAAGGTTACACAACTAGGAAGTGATAAAGCTAAGATGAGACCACAGTTGTGCCTTCTTTGAAAGCCCAGAGTCCTTCAAACATTCACATCTGACTCCCACAACCAGCAAAGGGGGAAGACATGTGCATAGGCTGGTCTGTGCTCCTGCATTCTCTTTTTATTTCTGCTTGTCTTAGATTATCAGCATGTTTTTAAATTATTTCAGCTTTAATACCCTTTCAGGATCTCACCATACCCATCAAGTTACAACCCTGTTCTTAGATTTTGTTGCTGGTTCCTAAAGGAAACACATGATTTTATCTAGATAATCACACCCTCACCTTGCTCTCTCTGACTGTGGATTCCGAAGGTACGAAGAAGGGCTTCGATTGATCTGTGCACCATCCACATTCCCTTTATTGATAAAGATTTTGCCTGGTTTCATATTTGCATGTGCTATCTCAATGCTCTATACGTTAAAAAAAAAAAAAAAGTAAAGTTAGAAATCCTGGTGGGCATTAAGACTTAGTTGATATAAACTGAAGAACCCTGTGGAAAATTTCTTTTGTCTCCAACTTGTCCCTGCTAAGGGATGAAAGCTGGAGAACCACAAAGCTGGTGTCATTCTGAGGGTAACAGACATGACCTTCCGGGTTGAGATGAGGAAATGCTGTGTATAGGGAACGACCTGAGTGTCTCAGGACTGCCAAGTCAGGAACTGTCTGCCATTTCAGATGGCCAAAATGGGAGACTTGACCTTACAACTCTCCATCCTCCTGCTCACACCCTCTAAGGCAGAGCTTTTCAAACTTTTTGGACTGAGAAATATAGTAATTGATACATTTTTCATCATAACTCAATACACATCAAGATATGTATCCTAAAACAAAAGTTCACAATACAAACTATACCCTGTGTGTCATGCATTATGTTATTTTCCAGTCTCTTTTAGTTCCTTTTTTAAAGCTTATCACAACGTATGAAATTGATTTCATAAAGCCATTCATAGACTGTTATTTGCTCTTTGAAAAACATTGTTGTAAAGACATTTCCTCCTTTGCCAGATGGATCCCTGGATTTGGGGGCGGCGGATGGTGGTAATTTTATGAGAACAGGTAGAGAGAGACAAAATCTGAGAGACAAAGGAATGAAGAAAACATTAGCAAGGATTCTATGAGAGAAAATAATTACCTGGAAGACAGGAGAGAGTAGTAAAAGCTACCCAAACCAGGAATGGGATAAGAGTTTGAGGGTATCAGTTCAGAGCCCCACGTCAGTCTAGAGCTGCAATAGAGGACTTGAGAAATGAGGGTGTGTGGTGTAAATTGGATCCCCTTCTATGCTCTTTGGGAAATACAAGGAAGGCTCGAAATTATTTGTAATTACTTTGAGTCCCTTGGTGGATTTCTTTTCAAGTGACTTTGCGCAGAGAACTGACTATGTGGGACCCTATAATTTATAAGGGTTATAGATACAAAATGTTTTCTGTGTCTTTGGGTGACCATATGAGGCTTACTGCCATAGAACCCTCTTCTCCCAATCAATCAGCGCCTCAGGACTAGCATCCCACAGCTCAGAACCAGAAGCTACAAGGGAGTCAAAAAGGAGAAAGGGAAGTAGGTGCTAAGACTGTGCTCAGACCGAGATCCTATAGGGACTCTCCGTATCACACCACACCACTCCTAAAACACTGTAAGCAATGCTAAAGAACATTGGGGTCCTCTGGGGTCCCTTGCCTACCTTCATGATGCCAGCAACCATGTACTCAAAAGTTCGATTGCTAAATCCTCCACTGGCAATCACAAATGTAGAGTACTGGAAATATCCTGCTGGAGCCGAGTGTGTGTGAGTACCACTCAGGATAACGTTGTCTCTTCTGTACAGGGAGCCATACTTACTCTGCAGCCTGTTCAGGACCTTTAAGAAAGGAAAACAAAACAAAACCAAACTAAGAAGAGGAATAACATAGGAGCATAGCCTGAGAAAAAGCGCTGATGAGTCTAACCACTGAGCCATATCAGTGACATCCCTGTCAAGTGACCTTTCACTCTATGCTTGAGTTTATCATCTCAGTAACAGCAACAGCAACAATAATTGCAGTCGCTAACATTTTATAGATTCTTGCTGTGTACAAGCACAATGCTAAGTATTACATACATCATGTCACTTAAAAATCTCTATAACACCAACAAGAGGTGGGTATTTTTAATCTTATCTTTTGCTGGAAACATTGACATGTACAGAAGTTAAATAATTTGCCCACAGGTCTAATAAAGAGCAGAGTCAGAGTCTATATCCAAGTCTAACTATACAACCAGTATTCTCACCTGCTCATTTCCAGACACTGTTCTAAGCACTAGGGACATATGAGGTCCCTACCCTGGAGAAGTTTTTATTCTAGCGAGGGAAAGATAAATAAATATGCAATATTATATTATACAGTGATAAACTCTATGAAGAAAAATATAGCTAGGTAAGGCAAAAGAACATGATAGGTGTTAGTGAGGAAAGATCTTCCCAAAGATGTTACCTTTCATCAGAGGCTTAACTGAAGAGAGCAAACTGGTCATGCAATACCAGGGGGGAAAGCATCTCAGGAGCAGTGCGAAGTCCTCTTTACTGCCTCACTTCCCAAAATGAAGAACTCAATATTCCCAGACACTTACACTTATTGGCCTGGGGAAGCCACCCACTGTGGACACTGAGGACACCCCAGCAATCCTGTGGAGAGGCCCATGTGGAAAGGAACCATCTTGTCAGCACTAACTTGCTAGCCGTTTGGTGAACAACCATAGAAGGTGACCCTTCAGACGCAGGCAAGCTTCAAACAACCTCAGCCCCAGCCAACATCCAAGTTCAACCTCATGATACAAAAGTAATGATATGTGACTGTGGTTCTAATATGTCAGAATCAGCCAACCCAGCCATTCTAGGATTCCTAACCCACAAAAATCCTGAGCACTAATACATGATTATTGTTGTTTTAAGCCACTGAGTTTTCTGGATGACTTGCTGTACAGCAATAGATACCTAATCCAAAGAGACTCAGTAAATGTTCATTGAATTAATCAATGAACATCCAGATGAATAATTAATGTTTGGGGTGGTACAGACACATCAAGAAAACAAAAGAAAGAATTAGTGATGTTGCTGGGTAGCGCTTTTTTTTTCTGTTTTTTATTGAAGTATAGTTGACTTCAAAGGCTACATTAGTGCTGAATACCTATATCTGATTATGCTTTAATCAACTGCAACTAAAGTTTGGTATTACTGTGGTTTCTCTGTGGAAGATGCCTTGACTTCATGTCAAAAATTACTAAAATGTTCCAGCAAAAGTGTCAACCCCAGGCAACCTTCCTCAGTGTAAGATACTGTCACCTAATACCAGGGACAACGGCGGAAACTCTTTCATGGCAGAGCTGGCAAATACTACTCATCTCATGCACTCAGTCCTATTCATGGGTGGTTGCTATCCAAAGCAGTGTGTTGAGAAGGATTCTGAATCCAAATCTCAGCTTAGCAAAAAAAGAGTGCCTTCTGGTGGGGGAGGGGGAGGCATGCAGCATCTTAGTTCCCCAGCCAGGGATCGAACCCACACCCCCTACAGTGGAAGCACAGAATCTTAACCACTAGACGGCCAGGGAAGTCCCAAAAGAGTGCCTTTTTTGATTAGCAATGCTGTCCACCTTGAGTATGGTATAGACAGTAGTATGTTGATAAACTGTTTCTCTGAAAGAAAAAAGAATAGCCCTCATTTGTATCATCTGTCAATTTCTGTGGCGCAAATACACTCACCATAGTGAATTTCAAGCTACCAAAAGTTTAACCACTAACTCACAAAGTTCCTAAGTATTTAACAATCAGCTCTCACGAGCTGGTACAAGCCAGTTCCAGCACACCAATGGTACATAAGGAAGCAGCAGCAACTGGTGTGCTATATACTGAAAATGCATCAAGACATCCATTCAACCTTTTCTATTTTAGGTGAAGAGCTCCACCACCTTCATTCTAAGTCACATGGCCATTGAATCAGGAAAGAGATCTTACAAACCATCTTCACGCCTCATTAACCTCTCCATGCCCCAAACACTGATTCCTAGGTTGCCACACCCACATGAGCAACCATGTAATACCAGGCAAATGTGGAAAGGAAATAGGATATAACTAGACCAACATTACCAGCCCACACTCTCCATCCCCATAAGGTTCCATGTTCCTTCTGTTTGATCCTAACTCCAGCCCCAACTCTTCATCACTCTTACATACTCTTTCACACAGTAAATATTACTGCTTCATGAAAAAGAAATGTCTGTAGGGAGAAGGGGAATCAATCAATGAATGGACACCATGAAAGCTTAACTAAAGTCAAAAGCTGATGTTCTGGGCTTCCCTGGTGGCGCAGTGGTTGAGAGTCCGCCTGCCGATGCAGGGGACACGGGTTCGTGCCCCGGTCTGGGAAGATCCCACATGCCGCGGAGCGGCTGGGCCCATGAGCCATGGCCGCTGAGCCTGCGCGTCCTGAGCCTGTGCTCCGCAACGGGAGAGGCCACAACAGTGAAAGGCCCGCGTACCGCAAAAAAAAAAAAAAAAAAAAAAGCTGATGTTCTTACAATTCTGTAACCAAGACAAGAAGGTCTTGGAAAAGAAGGAACTGCCAGTCAACTTTAGAGCTCCCTGTCCCACACATTTTTATTCCTAAAGAACTGTAGCATTAGGATTTTTAGAATTCAGTGCATTTTTTCAGGTTTACACAAGAATCAAGCTCTTGAAAACATAGAAATTATGAATCTTGAATTTTAAAACAATAGAAAAAGACTACAAACAGCTTACAGAAATCTTATCCTAAACTACAGTCTCTGATATGAAGTCAGACATGTGGGACTTCTGGGGAAAAAGAAAAAAATTAAAAACTCAGTCATGTAATAACAATACCTGCCAATAGCCATTATAAGTAGCATGTTTCCTACTTCATGAAAGGAGGGCTATTTTAACATAGAGCAAAGAAGTGACATTAATGTCTATCGCTCACTTCTTCAACTGCAGTTTCCATTCCATTTCCTACTGCTGACACTCTTGGGAACATGACATAGAAAGAGTTAGAAAAGTCATTCTGCTTTCCTGCCCTGCCTCACTGCTCAGGGATCTTCTTTAATCTTTATTCCATGCTGGAAATTTCATCAATCTCAAAGCTGAGACAGAGAATCTGACTAAAACCAGGTGTTATGCAGGGAGATCAGCTCGGTGCTTTGTGACCACCTAGAGGGGTGGGATAGGGAAGGTGGGAGGGAGGGAGACGCAAGAGGGAAGAGATATGGGAACATATGTATATGTATAACAGATTCACTGTGTTATAAAGCAGAAATTAACACACCATTGTAAAGCAATTATACTCCAATAAAGATGTAAAAAAAAAACCAGATGTTATAATAAGTTTAATGGCACTAGTTTAGTTACATTTATTTTTCACACTTTCCCCTTGGATTAACTTGGGATACGTAAGGGGGTTCATTTATAGGTCTTTCCTCTGGGTCTCAGATTGTAAGGGGAAGTAAAAATAGGAGGAGATGGTTAAATGGTGCGCAGTATTAACTTCATAGTGGTCTACAACCCAATACATTAACCTGCTATCCCCTCCACCCCAAAGTGTCTGTTTTGACTCTATTTCTACTTAATGACCTCACCATTTCCTAATCAGAACCATTTTTGATTCCTCAGAAAAACAGTATAGTGCTATGGTAATGAGCATGTGCTCTGGCAGGAAGATGTCAATGTTTGAATCCCACCTTGGACAGTTCCTAGCTGCGTACACTTGGACAAGTTACTTGGTCCTCTGCAACTCAGTTTCCCAGTCTGTCAAATGACATAATAATAGTACCTCCTTCATACAGTTGTTTGGAGGATTAAATGAATTAATATATATGAAGCACTTAGACCAATACCTGACTCGTCACAGGAACTATGTCAAGTGTTAGCTTTTATGCCAATTCATCCCCAAATCTCATTAGCATTTAATTTGACTTTTTACCACCATATAGTCTCACTGCTGTCCCATTGGTTTAAAACTTTTAGGCCAGCATTACATAGTATAGGGGAAATGGCCAGGCAAAGTTTAAATCCCTCCTGCAAGGCTAGTTTCCCTTTCTAGTTCTTTCAGCCTTTTAACACCTTGTAAAATTCCCCCATATTAAATCCCCTGTTTGAAATGCCTAGTGTGATTACTGTTTTCCCACTGGACTCTTATCAATAGAGCCTTGATATTAATTTAAGGAATCTGCCAATTTGTGTCTTCACCACTAGCTCTAGTCTATTACAATCCACCTCGAACATCACTGTCTGATTAATCATCCTAAAGCACAACTGTGTTTGCATCACTCCTCCACGCAAAAGTTTTCTAAGAATCCCCATCACCCACAAAATTAAAAACAGCCTGGCATCCCAGGACCCTACAAATTATGACCAACACACCTTCCAGGTACATCTCCAATTACATGCCTACATGTGTCCTAATAGAACTAATCTGTCTCTTCAAATACATCTACATTTCTCCCTTGTGCCTCTCTGTGTCCATGTTGTCCCCTCGATTTGATAGCTCTTCCTCCCCATGTCAACCATTTAAAATTCTCCCCATTCAAGTGTCACTTCCACTTTGAATTTTCCTCTAGTTTCCATTTCCTGAATCCCTGTGTTGTACTTTTAAAGTACTGTATGTCCACAAATTCTTCAATACCCCTGGCTTCAAGAGGTGAAGTATAACTTTCCCACCTGTGAGTGTGAACTAGACTTGGTGACTTGCTTCTAAGGATAGAACAGGGTGAAAGTGATGGTGTGCATCTTCTGAGCCTGGGTTATGAAAGGCACTGTGGTTTCTTCCCTGCTCTTTTTTTAAAAAATTAAAGTATAGTGGATGTACCATATTACATAAGTTACAGGCATACAATATGGTGATTCACAATTTTTAAAGGTTATGCTCCATGTATAGTTATTATAAAAGATTGGCTATATTCCGTGTTGTACAATATATCCTTGTAGCTTATTTTATACATAATAATTTATACCTCTTAATCCCCTAACCCTACATTACCCCTCCCTTCTTCCCTCTCCCCACTAGTAACCACTAATTTGTTCTCTATATCTGAGTCTGTTTCTTTTTTGTTATATTCACTAGTTTGTTCTATTTTTTAGATTCCACATACAAGTGATATCATACAGTATTTGTCTTTCTGACTTATCTCACTTAGCATAATAGCTTCCAAGTCCATCCATGTTGTTACAAATTTCATTCTTTTTTATGGCTGAGTAGTATTCCATTGTATATATGTATATACACCACAGCTTCTTTATCCATTCATCTATTGATGGACACCTAGGTTGCTTCCACATCTTGGCAGCTGTAAATAATACTGCTATGAACATGGGGGTGCATATATCTTTTCATATTAGTGTTTTCATTTTTTTCAGATATATACCCAGGAGTGGAATTTCTGGGTCATATGGTAGTTCTATTTTTAATTTTTTGAGACACCTCCATACTATTTTCCACAGTGGCTACACAAATTTACATTCCAACCAATATGTATGTGGGTTCCCACATCCTCGCCAGTGTTTGTTATTTGTGTTCTTTTTGATGATAGCCATTTTGACAGGTGTGAGGTAATATCACAGTGTAGTTTTGACTTGCATTTCCCTGATGATCAGTGATGTTGAGCATCTTTTCATGTGCATGTCCTCTTTGGCAAAATGTCTATTCAGGTCCTCGGACCATTTTTTAATCAGGTTGTTTGTGGTTTTTTGATGTTGAATTGTATGAACTGTTTATATATTTTGGATATTCACATCTTATCGGTCATATCATTTGCAAATATTTCCACTGACAAAACGAAAAGACAACCTACTGAGTGGGCGAAAATCCCTGCTCTTTCCTTTAAGTTACACACTATAAGGGACGCCAGCCGCTCTGTCATGAGGATATGGACAGTGGGGGAACTGTCAGTAGCCACATGAGTGAATTACCTTAGAAGTGGATCTTTTAGCCCTAGTCAAACCTTCAGATGACTGCAGCCTTTGCCAGCATCTCGACTGCAAGCTACCCTAAGTCATAACCACCTAGCTAAGCCAGTTCTGAATTCCTCACCAACAGAAGTGTGAGATAAAACAACAAATATTAATTAAGTCCCTATTTCGGGGGGGGCTATTTATTACTCATGAATAGATAACTAATATATCACTGTCCTTTATTCCAGTAAATTACAGTTATTTGCGTATTTCTGGTACAGTCCTTCCTCCAATCCCCTAACTAGGTACTGAGCTCATAGGAACATGTGTTATGACTCACTTAGCTGTGTGCCCCTGAAGTGCCTAACAAAGTGTCTTACAAAAAGCAGGTGATCAATGCTCTCCAAGATAACAGAATGACCTCACTTTTAAGAATGTAGGCGCTGGTGTCAGGCATATATGTGTTCAGAAACCAGCTCTACCTTCTTCTAACTGTGTGAACTTGGGAAAGTTACTTAATCTTCTCTAAGACTCAGTCTCCTTACCTGCAAAATGGGGATAACAACAGGCTGACCTCACAGTTTTGTTGTCAGTATAGGTGAGGGGCAAGTACTTAATCCTCTGCTCCTTATGTTTCCATAGATGGGAGAGACTTACATTCTACTCCTCGTGAGGGGGTGACATTAGAGAAATGCTTTTAGGCCCTCTCATCATCCCTCTCCCTGGCCCCTTCACACCGCAGGAGGAGAAAGTGTTTATTTGGTGAGGTTGATAGAACATGACACTGAATAATGGACATTTAATGGTCATTATTCTAGATGTTCCAGACTCTCCTCTTTCTCACATTTGTAAGTGTGTGAGCAGATACTAAGAATACACTTTCTTTCTGTGACCTGATCCCTGCAGAAAATATAACCAGATCAGGGTCTAGAAATTGGCTGAGAGAGAGACACCTGGAAGTCCATGTGTCTATAACTATTTCTCTCTCCCTCCCCACTCGCTCTCTGCATCTTACAAGCTGCCTGTCCAGGACCTCCTATGCACCTTTCTGCTAAGCTCAACTTTCCCCACAGGTGGGTTACATGGTCAAAATTGGCAGAAAAAATCATAGAAAAGCCTGCCATATTCTACAAAACAGTTTAGAGTTTAAGAGTGCTAATGTTGTATTCTTTTAAAATTTTATTATGGAAAAGTTTAAACATGTACAAAAATCATCAGAATAGTATAATGAAACCCCCATGTGCCTTTCACCCAACTTCAGCAATTTACGGCCAACCTCATTTCAGAGTTGCTTTTTAATTCTCTTTAATTCCTTGCATCTATTCTTAATTGTCTAAAAACTCGAGGGGAGGGTTAGTGATTAATTGGCACTCTCAGACTTCTAACAAGGAGGATTACAAAAGCGTGTATGTGAAAGTCACTGGGACATAATAAGCTTGCAAAAAAAATAGCATTAATAATGACGGTGAGCGACCAGCAGCATGGAAAGCAGGTTCTGACCAAGATGACTTGGCGTGGAATGAGGCTCATTCCCCCCATTCGATCATCTGCTGGATTGTCAAGAGCTTCTAACCTTGAGGGTAGTAGAAACTCACTGGATGTGAAACCACGAGAGCTTAGTTACTGTCATGTTCACCTGCAGACTTTGCCTTTAAATCACGTCATCTCTTTCCCACCTCAATCACTTACCTCCAGCCTGAGTCGTTGGGACACCATGCCGATCTCAATGCTGACAAACACTACTCGACTGGACTCATCTGGTTCCGCCACGATGAACGCACGACTGTACAACCTCGTGAGGATGCCTTGTGCATTCTGGCCAGTTTTGCTGTAGCCCATCTAAAGAGGAAGAGAGAATCAGCTCCACTCCTTCTCACCCCGCTGTTACCAGAAACCAGGCACAACCACACAAGAATAGACTACTTAGGAGAGGTAAAGAAATACAGTCCACACGACACTGTGGCTCCGAGTGAGACAGGATATGTGTTTTCAAGAGTAAAGCCAACATCGCAAAACAGGCTTTGCTCTTCTGTGCAGAAAAAGGCAAAGTAGTTGTTGGGTTGGCAGTAGCTATTCACTGGCCTGTGGGCAAGGAGGGAGCTGGTGTGACTCAGGAATTCCATCACGATGCTGGAGACCTTTCATGGCTTTTCTGTTCTTTGAAACAGGACCGTTTCTCCAGCCTATCTAAGGTACTAGAGAAGAAATCGCTCCCCAGCCATCATTCCACATTCCCAGGAATACCCTGAAGACTGGAGGCCCCTTCACTTTGGTTGTTTGGCATGTGATTTTTTTTTTTTTCCTGAAGAAAATGGTTTCCTTATGACTAAGTAATCCTTATTGAGGGTGCCTCCCCCTGGCTTTTATCATGTTGTCCCTCCCTCAGCCAAGTCAAATCAAATACACCTATCTTGAAGCCCCTCTCTCACCACGTCATGAAGCCCGCCCATAAAAGCTGCACCCGGGTCTTCAGCATGGTCCCTCTACTGCTTGTTTTCCCTCTCATGTGAGTGGTCATTTAAGGTTTACATTCCAGAGTCGCTTTTCAGAACAGACAACAGGGAATAATTCCTAGAGTCTAAAGATTATTTGGTAGGAGACAGAAAAATCCCATCAGGCAACCTCCTGCTCTGGTTACCTAGTGAAGGGTGGCTAGAAATGTGTGTCTACCGTCACAGCCCGGAAGTTGCATGCCAGCAGCCCCTAGCCACAACTGATCCAGAGAAGTGTTTTACTTGGCTAACACACTGTTGGCCCACATTAGATTTCCAGTTTTAACTAGAGTTGCTTCCATTTTCCAATGGAGAGACTTAAATCCTCAGATCTTCAATCCATAAATATTCTGGCTTCTCTTGAGAAAACTGTAAGGTAGGGCAGTCCTAGATCCACACCCTTACATGGGAACAATCAGCTAAAGCCATGCAACTTTCTACTTGTACCACAGTCACCACCACTTTCTATTGCCCCCCAAAAAACTGAGGATTTACTAGACATTTATCATCTTACACTGGCCTTCTTCGGTCATTTATGGTACCTGCCCATCCCCTGTAGTATTGGAGTTCGTCCACCTTGACATTTCCACTCACAAAAAAAGGCCAATTGAGTTTACAAGGGAGTTGTGGTTAAATAAAAGGTCCCCTCTTCCTCATAGTACAATATCCATGATGTCAGACAGCAGTGAAGTCAATAAAAAGTGAGAAGGAGATTATGACATAATATTTAGGAATAAATACAGGGTGCAAAATAATAAAGTTACCTGTTTCACAGTCTCCTCAAGGATCCCATGATTTACCTACCAAAATGATATCTGCTACTTGGCCCGTGCAGTCAGCTCGCCCAACACCAATATGGTAGCCACTGAAGTTCTGAAATAGAGTAGGCTCTGGGGTGCTGGGTGTTGGAGATGCCTGGATGGCTGTGGGGCCCTGGGTGGCTGGAGGGTGGGTGGCTGGAGGGATCTGGGTGGTTGGAAAACCTGAATCAAAAAACAGTAAGATATTTAAGAAACAACATTTCAGCCCATGCACTTGTCAGCATCACTTAGAACACACAGATTCGGGTTCCTAAGGATGAACCTTTGTATATTCTCTTACATCTAACATACACGGTGAGAAACATCTCAGGAACATGTTTTATAGCGTAATCCCAAGGAGGATCCTTTTCACGGAGTGGAGATGTTTCAGCCTAACAGTCAAGCTCTCTGTCAAATGTCCTTCAACTTCTCCTCACAAGCCCTTCCTGTCTAACCTGTCACTCTTCATTCACTCACCCTGCACTTCTATTCCAGCCAAACGAATCAGGTGCCAGGTTCCTGGCACACAGCCCACTAAATCCAGCCTCTGGGGATCTGTGTCTACCACTCTCTCCATCCAGAGACCTTACCCCTTTCTGGTCCCTCAATCAGTCTCCTCTACCCCTTCAGAGTAGGTGCGGTTCCATCACAGCCAGATCCAGCTTAACCCCTCACCTTCAGGATGCCACCCCGGCTGTCTCTACCTGCTCTTATCCTCCTCGACCTTCTAAATCTTCTATTCTTAATGCAACCTAGATCACTCTACACCATAGTTCTGTTTATTTTAATTATTCTCATATCACCTATATGTATGCATATTAATACATATATTCTACATCAACATCACACACACACATGAATATCAAAGGATGCAGAATGGGATAGAGACTAAAAGAGCAAGTGCCAGAAACAGCCCGGGTTTGAAAACTAACTCTATCATTTACTAGCCGAACAAATAACTTAACCTGTTTTACCTCAGCTTTTCTCATCTATGAAGAAAAGTAACATAACTTTCTCATAACAAGAAGATAATAATACCCTACTTCCGAGGGTTGATTGACAATAAATATGTTAATACATATTCAAAATTTAAAGCGATGGCCGGCATACAGCTTTGTTTTTTTACATATTTAGACATCTTACTTATATATTTTATTTGTTTGTTTCCACCCCAGACAACAGCAACACATGTCAGTGTCACAGTGCATTAGTGGTCAGAAAGTATTTAGGCGAGAGATGAACAGAAGACTTCTTCTGGGTTCCAGAATTTTGGAGCTCAAGAAAGTTTAGAGATCACATAATCCAATCTCCTCCATTTTACGTATGAGAAAACTGAAACCCAGAGAAATGACTTAAGCAAGATTTCATGGAGAGCATATGATGAATCAGGTGCCTAACCCAGATCCTCCAACTCAGAATCTGCAGCTCTTTCATCCACATTCTAAGTGTAGTTAGAATTCATGTTTTCCCATCCCCAAGCCCACGTTTTCTACAAGACATCAAGTATTGCAAGGAAGGAATCAGGCACCTTTGCTATTGCCTCATTTGTTCCAATGTAGGAATGTAGCGCCAACCAACGCCAAATCTAGTCACATAGCCAAAGGATTCTTTTCGATCTCAGAGACTCAGAGCTGTAAAGCAGTACTAAGGCTAGCACCTACCTTTATGGGAGTTTGTGAGGATTAAATGAGAAATTTACATAGACTGTTTACCATAGTGCTTGACACAAAGTAACCATTCAATAAATAGCAACTTCTACTATGAAAATAGTGACTGTAGTTATTAATTACCTCCCTGAGCCTCAGGCTCCGGATTCTCTAATTTTAAAAGAGAAAACTAAGTCCTATGCATTCTTTCATTTCTAGCAGTCTAAAACTCATTCTGCCCGCTCCCAGAAAAGAGGATCTCTGTTTCTCTGGGTCTGTGGGCAGTGAATTCAAAACATGGGGACAGGGACTTCCCTGGTGGTTCAGTGGTAAAGAATCCACCTTACAATGCAGGGGACACGGGATCGATCCCTGGTCAGGGACTTAAGATCCCATATGCCACGGGGCCACTAAGCCCACGCGCCACAACTACTGAGCTCACATGCCTCAGCTACAGCCTGCGCGCCGCAAACTACAGAGCCCAAGCACTTTGGAACCCACGCGCCACAACTAGAGAGAGAAAACCCGCACTCCACAACTAGAGAGAAGCCCGCGCACCACAACGAAGAGCCCGCACGCAGCAACGAAAGATCCTTCATGCCTCAATGAAGATCCCGCATGCCTCAATGAAGATCCTGTGTGCCACAATGAAGACCCAACACAGCCAAAAATAAATAAAATAAATAATAAATACGTCTTTAAACAAAAAAACATAGGGACAGGTAGAGAATACATTAGAAAAGAGAAGAGCCCACGAAAGAGAAAACCAAGGTGAACAATGTTGCCTCTCCTTCTCCACTGGGCCTGTGGCCAGCCCTCCCTTTACTTTGGTGAAAGCATTCAGTCCCCACCTGTCTTCCCTACTGTTTATCAGGTATATAACCTATCATCAAAGGAGAGGCTCCCATGGACGCGATATTGCCTGTAAATTTAGCCTAGGTGGTTTTCAAAAACTAAGTTAATTTCCAACATTTAAAAAAAAATCAGGAAAAAAAAACCCCAGATGTCTAAACCGCCTCCCCCAATTTCCAGCTTCCCTTGAAAACTCAGAAGGGCTGAGTCGATGTGACATCATGACAAAAAACAGCTGGCACTCAGGAGGGCCCGTGGATCCTCTTCACCAGAGAGACACCTGTCCCCACCCTGGGCCATGCCCCCCACCCCATTTATGGAACTTGATTGGCCCTCATGCGATTTGAGTTCAAGATCCCCTTCTCTAAAGCTTTCACAGGCTAATTGACATTCAGTGGGTCTTTCCTTCTCCTTTTGCCCCCCACCCCCTAGAGAAGATGATGCCAGAAAGGAGGCAAAGAGAAAAAGAAGAGGCTCAGGGTAAAAGCTCACATTACTGGGCCTTGAAGAATCCTGAGCTGTACTTAGATCAGTGGAAAAGTGAGACAAATAAGTGCATGTCAGAATGCAGCCCTGGCTATTTGGGCCAAAGGTAAACTTGATAAAAACTGCTATCAATGCATAAAGGGCAACTACGGTAAAGGTTAGATAACCGTCCCAGGCTGCTTAAGTACATATTGAACTGCCCTGTTAGCAGCATTATCAGCAGACACTGTTTCTTGCCTTGATGTCCCC
Source organism: Delphinus delphis (assembly GCF_949987515.2). Classification (NCBI taxonomy): domain Eukaryota; kingdom Metazoa; phylum Chordata; class Mammalia; order Artiodactyla; family Delphinidae; genus Delphinus; species Delphinus delphis. The sequence continues at coordinate 38,658,780 of NC_082698.1, read as the reverse complement.
CAGAATGAAGAAATTTCCTACAGGCTGGGAATAGCATACAAGAGAACCCATGATACTTGCCTGTGTGATTTTCAGTGGTCCCACTGGTGACGAACAACAGGCTGAGAAGAGCCACCGTGATCCCTGTCATCATCACAAAGAGGAAAATCAGGAATATCTCTAATGTGGAAAAGGTACATTTGGCCATTTCTCCTGAGGAAAAGCAGAGACAGAAGAACAACTGCAGAAGAGACAGAAAAAAGACAGAATAACAAATTAAAATACACATGCTTCAAGCTGTCCGAGGCTAAGATGTCTTAGCTCTTTCATATGAATAGACTATACCAAGAATACCAAGTACAGGACATATTTGCCACTAGGTCCATATCCCAAGCCTGTGGAAGAAAAGACCAGTCAATTACAGCACTCCTTGATGAATTCACATGGGGTTTCCAAACGCTTCTCAGCACAGTGCTCATGCTGGAAGCCACCACCCATCATTTGGCATTGGCAGCTAAGCTAAAACCTATCTGTATTCCTTGGATACATCATACTGCTTTCATTTATAGCAGTGATGCTCTCTGTACATGGGTCTAGATTGGAGCATTTCTGTCAACAGGGATAACTGATGTACCCACATGGCTTGTACTTGTGAGAAAGCTTGCTGGGGTTAGGGCTTTACTTTGTGGCCATGGACTAAGTATCTTGTCCACAAGGAGGTGAAACGGACCTTTGGCCTTTAAACTTCCTGTTCTAACTTTCAATTACTACCTGAATAGAAAAGGGCATGGAAAAGGAGATTGGCATCTCTGATCTCAAGCCAGGCATTTGTAAAATTTCCCTCTTCAGTGGTCAGGAGGATCCCACACATTCTGCAAATCCCATGTTGAAGTATGAGGATAAAGACAATGGCCCTTGTGTGCTACAAAAGCAGAAAATGTCCTTACAGATTCCTTAAGATATTTTCGGAGTAGAATTCATCATAACTCAGAGGGACTACAGAAGCTGAAAACTCACATAATGTAGCATGAGAAAGGATAATATGATGGTTAAAAATTGCATTCTGAAGTCTGGTGCCAGAGTTCAAATCTCATTTCTGCCACTTACTAGGTGACCCTGGAAAATCATCCCCATCACTGAGCCTCAGTTTCCCCATCTGTAAATAGGGATGTGACAATGATGATAATTTTAGTACCTATCTCATAGAGGTTTTATAAAAATAAGACAAGATGACACAGTAATAGTTTGTTTCATGGAATGTGATAAGCGTTCAGAATGTCAGCATTTATCATTAGGTTCTAAAATAGCAAAGACTCTGTGCTCCTCAGCAGCATTAAGGAGAGTTTATATGAGTTTGTATTAAAGAATCACGGATCACAGGTGGGAACTTTAGAGTCCGTTTTCTTAACCTCAAGGAAGCTTGAGCAGTGAGATGGGATTTTGGCCCCAAGACTTGCCCCACAAATGGCTAAGATGTGGCTAAGATGCTGCTACCCCCAAGAGCTGTATATTGGCAACAAACAGATGTATTTAGTATGGCCCAATTTTTCATTTCAATGTGACTTAGTCAACAAGATAAAAGATAGAGCTTACAATTTATCTGTAAAAATAGAATCTACTTTTACAAATATGAAACTTCGGTTTTCTTTCAAAATATTTTGTAAAATATGGCAACACAGAGACAGCATTCCCACGCACCAAGAGTTTTGTAAAACTTAGTAGCTGCTGTTCCCTTTAGATGCGGCAGCCCTTCTCCAACCGGCCACTGCCCCTACCCAGTAGGCCTTATCTATCCGGTCTTCGTAGTCATTTTATTTTGCAATCCACAGACTAAAGGTTAAATATCAGTCTGGCAGCAAACACTTCAGAGGTAGGGCTGAACTGGGAGAGGACCAAGAGCCTGGAACATCTTCCCTATTTCCTAGTTTTTTGTTAGCAGGCGTTCCTCAGCCATTTATCACCAGCATGATCACCTTCACCACCATCGGTAGGGACAGCTTCAAACTTAGGGCAAAACAACTTTCACTATCAGCCCTGAGTCAGAAAGCACATGTAAGATATGTCTCTGAAACTTCGATGAGTCAAAAAGGTTTACTAGTCATTAGCTATTGTTTCAGTAGCAAACTTCAAACCCTGTAGACCTAGTTCTTGCCCAAAGCTTTGGTTTCTGTGAGCCTTCCTGCCAGCTGAGACAGCTTTTGCACAAATAAGGCTATTAAAAATGGATGACTGACAGGTGGACCCTTCAACCCCAAAGCGTGTACATGCAGATGACGTATGTAAATGTGGCTATGTGGTAAGAGCCTATGTGACAGACATGATATGAAATATATGTGTATGCATGTGTGTCTGGGTTTGTTTGTTTGTTAGTTTTTTGCTGGTTTTGCTCTGCTGAACTAGCTGTCACCACTGGCCTTTTACACAAGTCAACAATGGCACTCGATTTAACATTAGCATTTCCACCTCCTACTTGGATTACAACCACGTACCTCGTGTATTTCACCACTCTATTTAGTTGCCAGAATTACCACCAGCATATTACCATTCTTTTTGAAACCATTAGCACTATTTCTCGTAAATGACTAGAATCTGAATTTAAACATGAAAGCAAATGCCTTATATCTCCCTTCAGAAGGCAAATGTACCTTGGAGAGCTGAACCAATGATTACATTTTAAAGGACTGTACATATTTAAATAGTTCCCACTTAATCTAGCATAATCCTGCAAGGTCAACAGTGAGGTTCTAATGACACCATAACAAGCCACTTGTTAGATCTTTACCACCCTGAGGTCCCCCATTTTTCAAGACTGTGACAGTAAAAAGTAATATTTTGGCAAAATGGGTTTCCAAATCTAAGCAAATGAGGTTTCATCAAGATCTCTGAGACAATGGGGTGATTCAAGATCCCTCTCTCCTTCTCCAAGATAATACAGGCATTCTTACCTGATTCAACCACTCAGGAGAACTTGTGTATCCTGGTAAAGCAAATGATGGTCCAGGATCGTGTCCCCCTTCCTCTGGTCCAGAATCGTGTCCCCCTTCCTCTGGAACACCGCTTGGCTGGGATTTCTTAGCACTTCCTGAAACCTACTGAGGAAAGATTTTCACAGTCATGTCCAGGAGAGTTAGAGTTCCCACGAGCATAGCTTTGTGGGTTTGGCATATGGAAGAGATTAAAGTGTACTGATAACACATGACTTACTAGCGAACTCTCCCCTGGGACAGCCTGATAGTGAGGTACTGAGTTGCAGAAGGCCTGCCAGGCTGAAGGACATTTCAGAGTTCAACACAACTCTTCCAGCACAACAAGGTCTGTGCAAAGCTCCAACCTGGATCACAAAAAAAAAAGCACCTGCTTTATTTACCCCTGGCCACTCCACCAGTGCTCAAGAGGAAGTGATAATGTATGCTTAGTGTGGGCTATGGGCCCCACTAGGCAACATTTACAATAATTTCAGAACAGAAAAGTGAACTTTTAGATTCTCATGTATAAAAAGAATGCAAAGTTTTAGATGAACTAAGAATGTGAATAATGAGTATACAAAAGGGAAGAGTGTATGCAACATTAAAAATTATATTGAAGGAAATAATATTTAGTAATTTTTTCATGTCATTAAATTAAGTTTGCAAAACATTATGATCCCATTTTTGTAAAGTATACATTATTTATATGTGTGTGATCATAAAGACTGTAAGAAAATACAGCAAAAAATGTTAAGAAGCAATTATCTGGTGATAAGATCACGGGTGAGTTTTGTTTTCATCTTTTTGATTCTTGACATTTTCTATGACAGCCACGTAGCATTTCTGTAATGAGGAAAATAAAATGTTTTAGCTTATCTCAGAGAATGTACACTGTATAACAGCATGAAGTTAAGCAATGGCCCACAGAAGACAAAGAGAGAAATAAATAGACCAAAGTCCTCCTTTTTTCCTAGTAAATCCAAACTATCCGGGAAGCAATTTAAAGAAGACCACATCGGCTGCTGAATTCCACACAGAGTTTTAAGAGAGACCAGCCCCAAAGTTCCAATGGAAATATTAAAGTACTTTCAGATAGGGCATTTAGTAACGTGTCTTAGCTACCTCTCTGCTACAAAAGAGGGGAACAGGTTAAATTATGGTATTAGACAAGTTGTTTTTTCTTTTCGTGCAAATATGTTTGTTGCCTGACACCAAGAATTCTGAGACCAAATCTAGCTAACTTAAGGCAGCTGGGGAAAAAGAGAAGAAAATTCACTAGAAAGCAGCAAAAGAAGTTGAAGATGCAGAGGCTCAGGAAGGCCAGAGGTCAGCTCTGAGGGTCTACGTGGCAGGCTCTACTGAGCCATCTCTTCAGGGCTTCGTCATCAAGATGGATGCTCTCCAACTACTTTAGGTCTTTACCTTGTTCCACTCTGGATTCAGTTCCTAAAGGACAGCATTTGGGGACTTCCCTGGCGGTCCAGTGGTTAAGACTTCACCTTCCAATTCCAGGGCTGCAGATTCAATCCCTGGTTGGGGAGCTAAGATCCCACAGGCCTCACGGCCAAAACACCAAAACATAAAACAGATGCAATAGTGTAACAACTTCAATAAAGGCTTTAAAAATAATAATAAAAAAATTAAAAAATAAAAGACAGCATCTGACTGACCTAGCTCAGATCATATACCTATCCCTTCCATTGAGAGGATATTTAAAAAGACCATACCCAAAGAGGGAAGGACAGTTCTCCAAAATAAAATCAAGGTAAAATAGAAACAACAGAGAGCCACTAGTGACCTGCCATTGGATTTCCTTCTCCCATCCTTCTTCCTTACGTGGGAGGTCCTCTAAACTGGCCCTGTGATCTAAAATGTGGTCTCTTCTGGACCTCTCCAGCCATCTTTCTCCCTGTAAGAAGGAGCCACGCCAAGCTCATTCCCACTGAGACTACCTAGGTGTCCCACGGTTGGGTCAGCGAAAATCATTTTAACCGGGGTTTCAGTAGATAATCATGGCATAATATATCATTTCTCCCAGACAACATTTGAAGGCCCATTCCTGAACACTAAGGGGTTGAGAATCAAGGAGATTCCAAGCACCGTGGCAGAGTCAGTGAAGGAAAAATGTTGGGCCAAGGGGACTTGTGGTGCCCATCAAGACAGCTGACTCCTACAGCCAGAAATAGACTACCTTGAGGAGAGGGGAAGACGTAATCATTGTAAATATTTCATGCGTGTATTTTATTTCTGTCTGAATGACCATCAGACAAATCCTGTTTGCTAGGATAAGGATGGCTGTCCTTCTCAACTCATCACCCCAAGACACTCACTCATGTTCTACCCATTTTACAGATGAGCAAACACACACAGAAAGGTTAAAGGGCTTCCAGAACAGGAAAGGATGGTTAAAAGTGAGCATGACTAAACAATAATTATTCCAGGATGTGAGCCCAAGTCCCCAGATTCCCAGACAAGACTGCTTACCTTTCACCAAACTCTTGCTGTCTACATCACTTCAACTCTGGCCCTGGCATGGCAGCCTCTGGGCACAGACAAGTCATGTGTTCTCTCCTCATTAGCAGATGATGAAGCAAATCATGTCCTCTGTCTCTTAACATCCTAACACTGAGGAAGATTCTCCCAAATGCCCAACTCCTCAAACGTTAACCAATATTCTAGCACTACGAATTCTCTCATTTTACTTATGCCTACAGAATAGGGGCCTTAAAAGGCTTGATGCTAATTGCTTTTTTTTTTTAAACAGATCTTTATTGGAGTATAATTGTTTCACAAAACTGTGTTAGTTTGTTGCACAACCAAGTGAATCAGCCATATGCATATACACGTCCCCATATCCCCTCCCCCTTGAGCCTCCCTCCCACCCTCCCTATCCCACCCCTCTAGGTGGTCACAAAGCACCGAGCTGATCTCCCTGTGCTGTGCGGCTGCTTCCCACCAGCTAACTATTTTACATTCCGTAATGAGTATATGTCAATGTTACTCTCATTTCGCCCCAGCTTCGCCCTCCCACCCCATGTCCTCAAGTCCATTCTCTGTGTCTACCTCTTTATTCCTGCCCTGCAACTAGGTTCTGGTCACATCCTTTTTCATTCTTTAATTCTTGGAATAATTGAAGAATAAATTACTTTTAAAAACCATATAGTATTTCATATAGCACCCAGATTGTGGTCTCTAAATATAATTCCTTGCTAAAAGGAAAAAGAGATCCTTGACGAAATGGCTGGTTTTGGGTCTGGGCCAGGAAACACATAAATCTGAAATATTTTTTCATACCAGAAATCAAGGAAGTCATCGAGATGATTATAATTGTTTCAAAAAGAACTAGAGTTTCCCACTAGCCAAAAATGGGTCAATTTGAGCAATTTAAAAAATAACTGCAGTAGATAAGCAAATCAATTTTGCTTAAATTCATGATGTCATAATGAAATTTTTAAAAATCTCATTGATTACCTTTAAAAGATGCTAGGGAACTAGTTTGTTTTTTTCTGAAAACTGGTAAGAAAAAAACAGGAAGTGGGAGGAAGGATCAAGAAAGAGTAAGAATGCACTCTTCTTTTGCTGTACAAAGGTAACTTAGGGAAAGGAGCAACTATTTACAGAGCAGCTATTGATGAGAAAGAGCGGAAGGCTATCAGAAAAGATCTACAAATAAAGATATAAAGAAGGAACCACAACAAGATGGGTAGGGGGTGCAGAGTCGTGGTATAGTCGAGACCCATAATGCTGGGCGGGCGACCCACAAATGGGAGAATAATTAAAATTGCAGTGTTTCTCCCCAAGGAATGAAGGGTCTGGGCTCCACATCAGGTTCCCCAGCCCAGGAGTCCTACAGGCTTTGAAGGCCAGCAGGTCTTACTTTTGGGAGACTCAGAAGGCTGTGGGAAATAGAGATGCCACTCTTAAAACGGTGCACACAAAATCTCACACACTCTGAGACCCAAGTCAGCAGCAGTAATGTGAAAGGAGCCTAGGTTAGACCCACTTGCTGATTTTGGAGGGTCTCCCAGAGAAGCAGGAGGCAACTGGAGCTCACGCTGGGGACATACACATGGGCAGCAGCCGATCGGGGGAGCTCATACTACCATAAGGACACTGGGCTGGTAAGTGCTATTTTGGAATCCTTTAGTTTATTAGCTCTGGGACCCAGCCCTACCCAATAGCCTCTCTGCAGCAATACTGGGATGCCTCAGGCCAAGCAACCTGTCAGGCAGAAACACAGCCTCACCTACCATCAGGCTGGCTGCCTTAAGATCCCTTAAGCCCACAGCTGCCCTGCTACCCAGCCCTGTCCAACAGAGGGCCTGGGACTGACCTTGCAACCAGAGTGCCAACATTAGCACTGGGACCCCCAGAGCCCTGCAGCCAAAGACCCTGACACCTGGTTCCACCACTGGTGGGATGGCACCAGACCAAGGAGCCCCTGGGTTCCAGCCCCACTCAACAATGGGCTGATACAGCAACTCTATGACCCCTAGGGTCCAGTAGGCAGAGACACTGGGACCCGGCTACACCTACTAGTGGACTGGTACTAGTTCCAGGACCGGTCTTCACCCACCGGCAGGTGGACACCAGCCCCAGGACCACACAGCCCCGCAGCCTGCCAAGTCAGGATCCAGCCCACATACCAGCAGGTCAGTACCAGCCCCGGGACTTCCTGGGTCCCAGTCCTGCCTACCAGCAGGACACTACCAGCTGTGGGACACCCTGCACTCCTCAGTCAGCAGCCCTGGGATCTACCCCAGCAACTAGTGAGCTGACACCAGCTTCAGGACCCCCAGGGCCTGGCTCCACCCATCAGTGAGCAGACACTAGTCCCAGACCACTGAGCCTAGGCCTGCCAACACCAGCTCCAAGATACCTTGGACCCCTCAGCCAGCCACCCAAGGATCTACCCACACTCACCAGCAGGCCAGCACCAGTTTGGGGAAACTCCAGATTCTTCAGCCAGCTATGTCAGGAATAGGCCCTGCCCACCAGCAGGCTGACACTAGATCTGGAACCACACACTACAGAACCCAGCTGCTCCCCACAGTGGGCAACACTAGCCCCAGGACGCTTGGGGCTCCACAGCCAGTCACCTCATGACCCAGCCCCACCAAGCAGCAGCTGGCAGTCTCCACCAAGGCAGATACTGGCAATAAACCAGACCAGGGGCCAGTCACACCAGACCACCCATAGTAGTCAGCCTGGCACAACAGAAGGACCCATGCAGCCCACATAGGGGACATCCCTAGGGCATATAGCTCTGATAAGCAGACGGGAATGTGCTGCTGGAATGCATAAGACGTATCCTACAAAAGGCCACTTCTCCAAAGTTGGGAAACATAACCAACCTACCAAATATATAGGAATAAAAATAGCAAATTAGACAAAATGAGGCAACAGAGGACTATGATCCAGAGGAACAAGAAAAAACCCCATAAAAAGAACTAAGTGAAGTACAGATAGGCAATCAACCCAATAATGAGTTCAATCAATAATGAGTTCAAGGTAATGATCATAAAGAGATGCAAAGAACTCAGGTGAAGATTGAATGTATAGAGTGAAAATTAAAAGTTTTTTAAAAAGAGAAAATATAAAGAACAACCAACCAGAGATGAAGAAAACACTCTCTGAAATGAAAAGTACACTAGAAGGAATCAAAAGTAGATTAAATATTACAGAGGAAACATACCTCAACATAATAAAGGCCATATATGACATAGCTAACATCATACTCAATGATGAAAAGCTAAAAGCATTTCCTCTTAAATCAGGATTAAGACAAGGATGTCCATGCCTGCCACTTTTATTCAACATAGTTTTGGAAGTCCTAGCTACAGCAATCAGAAGAAAAAGAAATAAAAGGAATCCAAATCGGAAAAGAAGAAGTAAAGCTGTCACTGTTTGCAGATGACATGATACTATACATAGAAAATCCTAAAGATGCTACCAGAAAACTACTAGAACTCATCAATGAACTTGGTAAAGTTGCAGGTTACAAAATTAATACACAGAAATCTGTTGCATTTCTATATACCAACAACAAAAGATCAGAAAGAGAAATTCAAGGAACAATCCCATTTACCATTGCATCAAAAAGAATAAAATATTAATATCTAGGAATAAACCTACCTAAGGAGGCAGATGACCTGTATTCAGAAAAATATAAGACATTGATGGAAGAAACTGAAGATGATACAAACAGATGGAAAGATATACCATATTCATGGGTTGGAAAAATTAATACAGTTAAAATGACCATACTACCCAAAGCCATCTGCAGATTCAATGCAATTGCCATCAAAATACCAATGTCACTTTTCACAGAACTAGAACAAATAATTGTATAATTTGCACGGAAACACAAAAGACCTCGAATAGCCAAAATAATCTTGAGAAAAAATAAAACTAGAGGGTATCATAATCCCTTATTTCAAACTATACTACATAGCTATAGTAATCAAAACAGTATAGTACTGGCACAAAAACAGACACATAGATCAATGGAACAGAACAGAGAACCCAGAAATGAACTCATACTTATATGGGCAATTAATCTATAACAGAGGGGCAAGAATACACACTGGTGAAAAAACAACAAATGGTGCTGGGAAAACTGAACAGCTACATGCAAAAGATTCTACTCTCTCACACCATGCACAAAAATAAATTCAAAATAGATTGAATACTTAATTGTAAGACTCGAAACCATAATAATTCTAGAAGACAACATAGGCAGTACTCTCTCATACATCAGTCTTCATAATTTTTTTTTCGATATGTCTCCTCAGGCAAGGGAAGCAAAAGCAAAAATAAACAAATAGGACTATATCAAACTAAAATGCTTTTGCACAGTGAAGGAAACTACCAACAAAACAAAATGGCCACCTTCTGAATGGGAGAAGATATTTGCAAGTGATGTCTCTCACAAGGGGTCAATATCCCAAATATACAAAGAACTCATACAACTCAACTTCAAAAAACAAACAACATGGTTTAAAAATGGGCAGAGGATCTAAATAGACATTTTTCCAAGGAAGACATACAGATGGCTAACAGGCACATAAAAAGATGCTAAACATCACTAGTCATCAGGGAAATGCCAATCAAAAGCACAGTGAAATATCACCTTACACCAGTGAGAATGGCTGTTATCAAAAAAAAGCAAGTAAGTGTGACAAGGATGTAGAGAAAGGGAATCCTCATGCACTGTTGGTTGGAATGTAAATTGGTGCAGATACAGAGATTCCCCCCAGTATAGAGATTCCCCCCAAAATTAAAAATAGAACTACAGGGCTTCCCTGGTGGCACAGTGGTTGAGAGTCCACCTGCCGATGCAGGGGACACAGGTTCGTGCCCTGGTCCGGGAAGATCCCACATGCTGCAGAGCGGCTGGGCCCGTGAGCCATGGCCACTGAGCCTGAGTGTCCGGAGCCTGTGCTCCGCAACGGGAGAGGCCACAACAGTGAGAAGCCCGCGTACCGCAAAAAAAATAAAAAAGAACTACAACATAATCTAGCAATTCCACTCATGGGTATTTACCTAAAGAAAATGAAAACACTAATTAGAAAAGATATATGCACCCCCAGGTTCACTGCAACATTATTTACAATAACCAAGATACAGAAGCAACCTAAGTGCCCATCAGTAGATGTACAGATAAAGAAGATGTGATATAGATATATAATGGAATATTGCTAAGACATAAAAGAATGAAATCTTGCCATCAGTGACAACATAGATGGACACAGAGGGTATTATGCTAAGTGAAAAAAGTCAGACTGAGGAAGACCAATACTGTATGATTTCACTTACATGTTGATCTTTAAAAAACTAAAAACAAATGAACAAACAGAAAACAGAAACAGAGTTATAGATACAGAGAACAAATAGGTAGTTGCCAGAGTAGAAGGGGTGGGGAGGAAAGAAATACGTGAGAGAGATTAAGAGGTCCAAACTTCCAGTTGCAAAATAAGTGAGTCATGGGTATGAAATGTACAGTATGGGGAATATAGTCGATACCTATATAATATCATTGTATAGGGACATACTGTAACCAGACATCGTGGTGATCGTTTTGAAATGTATAGGAATATCAAATCACTATGTTGTGTAACAGGAACGAACACAGTATTGTAGGTCAGTCATACTTCAAAAACAAACCAACAAACAAACTCAGAAAAAGAGGTCAGATTTGTGGTTACCAGAGGCAGAGGTAGGGGGACGGGGAATCGGAGGAAGGCAGTTAAAGTACAAACTTCCAGTTATAAGAGAAATAAGTGCTACGGATGGAATGTACAACATGATAAAGATAATTAACACTGCTGTATCTTTTTTTTTAAACATCTTTATTGGAGGATAATTGCTTTACAATGGTGTGTTAGTTTCCGCTGTATAACAAAGTGAATCAGTTATACATACACATATATCCCCATATCTCCTCACTCTTGCGTCTCCCTCCCACCCTCCCTATCCCACCCCTCTAGGTGGTCACAAAGCACCGAGCTGATCTCCCTGTGCTATGCAGCTGCTTCCCCCTAGCTATCTATTTTACATTTGGTAACACTTCTGTATCTTATATATGAAAGTTATGAGAGTAAATCCTAAGAGTTCTCATCACAAGAAACAAAATTTTTTCTATTTCTTTAATTTAGTACTCATATGAAATGATGGATATTCACTAAACTTATTGCGATAGCCATTTCATGATGTATATAAATCAAATCATTATGCTGTACACCTTAAACTTACACAGGGCTGTAACTCAATTATATCTCAATAAAACTGGGAGAAAAAAAAGAAAATGAAAAAAGAAAGGAGGGGGGCTTCCCTGGTGGCACAGTGGTTGAGAATCTGCCTGCCAATGCAGGGGACATGGATTTGAGCCCTGGTCTGGGAAGATCCCACATGCCGCGGAGCAACTAAGCCCGTGAGTCACAACTACTGAGCCTTCGCGTCTGGAGCCTGTGCTCCGCAACAAGAGAGGCCGCGATAGTGAGAGGCCCACGCACCGCGATGAAGAGTGGCCCCCGCTCACCACAACTAGAGAAAGCCCTCACACAGAAACAAAGACCCAACACAGCCAAAAATAAACAAATAAATAATTTTTAAAAAAAAAGAAAGGAGGGAAAAAAAGGTAACTTGGGAAAGCGAAATTATTGATGAGGGACAGTTTCTCACGATGGAAGTATTCAAGCTAATAAATGAGGAAGGAATGACCAACTTAGAATCTAAATGCTTTGCAAACCCCTAATGAAATGATGGATATAGGCAATGACCATCAGCGGCTGGCCGCTTAGGTCACCAAAAGAGTCAACCAGATATTGCAAGGCTCTGAATGAGATACACGACCTTACCTTTCCAGTATTCTTACCAAAAATATTAAACCTAAATTGGATCAGCCTCTAGATCTCAGTGCCTGTTTATAGGAAACACAAGAGACAGCCGAGTATTTTAGAGGACAATGTGGGGATACAGTAAGCAAAATCCAGACTGAGAGACTCTGTAAGACAAATGAGCCAGTTTCCTTAACAGACACATTGGAAGTGGAAAAGGAAAGAAAGATGGAGATGGAGGTAGAAGAGTAGGAAGAGGGAGAAGAAGAAGAGAATATGAGGAGGAAGAAGAATGGGGAGCAGAGAGACAGGCAAGGGAAGGGGGACGGGGCCAGGAAGGGGAGGAAAGGAGAAGCAAGCTGTAGATTAAAAGAGGCTGAAGAGACATATCAGCCAACTGTATGCTGTATATCCCAAACCATCGCTATTTGCAACCTGATTCAAAACCGGTTTTTAAGAATTATGAGACAATTGAGGGCTTCCCTGGTGGCGCAGTGGTTAAGAATCCGCCTGCCAATGCAGGGAACACAGGTTCGAGCCCTGGTCCAGGAAGATCCCACATGCTGTGGAGCAACTAAGCCCGTGCGCCACAACTACTGCGCCTGCACTCTAGAGTGCATGAGCCACAACTACTGAAGCCCATGCACCTAGAGCCCGTGCACCACAACGAAGAGTAGCCCCTGCTCGCCATAACTAGAGAAAGCCCACACACAGCAATGAAGACCCAACGCAGCCGAAAATAAAATAAAATAAAATTTTTAAAAAAAGAATTATGAGACAATTGGGAAAATTTGAACACTAACTAGATATGTGATATTAAGGTATTATTATTTAGAATGTTAGTGAGATAATGCTGTTGTGGTTATATATTTAAATCTTTCCCTTTTAGATACATTCTGTGACAGATTTTTTACAAAAGGAAACAATACCAAAAGTGCAAAACTCAGATCAGTGGATGGGTGATGAACAGATAGAAGAGATGAATGGGAAATAAGCTTTGTTATTTAATATATCGGTGGACAGCAGAGAGGCAGTGAAAAGCACTGCAGCAGATACTGTGGAGTACTTCACTCAACACCATTTCTAAGCCCACCTAGTGTGCAGAGGCTGGACCCTCATTTGCCTTGAGTGCCAGATATAGTTTAGGTTCTACCTTTCAGATGCACTAGTGTGAGACCTTGATTCAGAACTGAGCTACTTGGGGAGAGAGGCAGGGCATGGGACATCCATCTTACAGTTTGTAAAATGGCGGCATGACTCTGAGCTGCTTCCTCAGTGGCTGCTTCCAGCTGAGGCAGCTGCTTCCTTATTCCATGACCGTGACCAAGGTAGCTCATCCCTTGGCAGTTCAGTTCTGCAGTTTAAGTTGGGGGGATTGTTCCTAGAAGCTCAGTCTCAATTCTCTGACTTCATCCTTCACAAACATTCTGCAAGTGACCTCTATCCCTTAATAAAGCCCTTTCTTCTTGAGCTAGCAGGATTGGATTCTGTTATCTCCAACTACGAACTCATCTAAGCTAAATCTCACAAAAGTGAGCACTGGACCTCTCTTTGGAGAATATATGCATTTCAGTCATTGGACACTCTATGCCAAGCCACCTCTGGGAACACTTTTAAAGTTAAAAGTGATGAGCATTTTGGCACAATGAACTTTTCATCAGGCCTGAAAAGAAATTAATTTTAAGTACGCAGGACTGCCATAGTGGTACCTTATTACCTTATGGGTTTTACAAAGGACTAAAATATCCCTTTGAACCCGAAAACAGTCCCATCATCAGTTGACTATTTACAGATTCATAATGTCTCAATTGAATCTTGATCTCAAACCACAAGCAACAGAAGAGAGAACAGAGTCCTTTCCGTTCCAAACTGGAGAGAACGTTTCTTATTAAATCCCTTATGCACCTGTCATATGTTGAGCCTGAGAATGCAACTAGGGGATGTTATTCCCTTCAGTTGGGAGCCCAAGTTCCTTCTATAAAGGAGGTCCCAGCTCTTACCGTAGTGAGAGGAAGATGGCAGGTGACAGAGGAGCTCATGCACCATGGCTCTCCTTCCCCTGGGGATTCCCAAACCCCATGTTCCCAGCAATACTGAGAGTCCTGCTTTTCTCAGAGAAAAGGGTAGATAAACTACTGCAGGGCTACAGAGCTCCTCTCCCCAAATTTACCCCAGTCCTACCTTCAACACAAAGGGCAAAAGATACAGAGAGATATTGAGGGTATGGAAAAGATTACAATTTGGAATCTGAAGATTGAGGCTTTCTCAGTGACCTTAATCCCTCTGAGTCTCATTTTCCTTGTGTGAAAACTAGAGACTAACAAAAAAACACCTTATTGAAAGATTCACATAGACAATAGTTTTTAAAAAGTTCTTTGCTAACTCTACAGTATGATGCAAATGAGTCATTAATTAAGTGAATGTGGACTCCCAAGAGTGGCAGCTTCCATGCCTTTTTGACCATATAGCACAGTTCTTTTCTTGGTGTATTCCTCAAGCTTGGTTCATACAGATCTCCCTGTTAGAGTCTGAAAAACTCAGCCTTGGAGAGAAGGAGTGTCTTTTGCTATTTTCAAAACATTCAGAGGATTTATAATTTAGATAAAATTGGAATTGCAAAACTTCCCTACTTCTCTGCTGTTAGATAAACAGTGTGGGGCTATATAACCTTTGCAGAGTATTTGGAAATTATTCTCTGATGATTTGTCTCTTTCCAAAACCACAGATAGGAATCTATTGCATTTGGCAGTGACAAATTTGACCTGTTTTCCATACAAGATTATGAAGGCAGATTGGAGGAAAACAGGCTACAGCTGCATTTATCATGATTTCAGGGACAGGGTGACAATATCTTTGATGTAATTTTCCCTTCCACATAAATCTCAGCTGCTTAGCATCTCCCACCTGTACTGTGCACTTGTGGGAAAAGTACCACACTGTCCTTTGATAGAACTTGGAAGAGAAAGGACCAAGAGAAACAGAAAGCAACTTGCTTCTATCAAAGTCCATCTGGACTCAGTGTTCTCTTGGGCCAATGGGAGGAAGGACGACCTGAGTGGAGCTTGACACTAAAGCACAATGTCTTTCTTGTATTGGGCAGAACCAGCCTGAGGAGGAAGCCTGCCTGGTGAGGACCGCTCTCTTCCCTGCCTGGAGCAAATGTACTTAAACCATTCACAGAGGATTCCCCCATTAGATCAGCCAAAAAGCAAAAGGGGAGAGAAACAGATCATCCCCATGCTAGAGAGTAAATGCACACCAATTCTCATGCTCTGTCTTGCTGCAATTTTTCTGACTTGTTTCTAAGGATAATCCACTTAAGGTCCAGGTGGAAGAAGAAAAAGTTCTTGCTCATGTGTTCTACCTGGAGTGATAATGTCTGCAGGAGAACTTAACACTGGGTTTGTCATTGATTTGGAATCGTTATAAGTTTAGGTGGCATCTGAGATATCCAGGTTCAAAGGGTATGGCCAATGAAATGAGAGGGGATATCTGTCTGATGCTCCCTCCACCATGTGAAGCCAGGACCAAGCCTCAGTGTGAGCCAGAAGCTGAGGAAGGATTTTGGTCTGAGGAACTGACATGAGGGTAGAGAGGTCCTGCTGGAGGTCAGTGGGTTCCCCAAGAATCAAAGAGGCCAGCCCAGGAAGTCTACGAGAGAAAGCCAAGGCTTGATGATATCAGGAAATCAGGCAGGAACCTCAAGTTTGCAGGAGTCAAAGGCAGGATCCAACTCAGATATGGAGCCAAGACAGGGCCAGGCAGGGATGAAATCTAAGCTAAAACAGATGAGGCACAATCCCAACAGGTTGGTGGTCTTGGGTAAAGACCCAGATCACCTAGAGGTAGTGTTTATGACTCCATCTTGCAAGTCAGTAGATTAAAGAGATTTGCATGGGTTGGGATGGCTAATCATGCCAGCACATGAAGAACAACAACTTACTGAGATGTTATCATGTAGAAACTTATTAAACCAGGGCAAGGAGGACACATCACCTTTTTAAACTAATAAAAAATAAAATGAAATTAACTTATTAAACTCTTCATATGTTCCAGACCCTGTTCTAAAAACATTACACGATCTGCCTCATTTAATACTCACAGTCATCCTTTGAGGATGGTATTATTCCTATCCCCATTTTACATTTGAATTAAAAGAAAAAAAATCAGATAAGTTAAGCAAGTAGCCAAAGGTCATACTGCCAATAAGACGCCAAAGTGGATTCAAAACCAGATCACCTGCCTTCGGGGCTCTCCAGCTTGACAATCAGCTACCCCAGGCAACAAAAGCCTTTTACTAGTATTGCTATACCTGACATCCTTAGGGTAACAATCAAATAATGCCTACAACAGTAGTCAAAAACACAAGGCTAACAGGAAGTCAAATATTTAGACTCAGGAATTGTGAGAAGAGGTAAGGATTACTAAAATCATCTAGCCCAGCCCCCATGTCATCTAGATAAGTTACTTGCCCAAATTCACTGTCGTTGAGACTTTTAGCACTCCACATATCTGGTCCTCCACTCCCCTGCAGACACACAGGAAGTTTACGCTTTCCAACCCCCTGGTAGTCACTGGTCAATGGGCTACAAATGGCAATGACATGTGTCACCTTTGGATTAAAGTATTAATGCAGAAGCATTTGAGAGGGGGTGTGAGTTCTCCATGATCTCTCCTCTGTGGTGACCTGATAATTGCATGTCCCAGATGACAGGTTACATGGTCCCTGAGTCACCACTTGGAAGAAATCTAACTCAGAGTCATCAGACCAAGAGTGTGCTTTGCATAAAGAAGAAGTAAATGCTTATGTGTTAAGCAATGAAGATTTTACCATAGCAAGCCGCCCACCCACCCTGATTAACATAGCCACCTAATTAATACCAGCTAATGAAGATGACTCCTTACCCAAATTATAAATCTTCTTTTAAAATTTCCTTCAGCCCAATAAATGCTATGAATCAAATGGTTTTATTTCCACATGTAGAAAAATGAAATTGGATTCCTATCTCAAAACGCTCACAAAAATTAACTCAAAACAGATTAAAGACTTAAACATAAGACCTGAAACTATAAAACTCTTAGAAGAAAATATAGGGAAGAAGCTCCTTGACATTGATCTTGGCAATGATTTTTTGCATATGACACAAACAGCACAGCAACAAAAGCAAAAATCAGTAAGTGGGACTATAGCAAATGAAAAAGCCCCACACAGCAGAGGAAACAATCAACAAGGTGAAAAGGCAGCCTACAGAATGGGAGAAACTACTTGCAAGCCATGTGTCAGATAAGTGGTTGATATCCAAAACATATAAAGAAGTCATACAACTCAACAACAAAAAACAAACAATTCGATTTAAAAATGGGCAGAGTAAATACATTTTTTCCAAATAGCAAACAGGTATATAAGAGGATGCTCAACAGTACATTTCAAAATATACTAAAATCTCTCTAATTTAGAGATCACGTTTCATGTAATCCCAACTCTAAGACATAGTTTAAAATATTTAGAAATATAAAAGGCCCCCAGGTCACAGAAACTTATGAAATAAAGTCCATGCATTTTATACCATAGGAGAGGCTCTTCAGCTCATGCAGGGCTTGATAACTTCTAATTTACACACAGTTCTAACCAACCGTTCTTTTTCTTCCAATCACAAATTGTTCTAGAAGCAGGCACACAGGTAGCAAAAGTGATAGCTGAAAGAGGCTCAAATGAAAATGACTCAGTCTATGAGAGTAATCAGTGGTCAGAGAAAGAACTTGAGTCATTCTTGTTTGATAATCTCTAAGACAGCAGAAGCATGTGTAACATATTTGAAAACATTTTCCTCCAAGATTCTTTTTTTAAGTTTGGTGTTTAAAAGAAAGAAGTCCACATTTTAAAGCTATCAAAAATATAAAGAGGGAGACAAAGACATAACTAGACTAATCTGTTTCAAAATGCTACAATGTTTTATTAAGTTGGGATTTGTAGAAATTTTATTTTCTGCATTTTATTTAACCATATTTAAATTTTTTCTGCAATGATCACATATTACTTGTATATTACTTGTGATGCTAAGGTAATTTTTTTAAAGGATGAATGCAGGATATGAAAAAGTCACACCAAGTAAATACTTTAATTCTCCAACTAGGTTAAAAAAGGTGTCAACCCTGCTAATCTACTTATTCTTAGGGATCATCAAATGAATAACCACCACTGAAAACAGTTTGTTTCTTTTCTTGGCTGCATGAGGCAGGCTGTGCTCACCCCAGACTCCATCTTGGTTGAGCTCCTAAGTCAGTGATCTGATCATATGGGACTTTTAGAAATAATGAGGCATCAACTAATTTAGTCAGGACTAATAGAACATGGCAGGTTGTACCTGCTTATGCTCTAATCAGCAAACAGGCTGAGCTGTCTCTTCAGGCCCAGCTGAGCTGAACCCTGGATGTAACACAAGAGATAAAGGTTCTTCTGAATTGGATAATGTATTGGTGTTTCCCTAAGAGGACTGATACCACATAGAGCTGTGACCAAGTTGTTCACCCTGTTGTCTAGCCAGTGAGTCCAAAGATAAATACAGGATTGAAGACTAGCATTTTTTCCGTCCCAGTGTGTCAATTCCAGGGTTGATATGTTCAAAAGATTTAACTACTGGTTCAGTCTGAGCACTGACCAATTTGAACAGATGCCAGGGTAAACAACTGGTCTACCTGTATCAATACATTCTTGCTGAACATCAGTCAGCCTTAGTGAGTTTCTTTTTTAAGTGTGGAATTATGAATTGGCTGGGGGAATTTCTTCTTTCAAAGACCCAACCATTGAGCT
The DNA here is from genome assembly GCF_949987515.2 of Delphinus delphis. Lineage (NCBI taxonomy): Eukaryota > Metazoa > Chordata > Mammalia > Artiodactyla > Delphinidae > Delphinus > Delphinus delphis. The sequence continues at coordinate 38,639,686 of NC_082698.1, read as the reverse complement.
ATAAGCCTTATAAATAGAACGAGTAGTCATCAAAAAAAAAAAAAAAAAAAAAGGATTCCAATCTCACCTCACGCTACTGAAAAATTACCTCAATGCATCATGAAAGAGACAGGTCACCAATAGCAGGTTTTATGTAGGCCCTTAAGAGAACCATTAAAGGGAAAAAAACGTCAGAAAAATGGCATGATGTTCCTAACAGGCTTGCCAACACTGCTAGGTGAGGATACGTCCAGCCAAACCACAATTCCTGCCATAAGACTCTGAATTATGAAACGAAAGAAAACATCTTGCTCTAGTTTAGGCAGGTTATAAGCCGAAGTATCCTTGAAAAGCCAACAAACCCAATTTGTAGAGGAGAAAATGAAATGCTAAACAATGCTTAAAATCTTCCCAGGAAGAAGGAGACTGCCTACGTCACACTCACACCAAAGGCGGAAGAAAATAAGTGGACACATTTATCAGCAGCTCTCCCAAGGGTTGCGGTGTGCTTTACAGCAGGTACGTAGCTGCCTGAAGCTTGCAGATGTCTGTAAGAGATCTACACAGATGCAATGATAACCACACTGGGTGCTGAGGAGACAATGGCGATCAGTGAGGACTGCCACAGTCAGAAAATGTGTGCCCACCTGAAGGTGACGAAGGCCCAGTATTGATGGATTTTCTCATTTTAATGAAAAGTCAGTAATATTTTTTAAATGAAGTATAGTTAATTTACAATGTTGTGTTAGTTTCAGATGCACAGCAAAGTGATTCTGTTATACATATATGCATACATACACACACACATATATCTCAGATTCTTTTTAATTATAGGTTATTACAAGATATTGAATATAGTTCCCTGTGCTATAACAGGTCCTTGTTGTTTATTTTATATATAGTAGTGTGTATCTGCTAATCTCAAGCTCCTAATTTATCCCTCTCCTCCCTGCCCCTCTGGTAATCATAAGTTTGTTTTCTGGGACTTCCCTGGTGGTCCAGTGGTTGAGAATCTGCCTTCCAATGCAGGGGATGTGGGTTCGATCCCCGGTCCAGGAACTAAGATCCCACATGCCACGGGGCAGCTAAGTCCCAGCGCCGCAACTACTGAGCCCGTGCGCTCTAGAGCCCCTGTGCCACAGCTAGAGAGCCCGTGCTCTCTGGAGCCCACGCGCCACAATGAAAGATCCCACATGCCACAACAAAGATCCTGTATGCCACAACAAAGACCTGACACAGCCAAATAAATAGAAAAATATTATTTTAAGTTTGTTTTCTATGTCTGTGAGCTTGTTTTGTAAATAAGTTCATTTGTACCATTTTTTTAGATTCCACATATAAGTGATATCATGTGATATTTGTCTTTGTCAGACTTTGCTTAGTATTATAACATCTAAGTCCTAAAGAGTCAGTAGTCTATCAGTGTTTATTAATTTTTTGATTTCAAATATTGGCAAACAACTCTGAAAAAAATTTTTTATCATTCTTTCAGTTAACACTATGTATGACAAACTGAACATATGTAGACCACAAGTTGCAACCTCTGATTTAATCCATTGCTTCCTTTATTCAAAAATATTTTCTGAGCATCTACAGAGTACTGGGTACTGTGGCCTAAAGGACACAATACCTAAGACAAAATGCCTGCCTTCAAAACCTTACAGTGTAAGATAGAGGTGATTCCCTAGTAATAATATTGAACTACAAGTGCTAACCCAAACTTGAAGGGGATCCGAAATGGCTTTGCCAAAGGTAACTGTTAACCTAGTATATCAGTTGGCTAACGAACCACTCCAAAACTTAATAGCTTAAAAATAACAATTTGTTTAGCTCATGATTCTGTGGGTTAGCAATGTGGCTGGGCCCAGCTGGGCATTTCTGCTGATCGCGACTTGTTAATGCATAGACAGAGAGCTGCTGGGTTGCTCGAGGGTTGGCTGGGAGCTACTGGATTAGGATGGCCTAAGCTGGGGCAGTTTGTCTCTGTTCCACATGTCACTCATTCTCCAGCAGGCTAGCCCAGGGTTGCTCACACGGCAGCTGGGCTAGTTTCCAAGAGAAAGAGTGGAAACATTCAGGCCTTTTTGACGCCTAGGCTCAGAACTGGCACACTGTAACTTCCCCTGCATTGTAGTGACAAAAGCAAGTCTCAGGGCCAGATCCAAGGGGAGGGGAAACAGTCTCTGCCTGTTGATGGGAAGTCATGTGGTGGAAGGTGTGGATTCAGGGAAGGGTGAAGAACCGGGGCCATTTTGGCAACCTACTTCACCTGATAAGAAGGCCTGGCATGTGCAAAGGCCTGAAGATAAAAGAAAACACATGGAGTTTGGGAAATTCTAAGTTGTTTCATAGGATAAGAGCAGAGAATGACACAGAGGTACTGAGGAAAGAAATGACAAGTGTGATCAGAAGTAGCCGGAGCAATTTTGTAATGTATAGAAATATCAAGTCACTATGTGGTACACCAGGAACTTACATAGTGTTGTAGGTCAATTATGCTTCAAGAAAACAAACTCAGAGAAAAAGATCTGTGGTTACCAGAGATAAGGGGTGGGGGGAGAAATGGACGAAGGTGGTCAAAAGGTACAAACTTCCAGTTATAAGCTCAATAAGTACTAGGGATGAAATGTACAACATGATTAATATAAGTAATACTGCTCTATGTTATATATGCACGTTGTTAGTTAAGAGTAAATCCTAAGAGTTCTCATCACAAAGAAATTTTCTTTTTGTTTCATTTTGTATCTATATGAGATGATGGGTGTTCACTAAACTTATATATATCTTGAAATGATTATCACAATTCAAATTATGCTGTACACCTTAACTTATACAGTACTATATGTCAATTATTTCTCAATGGAAGTGGAAGGGAAATAAAATAAAAATTAAAATGGAAAAACAAAACAAAACCTAAGTAGCCAGATCATGAAGGGCCTACCATGTGTGCATCCAGTGAAACAAAGATTTAAACAAACAAACGAAAACAACTTCCCTCTGCTGATTATCTATAAGGGGGAATACAAGACAGGTGCAAAATAAACGCAATGCAAGTTTAAACATCAGCATCATTAATAAAATGCTCTGGGGACCCATAAAAAGGAGACATCATACCTAAGTTTGAAAAATTAGGGACAGTTTCATAAAAGAGGTATAATTCAAGCTGAACTTTGAAAAGCAAAAGATTTTGACAGGTAGAGATATAGAGATGACAATATCAGTGTCAGCTAAAGTGCAGGGAAAGGAAAGTCCAAATACATATACACAATAGCAAGCAGGATGGTCTGACTAAGCTGAGGGCAGCAGTTCTCAATCTTAACCTTCCAAAACACAATGTTCATATGTGATGCTCTCCAGGATTCATACCCCAGCTGTGCCAGGGTTTAGATAGTTTATTTTATTATGTAAGATCGCCAGATCTCTGGTTATAAGCTTACCCTCTCTCGCTCACTGCTCCATTGTGACACTGAGTTTGAGATCCACTAATGCAGGCTTAGTGAAAGATGCAATGAAAGCAATGAGAGATGCAGCTTAGATAAGTGACAGGCAGAACCTGGAGGTTCTCAAATGCCAGGCTGAGGAATTTTAACTTACTGAAGGCAGCAAAGAGTCCCTGAATATTTCTGAGTAAGATAAAAACATAAATTGAGTTGCATTTTGCAAACTTTCATCTGACAAAAGTGGGTAAAATGGAGCAGGGAGAGGCTAAGAAAGGATGCTTCTTTCCGATTCTTTGGTCATGATATCACGAATGGATCAAGGGACTTTTTCATGAGAAGCCCAGATAGATCCTCCAAATTCTTCCCAACTTAGCGCTCTACTGGTATAGGAAGTAGACATATGATCCAGCGATCCCACTCCTAGGCCTATATGTAGACAAAACTGTAATTCAAAAAGATACATGCACTCCTATGTTCATAGCAGCACTATTCACAATAGCCAAGACATGGAAACAACCTAAATGTCCATCACAGGTGAATGGAATAAAGAAGATGTGGTACATATATAAATGGAATATTACTCAGCCATAAAAAAGAATGAAATCGTGCCGTTTGCAGCAACACGGATGCAACTAGAGATTATCATATTAAGTGAAGTTAAGTCAGTCAGGAAGAGAAAGACAAATACCATATGATCAATCTATGAAACAGAAACAGAATCATGGACATAGAGAACAGATTGGTGCTTCCCAAGGGGAAGGGGGTTGGGGCAGGGATAGAGAGAGAGGTTGGGGTTAGCAGATGTAAGCTTTTATACATAGAATGTATAAACAAGGTCTTTACTGCCTAGCACAGAAAACTAGTTTCAATATCCTATGATAAACTACAGCAGAAAAAAATATATAAAAAAATGAATGTATATATATATATATATATGTATAATGGAATCACTTTGCTGTACAGGAGAAATTAACATAATACTGTAAATCAACTATACTTCAATTAAAAAAATCAGTAATACAAAAGAAAAGGACGTAGAGCTGAAAAACAAATTGGAAGCTAATGGTTACCCTGGATCTAGAGATGGACAACCATTTAAGAGGCGAGACCCCATTTGGGAGGGAAGCAGAGCCAAGGTGGTGTGTGGAGGTGGCCGTGGGAACGGAGAGAGGGAATACATTTGAGAAGTGTTGGTGAAGTTTGTCACTAGCAAGTTGACACTTGCTCAATATGGGAGGTAAAGGAGAGGGGAAAACCAGACATCACTCCAGTTTTTTTAAGATTGAGAGAGAATTGTGATGCTGCTAACCAAAGGAGACTTGGGAAAACAAACTGATTGTTAAAATGGACTCAGTTTGAGTATCAGCTATAAACATCAGGTCTAAAAGCACTAGAATGAAGCCTGAGGCTAATGTTTATGACTACAACACAAAACAAAAATCTCATGAACATAACATTTCTTCCAAGATTCCAGCAAATTAAAAAAAAAAAAAAGCATATGGGAGAGAAACAGACTTCTTATTTACCCTAAAAGTATTACAACACTGTTGAAGATTTCTGGCCCAACTCAGAAGAGGAAGAAAGGTAACAACATGGTTGCAAAAGAGTTTTGTTATACTTTCACATAAGAAGCAGTTGGGGGGAATGACTCCTGCTTTGCCTACTGAGCCACAGCCGTGCAAGTTGAAACCTGATGCTTCCTGCTCCATCTTCCAACCTCTGCTCTGTGTCTGAAGTTCTGACTTAATGAGACACGTGAGACTCGATTAAATTATGAAATCTGCTGTTCTGCTGTGGGTTGAAATAGGTTTTCACGCAAAAAAAGTGGGGGCCCGTGTTCAGAGAAGAGGTGTTGGATTGGATTTTTAGCCGTTCTCTTCACAGGGAGAGGATAAATAATTGTGGTTTAGAATATGGGTTTGGATTAAGATTTCTTGAGTTCAGATCCCAGCACTGCCCAAACTGGGGGAAGTCACTTGACTTCTCTATGCATCTATTCCCTCACCTGTAAAATGGGGATAATCATAGTCTCCACCTCCATGACAGCTTCACAATTACCCTATTTTTTGGTATAGACACTTTTACCAAGCACTAATGTATAATTCCTCTTATACTGTACTTCAGTGTAATCCATGGAGAGATCTCCTATTTTCTAAAACAAAACTTTCCCTTGGCTTAGCATGAGTAGAAAAGGAACTACCTGTGAATTAATGAATGCCTCCTGTAAAGGGAATTCTTAGAGGCTTCCCCACTCTGAGAAAACACAAGGAAACGCTAGTCATAGAGTTAATCTCCTGTGAGGTGCCTTCCCTGTATAGGAAGTTAGGCAGACGATTAGCCACAAAATAGAATGAAATAATGCCATTTGTAGCATGTGGAGGGACCTGAAGATTATCACACTAAGTGAAGTGAGCCAGACAAAGATAAATATTACATGATATGTGGAATCTAAAAGCAAACAAACAAGTGAACTTATTTCCAAAGGAGTAAGAGACTCACAAAGAAAACAAACTTATGGTTACCAAAGGGGAAGGGTGGGGGGATAAATTAGGAGGTTGGGATTAACATACACACACTACTGTATATAAAATAGATAACAAACAAGGACCTAGTGTATAGCACAGGGAACTGTATTCAATATTTTGTAATAACCTACAAGGGAAGAGAATCTGAAGAAGAATATATATGTGTGTGTACAACTGAATTGCTGTGCTATACACCTGAAACTAACACGACATTGTAAATCAACTATAGTTCAATTTTTTAAAATAACTAAGTAAATAAAATAAATAAAGGAAGGAAGTTAGGCTGACAGACCTCAACAAATGATCTTCCACATTTGGGCTTGGCAAATTTCTTGCTTCTACTTCTATTAACCCAAAAAAGGTAAATGAACTGGAAAAAGGATTAGCATACTCTTTCACTTCCATTCCAAAGATTTACTTAAATTCTTCCTCTTATTAATACAGTGACATAAAGATGGGGTTATGTGATTCAATTAGCATAATTCAGGGGTCTAAGCATTTAGGAAAGTAGTTGCCTGCCCTGGAAAGGTGACCTGGACAGGATACTTCCTATTTGCAAACTTGTATAGTTGCTCTGCGAAGCAAACCTGATCCTGGGTCTGTCATAACATTCTCTAACAGTAGAAAGTAATTTCTTCCTAAGGCTATTTTTTCTCCTAATGTCTTAAACCAGCACATCATTTCCTTATCAAAGAATTTTCTGCAACAAGTATTGGCAGTGGTGTGCTGCTGAATGGTTAACAACTGGCTCTCCAGGAACAAGAAGCCCTGGTGTGTAACATTCACCAATTTCTGTGGTGTAAATACTCCAACTATGGCTGATTTCAAGCAACCAAAGGAAGTCATGGATCGTGATGCTGGGAAGTTCTATACACAATTGGCTCTGATGACCCAGTACGAACTTTCTTCAACACATCATTGTCACTACACAAACCAACTCTTAAGCCACCAATGAGGCATTTCTAAAGTATAGTCTCAGATGACACTGCTGTCCTGGGAGCTAGGGAGACAATGTAGAGCAGGAATTGTGACGGGATCCTCCAGGTGATGGTCAAAACAATGTCCAGCTGACACACACTGCTTTGTTTTGTTTCCTAAATATATGTTGAGGCTTCTCTTTGCATCAGCTGCTCTTCCCAGACCAGGCAAGTCTGGAAGAGAAATCAGGAGATGTGGGTAGCAATAAAAACAGTATTGAAAACAGTTCCAGGAGATTCTGAGGCTCTCAGGGACCTCATTTCTTGGCAGAACCCCAAGAAGCACATGTTACCCTCTTAAACATAATCGTACGCTCCTTCCCAGTCACCAGTGCCATTCTATGTTCTCTCTTGTGGCTTCAGTGGCTTCAATCACTGGGGGATGACTAACCCCTGACCACCTTCTTTCCTCCTCTTCATGTGTCTTATTTCTGGATGAAGCTGTTCTCAGCAAGGTGTGATGAAAAGCCTCATGAACCTTGTGTACAAATGTTATTGGATCTCACATTTTTGGAAACGTTTGGGACAGATTCCCTCATCTGAATGGGAAATAAGCTGAGTGGTGCAACTTCGAGTTATAGCCAAAAGTCTCCTGCACTGCAGGGAGCCTAGGTATCACAGATCTGTCTCTTTAGCATGACCTCTGACATTCACTTCCAGAGATATGGGGTAGTTGCTATCCTCCTGTTTTGGAGTCTTGATCCTGGGGATGGATAACTGGCCATCTCAAAGTTTCTATTACCATTTTGTCAAGGATACCCTTCTACCCTGATGCTAGCAGAACCTCTGATGCCTGCCCTGAGATGGTCCAGATTAGCTTGGTTCTTTCCTCCCTCTCAACAGAGTATTTGCACTGGACATTTGACGTGTTCTCCATTTTTCTCACCCATGTTGACTTGACCTTGTCTCTTAGCAGAGAAGCAGGCACTTCCTTCTCTGATGGGAAAATGGAAGAACTGGTAAAGGTCTCACTGCAGAAGGGCTTGGAAAGGTGCCCATTTGGAAGAACATTTAGAGCCAACTCTTGACATCTCTGCCTTAACAAATAAGGCTAGGTTTCCTGGTATCACTTCACAGCACAACTGTGTCCTTTTGGCAAAGATGATTGGCAGGAATGGGGGTGGGGGGAGGGGGTGGACATGCCTCTTCTCCTCCTCCCACCGAGAATCTACTTCACAGGAGATTGGTTCAAGATGGCGGAGTAGAAGGACGTGCGCTCACTCCCTCTTGCGAGAGCACTGGAATCACAACTAACTGCTGAACAATCATCGACAGGAAGACACTGGAACTCACGAAGAAAGATACCCCACATCCAAAGACAAAGGAGAAGGCACAATGAGACGGTAGGAGGGGCGCAATCACAGTAAAATCAAATCCCATAACTGCTGGGTGGGTGACTCACAAACTGGAGAACACTTATACCACAGAAGTGCACCCACTGGACTGAAGGTTCTGAGCCCCACGTCAGGCTTCCCAACCTGGGGGTCCAGCAATGGGAGGAGGAATTCCTAGAGAGTCAGACTTTGAAGACTAGCAGGATTTTATTACAGGACTTCGACAGGACTGGGGGAAAAAGAGACTCCACTCTTGGAGGGCACACACAGAGCAGTCTGTGTATCAGGACCCAGGGGAAGGAGCAGTGACCCCATAGGAGACTGAACCAGACCTACCTGCTACTGTTGGAGGGTCTCCTGCAGAGGCAGGGGGTGGCTGTGTCTCACCGTGAGGACAAGGACACTGGCAGTAGAAGTTCTGGGAAGTACTCCTTGGTGTGAGCCCTCCCAGAGTCTGCCATTAGCCCCACCAAAGAGCCCAGGTAGGCTCCAGTGTTGGGTCGCCTCAGGTCAAACAAGCAACAGGGAGGGAACTCAGTCCCACCCATCAGCAGACAAGTGGATTAAATTTTACTGAGCTCTGCCCACCAGAGCAACAGCCAGCTCTAGCCACCACCACTCCCTCCCATCAGGAAACTTGCACAAGCCTCTTAGATAGACTCATCCACCAGAGGGTAGACAGCAGAAGCAAGAAGAAGTACAATCCTGCAGCATGTGGAACAAAAACCACATTCACAGAAAGATAGACAAGATGAAAAGGCAGAGGGCTATGTACCAGATGAAGGAACAAGATAAAACCCCAGAAAAACAACTAAATGAACTGGAGATAGGCAACATTCCAGAAAAAGAATTCAGAATACTGATAGTGAAGATAATCCAGGACCTCGAATGGAGACAAAGATCAAGTAGATGCAAGAAATGTTTAACACAGACCTAGAAGAATTTAAGAACAAACAAACAGAGATGAACAATAAAATAACTGAAATGAAAACTACACTAGAAGGAATCAATAGCAGAATAACTGAGGCAGAAGAACAGATAACTGATCTGGAAGACAGAATGGTAGAATTCACTGCTGTGGAACAGAATAAAGAAAAAAGAATGAAAAGAAATGAAGACAGCCTAAGAGACCTCTGGGACAACATTCAACTCAACAACATTCACATTATAGGGGTCCCAGAAGGAGAAGAGAGAGAGAAATGACCAGAGAAAATATTTGAAAAGATTATAGTCGAAAACTTCCATAACATGGGAAAGGAAATAGCCACCCAAGTCCACGAAGCACAGAGAGTCCCATATAGGATAAACCCTAGGAGAAACATGCCAAAACACATAGTAATCAAACTGACAAAAATTAAAGACAAAGAAAAATTATTGAAAGAAGAAAGAGCAAAATGACAAATAACATACAAGGGAACTCCCATAAGGTTAACAGCTGATTTCTCAGCAGAAACTCTACAAGCCAGAAGGGAGTGGCATGGTATACTTAAAATGATGAAAGGGAAGAACCTACAACCAAGATTACTCTCCCCGCCAAGGATCTCATTCAGCTTTGATGGAGAAATCAAAAGCTTTACAAACAAAAGCTAAAAATTCAGCACCACCAAACCAGCTCTACAACAAATGCTAAAGGAACTTCTCTAAGTGGGAAACACAAGAGAAGAAAAGGACCTACAAAAACCAACCCAAAACACTTAAGAAAATGGTCATAGGAACATACATATCGATAACTACCTTAAAAGTGAATGGATTAAATGCTCCAACCAAAAGACCCAGGCTCGGTGAATGGATACAAAAACAAGAACCATATATATGCTGTCTACAAAAGACCCACTTCAGATCCCGGGACACATACAGACTGAAAGTGAGGGGACGGAAAAAGATATTGCATGCAAATGGAAATCAAAAGAAAGATGGAGTAGCAATACTCATATCAGATAAAATAGACTTTAAAATAATGTCACAAGCAACTAGGAAGGACTCTACATAATGATCAAGGGATCAATCCAAGAAGAAGATATAACAATTATAAATATATACGCACCCAACATAGGAGCACCTCATTACATAATGCAACTGCTAACAGCTATAAAAGAGGAAATCAATGGTAACACAATAATAGTGGGAGACTTTAACATCTCACTTACACCAATGGACAGATCATCCAAACAGAAAATTAATAAGGAAACACAAGCTTTAAATGACACAGTAGACCAGATAGATTTAATTGATATTTATAGGACATTCCATACAAAACCAGCAGATTACACTTTATTCTCAAGTGTTCACAGAATATTCTCCAGCATAGACTACATCTTGCGTCACAAATCAAGCCTCAGTAAATTTAAGAAAAATGAAATCATATCAAGCATCTTTTCTGACCACAAGGCTATGAGATAAGAAATCAATTAGAGGGAAAAAAAAACGTAAAAAACACAAACACATGGAGGCTGAACAATACGTTACTAAATAACCAAGAGGTCACTGAAGAAATAAAAGAGGAAATCAAAAAATACCTAGAGACAAATGACAATGAAAACATGACGATCCAAAACCTATGGGATGCAGCAAAAGCAGTTCTAAGAGGGAAGTTTATAGCTATACAAGCCTACGTCAAGAAACAAGAAAAATCTCGAATAAACAATCTAACCTTGCACCTAAAGGAACTGAAGAAATAAGAACAAAAAAAACCCCAAAGTTAGCAGAAGGAAAGAAATCATAAAGATCAGAGCAGAAATAAATGAACTAGAAACAAAGTAAACAATAACGAAGATCAATAAAACTAAAAGGTGGTTCTTTGAGAAGATAAACAAAACTGATAAACCATTAGCCAGGTTCATCAAGAAAAAGAGGGAGAGGACTCAAATCAATAAAATTGGAAATGAAAAAGGAGAAGTTAGAACAGACACCACAGAAATACAAAGCATCCTAAGAGACTACTACAAGCAACTCTATGCCAATAAAATGGACAACCTGGAAGAAATGGACAAATTCTTAGAAAGGTATAACCTTCCAAGACTGAACCAGGAAGAAACAGAAAATATGAACAATCACAAGTAATGAAATTGAAACTGTGATTAAAAATCTTCCAATAAACAGAAGTCCAGGACCAGATGGCTTCAGGGGGGATTTTATCAAACATTTAGAAAAGAGCTAACACTCATCCTTCCCAAACTCTTCCAAAAGAGTTGGGAGCGTTCCTTCAGAGGAAGGAACGCTCCCAAACTCATTCTATGAGGCCACCATCACCCTGATACCAAAACCAGACAAAGATACTACAAAAAAAGAAAATTACAGACCAATATCACTGATGAATATGGATGCAAAAATCCTCAACAAAATACTAGCAAACAGAATCCAACAACACAGCAAACGGATCATACACCTTGATCCAGTAGGATTTATCCCAGGAATGCAAGCATTCTTCAATATATGCAAATCAATCAATGTGATACACCATATTAACAAATTGAAGAATAAAAACCATATGATCATCTCAATAGATGCACAAAAAGCTTTTGAGAAGATTCAACACCATTTATGATAAAAACTCTACAGAAAGTGGGCATAGAGGGAACCTACCTCAACATAATAAAGGCCATATATGACAACCCCATAGCAAACATCATTCTCAATGGTGAAAAACTGAAAGCATTTCCTCTAATATCAGGAGCAAGACAAGGATGTCCACTCTCACCACTGTTATTCAACATAGTTTTGGAAGTCTTAGCCACGGCAATCAGAGAAGAAAAAGAAATAAAAGGAATACAAATTGGAAAAGAAGGAGTAAGGCTGTCAATATTTGCAGATGACATGATACTATACATAGAGAATCCTAAAGACGCCACCAGAAAACTACTAGAGCTAATCAATGAAGTTGGTAAAGTTGCAGGACACAAAATTAATGCACAGAAATCTCTTGCATTCCTATACACTAATGATGAAAAATCTGAGAGAGAAATTAAGGAAACACTCCCATTTACCACTGCAACAAAAAGAATAAAATACCGAGGAATAAACCTACCTCGGGAGACAAAGGCTTGTATGCAGAAAACTATAAGACACTGATGAAAGAAATTAAAGATGATACAAACAGATGGAGAGACATACCATGTTCTTGGATTGGAAGAATCAATACTGTGAAAATGACTATACTACCCAAAGCAGTCTACAGATTCAATGCAATCCCCGTCAAATTACCAGTAGCATTGTTTTACAAAACTAGAACAAAAAATCTTAAAATTTGTATGGAGACAAAAAAAGACCCTGAATAGCCATAGCAGTCTTGAGGGAAAAAACAGAGCTGGAGGAATCAGACTCCCTGACTTCAGATATTATAAAGCTACAGTAATCAAGACAATATGGTACTGGCACAAAAACAGAAATATAGATCAATGGAACAGGATAGGAAGCCCAGAGATAAACCCACGCACGTATGGTCAACTAATCTATGACAAAGGAGGCAAGGATATACAATGGAGAAATGACAGTCTCTTCAATAAGTGGTGCTGGGAAAACTGGACAACTACATGTAAAAGAATGAAATTAGAACACTCCCTAACACCATACACAAAAATAAACTCAAAATGGTTTCGAGACCTAAATGCAAGGCAGGACAGTATAAAACTTAGAGGAAAACATAGGCAGAACACTCTATGATATAAATCACAGCAAGATCTGTTTTGCTACAACTCCTACAGTAATGGAAATAAAAACAAAAATAAACAAATGGGACCTAATGAAACTTAAAAGCTTTCGCACAGCAAAGGAAACTACAAACAAGACGAAAAGTCAACCCTCAGAATGGGAGAAAATATTTGCCAACTAATCAATGGACAAAGAATTAATCTCCAAAATATATAAACAGCTCATGAAGCTCAATATTAAAAAAACAAACAATGGAATCCAAAAATGGGCAGAAGACCTAAATAGACATTTCTCCAAAGAAGACATACAGATGGCCAAGAAGCACATGAAAAGCAGCTCAACATCTCTAATTATTAGAGAAATGCAAATCGAAACTACAATGAGGTATCACCTCACACCACTTAGAATGGGCATCATCAGAAAATCTACAAACAATGAATGCTGGAGAGGGAGTGGAGAGGGAGTGCACTGTTGGTGGGAATGTAAATTGATACAGCCACTATGGAGAACAGTATGGAGGTTCCTTAAAAAACTAGAAATGGAGGGGCTTCCCTGGTGGCGCAGTGGTTGAGAGTCCGCCTGCCGATGCAGGGGACATAGGTTCGTGCCCCGGTTCGGGAAGATCCCACATGCCGCAGGGCGGCTGGGCCCGTGAGCCATGGCCGCTTAGCCTGCGCGTCCAGAGCCCGTGCTCCGCAACGAGAGAGGCCACAACAGTGAGAGGCCCGCATACCACAAACAAACAAACAAACAAACTAGAAATGGAATTAGCATATGACCCAGCAGTCCCACTACTGGGCATATACCCAGAGAAAAACATAATTCAAAAAGACACATGCACCTCAATGTTCACTGCAGCACTATTTACAACAGCCAGGTCATGGAAGCAACTTAAATGCTCACTGACAGACCAATGCATAAAGAAGATGTGGTACATATATACAACGGAATATTACTCAGCCATAAAACGGAACGAAATTGGGTCATTTGTAGCGACGTGGATGAATGTAGAGAGTGTCATACAGAGTGAAGTCAGAAAGAGAAAAACAAATATTGTATATTAACGCATATATGTGGAACCTAGAAAAATGGTACAGATGAACCAGTTTGCAGGGCAGAAATTGAGACACAGATGCAGAGAACAAACGTACGGACACCAAGGGGGGAAAGTGGTGGGGGGTGGGGGTGGGATGAATTGGGAGATTGGGATTGACATACAGACACTAATATGTATAAAATGGATAACTAAGAAGAACCTGCTGTATAAAAAAATAAAATTCAAAAATTCAAAAAAATAGAAAAAAAAAACAAAAAAAGAATCTGCTTCACAGGATTGTGGAAGCAATACAGAGAGGAAGTGTATATTTCTGTGTAAACGGCAGGGTGCTAAAAAGTTGTTAATTCTCATCACAGTGATCCCCCAGACAGAGTCAACGACTTAACCTATTTCTTCCCCTTAAACTTTCTACACTCCTCCACCTTGGAACTACTACTTAACGAGTGGGTGTCAATTTACTGTTCGAGTCCCATCCTATCATCCCAGAGGTTCACGCACAGGATCCCAGTTTTACAAACGAAGCCACTGAGGCTCAAGGAAGTTCAAAGAGCTAGTCAGCTGCAGACGCAGGACTTGAATTCACATCTTTCTACTCCAGTGGCTCCAACCTCATCTCCCTGACGCAGGAGAGAGGTGATCCCAAAAAATGCCCGGTAAACCCTCCTCTTCTTCAACCCTTGCTTCATGAAAGTTTTGTTCTGCCATTCACACGCTATCTTCAAATCACTAGGCAACTACTCTACACAAATATATCAACCAGCTGGTTCACAGAGGCAGCGGTACGGGGGCTGAGTGATGGAAACTGCAGGATCCTGAAGTTGGGGGCGGGAAGTAGATGCAGAGGCACAAAACAAGGAGTGGACTCTGGGGCCACCTGAGGGCAAAGGCACTCGCTCTCAGGCAGGCGCATCTCACCTCAAGGATAATACACTCCAGTGGTCTTCACAGGTTTTTGCTCCTGAAACCCCTAAAGGCATTTTCTACTCCCTTGTGCATTTTAAAAAGGTACCATCTAAAGCTTTTATATGCTAAAATACTTGGAAAAGTTGTATTTTCTTATTTTCTATATATTGTACACATTTTAAATTTATTTTGGCCAAAAGCTTAAGCAGCAGAATCAGCATGTTAAACTTACAGAAAACATCCACAGACCTTAATTAGTCAAACCAACTTCGTCATCAAATCAGGCAACCAAACCAGAATTACTATTAAAAAATATCAGACTTCAGTTTCAGTTCCAATCAATGTATTCATACATACACTTTGCCTTCGTGATAACCTTCTCACTCCTTAATTGCAGCTCTAAGAGAAACAAGGCACAGTCTTTGGCATGAGTTTGAAACCTAGAGAAATGAGATGTGGTCCATTTCTGCTTGCTTTGCTCTTACCGGGCCCTCCCTCTGGAACAACGTATTCTGAAGTCATCCGTGTGTGTGATGCCCAGGAGATTTCTGTGTACCTTGGGACCAGAGTGAGACTGTAAGCCCAGAGTGAGATTCCAGATGAGTGAGAAGTCTCTCTTTATTTCTGAAGCAGAACTCATATGGCTCCTCCAGCAAAAAATTTCTTGGGAAGCGGTTCAAATGGGAGTTGAGCACCTGGAAGTTAATTCCTTAGATTCTAACTATGCCCAGGTGACCCTGAAGGCTTCAGGCACCTTCACCTGCACCACTGTGAGCAATGCCTTCTGGGTCCCGCCCTTTTCCCGTGACTCAGGATTCTCAAACTGGCCTCCTTGGGCGCTACTGCAGCACCCATCCAGATTTTCCTCTCTCTCCACCTTCAGAATCCAAGCTTCAAATTCCTGATTCTCACCACCTTTCCTTCAGTCTGGAAAAACACCTTTACTTCAGGGAGAGTGATTTTAAAGAGGCACTAAACTGACTTGTATGAAGGTATTAGTGACTGATAGCCTACCCAAATTTTAAGGTAGTGTTTGCATTTTTTCATTACCAAAAGGAGCCTCCCATGGGTTGGAAATCCAGGTGGATATAGGAGAAGCTATGGGCACCGGGGAGGAAATATTCTAGATAATTCCAAGATGATTAAAGACCAGTTTTGAACACTGTGCTGGGAAGCAGTAACTTGTTAAGTAGGGTCTAAGCCTGAGAAGCAGCACCCCCCTATTTTAAACCTGCAGGAGATGCTAGCTGGGGAAAAGGTCATCGGGGTCAGTTGGTAGATGTTGCTGCAGTGCCAGAATGGGGATGCGATGAGACCCAGCCAAACTTAAGTTCCTATATCCTTGGAAATTCAATCAAATCCAAGCTTTTGGAGTAATTCTAAGCTACTCTAAATCTCAGCTATTCTAAAATCAAAAGAATAGAGAAAGTCACCGAAAGTGATGGAAAGGCCCAGGTGATCCAGATAAGACTCATTAAAAAGAGAACTGAGATTCTAAAGTTTATTTCACGTCACGCTGCATACACCTGAGATGAAAGTCAAGCTGTAGGAAAGAAAAAGACCATATTCAAATGCTACTGCTCTCACTCAGGCATATGGTAAATTTGCAGAAGTTTGTTCTTTAAGCCTAAGAATATGAATCTTGCTTTCCAAAATAAGGTAGGAAAGTGGATTTCTGCCACTTGGCTTCATCAATTTGACAAATAATTCTGCAAACTCAATCCATATCTCTGAATGTAGATATGACGATTTACAGAAAGATCAGCCAAAAGATACCCTTTGAATTACTGTAACCATGACATTCAAATGACCTGACCACACAGCATCAGAATTCAGATAAAATTAAAGAAACTCGGCCATTGCAATCAGAAATGTAAATGAGTAGGAAGAATCTGCTCCCCTGGCGCCCTCCATCCCTATTACATTTTTTCATGATAAATAGCAGCTAATAAACATCTGTTCCTTTTCAGTGTCAAAGGGATCTTGTTTGCAAACATGAACAACCATCACTTTGTTCTCTCGGGAGAAAACAAAACACTATCAATCAAAGCAGAGCTACGTACCCAGATCTGCTGGGGCAGCTGCTTGTTCAAAGCCACATGTCACTGCTCCTTCAAGCCCGCGTGCCAGGACGCTTCTGAATCCTCAGCCCCTGTTCTGAGCAGGGCTGCAGGTTAACGCTTGGAGGCGCTGAATGCTCTTACCGATGAAGCCAAGGCTCGCCAACTTAACTGCTTACGTGCTGATTCACGCACGGGGCAGGACGTACCCCAGCTGAGCCTGCTTATGGGCTGAAGCCCCGCACCATCCTTGGAAAGTCACACCTGGAGCTCATCTCGCCATTTTGTACCTGGCACCGCAGCCCAGGAAGGATCATTCATTACCTCACACTGACCTGCTTCTCCCATTTGATTTGGAAAATATGAAAATGTTCCTCGACCACATCAACTACACACCACTCAGAGGAGGCTTTGCAGGACAAATCAGCACAGAGATGTACGTTAGGACCTTGTTGGATAAATGAGTTCAGCTTGGGCAAGGGGATGCCCCCTCTTTCCTAGGAAGGTCGTAACCGGACGGAGAAAATTGATTACACGTAGTCACCTTGGTAGTTTATGGAAGCATTTACAGTGTTTACATTTTCCCTGGTGTCCTTCCCAGGCTAAACCAAACATGAGTTTCCTGCAATAGTGCCTCAGTTTTCATCACATGGTTACTAGGATCCTTAGAGAAAATGTTGTTCACTCTTCTAACCCTTTGAGGCCCAGACTAGCAGGTATCAAAGGCAGGGAAAATAAATCAAAGATTTCTGATGTTTGATCAGATCTTTGAAGTCCATGTCATTGCACCCACGTCACATGCAGGAAGTACAGGAACTTCGAATTCCTAAAGGAAACCAGTGCCGCTTTCTAGTTATCGGTAGGTCCCTTGAACTAGCAGCTATGGGGCAAAAACTTGCTCCCCAGCCTAAGGTCAAGTCCTTGGTTTCCTTCAGGCTCTAGCTGAGTCCACCCCAGGATTCACACGGAAGCACAAGGCAGGTGCAAGGCACGGAGGAGGAGTACAGAGCGTGGTACAGGGAGGGGCATTTGGTCAGAAATGAATTATTGCAGGCAGGCAGGAAATCGACGCGCAGCTGTGTGGGAATCTGGCGTTAGGGATTTACTGCAAGAGTTCCCTCTTCTCCCCACTGACTGCAGCTGCAGAGTTGCCAGCTTGGGTTATTAGCTTCTAACTGGGCTCCAAGGCGCTGGGGCCTCCTTTGCCTGAAGTTGCCTCCACCCTAGGGGCTTGTAAGCTCCAGCAAAGGCAGTGCGAATCCATCTGTGCTCAGACACAGCCTGTAAACTGAATGTGTAATAATAATAATGGTGATATTGTAACAATAGCAGCAGCTACTATGCTGAATGCTTACTGTCTGCCAGCAAATGAGCCAAATGCCTTACATATGCTCTGTAGCAAGAACCGCTAGTTCTTGCACAAAATCTCTATTCCTCTCTTCTTCCTCACCTCCCCTGCAGTCAGGAATAGCCATGGAGCCGAAGTCTGGCCAATGGAAAGTGGGCAGAAGTGATATGCACCAATTCCATTCTTTGCCTATAAAACCTTCCCCATGGGTGATCTTCCAGGCACAGATTTGGAGGGAGATATCCACAGTGACCTTGGAGGTTATGGGAAGAAGAAATTGAACAGCCTCCATCAGCCTGAATGACCACCTAGAGAGAGCTGCTGACTTTTGTAAGAGCAGACATACCTCATTTTATTGTGCTTCACTTCATTGTGCTTTGCAGATGTTGTGTTTTTTTACAAATTGAAGCTTTGTGTGGACCGTGCAAGGAGCAAGACTCTGGCGCCATTTTTCCAACAGAATTTGTTCACTTTCTGTCTCTGTGTCACATTTTGGTAATTCTCACAATATTTCAGACTTTTTCATTATGATCATATTTGTTATGGTGATCTGTGATCAGTGATCTTTGATGTTACTGTTGCAAAGAGATCACAACTCACTAAAGGCTCAGATGATGGTTAGCATTTTCTAGCCATAAAGTATGTTTTTGTGTGTGTGTGTGTGGTACCCAGGCCTCTCACTGTTGTGGCCTCTCCCGCTGCGGAGCACAGGCTCCGGACGCACAGGCTCAGTGGCCATGGCTCACGGGCCCAGCCGCTCCGCGGCACGTGGGATCTTCCCAGACCGGGGCGTGAACCCGTGTCCCCTGCATCGGCAGGTGGACTCCCAATCACTGCGCCACCAGGGAAGCCCCCATAAAGCATTTTTTAATTAAGGAATACACATTGTTCTTGAGACATAATGCTGTTGCACACTTTAATAGACTACAGCATAGTGTAAACATAAATTTTATATGCACCAGCAAACCAGAAATTTCATGTGGCTTGCTTTATTGCGGTATTTGCTTTATTACAGTGGTCTAGAAGTGAACCCACAATATCTCTGAGGTATGCCTGTACTTTTAAATTATGAGGAAAAGAACTGGAGGACAAACCTTAAAAATGTGTTTTTCAAAATTCTTTTAGAGATATGTAAGCAAAACAGTTTAAAGACCACTTGTCAGGCTTCCCTGGTGGTGCAGTGGTTAAGAGTCCACCTGCCAATGCAGGGGACACGGGTTCCAGCCCTGGTCCGGGAGGATCTCACATGTCGCAGAGCAGCTGGGCCCTTGCACCATAGCTGCTGAGCCACAGCTACTGAGTCCACACGCCACAACTGCTGAAGCCTGTGCGCCTGCAGCCCGTGCGCCGCAGCAGGAGAGGCCACTGCAATGAGAAGCCCATCGACACAACTAGAGAGAGGCCGTGTGCAGCGGCGAAGACCCAATGCAGACAAAAATAGATAAATAAATAAATTTAGAAAAAATTAAAAAAATAAAGACCACTTGTCTACAGAGAAAAGACTAGACTCCTTAACCAGGTAGTCAAACTCACCCTGGCCCACACCCTTTCCTTTATCTTTGTCTTTGACATTTCTCCTGGTCTGTCTCCCACTCTGGGCACATGGGTCTCTTTATGGTTCCTAAATGTACCTGTCCTATCTCACCCCTACTCAAACTTTTCCCCTCGCTCAGAACACTTTCCCACTACTCCCCACTTAACGGAGTCACACTTTGCTGAGGCAGTGTGAAAACATGGCTGCAAGTCCTTTGACAAGTCATCCGTGGAAAAGTGGGGATCTATGTCATCTCCCCTTGAATCTGGGCAGGCTACTCACTGCTTGTGTCTGACAGTAGAGACTGAAGAAGTGAAGCCAGGTGACTTCTGAGGCCGGGTCACAAAAAGTCATGCAGCATCCATGTTTCCTAGAACACTCACTCTTGGAACTGTTAAGAAAACAAAATTCAACTGAGTACATTGTAAAGATCCTACTGGCTCCCTTCAACGGTTCATGAATCAGGCAGCATTCCATTTAGCAGACAGAAAGGAGCTCCAAGGAGCTGTACAAAGTGAAAGACTTATAGGCAGAAGGGAGCAGGAACAGGAAATTATAAGAGGCCAACAAGCAGGTTGGTTATTGCCAGGTTACTCTCCTTTAAAGGACTGTAGGCATCTATCAGGCAGAGTACCTAACTAGTGATGATCAGGTAGTTTCTGACTAGCTGCTTTAAGATTCCATTTCTCGGAAAGCCAAAACTGTAAGTTAACTCGGTTTGGTGACAAGGGGTTTAGCATAAGTGACTCCATTTTGGGCCTGTTGTCTGGCTTTTGACGGAACTCTGATTCACCATGTAAGAGGTCTGGAAATCCTGAAACTGGGGAGACCCTGGGTAGATGCTTCAGTCACAGTTTCAACTGAACTCCTTCCAGCCATCCCCACGAAGGTACCAGATATGCAAGCGAATCAGTGTTAGACTCCAAACTAGTCTATCCGCCAGCTGAATACTGTGGAGTGAACCCCATCAATGCCACATGGAACAGAAGTATCACCCAGCCACGCTCTCCCCAAGTTCCTGGCCCACAGAACCATCAGCCATAATAAAACAGTTGTCATTTTAAGTGACTATGTTTGGAATTATTTGTTATGTAGCAAACATAACTGGAATGCCCTCCTTCAGGGCGCAAGACAGGCTCCATATTTTTCAAGAGGCTTTCTCTGACCATTCTAGCCACTTAAATTTCTGAGTTGTCTGCTCCACTCTATCTCTTTGGAGCACCTTATGTAGTAATGAATGGATTTGTTAATTAATAAGAACAGTACCTATGTAACATGAATCATATCTGTAACTGTAAGGTGGAGGGACACGGGCTGGAGGAGGGAGTGTTCCCTACCCGGTTTTGTTCTTTCTGGGCATCAGAATCTTGACTGTAATGGTCTGCTAGTATTTATCCAACCCAGCATTTATTCATATATTTATTAAGTGCCTACTATTTACCAGGCAATCTTTTAGACCCTGATGATAGAGTAGTGAACACAGCCAAGTCCTTCTAGTCCTGATGTTTCCATTCTCAATGGAGACGGCCAAACAAAAAATAAAATTAAATAAAATTGATTAGGTTATAAGTGCTAATAAGAATAAAGCACATTAAGAGGTGAGAGAAGGTTGTTTTATACAGTATAAACCGAAGGGTCCTCTCTGATAAGGTGATATTTCAATAGACACCTGAAGGAAATGGGAAGAAAGTAGAAGTCATGCTTACTTACGCCTGGGGGAAAAGTATGCTAGGAAAAAGGAAGCAGCAAACATAAAGGTCCCCAGACAAGAGTGTGCTTGACGAGATGAAGGAAGAAAAGATGGCCAGGGTGACTTGAGCAGAGAGAGCAGGAGAGGGAGCAGTTGGAAATACAGTCAAGATGTGGGGTGTGGAGGTCAGGAAGGGCCTTGGGGATCAAGGTAAGGACTTGAGATTTTGCTCTGAATTAGAAAGTCATTAGAGAGTTT
The DNA here is from genome assembly GCF_949987515.2 of Delphinus delphis. Classification (NCBI taxonomy): domain Eukaryota; kingdom Metazoa; phylum Chordata; class Mammalia; order Artiodactyla; family Delphinidae; genus Delphinus; species Delphinus delphis. The sequence goes on along the minus strand of NC_082698.1, from coordinate 38,617,934 downwards.
TGAGCAGAGCAATGGCATGACCTGGGCTTCAGAAAGCTTACGCTAGTAACTATCACCTGGATGCTATGCGAAAGCACACACAAAGCACAAGTTTTAGAAGCACACTGATTTGGAGGCTTAGACTAGAAAGCTAGACGTGAAGATGATGTGAAGTGGTCATAACATGGATGTGTTTTGAAGGCAGAGCCAGCAGGATCTCCTGGTGGGGTTAGATGGATAAGAGAGAAAATAGGAGTCAAGAATGATTCCAAAGTTTTCTAGAACTGGTAGAGTGGAGTTGACCTCTGCTGAGATGGGGAAGAGTGTGAGAGAACTAGGTTTGGTTAAAGAGAATCAAGCATTGGGTATCTCTGCAAAATAATTCTGGAGGGATTCTTTAGCTCAAGACCTTATGAAAATGACTTGCGGAGACTGGTCGGAAGTGATCTAATAGCTGCAAAGATAATGATAGACAAAAGTCTATCCCAGAGGGTGATAGGTTTTCAAGTGGTACAAAGTGGGCACTTTTGATAGTTATGAGTTGGTTTTGCCATGAATTAAGAGTCAGGCAAAAGCAATTTTTAAGGAATTTATTGCAAGAAAAATGTTAATTAAATAATAGTACAAGTGATAAATAGTTACAGGGAAAAATCATGTCAGCTATCAAATAATGGATGAACTTCGGGAAATACTGGTGTATAATGTAATATCCAATTAATTTAAGTATCTTTAAAGGTCAGTCTCTGAGAAGAGAAGCCTTAACCATTGAGTCTTTTCTGATCCATCCAAATTGTTATTCATTTACAGTTGGCTAATTGTCTTCTGTGATTCCACCACCACATATTTTTTTTCACGTGAGATTAGTTCAGGAGTGGTGTGTTCTATATCAAAGGCCAAAAATAGCATTTGTAGATTATTCTCATTCAGTGATCATATATAATTACTCAAAGTTTACTCTAATTGCTGTTCTTGTAGTTTGATTGATTTCTGGAAAAGAATATGCTTTCCTTCATAAGTCCTACCTTAACCCCTTGCCCTCAAACCCTAGCAAGTGGGCCCACCTGAGTCTGCAGGCGGCTTCTGCAACACCAGTGATCTTCAGTGCTGCAGCTCACAGTGTTTCCTGGGAAGAATCCCTTCCTGCTTAGGGTAGAAACTGGAAAGAAGTCATCCCATGAACCCCAGAATATGACCCTTGCTACTGCACCCCCTGAATACATGTAAGCCCTTTACATTCAGTCCTCAAAACCGCCCCGTGAAGTAGCTACCATTAATCTACCATATTCAAAAGTAACACCCAAGGCTCAAGTAGCAGCACATCCGAAGTCATGTGGCTGGTAAGTGACACAACTCATTTTCTGACCCCTAGTTTTTCACTGTTCATTGGAGACAACAAGCACTTTGCGGGGTCACTTCATCATAATTTCACCTCCTCTCCAACTTCCCTCACCCTACACCCAGGACAAGTTGGGGGAGATTCAGTGATTACTATTTTAGCTAACGATAAGGCTTTTGCCTTGCTGAATGAAGTGTGCAAACTGAGAGGAATTTGGAGAGAGAATACAGAAGAGAAACCTGTGCCAATGGTTGCAAGAGGAGGTTTGGGGGAGAGAGAGAAGCCAGGGGAGAGAACTTGAGGAGGAGTGAGGGGTTTCTTTTTTTTTTCTTTTTAATTTTTAAATTTTATTTATTTTTTATACAGCAGGTTCTTATTAGTTACCTATTTTATACATATTAGTGTATACATGTCAATCCCAATCGAGTGAGGGGTTTCTAATGGGGGTATCTATTTTGTCTTTGTGGAGCATTGGTATAATTTCTTCCGGAAATGTTTGGTAGAATTCACCAGTGAACTCCACTGGGCCTCCAATTTTGTTTTTTTCCACATCTAATTTTAATTAATTAGTGTGTGATATGGCCCTGTCTCTTCAAGGCCCCTGTTACTGGTAATGCTGCTTCTCCACCTGGAGGCCAGCTACTTAGGTACATTCAGTTTGTGAAAATTAATCTGTGTATATTTTTCTGTATGTATGTAATACTTTGGTAAATTTTCTAAAAATAGTTTCCCTCTTTCAATTTTTTTTAAAGTATCTCGGATTCAAACTGACTTAAATAATAAGGACATTATTAACTCACATAAAAACTCCAAGGAGGGCAGCCCCAGAACTGGTTACTTCAGCGTCCAGTAATATCGTTAAGGACCCCGTTCCTCAGTGACATTATGTCAGTTTTGTCCTCAGAGATGCAGAAGTTCTGGGCATTATATGTAGATATAACCTTGCCAAGAGGAAGGGAGTCTTTTCATCCTTGGGTCCCTTTTTAAGAGCAAGAAAAATTTCCCAAAAGTAGGTCTGGTAATTTCTTATAAAATCAAACACACATCTACCCTGACCCAGCAATCCTACACCTGGCTATTTACCCATGAGAAATGGAAACATATATACATACAGGCATACCTCAGGGACACTGGAGGTTTAATTCCAGACCATTAAAGCAAGTCACATGAATTTCCCAATGCTTATAAAAGTTATGTTTACACTATACTGTAGCCTATTAAGTGTGCAATAATAGTGTTATTTCTAAAAAATGTATACACCATGATTTAAAAATACTTTATTGCTATAAAATGCTAACCATCATCTGAACCTTCAGCGAGTCTCTAATCTTTTTGCTGGTGGAGGGTCTGAAATATTTAAAGAATTATCAAAATGTGACAGAGAGGCACGAAGTGAGCAAAAGCTGTTGGAAAAATGGCACCAATGCTTGCTCAGTGCAGGGTTGCCACAGACCTTCAATTTGTAGAAAAGCAGTATCTGTGAAGCGCAATAAAGTGAGTACAATAAAATGAGGCATGCCTGTATATACAGGCACATGTGTACACACACATGCACACACACAGAAAACACATACAAGAATGTTCTTACCTGCCTTGACTCATAATATCCAAAATTTGGAAACAGTCTAGATATCAATCTATAGAAGAGTGGATAAACAAACTGTGGTATATTTATTCAATGGAATACTACTCACTAATAAAAAGGAATAAATTACCAATACACGTGAAAACATGAATGAATCTAAAAACGTTACGCAAAGTGAAATAAGCCATACACGTGGTGGGAAAAAAAAATCAATGGTGGAAAAAGGGTACATAGAGGAGTTTGCCTCTGGGAGTGGGAGGGTGAAAGGCCGGCCAGGATTGACTGAGAAGGGACATAAAGGAACTTTCTGGGAAGATAGTAATGTTCTAGGTCACAGTAGGTTACATAGGTCCACGCATTTGTCAAATCAGTGAATATTCACTTAAGATTTGTGTATTTCGTCATCTATAAATTTTACCTCGAAAAAAAAACTGAATAAATTTTGAATTTTAGTTAATGATATGAATGCCAAAGTATTTAGGTAGAAGTGAACTGATATTTGCAATTTACTTTGAAATGAATTTTTAAAAATAAGAGTAATTGATAGATAAAAATATAGACAAATGGGTTGATATGTGAAATGGCAAGTTAAAAAAATTACAGTATAAACTGGGTGGTGCCTCTAGAGGTTCTCAAAGTGAAATTCTCTATTTAGTGTACACAACTTTTTTCATGATAGAACGTTAGCAGGAAAAGGGTTTGTATAAAAAGGGTCTCAAGGCCAAATAAATTTGGAAAATACTAGTTTAATGAAATTTAAGTAGGTTTCTTTAAGGGGAAGATTTATTAGAGCCTTAAATATACTGATATGAATGCTGGATTTATATACACACGCACACGTGTGCATGTGTGTTTGTGTGTGTGTGTGTGTGTGTGTGTGTGTGTGTATTCCCTAACTTAGATTCCTCCCACATAAAACCCAAACTGAGGGCTTCCCTGGTGGCGCAGTGGTTGAGAGTCCACCTGCCGATGCAGGGGACACGGGTTCCTGCCCCGGTCCGGGAAGATCCCACATGGGCTGGGCCCATGAGCCATGGCCGCTGAGCCTGTGCGTCCAGAGCCTGTGCTCTGCAACGGGAGAGGCCACAACAGTGAGAGGCCTAAGTACCGCAAAAAAAAAAAAAAAAAAAACTGAAAGGGAAGAGAGAACTGTGAAACAGAGAGCACTGTGCTCTCCAGTCCCCAACATTCCCCTGCCTTCCAGGGACCACCACCAAGTGACTCTCGTCCCCTGGGCTTCAGTCTGGATTTCACTAGCTCATTTCCCTTCAGTCCTGGGCATATAAGACAAGCTGCTCTAAATCAGAACAGAAGCCAGCAGGTCTTTCTGGCTACCTTGGCTGCCTTTCCTGCTCTGACCTCCTTTTAGCAGCAGGAAGATTGCCATCCATTCCTCATCATTTTTGTCAAATGAGAAGACCTGGATTTGGGCCCCCTTCATTCTCAAGAAGAAAATGGATCTCCTAGGGCCTGAACAAATGCACTGTTGTTACTGATTTTAATTGGTGATTAAGCCCTGAACATCTTGAGAAATTAAGCCTGTTTCGATAGCCCAGATCTACAGGAAGCCAAATTGTCACAGCTCTCCATACTCACCATGTGTTAAAGTGACATTTCTGCTCCCCTCCAGTCTAATTTTGGTGACTTTTTGTTTGAATTCACACTTGTGTGAATGTTAATAGCACGGGAGGGTTGCATGTGCTGAACGCACTGACATTTTCTCTCCTGAAGGAAGAAACATATAGCTTTTGCTGTGTGTTGTGTGCCATTGGTGCAAAGGATTGTGCAAGAAGAGGGAACAAGACCTTCTGGCTCTGTTCCCGGGTTCAGTTCCTGTTCCAGGAGCCTCAGGGGAGAGCTCATCAGGCAGCCGCTTGGCCCTGAGGGCTCTGAATGTCCGCTGCAAGCTGAGCGGGCAGGGAGACAAGCTCCGTGGAGTCATCTGGTGCCAGCTCCCGAGCTCAGGAACGCGCTCCAGAATCGGGCCAGCGATGCTTCCAGAGCACACATGCGCCAGCAGCACTAATTGGACACGATTCCTCTCAAGCCGTTTACAAGTTCATCCCTGGAGCCTGTGGAGAAATGGAGCTAGCAAACGCCTGCAGCTTCATCTGCCCGCCTCTGGTAGGGAGCCTGCAAGGCTCATTGAAGCAGTTGTAATGTTGTTGCCTGCTGCAAAAAGGAAGTCTGTGCTGCAAACACTCTGTATCCTCACTTCATACCCCTGCCAGGGGTCCCGGTCAGAGCCTAAAACCAGCCAGAGGTCAGAAGTCTCCCTTGGCCAATAAGGCTCGTAATGAACACACTTCCCATAAGCCTGTGGCCTCTTAGAATTCAGAGCCAAAAAAGAAAAGTAAAAAAGAGAAAAAACCCAACAAAACAAACAAACAAAACCCCTCAAAGCCAATGATTTCAGAGACGACGTCAAAACAAACATTCATTTGAAGTCAGATCACGCTTTTTCCAAAATAATTTTTTTTTTTCCTGAACCATCCTAAAATATCAGGGAGTATTGCTACACATCCCAATGGGAAACCTGATACGTGCCTTTCCATGGTCACAGGCTCTTCATTAAAAGAAGAATGCATAAAAGACAGACAACTTTGACCGAAACCTCCTTTTCCCCTCGCCTCTCATGCTGATAAATACTATTAGCAGAAAGCAATTCAAACAATACTGGTTCCTCCACATGACAACACAGAGCTGGCTTGGTGAGCAGACACCAAGTGTCAACAGATCAGGGTAGCCATGCCTGTCTCTGCTGCCCTGGCTCATCACCGAAGAAGACTGTGTCATGCTATTTCATGAGTCGACCAGTTCTCTAGCAACCATTGTGCATGCACATCCGATGTTCAGAATGCTAGACCAAGTATCTTACCAAAGGTAATAAGGTGTAAATAGGTTCAGACTACTAATAAGTATACTCACTCAGAAGTTCAAATAAAGGCTGAGTCTGTGCTTGGCTTTTCTCCAGTTTTTCTGCGGTGGGGTCAGTCTTTTCATTGACTGGGACTTCTTTCTTGGCTCCGCAGGGGTCTTCTTTTCATCTCTCTCACTTTCCTCTCTAGAATGACAGTGGTTGTTTGCTGAGCACTTAACTTGTATGCATGCCTCATCACTGCCCCACATTACACCAGAACATAAGTAAAATCATCCCTATTTTACAAGTGAGGAAACCGAGGCTCAGAGAAAACTGGCCAAGGCACACATTGCCAATAAGCAGCAGAGTTGGGACTTGAACACATCTGAGTCCCCAATCCATGCCCCTATTGATACACCATATCTTCTCCTGGAGTTTCTCTTTTCCCCCTCGACAACTATTCTCACTCTTCATAAAACAGTGGAGCCACTCATTCATTGACCCTTTCAACTATCAAGCGTTTATGGAGTACCTAGTACAAAAGATAAACAGAAAGGAGTGCTTAGTTTACTTCCTAAAGAGAAGGCACTTCCTTTGAAGCTGTTATTTTCCTCTACATCTACTCCCCAAAGCTTTCTGGTTCCCACAAGCATGTACCTACACAGTCCACTATGGTCTTCAGAGTCCATACTTTTCACAGTTGCACAGTTTTCATTCCAAAACGGCAGAAAGGTAGATGGTCACATTGTTAAAGGTTTCTAGTTGAGAAAGTATGAACTAGAGCAGCTTGTTAGGATCAGGATGTCTCTAGGTTAGATTACTCTAACGATGACCTAAGTGATTCCTATCCTTTCAGGAACTACCCTGGGTTTGTATTTGAATGTGCTTTACTAAGTCTCTCCAAGCACTAGCATCCTAGACGAAATTCACGAGAGAGGGGTTGGACAAAACTCTAGTTGGGAAATAAAGGTAAGTGTAATATCCTGGTTGAAGTTCTTGCTACAACTAACGTGGATTGGAATATCTAAAAGAATAAAAGAACAATAACGCTTGCTATTTCCTACTCACACTGGAAGAATGCTTTGGGTCACCAAGTTAAAATATTTAGAACTTATTTTAGCCAAAGCTAAAAACAGTACTCATCAAAAGAAATAAGCAATTGACTAAACAAACAGAAAATACTGTATAAATGTAACAAATAGAATAGAGTTACAAATGTGGTAGGTATAAATTCAAGCATATATCTATTATAGTTTCAATGTCCAAGGTCTAAATATACCCATTACGAGACAGAGATTTTCAAAACAGATTAAAAACAAGATGCGAACACTAATCAAAAGAAAGCTCAAAGGCTTCCCTGGTGGCGCAGTGGTTGAGAGTCCGCCTGCCGATGCAGGGGACACGGGTTCGTGCCCTGGTCCGGGAAGATCCCACATGCCGCGGAGCGGCTGGGCCCGTGAGCCATGGCCGCTGAGCCTGCGTTATCAGGAATAAAGAGAGACGACAGAGACATAATAAAGGGGTCAGTTCTCTAAGAAAACAAAACAATCCTAATGTGTATGCGCCTAACAAGAGAACGGCAAAGTACATGTGGCTGTGGGCCACAGCGGGGCTGGGAGGGGACTCTGGACTGGCCCCCTCTTGGGCGTCAGTCTTTCCTTCTCCTCACCTGAAATGCCACTACTGCTCCCTGTGGTCACGCCCTACACATCCTCTGACACAGAAACCGAGATGCTTGACGTTGCATAGGCCTCTGGATCTGGACTCCCTACCTTTTTTTTTTTGCTAAACTTCGAAAAAATGGACTCTATTTCACCAATCTCTGCCTTATAATCTCCAGTAAACTTTCCCTGAGAATTCTCAAGAGACCCTCAAATCTTTACACTCACCAACCATGGTATGATAATGGAAAAATGGCTCTTATAAGGAAGTACTACTCCCATGGACCAAATGTTACACATATGTTATTGTGATTAATAAACCACAAGTTTTCTTGAGGACATTTCTAATTCATTGCATGTATTTTCTCAGTCATTTGATGCTAAACTATACCACTGTGTCACATCAGGGCCCAAGAATTCAAAGGATTTCTCAAACGTACAATAAACATTAACTCATACGATAAATCCTCACTTCACATTCTCTTCACCAAGAGCAAACCAGAGCCATTTGTGCTGTCCTTCTGCCCCTCCCCTGGAATGCTGCTGCCTCATCTACTTTCCAAACCCTCTACATCCTGGGGCCTAGCTCCAGCCCCCGATTCTTCTTCTTCTTTTTTTTTTTTTTTTAATAAATTTACTTTTTCTTGGCTGCATTGGGTCTTTGTTGCTGCATGTGGGCTTCCTTAGTTGCGGTGAGCAGGGGCTACTCTCCGTTGCAGTGCATGGGCTTCTCATGCAGTGGCTGCTCTTGTTGGGGAAAACAGGCTCTAGACATGCGGGCTCAGTAGCTGTGGCACATGGGCTCAGTAGTTGTGGTGCACGGGCTTAGTGGCTCTGCAGCATGCGGGATCTTCCCGGACCAGGGATCGAACCTGTGTCCCCTGCATTGGCAGGCACATTCTTAACCACTGCGCCACCAGGGAAGCCCCCCTTTCTTCTTGCCACTTCCCCTCACTCTCAGTCGCTCTCTCATCATGATGGTCATGCCCATCTCTGCCCTCCTGTGGGAGCTGGAGTCTGGGCCCTCAAGGCAGACACCAATTAATTTTCTTATTTGTACTCTAAGCCAGAGGACAGGTAAGAATTTTTAAGGTGCTGATAAGCAGAATTTCAAGACAGCAGTTTTGATTTGTTCAAAGTGAGTTTTCCCACCAAAGGGAAAAAAAGATAAAGTATGTCAGTATGAAGGGATCCAAGTAGCATATCCCATATCCTAGTTAATTCAAAACCTGACTTTTTGTATAGTGATGGTCAAGTTAAAGCTAGCAGACTGACAAAGAAGGCAAGAATATACAATGGAGAAAAGACAGTCTCTTCAATAGGTGGTGCTGGGAAAACTGAACAGCTACTTGTAAAAGAATGAAATTAGAACATTCTCTAATACCATACACAGAAATAAACTCAAAAGGGATTAAAAACCTAAATGTAAGCCTGGATGCTATAAAACTCTTAGAGGAAAACATAGGCAGAATACTCTTTGACATAAATCGTAGCAATATCTTTTTGGATCCACCTCCTAGAATAATGAAAATAAAAACCAAAATAAACAAATGGGACCTAATTAAACTCAAAATCTTCTGCACAGCAAAGGAAACCATAAACAAAATGACAACCCACACAATGGGAGAAAATATTTGCAAATGAAGGAACTGATAAGGGATTAATCTCTAAAATATACAAACAGCTCGTGCAGCTCAATATCAAAAGAACCACCAACCCAATCCAAAAATGGATGGAAGATCTAAATAGACATTTCTCCAAAGAAGACATACAGATGGCCAAAAAGCACATGAAAAAATACTCGACATCACTAATTATTAGAGAAATGCAAATCAAAACTACAATGAGGTATCACCTCACATAGGTCAGAATGGCCATCAAAAAATCTACAAACAATAAATGCTGGAGAGGGTGTGGAGAAAAGGGAACCCTCTTACACTGTTGGTGGGAATGTAAATTGGTACAACCATTATGGAGAACAATATGGAAGTTCCTTAAAAAACTAAATATAGAACTACCATATGATACAGCAATCCTACTCCTGGGCATATATCCAGAGAAAACCATAATTTGAAAAGATACATGCACCCCAATGTTCATAGCAGCACTATTTACAATAGCCAAGACATGGAAGCAACCTAAATGTTCCTTTACAGAGGAGTGGATAAAGAAGATGTGGTACAGATATATCAATACAATGGAATATTACTCAGCCATAAAAAAGAACAAAATAATGCCACCTGCAGCAACATGGATGGACCTAGAGATTGTCATACTGAGTGAAGTAAGGCAGAGAAAGACAAATATCATATGATATCACATATGTGTGGAATCTAAAAAAAAAAAAGGTACAAAGTAACTTATTTACAAAACAGAAATAGAGTCACAAATGTCAAAAACAAACTTACGGTTAACGGGGGGAAGGGAGGGGAGAGGGATAAATTGGGAGATTGGGATTGACATATACACACTACTATATATAAAACAGATAATAACTTATCCCTACTGTATTCCACAGGGAACTCTACTCAATACTCTGTAATGACCTATTTGGGAAAAGAATCTAAAAAAGAGTCGATATATATATATATATATATATATATATATGGATAACTGATTTATTTTATGGTACGCCTGAATCTAACACAACAATATACATCAACTATACAGAAAAAAGACCCTTAATGGCTTCCCTTAATGGCTTCCGGGAAGATGGCGGAAGAGTAAGACGCAGAGATCACCTTCCTCCCCACAGATACACCAGAAATACATCTACACGTGGAACAACTCCTACAGAACACCTACTGAACGCTGGCAGAAGACCTCAGACCTCCCAAAAGTCAAGAAACCCCCCACGTACCTGGGTACGGAAAAAGAAAAAAGAATAAACAGAGACAAAAGGATAGGGACGAGACCTGCACCAGAAGGGGAGAGCTGTGAAGGAGGAAAGGTTCCCACACACTAGAAGCCCCTTCGCGGGCGGAGACTGTGGGTGGCGGAGGGGCAAAGCTTCGGAGCCGCGGAGGAGAGCACAGCAACAGGGTACGGAGAGCAAAGCCGAGAGATTCCCGCACAGAGGATCAGGGCCGACCGGCACTCATCAGCCCCAGAGGCTTGTCTGCTCACCTGCCGGGGCGGGCGGGGGCTGGGAGCTGAGGCTTGGGCTTCGGTCGGAGCTCCGGGAGAGGACTGGGGTTGGCGGCGTGAACACAGCCTGCAGGGGGTTAGTGCACCACGGCTAGCCAGGAGGGAGTCCAGGGAAAAGTCTGGAGCTGCCGAAGAGGTAAGAGACTTTTTCTTGCCTCTTTGTTTCCTGGTGCGCGAGGAGAGGGGATTAAGGGCGCCGCTTAAAGGAGCTCCAGAGACGGGCGCGAGCCGCGGCTATCAGCAAGGACCCCAGAGACGGGCATGAGACGCTAAGGCGGCTGCTGCCGCCACCAAGAAGCCTGTGTGCGAGCACAGGTCACTCTCCACACCTCCCTTCCGGGGAGCCTGTGCAGTCTGCCGCTGCCAGGGTCCCAGGATCCACGGACAACTCCCGCGGGAGAACGCAGCATAGCGCGCCTCAGGCTGGTGCAACGTCGCGCCGGCCTCTGCCGCTGCAGGCTTGCCCCGCCCTCCATGCTCCTCCCTCCCCCACCGGCCTGAGTGACCCAGAGCCCCTGAATCGGCGGCTCCTTTAACCCCGTCCTGTCTGAGCGAAGAACAGATGCCCTCCGGCGACCTACAAGCACAGGCGGGGCCAAATGCAAAGCTGAGCCCCTAGGAGCTGTGAGAACAAAGAAGAGAAAGGGAAATCTCTCCCAGCAGCCTCAGAAGCAGCGGATTAAAGCGCCACAATCAACTAGATATACCCTGCATCTGTGGAATACATGAATAGACAGCGAATCATCCCAAATTAAGGAGCTGGACTTTGAGAACAAGATTTATGATTTTTTCCCCTTTTCCTCTTTTTGTGAGCGGGTATGTGTATGCTTCTGTGTGAGATTTTGTCTGTATAGCTTTGCTTCTACCATTTGTCCTAGGGTTCTATCCATCCGTTTTTTTTTTCTTCTGTTAATTATTTTTTTATTTTAATAACTTTATTATATTTTATCTTCCTTTATCTTTTTTCCTTCCTTCCTTCCTCCCTCCCTCCTCTCTTTCTTTCTACTTTTTCTCCCTTTTATTCTGAGCCGTGTGGATGAAAGGCTCTTGGTGCTGCAGCCAGGAGTCAGTGCTGTGCCTCTGAGATGGGAGAGCCACCTTCAGAACACTGGTCCACAAGAGACCTCCCAGCTCCACATAATATCAAATGGCGAATATCTCCCAGAGATCTCCATCTCAACACCAGCACCCAGCTTCACTCAACGACCACCGAACTACAGTGCTGGACATCCTATGCCAAACAATTAGCAAGACAGGAACACAACCCCACCCATTAGCAGAGAGGCTGCCGAAAATCATAAGTCCAGAGACACCCCAAAACACACCAACAGACATGGACCTGCCCATCAGAGAGACAAGATCCAGCCTCATCCACCAGAACACAGGCACTAGTCCCCTCCACCAGGAAGCCTACACAACCCACTGAACCAACCTTAGCCACTGGAGACAAACACCAAAAACAACAGGAACTACGAACTTGCAGCCTGCAAAAAGGAGACACCAAACACAGTAAGATAAGCAAAATGAGAAGACAGAAAAACACACAGCAGATGAAGGAGCAAGATAAAAACCCACTAGACCTAACAAATGAAGAGGAAATAGGCAGTCTACCTGAAAAAGAATTCAGAATGATAGTAAAGATGATCCAAAATCTTGGAAATAGAATAGACAAAATGCAAGAAACATTTAACAAGGACCTAGAAGAACTAAAGATGAAACAAACAACGATGAACAACACAATAAATGAAATGAAAAATACTCTAGATGGGATCAGTAGCAGAATAACTGAGGCAGAAGAACGGATAAGTGACCTGGAAGATAAAATAGTAAATATTTATGCACCCAACATAGGAGCACCTCAATACATAAGGCAAATACTAACAGCCATAAAAGCGGAACAGTAACACATTCATAGTAGGGGACTTTAACACCCCACTTTCACCAATGGACAGATCATCCAAAATGAAAATAAGTAAGGAAACACAAGCGTTAAATGATACATTAAACAAGATGGACTTAATTGATATTTATAGGATATTCCATCCAAAAACAACAGAATACACATTTTTCTCTAGTGCTCATGGAACATTCTCCAAGATAGATCATATCTTGGGTCACAAGTCAAGCCTTGGTAAATTTAAGAAAATTGAAATCATATCAAGTATCTTTTCCGACAACAACGCTATGAGACTAGATATCAATTACAGGAAAAGATCTGTAAAAAATACAAACACATGGAGGCTAAACAATACACTACTTAATAACGAAGTGATCACTGAAGACATCAAAGAGGAAATAAAAAAATACGTAGAAACAAATGACAATGGAGACACGACCCAAAATCTATAGGATGCAGCAAAAGCAGTTCTAAGAGGGAAGTTTATAGCAATACAATCCTACCTTAAGAAACAGGAAACATCTCGAATAAACATCCTAACCTTGCACCTAAAGCAATTAGAGAAAGAAGAACAAGAAAACCCCCAAAGTTAGCAGAAGGAAAGAAATCATAAAAATCAGATCAGAAGTAAATGAAAAAGAAATGAAGGAAACAATAGCAAAGATCAGTAAAACTAAAAGCTGGTTCTTTGAGAAGATAAACAAAATTGATAAACCATTAGCCAGACTCATCAAGAAAAAAAGGGAGAAGACTCAAATCAATAGAATTAGAAATGAAAAAGGAGAAGTAACAACTGACACTGCAGAAATACAAAAGATCATGAGCGATTACTACAAGCAACTCTATGCCAATAAAATGGACAACCTGGAAGAAATGGACAAATTCTTAGAAATGCACAACCTGCCAAGGCTGAATCAGGAAGAAATAGAAAATATGAACAGAACAATCACAAGCACTGAAATTGAAACGGTGATTAAAAATCTTCCAACAAACAAAAGCCCAGGACCAGATGGCTTCACAGGCGAATTCTATCAAACATTTAGAGAAGAGCTAACACCTATCCTTCTCAAACTCTTCCAAAATATAGCAGAGGGAGGAACACTCCCAAACTCATTTTACAAGGCCACCATCACCCTGATACCAAAACCAGACAAGGATGTCACAAAGAAAGAAAACTACAGGCCAATATCACTGATAAACATAGATGCAAAAATCCTCAACAAAATACTAGCAAACAGAATCCAACAGCACATTAAACGGATCATACACTATGATCAAATGGGGTTTATTCCAGGAATGCAAGGATTCTTCAATATACACAAATCAATCAATGTGATACACCATATTAACAAATTGAAGGAGAAAAACCATATGATCATCTCAATAGATGCAGAGAAAGCTTTTGACAAAATTCAACACCCATTTACGATAAAAACCCTGCAGAAAGTAGGCATAGAAGGAACTTTTCTCAACATTATAAAGGCCAGTATGACAAACCCACAGCCAACATCGTCCTCAATGGTGAAAAACTGAAAGCATTTCCACTAAGATCAGGAACAAGACAAGGTTGCCCATTCTCACCACTCATATTCAACAAAGTTTTGGAAGTTTTAGCCACAGCAATTAGAGAAGAAAAGGAAATAAAAGGAATCAAAATCGGAAAAGAAGAAGTAAAGCTGTCACTGTTTGCAGATGACATGATACTCTACATAGAGAATCCTAAAGATGCTAGCAGAAAACTTCTAGAGCTAATCAATGAATTTGGTAAAGTAGCAGGATACAAAATTAATGCACAGAAATCTCTCGCATTCCTATACACTAATGGTGAAAAATCTGAAAGTGAAATCAAGAAAACACTCCCATTTACCACTGCAACAAAAAGAATAAAATATCTCAGAATAAACCTACCTAAGGAGACAAAAGACCTGTATGCAGAAAATTATAAAACACTGATGAAAGAAATTAAAGATGAGACAAATAGATGGAGAGATATACCATGTTCTTGGATTGGAAGAATCAACATTGTGAAAATGACTCTACTACCCAAAGCAATCTACAGATTCAGTGCAATCCCTATCAAACTACCACTGGCATTTTTCACAGAACTAGAACAAAAAATTTCACAATTTGTATGGAAACACAAAAGACCCTGAATAGCCAAAGCAATCTTGAGAACGAAAAACGGAGCTGGAGGAATCAGGCTCCCTGACTTCAGACTATACTACAAAGCTACAGTAATTAAGACAGTATGGTACTGGCACAAAACAGAAAGATAGATTAATGGAACAGGATAGAAATCCCAGAGATAAACCCACACACATATGGTCACCTTATCTTGGATAAAGGAGGCAGGAATGTACAGTGGAGAAAGGACAGCCTCTTCAATAAGTGGTGTTGGGAAAACTGGACAGGTACATGTAAAAGTATGAGATTAGATCACTCCCTAACACCATACACAAAAATAAGCTCAAAATGGATTAAAGACCTAAATGTAAGGCCATAAACTATCAAACTCTTAGAGGAAAACATAGGCAGGACTCTCTATAAGATAAATCACAGCAAGATCCTTTTTGACCCACCTCCTAGAGAAATGGGAATAAAACCAAAAATAAACAAATGGGACCTAATGAAACTTCAAAGCTTTTGCACAGCAAAGGAAACCATAAACAAGACCAAAAAACAACCCTCAGAATGGGAGAAAATATTTGCAAATGAAGCCACTGACAAAGGATTAATCTCCAAAATTTATAAGCAGTTCATGCAGCTTAATAACAAAAAAACAAACAACCCAATCCAAAATTGGGCAGAAGACCTAAATAGACATTTCTCCAAAGAAGATATACAGACTGCCAACAAACACATGAAAGAATGCTCAACATCACTAATCATTAGAGAAATGCAAATCAAAACTACAAGGAGATATCATCTCACACCAGTTAGAATGGCCATCATCAAAAAATCTAGAAACAATAAATGCTGGAGAGGGTGTGGAGAAAAGGGAACCCTCTTGCACTGTTGGTGGGAATGTAAATTGATACAGCCACTGTGAAGAACAGTATGGAGGTTCATTAAAAAACTACAAATAGAACTACCATATGACCCAGCAATCCCACTACTGGGCATATACCCTGAGAAAACCATAATTCAAAAAGAGTCATGTACCAAAATGTTCATTGCAGCTCTATTTACAATAACCCGGAGATGGAAACAACCTAAGTGTCCATCATCGGATGAATGGATAAAGAAGATGTGGCACATATATACAATGGAATATTACTCAGCCATAAAAAGAAACAAAATTGAGCTATTTGTAATGAGGTGGATAGACCCAGAGTCTGTCATACAGAGTGAAGTAAGTCAGAAAGAGAGAGACAAATACCGTATGCTAACACATATATATAGAACTTAAGAAAAAAAAAAACTGTCATGAAGAACCTAGGGGTAAGACAGGAATAAAGACACAGACCTACTAGAGAATGGACTTGAGGATATGGGGAGGGGCAAGGGTAAGCTGTGACAAAGCGAGAGAGAGGCATGGACATATATACACTACCAAACGTAAGGTAGCTAGCTAGTGGGAAGCAGCCGCATAGCACAGGGAGATCAGCTCGGTGCTTTGTGACCGCCTGGAGGGGTGGGATAGGGAGGGTGGGAGGGAGGGAGACGCAAGAGGGAAGAGATATGGGAACATATGTATATATATAACTGATTCATTTTGTTGTAAAGCAGAAACTAACACACCATTGTAAAGCAATTATACTCCAATAAAGATGTTAAAAAATAAAAACTATACTCATCAATAAGAATTTTAAAAAAGCTAGCAGGCACTCTCATTTTATGTGATATTTATAAATTTTATGAGATATTTATCAAATTTATCAATTTAGGTATTTGCTTGGGATACAAACAAAACATACAGCAATTAGGAAACGGGCAAAATTAGTCTCTCCACCTCATGGTGTGAATTTCCTACTACTCGGTTCACAGTAAGTCACCCTGCTTAGCTTGACCACCGTAGGCAGATTTCTCTCACTGTGGACTCTTACTGAAGAATTTACGAAAGCTCACAGTATTTGGGTGGAGAGGTTGTTGAGGTGTGGGTGAAAACTTGGACTCCAATCAGATTTTTACCACTTAACCAGCTGCATGCCCTTGGGAAAGTTATTTAACATACCTGAGTCAACTCCCATAATATGGGGATAATAACACACCTTGTGGTGATGTGAGGGTTAACAAGATAATGCATGTGAATTGCCAAACTCTTAAAGAGGGTAAAACAAAGAAGCTATTGTCTAGGGCTCTGGCTTAAATAAACCGAAGCACAAAAAAGCACATGTCCTTGTTCAGGCAGGCATTATCAACTGTACTACAATTCTCCAGAACACGAGATTTCTCTTGTCCTTCCTGGAAGTTGCAGACTTGAGAGCCACAAGACATGTCACTTCATGATTCTGTACAGTCAGGCATGAAGAACAACCACCAAGTGAATTTCTTGGTACATATGTAGTATGTAAACTTAACATAATGAATTTTTTTATGTAACTATTTTGACCTAGGAAAAAAAGATCCTATTTTTAGCATATGCCAAGAATTCACTTTCATTACTCAAGATACTTTCCCTTTCAATTTGTGGCATCTGGTCCCAGGCAGGAAATCTTCCTAGTTTTACAGTTCTAGCCTCTCTGGTTACATAACAGCCTCCCTTAATAAAGACAGGCTTTGACTGTTAACATCCTCCTTTCTTTCCCACATCAGGAACAATATTTTTTTTCTTTTTAAAAAATTTTTGCATTACCATCGATTAGCAAAGTAGTATTACTGTATTTCTCATTTCAGAATTTACTTTTCCTTTCCAACTAAACTGAAAAAGTCGTATTACTTCCAGTTATAGGGGGAAAAAGTTAAGTGACTTGATTGAGAATTAGAGAATTCAAAATTATTGGTGAACAGTGGTCTGCAGTTTGACTTAAACTTATCTGTAAGTCTTTTTATATGTTTTAAAAAATACACTCAATCTGTAGAGGTTACCGAACTTTACAGTACATTTTAAGGAATCTCAAGGGAAAAGAAACATGATTATAAAGGCCCTCCCTCAAAGAAACTCAGCAAGGAAATTTCAAAACTCAGTTTTTCATCTTGCTTTAATGACTTCATTTACGACTTTTGTGAAGAATGTGAACACATTAGAAATAGCAGCCATTTATTTTAAGTATCAGTTTTTATTAAAAAGTGCATTTTGATTATTTTATGATCTAGGTAAGCTGTTAATAAGGTATCAGTATACTCTCTGGAATAATAACTTTACAAAGATTTAAAACAAACAAAATTTTAAAAGCCTTTTTATTTCCTTCACCATTATTGTTTTACAATACAAATATTACCTTGTGAATACACAAAAAAAACCCTACGGAAGATAATTCTGCTGCACATAAAATACAGAATGGATATATATACTTCTTCATTCTTAAAAAACTATTTTGTTCTCCACATTGGCAAGTATAGAATAGAATACTTCCCCAAACATACTCATGTTAGGAGTAAAACTTAAGAGTTACATGCAGTTCCTGCACAAATATATTTTAAAGAAATAGATCTCTTCTTTGTTGTTTACCAACAAAATTGCCATGAGAGTATGGATAACTAATTTATAGCTTTCAATTTTTAGTTAAGTGATCATTTTCAAAACTCTCTTTTTAAAAACAAAGTATTCATGGCTGTTTTCATTGTATAGTTAAAATCAAACTACCAAATAGATGATAAAATAATTGAAGTGGTACCTGTCATTGCCACCTGCTCACAATATGGGAACAGGCTCTGACTTTCTAATTAACTCTCCCATTTTTTAATTCATAGCAATTTAAAAACCATAAGCAGTCTTCTGATTTAATTTAGCTATAATGCAAAATTTAGTAGTAATACATACATTTATATTTTCATGGAATACTTTATTTTAAATAAAAACATTGAAGATTGCCTACTGACCATACAATCAAGACAAGAAAGGCACTAGAAACATAGACAAATTTCTCTCCCAAGAAACATTTTTAAATTTTAACTCTCTTTTCTCTGACATGTAAAAATCTTTAAATTTGGTTTTCATAACATCATTTTGAAAAATAAAGTTAGGAAATACTTAGAAAATCACTTTATAACAGAATCTTTTTTTTTTTTGTACTTTTTGACACACTGTCTCTGCTGATTTTTACAAAATCCAAAGTTACCAAACCTTTCTGTGTCTGTCATTTTTATTTGAATATCGGTGCAACAGGTAGAAAGATTTCAGAATCGAACCCCATTCAGGTACTTAGAAACCTTCATAGAGACATTTGCTAGAAAATGGCTTACAGCCCAATCTTTGGGGCAAGAGATATGAAAAGTATGTTTTCCCAAGAAAATAATACGCTTTATTTCCAGGTGTGACTGGAAAGACCAGAACTTATGATATAAAAGCTTACATTTATGCTGTTGCATCATATACAAAGGAACACGGTGGTTGCAAGGTTATGTAAATCCCAAGCCTATGAACAGGAAATGTGTACAGTGCACGACAGGTTAAATTTTCTTTATTGTTGTCCAACGCGGGTCCTTTGGAGAGAAAAAAAAGATCACAGTGCTGACCAGGTAACTCAATCGGTTAAGTCACGGTAACTGTTGAAAGATAACAGGATAAGGGAGGTGTTCATTTTATGGCATCTTTTCTCATGGAGTTCTTAGCACTTCGGACAGCTCCTCTTTCCCCACCGTGTACAGCTGTTATGTGTCACTCACCAACCGGCTGTATTTAACTTGCCTCCCGAGGTGGATTACTGGCCAGGGGAAGGGCCAATGGTAAGATCGAGGTACAATTCCTTGGACATTCCTTTCAAAGTACTGAAATGGCCTGTACCACCACACTCTGGCCAGGAGGTTCATCTGGGAAGCTTCTTTTAGCACCTAAGAGAACACAGAAAGAGAAAACCAAGTCAGGAAGAACAACTGATGGTTCCAGCCCCAAAAGGAACATACACATGTTTCTCATAACCTTTCACTTTAGGTTCAAATAGTTTCCATATTAAAATTCACAAAGGCCCCCAGACCCGCCCCATGACCACCTACATAGCCACAGTTTCACACTCCCACCACCGTTCTACACTCTGCACTCAGCTGTAAACCGGGCCACACGCTAGCAGAAAAACAAGTAACTCCAATTCCGGGAGTACACGGGGAACATGCGGCTTACTCACTCTCTTGTCTATAAAGAAATACCTCAATTAGTGTTTTAGCTACTCTTCTACAATGAAAACAGAGAGAGTTAATTAAATGTTAAGTATTAAGCTGCTGAGGGGCCAAAGATAGAAAAGAAGGTAGGACTGCAAATCAAGCAAGAGGTAGGTACAGCTTAAAAAATATTTTCCAGGGACAATGAGAGCGTGACTCTTGTTCTAGAAGGATGCCGTCTCCTATGTCATTATATTAACACATTTCTGGCTCATCTTTGATTCAGAAGTGGATCAGCATCACAAGAGACAACACAACCTTAGCTGACTATCTCTTAAGACAAGAGAAACCAAAGACATCTGTGGGTTCTTTGCGCTTTTCCCCCTGCCACGCCAGCGACGGCAGGCCAAGAGCAATAGGGGTTAAAATCAAATGGGGAGAGAAACTCACTTGCTGATTGGCCATAGTGTGGTACCACCAGAAGAGTCTTGTGGTGATGTAATATGCCACCACCACATCCACAGTGTAGTGGTCATGCGCCAAGAGAATACAGAAGATTCCAACCACGCTGAGAAGCCAGCAGATCCAATGGTACCACCACAGTCGTCGAGGGGAATCTGAAAAGGAGAAACTTGCAATAGTCCCGTTATTCAAGTGCCACTAAGGGCACCCGACCATGCCTCAACTACTACTTCTGAATCCAATTACCTTGGATCTTCCCTTCTGAAAACAGATCTTTTGGGGTAGCAAACCTAAGGGCTTTCGCTTCTCTGTAATGGAGGTTAGAAGGGAAGCAGCTT
This sequence comes from Delphinus delphis, assembly GCF_949987515.2. Classification (NCBI taxonomy): domain Eukaryota; kingdom Metazoa; phylum Chordata; class Mammalia; order Artiodactyla; family Delphinidae; genus Delphinus; species Delphinus delphis. Next base: position 38,597,472 of record NC_082698.1, on the reverse strand, counting down.
ATTTCATAAAGTGATTTTCTTAGCCATAGTAATTTATATTTGGTTATTACTTGATTCATGTAATTATAAGTGTAGCTTAAAAGGACAAATAAGGACAGGTTAATGCATCATGCTCCATTAAAATACAAAACAACACCGCCCACTGACAATTAAATTTACCAGGAAATAATTTGGGATTAATGCTCTATACAAAAATCAGTACCTTTTGATCCTTTGAGTAGGCAATTATAATTGATACAACTGCCCTATTTGCTTTCCAAGCTCTGCAACCATACACTAATTTGAAAGTCTTTGAGATTTCCATTTCTCAAATACAAATAAGAGAGGATCCAAATGCCTGGGAATTCAAGCCCAAGTACGTTCCCAAGGGCAGGGCAGTGTCTGGGAAGTCACCTGATGGGAGATTCAAAATCTCTATTCGTGCAGGCCTTCCTACCTTGTATTCTCACTAAGTGGGCTTCAGAGGGTCTGAAATTTTAGGCAATAATGTTGTCTGAGTGTGATCTACCCTTCTCACCCTGGGGAAGACAGTTTAGGCTTTTACAGAATTTTCAAGGGGTCCAAGTATCCATCATTCATTCAACCACTATTTATTGAGCATCTACGATGTGCCCAGGACAGGAACTGCTCTAGTCACTGGAATCAATGAACAAAATAGGCAAAGAGCCTGCCTTTGTGGGGAGATCCCTTCCTAGTACTGAAGAGAAACAATAAATAATAATTATAATAAAGTAGATTATACATTATGTTAGAAGGTGTTAAAGCCTATGGAAAAGTAAAAAATTGAACCAAATCAGTAGGATCAGCAGTAGAGAGGGTGAAGGGAGGTTTGTCAGTTTAAATGGAGTGGTCATGGTTGGGGGTAGGGTCTTAAGAGTATGTACAGGGCTCCATGTTCCATTTCCAGGAAAATCTGTACTTGGTACTCTAACAATACAACAACAAAGACCGGCTACCGTTCATTCTCCCTGCACCACTACTAGTGTCCCTATATGCCATCTATTTTAATTTTCAAAACCTCTCCCTCATTCATGAAGGAGCTATCAGTATCTCATTCTAAAGATGAGGAAACTGTGACTTACAGAGGTTAGAGGTTTTCCCCAAGGTCACAGAGCTAGTAAGTAATAGCACCAGGATTCAAAATCAGTTTGTGACCCAAGTCTTCCAATATGGCATCTCCAAGGATAAGGCTTAACCCCATTAAAGTATTGCAGGTACCAACCAGCAGGCGGTTAGGAATCCCGCCCCCCAGGGCCGCTGACATCAGGCCTGTTCTGTTCCCATTTTCCATGCCCAGTTACATTTCTCATGGAAGGCTGCTTTCGACTTACACTCTTTGATAAATAGGTAGGTGAGTGTGAGCATGACCGTGTGGCCGCTGTACAGGTAGTCCCCACACATGTTGTGGGAGCCCGTGATGGACAGGCCGCCACCAGCAATGAGCTTCATTATTCTCCTCAGTTGGGCTTCCCAGTCTCCGAAGAGCTGGTGGGAAAAGAAAAAATCAGACTATTAGCCCACATAAAAGTCTGCTACGACTATAATTTATATTCAGAATTAAGCTTTGTAATATTGTGATTTATAATGAGAAATATATATTTGGCCTTCATCCCTGTTCCTGGCACAGAGCTTCTGCAACCTTTGGAATTTCCCGAGAAGAGATAGAGGTGTCTTTCGTTATTCATAAAAGCCCCTTTCAACCACACCTAGGTTCATGTTCATGAGTTCAAGGTGACTTCTGGAAAGCCCCTAAGGATGGGGGTGGTTGCCAGGAGATCCAACCAGGTGACTAGAGGGTTGGAACCTCTTTCCCACTTCCCGCCACTTCCAAGGAGGGGAGAAGGGCTGGGGGTTGAGTGAATTACCAATGGCCAATGATTTAATCAATCACGCCTCTATAATGAAGCCTCCACAGAAATCCAAAAGGACAGGGGTTTGGAGAGCTTCCAGGTTGGTGGACGTGAGGATATGTGGGGAGAGTGATGCACGCCCCTTCCCACATACCTTGCCCTACACATCTCTTCCATGTGGCTGGTCCTACGTTACATCCTTTTATAATAAACTGCTAATCTAGTAAGTAAAATGTTTTCCTGAGTTCTGTGAGCTCCAGCAAATTAACTGAACCCAAGGAGGGGGGTCATAGGAACTTCCAATTTAAAGCTGGTTGGTAAGAAGTATAGGTGACAATCTGAACCTGTGATCAGAGTCTGAAGTGGTTGGGGGCTGACAGTCAGTGTGAGATTGAGCCCTTACCCTGTGGGATCCGATGCTATTTCCAGGTAGACAGTGCCAGAATGGAGTTAAAGAGGGTTAGAGATTTGCTTGTGTGTGTGCGTGTGTGGGGAAACCCATATATCTAGTCACAGAAGTATTCAGTGGGGTTTTCAGAGTACAGGAGATGCACAGGAGTGTTTTTCCTTTATGAGTTTATATTAAGACATGTAAAGTCACCGCCCCCCGCCCCCCGCCATGAAGTGTGCCCACTCAACATTCACTGCTGTTCAGACAGCCCTTGGAAGAGTGTGGTCCTAGAGATGAAGCAGGCAGCTTCAGAGCTCCCCTTACATGTTGGCACTTTTTAGAGCTCATGTCAGCAGATATTTAGTTACTAAAGTTTTTTTTCACTACACTGTTAAAGACTGACTGATTGATTTACTACCATAACTGCCATCTGGGGGAAAATCTCTGGGAAAAATTTAAAGATCTATTTCACACGCTTGGCCTAGAGGACAAATGTTCTATTAACTTACTAGCTAAAGCAGCTGGAGGTTAGAAAGTCAAATATATGAATTTTTTTTTTGGTATGTGATTATGGGGGACCAAATTGAAGCAAGGGACTGAGTAGGATGTACCTTCAATCTTCTGAAATTATGTGGGTAGAACTGCATGTTTTTCCTTTTAATAAGAGTGAAAAAGTTTATAAATAAATCTACCTGTCTCTGATACAAGTCTGGGCTGGATACTAGAGTGGTAAATGGCATGAACAAGTCATTCACCGAAACTTTTGTTTGCTCTGGCAAATAAAATGTGTGACTGTCTATATTTTATGTTTGTTAGCATTCTTTTAAATTTTGGTTAGCCAATTTAATCACCATGACCCCTTTTCAACATTTAACTGATAATATTCTGGGCTCTGGGAAACATGTTTCATTATAATTTCCCTTTAAAAAAACTGATCAAGATTTCTAGTTAAGGACGTCAGGTTGAACATACCACATAGCAGATATGGATTTCCAAATTGAAAGGGATCACTGAAAGTCCAGTTCAACAGAAGCAAACAGATCTACATAGCAAGACTCAGCATTATGGAACTTCAGAAACTTGGGGCTAACAAGGGACCTTCAAGCATCCAGAGATCAAAAACAAGCTTCACACAAAAGATCAAGAATCAGGCTTCTTCAAAAGCAATACTGGAAAAGAAAAGGCTTCAGAAAAATGCCTCCAAATCCTGAGGGAAAATGATTTCCAATTTAGAATTCTATACGCAGCCATATTATTAACTGAGCCTAATCTTAAAAAATAGACCAAGGATAAACTAAAGTCATTTCATATATACAAGATTTCACAATATTTACCACCTATGTATTCTTTTTGCGGGAAATTACAGAAGATGTACTCTACAAGGCAAAGGAGAAAACAGAAAAAAGAAGAAACGGGATTTGCTAGGATGCCAGCGAAGGGAATACTGAGAGCTGTGCTGTAGGCCTAAGAGAGGGAGCCCCCTAAATGGGTGAGTCAGAGCTCTGGAGATGAGGCTAACAGAACACCTAATTCCGCGGCTGCACTGAGTCAGAACATGGGAACGAGTAAGTACACAGAAAACTAACAGAGCAAAAAAGCAAGGCAATTACGGACTCTACAGGAAATGAAGTATTGTGTTGAAAAGTAATTATAGGAAACTATATGACTTGGCTATGAATAGCATCTACAAAACTGTAAGAATGTAAGCTCTGAATACTGAGTTAAATCAAGGACAGAAAATGACACTGGGAAGATGGGATAAGAAGTCTAAACTACTGTACTGGGATGGTGGGGGAGGGGAAGAAGGGAAAAGGCACAGAACACATACAAGCTGCGGGGGAGGATTGTGTGGGGAATACGAGGGCTCTAAATCCTGGCCTTCGCCAGCAGGAAGTCAGCAACAGCCTGTATTGGAAATTATAAAGAAACAATATTGGCATGGCACTTAGAGACCTGAGGATAAGCACATACACACACAAAAATTCTGTGAAAAGAGTTAAAGAAATGAAGGTAAACACCACGAGACTCAGTTGAAAGAGCTAAAGAGAGTAGGAAAGCAGGCTGAGTGTGATTAGGGTAAGGGTTGCGTACCATGGTTTTCATAATAAGTCCTGTAGGATCATTTTGTTTCTTAAATTGCACGCATGTATAAACATGATAAAAATTTTTTCAGAGTTTTAAATTGAAAGTTTGGTCTGGTTCTGTCATAACAACGGGTAATAAATGGAAGAAAATTATGGCAAAAAAGCTTAGGTAGTTCTTCAGTTTACATTATTTCAAACTGTCCTTTCGAAACTCCCTCTGTGTTTTGAAAACTATACATCATATTCTTGAGCACCATTCCCCCTCAATTTGCCCTCTCATTTTGGTAGGAAAATATTTGTGGAGAAACTGTAGGGGTAGGAAAAGAGGGAGAGATTATGAGGTAAACATGGCATTGAGGAAAAACAGCCCAAAATTAATGCTCCATTTCTTACAAGTGCCCTTAACACATCTATGCTTTCTTTTAAAAATATCTTTCCATGATTGTCAAACCTCTGCAAGGGGAAAGGCTCTTTAAAAGCTCAGTGGGGAACAGGAAAAGAAGATGGATGGTTACAGCTACATAAAATTTTTAAATTACACTCTAAGAAAGTAAACAAATTCTAAGGCAAATGACAATACAATTGGAGCAGAAACAACTTAACATCTTTACCGTGTACACAGTACACATAAATCAAGTAAATAAGACCATTTAGGAAACAAAATTTATCAAAGGACAAAGGATGTGACCAGCTGGAGGCACTGGCTCTGTCAAGCAAATAGAAATAAAAATGAACGTTAACAGGAGCTCATTCTTTCCCATATCAAATTAGCAAAGCTAAAAAAAGATAGCCAATGGTGGGGCAGGGACAACGTCACTGATCCTCTCAAACAGGCTCCTTAAAGAGGAGGGAAGGAACGTGGTAAATGCAGCAGCCAGCAGTGCAGGAAGGCAGTGGCCTCTGAAACAGACAGGCTGGGTTAAAAGCATGGCTCTCCTACCAATTAGCTGTGTGACCCTGGGCAGCCGAACCACTCTAAGCCTCAATTTCCTCATCACCAACCTGGGGAGTAATATATTTATTACAACTGGCAAAATCCTCTGCAAAAATAATCATCAATATTGACCACAATCCAAACAGCCATGACCTGTGTGTGACTCAGTGCTTAGTTGTTTCTAGGCACCCACCTCCAAGAAGTGAGCCCGCACATGAAGAAAACCTTTACGCACAATATTATTTATAAAAGCAACAAACTAGAAACAACCCAAATGGGAATTGGTAAATAACTGTTCCCTTGCCATTCAGAACCTGGGCCAGGGGAGCAATGGCAACACCAGGGGTTGCCTGTCATTACAGGCATACCTCGGAGATATTTCAGGTTCGCTTCCAGACCACAGCAATAAAGCGAATATTCCAATTAAGCGAGTTTCACGAATTTTTTGGTTTCCCAGTGCATAAAAAGTTATGGATATTGTAGTCTATTAAGCGTACAATAGCATTATGTCTAAAAAACCAATGTACGTGCCTTAATTAAAAAAATACTTTATTGCTAAAAATGCTAACCATCATCCGAGCCTTCAGCAAGTGGCAGTAGTAACATCAAAGATCACTGGTCACAGATCACATAACAAATACAAAGTTTGAAAAACTGCAAGAATTACCAAAATGTGACGCACACATGAAGTGAGCAAATGATGCTGGAAAAATGGTGGTGACAGACTTGTTCCACCCAGAATCGCCACAAACTTTCAGGTTCTAAAAACTGCGATAACTATAAAGTGTAATAAAGCAATGCTCAATAAAATAACGTGTGCCTGTACCCCCTCAGGACCTACTGAGCCAGAATCTGAGGTGATTCAAATGCACACTATAGTGATTCAAATGCACTGAACTAGGCCATAATTGTTTAATACATTATTTAAAAATAAGCATACAATGACTTTGTAGTAAGTTATATCATAAATATTTTCTTCTACCAAGAGGAAAAAAATGAAACAAAATGTTTGGTATAATTATAACTGTTTAAAAAAACATGCACTGGAAAAATCTAGGATGTACACACTGCATGTTAGCATGGTTTGCATGGAAACCGGTAGGAGTTCCCTGCTTGTTGGGCTAGAAAGGAGGGGATTCCTGTGGAGTTCTGCAGTTCTGAGATTTAGGTTACCTCTGAGTACAGGCAGGAGACACGGGAAGAAAACAGAAGAAGAGGAGGAAAAGGAGGAAAAGGGAGGAGGGGGAGGGGGGAGGGAGGAAGAGGAAGAAGCAGAAACAGGAAGCTCCCAGTTCCATCTTCCTTCCTTCTCATTTTAGTTTCCTTCTGCACTCTGCCTGCTACCATTTTCCAGAGTCCTCAAAGGGCTGCTCCAGACACTGTGGCCTGTGTGTTGGGTTGCATTCAGTGGGAAAGAGGATGGAGTGTGTACCTGGAGCTCTAACCTCCCCATCAGTAGACTTCTGAGTGCTCATCCTTGAAAGCAGAGATATTTGGGGGACATTCACACAAACACTTTCTCAGTGGGCACTACAAAGCTGTGACAAGGTCTTGCATCTGCATCATTATGTGAATTATGATCTCCTAGGGTCAGAGAAAAATCACTTTTCAGTAAAAACAGAGCAATTTTCTTCAAGTTCTAATGAACGGCCAAGAAATTAACTGGCTAAATTACTTAAGCAATATGAGACATAGAAAGAAATGCAGAGCAGAAGACAGACGGAGAGGCTTCTGAAAGAGACAGACCACTCCAGAAGGGTTCAAACCAGTGAGCCTTTGGTTACTAAAAACCAGGTTCCCCCAGTATGTTTTTTTTGTTTGTTTGTTTTTTTGCGGTACACGGGCCTCTCACTGTTGTGGCCTCTCCCGTTGTGGAGCACAGGCTCCGGACGCGCAGGCTCAGCGGCCATGGCTCACGAGCCCAGCCGCTCCACAGCATGTGGGATCTTCCCGGACCGGGGCACGAACCCGTGTCCCCTGCATCGGCAGGCGGACTCTCAACCACTGCGCCACCAGGGAAGAGCCCCCCCACCCCCGTATGTTTTCAAGGCTGAATACACAGTGCTCTGATGATAGGCTGTTCACCACCATTCAGTTTGCAGATGGCCTCACGCACTTGCCTTTTCTCTTAAGTGCATCTGAAAAGTGGGGACATTCACTGTGCTTCATCCCCTTCTGGCAGGAGAGGGAGAACCTAGAACCCAAACTCATCAAATAATGCTGCACGAATCAATGGCTTTGGTATAACTTGGAGGAAGGGCTGAAAGTGAGTGCTAAAGAGCAGAAATGCTATTTAATAGAATCCTTGAGTCTTACCAATGCTTCATCTTACAGCAGCCCTGAAAAATCAGCGAGGCAGGTCTTAACTCTGTCCTGGGTCCCCCGGCTGTTCAGTTTGGGAGCTGGAATGGGTCCCAAGTCCTCTGACTCCACGTATGTATTATCTGCAAACTGCACGCTACCTGTACACTGCCAGCGCCTCCCCAAGCCTGCATAAACCAAGAACCGGATACACATGAAGCAACCTTGCTCTGAGCAGCCTAGGTTCCTTACAAAGGTAACGTCATGCCATCATGCCCCATACCAACCACCAGGAACAGTCAGATGTCTCTCAGTGGACCTGTCCTCATTCATGCATTCAATGAATCTAGCTACTACCACCAGGGCAAATAACTTCTTGTCTTGTTCCAGAAGAAAAGTCTTCCTCCAAAACAGAAAATGCACTACCATCCATGGCATGTAAAGAAAGCTGTTCTTCAACACCCAGACCACAGGTCAGATCCGCTAAGGGAATCAAGCATCAGGGAACAGCAGGATCAGTGGAATCCCCATCAATCCATGTCCTGCGCAGCCTGCAACTGGGAAACACACGCTACGTGCTGCAGTCCCCGCCTCAACTTCAACTCCCAAACAAAAGCAGCAAAACTATGCTACTTCCTGAATTTCAACAGGCACACGGCCCTTCTAACCAGTGATGGACACTTAAGAACTAATTTGAGCCATGAAATGTCCTTGAGCATGACCTTGAAGACTGAGGGGAAGATGGTGTGTTGCTAAGTTTGATGAATGTTTTAGATTTCACAGCAGCAGTGAGAGGTTCAAAACTGCCCCTTATAATTTCTCTGACCTTCTGTGATACATATATACCATGAAGATGTGGTACATATCTACAATGGAATATTACTCAGCCATAAAAAGGAATGAAACTGGGTCATTTGTAGAGATATGGATGGACCTAGAGTCTGTCATACAAAGCGAAGTAAGTCAGAAAGAGAAAAACAAATATCGTATATTAATGCATATGTGTGGAATCTAGAAAAATAGTACAGATGAACCTATTTCCAGGGCAGGAATAGAGACTCAGATGTAGAGGATGGACGTGTGGACACAGTGGGGCAAGGGGAGGGTGGGTGGGAGGAATTGGGAGATCAGGTTTGACATAAATACACTACCATGTGTAAAACAGCTAGCTAGTGGGAACCTGCTGTATAGCACTGGGAGCTCAGTTCAGTGCTCTGTGATGACCTAGATGGGTGGGATTGGAGGTGGGGAGGGAGGTCCAAGAGGGAGGGGCTATATGTATACATATAGCTGATTCACTTCATTGTGCAGCAGAAACCAACACAACACTGTAAAGCAATTATATGCCAATTAAAAAAAAAAACTGTCCCTTATAATTTCTCATACCTTTTTGTGACTGTCGATTGAGGAGTAAAAAAAAACAACAAAAAGGAATGTAGGGTCGTTTGTACATAATAAAATATTACATTTTGTTTGTACAGAGATTCCAACTTTTTAACAGAGTTTTCCTGTCAATTGGCTCATTGTAGCCTCACAAGCCTGTCAGGTGGTTAGCGTATGTGTAATTATATCCATTTTACAGATAAGCAAATAGAGGCGCTATTTTTCTATTTCACAGTGGCTCAGTTGGGATCAGATCCAAATGTCTTACCTCTCACTAAAGGATCTTGCCTTTTGGTTCCCTGGAAAGAGCAGCTATTGGTGCAAACACTTCTCCAAATAACAAAGGCTGGACAATGTCTCCAGGTTCACTTTTTTTGTTGGTTTTGTCATGTTAATGAAATTGAATCCATTTTACATAAATCATTTAAATATAGTTGAACGGTTTAAAAATTTTATTCATTATTCACTAAAGATCTATTTTTCGTAAGTGTTTTTTCCATTAAATCAAATTTCCCCATCTCTAAAAAAGTTATTTCCATGGGTATCTTTCACAAACAAATTACACATTTTCCACCTTCTTGAGCAAGGTGTTTTCAGTTTGATCTTAACTTTCCTTGCTTTATGTTGTGCTGCGTAGGAGGGATGCTCCAAAGACCTCTAAGCTTATGTCATAAGAACAACAATGAGGATAAATCCAGCCGCAAGCCCCCGTTTTGGGTTAACCATCCAGGTGGCTCTGGACAAACCATTTTACCCATTCTAGCTTCAGTTCTCTCATCTGTAAAATGGCGAGAATACCACCACCTCATCCTCAACCCTCACTGCCAAAGGGAGGTAATGTTTATAAAAGTGGTTGCTCAAAAATTATAAAGCGCTATACAAATATCAGACCACATTACAGTGATCAAGTTAGGCCCATGTTTTGGGTGAGGAGTTCCTTAAGTGAGAACTCAATGCTTAGCAGCCAAGAAGTGAAATTCTCCTTAAATACACAGCCCTCACGGATGTTCACCTGTGATCACTTTTATGAATTCTTCCTCACTTTTATGAATTCATTTCATTCCTGGGAAGATTTAGTTTCATCCGCAAATATTATATCCATCTCAAATGATCTGAAGTAGGGAGATTTCCCTATACATATCCTCTTAGAACTCAGATATACAACCTTAAAAACATTTTTGCCTCCACTGAGCTCTGAGGGATTTGGCTCTCCACACTGCTCCATTATCCAATGTATCCACGAGTTCCTATACCAGGCAGGCTTTTTTTTTTCATGGGGAGGGGTCTCTAAATAATCATCAGTAATAAAGCACTCATCCCCTACCAGCCTCCCTTTCCCCCAGTAAAAACGTAAAAATGTTTTCATGGCCTTTAGTAAGGAGACTTACCAAAGCCCTCATAAAATCTTAAAGATCAGCTATGGATTTCCATTTACCCAGATACTTATTTGTCACATTAAAGAAATCCAGTATTTCAGTCAGGCAAGATTTCCCTTTAACAAAAATTATATCTGAGAGATTCTGTAGCCTACCTGGTCATGAGGTGAAAATTGAAAAAAAATTCCCTCAAATTTTTGCTTTGAAAATGTGTAAATCTAAAGAAGAGAATAATGAACATCCTTAGGCTCATCAATTATCAATATTTTGCCACATTTGCTTCTCCTTCTTCTCCCACTTTTTTTTCCTGGGCCATTTGAGATTTAAGTTGAATACATTATGACACTTTACCCTTAAGTGTACAAACAAGGACATTTTCTTCTATAATCACACTCACGAAATTTAACAATGATAGAATACTATCATGGTTAATAGACATCCTTATTCAGACTCCCCCATAGTCTCAACAATGTCCTGTATAGTTTTCCCCCCGGAATCTAGGATTCAATCAGAGGAGACATATTGAGGGTACTTGTCATACTCTTAATTTTTCTTAGTCTACTAGTTTCTCAGTCCTTTTTTTTTTTAAATGACACTGACATTTTATTTTAAAGAGTCCAGTCTAGTTTTTTTATATCAAGAGCATGTCCCTCCATTTGGCTTTTATCTGACTGTTTCCTTATGTTTAAACTCAGGTTAAATGTTATTGGCAGGAATATACAGAAATGATGTGTCCTACCCAGTGCATCAGATCAAAAAGCATCCGATATCATTTGTTCTGCTGCTGGTTTGATCACTTGGCTGCCAGAGTGTCTGCCAGATTTCTCCTCCGAATACACACCTTTGCCCCTTTATTATTAACAAGCAGTTTGTGACTTTTTGAAACTATATAAATATTATGGTGCCCCACCTTTCACCCAGTGGCTTTAGCATCTGTTGATGATTCTTGCTTGAATTATTACTACAGTGGTTGCAAAATGGTGATTTTCTATTTCTAATATTTCTTTTATATCTAGCAGTTAATTTTTTCTCCACCAGCACTAATTTTTAAAATGTTTCTTATTAACGTATTATAATTAATTACTGTCATATTTCATTGTGGTGCTCCAATTGTCTCACACGTGGCCAGTGGGAGCCTCTCAAGCAGGACAGTATGGCTTCTGAATGGAACCCACCGGCCTGCAGTGTCTGGGAAGCTCTGGAACCTTCCTCAGGACAAAAGTCCTGCTGTCCATCTGCCTGTACTCTGACACAGTGGATCACGCTTCGTGTAGAGTCATATAGCGTCACCTCCGAGGCTCTTCGGATTTCTTCAGTGAATGCTTTTTCACCCTGGTGACCTCTTCACACTAGATGGCTGCTGCCGTGTAGGAAACCTCTGTCACCTTCCCAGTGTCTGCCCTGGTCTAGGCATTCCTCATCTCTAAACTTGAAACACCGCACAAAAGCAGCCTCATCTGCCTCCCTCGTGTGAAGTACCAAGAACAGAGACGCGGCCGAACTTCTTGCCTCTGCCACTTAGTACCTGCGAGACAACAGGCAAGTCAAGCATCTCTGGACCAACTGCAACTTCCTCCCACTCATGACTGTGAGACTTCAATGAAAAAACATTGAGAATCATACCTGGCACGAAACAGGTAGACGTAATTTAGCACCGCTCGAAGTCTACCTCCCCTCCTCTCTCCCAAACAGCTTACTTTCTGTATCACTGGAGAGATGGCTTTCTAAGAGACAGATGTGATCACATCCTATTCACTGCTCCAACCTTTCCTGGCTTCCTGTGGCCAGACTCCTTAGAAGGGTGACCAGATCCCTTAAAACCTGCCCACAACGTGCCTCTCTGGCTTTCTCTCTGCCACTCAGCCCACAGGACCACATGACCAGGAGTATCTAACTTTACCTGCGCCTTCAGACTTCCTTTCACACCCTTTCTGTTCTCTCCCTTTAACTCCACTTGGCAAACACCTACTCATCCTTTTCAGACTTGGCTTGGACGGCATCTCCTCAGTGCAGCCAACACTCCCAGCAAAGTTTACCACCTTCTTCTCCGCTTCCATGGCAACTGAGCACCTCACGCCTATTACAGTGAAGGCTGTAGTCAGAGAATAATCTTATGTGTTACATGTCTGTCACAGCTTCTGGATGCCCATTTGTCTTACGTATTTGTGTATCCTCAAAATTCACCCCACGCAAGACAGGTCCTCTAGAAATGTTTATTCAGAAGTAAGCAATCCGCTTGTTTGTGAAAAGAAGTCACATCTATAATCTCCCTGCCTCGCAATCCCTGTCTCCCTGGAGACTTCCCATAAATAAGAAAACCATTTAGAAAGTTTATAAAATCATGTAAAAATGCATATAACAAATGTTAACTGTAAAGACACAGGAACAACTGCACAAAAAGCATGATCAGAACGATGTAAGAAAAATACACATAAAGAACTAATAAATATACTGAAACAGGAACAGTAGATAGAACCATGAATGTAAAAATTTTCCTTTTTACATTTTTGCAATGTATCTATAATGAATGTAGAGTTTCTTTAAGATGGGGAAAAAATAACCTTTTTTTAAGACAGAAAGAAGTGACTTAGTACATTTTTCTTTTTTCTTTTTCTTTTTTTCTCATTCCTGAAAAGGAAAGAGAACAGTGGAGAGAAAAATGGGAAAGTGAAGAAGAGACTTGGGATGGGGAAGGTTACCGGAAATTATAAAGCAAGAAATTTTTTAAAAAATGAGAATGAACAAAATGATAAGAAACTGGGAGGCAAGCAGAAAATTAGGTAAAATCAAGCACTGACAATTTAAATTCCACACGATTCAACAGGATGACATGAAGCTATTTTGGTAACAGAACACAAGCCATATTCTGAAATGCTGATAAGGTTAGCAGGAGCTAATCAGAACATCAACATTTGTCAGCGAGGAGGGCAGCTTTTGAGCACTCAAGCTGTTACCTAAGAAAGTAGGAAAGAACTTAAAAAGGTTATAAAATCCTAAAAAGCAGTGAGTCTTGTGCTTTGTAAGACTGAACACATGCCAGTAAAGAGACCCTTAAGACTGAGGATTACTACATCACCGCTTAGCATCGAATTGAAGGAGGTGCTTTGATCTTTCTAATGCGTGCAATGCAAAAAAACTGACAGTGGCAGGAAAAAACACGGAAGTCTTTCCGTTATTATATTTGTATTTTATTGTTCCACTGAACAATTAATCTCAGATGTCCAATTAATCTCAGCCTTGTCCGACAGTGGGCTATGTTCAAGTATGCTGGATGGAAAAATAAAAAGACACGTTTTTGAAGTTCAAGAAAATCATTCCACTGAAAACACCATGTCAGATTAATGCGTTAGCCAGCTAAGTACCCAGGATGTAACGTAACTCTCTCGTTTTGAAGGTTTTCAAATCTAACGTCACCATGGAGACCAAAAACCAGAACCAACATGAATCTCACTTTAATGCTTAGGTATTAGATTAACTCAAGTGATTATTAAAATGAGAGTTGAAAACAGCATAAGTTATTCCTTCTCTTCCAATAACATTAGTGTATCTGTGTTATCTGGGGCAGGTTTTTTTTCTTTCTTTTTTTTTCTTGTGGAGTTTGCTAAAAAAACAACAACAAAAATTTCTTACATAAAGCTTAGGACATAGAAGAATTCTCAAATGTTTCTGCCTTTTTTATTTTAAAAAACTGAATCTTAAAAAGTTAGAACAAGATGACAAGAAGGTGTTTTCTGATTGGGACACATGCTCCTTGGAGAAAAGCTGTGTTGAGATTAACAAGGGGTAATCAAGGTTGCACTAACTTGGCAGCCTCGTAAGCCCACCACGCACACCCACTGGGATACAGGACTAGTGCTTCACAGAAGCTTCTGTTCCAGGAACTGAATGCTTCCTTCCCTTCCCTTCTCACGCCCCAGCAGCTCATCTCTGTTGCAGGAGCATCTGATGACAGGCCCCCTTCTCTTCTCACCTCATCATTTCACATGACGATTACTTCTCTAAGCCATGACATTTTGTGAAGTAAAGAGTACACTGCCATCAAGTGAATGAACACTAGGAACAATTTTTTTAATTACTACTGCATACCTGTTGAAACATTTTTCTTAGAAGCCATGCGTTTTGAATACTGGTGTTAAGGGAAGAATTAAGTATACTAATTATGGGGCTTTGCATGTTGGCAGAACCAAGTTTAGGTTCACGTGCCCATGTTAAACAAAGTCGTATTCTAAAGCTCAACTCTCTTCCCTTGGAGTTTAATGATGACTGATAACCATAAGAATATCCACCAACCAACAGGCCTTAGATGGTGTCTCAAGTCAGGGGATAACCAATTCTGGAAGCATCGTACGTTAACGTCCTGTCTCTGGCCTTTTCATCCATACCAACAGCTTTAACACCACCGAGAATATGATGAATCACAAATATTTAATTTCTAGCACTGATTTTTCCCTCAATTTCAGATGTAGACTGCTAGTTAGCCTGGACACCACCACTTAGATATCTCACAAGTACCTCAGACTCTATTTGTTTAATCTGAAGTCATTAACTCCGTTTTCCTCCTTACCTTATAATTATGCCAGTGGTAAAAGCCAGTTGCCTTTGAAATCCTTCCTTTCTCTCCTTATTCCCTATATCAAATGTATTGCTAAGCTGTACTGATTCAGCCACTTAAATATTGCTCAAATCTGTCTCCACTTCTCTTATCCCTACGGCCAGCAGCTTAGCTTAAGGTCCTTATATCACAGCATTTTCCACATTATATAAGATGAAAGTTCGGATGAGGTGGTCTTAAAGCACTTTCCACAAAGGCAGGGGCTTCTACTCTGCTCACCCCCTTGCACTCCAGTACCTCAGACACAGCAGGTGCTTAATGCCCGTTAAATACATTTTCTCTGGATGAATAAGAGTCTAGGCGTTAAGGCGTGATGGCCACACCAAGCTTTCTTATTTCTGTACAGCATCTTACATCTACAGAGCCCTGTGTATTTACTGCCTTCTTTCACTCTCGCAACTCCTTAAGATGGTATGAAAAGTGCCATAAACCCTGTCTTGCCAACAAAGGGACTGCGGCTCTGAGAAGTTAAATGCAACTTCTGCACAGCTAGCAAGTGCTGGATGACATCATCCTCACTCTGACCTCAGTGTTCTTTCCACTACTGGGTAGGTTTGTATTTTTACAGGGTAATGAGTCCCCTCTCGGTGCAATGGTTCAGAGAGAGTTTGATCAAGATTTGGTGGCGAGGATATTGCGACACTGGACTGGATGACTTTCAGTAAGGTTCCTTTCCGTTTTGACTAACCAAGCCCTGGGTAGGGCTCTAAGGTAGGCAGAGGTGGTCTCTGGGATCTCTCTCGAGCACTATCTCTCGCTCCCTTCTGACACTGTTCCCCAGTGCAGTGTTCTGACCCTTGTCTGACCTCTCAGTTTCTTAAGTTTGATCTCCAAGAGGCAGCACTGAGCCTTCAAGACCTTTTCCAAGTCTTCTGTCTAGCTTCAGAAATCATTCTGTCTTACTTGTGAAGTGTTCTTGCCAAAGAAATTAGAACAACTGAATCAAGTCTCCAGAGCCAACTTTCTATTTAGAGGAAATATGGAGGAGAGAGGAAGAAGTTAATTGACACTAGAAAGACGCAAACAGATAAGTCCAGAATGTGGGATATTCTACAGGACAACTGCTCTGATCTCTGTAAGTTACTGATGGGGTTTACAAAAAGGGGGTGGGGGGACTTCCCTGGCGGTCCAACAGTTCAGACTTCAAGCTCCCACTGCAGGGGGCACAGGTTCGATCCCGCATGCCAAAAAAAATAAACGGGGGGTGGGGAGGAGAGAAGGAACTGCTCTAGAATGTAGAGACTTAACAGACAGAACAACTAAATGTAATATAAAGACTGTGGATCCTAATTTATACAAACCAACTGTTTTTTTTAAAAAGGCATTTTTTAAGACAATCAAGATATTCCACGAGTTGGTAATTGCCAATACCAAAGAATTACTGTTAATTGTGCCGAATGTACCAACAGCGGTAAAGTTATGAGATAAAATGTCCAAAGTTTTTAGATGCATATTAAGTATGTAGCAATGAAATAACATTGTCTGGGGTTTGCTTTAAGATACTTCAAAAGAAAAACAGAAGATAAGATGAAGCAAATGTAGTAAATCTTGGTAACTACTGAGTCTGGGTGCTGGCACACGGTGGTTCCTTATACTGGTTTCTCTCTGGAATACAGCTGAAAAATTTCAGAACAAAAAACTGTTTTTTTGAACCCATTCTTCCAAGAACTCTGTTCTACAAAAGAATTAGATTTAGTGAGCTTTTACTAATAATTTTTGCTAACATTTTACCCCCTCCTGTATACTTTACTTTAAAGATTCTAATTTCCAGAAGACTGCCACAGAAAGATGGGCCTAGTCGGGGTTTCTGGCAGCATGATAAATGAGTGACACACTGGGGTCTGGTTTTGCATACTGTCCCTGCCATTACCTCTGTCTTTACCAAGAAAACCCACACGCTATATTTAGCTATGGGATCCTGATTGGATGTGCTGATGACTCAAGCTGACTCTGTAAGTGCCAATACTAACCAAGTGTGGGGGTGCCGGCAACTGGGTGGAGCTGCAGAGGTCCTAAGAAGAAACAAGGCTGGAACCAGATCAGGGAGAAAGGCCACACACACAGCACGACCCCTTGATGCTGGGTCCATCTTCAACATGGGCTGGACCAGATCCCACATCTACCTAAACTGGTATGACATGTTCCTTGGTGGAGAAACTTCCCAGGCACAGACTTTTTTAAGAACCGAACTACTACTGAGAACACACTTGCTTATCAAGCCAGCCTCCCAGCAGGAGTCTACATCACTGGGTCCTCAGTGACAACAAGGTATTTCGTCTAAGTCAGGAGCTGTAGGCAAGTGCCTGAGAGCTTTCATAGAGGATAAAGAAGACGTGAGGCTGGCTTTCTTTGGAAGGGCTGAAGAAAGAGCAAGGAGATGCAGAGAGGCAGGATTGCTGATGGCGATGAGTAGAACCTTGGGATCATTCATTCCTTATGACGAATTCTCCAGTTACGGAAATAGACTGTAGCAAAAACGGAAAGAGGGCAGAAACAAACTAGCTACCTCTCTGAGCATGTATGTAAGTCTAGGAAGGAAGGGGACCACAGTAAGCAAGCAACCTAAAGAGATCCAGAATTTCAAATGATAAAGACACCACTTTAAAAATCCCTCTTCCGGGGCTTCCCTGATGGCGCAGTGGTTGGGAGTCCGCCTGCCAATGCAGGGGACACGGGTTCATGCCCCGGTACGGGAGGATCCCACATGCCGCGGAGCGGCTGGGCCCGTGAGCCATGGCCGCTGAGCCTGTGCGTCTGGAGCCTGTGCTCTGCAACGGGAGAGGCCACAACAGTGAGAGGCCCACGTACCGAAAAAAAAAAAAAAAATCCCTCTTCCAAGGGACTGGATTCTTCAGCCCTCTTCCAAGGTTCTATCAGAGAGAATGTCTCTTCTGGAAGTAACAAAAGTACAAATGGATGAAATTGAAAGGATGTTTCACTAGCACAAGTGCGATGTGAAGAAATGATTCCAAACACACAGCATTCCATTTTTTCTCCCACCCAAATCGAGGAAATGAGCTTCTTCTACTTCTTATTACATTAAAAAGCTTTAATGTAGGTAGACATTTTTAAAACTAAATCTCTTGTTAATTATTTCATAAAATTCCGATGATCTCCCCAGTTGAAATTATTCTAAGGCAAAAGTTGGGGTATGGAGTATTACGTGAATCTGATGGAAAGGTAGAGACAATAGAAGAGGAATAAAGTTTATTTTAAAGAAAAGCTTCTATGCTACTAGAGAAGATCAATACAGCAAGATGTCCCGCCAGGGAGGAGAGATCTTGTTTGGGTGGGTGGAGGGTGCAAAGGGACAGGAATAGTGTCTCTAGCTCTGCTGTTACGGATTCCCACTGTAGGGATTAATAGAAAGAAGGAAAAAATATCATTTGAAACAGAACCTTCCATCTAAGAGAGGGAAAACGCATATAAAAGCTTCTGGATCTGTATCAAGGGAGCGAATGATATTTTAAAAGTATGGCAGGAAACCAAAGAGCTATGCCCACACACAAAGCTTAACTGCTTCCATCACACTAACTAGACCACATATTTCCCCAGCTGCGAAGCACTGGGGTTTGGGAATTTTAAGAAGGGTGGGGCCACCTAGCTGTATTGCTTAGTAACGTTCCCAGATGAAGGCAAAGGGACTTGATTCTATTCTAAAGAAATTTTTACCTTTGGCCTACATCAAAGGACCCCTGGGCAAGATAAGAAACAAACAAAAAGGGAAATTACAGCAAGGAATGGTTTACCTTCGGAGAGCAGTTGAAATGCATACCGGGTACTGGGAGTGTAGTTACATACATTGTAATACACCGATACAGGTACAGCGTGCCAACTATGCAGAAAAATCTTCTGCTAATAATAGACCTAGAAAAAGGGAAAAACAGGGCAGACACTCAGTCATGAAATTTCGCAGGTTCATTTACTTCAAGTTTTCAATGACCCAACAATACAAACAAACCCCAAAACTACCTGAGAGATTGAAATCAGAATTTTATAACTAGAGCTAAGAGCAGATTAAGGTGAGGATTTTGAGAATGATTCTGTTTTTTCTTTTTAAATATTAACTTTAAGGCCAGAGGAGTTTAAAACACTCTATATTGCTATTAACTGGGCTTCCTGAGGCCTTAAACGTGAGTTGACATTCAACTGATGTACAAGTAGGGCCTATTCTGATGGGTCAGAGCTGACTCAGTACCTGTGGTTAAACATTTAGAGAGTGTCTTTTCTGTCATAAAAAAGATGTTCAGAAAATTACAATGACATTAAAATGAGAATTCAAAACTTTTCTGGCATTTAATGAGCCAAAGACATTAAACCACTATACTTGTACATCCCAGAAACTGATTATCTTAGCAGATCTCCAAGGTAGCACGATGCCAAGAAAAGAGCCTGTCTCAGTGATAGCATCCAACCTCTCTCTGCTAACTATGTGGCCTTGGGATAGACTATTGACATCTCTGAGTCTCAGTTTCCTAATCTGTAAACCAGAAATAAGAACATTAGAAATAATGTACGGAAAATCCCTGCCATCCATGCACAGTGGCAGTCAACAAATGTATACATTTTGTGGATGAATCACAAAATAAGCAAGAATTAGAATCACACATCTTTTCCATTTCAAGTTTATTGGTGGTTCTAATGAAATTATTAGATATGTATATGTGAACATGTATATTGAGTTTCATAACTTCTCCTGATAGCAATTTCCACATAGGTTTGGCTTTAACTAGATTAAGTTGTACAAACTTAAGTGTATCCTTGAACAAGAATGTTCCTTCCCTTCTAATTCTACCTGTTCTATCTTGTTCTACCACAGGCCAGAATCACAGTCCTGTGGGTCTCCTCCTCTTCAACCTTGAGGGGTTCAAATTTTTCCTTGGCCCAGGGCAACCTGACATAAATAAACACACATTTTTTAGAAACAGTGAACAGGCTTTCCTCTGAGGATACTGAACATTCACTCTATAATTGTACAATGTGCCTCTATTTTTATGCAGGATGGACATTCCTACTGGAGGAGAATTTGTATCGTCTGTATTTTTTAACAAGAGGAATGAAGTGATATGTCGCCTGTGTGATTAGAAATTAATTTAAAAATAACCCACATGACTGTATTAGTATTTCATTCATAACTACACAGTTCATGTAAGGTCCTTAGGTTGTATGGGTAGAGCCTGGGTGTTGTGCCTCTTTACCCAGATTTTAGAAACTGGGTCAAAACTGCTTACCACAGAGAATGTCTCCTTTTCTCTTATTAAAGCTGTGCTTGCCACCTCCAAGGGCAAGAATTTATTCAGCATAAAGCTGTCTTTTATAAAGGTATGTGCCTCTAATTTCACTTGATGAAAAGCACAGTATAATTAAACAATATAAAGAGGGACAATACTAGAGAATATTACTAGACTATAAATGTCTTACCAAAATAACTTGAAATACCCGCGTGAATTTTACATTGTAAGACACGATGATCATTTTTCTCAAAAAGAAAATGCCCTCTCTCACCATCCTGTTCAAACAAACAGAAATTACTTGCCATTTTACTTGAACTATATGAAAAACATCTACAACAGAAAACTGTTAAGTCTATTTAGATATGTTAATCTCTTTAGATGAAGAGAAATAAAATGACTCCTATCACTCCATTTTGGGAAAGATTACTATCTTAAATCCCTTTACCTGATGGTTTCATGGTGCACATAAGATACACACACGCACACACAAACACCAGTAACTATTTCCATATCTCAAACTTGAGTCACATTTGAGAAGCAGTGAAAAGACTTAGGATTACCTGAGAATGAGGTATATGAAAAAATGATAATGGATGAGAAAAGGCAAATTCTTTAACAAAAAATACTTTAAAAGTATCAAACATTAAAGATTCAGTCACATTTACTCTTTGACTTGAAGTGAAAAAGTCAAATGATTTTATCAATGTGACTCCATCAATATTCACATGGTGACAAGCTGGAAGTGACTATTAATAAGAATCATCTGATCTTTGGTATTAATCTTTTTGAAAGCAAGCTTAGAATATCTTCAATGTATAATTTTAAACAAGAATCTCCTACCATAAACTTTAAAAAGCAGGATATAAAAGTGTTTCAAAAACTTGTATCCTGTTAAGGTATTCTTCCTTAATCAAACAATTTCACACATTAGAATTCTTTCTTACTTAAGTTTAAAAGTTCAAGATGTGCTTTAAAGAAAAAAGGTTTAAAGTAGTTAAAAATGTAACAAGACAACAAAAAAGCCACAGAGGAAACATTAATGAGGTATTTCCAGAGATTAAGCAAATGCCAAGGACAATATACACATTATAATTCTCAAAACCACAATGCTGTTCTTCTCACATGGGATATATCTCTCCTTTCACGTTGGAAAGAAGCCTGTTTCCTATCTGCTTGCACTCTGCAATGACTATCACGTCACAGATGCTTGTACTTGGTCATGATTATTCTTCTCTCGAGTATTTGAGTAATAGGCTCATTACTACTTGCTCTGACAGAAAAGAAAAACACTGTTAAATTAAAAAAAAAGAAAGGTAGTGGCTTAGTGGCTTATATTTTTTTCTAAGTCCCATGTAAAAGGTCTGCAATATAATGCAAGAGGAAGGAAACTGTCCATTCTTCATTATTGTTAAATTCGATAAGGAAATATGAATAAAAGTGTTAATATTTTATAGATAATCATTAAGACTTGTTAGAATGGTATGTTATGTTAGGTCCAGGATAACTTTATTAAACATTTTACTATCCCTACTTAAGGAGGAAAAAGTACACAGAACCTGATTAATTACTACCAAATACAGGCTTAAAACAGCAGTACTGCTTTGTTTCTGGCATTTGATACAATGGTCTAAAATTCTAAAGAAAAAACGATGAAAGAAATGAATATACTGGAAAGTAAAATTAAAATACTGGGAAGTTCTTTTGTTTCCCGCAAGTTGTCTCTTTCTGAGCTGTAGCCAGAAGACGCACAATTCTTTCAGTGTTCAGACCTGCTCTGCCAGCTCTTGAAACAAACAGGTCCTGAGACATAGCAGTGGAACTAAGCAACAATCTCAAAGTAGGAGGCGATAAACACGGGGGACAGCACATGTATCTGGACCAGGATCAGGGAGGCCCACATCTCTGGAGCAATCACGGAGGCCAGTGCGCAGTTCAGGTCCCTCCAGTATATGCCACAGGGACAAGGCCTCTCCAGCTTATCTTCACACAGATGCTGGCTCTACCTTTAGCAAAGGCTCGCGTGATGATTTGAATCATCTCAATTAACTTCTTTGGAAATTGGCTTCCTTGCCAGCAAAACGGTATCTTTCTTAATGATTCAGAGAAATGCTACTGAGGAATTTCCCCAGACTGTTATTAACAGTAACTAGGGTTTTGCCAAATTCCTCCTCTACGCCAAGCTCTGTGTCATTTAATTCTTAAAATAACCTGCAATGCAAGGCTATGATCCTTATTTTACAGATGGGGAAATAGCAGTTTCAGAGAGTCTAAGGTGAAATATAAATACATTACACAAGACAAAAAGATTCAGGAAATGGCTTCAAATTGTGTAAGAAAGCCCAATTTCAGCCCAATTTCATTTTGAGACTACACTGTTGTGTACCAAGCGATGAGCCAACATCCGATCACATTTAAGCTACATATCAAAATCCACTTAACTCAGATTTTTTCACTTAGTGTTTTATGTCATATTTATGTCATATTTGTCATATTTATGTCATATTTCGTATTGACCCAGACCTCTACAAAATAAGCACTTCTGACAGTTATTTAATGATAACCATGTTAGTTATTAAAGTACTGAAAAAAATCCTTCTAGGTATCCAGAAGGAAACTGTCCATTCTTCATTATCGTTTGCACCGTGCCCAGTTAGATATGCTTTACGTCCCCCCCAGTGTTTGGTCAGTCATTCTGAAATGTCATCCGTTTCTCAACATTCTATCTCGCCTGAACTTCCACTATGACCTTTGACCTAGTGTCCCTAATTCCACTTGTGCCTCCCTAAAATCCTTTCTACAAAGAGCAGCCAGAATCATCCTTTGTTTGAAACAGTTACACAGAGTATGTCCTTTAAAACCCTCCAGTAGTTGCCAGCTATATTTTGAATAAAATCCAAATCCTTTGCCAGGCCCGTGAGGCCCTGGATGATCTGGCCTGCCTCTCTCTAAGCTCACCTCCCACTGCTCTCCCCGCCATTCCTCAACTCCAGTCCGATGCCCTTCGTGCAACTGAACACATCACCGCAAGTCCCTCCTGCCTTAGGTAGGATCTCTGTGCCAGCCATTCCCTCTGCCTGGACCCCTGGAACATGCCTGTCACTCAGGTCTCTGAGAGGCCACCTGCTCTAAAGAAGGTGCCTGGTGCCAGCCTCCATTTTACTTTCTTCACGGCCTCCCACTCCCACTCCCACATTCTGCTGAAGCTACCTCCAAAGAGTTTCTTAAATCTGTTTTCCTCCCTTTAGTTCCTTGCTACTAGTCCGTGGATTCCCTGGATTACGACAACTGCTCAACATGACCCCAAGCTACCTTAACTGTTTTACCTTGCAGACCTGAATTCCACTGCCCTGGGCAAAACGAGCCCCACTCATCCGTTCCCTAAAACCCTAGTTTCTTGCTTTTGCCAGCAAATCTCTTTCCCTGGCCTCTCCTGTTACTCTATCCACCTACCTCAAATACCACCTCTGCATGAAGCCTCCTACATGTTCCCAACTGGGCAGAGCTACTTCATCCTCCAAATCACTTCAGAACTTGTTTTGTATTTTACGGTATTTTTAATAGTAAGATTGGCATCACCATTACCAACAGAGGCCCTCATTCCTTCTGTTAGAGGAAAAGCTCTTAAAGAAAGCTGCTCCTTACTTATGTTTTAGTCCCAGTGAGACTCATGACGGTACCGGTAATATGGGCAACACCTGCGGTTCTATGCTTAACAGCTTCACTTTTTACTCCCTCTGACAGTGCTTTCCTGCTTCTTCCCATAAATGTTTGTCCTTTAAACTCTTTAATTTATCTGCCAGAATGAACCTCTGCTGATGCTCACCAGTCCTTCATCTTGCATCATTTCTGCACTTATATTTTAAGTGATGACACCTGCCAAGATGGCGGCATTCATCCAAGTAAGGACTGTGAGTCCTACCATCTTCCTCCCTTGCCTCCCCCGTCTCCTCATTGCCCTGTCTGGGCTTTCTACCCATCACAGGAGTCTCAACTGCTCCAGATGGTGAATCATGAAAACCCAGGGCTTAATTCGGTACTTTAAGAAGGAAAATCCCAAGGAAAAGGTTGTAAAACAAAAAGGAAGGAATAAATGCTGTAGAGTAAACAGAAAAGTAAAAACATATGCTCTCCCGGGAGATCCAGACTCGCCTAGTACTTCCAGGGTGTGCACACAGGAGGATGGCAGTTCATGAATCAGCAGAACGAGAGGGACCCATGTACCCGGCCCGGAAATGTGTGTGTACACGCACGGTGCCTCTTTGCCTTAAAAAAATCCAACTCAAAGAGAGTTCTGCATCTTTGGTATTAACTACGTTAACCACATTCCTGTTTAGCATATACTATTTTACAGAAGGAAGAAGTAAGATGTAAAGAGTTTAAGTACTAGCCTGGGGCCAGAGCGTCAGTCAATGAGACAGCCACAACAAAACCCAGGTCTCCAGATTTTCAATTAGTTCCTCTTTTCACTAATGAAATTGTCAAGTTAAAAGAAAAAAAAAAAAAAAAAAAAGGTAGTGGCTTATATTTTTTTCTAAGTCCCATGTAAAAGGTCTGCAATATAATGCAAGAATTAAGTTCAGGAAATGATCCATACTAGTTTAGGGAATTTGCAAAGAACAGATCATATTATAAAATTGTCCCCACTTAAGCCATCTTTTTTTAAAAAATATTATTTCCTGAGTTAAATATAGATTGTAACATAAAGAAAAAATGTTACGCTATAAGATATGAAAGACATCAATATGATCTACTTGAGTTATGAAGAGTTAAAGTATCCTCCAGAAACTGCTGCATACGTAAGTACCAAACAAAAGAAGTTACATTTCTTGTCAGTATTTTAGGCTATTAACAAAAATAGTATGTGTGCATATATACATATGTGTGTGTATATATAATACAAATATGTATGTGTACACATAACACAAATACGTATATGTATACAGATCTTTCTTCATTCCTTCCCTTCATCAAAACTTACCTTGAATCACATTCTTAAGGCTTGTTCAGTCACAGCGGGCAGAACTCAACAATGAATGTTTGCTCTTAAGCTAAAGGATTACTCTTAAAAGTAACATTTTCTTTTTAACAGGGGGTTGGATTCTAAAAACATAATAAGCACATACTTCACCAGCAATGGCTAACATCTACTGAATTCTAGGCACAGTAATCATCATAGTGCAATACTCAATTAATGTTAGCTGCTGCTATTATTATTTATGTATTCTCATAACAAATATATATATATATATATATATATATATATATATGCTAGGCATTATTCTGGGCACTGGAAATACAGCAGTGAACAGAATGGACAAAAAGCCTGCCCTGTGGTACTTATATTCTAGGGGCAGAGGCAGGCAATAAACAAGATAGATGATATACAGTATGTTAGGTAAGTGCTAAAGGCTAAAATGAAGCAAAAGTGTCATTGGAGGATGGGAGGTTACAATTTGGGGCTAAGTTGATCAGGGATGGTGTCCCTGTATATGAGAGGGTTAACCATGAGGACATCTGGGGAAGAAGATTCCAAACAGAGGCTAGTATGTGTGGGTGTTGGCAGAGGGGTCAGGGAGCAAAGTGCATGAGGACACGAGGTCTGGAGGGACCTCCCTGGTCACCATAAGGACCTCTGACCTAAAAACTGTATGAGGGGACTTCCCTGGTGGCACAGTGGTTAAGAACCCACCTGCCAATGCAGGTGAAACAGGTTCGAGCCCTGATCCGGGAAGATCCCACATGCCATGGAGCAACTAAGCCTGTGAGCCACAACTACTGAGCCTACGCTCTAGAGCCTGCAAGCCACAACTACTGAAGCCCACGCGCCTAGAGCCCTGCTCCGCAACGAGAAGCCACGGCAATGAGAAGCCCGCGCATTGCAACGAAGAGTAGCCCCCGCTCGCCACAACTAGAGAAAGCCTGCGCGCAGCAACAAAGACCCAACGCAGCCAAAAATAAATAAAATTTAAGAAAAAGTAAAACTGAAACTAATTATTAAAAAAACAAAACAAAACTGTATGAAGTGGGAGAAGAGTGACATACACCAGCTTACTGTACAGTGACACATTCTGTCTGCCGAGTTGACAAGTGACTTAAGGGAAACAAGAATGGAAACAGAGAGACCAGTAGGAAGCTCCTGCAACAACCCAGGTAAGAGATGACGCTGGTTAGACCCAGGGCAACAACAGAGGTGGCGAGAAGTGGTGGGATTAACAGACCAGATGTGGGGTGGAAGCAAATACCAACAACAAAACCGAGGCGTTTGGCCTGAGAATGGGGCAGGACAGAGATGCCATTTACTAAGATGGGGACGGGGGCGGGGCAGGCTTGGGAACCAGGAGGAGGCCAAGGACTCAGTTAAGTGTTTTATACACATTATCTGACTCCATCCACACAACAACGTTGACATAAGACACTATTTTATTGTCCCCATTTTGTAGTGAGGAAACAACGCTACTATAAGTAGTTAAGTGATTTGACCAAATTCACCTCAGTTAGTAGGTGGCTGTAGGGATAAGATGAGCACAAACCAGTGAGATTTACAGTATAACTGAATGCTTAACTACCATTACCATGATACAAACAGGTTGAGGGGGGACATATGTGATGACTTCTAAATAAGAGCATGAATACTTAGACAGACATCCCTGGTGGTTTTTTAAGAGAAGAGGGAAAGAGAGGATCCCTGGGAACACTGTAAAATACAAGGCAAATGTGATACTACTTAAAAATACACACCTATGTAGATTACACCTATATGAGCATACAGAAAAATATGAAAAGGAATATGAAACCAGATGTTAGCATTATTTATCTCAGGCAACATAAGTAAATTTTTTTTCTTTTTGTTTATCTTCTAATTGGCCTACAGGCAAGATACACTACTTAGTTTTTCCTTTAATGTCATAAATAAAAATTAACTCATGAAAACTAATTTATTGCACCAATTTTTTTTTGTGCTTTCTCTCCCTTTTATCCTAAGTCTCAGTTTAAAAAGCCTCTTATAATATTTATGTTAACTTAAAACCTAAATTGCTGGAATTACTGAATTTAGTTTCCCTACAATTCCTAGGGTTTAGGCTAGTATTTAGGTCTTGAGACCTAAACTGGTAAAAATTAGAAGAGGTGAAAGCTGGTAAGACCATCTGTGAGCTAACAAAGTGAGAATGAGAAGTGAGGTAGAGCCTGGAACCGAATCTAGTGCCTAGAGTGACTGTCCTTCCCCACTCCAAGGAGGGCGAGCAGAGGCCTGCAAAAGCCTAGGACACCCAGATTACACGGGAAGATAATGGGACAGGGAAGGCCTCAGGAAGGAAAACAGGATCTTAACCCCGGGCTCTGCTGCCCAGGGTCAGAATCAAGGGGAGAAAACTTGCTAGAAACAGCAAGAAAAAGTCTAAGGTTGGGCGCGCCTGGTCAGCAGTCTTCAGTGGAAAAGCGTGACTGCATGGAGGCAGAGGGCATTTCCCAGATGCATGGTGAGTAGGGCCCATGCCACACCACACCTAGAAGGTCACAGGACAGCAGTCAAGTAGGACAGAACTCAGTACGCTTTCTACAAACTACTGTGGAACAGCCAAGTTGGGATAGCTTTCAGGTTTGGCAGGTCCACCCTGGGGCAAGTATGAATGTCTCCTGGATGGTCTATGACACATAAACCTTATTATCCAACACAGGACTACTCTGTTTTCATTCTATCTGTCCTCTGCATGTTGAATCTATGCTACTCTATCTGTTAAGAAAACACATTTCCAGAGGACAGATGCCTATTATACCAGGACACTATGAGGCTGGATTTATACTGAAAAGCCTTCAATCCTCAAAATATTCTGTGTGGCATCTCGGGCAAGTCAACAGCTTTTCTGTGTCTCAGGTATCTTCACTGAGACAAGAGAACACACTGCTTAAAGAGTTGATTGGATGAAATGACAGTGCATGTAAAAAAAAAAAAAAATTCTCGTTACTCAAATGTTTGGAATCTGCCGTTTAAACAGGGCAATAATGATTTTTGACAACATGGATGAAAAGGAACAGAAGAAAACAGACTTTGAGTAAGTATATAATAGATGCAGGTACATGTGTAGAGAGAGAGGAAAGGAAGGGAAGGGACGATCCATGAGCTCGTAACTTGCTTTATGGCTGGAGAGGAATATGACAGTCTGTCAGCCAATTAAATAATGTGCTAGATGCCCCCAAAGTAATAACATGAGGGAATTTTTGTCCTCATGAGTTTCATACTTTAGGATAGAGTCTGGACAACACACACTTTAAAAACCTGAGATGTTACTGTGAAAACAAACAAAAATTCCCCAGGAGATAACCTCTATGTAGCTTTGTTTTGCTCACTGCTACATCCCTAGCACCAGTCTTCAATAATTCTTGACAAATTACTAAATGTAAAGATGCCCTGAAGTTCCAGCCTAGCCTAGTGGTCCACAACGTACCGTCGATTTCTAATGAAGTGAAACAGCCTTAAAAAAAAGGCTCTTCTGGAACTTGGAAAATAAACTCTATTGAAGGGACCTGCTTCATCTCAAATGCTCTACATCAACAGCTTTTAAGAACGTAACTTAGTCACAACCATCAGAGACTTAAAAACAATTGAAAAAAGGTTGACAGTAACTGTGGTCATAAACTACCTTGGGGAGTAGAAGAGGAAAGAGATAAGTACTTTGATCCAATCAACTTAATGTGAAAAGAAACACTGATGGAATCAAACTGGGGTAAAACAAAAGATAAATGTTAGTGGAGAGTCTAGCCTGTTGAATAAGACACAAAAGAAACAAACAAAAAAATCAAATTAGCACCTGACAGCAGCAGTTGCCAATCAGCACAAGGCTTCTGTCCTTGGAAATTACATTCCATTCACAGGAGAGAGGCAAATACTGTAGATAAACCTTCTTCTGTTGGCAGACACCCTCCCAACAGATAAGGCCTCCAAACCCAGGGCATTTACCAAAGGGTAAAATACAAAGTAAGTCTTTTCCAAAGCGGTCTCCCAACATAAAAAACGTACTGCTGCCAAACACCTAAAAATCCACTGCAGTACTCTCAGAGTGTAATCCTGGGAAAGCCACACTGGAAAACCGTATCTGTTCCTTCCTTCGGGATCAAGGAAGCCCCCAGAAACAGTTCCGAATAGAGATGTCAAGTCTTAAGCAGGATCTGCCAACAGCACTTCCTTCTCTAGTTCCTTTCCTTTTGGTATGAGATCAGTTTTCAAAGAACCTACTTGGTGACCATTCTACCACTCTCTCCATAACTCTATACAACTGTTTATGCCAGAATGTTCTACTCCATGCCCCAAATGCCTCAACCACAAAGCTCTTTCAACTCCACCCCACATCCCAACTACCCAACGGCTCCTTTTCTTTTTTCTTCAAATCTTTACACCACCAGTGGATCAATATATCCTGCAATATTTAATTCATCGCTTTACTATCTACCCTCACTCCCCACCTGACTTGTGCTACTCCTTTTAGGCAAATATCTGATCTAAAAGCAGCCATGACAGAAAACAAATATACACATCACCTGACTTTGCTCTGAAGTAAAATATATTCAAGCAACGTTGAGGGAGCTCTCAAATTAGTGATTTCTATCTCAATCTATGGTTCATTCCTCATTAAATTTCAAATAAAATTCAGAGATTCACAGAGAGACCCCAAAACCCTGTATGAGATACTGTAACAGAAGTCAGCCCTGTGGCTATAAAAGATGAAGGAGTTCTAAATGTAACAGAAGCCACAGCTTCTAGGAAGTTTATCCCTTCCCCACAGCCCAGCACAAAATGTATTCATTGGCCAAACGTGAGTCTAAGTCGCGGTCATCTTCCAACTGGACCATTTGTAATGGCATCCTAACACCCATCCCCCGCCTTCCACTCTTGCTTCCCTATTCTCTAAACGGCAGCCAGAGGGCTTCTTTTAAAATACCAATCTGTTGACATCATTCTCCCCTAATGACATCATCACACTTGGAACAAAAATTCTGCCTCTTTTTCCACAGCCCACGATGCCATCCATACCTCCCTGACCCCGTGTCACTGCTTCCTCCCAGCTCGCTTGGCCACACAGGCCCGTGGCTATTCCCCAGGTAAACCTCAGAGACTCTGTACTTGCTGTGCCTCCTGTCTTGACTGCTCCTGCCCCAAACACCTACTTGGTACACCCCCATTTGATTCGGGTGTCTGCTCAACTGTCACCTCATTAGAGGACTTTCCTGATCACCCAATCTAAAATACCACCTCCTCCCCACTATCCCCAACACTTTCTAACCCTTTAGACTGCTTTATTTTCCTCCATTTCTCTTATCACTGCCTGGTATTATATATTCATTTGTTCAGGACTGTTACACCCTGGTCAGAATACAAGCTGATGTGAGAACATCAGGGGCCTCTGCTCACTGCAGCACCCCCAGGGTCTACCACAGTGCCTGGCACACAGTAGGTTCTCAGTGAATACAAGTTGAATGAATGAATGAATTTTAAACAAGCACTTTCTATGTGCCAGACTCTGTATCAGGCAGTGGGATATAAAGATGAATGACAAAAAGGATCTGGTCTTTTCCCTTGGGGAACTTAAAAGTGTAGCAATGAAGGAGATACACACACAATGAATAGAATGGACTGTGATATGAGCTTGAAGTGTTCAAGGAAAACCGTGGAGTAGAGTAGCTGGAGATGAGGTCGAACAGCCTGGGGTCAGATTATGAAGGACCCTAGGCTTCAGGCTAAGGAACTGGGCCTCCATCTGAGCACCCGCTATTCATCACTAAGTAGGAATGGAAAGAGGTAATGAATCTGAAATTAGAATGGACAGAACTTAGTGGCTATTTATATGAAAGGAACCGAGAAGTTCTAGGTTTCTAGGAAATGTCACTGCCCACATCGGAGGAAGAACAAGTTGAAAGAAAAAAATGACAAATCTGGTTTTAGAAAAGTTGAGTTTGAGGTACCTATGACCACCATACTAAGTCATAGTGCTTTCTCGAGTGGCTAGAAAATTCTTGGCTTGGAAATTCTGCCACCCTGCTCCTTGGCCTTCTTCTTGGTGGGCGTTTACAACGTCCTAATAGCGCTGAGCCACCTGTATCACATTTGGGTGCCATCGTGTCAGCTACGATATAGCCATGCATGGAAAGTCCCTACCAAATCTGTCCCTTTAACATATTCTTTAATCACACTTTCTTAAAACAAGGGATACCTGTTTTGCAGTGAAGTCTGACACAAATGCAGAGATTTCCCAGGAATTTTTCCTAGTCAGTGGCTTGAAAGTCCAATTCTAAATGGGGAGACAACATTATTTACAATTTTAAAAATCAAAAAGTTGTCAAGGACAGGCATTGTTGTTGCTTTCCAACTTCACGACGTTATGGAAGCCCCATGCGGACCTATGTATATATCAGCATATGTACATATAGACATGAGGGGGAGATGTTAAGAATGAGAGGACGCAAAAAAAATTTAAGTACAAAAAACAAAACTTATGTTTAACAGTAAAGGACAACTGTATACAGCATAAGGATAGAACCAAATGTCACAATGTCATAAATTCGGGCACCCATGTTTGCTAGCACCTTGAACATCTGGCTGAAGGGTTTGCTGTCAGGAGATGTTGCTCAAATTCCGGCATATCATTTCTCAATAAGTCATCCTCTACAGTTTCAGCCCCTGATTCTTCTCTAAAAAGTAGAAGATAAAGAAGCAAGAAGGAATAGGCTGATTTTTTAAGGCTCCAAGACTCTTAAAGTCAAAGTAAAATTAAAATGTCCCTTTGGAAATTACTGATCAGGCAGGTTTAATTCCTAGGAGGTCTGGACATACTCCTAAGTAGCAAACTTCCTGGTGGAGGTTGGGGAGAGGGGTCAAGTGTCAGAAGAGTCAAGCACAAAATGAGAGGTTGTCACTTTAAAACAGAATATTCCATAACCAGAAGGATCCATTTTCCCAACATACCTAATAATAAACCTGTTACACTGCCGTAGCCGAATAACTAGAAACAAGGGATCTCTGACTGTATGCAACAGTTTAATCTTCTTTATGAAGGCCAGGGAAAGAGAGCTCATTAATACCCACTGCTTGGTGTGTCAAGCTCTATCTTTCTTCCTACCTCTTCCATGTCTGGTGTGCCACACACACTGAAGACAGGTCTCAAGGACGGAGACGGGAAGCCAGAGATGTGTCCCAGTAGCAGGACAAGGGTGGGGATGCTTAGGATTATCATGACAACAGTTGAGTTATCCTGCTGACGTGGAAACCAGAGAGAGGACCTTAAAGAATCCTTAGTTGGATGTACTCTGGACGAAAAATGCTCTGCGGTTAATAATACTCAAACATAACTGGCCCATTCAATAATGTTAGAATCAAATAAAACACAGTTGTATAGAACAACAGAAATCATCTAGACTGAGAGGGTCTTTATTTATCTGTGAGAGAAACAAGGCTCCTGAGATTTGGAGATTCATCCACACCACCCACCATGTGAGGGCATGGCTGGGGCTGGAGCCCAGGCTGCCTGTGTCCTAGCCCTGGGTTAATTTTGCCCAAGGTGTGAGTCAACTGATTTATGGCTGTAGAACAATTTAAATATACAAATGACTACAGTATTAGCAATAAATACCGGTAAAACATGAAATTAGAAAGCTTAAAGAGAAACAGATTTGAGGAAAAGTCCCTGCTGAGAGAAATATAAACAGTAATATACTTTAAAGAAATTATCCCTATGGTTAGGACACTTCTTAGAACAAGAATAAAATTATTCAAAAGTCAGCTCTGTGAAAGATTTGAACTTGCACAGATTATGTATAAGTACATAATGATATATTCTGGGGCAGTAAATTATTAGCTTGCATGTAAGAATTTTGATAAAAACCAGAAAACAAACTCATATAAACAAAAATCAGGAAGACCCCAGGAAACCTAATTTGAGTTGACCTTG
Organism: Delphinus delphis; assembly: GCF_949987515.2. Taxonomy (NCBI): domain Eukaryota; kingdom Metazoa; phylum Chordata; class Mammalia; order Artiodactyla; family Delphinidae; genus Delphinus; species Delphinus delphis. The sequence continues at coordinate 38,564,369 of NC_082698.1, read as the reverse complement.
GCTCTGAAGCGGCAAAACGTGCGGGCATTGTTTTCTAATGAGCTTCTAGGGAAAAAAGCTTGAAAGTCAAAAGCAGAACTGAAGTTTGACAGCCGGAAGAATGTAGTTAATAAATTTTGAGCATCTCATATTTCTAAGGCCTATTCTTATCTATTTAGCCTCTTAAAACTAAAGCAAACAAAAAACAGTCTTCCACCAAATCAAATGCATCCCAGACAATTGCTCCTATTTCAAATTTAGCTTAAACTCCAGGATTGCCAAACCAGCCCCCCAAAAAACTGGCCACTTAAATTACTTCCTTTATACAAGGTTAAGATAGCCCTTTCCTGGCAAAGAGTCAGGAATTGCTTTTATTTCCACTTGTAGATACATAATTTATAAGGTAAAAAAAACACAGACCTTATGAAACGTACCAGGAAAAAACTCATCATTTCCGTTAAAGTTCAACATAAATTCTCAGTCTGCATTTTGTTTTCTTGATTTAAGATGATCTCCTTAATATTCAACCATACTGTGGGTCATGAAACACAGTCCACCAGAGAGAAACTCAGATCCTTAGCAAACCAGTTTCCAACTCCCATGCATGGAAGCCATAAAGATGTTCCGCTAATGGAAAAAATCAGACACCAAAGATGAGGACAATGTAGGTGTTTAGTTTGCTACAGGCAACCCAAGCAAACAGCTTGTCTGCATTGAGTTTAGAGCTTGGGACATGAAAGCCACTTTGGATCCACTTGAAACTGAAAGGAGATACCTATTTAAAAACCCTGAGAGGGCTTCCCTGGTGGCGCAGTGGTCGAGAGTCCCCCTGCCGATGCAGGGGACATGGGTTCGTGCCCTGGTCCGGGAAGATCCCACATGCCGCGGAGCGGCTGGGCCCGTGAGCCATGGCCGCTGAGCCTGCGCATGCGGAGCCTGTGCTCTGCAACGGGAGAGGCCACAACAGTGAGAGGCCCGCGTACCACAAAAAAATAAAATATAAAAACCCTGAGAAACTTGAATGGAATACTGCTTTAAATGCCACACATTCTATAAAAGGTGGAAAGCCATGTAGGTTCATCCACATCCCACCTAAAGTCATTCCCTGTGGGTATCATTCTCCCACTAGTCCAAGCCACTCTGGACTAGCTGTTCTAAATTCTTTGTGTGAAACATCTTTAAATACATATTGCTAAGTTCTAGATATCTGACTCTGTGTGGGAAAAGCTACACAGCCACTCATGGCCCATAGGCCAACTGTCGACAACTGATGTGATGGGTTAAAAACACCAAGACTGGGTAGTTTTTCTGTGGTTCAATAGCCTGTACTCTCTGAAGATGTCTGAGGGTTTTCCTTCCTGTGAAGTGAAAATAGAAAAACCTCACCTCTAACAATTCTACTCATCATTCTGTATGAATCTTGTACAAAACAGGCAACAAGCACAGAACTTTCTGCAAGTTGCCAGAGCTTTAGTTGGTTCAACAGAATATGTGGTTTAAAAACAAACAAAAAAAAGAGAAATGTGCTTTGATTCCTACTGCTTGATAAATTTCATTTCCCAATAATGAATATCAAACATCTGCAGTGAGAAACCCCAATCACTGAATCTGCAAGCTTTTGCTTTACTTACTTGTATTTTAAGAGCAGCCACTGAATTAACCAGAGTCCTACAAGGATCATGCCATTAATTTCACAAATAGAAAAGGCCCACTGCACCCGGTTAAAATGGTCAAAAAAGGTGTCCGGTAGTGGAGGCTGCACCTCCTTAGGAGGTACTCGTTCATGGACGACCGAGATCATCACTGTGGTGAGAACAAAGCAGGAAAGTGCATAAAGAAAGGCCAGGAAAGTCTTGCCCCACTCCATGGGGTACTGGGAGCGCTCTGGCTCTGGCATGGGGATCTTTATCATCTCCTTCCTATACCCATTTGGCATCCCCTTGGGTTTGACCTTGATGCTGAAGCTGCCATCAGGGGCGAGGACGTCTGTGCCAATGCAGAGGTGCCCATTGGCGTGGCCATTCTTGTGTGCTTCCAAGTGGTGCTCCATCTTCAGGGTCTCTATCATGTGCAAGAGCCGCTGCCCATTGTCGGAGGAGACTCGGCACAGGGGGGGTTTTGTGAAATCCTCCTGGGTTAGGTTGATCAAGTCGCGGCCTGTGAAATGTTCCAGAGGCTCACAGTATTCTGGCATAGCATTCTCCTGCAGCCAGTCTGCCACCTTCTTGGGTGACCAATAAACCACTTCCTTCATTGTACTGGCAGACAACATGCGGCCCCCCGCTTGCTCCCGGCAGGTCAGCAATCACCGTTCCTGCAGGGCAGGACACTGTGCCTCCGTGGTGCACTCATCCTGTCAGGCCTCATGACAGACTTGTGTGGCGAGATGGTCAGGGCAGTTTTTAAACACTTCATGTAGCTGTCCGGGGTTCTTGAGTGCTTGAGCATTAATTCACCTCATTTTTGAACAAGATTCTTCCTTCTGTGGAGGCAAGAGAAAAAGTCAAGACACTGGGACTCGAAAATCAATCCCCTCAAAATGCAAAACCTTAACATGCATGAGGAAAATGGAAAATCAGGCACTGGTAAAAGTCCATAGTTTTCAAACATGTATTAGTTTAAGGGACCACTGATTCCCTGGTTAGTCTTCCCTAAAAGAGCATTAAATTGGACCTGAGATGGATCAAGTCAAAGGCAGTGGTAGATTTGCTAAGAAATAATTCGACAGTGCTTTAGACATTGCTCAGTACTGATCAGTGATTCTTTTTTTTTTTTTTTTTTTTTTTTTTTTGGTGGTACGCGGGCCTCTCACTGTTGTGGCCTCTCCCGTTGAGGAGCACAGGCACCGGACACGCAGGCTCAGTCGCCACGGCTCACGGGCCCAGCCGCTCCGCGGCATGTGGGATCTTCCTGGACCGGGGCACGAACCTGTGTCCCCTGCATCAGCAGGTGGACTCTCAACCACTGCGCCACCAGGGAAGCCCTGATCAGTGATTCTTTTTGTGCTTATTACATGGTTCCTGAGATCATCTTAAAGAATGTATCAAATCCGCTTAATCTACCACTCTATCTGGTGAAGACATGTTTTAAAACATTAAGAACGCACACAACTTAACAGATATCATAAAGGAGAATCACAGAAATGCTGAGCTTCAGGATCATCTGGTCCCACAATTTTATCCTGTTCTATAAAAAGTCAATGAGTTCCTTTTTCCAAATGTGCTTGGACCCCAAATCTATAAAAGAGTTATAAATGTAGATGCTTAGGTTGAAACAGATGGAATGAAGGGCCAGGGTCCTCCTTGCTCTGATGATATCTTTACTCCCAGCCTCCAGGAGGTTTCGTGGGATACCATAGTTTCAAAATCAGTGCTCTGAACCAACTCCCTCACTTAGGCGCGAGGAAACTGAGTACCAGAAGGTCAAGGAACCTGCCCGTGGTCAAGTGGCAGCTTGCATAAAAGAGCTACAAGTTTCCAAGTCCTGGTTTACTATATTTATTTATTAAAATACTTAACCAGTGATGTGGCAGTAACCAAAATGCACATCTGGAGGGGAGAGTCAAAAGCAGAATTCGAAGTTTTATAAATTTATTTATGTATAAATATATGTATAAAAATGTATATATTATATATACATATATTTAACCACAATTATGGTTAATGAACATAACATTGCATAAAATAATGGGAAAGAAATATATCACATACTGACTGAAGTTCTACTTGATGATGGGCCTGGGGACATTTTCTACTTCTCTCCCACCTACTTTTCTTTAATAAGCATGTATTAATTTTGTAATAATCATTTAAAATTTAAAAAAAAAGAAAAGTTAAAAATAAAAGACCTAGCTCTCTAACAAAGCATCATGGTTAATGAAACATGGCCTTTGGCAAAAGACAGACCATAGTTTGACTTTCAGCATCTCCATGGATAACCGACTACTTGAACTTCAGCTTATTAATCTCTAAAATGGACATAATCAAATATCTCCTTCACAGGGGTGTCGTCAGTACTTTAAACACCACATGCGAAAGTTGATGATACACAACCTAGCACTAAAAAGGGTCTGCTTTTTTGTTTCTGTTTTTGTTTTCTATGGCTGAGTAGCATTCCATTGTAAATATATACACTACATCTTCTTTGGCCATTCATCCATGGGTGCACACAGGTTATTTCCATATCTTGGGTACTGTAAATAATGCTGCAATGAACAAAGGGGTATATATGCCTCTTTGAATTAGTGTTTTCCTATTCTTCAGATAAATACCCAGAAGGGGAATAGCTGGATCACACGGTAGTTCTCTTTCAACTTTTTTGAGAACCCTTATACTATTTTCCATAGTGGCTGCATCAATTTACATTCCCACCAAGTGTACACTTGCCATTTTTGACAACATGGATGGATCTAGAGGGTATTATGCTAAGTGAAATAAGTCATATGATACCACTTATATGTGGAATCCAAAAAAAAAAAAAAAAACCACAACAAAACAAAACAAAACTTACAGATACAGAGAAGACATTGGTGGTTACCAGAGGAGAGGAGGGTTGGAGGTGAGTGAAATCGGTGAAAGAGGAGTCAATTATATGGTGCCCGATGGCAACTAGACTTATTGTGGTGACCACTTTGTAGGGTACACACATATCAAATTATTGTAGAATATAAAACTAAGGTTATTTGTCAATTATGCCTCAGTAAAAAAAGGTAGGGTCTTTTTTTCTTTCTCAAATTTTCTATCATATCCAATAGTTAACTGTCCGCTATAGCTCATGATGAAAACACACTCTCCAATAGTGGGCTAACTTTTTTTTTAATCTCAAAAGAATGTTGTGTTGGGACTTCCCTGGCAGTCTGGTGGTTAAGACTCTGCACTTCTAATGCAGGGGGCGTGGGTTTGATCCCTGGTTGGGCCACTAAGATCCCACATGCCTCAGGGCGTGCCCCAAAAGTAAAAAACAAAATAAAATAAAATAATGTTGTGCTAACTGCAAAAAAACCTGCACAAGTTCGTAGGTTTAAGAGATAGAAATCAGTGACGACAGTGTTTCCTAAGTATGCTTTGCGGAATAATAATCTGATAAAGGGCTCCATGCTTTAAAAAAAAAAATCAAATGAGCCTAGGAACTGCATACCATAATCCTTCCTAGGGCCAGCAGTACACATTAGTATGTTAGAAGCTCCTGGAAATCCTCCAGTAAAGAAACTCTACCAGGATTTCTTAAACTGACTTCATCAAGGCTGTCCTGCTCTCCATCCCTTTTCTTCCCTAGTAACTATGAACTCCCTATGGACACACTGGGAGGTACTGGCACAAACAGGACCTGAACTCAGGTCTTCTGATTTCAAAGTCCAAACTTGTCCCTACTGAACCCCCAAATCTGACTCTGGAATGAAAATGGACAGTATGTCCAACTTCCAATTTCCCAGACCAAATAACAATCAACCAAATGGCAGTAAAGCTTAAAAGCTATTCCAGACCTTGCAAAACAGTTGGGCATTGTCTCTTCTGAGCATCTACAGTGCTGTGCACCTTCCCGACATATTCCCTTGTGGTCAAGTGTCTGTCTAGACTCTCCCAGGGGGCTATGAGTGACCATGGAAGGGCTACAATCTTTAAGCATCCATGTATCTTACCTTCCCAGGGCCCAGAAGGTACTCAATCAATATCTACTCAATATCTAAGGGACTGTCCCTTATAACTAGCAACATGTAGATGGTTTAATGGAAAGTAAAACTACTGAAAATGGCACTGATACTGAAAATTGCTTTCAAACAACTTGAATGGTCAAGGAGAATAAGATGGGCATCCTCCAGAAAGAAATATGAAACCAAAGTGAGTCTCTGGCCACTTAAAAACCGCTACAGAGGGGCTTCAATCATCACTACTACTACCTAGAGTGACAAGAAGAAACTCACCAAATGGGAGTCCTGGCAGAATGTCCTGTACGAAAGGAAATCTCTTGGCATCAGACCCCAAACCTCTCTCCAAATATTCCTCAGCAGAATTAGGATAAGAGCCGAGGGAACGCTCAACAGCTTGAAGTGGTTATGAGAACTCTAAAGAAAAATTCTCGATTGAATGTTCAGGCCCAAGGAAATGAACATGGGCTTTTCATACAGGTTCTTCATTTCTCCCCTTGCCTGATGCAGAAGTCCACCAGGAGGGGAAAGCCCCTCAGAACCACAAAGAACAGACCAAGGCCAGGGTACTATTTCACTTCTCTTTGATGAGGAAAGTCAGATAATCTCCTCTTCAGACACAATCATCTTCAAAATAGAAAAATATCAGATGGTAGGAGACCATATAGGGCCATGAGACACACACATGCGCATACACACACACACACACACACACACGCTCTCTCTCTCTCTCTCTGGCACCGCAAGCTTCTATCCAAATGAAGAAACACTAATCTTGCAAAAGCAAGCCCGTCAGGCAGTCTGAGATAGCCAGTAGAACTCTTAAGAGACAGCAAGATAACCCAATAGCTTCCATTAATTGACTAGGACAAAAAACTGTTCACTCCTTAAGACAGTTCCTGTGATTCCCTCCAGTTTGGAATGCTCCTTCGAATCCTCTTCAACAAGTTCCAGATTCTTCCCTTAGCCTTTAAGGTCCTTCTCTGCAAAGCCTTTCCTGGCCACTCCTTCACAATCTTTCCCCCCTCTCTGAATTCCTACGTCACTGTTATCTGTGCCACAAAATATCATTTCACTGTCTTGTGTGCACGATGTGGTAGAAAGAGCACCAGCTGTGTGAGGCCAGGAGCCTGCAGTTGAGACCCAACTCAGCTACATCTCTTCTTGACAAAATCCTTTAACCTCTTCAAGCTCAGATTCCTCTGGAAAATGGGATTAACAACTACCTTACCTACCTTCCCATGGGCTGCTACTGCTGTGACGAGCATGTAAAAGGAATGAAAGCTATTAATTACTCCAAGAAATACGTCTTGCTCTTTTTGTAATATCCTGCTTCCTTTCTATTTGCCCAACAGGGCCCATAGTGACATTTCATAACTATTTAATGAAGCTGCCACTTCCAAATGGCATTTTTAAAAGCCCAAATCATTCGGACACACATGAGGAAACACATGTTTCCGAATTTCATGAGAAAATAAAATTTATATTTCAAGCAAGATCTGAAGCTTGCAAATGAAGGCATACACGCAGCTTTCCTGCAGCTGATGCTGAAATCACGTGATAGGGAAAATACTCATTTCTATGGAAGTAACTATTGGGCAGCTACTCAGTACTTCAAAGGCCACAGCTAAAACATGAGGACTTACTCACTGACCCCAGAGTCTGGCTGTAGGAGGAGAGGTGAGGCAGTGACTGCCCCCTGGACCCATACACTCAACTTAGAACATACTGTGGTGTTTCTGAGAAGGGAAAGGCAAACTGCTTTCATATCTAGACCCAGAAGACTGTACGTTAGGCTGGACTCAGAAAACAACTATTACCACCATCATCCAGAAAAGCCACTCTGAATCCATTACTGGGAGAAAGTTAAGAAATAACGTAGCGCTCAAATCATTAGACTTAGTTCTCAGAACTGGGAAGATGTCATAGAAGAAAAAAAGCTGTATATAAACTCTTTATTCCAAAACACTACAGAATTTGAGAGGTGGAAGAGGTGCTGGAACTCTCATGCATCTGTAACTTTTGGACATAAGTAAACTACAGTCTAGGGAGATGGTGATTTGTCTAAAATCTCATACACAGCAAAGAGTTAATTCTGGGTTTAGGCAGAGACTCAAGATGCTTTTCAGGGCTTTCCCACTATAAATAGTCAATGGTCTCACAGATTTGAGAATGTATGAAAGATAATCTGAAAAGTCTTTTTAAAACTTATGGAGTCCTAGAAGATAAAGGGCAGGAAGAACACTTCATTATATATTCTAAACTCACCAAGGTTTTAACTAAATAAAAAATAAATCTGTGAATACAATTCAGCTCCAATTCTTAAAATAGGTATTTTAGGCTTTAATATTAAAAAAGGCATTAGATAATATTCCACCACACACTATAGCCTCTATAAATAATCATCAAAGCCAGATGTCTAAAAAAAGAAAAAATAAGTTAAAGCAATTATCCTGGTACTGAAAAAAAAAACATTCACCAGCAAAATCACTAAATAACTCATTTATGAATATTTACCCTTATTCAAAAAGAATCTATTATATTATCTTGTTATCTGACATTGTCTAGGAACAAGACATTGTTGCATTAACAAAAAGCAACCATATGAATTACACACTGAACACAATTTTTCAAAAATTAGAATACCACAAAATACACAGTACAACTATCCACACAGCAAATGCTCAGAAAATCTGAGTTTTAATGCTTATTCTGGCATTAACTTGTACTCCAATATCAGGGCCTCAGTTTCCTATAGTGGAATAGTTCATTCCATTTGCTTGTTCCATTAATTAAGGGAATTCACATGTACCTGACAGTGGTTTGGATAACATAGAGCAATACATTAAAATGTAAGAAATGATTATACTGAATATAATTTATTCTCCTTTGAAGATTCAATGAACTTCTAAAACAAAGGCCATGAAATTAAGAATTGCATTTTCATGATTTTTTTAAGGCACGATGGACCCAAGATTGAACAAACATAGCTGCCATAACAGTGAAGAAACTATAGAGAAGTTCCAGATGTTTCTAAATACTGATAATGCCAAATGAAAGTAGGAAGCAGTACATAGCATAATTGCCAAGTAAACTTTCCGCTCCACGCTCCATGTATCAAATCTCTAAGAACAAAAGCAACGTGGGGCACACACATGATTTTACTCTACTAGCTTATATAATCAACTTGATGCAAAATCAAAATTTGGTGAGCATGTGATATTTAGCTCAGACTTTACAACATGAAAGTACCTGTGGGTACTTTGTTAAAGAGAAATAAAATCAAGAATTGATATTATGGGGCTTCCCTGGTGGCGCAGTGGTTAAGAATCCGCCTGCCAATGCAGGAGACACGGGTTTGTGTCCTGGTCCAGGAAGATCCCACATGCCACGGAGCAACTAAGCCTGTGTGCCACAACTACTGAGCCTGTGCCCTAGAGCACGCAAGCCACAACTGCTGAGCCCGCGTGCTGCAACTACTGAAGCCCACAAGCCTAGAGCCCATGCTCCACAACAAGAGAAGCCACCACAATGAGAAGCCCGCGCACCATAATGAAGAGTAGCCCCCATTCGCCGCAACTAGAGAAAGCCCGCGTGCAGCAACAAAGACCCAACGCAGCCCCCCCAAAAAATAAAGAAATAGGAAAAAAAAAAGAATTCATACTATTTTATTGTGAAACAGACGAACTGCCTTTCTGTAAACGCTTCAAGCCCACATAAAGGTCTTTACACCTACTAGAACTTTCCATAAAAGTCAACAGTAACCTAATGGACCTTTTAGGGTAATGCAGCCCACTGAAATACTCATGAGGTAGGTGTTAAGTCTTCTCTGACTCAATTTGGATAGCTCCTGAATGCTTTTCTCCAAACCAATCTAATTAGCGGTAAGATTTTTTGGTTGTTATTTAACAAGTAAAGAATTAATTTAAATAGGCAGAATTCATAAAATTGTATTTATCTGAAGAAGAAAAAATGGCTAGAATAAGAATCACACAGTTTCAATCTACTGTTGAGGAGATTTTAGATGACTTTTGATGCTTTAACCTTTAAATTGTAATTTATTATAAATTGCTATTACGTGAAATGTTCACAATTCCATAGTCAACTCTGGTTAGCAAACCATCCCTTTTGAAATGGCTCCTTGAACTAAGCATATGCTGGCCTATTTGGCTGAGATACAAGAAAGAAGAGCTTGCTGAAGTAAACATACTTGCCTCATGGTCCACTTAAACTGTTAGAAGAGCCTCATATGGACATCTTTGGGTCTCTCTGCCTTGTTTATTTAATGATGTTTAATATTTTGATTCTGCAATATCTGAAATGTATTCTTTCTCTGCAGTTGCCCTATAACTAACCCAACTGATAGCCTCCCTTTTTGTATCTCCCTCCCTAATGACCCATTCCAATGTAGTAGCCCTCAGTGTTCCAGAGGGAAAGATGATTTTTGGCTGACAAAGGTAGTATATATAACACAATGACAAGAAACCAGCCATGTCAACTGTATGCTATAAATCATGACTCCAGTGGTTCTCTGACAGTGTGAAATACAAAACCGTTTCATCTATTTCTTGGAAAGTCCTACCACCAGCAAGCCTAGCTCGTTCCATTTCCTATACACCAGGCCTCCGTTTGGGTTTTCTCTGAAGGAATGTAAATATTTAGTAACCAGGGCTTCCCTGGTGGCGCAGTGGTTGAGAATCTGCCTGCCAATGCAGGGGACACGGGTTCGAGCCCTGGTCTGGGAAGATCCCACATGCTGCGGAGCAACTGGGCCCGTGAGCCACAGCTACTGAGCCTGCGCGTCTGGAGCCTGTGCTCCGCAACAAGAGAGGCCGCGACAGTGAGAGGCCCCCGCTCGCCGCAACTTGAGAAAGCCCTTGCACAGAAATGAAGACCCAACACAGCCAAAAATAAATAAATAAATAAATTTATATATATAAAAAATTTAGTAACCAGAAAATTCAAAGAATCATTTATTGTGGCAAAAATCAGAAACAACCTAAAATTGAGAATTAAATACATCATGATATAACAGAATACTAAGCCTCCACTAAAGACTAGACTATACTTCTATATTTACTGTGATACATATTTATATATATGTGTATATACAGTTTTGTCAAACAGGTTACAAAAGAGAATGATACCGTTTTTGGAAACACACATGTATCACGAACATCCATAGGAAAAACGTCTAGAAGGTGTATATCACCTTTGAACTGTTACCTTTGGGAGATAAAATTATGAAATAATTTTTGGCTTTATTTTTTCCAGTGTTTTCTAATTTCTCTGATAAAGACATATTACTTGTGTTAAGAAAAGAAAAACGTTTTTCTTTCAAGCATATTGTTTTTAAACACATAGGCTGCATTGTAAAATTAAAAATAGATGCTTCCTACATTTGCTTTCTTTAAAAATATGAAATGGGCTTGCAGATTTCCCTAAATAACTGGAACTTTTGCCCTCTGTGTATAATTAGGTTCCAAAACCATCATATTCACCAAACATAATGGTCTCAGGATAAGAGCCAAACCACCCACAAAGATGAAGCTGAAATCTGAACTTAAGTGCATAAAGAAATTCCAGTCTCAGATATTTCCCATCATTCCAGAGAGAAAACAACAAACCCTCAGAATGACAACTCTTCTATCATCTAGATTTTCTTCAGTATCCATCTATCCAGTCTACTGCCAAATGTAAAAACCATTTGAAAACTCTGTCTTGTTGTCATTATAATAAGGAAAACTTTGCATAACTCTAATGACAACTAATCACTATAGTTTTCCCCTGGGGTTTCATTCTTAGAACCCAATTACCAAAACTCTGAAGAGATTTATTCCCACTCAGCTGATGAACTGCCTCTCTAGGTCTGAAACCAGCAGGGCTATTTTATAATATTCATCAAGTTAATCTGTAGTCCTGAGACAAAGACTCAATCTGGCAACTCAAGAATGTTAGGACATAATCAATGTTTCCAAATTCCATGGCTCTCATGTCCAGCTATTGTGCACAACGGTGATCTTATCTGCCCCAAGAAGCCTGGGAAGGGCGAACACAGGCTCTTATTTCCATCACACCTCACTCCATCCTCTTCCTTTTTTCCTATTCCTCTTTTTTTTTAAAATAAAAGCTAAAACCCTTCCACTTTACTGCTTGTTCAGCTGGAATTAAAAAGACTGCACGTACCTCTGAATCTATCATAAATGTAAATCGGGGCTATGAAAAAAGTCACTGGCTTGGGAAAAAAGATGAAGCCATGTTTTCCCATCCTGTGTTTTTAAGAAACTTCAAGAAATTAATGTAAATTACAAAAGAGAAGTAAATGCAAAATAGCCCCCTAGAGACTCTTCAATAAGCAAGAGTTCACAGGTTTCCCATGGAAAAAGTAATCTCAGTTAAGAATGAACAAGTAATTGAAAAGTATAAACCATATGAGGAAATAATCCACCAAGAGGTAAAGCTAGCAGGTGTGACAAACAGGAAGTTCACCAAACCATGAACTTGAGAAAACAAAGTAAGTTTGAAGAGTGGTGAAGTGAGTATACTAATGATATAAAAGAAAGAAGTAAAACATTAATACAAGAATAAGACATGGTAGGGGGAAAAAAAAAAAAGAAAAAAGGACAGGTGTTTTAAAGAAAATACAGGAAAATCCCAGGTTCTCTCCTTGGCCTGTGGTGGGCTTATACCTCAGGACGAAAGGGAGAGCAAAAGGTTAAAGGGAGGTCATAAGAGGAAGGGAAATCAACAAATATATAAAGTATATGTTTAAAGGCAATTGACAGGTTTTTTCAAATCCCCCAAACTCAAGCAATCCAGCATCCACATAGTCTTTTTGCAGGGAGAAAAGGAGGGGAAAATGGAATCCACTCCATCAAAAGACGAATCTTATGTTTAAAAAGATGGCTAACTAAACATGTGCATTAGTTTCCACCGCCTCTTAAAACTCTCCTCAAATGATAATATAGGGATGAAAAAGAAAAGAAAAAAAAAAGCAAAGAGAACAAAAGAGACAACTAGTTTAGGAGGTTGGGAAGCAGATGGACTAGTGGTAACTGACAGCAATCCCAAGAAAACAGAACCCTAAGCCAGTAAGGAGGAAAAATGAAAAGCAAACTGTGTAACAGAGGCCTTAAAAGAATGAGGAATTGGAGGTGCAGATAACTTGCAAAATGGGGGTGAAGGTAGAGCTAAAAATAGGACTGGTCGAAAGACCATTTAAAAAGTTACCTTTAGATTCTCACTTTGCACAGTGGAACAACTAGCTGTCCTCCACACCAGAGAAGACTGAAAGTTTATTGTCTGGAAAAGGGAAATGAGAGTTGCTAGAACAGGGGACAGGAACACAGTTCAAAGTAGGGCCATCATACTAACTACAATGGATTAAGTAAAAGTTGCAAACAGATGTTAAGTCAGACCTGCCCTAGCCCTTTACCTTATTAGACACCCAGAATACTGGGAGCCAGGATGAAAACTTCCAGGCAGATCTTTTTTTTCCCCCTGGGAACTCCAGACATTTTAAAAGAGAAGAGCACTGATCATCTTGCACTGAAACCCACACAAACAAGCTCCACTCATGCAAAGTGCTTTCAGACAGCATTTTAAAGTGCCTTCTTTAAAATAAGAATGGATGCCCCCCCCACAAATTACAGACATTTGAAGAAACTCTAATAAATATGAAAGCCAGAGCTTAAAACAAAAAAGAACCTGGAAGAACAAGCTAAGTAGGAAAATTATAATGTTAAGAAAAACTATTATTAACATTCTCAAAGATACTGAACAAGAACAAAATGGTACCAAAAAAAAAAATTCAGAGAATTTTTAAAAAGAAACGTCTTGGAAATTCATGGTAATTAGAAAATAAAGTTGGAAAAAATATCTCAGAAAGTAGAACAAGACAGAAAGACGGAAAACTGAGAGAAAAGGTAAGAGCACTAAAAAAGTCATCTAGAAAATTCAATATGTGACTAGTAGGAGCTCAAGAAAGAGCACAGGAAAAAAACAGGAAAGTTATAATCAAAGCAAGCATTCAAGAAAGTTTTCCAGACCTCAAGGGGATATGAACTGCTATTCTGAGAGAGTTCATCACATATTCAAGAACAATGACTGAAAATACGTTTGTTATTATTATTCTGTACTAACTTATTTTTTAAAGGAAAGGAGACCCTGAAGAATGCTCTAGCCCCATCCTGCTTTTCACCATCCTGGCTATGCTTTCCTCCATCTTACCTCAAACCACAGCTGCCTATCTCCATCTCTGACCTTCCTTACTGGTATTTCTGTCCCTGTCCACAAGGACCACCGCAGGCTTAAAGCACAAAGCCACGGTTTTGGTGTTGAAGGGTAGCAGAATATGCTACTTTGGCATGAGGATTATTTTGAGCTGAAGGCAACTGAGAAGTGAAACCAAGCAGGATGCTGTGGGGTCCTCCCAGGCAGAAAAGCCTTTCCGTGTCCCCTTCTTGTTTGTAGGAAAGCTTCCTAGACCTTCTCTGAGCTCCAAAGGGCAGATTCAAACAGTTACTAATTAGGGGAGTGAGGGAATACAGAAAGGAGCAACAGTGCAGGATGGGGCAGGGTCCTGGTTCCTCCTGAGGGGACGTGCATGATACTTTGATACATACCTCTGAGTTCTTCTGCAGGAACTAGAGTTCTCACCCAGGTGGAGGATGATAACTCAGGCTGGGCCCAAGTGGTGGACCCCAGACTGGCTGGAACCAGAAGGCTGATGATTGAGATTCCTGGTACAGCACCCTGTTAGCTCACCACCAACCAGAGGAGGGTTACACGCCCTGCAGTTCCCCCCCAACCCCAATTTTGCCTATAAAAACTCTTCCCCGAGAAGAGGAGTTCAGGCTTTTCGAGCTTGAGCCACCCGTTCTCCTTGCTTTTGCCCTGCAATAAACCTTTCTGTGCTCCACACTCCAATGTTGTCGTTTGGCCTCACTGTGCATTGGGCATACAAACTATTCTATTCAACAACAGAAGCAGATACAGGAAAAGCTCTCTGCTCTCCCCGTTTTGCCCCAAAGTAGGACATAAGTTTGTAAAAGTATTCCCTCTCCCTGCTCTACCAGGAAGGACAGAAGTTAATCACTGGAGACAACTTTAAGAGTCTAAAAACTTATCAGCCCAGAGATGGCACTGGGGGAATCTATATAACCAACCTTGGTAACACTAGACCTTCTCTACCATTAGCTTTCCGACATATTTGCCTTCTCACGTTTGCTTCCCCTAGAAGCTCAAAGTCCTTTTCCTTTGTCTCGTCACTACTCTAAAAATTTGTTGTTCTTCTGTTAAGACGCTATATAAACTCAAGTTCTTACCATCCTTCTGAGTTACTCATGGCTACTGTTCCCATGTGTATATGCCACAAGCATTAATAAATTTGCTTACTTTTCTCTTGTTAATCTGTCTTCTGTCAGTCTAACTTGTGGGGCCCCTGCCAGAGACCCTAACATGGGTGGAAGAGGAAGATTCTTCCCCTCCCTACAGTATCTAAATGTACAAGTTTTAGTCACACTATTGTAATAGGCAATGGTACCTCTTTAATACTAAAGAAATGATGAGAATAACAGTACCATAAAATTTAGATACATTTAATATACAGTAACCACAATCCCATATTTTCTAAGGCAGTTCAGGTTTCAAATATATTTTTCTCGTCTCATACACCATCAAAATGTCTTAGAAGGTTTAACATTTCAGTTTCTAAATTCTCTCCCAGAATGCTTCCACTACCCAGAAATTGTTAGAGGTTTTAGTTAGATGTGTGCTGATGATTTTACTCAGAAGCATCACCGCTTTTAATAATCTACGGACTTTGGAAGACTGATTGGGGCCCTAATCACCACGCGTAATAATAAAACACAACTAATTTAAAGTACACCTTTGCTGTTTAAATTGGGACTACCTAGTATTGGTAACGGATTAATAGCAGGCTGAGAGAAAACACAGTTTCTTGATTAATATAAAATAAAAAGCCTTATCTAAAGTGAAGTAAGTTTTTACAGTCTACCGAGGATTAGAAATCCCCACTGGCTGGGAAACCAAAGCCTTTCCATTTCAGTGAGAAAAGGTCTACCTAATCTCTTCTAAATCTATACTTATAAAAATAAATTTTACTCACTGAGGTAAGAGGAAAGCTAATTTACAGACCACAACCCTGGGGACTAACACCACGTTGCAAAATTGGCAACAACTCACAGGCCCAGATAGGGGAAATCAAGTTCAAGCCTACGTCCCAAAATAAATTTCTAATACTAACTTTGATAGCTAGAGCAGTTTAAACTATCTTCAGGCTAGGGATCATCTAAAGGGGTAAATTTAAACTGACGGCACCTAAATGTGCATCCTTTGGTCAGTCGTAGCTGTAAAGGTGCTGTCCATGTTCCCACCATGTTCTATTCTTCTTCCCCAAATGGCCCCCTGTGCCAGTCTCCTTCCCTGGTCTCCTGGATTTCAGGGAAAGCAAGTGTACGTCTTCTTTACCCTTATCTCCACACTCAAAACAAAATACATTAAGCATTTTTTTCTGACAGCAAGTATACCAACTCTTAAAAATGAATACCCATCAACTCATCGACTTTTCTCTGGGCATCACTGACCACGTCTTCTTGGTTCTAACGATCTGATAATTTCCCAAACTTACAGGGCCAATCTTCACTGAGCTTCTTTATCAACTGACCAATGGTTAGCAGCAGCAAAGCTCAGCTGCACAGAAGGGATGCTCCTCAACCATCAAGTTGGTCAGCACTGGAGCACAGTCTCAGGTTGTAAAGGGACCTGTAAAAGCATTTGCTTTGGCTAAGGTAGAATACCACCAGGGGGCAGCAGAAAGTCTATCAAATTACAGACTCATCCCAGCACCTCGCCCAGACTATGAAGGATTTTAGAGACATCTTCCAACAGAGAGCCTACACCTAAGCAATACAGCTATGTGTAGAATTGCAAGAACTAGAACCCCTGTTTTCTAAATCATCAGTTGATGCTTCTTACACTATACCCATGTGATTATAACGTGGATCTAGTGACTACAATTAGCAATACGGCCATTTCCATAGTTTTCCAGACAACACACTGCATATCTGAACTATCCTGCAATCTCACCTAAACAAGACCTTGTCTGGGGTGTAGGATCTCAAAGAAATACAAAACCCTACAATTAAAGAACAGACAGGGACTTCCCTGTCTGCAGTGGTTAAGAATCCACCTGCCAATGCAGGGGGCACAGGTTCGATCCCTGGTCCAGGAAGATCCCACATGCCACGGAGCACCTAAGCCCGTGCACCACAACTACTGAGCCTGTGCTCTAGAGCCCACGAGCCACAATTACTGAGCCCATGCCGCTAGAGCCCGTGCTCCGCAATGAGAAGCCACCACAATGAGAAGCCTGCGCACTTCAACAAAGAGTAGCTCCCGCCCACTGCAACTAGAGCAAGCCTGCGCCCAGCAACGAAGGCCCACGCACAGCAACGAAGACCCAACGCAGCCAAAAATAAATTAAGAAAAATAAATATATAAAAACCACACAGTTTACCAGAAGCACTAACCTTAAGACAATCACTTAAATATTTATTCTCGGTTTATATAAAAACCTAATAAGCTTTATTTTCTAGCTACCATAACTATAACTTAATGCAACAAACTTAGAACCTTGCAACTAAGTCAGTGATGTAAAAATATGTAAAATTACATAAGTTGTGAAATTAGTTAACTTTTTTTTTTTCGGTACGTGTGCCTCTCACTGTTGTGGCTTCTCCCATTGTGGAGCACAGGTTCCGGACACGCAGGCTCAGCAGCCATGGCTCACGGGCCCAGCCGCTCCGCGGCATGTGGGATCTTCCCGGACCGGGGCATGAACCTGTGTCCCCTGCATCGGCAGGCGGACTCTCAACCACTGCGCCACCAGGGAAGCCCAACTTATTTTTTAAGGCATGATAAAAGTAAAAGATCTGAATGAGCACAGCTAGGCTATCGGGCATTAGGTGACATAAGTTCTTTGCTTTTTTAAAAAATAAATTTGTTTGTTCATTTATTTATTTATGGCTGCATTGGGTCTTTGTTGCTGTGCGTGGGCTTTCTCTAGTTGCGGTGAGCAGGGGCTACTCATCGTTGCAGTGCGTGGGCTTCCCCTTGTAGTGGCTTCTCTTGTTGCCAAGCACAGGCTCTAGGGGCACAGGCTCAGTAGTTGTGGCTCGCAGGCTCCAGAGCGCAGGCTCAGTAGTTGTGGTGCATGGGCTTAGATGCTCCGCGGCATGTGGGATCTTACCAGACCAGGGATGGAACCCGTGTCCCCTGCATTGGCAGGCCGATTCTTAACCACTGCGTCACCAGGGAAGTTCCAAGTTCTTTGCTCTTAAAAACGCTTGAACATATATCACTGTGTTATGTTATAGTGAACTAAGTTCAAAATGAGTCATATATAAAGTGTTCTCTCAACTCAATGCAAGTTCACAGGCATTTATGAAGTCTCTAACATTAACACACGTGACACTAAGTGTATAAAATATAGCTTTAAACAAATAACCATAAAAATGCCAGTCAAAATACTCCATAGATGAAATTAAAAGTCAAGCAACACCAGACAAAATATTTTTTAAATCTGTCTTAGATTACAAATATGAAGAGCTCTTAAAAATCAGTTAAGGAAAAGACTTTAAACAAAGATTACAAAGAGGCCAAACACACACACACACACAAAGTCAAAAAAACCAATCTCACAAGTTTAAAAAGAAGAAGAAAAAGAAAAATTATAGCAAGGTGCCATTCTTCAGCTATTGAGTTGGCAAAGATGAAAAAGAACCATAATTTCTTTTTTTTTTTTTTTTGCGGTACGCGGGCCTCTCACCGTTGTGGCCTCTCCCGTTGCAGAGCACAGGCTCCGGACGTGCAGGCTCTGCGGCCATGGCTCACGGGCCCAGCCGCTCCGCGGCATGTGGGATCTTCCCGGACCGGGGCACGAACCCGTGTCCCCTGCATCAGCAGGTGGACTCTCAACCACTGCACCACCAGGGAAGCCCAAAGAACCATAATTTTAAAAAAACAACAGTTCACCAAGGGTCTAAGTTCTGCTGATTGTACCTGTGAAGTTCCTCACGAATCCATTTACTTCTCTTTACTTCATACAACCACCATGGTTTAGCCAACACCACATTTCATTTGAATTACTGCCACAGCCTCCTCAATGATATTCTTGTGTCCAAACGCCAAGTGCGTTCTCCATAGGGCGGCAAAGAGAACTTCTTCAACTGTGTGCTTCCCATCTTTGAAATCCTGCAGTGCTTCCCACTGCTCTTAGAATAAAATCCACACTTAATTGTTATACAGCTTACAAGACTCGTCCTGCCTTTGTATGGCCAAGTACCTCCACCACATACTACACATCTACTATGCTAATCTTTTTTAGTTCCTAACCACCCCAGGACCTTTGTACATGCTGTTACAGCTACTTGGGACACTTTCACCCTATTCTTTCTTCACTATTGGCTTCCACTCAACTTTCAGGCCTCCACTCTTTTTTTTTTTTGAAGGGGGTATAATGTTTAATTGGCATCCAAAGGTATTATCAGCTAAATGTTCAAAAGTATCAAATGTACATCTCACAAAAAATTACATTTGTCCTTGACTTTTGCTTCTCTCTGATCCACATGTTATTAATACATCATAATACAATATATATGCCACATATTCAGGCCTCCACTCTTATATGTCATCTCTTCACCAAGCCTTCCATGATCATCCTCTTACCTACATCATCATCTTACTTGTTGAGTGTCTTTCTGCCCTGCCAGAACGGAAGCTCCAGGATAGAAGGAAGTTCTCTTGTGTTTTTTCATTATTGTATCCTTGAGAGCTAGCACACAGTAGGCACTCAATATAAATATCTGTTTCATGAGTGAAAAAATAAACACTAGAGAAGGAAGGTAGTTGACTATACTTGATTCTAAGAACATAGGTCTTAAACCCAGATTGTCCATAATGTGGGGATGACCGGATCATTCTAAATAAAACTCATGTATTTTCTTTTAAACTCCCAAGTATTAAAAAAAGAATAAATCCATAAACCATTTCATCAAAAAATTAATTTAAAAAAATCTCCTGAAAAGAAGTACAGCTAGGATTTTCAGACGGGAAAACACATTTCTTTTAATCATACCATTTTTTCCTTTTAGACTTACTTTAGTAAGAGAAGAAAATAACATTGAGCCCTGTTGGTAGGAACTTAATTTCTTAAACATGTAAAAGGAATCTCTATCCAATTGTTATGCCTAAAGAGAAGGCTCAGAGAGGTTCCTTAATTTGTATTCTTTGTTATAAGTAAATTAAAAGGAAATGCAGAGTCAATGCTATAACAGGAAAACCAAAAGTATTCAAACAAAATTTACAATTTCACATTTATACAATAATTAAAGCAAAAATACTTGTTTTTTTCAAATTGTGTACACAGCCATTTTCCACCCGAAATTAAGCCCTCACACTTTTCAAAGTTATCAAAATCCTCCTTAGTACGTATGTTTAATCAGATTTTTAAGAGTGTCACAGTAAGAAACAGAGCCTAAATATGAAACCTTACAGATGTTTCTCAACATGCTTCTGAAGGTACGATAACTCCCAGATCCTTTATAGATGAGTTGTTCATTAATCTGTATTAGTTGTTGAGACTGTGGTTGGAACAATAATATAGGCACATCTGAGCAACATGGCATGGAGATGCCATGTCCCTAATTATTCATTCCTCAACAGGCCCTAGCCACTAAAACAGAACTGTAAGAATCACTGTCCTGAGTTGTGTTTTTTAATGCTCAGATCATGTAGTGCTCATTTTTTTTCAAAATTCTGTATGCATTAACACCTAAACCATTTGACAAAATGTCAGTTTCACATACAATGAGAACATTATGTTATCATAACCTGAAAAGGTGACATAGCTCATTAAAAGAATTTCAGAATCTTGTCAAATGATCTAAAGATGTAAACTGTGAGATCAAAGAATTTAACTTTCAAATGCCACAAGTTATTTCAGTATAAAAGAGAAACAAGGAGCAAGGGAAAATACGGATTTAATCTGTAGAAGAACCAAACACCAGTCATGAAGATCGACATTGGAAAAATGACTAAGAACAATTATGTACTACATCTAGGGGAAAAGAAACTCTCAATGTCTCAGTAATGGGGAGGGGTAAAATTTAGCCCCAGTACACCAACAATGGCGTTCCAGATTACTTCTGAAAACTACATTCTTACCATAAAATAACAGTGGAAACCCCATGGGTGTCCATTCCATATCTGATCATGTTCCACACCTACGCTAGAAAAATTAAACTACATACATAATAAAAGATCCGCATATCTAAATTAAGTTCTTTTTGTATAGAGCTAAGTATATATTATAGAGATCCTGTTCATTAAAGGAACTTGATGATCAGCATTCAGAGAGCCTATTACCAACGCACTCTGGCAAGGCAACAGGCACATTAACTTCACTGAAGACACAGCTCAAATTTATCTTCTATTTATATTCCTAATGAGCTTTTCTTTTTGGCATAAACAAAGCCAGCACTGAAGAGCTAAGGACTGAAAATTATACATATTAGTAAAAGCCAAATCACTGAATCCAAATAAAACCAAACATTTATTAAGCACCTACTATGCATAAAGCATTGTCACAGGCATTCTGGGAAACTGGGACACACACAGCAGCACTGTTCCTGCTTAACCAGGTTAAAATGACCCAAAATCAAATTCCAACTCTTCTCCAAACCTACTCCCCTTGCATGCCTCCTTCAGCTTAGTAAATTGCAATTCCATCCTACCACATGCTCTGGCAAAGAATCTTTGCTGGCACGCTCTCTCTGCCCCTATCCAATCCATTACAGCATAAGACCAATAATATTCAAAGAAGCATCTGTGAACTAACTGGAAACTTTTATTCAGAAATACTCCAAACTTGAGTAAAAATAGTCAGACCTAAAACCTTCAATGGACTACTATAACATCTAGCACAGAACAGACTCTTAATAAATATTTGTTGAATGCATGAATGAATGAAGGAGTGGAATTATTTATTTTTGTTTCTAAAGCTCATTATTGTATTGAACACCTACTCTTAAAGCACTATGTATCCCTGACAATGACAATTCATAATCCAGGTAGCATAGCAAAGAGAACATGCTAAGGTAGGATATATGGAGCAAAAAGTGCTCAAAGTGTGAAATAGGAGGTAAGTACAAATAATATATGCTAAGATTCAGTAAAGGCAAAAACAATTTTAAAAAATTAGTTAATATTGCCACAACCTTTATGTAAGGCAATGTGACACTACTTATCAAAATCTGTAACATACTTTATGCTCCAGAAATTCCATTTCTAAGAATCTTCCTTCAGAAATATTAACAACTGAGTCAAGACATACGTTCAAAAAGGTTCCCTGCAGCCCGGTTCACACAGCAGAATTTCCAAATGCATCTAAACATCCTTCATTGTGGTATGGATAAATAAACGTGGTACCTCCTCACAACAGAATACCATGCAGTCATTTCAAAGAATGAGGTGTAGGAAGGAATGAGGTGTATCTGTAGATAGCAGTGTGTCTGTGATACAGAAATACTTATTATTTTCATTTTAAAATGTATATATTTCAAGGCAGGCTCCATGGCTTAGCTGATTAAGGTGCCTGTGTAGTAAAATGTGTATATTTTGCTGTATATGTGTATGTGTATGTATAAGCATAGAAAGTCTGGAAGTATATACAACACAGAGGCTATGGGGGAACAGGTATGGAGAACTGGAGTGGGTGAGGGAATTTCACTTGTTTATACATGGTGTATATTCAATAATCGCATGTCAGTCTGCACTTAAAAAGATTAGAGAGAGCACAAGAGGAAAAGGAGAAAGAGAAGAAAAGGGAAGGGAAAAATGTTTACCAAAGAATTCTCAAGTCCAGAGTTACATACGTCTTTTAAAATATAAGTGTCCATCTGGGATCAGCTGCCCAAGCCAGGAGGTCATGAAATTCACCTTCTCTTGCAGCTGTATCTTCTTGGGATTTAACTCCTCTCCCTCTTTGGAAACCCATGTTGCTTGGGACCTGCCCCAACCTTGCTGGTAGTGGCAGTTCTGGTAAGCATAAAAGTAAAGAAAAACAGAAAGGAAGAAGAATCGGGAGAGCAGCTCCCTGCTCCCTTCCGAAGCCCCCTACAGGTACTGCTGTTCTGTCCTAGAGCTGAG
Organism: Delphinus delphis; assembly: GCF_949987515.2. Classification (NCBI taxonomy): domain Eukaryota; kingdom Metazoa; phylum Chordata; class Mammalia; order Artiodactyla; family Delphinidae; genus Delphinus; species Delphinus delphis. The sequence continues at coordinate 38,541,517 of NC_082698.1, read as the reverse complement.
ACCACCCTTCATCCTTAACCCTGATGCTTGCGTAAGTGACAAAATTCACATCAGACTCACCCAGCCTGGGCATTCCTCAGAAAGCTCCACCAACCAAGACTGACATGGTCACCAAACTAAACCTTTCTCTTTTTATCCACAATTTGAATACAGACAGGGTTCTACAATGCAGACTTTTTAATCCTCTCTCTTTCTGATCTTGCAAGCAGTAAAAACATGACCTGCAGAAGAACACAATTATAGAAATGGGGCTACCCAGGTCTGGAACATGTTCCCGGGAATCCAGACTAGAAAGACGCAGGGACTTTCCCTGTTTCTCCAGGCCCTTGAGCTCCTAACCAGCCCATTAGCAGAATCCGTAGAGACATCTACAGGTCACTGCCTACCTGGCTTCATCCTGCTGCCAGAGGCTTCAATGGAGTGATGTGTGGCCTGCTCAAGGAACATTCAGAACCCATTTCCAAAACATTACTTATTTCTGCCCCAATTTACCAGCTATATTACCTGGACTATTATTTATTTAACAGTGTTCTTCAAATTGGCTTGTACTCTGCCTTTTTTGTCTGTCCTAGATCCATATGTATGCTGTCTACAAGAGACCCACTTCAGACCTAGGGACACATACAGACTGCAAGTAAGGGGATGGAAAAAGATATTCCGTGCAAATGGAAATCAAAGCTGGAGTAGCAATACTCGTATCAGATAAAATAGACTTTAAAATAAAGAATGTTACAAGAGACAAGGAAGGACACTACATAATGATCAGGGATCAATCCAAAAAGAAGATATAACAATTACAAATATATATGCACCCAACAAAGGAGCACCTCAATACATAAGGCAACTGTTAGCTGCTATAAAAGAGGAAATCAACAGTAACACAATAATAGTGAGGGACTTTAACACCTCACTTACACCAATGGACAGATCATCCAAACAGAAAATTAATAAGGAAACACAAGCTTTAAATGACACAATAGACCAGACAGATTTAATTGATATCTATAGGACATTCCATCCAAAAGCAGCAGATTACACTTTCTTCTCAAGTGCACACGGAACATTCTCTAGCATAGGTCACATCCCGGGTCACAAATCAAGCCTCAGTAAATTTCAGAAAATGGAAATCATATCAAGCATCTTCTCTGACCACAACGCTATAAGATTAGAAATGAGTTAGAGGGAAAAAAACATAAAAAACACAAACACATGGAGGCTAAACAAAACATTACTAAATAACCAAGAGATCACTGAAGAAATCAAAGAGGAAATCAAAAAATACCTAGAGCAAATGAAAAGAAAACATGATGATCCAAAACCTATGGCATGCAGCAAGAGCAGTTCTAAGAGGGAAGTTTATAGCTATACAAGCCTACCTCAAGAAACAAGAAAAATCTCAAATAAACAATCTAACCTTACACCTAAAGGAACTAAAGAAAGAAGAACAAACAAAACCCAAAGTTAGTAGAAGGAAAAAAATCATAAAGATCAGAGCAGAAATAAATGCAACAGAAACAAAGAAAACAATAGCAAAGATGAATAAAGTTAAGACTGGTTCTTTGAGAAGATAAACAAAATTGATAAACCATTAGCCAGACTCATCAAGTAAAAGAGGGAGAGGACTCAAATCAATAAAATTAGAAATGAAAACAGAGAAGTTACAACAGACACCGCAGAAATACAAAGCATCCTAAGAGACTACTACAAGCAACTCTATGCCAATAAAATGAACAACCTGGAAGAAATAGACAAATTTTTATTTAGGTATAACCTTCCAAGACTGAACCAGGAAGAAATAGAAAATATGAACAGAAAAATCCCAAGTAATGAAATTGAAACTGTGACTGGAAATCTTCCAACAAACAAAAGTCCAGGACCAGATGGTTTCACAGGTGAATTCTATCAAACATTTAGAGAAGAGCTAACACTCATCCTTCTCAAACTCTTCCAAAAAACTGCAGAGGAAGGAATACTCCCAAACTCATTCTATGAGGCCACCATCACCCTGATACCAAAACCAGACAAAGACACTAAAAAAAAAGAAAATTACAGACCAATATCACTCATGAATATAGACACAAAAATCCTCAACAAAATACTAGCAAACAGAATCCAATAACACATTAAAAGGATCATACACCATGACCAAGTGGGGTTTATCCCAGGGATGCAAGGATTCTTCAATACATGCAAATCAATCAATGTGATACATCATATTAACAAACTGAAGAAGAAAAACCATATCATCATCTCAATAGATGCAGAGAAAGCTTTTGACAAAATTCAACACCCATTTATGATAAAAACTCTCCAGAAAGTGGGCATAGAGGGAACCTACCTCAACATAATAAAGGCCATATATGACAAACCCACAGCAAACATCATTCTCAATGGTGAAAAACTGAAAGCATTTCCTCTAAGATCAGGAACGAGACAAGGATGTCCACTCTCACCACTATTATTCAACATAGTTTTGGAAGTCCTAGCCACAGCAATAAGAGAAGAAAAAGAAATAAAAGGAATACAAATTGGAAAAGAAGAAGTAAAACTGTCACTGTTTGCAGATGACATGATACTATACATAGAGAATTATAAAGATGCCACCAGAAAAGCACTAGAGCTAACCACTGAATTTGGTAAAGTTGCAGGATACAAAATTAATGCACAGAAATCTCTTGCATTCCTATACACTAATGATGAAAAATCTGAAAGAGAAATTAAGGAAGCACTCCCATTTACCACTGCAACAAAAAGAATAAAATACCTAGGAATAAACCTACCTAGGGAGACAAAAGACCTGTACGCAGAAAACTATAAGACAATGATGAAAGAAATTAAAGATGATACAAACAGATAGAGAGATATACCATTTTCTTGGATTGGAAGAATCAATACTGTGAAATGACTATATTACCCAAAGCAATCTGCAGATTCAATGCAATCCCTATCAAATTATCAATGGCATTTTTTACAGAACTAGAACAAAAAAATCCTAAAATTTGTATGGAGACACAAAAGACCCCAAATAGCCAAAGCAGTCTTGAGGGGAAAAAAAAGAAGCTGGAGGAATCAGACTCCCTGACTTCAGACTACACTACAAAGCTACAGTAATCAAGACAATATGGTACTGGCACAAAAACAGAAACATAGATCAATGGAACAGGATAGAAAGCCCAGAGATAAATCCACGCACCTATGGTCAACTAATCTATGACAGAGGAAGTAAGGATATACAATGGAGAAAAGACAGTCTCTTCAATAAGTGGTGCTGAGAAAACTGGACAGCTACATGTAAAAGAATGAAATTAGAACACTCCCTAACACCATACACAAAAATAAGCTCAAATGAATTACAGACCTAAATGTAAGACTGGACACTATAAAACTCTTAGAGGAAAACATAGGAAGAACACTCTTTGACATAAATCACAGCAAGATCTTTTTTGATCCACCTCCTAGAGTAATGGAAATAAAAACAAAAATAAAACAAATGGGACCTAATGAAACTTCAAAGCTTTGGCACAGCAAAGGAAACTACAAACAAGACGAAAAGACAACCCTCAGAATGGGAGAAAATATTTGCAAACGAATCCACGGACAAAGGATTAATCTCCAAAATATATAAACTGCTCATGCAGCTCAATATTAGAAAAACAAACAACCCAATCCAAAAATGGGCAGAAGACCTAAATAGACATTTCTCCAAAGAAGACATACATATGGCCAAGAAGCACATGAAAAGATGCTCAACATCACTAATTATTAGAGAAATGCAAATCAAAACTACAATGAGGTATCACCTCACACTAGTTAGAATGGGCATTATCAGAAAATCTACAAAGAACAAATGCTGGAGAGGGTGTGGACCAAAGGGAATCCTCTTGCACTGATGGTGGGAATCTAAGTTTTACAGCCACTATGGAGAACAGTATGGAGGTTCCTTAAAAAACTAAAAATAGAATGACCATATGACCCAGCAATCCCACTACTGGGCATATGCCCTTATTAAACCATAATTCAAAAAGACACATGCACCCCAATGTTCATTGCGGCACTATTTACAATAGCCAAGACATGGAAGCAACCTAAATGCCCATCAACAGACGAATGGATAAAGAAGATGTGGTACATATATACAATGGAATATTACTCAGCCAGAAAAAGGAACGAAATCGGGTCATTTGTAGAGCCATGGATGGATCTAGAGACTGTCATACAGAGTGAAGTAAGTCAGAAAGAGAAAAACAAATATTGTATATTAATGCATATATGTGGAACCTAGAAAAATGGTACAGATGAACTGGTTCGCAGGGCAGAAATTGACACACAGATGTAGAGAACAAACATATGGATACCAAGGGGGGAAATTGGCGGGGGGTTGGTGGCAGTGGTGGGATGAATTGGGAGATTGGGATTGACATACATACACTAATATGTATAAAATGGATAACTAAGAAGAATCTGCTGTATAAAAAAATAAATGAAAGAAAATTGAAAAAAAAAAACACAAAACACTGTCTTGTCCTAGGCAATAATATCCATGAAAACAGACATTTAATGTACTGGCAATTCTTTTTAAACTAATGAACATTAAAGCAAATATATAACTGAGAATTTTAACAGTGTTGCCTGATTCCCATGGTATGTAAAACAGTTTGAGAAGAGTGTTCTGAAAAAGCCATTCTGGGAAAGTGTACTGAGGTGCAAACAAGAGCAAAGAACTCTGGGAGCACTACCTATGCAGATGCGTGGTGTTGCCATGACCACAGATTTTGTCTTTAAGAAAGTAATCGCAAGTGGAGAGAGAAGGGACGGGGTGGGGGGGGGGGAGTCCTCGTGTGAGTTTCCTCCATCCCTATTTGCAATTTCCTTCAAATCAAATTGCTTTGCCCCTAGGAACCTGTTTTTGTTCTGAATTTTAACATTTAAAAAACAACTAAAGAGCTGTGGTTTGGGGTGATAAGTTCTGGAGATGGACACTGGTGATGGTTGTACAAGAAATGCATATACTTAACACCACTAAATTGTGCACTTAAAATGGTAAATGTGATGTTATGTATATTTTACCACAAATTTTTTCAAATGTTAAAAACAAAAAGCCAACCATGCTCAGCCACTGAGCTGAATGGAGTTATGAGTGGCCCCGCCGCAGGCTCAGGTGGGGCAGGGCAGGTGTGCATGGCCCTGGTGAATCCCTCTGTCTTTGCCTCTTGTCTTTTTCCCATCCACCTTTCAGGGATCTAACTGCAGTGTGGAAGGGGACATGGGGCGGTTCAGGAAGGAATGAAATCCTAACCCATCACTTGCTAAATGTTCACATCCATTTGCTGTACAGTGTGATGAAGAAGAAAGTGGCATTTCAGGCAACCCTGCTCTCCACCTGTAAAGCACAAGGGTAGGAGACAGGTCTTCGTCTTCCTCTTCTTTTTAATTCTCTGGTACTACCAGGTTAAAACTATTAGATAAAATTGGATTGTTAGAGGGATACACGTATATGTACCTTTCATATTAGGTAGATTTTACACGGTACTAAACTTGGGAATTAAGAATTGGGATTACAGTTAATGGACTTCTGACCTGTGGGTTTCAGCTGGCACCAATCTCAGGGGGAAGAAAGGAGTCCACGTGTTCAACAATAAGAAACACACTAAATGAATCAGTACCCTTATAAGTAATTCCACAAAATTATAATTTATATCTTCTTGGAAAATGTTCAATGATGTGGAAGAATGCATGTGATATTCTATATTGCAAATTTTAAGCAAGTTTCTGTTCAGTATATATATATGGCATGATCGTGGTTTTGTGATAACTGTATCGCAGATAGAATACATTACGCACAGAAGATAAGACTTTAGGTCTACACACCAAACTGATGACAGTTACCTCTGGTGACTTAACAATTCTACTTATCTTCTTACAGTTCAAAATTCATTATAATGAACATATTATTTTTCTAATCAATACAAGGCTATAATAAACAAACATAAATAAATAAATAGCTGTTTTAAAAGTGGATGCCCTCCCTCAATTACACACACACACTTGCCCTCTCTCCCCACCCACCTCCTACTGAAAAACTCCAGACACAACCTTTGTCTTCTGTTATCAACAGAAACAGAGGAGCGACTGTGGAGCTGGTAGACTAAATTTAGCAGACAGATCCAAGTTAGAGTTCCTCTCAAAGAACTCCTGGAAATAGCTCTGGTCTCATGAAACTGAACTTCCTCACTCTGTCACTCTGGGCTTCATTTTATGAGCTTCTGATTTTATCAAATGGCCACAGGAACTACATACTATTAAAAATAGCACCACAGTATGCTGGTTGGTGTAACTTCTTGGCAAAGAGCAACTTGTTTTCTGCATTTCTGTGAAACACTTAATACATGTAAATCAAAATAACAAAGGTCAAAGTCTTCAGAAGTAGGTTATTAACTTCAGGAGTTACAATCAACAGTACAATAGATTCTTATTAAGAAGGAAAAAACAAAACTTAAAAAAAATGAATGCTTAAATCTCTTATGTGAAGGTACTTAATAAACTACAAAATTATCCAATTCTCAAAGCAAAAATTTTGGGGAAGTTTATTGTACCAATTTTGCAGGTGAGGACATGGAGGCTCCAAAAGTAAGTGATCTCAAGTTAGATCTTCAGCACTGAAATAGTGCTACAATTATATTACATCAAAGAATTTTCCAGAATTTATCACTAAGTTATTTAGACTTGAATAGAGCCAAATGATCCACTTCTGTTTTTCCTTTAAAGTTAAAAAGACTTCCATTGTAATTATATTTTATTAAGATTTTTAAAATTTATAGACAATTTTTTTTTTGTTTGCATTCTCCTCTTTGGCCTGAACTTTTAAAACAATCTCCTCATTTTTCCAAAATATCAATTTCCAGTAAGACAAAAAGATGGTTTTCTTCTTGTATCTTTTGCATTAAACAGTATAAGCTTCACTTGTGCCAACGGTATTTATAGAGAAAAGTTTGAGAGAGCTGGGCAGCAAGAAGAGACAGAAACATGGTATTTATAATTTGGAGATGCAGGATGTAGAAATTATTTGAAAAAGATCAGAACAGCTTTATAATGAATAGTTCATTTTTGTTGGTAAAAATTTATATAACTTTGACTTGGCTGCGTCATGTGATTTTTAAATTGCCTGAAATATAAAATTCTCTATTAATATTGCTCTCTCTATATACAAAACAAATATCAATATATCATATAATTTTATAATAGTAATGAAATACATACATTGCTTTTTTTCAACAGGCACAAAGTTGTTATTCTTCTTTTTTTTTTCTTCTCCCAGTATAAGGAGTGTCTAATGGGGATGGAGTTTGGCTCAGGGCTAATGTCTTGAACACACGTATTTAAACATGAGGCAGCCATACGGCATAGTGGTTAAAATGAGCTTTGGAATCTCTTAGACTGGGTCAAATTCTTCCACCTTCCTTCACTAATAATAACTACCATTTGTATGATCTTAGGTGAGTTACCTAACATCTGAACCTCTTGTTGCCTCATCTCTAAAATGAGAATTAATATCGATCTCAGCTGGCTTAAAACATTTTTTCTTTTCCTTTTGATATAATTTTAGATTTACATAAAAGTTGCAATAACAGAACAGAAAACTGAGGTATACCCTTCACCCCATTACTCCTGTGTTAACAACTTAGATAACCATAGCACAGTTATCAAAATCAGGAAATTAACAATGTTATAATATTATTAACTTAAAAACAGATCTTATTTGAATTTTACCAATTTTCCCCGGATGTCCTCTTTCTGTTCCCACAATCTTTTAGTTATTGGGTCTCCTTAATCTCCTCCAATACATGGCTGTTCCCCAATCTTTCCTTGCCTTTACGACCTTGACACTACTGAAGAATAATAGTTATTCTGTAGAATGTCTCTCAGTTTGGGTTTCTCAGATGTTTTCATGATTAAAGTTATACATTTTTGGCAGGAACACCCAGAAGTGATGTTGTGTCCTATTCAGTACATCGTTTCAAAGGGTACATGATGTTTATATGTCATATTGGGTGTAATGCTAACCTGATCTCTTGTTTAAGTCGGTAACCTCAGAAAGTTGTTTGTGTACGTGGTGGTTCTGGAACTTGTCTTTAACAAGTGGCAGCTATTGTTACGGTAAAATCCAAACTAAGAACAGAAGTTTTGGAATTAGGTAGACTTGGGTTCCAATGCCCATTTTACTGGTTCCTGCCATGTGACCATGGACAAGTTTTTTTAACTTCCCCAGTTCCCGCAGTGTCCAATAAAGACAAAACTACCTGTAAAGCTGTTAAGAAGCTGTTATAAAGTTAAGAAGATGAAATGAAATATGTAAAGCACTCAGTGCCTGCAATTTATGCATGTTCCATGAAATCAATCACTATTATTACTTTTTAAGTAAGTTACTATTTTTTCTGCAAAATAATCACTATGGCTTAAGATAAAGAAATCTGAGATCTGGGGGAAAATGTGGGTTGGAGCATTGTGGGAGTAGGTTGGAAAGATGTCAGATGAGGGGGGAAGGCATGGAAGAGCCAACAGCACACCCCTCTTACTCCATCTCATCTTTCCATTGCAAAAACTGGCATTGCAAGTACAGCCAGAGCACATGAAGGCATTTGTGCTTGATTTCTGACACGTTAACCCCATGATGCAAGAACCAATTCCCTGCTATACGCCATGGAGGCTTCTCCCTCATTTGTTCTCTCTTGTAAAATCATTACCTTCTGCTTGCTGGGCTCTCTTGCAGGGATTTTTAGGCTGTGACATAGGACACCAAACTTTTTTCTTCTATGGCTGCCTCTGCTGTTATACTCAGGTGTAGACAGCTAGGAGGGCAATTCTAGGACACACATAACATACGGTAGTTAAAATATATCCCTCCTTTTAAAATATAAGCCTAACCCTAAAGAAACCAAAAATAAATGTAAAATTAATCCTGGGGGGATCTGGATTTTAAATACTTCTCCGTCAGACCATATGAAGGATCATAAAACTACTGCACCATGGCCTTTGTGGATTTAACCTCAGCTTTGGAAAACCACATTATTATTCATAGACATGAGAGAGTAATAAATATGTACTGGGTTACTCCATAGAGCTTAGATGTTGATTACAAAGGCATTAGAGCATCATTAAGTGTTGAAGTATTGATAACTAGAAAATCAATAATGTGATACAACAGTCTTCTATAGGATACTATTATTACCAGCCAAGCTCTACAGCACCTGTACCTTAGAGACCAGGAAGTTAACAGCCACCTGCCAAGCTCTCTCTGTGCCAGAGTGGGAACCTGTATGCCACAGAGGTGAAATAACATGCATGTGTAGTTCTCTGAAAAAACCAATCTGCCAGATGGATACTGATGCTCTGGCTCCCAGGCCAGGATGAGGACCACTGGCTCAAGTGATCTATAAATGGCTTTGAAGAGCACTGAATTTTCAGAGGGCGGTTTAAGCAGAGAACTAAGCGGGATCAAGAGTCCAGGGTCTCTTCTCAGCACACTTCTGGCCCACGTGTGAGAGGGAAGGTCCATTACTTACTTGCATTCTCACCCTCCCGCTCTGCCTCCTAGCTCACATTACTGAGAGTTTACCAGGACCTAAACTTTTTACACTATAAGCTCACTGAAATCAAAGCAATCCTACGAAAAGGATGAAGAATCCCTATTGACAGGTGAGGACCTAGGCCCCAGAAGTGAGGTGAGACACTCAAGGTCGCACACTGGAGCAGGGCTCCGACACTGGGCTCCAACGTCTGTGTGCTCCACTACTGAGCAGTACGCCTCCTAGTGGGAAGCCATCCCTTCCCTTCAAACCATGAGGGTAAAGCTGAGAGAAGACTCTGGAACATGTTTTCAGTTCCTTAAAAGGAGGTGCACTGTTACCACAAGCCCTGTTACCGACAAATTCGTCTCTCTTCCTTCCGAGAGGTTTCAGGAGCATCCTTCTGGGTCAAACGCTCCACCACTGGGGAGGCCCCTAACGAACACAAGGCTCTCCCACCTCCTCCGCCCTCTGCCCAGGCTAACATGTCCACTGCCCAGCCTGGCTCCAATAGCTGAGAGACAACATCAGGGCTTGTGCGGAGCCTGAGCTGCGGACACGGTCCTCCTTCCTGGAGTGCCTCTCGCGCTCCAGGGCGCCATCTGCATGTACCACGCAGACAATTCCTGAACACAAATCACGTCTACAAAGCAGTGGGTCACATCAGGGGATAAATTTCCTAGAGAAGGACGTTCCATACAGTTTCACTTTCCTCAACACTTAGGCAAAGGTATTTCTTTCTTTCTTTCTTCAAAAAGGACTTTCCCCCTTACTACAAAAACAATATATTCTCCTTATAAACGATTCAAACGATAGAGAAGTACATTCAAGTTAGACTGGAAGGAAGGAAGAGAGGGAGGGAGGGAGGGAGGGAGGGAGGGAAAGCAAGCTTCCTCAACTCCATCCTTTAGAGATAACTAGTGCTAACAGTCTGATGTACAAGCTTCAGGACTTTAAAAAAATGCAAATATAATTGTTAAATGAAAAAAGCAAGGGAGCAGATTCACATGTATTGTATAATACCATGGGTCTAAAAGAGAGGGAAGGAAGGAGATATATACAAATTTGCCAATATACACATAAAATATGACTTGAAAGCTTCAAAATAGTCAATATGAACTACTCCAGGGAGTGGCCCTGGGTGGCAAGGATGAGAAGTATACTTGTCACTGTACATCCTTTCTTACCATTTGAACATGAAACCATGTGAATATATTATCTACTCAAAATATTAACAGAGGGCTTCCCTGGTGGCGCAGTGGTTGAGAGTCCGCCTGCCGATGCAGGGGACACGGGTTCGTGCCCCTGTCCGGGAAGATCCCACATGTCGCGGAGCAGATGGGCCCGTGAGCCATGGCCGCTGAGCCTGCGCATCCGGAGCCTGTGCTCCGCAACGGGAGAGACCACAACAGTGAGAGGCAGAGTTAAATACTGAAACAGAGAAAATGCATTTATTAAAAGCCCAAAACAGTGCCTAGCATAGAGTTGGCACTCCATGGATCTTGCAGAATGAATGAAACAAATGAGACTATCTCTTCCAATTTAATAGGAATTACTCTGCTCACAGGACACACCCTGTTCTAAGTCACCTACCAGCTTACAAGGACAAAAGAACAAAAACACTTGATTACTGACAAGGAAAGTGACCATGATTGGCTCTTATAAGAGGAACAGTAAATATAAATTAAGAGTGAAAGAAGATTTTAGATTGCATCTAGCAACTGGCAAAGATATCAACCACCATTCTGAACATTTTCTCCCAAGACTCCTGTGGGCAGAGAGAGGATAAACATAGCCACTCAAAAGTCTGGATGCATAGACTTTTTAAGAAGGACAATTTTTTATGTTTAGTTGACCTTAAAATTACATGTAAATTTTGTATTTTTGTATTCTCTATAATAATGGTTATATTCATACAAAAACCACTTTCTTTGCCCAAATCTTTAAGAAATATGTGTTTATCATGTTACTTCACACCTCTTGACCTACTACCTCACATATGGGGGAATTCAAGCACCCCAACTGTAAAATTAGATTCTAGCTGAATCTTCAAATTCTAAACAAACTGGGGTCATCAAAGCAAGTGCTTTACCCAAGATCACACGGCAAAGGCTAGCAAAGCTGAGACCAGGCTGTGAGAGCAGTTTCTCAGTGAGAGCCTAAGATTTGACTGAAGTCTTTCTGTGTGTCTTTCTCCCCACCTCCACCCAACATGCACACAGCTACTACCGGCTCCCCAAAACAAAAGCCCTCCCATAGCTGCCTGGGTCTGGAAGCCCACCCCCATTTGCAGAACTGCTTAGTCCAGCTATGCCCACAAAACATAAAACCTCTAACAAGCCCTGTATCTCATTAGACTTTGTATGAAGCTTTTTGTTTTTATAAACGAAACTGTTTCTAAGCACTTCAGTAATTATTTTGGCTGCACCATTTGCATATTGGTTAACGCACTCATTGCAGATCTGTGTCTTTTATTTATTTGATAAGACCAGAACCTTGGTATGACAACATGTGGTTAACCGACTTTTTTTTTTTTTTGCGGTACGCGGGCCTCTCACTGCTGTGGCCTCTCCCATTGCAGAGCACAGGCTCTGGACGCGCAAGCTCAGTGGCCATGACTCACGGGCCCAGCCTCTCCGCGGCATGTGGGATCTTCCCGGACCGGGGCATGAACCCATGACCCCTGCATCGGCAGGCGGACTCTCAACCACTGCGCCACCAGGGAAGCCCTAACCAACTATTTTGATTAACAATGTTTGATATTTGCAGTGAGGTGGATGGACCTAGAGTGTGTCATACAGAATGAAGGAAGTCAGAAAGAGAAAAACAAATACCGTATGCTAACACATATATATGGAATCTAAAAAAAAAAAAAAGGTCTGCTGAACCTAGGGGCAGGACAGGAATAAAGACACAGACGTAGAGAACAGACTTGAGGACACAGGGAGGGGGAAGGGGAAGCTGGGATGAAGTGAGAGAGTGGCACTGACATATATACACTACCAAATGTAAAATAGGTAGCTAGTGGGAAGCAGCTGCATCATACGGGGAGATCAGCTCAGTGCTTTGTGACCGCCTAGAGGGATAGGACAGGGAGAGTGGGAGGGAGAGGATATGGGGATATATGTATACATATAGCTGATTCACTTTGTTATACAGCAGAAACTAACACACCATTGTAAAGCAATTATACTCCAATAAAGATGTTAAACAAACAAACAAACAAAAAAAGTTTGAAAACAGTACTGCCTGTTGTTTAACATCTTCCATAATACACATCCCCCTGATTTTAGCTGGCTTGGCTTTCCCTTAATTTTTTCAAAGCAACTTCATATTAAAATTAGATTATCCTATTTTACACAAAGAATTCCTTGAACAATAAACATCGGTTAAAATATCTGCGCTGAAATTATGTTCAATTCTTACTCAGAACACTTGATACTTTATATATATGTCATGTCCATAAATCAAATGCATAAATCCTGTTTTACAAAAGACACCTGCAGCAGACAAGACACTTCAGCAGGAAACCAATTTTAACTGGTGAAAGAAAAGAAAGTATCTCTGGGAGAAACAAGTATACACATTTTTAGACTGCTACTATAAAAATTTCCTGAAGCATCAGCTCTGAAGAATCACTCTATTCCCTCAGGGAATTTAAGCCAACAGAATGTCCATGTCTAGATGTTTTAAGAGGAACTGGGAAATTTGATGCCTGTACAAATTCCTACAGGGGTGAATGAATGTCCAAACAATTTCTCTATTGGATCACATATCTCTAGTCCCCAGGAGAAATCTCAGAGCTTTTAGGATCAAATTAATTCCACTCTGTCACAAAAGTAACCAGTGCATGAAGGCAAAGATGGTGATGGTCATGGTCTGGGTCTGGGTCTGGGACAGCACTGGAGAGAGGTGAAAACCAATGTCATGGGGGAGAGACCGTGGTGTTAGGAATCAGCTCCAAAAGCGCTGTGCTTGCTGTCCTGGCCCCGCCTTGGAATAAGACCCAATAAGAGGACAGTCTTCCCCAAGCATCTTCCTTATCCGAGGTGGCGTGAATTTCAAACATTTGATACAAAAATGTTCAAGTATAAAGGAAAAGGCAAGTTCCAATTTCACAACACATTCTAAAGCAACTCAAAAACCATCCAAAGCAGAAAGACTTCTAGACTAGGAGACATAAGACCTAAAGTCAACTCAATGACTACCCCCTCCCATCTTTCAGCTTCTCTTTTGAGTTAACTGGGCAGAAATATAATATCTTTCCTTCCTCACAATGCTATTGTTGGACTTGAATATGACAAACCTTTCAAAACCATGAAATGCTGCACAGATTACTATATTACCCAAAGGATGGCAAATTTATAAATGATTAAATTGTAATATCAACAGTTTCCTGTCTAGGTAGCTACAGAAACAAAAAAGGATCTAGACACAATCCTTTAGACAGTTTTATCCAAAGCTATGGTTTCTGCATGAGTTTAATAAATAATACAAATCATTATGACTTAGATTTGGGTCTACTTCTTCTAAACATAACATCACTCAACGAAGGCCTAGCCTTACACCGGACTCTACAGGCTAAGGAGGCAGCAGTCATACCTCTGGGTTCTATTAGTAACTGGACCATGAACTTCACACCAGCAGGGCTGTCCTCCTCAGGATCCCTGAAGACCAGCCCATCAAGCACCATGCAGAGGACAATGCTTCCAGAAGAGTCTACCTTTATAACTCCACCAGGGCACAGTCCAAGAGTTGTTTCAGTAACAAGAGAAAGAAAAGTCAACAGACAAAAAGTAAATAATTGAATAACAAACATGAGAACAAAGTATTGGGAAGGAAATGGTATGATGGCTGAGATTTGCTTTGGGTCCCTCTCTCGCTCTCCTGACCCTGAACAAAGTAGGGCAGAGGGAAAGGTAGAATCAGAATCAGAGAAAGCCGATAGTTGTTAATGCTGGGTGATAAGGATATAGAGTGTGCTACTAGTCACTCCACATTTTCAAGAATTGTCATTATAAAATGTTTTTTAAGCCGTAATTTGGTATGAACCCAATTTTTGTTTTGAAAATTACACATGAACACACAAAAAAAACATAAGGCACCCAGAAAAAAGAAATAAAAATAAAATAAATACATCAAAAAATCTATGTTGGGTCGTGGGATGAAACACACAACTGCTAATCAGAGAGCCAGTACTCAGAGTAAACAGAAGTTCTTTCCACCAAGCCTCAGGCATTCATCAACAGCTACTGGAGCTACCACTGCTTAATTTTTTTTAAATTTTTTTTAAGCTGTACAATACGATGAGTTGATATACACATACATTGTGAAACCACCATGTCTTTAATAACCTACCCACACATACAACATTCCCTGAGCAAGGTTAAGACCTGACCCTGAAAGTACACCCAAATATTACCCACCCTACAGTCCCCACAGGCAGTGGGGCTTTCACGCATAGCTCTTTCCTCAAAGAACGAAAACATTTCCAGATTCTCTACGTAAAGAAACCAGGTCAAGTCAACAATAAGAGAGAGAAAAAAAAAAAAAGAGGCAGAAAGATCAAACTGTGACACGCAAGAACACCTTACATTAGATGGATGATAAAAATCTAAACACCGCATCCCATTTATTGGGAAGATACATACTAAAGCTTTATTCTGTATTTCTTTTTCTGTTCTTCCTTTTTTTTTTTTTTTTCTTAAACTATGTCCTCACTTGCTCTACATTTCATTTTTTTGATCCAGAGGCAGACAAGAAAGTCAGGAAATACCTGAGAAACTCCACGAATGGCAGATAAGGAGGTGGGTTAAGCAATAATACACTGTTCTAGAAATTCCCTTTGATAAAGGCACTGAGTTCTGAGACTAATTACTAGGGATAGTTACAGAGACTGTGGACCTTTTCTGATATCTGTCCCTCAACAAGAAAAAAGATTCTCTGGGCAAAATGTTTTTTATTAGTATGGACATCCACGATACAGATAACAAAATCACTGGCTGAACAGTACAGCTTACGAAGATCTTGCAGGTGAGCTGATAAAGGTCCCCCAAAACAAGGAGATTCTTTTGATCTTACATGTCCTCGGGACACTGTGTTCAGTCATCTTCCCAGAGCAAGGTACTCATTACCCAGATGTTCAGACTCTTGACCTTTGCCCCCTGAGTCATGTATCTTCTCTCTACATGGACACATAAAAGCAGGGGGAAAACTGCCACGTAAGCCAATCCTCTGGGTTAAGGGGGGAAATTATTTACATTCCATTCTCACATCCTTCCTGTCTGAAACTTTTTTTTTTTTTTGGCTGCACTGAGCAGCATGTGGGATCCTAGTTCCCTGACCAGGGATGGAACCCTGTGCCCCCTGCAGTGGAAGCGTGGAGTCTCAACCACTGGATCTCCAGGAACGTTCCTCTCTGAATGTTTAAAAGAAGCTTGCTTTTCTTAAAAACTGGTCAGTTCCTATCTTATGGATAACATGAATCTTATGATGTTTCTCATTTTGCTGTGCCCACCAGGAATCCCTTAGCCAAATCTAAAACTGGACCGAACCTAAAGATTCAGTGCTTATATCTAACGAGTCTAAGTGTCTGTTATGTGGATCTCAAATCAAAACGTCCATCAACAGCCACGTGAATTCCTTCTTCAAGAGAGACGAGAGTCAGGGATGGGAATACGGGTGATGGCATAATGCTGGTTTTCCCCTGGCACTTCGGATGCATTCTGTACCATAGTTTATGACACACGACAGGGCAGAATTTGTCCAGACTTGATCAAGAACCACATCCACTAAGAAACTCCTCTTGCCATTCAGTTATCCATAACTTTCAATAGTGTGAATTTTCTCGGAGGGCATGGTCTTTCAAGAGGTCTGTACAAATTCTGGTATCAGGCACTATGAAATGGAAATCAAAATAAATCTGAGGTAATGCGAAATAAACATGAAACAGCAAAAAAAAAAAAAACCCAAGTTTTTTATAGCTATCTACACCTTCTGCTTTAAGTCATAGCTAATTTAATTTGGGGGGCAGGAAAGCAAGACAAGTTTGACCCCAACGTTCAGGCTGTTAGAGCCAAAGTTGCTTTTTTTCTAGGTTTTTGCTTTTCATTCAACACCAAATGGTTTAGCAAGTAATGATTGGTATGAATTTTTTCTGACTGCTTCTTAAAAGTGAATCAAGTAATGAACCAAATTAACAAATCACTACATGAACTAGTTATACTTTGAGAACTAATTATCATATATAGAATAATACTGTAATCTGCACGGACTCCTTTTAGCTTTTACGTAACAGGAAGAGCCTGGCAGAAGCACTTGAGTGAGCTGGGAGTTTCGGCTCATATCTAACTCATGAGCTTATCCCTTGAATCCAGGGATATCAAGAGACAGCAAACCTTGAGTGATGGCAAACTCCATGCCCTGCTCTCTCTAGCCACGTGGCTACTTTTTTGTGATTAGACACCAAAAAATGCCTTCATGGGTTACTGTTATGATTAGTATATTGAATTTTTACAACTCGAGATGCAATTCATAGTAAAAAGCATAGTAATGGGTTGGTGGGGTCCCCTGGATACCTTCACCAATCTGGGACTAGATTAACCCCTCCCTCACAACACACTAAAGCATGTGGATGGCTAAGTAACCAGTCACTGTCACTGACTGGAATTAGCTAAGACAAGCCTGACAACTCTGTTCCCACTGGTCGACGTGCAATGCTTATCAAGACTTAAGTTACATTTGCTCTCAACTTGTTTGTGCAGCTTGTACTTGGTTCTGTTATTATATAATTTAACAAAATATTAAGTAATAAATGAAATTCGAATCTGAAAAAAAGTGACCTGTTGTTTCTATTAAACTGAATGCTTTAGAAACACTTGACAAATGAAAATAGCTAAAAATGCTGAAAAATTAGGTGTATTCGAGATAATGTTAATATTCTAAGGGGAAAACATGACTTCTCAATATCTAGACGGATTCAGTACTGAGCTGCTTGGAAAGTTTTGATGTTCTGGATTTAAAGAAATAAAGACTGGACATCACCGATGGTGTGTCGTGACTATGATTTGTGAGGGAAAGACAATTATGGAACACAAAACAGAGAACCCATATCCAAAGCAACACTCTTGACACTAAATGAAAGACTAACCGATTCTGAGCGTTGATATTTCTAAGTTTAATAAAATGTTTATGGTGGGCATGTGTCATTTTTCATTATTTCCACTCTCAAATGATTAATCATCCAACTAGGTGGTCCTAATTGTATTTGATAAAGCTTTCTCTAAGGAACTAAAACCAAGGTCTGGACTCTCCCTCTCTATTTTCTTCTTTCCTTGATAAAGAACTTGAACAAAAATGAAAGGGAGACAGTTTGCCTTGATGAAATCTCACCCCCCTTTCAGCGGTCATGTTCTCTGGAGTCTGCACTTCCCTAGGCTCTGCAAAGGAGGCTCCCAGGGCTGCCTGCCTGGTGGCCCAGGTTAAACATTGCCTCTTCTCTCTCCTTTGCATTTACAACCGCCTTTATCTCAAGTCCTAGTATGCTCAGCTAGGAGCTGAGCAAAGTAAGGCTAAGGTCAACTTACACTACAATGGTGTTTCTTTTCCCTAGGATGTTTGCATTTCAGAAGATCTATCTAGGGCTTCCCTGGTGGCGCAGTGGTGGAGAGTCCGCCTGCCTGCCGATGCAGGGGACATTGGTTCGTGCCCCGGTCCAGGAAGATCCCACATGCCGCGGAGTGGCTGGGCCTGTGAGCCATGGCCGCTGAGCCTGCGCGTCCGGAGCCTGTGCTCCGCAGCGGGAGAGGCCACAACAGTGAGAGGCCCGCCTACTGCAAAAAAAAAAAAAAAAAAAAAAATCACATGCACTGACCTTTTGTTCCATTGCCTCAAGTATGTTCAATGTGAATATGGGAGCAGGATGCATCAGGCACTGATCAAAGTCTGGACAGTCATCAGAGCCTGTCTTATGACCAATAATGATGTAACCAACCTCCCTGTGAGCTACACCGAGGCCAGAGGGTACCTGGACAGGAAGCTCCCAAGTGCTCTGGCTCAGTGTGTGGTGACCAATTCATAATGCAGCCACCGCCAAGGGAACTTCACTGTCTCCCGGTGGCGATAATTAGTGTGTGTGACCAGACCAACGGCAGAGGACTCCAGAAACACAAACGCTCCAATATAGATACTTACGCCTATAACTGACCTCAGTGGGACTTGTGGCCACATCTCGAGACATACAACATAAACCAGAGTGAATTATGTGACACTTGAGCCAGCAGTGGGAAAAATCATTAATTGTCACATTCTAATAGCACATCTCTCTGCCTTCCTGAAAAACAGCAAGTTCTAAACTAGCCCCATTTCCCATACCTGATGTTGTAAGAAGTACTTTCAACATCAGCGATGCCGGAGGTCTTTATCAACAGCTGCCCTCTCCATCTGCACAATACCAGAAACCTCCTTAAAGGCAGGACACATATTCGTCGAGTGATTATTATCTATCAAATTCATCTATTTCTCTCAAAACTCTTCGAAGTAGGTATTTTAATCTCCGTTTTTACAAATTAAAAAAACTGGGGCTTGGAGAGCGTGTATTCCTTATTCGGGAACACCCGTGAGCTGCCACTCACGGCATGAGAACCAAATGCGGAAACTTCCATTTCCAAAGCCTCTGCTTTCCCACTCACTGTAAAGCCTCCTAGTTTTATTCTCAAGTGGTTCACACTTTTCATTTCACCTGCAAAGCATTCCTCCAAAAAGTCTACACACCACTGAAAACTTATACCACCTAATCAAAAATACCCCACAAAAGGTCCTGTATTTTCTTGAAGTTTTTTTTTTTTTGTTTTTTTAACAACGGTCACTGTTGATATTAGCATTTTATTTTTCATTTGCTTAGTTTCTCCAGGGCCGGCTTGGAGCCTTTCAACAAGGCACCAAGGTCTCATCTGCAGACCCGCCCTCACTGAGTGGAACTAATGACAGACACTCCTGCTTTTAGAAACTCATTCTTCAAAGTAGATTCCATTCATCTTATTCATTTATCCTCCTGTATAAGATGTCAAAGACAAAGTCACAAATGAATTTCTGTCCGCCTTATTTAGTCAAGTTGATTTATAAGCTAAAGCTAAGGATGCAAGGTGGACTGAAGTGGTACAAAACTATTGTGCCTAAGAAATCATTTGCGAGCTTTCCTTTGACACAGCTAGGCATTTTTAAACATCTCCATTTATCTTTCATTTTGACATCCTATTTAGAAAGGTGCCATTACCAAACTACCAAAAATTTATCTGGTTGAAACTAATTAATGACATCATCAATTATTTCAGCAGTCTGCATTGAAACGAAGGCTTAATAAGCACCATGATCATTCAAAATAACAATGGCTGGTTCTCTAGTGTTCTGATGTCCAATTATTTTTGCACTGCATGTTACTGAATAGTTGCAGAAGTCAAAGCTTAGCATTAGCTTTCTCAAAAATAAATCCATTTTCCTATTATAAGGGCCTTATTTCAGTAAATTCACCTTAATGGAATCAACTGCCTTCATAGAACTATGAAGAGTACACAAAGCCATTAGACACCTCATCTCAGGTCAAATGGCATGAAAAAGAGGCCAGGATCCTATTGGAAATTAAGATTTATTGCTATTTTCAGAGAACAGGACTGTAGGTCAAACCAGGAAAATACTGTACCATAATATTGCCCTTTATAGGATACCATTAAAAGGCTTTCCACATGTATGAATAAGTACATAAATATAGATTATACGAAATTTCAGGAAATCCTTAAAATCTTCTCCGGGAAAGAACTAGTCAAATATTTTCCTTGGATTTAGGCTGAGTCATAGTTTACAGTATATGTAACGTGCTTTCATACAGTCAATTTTTGTTAACCAGAATCTTAAATTTTAAATGTTCAAATGAGAAGTCTGTTCTTTGAAGAAATTTGGAGGGATATCCATTCTTGATCTATTATTTTAAAATTGGATTTAAAAAAAATATTGTTTTAGCAACACTCCACTCACAAGAGAATGGATATAATTATCTCTGATTGGCTGGTCTAGACAGATAACCACGCGAACACAAAGAAAGAGGAAGGAGGTTGGTATCAGTGGTCTTGGTGTAAATAAGACGGTATGGGGTCTCCAGGGCTATGAGACACACTAGGATTCATGGAAATAATTTTCGTCCCAAACTACAACTACCAGGCCTCAAAAACAGCAGATAGTGTGGCCAACTTTTCTTAACCCCCAACCTTCTTTCATTTCTTTTTAAAAAGAACATGTTTTATATTCCTTACACCAGAATAACAACATTTTCAATGAACAATGAAAGACAGGATATATAACATGGGAAAAAATATTTGCAATACATATATGAAAGGACTAATTTCCCTAATTTAAAATGAGCTCATGTAAGTCAATATGATAAAGACAAAGAACCCTGTAGGGAAGAAAAGGAGCAAAAAGAAAGAGGAAGGAGAAGAGGAAGAAGACAGTACACAATAAAGCATAAGAGCAGACAATTTACAAAAAGAAATATGAATGCCCAAGGAACCTATAGAAAGATACGAAACCTGTTATTAAAGATAAGCAGGTGAAAACATAGAGGTAGCATTTTTAACTTATCAGATTGGCAAAAATGTTAAAGCCTTGTGATTTACAGTGGTGATGGGGGTGTGGGAAAGACACAACCTTGGGAAGAGAAAACCAATCTGTGTAGCCCTTCTAGAGTACAATCAGCAATTCTTACCAAAGTTAAAGATGCACACATCCTCTGACTTAGCCATCTCACTGCTAGGAATGTAACCTACTGACATATCATCAGGAGGTTTATTTACAAAAAGGCGAACTGTAATAACTCCAGTAGGTAACTACAACTCCTCCCCACAAATACTTGGCAATTACTAAACTAGCCAGAAGACAAAGGTAAAATCAATTACTACACGTCCATAATGTGGATGAAATAATGAAATCCTGTACATATCATATTAAAGTAAATAAGGAAGATCTGTGCGTTGACGGGAAAGAGCTCTAAAAAAGTAATAGGAAAAGTAAAAAAAAAAAAGGCTACAGAAAATATGTACAACTGAATCCCTTTATTATAAAATTGTAAAAAGCAGAGAGCCAGAAAGATGCAGATATATGCCCAAAACATTTTTTTTCCTGGAAGAAATCACAAAAAATGTAACAACAGTCACATTTGAGGAGAGGCTTTTACTTCTCTTTTTGTACCTTTTGATACCATTTGTATGTTAGCCATGTACACGCACTGTTTTTTATTTATTTTCAACGTCATCATGGGTTACCTGAATGTAAGATTATGGACAATTCTCTCTCTCTTTACATTTGAAATCTAATTTAAAAAAGTGTTAAAGCTATAAGCCTTTAAAACTCCTGAACCTCCCAAAATATATTTAATGAGCTAAAAGGTTTTTCAGGAGAGTTCTGAGGGAGAAAAACTCAAAATAAGAAATGAAGTAGAGAAAAAGAAGGCAGCACAGACAGATCAAGTTATCAACTTGGGTTCAAGGTCAAGGCTGAGTACTTGTCCCTTTCTAATGTTTTAAACAAAATGATGAATTATGCATTGCATGGTGTTAGGGAGCAAGAAACTGCTCTGAAATCCAGCAGTTCATAGCCATGGAATGCAGAAAACAACCCGGAGGGAAAAATCTTTAAAAAGCTCTTCTGGAAGGTCTACTCTTCTAAATTCACAAGAAGGCAGTAAAGAAATGCACTAGCAAACAACCACTACACACACATAAAACCATAACCCTATATATTGTGAAATCCTTTGGCAAATATTTATAAAGCGTCAGAGATAAATCTCAGATTGAATTACTTCATGTGCAATTACAATTCTAGGTTGTACCAAATATTTTCACAAGCATTCAACAAAAAGCCTGGGATGTCATCTGGTTGGATGGCATTTCATAAATGTAGCATGCACCAATTCCTGATTATCCAGGAATTTATCTAAGGTTTAAGAGGCAAACAATAAAAAAGAAAATGAAAGAAAGTTAATCTTCAACAGTCCCTTAGGGATAAGTCACCATATGGATAACACAGGTTATCAAACCATACAGTGTTCAAAGTCTGAGGAAAATGATTAAGTACCATCAAGGGAAAAAATAAAAACCACTCCAAAATATACACATCATGTGCTACTGCTTGG
The DNA here is from genome assembly GCF_949987515.2 of Delphinus delphis. Classification (NCBI taxonomy): domain Eukaryota; kingdom Metazoa; phylum Chordata; class Mammalia; order Artiodactyla; family Delphinidae; genus Delphinus; species Delphinus delphis. The sequence goes on along the minus strand of NC_082698.1, from coordinate 38,518,774 downwards.
CTGAATGAAAGAAAAATAAAGGTTCTGAGAAAAGGGTGAGCTTTTTTCTCCCTGTGCCAGTTATGAATTTACTGTGTGTCTGCCATAAGTTCACCCTTTACTGCCTGATCTGCATAAATGGATCTGGGCCCCTGAGAAATTTTTTCACTTGCTCGCTTGCATGATGCTGTTAACCTGTGTCAGCAAGAGATGCTGGAAAGACACTGCTGGAGGAAGGCCCCGTGCCTCCTGGTTCCGGCGCACTCCTTGGCAGCCTCCTGCCGTATGAGCAGCTTCGCTGGCACCCGTCTACTGCTTTTGTAGTGGAGTATCCCCGTCCACATCTCCCTGTGCACAGCGTTCCCCGGCACCCCAAAGGATGGATGGTGCCTTTTCAGCAAGTTCCACCAGCCTGGCACCACAGCAATTTCTCTGCCATACAGTGGGCCGCAGCCAGGAGCGTTCTCTCCAGCAAGGTCTGGATCGGGTATGAGGTGTGGCCTTTGCCTCAGGGGCCCAAGGGCCGGTGGTTGCTCCCTATTATCTATTATTTCTGTATTCTAGAGCTCTGTTTACTTCTTATTAGCCAGGCATCATTGCTCCAACCCCTTGTCATAGCTAATAACTCTCAATATTTAACTGCTGCCCTGTTCAAACTACTTTATGGTATCTGCCCCCCGACTGCACTGACTGACACACTCTCTTTGTCTACCAGCGTTCCTGCTGCAGGCCCCATGGCAAACTACACAAGTGAAAGAAAGAGCAAGAATTTGCATTTTTCCATTTCTGTCCCTGGCTGCGTGGCCTTAAACTACCTACATTCTCTCATCCTCAGTTTGCTCACCTCTCAAAAAAAAAAAAAAAATATATATATGTATATATAATGTATCATTGTGTTATTTATAATATTAATGCTGTGAGGAGTAAGTTAAGCTAGCATAGGCAAACCACGAATCCAGTACCCAGCCCAGACAATTTGACATGTCTTGAGTTATCCACACCCAGCACCCTGACACATGGAGAGCTTGAGCCCAAATCTGCCGAATACTCCATGCTCCAAAGATCAGGAGAGGTTATCCGTTCAGAAAACAAACACAGCAAAAAAAGAAAGAAAAAACCCCATACTCATACTCCTCACTTTTCAAGTTATTTTCACAATAAAATTCTAAGTAACAGTCATAGAAGGGCAGAAAGTAAGAAGCACTGATTTTTCATTGTATTAAAACTTCTCCCACTTAGATGAAAATCACTTCAGGGAGAAAATCTGGTTATCCCTTGAGGATTTCCTGGTTAGATTAGACCTGGGCAATTTTAAGGTTAAATTCCACGTCATGAAAAAAAAGACTTTTTTTGGAGTATGGTGGGAGGAAGGAAAAGAACAGTAGGGAGAGGCACTCTCTTGTAGGTTAAGGGTTGTCATCATTCCGCACCTCTCCCTCACCTTCTCACATAAACGTGGTCACCAAGTCCCACCAATTCTATTCCACAGACATCTCCTAAATGGAATATGTCCTCTCTTGCTTGGAACCACTGTCACTGCCTACACCCTGGCCTTCAGAAGGGATCACGTGGGTTATTACAATCCAGTGGGTTATTACAATCCAGGGAGATATAAGATCCTCCCTGCCATCAAAGTTTAGTAGCTTAGAGATAGGATAACATTATTTAAACCTCCCCCCAGCCCCTGTGACACCATCATGCTCCTACAGGAGACCACTCTTCCAGCCTCTGCATTCTGGTCTCCCTCAGTGACTCAAGGAACCCCAAAGTGTCAGGCTGTTTCAGGGCTCCAAGTCTTCACAGGGGCTGTGAACCTGGCCTAGAATGCCTCCTGTAGGCCCCACTCCCGTTCCCTGGCAAGTCCTGCTCACCCTAAGGCCCCTGGCAGAGGTCTCCTTGAAGACAGGATTATTTCCACTGAAATGGACCTACATTCCAGATCTTGAGCTCCTCTAGGGCAGAGACCAGCTCGTACTCGTCTTTGAACGTCTGGCCATTACATGGAAGCAGCAGCAAGTTTACTCATGACTGGGAATGATAATACCTACCTTATGCAGCAGCTGTGAAGGAGAGAGATAAGGCCTAACCATTGTGAGCAGCTGAAGGACATAATACAGATAATGAAATATACAGGTTTAGATCAGAGCTCTCTGCAATGATTTCATGCTATGAAAAATAGCTGAAGGCTTTACATTATGATTCCTAATCATATAGCCATTCACTTGGTGAACAAACATTTATCGAATGCTTACTTTATGCTAGGTGCAAATTTACTTTTATCATAAACCATCACATGAGTCAGGACAGTAGTGGACTCAGTGTAGAAAACAGGATAATTAAACTGAATTTAAAATCTCTATGAGATTACAGATATTATTACAATATTAAAGATTACAGTATTATTTTAAAATGTTGGGAGAAAAAAGTCAATGATCCAAAGCTGATGGCATACCAGGAACTGATTTATTTTCTATTTCTGTATAATCAGTGTCTATAGTATTTTTAGTTGCCAGGGGATGCTCTTTTCAGAGGCTCCGCTTTTCCCTAGTTTGAGCCAAAATGACAAACCACAGGGATTCTGAAAAGATAGCACTCAGGATAACTGGGCTAGTCCAGACGTTTAATTATTAGCCCCTAATAATCTTCCCCCAGAAGATTCCTGCCCTGGTTCCCTATCTCCAGGCCCTCCCCTCTCCCACTCATTCTTCTTACTCATGATACTACATTCCTAGTTTCCTCATCTTCCCTGCCCACTTAGAGAGGGCACTGGCTTCTACCTTTTTAATTTGGTGGCTGCAAACATATTCTTTATTTAAAAAAAAAAAAAAGTGAAAGCTTTCCGTGAAAAAATCTTCCAAACAACGCACTTCAGTAAATTTTGAACCAATCTGTTAAAAACGTAAAAATGTACTCACTGTGTGCCAGGGACCTGGACTACCAAGATGCGTGGAACACAGTCCCTGCCCCAAGGAGTTCACAGTCCATCTCAAGGGAGAAACATGTAATGCAATCTACTAAGTGATGTATGGAAAAGAGCATGACTGCGCACGCCTGGAGGCCAGGACGCATGAGGTCACCTTATATTGGTTGGCCAAAAAGTTCGTTCAGGTTTTCCTGTAAGATGTTACGGAAAAACCCGAATGAACTTTTTGGCGAACCCAATACATAAGAGGTGCTCAGCTCACCAGATACCAGCTGCGTTGGTCCTGGGCTGATAGATCCATCCCTTCTGGTCCCCAACTCTGCTCTGCGTTGTCACAGGGGATCAACATGCTGGATTCAACCAATGGGAGGCGCTGGCAGAAGACTGGAGAGCAGAAGCTGCCAGGGGTACTTCTCACCTTCCTGTCCCGGATCTCCTTTGTGGCTTTGGCTTTTATCTGCCCCTGAGCTCCAATAACAGCCTCCACAACTTGTCCCTCCAGCCTGAGACTAGTAATGACTTCCTGCTGGGGCTCATCTCTAGGCTTCTTCAGTGGGCTCCCTGCTGCACCATCACCTGTGGAAGGAACTTCACTAAATACCCTCTATTGTAAATAAAAGTGGCTTCTGTTTTCCTACTTAGGCCCTGACTAGCCAGTTACACTATAATGTGCTGATAATTCACTTTGACTCTCAAAAGCAGTCATGCTCCGCTGGAATTCAAAGTTGAAACTTGAGGAAAGCTAAGATTTTCAATAATAATACTAATACCTTCATTTGGCCCAGAAGAGTCAACTTTGTTAAACCCTAGAAATGTTTTGGTTTATACAGGAATTCCTTGAAAATGGATCCAATGCCTTAATACATATTTTCCTTAAGGCTGAATCACCTTCCTGGGATGCGATGATGTAAATGTTCTGTATCTGTTCTGCCCACCATGGTAACCACCAAGCATGTGTAGCTCTTGAGCACCGGGATGTGGTTAGCATGACTAAGAAACAGAATGTTTAATTTTATTTAGTGTGCTTAAATATCTGCAAGTGGCCAGTGGCTGCAGGACTGGACAGCAGAGGTCTAGCATATGGTCATCTCCATTGTGGGGAAGAACTCCTGCTGCGGGTGTTTCTGTGGGCGTTGGCAGGGAACAGGTGGATACAGAGAGAAGCACTGTAGAACTATCAGCCCTTTTGTTCATTCTATTTACGATTTAAAGATATAACAACCCCTGGCCTACCAGATCTCCAACCACAGGAACACACAATTTACTCAGATAACTTAGTTAACAAACTTTCAGAGAATAAACCTCCTTTGAACACAATGGTAGCTTGAGAATGAAGGTCTGGAGAAAATGTTGGCTGGTGAGAAGTATAGGGCTCAGTCCATTAAGAGGAGGAGCTCTCCGGAATTGTAAATAACATTAGAATCTTGCTTTGTGTTCCCTATTCTTCAACCCAATGGGAATAACCTCCTGCTTATTCCCTACTGCATTGTCCCAGTCCAATCCTTACTTTCTTTCCAAGAGGATTCTCCTAGAGTCTTCCCAGGGCCATGTGGTTTTCACACGACATATCTCCACCTATCCCGGAGCTGCTCCACTTGTAAGAGGCATTCCCTTTGATCTAGACCGGTGATGGCTAGTTTCTGGGTTACAAACATTCACTTTCACATCTCTGACCTTTATGTGGACATCATCAAAGTAAATGACATCAGGTTCTTGCTTCTCCTGAGAATTCTGCTCCCAGAAGTAAATGCTAAAGGTTTAAGAAGGTGACTCTCCCAGCCCACTAGACTGATATTATCAAACCATTGCTGAATAGCACAAAATCACTTACTATCAACAGTACTTAACTGCAGGGAATCGTTTCAGTATATCCGTGGGAATATAAAAATATTAAAAGGACAGTTTTACATGAACAGACTTTAAAAGTACCACAGCTTCCAGAACCCTAATGCCCCAAAGACTTGGCCATATTATCCTGAGAACCAAATAAAAGTATACTTCATAAATGTACAAGAATCTTAGCAATACAAAACCGTACTGAAAAATTCTACTGTGAAATGTGGGCTATGAACTGCTGTGATTGGGGACTTCCGTAATTGTTTAGTAATTTGTGCAATTTAAATGAGAATTACAGGATTAACTAGCAAAGTAGGAAGTAGTTAGTTTACATGGTAACTGTAACGATAACAATGTATTCTAGTTTGCTTTACTCATGTTTACATGAGTCACTCACAATAGACCATCACACTTCCAGCATGAATAAGCATTCCGTTACACTCATTTTTCTTCTCAACATTTTCGAAAAAGCAAAAAATATACTATCATTAGGATGGGAATCACACTCTTATGTTGCCAGTCACAACGTAAGAAAAGGTGAAGACAAGCAACAGTGGGGAAGCCAGCTAGTCCGTGCAGAGTATTGCATCTTGGTGGACTTACCACAGTCCAAGGCTGGCCCTTGAACCTTGCAATTCATAAATATGGTGATCAAGAGAGGGTTCAGGCTAACCAAACTCAGGGTGACAGTAAAGTAAAAATGTCAATTTAATACCATCATGTAGACTGGATGGTGGATGCTGATATCTGCTGATCCTGTGTCTCCTGAAAAGTATAATTCATGAGGAACCCAAATTATAATCAGAAGGATGCATCACGGGCATGGAAGGGTAGTGTGTTTTGTGGCTTCCTGTATGGCCCGACACTGCACTGTGAGGTTAAGGTAGGTTCGGGGTGGGGGGGACTTCCCTGGTGGCGCAGTGGTTAAGAATCCGCCTGCCAATGCAGGGGACGCGGGTTCCAGCCCTGATGCGGGAAGGTCCCACATGCCGCGGAGCAACTAAGCCCGTGCGCCACAACTACTGAGTCTACGCCCCTAGAGCCCGTGCTGCGCAACAAGAGAAGCCACCGCAATGAGAAGCCTGCACAACCCAATGAAGAGTAGCCCCCGCCCGCGGCAACTAGAGAAAGCCCGTGTGCAGCAACGAAAACCCAGCACAGCCAAAAATATTAAAAAAAAAAAAAAAAAAAAGGTAGGCTCAGGGGTGTTCAGTGGGGAGGGCAAGACCACAGTCTGAGTCAGGTTGGGAACCTAACCATTTGATTTCAAAAGCCCACAGATGGCCCCACCACTGGGATAAGATCCATACGGAGACCTGCTGATACTATACAAGGGGCAGGGGACCTTCTCCCGTAGAGAGGCCAGCATGGCCTCTCCAAGTTCCAGTCTGCTAAATTCCCCTTCAAACAGATCCCTTCTCAGACTAGCATGCCAGTACCTTTAACTAAGTTATAATTCTGCCCTAGAAGCCATTTAATCTCTTTACTTACTTTCTCTATCTTTGCTGTGATTCATTCATTACAGAGGTGTTTTATAGTTTCTTTGGGGGTCTTATCTTTTTATCCAAGTCAGAAAGTGGAAGGGATCTCCCTGTTGGCCCTCATGAGGGTACACACACCACATTTAGGGTAGGAGCCAACAACTCCACAGGGAGATGAAGTCTTTACGAATTTCAGGGAAGGGGGACAGACAGCTTTAAAAAAAAAAAAAAAAGAAGCCGCACAGAAAACTCCAACCACAACTGATATTGAAAGAAGCATATTTTTAGAAAACCATTAAACGCCAAAAATACAAGCTAACAGACCTCAGACATGGAGAATGAGCTATCCTATTACACTCTACTTTGACATTTTAAATCTCTTTGTTCCTTTTATGTCTAAAATGTGTTGGGGCCTTCTGGTGAGACTCTAGTTTCAAAACCCAAAGAAATCTATCTTTAGATCTGTTGACTCAGCACAAGGCTAGAACTTGGATTTTGGTATCAAATACCGAAGGGTTTCACCAAGCCGGTGCCCAGGGGCCTTTGTAAATCCACAGTCAGCCTTCCAACACTTTTTCTCGGCAGCTCATGGAATCTTCTAGTCTCATCCACCTCTGAGAAATCAAAATGATACATATAAGGATGTACCTAAAGTGGAGCAGTCATCTGTCAGGTCTCAAGAACTGTGGTCAATGGCACCATCTAAAATAGTGATGCATCTATTAAGCCCATTTAGTTTATCATGAACCTGACTTTCAGCTTTGCTTTAATATCAAACTCTTGCCTTCTGACCCCACAGAGGTATGCAATTCTGTGTAACCAATTCGGGATTCTCCGTTAGAAGCACTGAGTTTTTGCCAAGAATGCTTACCCAGAAAATCAGGGGCAGCTTGAGACCATGAGGGTCTCGAATGCCACCTTCTATTTCTGCACAACCAGGAGAGTTAAGCAAGCTTGAACGTTAGCTTAATGAAAGCCTCCGAGCACTAACAGGGCTTAGTCTGTGTTATAAATTCTCCAAAGGGTGTTTTGATCCCCTCTGATCCATTCTGCATGCAGCTGCTGCACTTCACCTTGGGGCTGCCATCGCTCTCCTGGTATGAGCCAGCCATGAACTCTCCCCACTGCTCCAGGAGGAAAAGTTTCCAGATGCCCAGAGAGAGGCAAGCTGCCGGGGGACTAACACTTCTTCCATCTGAGGGCTGAAGTCACATGTTTATGTGAGGTTTAAACAATTCAGTTCCAATGCGGTTAAGGACCATGAGAAAGAAAATTAGGAGTAGCCTCTCTTTAAAAAATCACTAACTTCCACTCTCCAACCTGAGTAAGAGCCTCTTTCTAACTCAGGGAACTTTTCATTGCTGGGTCTCTGACTGCTACCTCCTTGGGAGATGAACATTGCTACAAAACATTCTGCCTTTACAAAGTAGACAGCAGGTGGGTTGTACACACTTGGGGATCTTTCCACCCAAGCCTTATCACACACACACACACACACACATACACACACACACACACGTAATCACACTTGTAAGTCAAATACATTAACTTTCAACTGATTTTATGGATATGCTACATACTGACATAGGTTGCCATAGCAGCAGGAAAACAGTGGGCCTTGTGGATGGACTCCAGACTTCTAGGTCCACAGCTGGTGCACAAGTGGAGGTGACAGGAAGAGTGATCACATGAGAGCTTTGCCTTATCTTTTGGGGGGAGGCTGAGAAGGTACAGAAATCACTAAGACTGCAAAGCTGACGCACTTGCACATTCAGTGGCTGGGTGTGTTGCTTACATCTTAAGGCACTGGAAAATACATTAAGAAACCGTAATATCAAGAGTAAGATGAAAAAACAGAGCGAATTACACTGCTTAAGAACAAACATTACAAGTTTTTGTAGTGGAGCAATTCACAAACCTAGAAACTATATCCTGGCTAGTTCCAGACTAATATGACGTAGGTAACTCTTGTTTTCCATGCAACTCATCCTCTTCCTCAGATAAACGCTTCTCACCTTGGTGCATATTATGGTCCTTACCTACAAGGCCAAATCAACACTTGCAAAGACATTCACCTCTCCTAATTTCTGAAGACAAGAAGACTTTTTGTTTTCTGTCTTTTAATATTAAGATCCAATTTCTTTATTCATCCTCTTTCCAAATCTTACATTTTAATAAGCACCACTCAATCCCATTGCCAAAAAAGTTAATTGTAACATGGCTTAGTACATACAAGGCATGAATGTAAATCTGGTAGCACAGTCCACACTCTATGAAACATGAATTGGGTTTTCACACATAAAGAAACTTGCCCCAAATCACACAGCAGGTTGAATTGGTAGGGCTGAGATTCAAGCATAGGCTTATTGGACTCTCAAACCACTGTAACATATTCCTCCCTGGAACGGAGCAAATAATATTTTAATGTGCCGCTGCTGATAAAAGGTATATGCCGTATACATGTGCAGATTTCAGAATACATTAACTCTCAAAGGCCCTTTCACAAATATACTCTTAAAGCTACTCTGTGATGTCCCTAAAGCAAAGATCAGTATTCAAACTTCACAAAGAGAAACACACATATGGAAGAGTTAAGCCAGGGTTTCTCAGCCTCAGCACTATCGACATTTGAACAGGATGATTTTTAGTTTGGGGGCTGTCCTGTGCATTGCAGGACGTTAGCAGCATCCCTGGCCTCTACCCGTCAAATGCCAGCAGCACATCTTCCCGCCCCAGCTGCATCCATCAAAACTATGTCCAAATGTCCCTTGAGGGGTAAATCACACCCCAAGGAAAGCGACTGAGTTAACTGCCTGGTTAAAGGCTATACTGATAACCAGGAAAGAATTCTACTAAATCCTAGTTTAATGGAGATTTCTCTTATACCAAGCTACAGCTCCTTAAGAGAAAGCACTTGTTAGACTGGATGAAATATCTCAGAATTCAGAATGTGACCACCTCTGCTTCACTTCACAGTATATGATTACTCTCTCTCAGCTTTTACACTAAGGTATACGTCTCCAGCGTCTTCAACCACTGTTCATATAGTTTCTAGACCCTCTCCAAAACCTGATTACTCCATTCTGGACACACACTTAAACATACACACAGAAATATGCACAACATTGCCACAGGAAGAAAAAGCAGTAGCAACAACGAAAGACTAAAAGGCGGCACATGCAATTTACAGTCAGGCTCTGTTTTTAAGCACTTCTCCTGAATAATCTAATTTGATCCTTAACATTTTCAATGGCCGTATGAGGGAAGTATTATTATCTGCATTTTATGAATGAAGAGACTGAGGCACAGAGCACTCAAATAACCTGCCCAAGGGCAGGCTCCAAAGTCCTTGTTCTTAATCACTATCTACAGTGCTTCAAAGAACTGTGGGATTATCACCTCCTTGGTTCTAAATTCTCTGTCTCTACTAGTGTGTGTTTTGTTGTCCAGCTGTATCAAACTCCCTCATTAAGGCACACTGCGGGCACCTTATTCAAGTCTGACGTCACCCTACTGATCAGCCCTCTTCAGGTATAAGACACAAATTCACTTACCTATACTATTGTCCACCCACTTTGTCCACCTTGAGTACAGCACACACAGCCCTTTGTTAAATGTTTTTCCAGAGCAGACATGTCGTATCTATGGCATGTCCTGATATACTAGTTCAGCAACTATCGAAAAAGAAAGGTCAACTGGAGATGAGTGATGCTAGATACTGATCACCACCACGATTTTTTAAGTGGTCCCAATCTATCTTTTCAAAAATGTGATCTATTAGTCTGCTAAACAGCAACATACACTCTGCAGCTAAAGTTTCCAGAATTTACCATCTCCCCGGTTTTCAAAACCTAAGTTGTCTGGCATACTTCCTTCTCTCCATGATTTTCTCAAGATCACCCCCAAATGGTTTTATCATCACACTGGCATGTCCTTTCAACATCCTCAAGAATTCCAGTCACTTCAAGCAGCTAGGGTTTAGAGAGGTTTAAGGAGGAGGCCAAGGCATCCTTGCTTTGCTTGGGAAGCTGGGTGGGTGTTCAGTGTCATAGAGGTGGCAAAAATGATGAGGGAGGGTGTGAGCCACACTCGGTCCTGGAATAGATATTGTAGTCTGTGGTCTTCTAAGAAGGTGGCATGTTCTCTTGTATATTATATGACATCCCAACAGATGATCCAGCAGATGGACTCTCAGAATTGGCTGCCCCTGGTGAGACACACTGAGGATTTCCCATCTAACAAGAAAAGCTTAGCGTTCAGAGTGTGCCTTTCATGACCTTACCATTCCTAACAAACAGGTTCAACATTAACCTAAGTGCTAGCAGAAATTTAAAATCATTTCACATAGCATATAAAATACTGCTGGAGTGCACTCAGACATTCAACCACTGGACGTCCACGGACCCAGCTGCTTGGTGTTACAATTAGAGAACAGCCAAGCTGTCCTTGATGAGGAGAAGAATCTGCACATCCAGAACCAGAAGGGCTTCAGGGAAGAAGGCAGGAGAAAGTCCCTCCAAATCAGCAACTATTAGGCAGCCTCAGGTATCAACAGGCTCATGTTAGTTAATATTTGAAAACCACAAGCTTCCAAAGTAAATGCATTATTCCTTGAACTTTGATATTTTGGTACTGGGGCAATGCAGAGCGTTTAAAACTCCTTAAAAATCTTCTTTGAACCCAGAACCACCTCTGGATTATTTCTCACAGAAAAATCAACACTATATTAGGAGCAATTGGGGCCACATGGGAAAAATTACAAACCTTAAATGTTACCTTGTATTATAAATTAAATTAACCAACTGTGAAATTTGGAGATTATGTAACCTTGCTGAGGCTGTTTCTTCATCACAAAACAGAGATGATAATACCTCTACCTCTCAGCATTATTGGGAAAAACAGAATGAGGTAGCAGGTGCAAAGCATCTCACTTAAATGTTCAGCTCTGTTACAACTATTAGGTAAAACTTGAATCAAAATTAAAATTTAATTATCCCTTTAGATTTTAGACATATTTTCCCATGCTCACCACCTGAGGGGGCTGTTCCAAGTACCCCAGTGGACTTAAGGCCATTTCTGTCAATATCACAGTGTGTTTCCCAAAAGAAATGGGATCCCAAGGTGTTACCTCTCACAGGAGGTGTTTGATCAGTTAAACTCAAAGCAAGCTGAGTTTACCCATTAGCCCATGAGCACAAAAACAGTGGTACTAGGAGTTCAATGTGTAACTCATTAAAAATTCTAAAAAACATTTTAATTATTCCACTTGGAAGTGATTTCTTTCTAGAGTAGTTTCCTTTATAGAGCTAAAGAAGTCAGTTGCAAAGCACTTTACTCTTTCTTTCTGTTACAGAGCTTGTCTACTGCATTAGAGTCTGTATCTTCAAAAATGAAGGAAGTGTAAAGATACTCTTCATACCTCTATAATTCATATTTGGAACTTCATAATTCAGTTTACATTTTCCTGTCATCCTTTATGCTACAGGGGAGTCTTCAGCCTGCCTTTTCAGCACAGTCAGTGTTTCTGGTGGTGATACCTGTCTGTTGCACTATGTCCTTAGTAAAACAGCAATAATCACAAGACTATGCTTCTCCTGCCCTCTACCTCCCCATCCCTCTTGGAAGAAAATAATTTGCCTGCACCATACAAACTGCTATGCATTTGCTGACTAACTTCTTACATTAAAAAGCAGTTTTAATTAAGAGCAGATTTTTAAAAGAAGCTCACTATTTCTACATAAATTTAAAAGTGACAATCAGTTCAACAGGGTCAATAGACCTTAGGTCTCCTGGTTCCCGTTACAACCTAAGTAACATCTACACATAGCAAACTCAAATAGGAGGGGTGGGGGGGGGGAAGCAAGTGCCATGCATTCTCTCGGTGTATTTACTTCCGCAAATTCCACAAGAGCAGTTACCTGGCCATAATAAATAGAAAGCATGGCTGTGGAGTAAACATGCCCACTCCAAATCACAGGGAGCACGTGCTTCCTTCTGGCACTGAGCGCAGATCTCACTCACCAGCTCGCTCCGAACCAGCCAAAGAAGTTGGCTGAAGGACCTTTTTGTACAGGGACTGGAATCTGAGAAAGTGCGTAGTTCCCCAAAACTAAGTAACCAAGCTGTAAATATAACCCCACTACCTCAAAAACCTCCATTAGGAAAGCCGGATAACCCCAAACCGAAACCACCCCCTGGATCCTTGGCTGTCAAAAGCACCCCGCAACATTCAGAGCATTTGTTGACGCAGCCTATCCCGATCCACTGTTTTATCAACTACCCTGTGAGCGTTCTCAGGTGTCAACAGCTATTGCCTGTTTGATCATCAAGGCGGATTTAGTAAAAACTAAGAGTCCCTTCACTTCGCTGTAGAAGGAATGGCAACGACTGCGGTACCGAGTGTCTTCTGCAAGGCAAGGGAGGCTGTTTCTCCCGGCTTTTAACCAGGTCCCACCGTCTGTGACTGCTACAACGCGTCCCCCAGAGAGCACACTAATGAAACCTAGTATCCCAGAAGGAGCAGTACTTACGGTCTCTCCTCCCAGGAGGCCAAGTCTCGGGAAACTTCCCGGGGCGCCAAGTTTGCGCGCGGCGCCGGCGCGCTCAGGGTGCGCGCTGCCCGCCCGGACGCCGGCGGAGAGGCGAAGGCGGCCGGAGGCGCGCCGACCCGCGACCCCGGCTCTTCGGGTGCGCCCGCGCCTCGGCGGGCCCTGGCCGCCTTCTCCCGCGGCCTGAGGGGTCGGAGTGCAAGGACCGCGGCGCTGAGCAGCCGACGCCCCGGCGGGCGGGCGGCGGGAGGATCCTCTCCCTCGAGCAGCTGTGAGCGGGCACGCCGGGTCCAAACCCAGAGGCTCCAGCAGGGAGGCCGCGGGTGTGGCCGGGCAGCAGAGGTTTTTTTGGAATGCGGGGTGTGGCCCTCTAACACAGCAAAAAAGAAATGAGTCAGCCCGTGTGATCCTAACCAATGAGCTTGTTCACTGTCGGTTAAGGCGGAACTTTCCTTTCTTGATTTATATGAGGCTTAGGAGCCTTTTAGACTTTTTTTTTTTAAACTTAAGCCTTTAACAACGTCAAGAAAATGGTAAATGGCCTTACAACTCTTACAAAACAAGGATTAATTTTGTTATGATAGATACTTGATCAGTGGATGTATGTTAATTTCTGTTACTTAGTAAAAGTTCTTAAGCTAGGCAGCGATCCTGGAGGTAATGAGCGTGGAATCCGGCGACAAAGCAGATTGGGATCTAACCTCCAAGATGGATCTAACCTCTGACACTGTATGATCTTGCGCGGGTTAATTATCTGCAGTGAAAGGGACAAAATGCTCACCCAACAGTTTGCTGGACATATTATATGTAATAATACATGCAAAGCATTTGGACAGTGCATGACATAGAGTGGGCACTCAAACAATGCTGTCTTGTCCCTCTGATTACTGAATCAAAATCTCCAAACCTGTAGACAAACTGGCCCATAATTTTTGTTTAAATTCTTTTCAATGTTAAAATATCCAAAGAATTTTCGAGCTGAAATAGTTCTTTGGTATTTGCATGGTCTGAGTCCCTTATTTAAGTGATAGAAAACTGAAGAAGCTTTTGGTTTAGGATTCTTGGATTTGGTGTTCCTGTTATACAAGAGAAATTTTATTAGTAGCAGGGGAAAAAAAGGCTTAAAATTGGAATGATTCCATTTATGCCACAATTAAACCAACTTTTAAAAAGTAAGAGTGATTTTGGAAATATTCATTCTATCTCGGTCACTGTACCCTAAACATCATTTTGGAATAGAAGTAATGAAAAGAAACTTAAAGTAGCTTGGAATTGGCAAATTACAGGAGACCACAGAAGTGCTAGGTCCTGAGCACCAGTTAAGAGTTGGTTACTAGTGAGGGAAGAGAGTTTTTGCAGAGGAATAATTTTTTTAAGTTACCAATTAAACTATCTTGGCTTTGGAGACAATCTCCTGAGTTTAACTTCCTCATATTTGTTTAAAACCAGTCATTCCATAGGCCAAGATTTCTTTAAAATACTCTTTAAACCAAAGATAAAATCTTAAGTGAGATCAAGGACCCTTTCTAAAATGCTATTCTTTTCTTCGAACCATCATAGAAGAATAGAAAGAACTCTGCACCTGGAGTCAAGAGCTCCTGTCCTAATCTCTGCCAATAAGTGATCAGGTATATTGCCCTACATAAACTGCTTCATCTCTCTCTGCAGATTTCTAAGTGTTCTTCCAGTTTTAAGACCAAGTTATGGTCCAAAAGAGCAGGCAGAAGATAAGCCTATAACCTAACATTTAACTTTAGCAACAGGCATAAACTGGGCCTATATCCTAGATGATGAAACCGATAAATCACTCTTGACTTTCATATTCCTCATAAAGGTAATCTTATTGTCCTAGACACTGTAAATTAAATTCTGGAGTCATCTGAGCTCCCTCCCTCTCTATTGACAATTCACTATCCCCAGGCATGATGACACCTTCCTAATGTCTTTCACACCTTTTCCATCCTGGTTCAGTCATCCATGCCCTCTTGCCAGGGTCACTGAGTCCCATCCTCTGTGCTCCCAACACATCATCATCACCATCATGTGATAAATGTCAGAGTCCAGCGTGCCATCATGTCATAAACCGGGGGTCCTCTTTCTATCAGTTAAACTAGTATAGTTCTATAGTAGAGATCAAGAGGAAAACATTTGCTTTACAAGCAACTTTCTTCAAACATTCATGTAAATACATACCTATTTTAAGGCACATTGATATTCTGTTTATGAAACTATTACCATCAATTATACTGGCCAAACTGATAATATGTTGGCTGTTACATCAAGAACTATGTGTGTATGAGCAACTCAATAAACTTCGTGACCCTGCAGTTTTAAATACGCAATTGTACGCATGTGTGCAGCCATACATAGATATGCTGAGATACGTGAAAGTGAAAAAGGGAAAGGTAGCCCATACAGGAAAGAGAGAGATAACCTAGTTTGTTTCTATTGTCTAGGATGCAGTCAAGGTGAAAATGTATAAAGTGGGTGCTCCGTTCAAGAAGAAGGAAGGCTTCATAAATAAGTGTACCTGAGATCATAACTCAAAGCACCCAAGAGATGTTTACAATGATCCTTATGCTTCGGAAATAAGGACATAATTACCAATGTTATTAGAACATCCTCACAATAGAAAAAGGCTCACTATTTCTAGGATATCTTAGTCGCCTAAAGTTAAAATGCAAAGTACAAAGCCTGTCAATCTATGGTTAAAAAAAAGGAACGATTAGCTCCGGCCCCAGTGCCATAATGTTTGTCATTCAAAAGCTGGCTTTCACCTCTCCAACCCCATCTTCCACTTAAAAAACCCTCGGCCAAATAACCCCACCGGTCTACTTGTTGTTCCCCTAATGCAATGGGCACATTATCACCTCCACACCTGAGCCCATGCCATGGCCTCTTTCTCACTCTTCTTACTAGTTATTACCTTCCAGACCCACTCAAACCCCTTCCTTTTCCTGGAACCCTCCTCACTGGCTCAAGCCCCAGGGAACTCTCCTCTCCTCCAAATGCCTACAGACCTTATTCTTTATACCTCCATCTCAAACTGACTTAGAGAGCCTTAGTATCTTCCTTCTTTTTGAAATCCCTGACTTTTCTCTCTTGGCAGATGACAAAAGTCCATCGGAGGCAGAGATGGTGTTTCAGAGGCCTTGTATCCCGCAGGACCTAGCAGATTCTGAATGGTTGCTGAGATAATGACGTTTAAGTTATATAACAGCCACAAAGGAGAAAGGAAAACTTTCCTTTTCACTGCTGACACACCAAGAATACACAAATATTATAGCTGTTCAAACCAGTTGGCAAGTAGAACCCAAGTGGCAGATGCGTGTCTTTGCTCTTTACGACACGTTCCAACAATAAAGAATGCCACTACTGAGAAAGCAAATCTGATACTTCCTAAAGGGAAGTACAGTTTACAGAAGAGTGTCAGCACATACAATCTCAGTTCCCCAAATACTAACCCACTCACGAGAACAGAGAGACTAAGTCATTCTATCATCCGTTTCAAGTAAGGAACACATACATACATATCTGACCATCTTACCAAAGTACCAATTCCCCCTTAAATAGAAACATCTACCCGTTTACCTACAAGTGCTCCTAAGCATAAAAGGTAGCAAATGGCAGTTCTCCGAGGCAACTTGTAACTACTAGAACCATCATAAGTTTCCATTTGTTTATATGGTTTAAAATCAAAAGCTATATGACATTTGCATTAGAGCAAGCCTCTGTCCAAGAGTCATTATCATACATAACACACACGGAGTCACTCGTATCCTTTGATGAGTGCTAACACATTTCTGCTTTTATGAGATGGGAATAAACGCTACCGTTGTTCTCAAAAAGCTATGTGATAAATCAGCCAACCTACTATGCAATTACATTTATTATAATTGCCCGTGACAAAGACACAGACTTCTTAAATATTCCAAGTACAAACAACCAAATGAATTATTCAGTATTCTTTAACTTGCAGGTAACAGAAAGGCCACTTGAAGGAGCAGAGGCAGAAGCAAGACAGACTCACTGAGTCTAGCAACACAAAAGCCACGGGGGTGGCTAGGCTTTAGGACCAACTCAAAATGAACTCCACCAGGACAAGAGAACATCTTTGCTTCTACAGGTTGGCTTTGTTCTCCCTTCCTAAAATCTGCCTTCTTCCACTTAACTCCCAGCTCTGCCACTAAGAGGGACTACTCCATAGTTATAATTTTTAAAATTCTTAAGAAAACCTCATGCTGGTCCAGCCTGGGGCCATGTAGCCACTCCAGTGGCCAAGGTCCCATGACTGACTGGTCTACACTAGAACTACCTCATTGAACTGGCGGGAAGAGCAGTAAGTCCTCCAGAAGATAGGTGAGTTTACTTCCCAGAAGTGGAAAGGGGGGCTCATCTGTCTGCCCCCAAAATATCACCACCTATCAAGAAATTCCACTTCAAGTCTAATGCAAAAGCTTATCTAAGCAGTCCTCAACCTGGTAATAAATTACATTCTGAAAGTTGTTTAATGAACTCTAAAGTTCATGAACACTTCTGTGGCACTTGAAATGCATTTCACTAGAGACCAAATGTAGAGAGACTGGCTTCTCTACCAGACTTTAAAGGCCTATTGAACTCATGTTTTATCTGAAGTATAATGTTAATAATATTTCTAACACTATACTCAAACCCCATTCATAACATTGTTCCTATAGGA
Organism: Delphinus delphis; assembly: GCF_949987515.2. NCBI lineage: Eukaryota > Metazoa > Chordata > Mammalia > Artiodactyla > Delphinidae > Delphinus > Delphinus delphis. The sequence goes on along the minus strand of NC_082698.1, from coordinate 38,501,308 downwards.
AAACGTGTTTGAAATTCCACCTACAGCAAGAAAAACATGCTCAATTTAATTCATTTACTGAGTATCCGGTAATGATAGTGGCTTCCATTGTGCACATATCACTTTACATTTAATCTGTACACAATACAGCAAGGCAGGTATTAACAACTGAACACACGACGAAACTGGGAGTTCGAGAAGGTTTTGAAGCCTAAGGTCAATCATGAAGACAAGTCAGAGCCTGCTTCAGAGATATGAATGTTTGACCCCAAAGCTGGGACTATTCTCTCTGATATCTGTAGCAGCCAGACAAGAGCGGGCTTTCAGTTCAGGTGACTAAGAGCTGAGCTAACATTTCAGACTCTGTGTGAAAGCATCTAGATTTCCCTGCAGAGAAGAGAAGGAACTAGTGGGCATCATACACAGTCAATAGTCAGACATTAACTTTGTATATCTTCCCAAGAGAAGGTGTTTCTCTGTGGCAAAACAAAAGAAAATATTTCTCTGGGTAAACCTTAAATTATACAGATGCTTGTACTGACATGAAGATCGTCTGCAAATTAAGGGTCTATAAATAGTATCTTCATAAAAAATTGATTTTGCCCTGTTGAAAAAAGAGACCATTATCTTAGAGGGCACTTAGGTGTTTTAGAAGAAAGTTAAAATGGCAAAAATAACTAGCTAAGGTGACTCAGTTCTGCCAAAATAAATGCAATGGATGCATTTCACAGCTTTAACTGTATTTCACATTTTAAAAAATGTTTTTGGTTATGCAGTATTTACTACATACAAGAGAATATATTGGGTTGGCCAAAAAGTTCGTTCGAGTTTTTCTGTTACGAAAACCCGAACAAACTTTTTGGCCAACACAATATTTAACTTATTTGTCAGGAAAAATAATATTAACATGAACCATCATGAACACACCGCCCAACCTAAAGGCAGACCATTAGCGTTAAACCACGGCAGCTCCCTGAGTGTTCCATCCTATCTGATGGAGGCTGAAAATTGCTTCTTTCTGTGCCTGTTGGACAAAAAGTTTGAAAGCCCTTGGTCCAAGATGGGGCTCTAATAATAAATTAACCCAGTGCCTTCTGAAATTAAACTGGAGAAGTGATCATGAGTAATGAGACACAGAACAGCTGAATTCAATCATAAAGGAAGGGCACAGGTAAACTGTACATTGTCTTAATCTAGAAACTGCTCATCAGACAGAATTGTAGGAGCTTTTGGTTTTACTCCATGGTCCAAAGCCAGGAGTAGTCATTAGACAGATTACTAGGCACATGACCTGAAATATGACAGGTCAACTGGAAATTGTTCCAAACTGAGGTAAGGTATTAGTAAGCCAAGATAAACTGGTTCTCCCATGCAGAGCCTCAAACACATCAGACACCATAAGAAGAAAAAGAAAAGGAGCCCATGGACTAATAACAACGAACTTCATGCATCATGGAGAAAAGGACAAATAACTTGAGGGGGGAAAATCAAAGAAAATAGTCAATAATTTTGTTGTAACAGGGAGTTAAACAGCTTATATTATGGGGAAGCATTAAGATAAAGAAATTAAAGAGTTTACAATATACGTCTAAAGAAAGGACATATACACTAAGCTAGTGAGAGAGTCAGTGTAAATTGTGACTAAAAACTACATATTGAGAATAAGGAAGTCTAACACGCAATGCAAATTAAATGGTACAGTAAATACATGCTAAGGAGGAGATGGAAAAGGGAAGATAAGCTTAACTAAGAAAGCAATGACATTTAAAGACCATCTTAAGGATGGCATACAACAAAGCGGGGACACCTGCATGAACACAGTTTGCCAATTATCAAAGTGACACTCTCCCTCAGCACCCGACACTGTCTGCCTTGTTTTATAGCTGCTGGGATACACAGCATCCAATTGCATCGTACTCTAAGATTCCTGAAGGCTGGGTCCAGGGCTTGGATTTTTTAAGCCTCCAGACGTCCAGACCTTGACATGGGACATGTTCTACAAATGTTAGAAGAAAAAAAAAAAATTAAGAGTCAAGTTGGTCAACCCTAAATACCTTATTTAAATGCCTTATTTGAAGTGATAACCTCTGATGAAGGTTGACCTCTTCAATGCAGGAGGAAGAGTGTAGTACAACAGATGATGGGGAACACTGTTTCTCAACTTAAAAGGAAGTTCTCTGTACAAGGTGTGTTTGTGTGTGTGTGTGTCCTGAAAGGGAGACAGGGTGGTACCTAATGGGTGAAAAAGGAGCGGATCAGTTCAGGTTGAAATATGCTGCTGTAACAACACCAGCGTTTTGGAGGCCAACAACAGAGAAAGGTTTATTTCTGGTCCTGTTTGGTTCTTTGCAGGTGAGCCAAGGCTGGGCTCCATGTTGTCTTCACTCTGCGACCAAGGCAGAAGGAGCACCCCTAACTGGGACAGGCTGATCTCACGGCAAAGAGAAAAGAAAGACGGCAGAATCAGGCAATGTCTCTTCCATTTCTGCCTGGAAATGGCACATCATTGTTATTTACATTTCTTACTATTTGCAAGGCCTATGGCAAGCCAGCCACAGGGCTCAGCCCTCAGTGGGGTGGGAAAGAATATCCTCTCACAGGATGGAGGGTGGGTAGGGAGGAATAGCAAATGTTTTGACAATAATATAATCTACCACAAAGGAAATGGAAAATGGCTAGCGAAGTGCTTTCTTCCCTTCAGTAGTGATAGAAGAAGATGTCCTGTTATAAAAAAGCAGTCTTTCCATTTCTGTGGTACTTTACGGTGTTTTCATAATATTTCAGATATTGTCTCACTGTATCCTTACAACCAACCCGGTGTGATCCCAGGACTTGCCCAAGGCCCCAGCAGCTCCTGAACTGGAACCCCAAGTCTGGTGACCTCTCACCAAAGGAGCCTTTGAGGCCTCTGTTTCACCCGCAAAATGGAGATAATCCCTGACACGTCCTAAGAAGGTTGCTGAGAGATTAAGTAAAACAACATATTTAAAACACATAAGCATATAAAAGTACTCAACAAATATAAGGTAGTATTATTATTAAATTATGATATCTATGTCTTAACCCATGTCTTTCCCAAATTAAATTTAATCACAAATAGTTTGTTTAAATTCCTTAAGAAGAAAATGCATTTATTAATGATGTTTCCTTCCCCTGTCAAAACCATAAGCTCCCCTAGTTGAGTTTTATCTGTACATACACACTTTCCCCATGACTTCTCTTACTTGTTTACTCCCTGACTGATCAGTTTCTTAAGATTCTCAAGAAGTTTCAGAAGGCAGCGCTATTAATAATTTTTATTTCTTCCCAAACAAGAGAAATTAAGGAAAACTGAAGACACCCAGTCTTCATTTCAAGTATGATATAGATTCCACGCGTGGCTCCCAACTGAGAATGAATAAAGGACTTAGCATCAAAGGCTCCAGCCCTAATTAGCACTACTTGCCTTCGCTCTTTGCATTCTACCAAACTACAGTTCCAGCCTTTCCCCAGAATGGAATCTTCCTTTCCCACCTCTGCCTCTTGGCTCAAACTGTTTCTCCTACCTAGAGTATTCCCTAGGCACTGCCCCAACTCTGTTCAAAGATCCTGCCCAAATATTGAATGATTAGGTAAGTGCACCACAGTGCATACACAAAGATGTTCATCATAGTGTGCTTTACAAGAATGAAAAGTTGAAAACAACCTAAATGCCCACTAATAGGGAAATGGTTAAATCCATTACAGACCACATATACATGGAATGCTACAAAACAATAACAAAAATGATGTAGGTTATACCTATTGAGGTGGCATGGTCTCAGTATATTATCAGTTGAATCAGGTTTCAAAACAATATTAATAATGACCCATTTTAGGGAGGAAAAATATGTATCTAATCTAGACACAGGAAGAGTATGGCAGAATACAAAAACAAAGCTAATAATGGTATCTCTGGGTAGTGATAATGATTTTTCGAACTTAGTAATTTTCACACTTTAAAGCTCTTTCCAATTAGCATTGTTAACTTTTATAATCTAAAAAAGTGTATTTTAATTAAAAGGCATTAATCATTAATACCCAATTCAAACGTCATCTGCTCCTGAAACCCTCCTCGCCCCCCCCCACCCCCCGGTCTAGCCCACCCTTATCACACAGGTAATTCCTCTCTCCTGTCTGTTTCCTGAGAGTCTAATATATCTATTATAACATTTACCACATTTGTTTTGAAATGGCAGTTTTCTTTGTTCAGGCTTGATTATCAACTCCTGAAGTGGAATAAGCCTGTTTTACATTTACTGGAATCTACCCTAATAACCCATAACCCAAGTATCCAGAAACTACTGAGTGTGTTGATTTGAACATAAAGAAAGGCTATAAAATTTACACATTTGAAGACTGTACACCTAGTAGTGCTCTAATCAAACATTCATTTATAGTGGGGATGTTCAGAAATTGCATAGGGTCCATTCTGGAGAGAGAAATGGTCAATCAGGATATTTTATCTGTGGCAAAATTTCTCTATTAATCATTACTCCCATGTTTGCTTTCAAAGTTACCAAAGACACCCTTATTCAACTTGTTTAAGACGTGGGTTAATATTTCTTAATCCAGAGGCAAGTCTCTCAGATTTTTATCCATGAGATTCCTCTTCAAATGGACAAGAACTACTTTTGCAATAATCCAAGTCCAATCCTGACTCAGTAGGAAATATAAATACCTATTGTTTTAGGAAGAAATAAGGGAAATAAATGTTTTAAGATTATGTAAGTCTGATTCAGGGAATTGACACAAATGAATGTTTTGAAATATCCAAGGCATTTTTTGAAGGTTCAATAAAGAATGTGTTTTGAGAACTAGGTGGGTGAGATTTAAAATAAAAACAACCACCACGATCTTAGCTGTTACTTAGCAATTTCAGGCTTCAATTGTTCCCTTCTAAAGGGCAACTGAGAAAACTGAAGAAACTGCTTCCAGAAGAAACACTGAGATATCTGATCCAGTTTCCTTTCTTCCTTCCATTTTATTCCCTAAGATTTTAATCCAGCCAGTATGAACTTTAAACTGCCCAGGTTTTTTGTTTGGTTTTGTTTCGCTCTCTCTGGAGACAATTCCTTTTCCTTAATTTCTGAATCAAAAGCAAAGCTACATGCCATAGTTAGTTAGGGGCACCCTGGCTGCTTGTCCCCAAGGTGTCACTACCTGAGGAAATGCAGAGTCACGGGAGTACAGAGAAGGGAAAGAAGGAAGTTCAAAAGGGAGCGAACAGTCTGACTTATCTCCAAGCACTGGCACTCGAAAGCCAGAAGAAGTGAGGGGTGCCAGGGGCCAGTTACAAAGCTGAGTTAACAACGTGAGAATGCCAGTCACACTCTTGAGAAAATAAGTCTAAATTCTAAACTGATCCTGACCCTTATCTTCATTCCAGAAGCTATGGACATGATAACTTGGTTTACTTAGCATGGATTCAAAACCAGGCCAGGTTTGCTTTTTCTTTTTTTAACATCTTTATTGGAGTATAATTGCTTTATAATGGTGTGTTAGTTTCTGCTTTATAACAAAGTGAATCAGTTATACATATACATATGTTCCCATATCTCTTCCCTCTTGCGTCTCCCTCCCTCCCACCCTCCCTATCCCACTCCTCTAGGTGGTCACAAAGCACCGAGCTGATCTCCCTGTGCTATGCAGCTGCTTCCCACTAGCTATCTATTTTACGTTTGGTAGTGTATATATGTCCATGCCACTCTCTCACTTTGTCACAGCTTCCCCTTCCCCTTCCCCATATCCTCAAGTCCATTCTCTAGTAGGTCTGTGTCTTTATTCCCATCTTACCCCTAGGTTCTTCATGACCTTTTTTTTTTTCTTAGATTCCACATATATGTGTTAGCATACGGTATTTGTCTTTCTCTTTCTGACTTACTTCACTCTGTATGACAGACTCTACGTCCATCCACCTCACTATAAATAACTCAAATTTCGTTTCTTTTTATGACTGAGTAATACTCCACTGTATACATGTGCCACATCTTCTTTATCCATTCATCCGATGATGGACACTTAGGTTGCTTCCATGTCCTGGCTATTGTAAATAAAGCTGCAATGTACACTTTGGTACATGACTCTTTTTGAATTTTGGTTTCCTCAGGGTATATGCCCAGTGGTGGGATTGCTGGGTCATATGGTAGTTCTATTTGTAGTTTTCTAAGGAACCTCCATACTGTTCTCCATAGTGGCTGTACCAATTCACATTCCCACCAGCAGTGCAAGAGTGTTCCCTTTTCTCCACACCCTCTCCAGCATTTATTGTTTGTAGATTGTTTGATGATGGCCATTCTGACCAGTGTGAGGTGATACTTCATTGTAGTTTTGATTTGCATTTCTCTAATGATTAATGATGTTGAGCAAACCAAACTCTTACCACCAGGGCTGAGAAAGATAATTGAAGATTTGCGGCTTGGAAACGTCTTCACAATAGGAAACTTACAATCAGTGGTGAGCTGGGGCCAGCTCATACCAGTCCCTTAGAACAAATTGCATATTCTCAGGATTTTTGGCAAGGCAGTTGTTAAACACACCATCATTACAAGTTAAATTACATAAACATACAATTAAACTATACTAAGAACAAAGATCATAAATACTCAAAACACGTCACTTCCTGTTTTACTATTATCAATGCTCTTGATGTTCTTTGCAACTATTGTACCTGGTTGGTAGGAGATCATATAACAGTGTGCTCCTGCACATCCCTTCCCAACTCTGCTGGCAGTGACTTTTGCCGGTAGTGTGAAATCAGCTATGGTGGGAGTGTTCACACCATGGAAATCAGCAAACACTACAACCCCCTCCCCCCATCAGGGCTGGCTCTAAACATTTACCTGCATATCACTACCTGCAATGTTAACCCACCACTGCCTGACAGGAGCTCAGGAAGTTCAGCTGGCCAGCCTTCTAAGTCAAGAAAAAGGCTTGCAAACTATAAATCATGATACAAATATGAGGATAGAAAGTAACTACTTTTATTGTGGCCCTGGAATGTACCAGTCACAGCACAAAGTACTATCCCCATGGTATTTCGTTTCATGAGAGGTATTATCAAATCCAATATACAGATGAGTCAACTGAGATTGAGAGGCTGAGTAAGTAACTACTAAAAGCACAACAGCAAGAACCAGGTCTATGAATGTCTGACTCAAAAATGTATGATCTTTCCAGTAACTACCCCACTTACTAACGTTATCATTACCATAACGAAACCAAAACCAACCACCTATAACTGTCAGATAATTAACAAACACTAGTGGCCTTTGATATGTAAAAGAAAATGGTGTAATGAAGAGGAATAGACAAAGAGCTGACTTTTATTCATATTCACCAAGTTTATTCATATTTACCTCCAAAATGTACCCACAAAAAGTGGGTAAGAAATGGGGACCACAGAACCAATGGAATGAAGAATGATCTGCATTTGAGAAGGGCTACTCCAAGGTTAATGTAAAAGGAATCCTCTTTCAACTCTTTAAATACTTATGCTCTATCCACCAAACAGACATACCCAACCTAAGATGACACATTCTACCAAGAAAGAATAATGCAAAAGCAAAATTTCTCAAATGTTGGCACCAACTTTCTGTAGTGTTTGGATATTTACTTTTCAAATTTTTCTCTTTTAAATTTTTGAGGTATTTAATTGTGCTGTTATTTTACCATGGTTTCTTACAGAAAATTCACCCTGTAGTCAACGGAATTCTAAAGGGCTAACAAAATTTTACTCACTGATTATTTTTTAAAATTCTTGTCATCTTGGCTTCCTATAAGTTACCGGCTTCTCCCACTGTTTCTGTACATTTCCATCACCTGCCATGAGAAGAAAGAATCTGATTATATGTCTCATAAAGACCATTTCCTGGTTTCTACTACATTAGTCTTTTCCTTTCTTTATACCCAAAACACACAGAAAAATATAGTTGTCTCTCCATTTCTCTCCAAAATCAAAAAGGCAGGAGAGAACACCACAAAAGATCACCTCAAGAGAAAGAACTTGAAAGAGCAGTATTTCTACTCTTGGGGTTTGGGGTGGACACTCTTAAAATACCCTCCCTTATGTTTTCAGGAAGAAAATTTTTAGTCTTTCTTGGGAGGAAGCAGTATTAGAGTAAGCCACTTTCTCTCTCTACCTCTCCCCCCCAGCCCCTCCTCCCTTCTCAAAAGCAAGTGACTTATCACCTGGGAAGGCTAGAGTAAGCACTGGCTTAGTGCTGAGGCAGCACACAGAGCTGGGCAGCAAGGCCCTCCCTCTTGTTCTCTCCAACACCTAGGGCCAAGCTAACTTCCACACAGTAAGCAGGACAAGGGCTGCCTGCTTCTGGGAGGGCCAGCCAGCTCTCTCTGCCAGCTTCTCTCCAGCTGTTACCAGACTAGGATGACTAGGTCAGGGTTACTAAGGTCCAATTAATGCTTTACAGAAGGAGGTAACTGACAATTCTCAGTTCTCCAATCCTGTTTTTATCAGTAATTAAGCTACTATCTATGTTGCTTCCCACTTGAGTTGCTCTATTTCTCAAATTGTTTAAAGATTATACGATTAGGGACTAAGATGGCGGAGTAGAAGGACGTGCTCTCACTCCCTCTTGCGAGAACACCAGAATCACAACTAGCTGTTGGACAATCATCGACAGGAAGACACTGGAACTCACCAAAAAAGATACCCCACATCCAAAGACAAAGGAGAAGCCACAGTGAGACGGTAGGAGGGGCACAATCACAGTAAAATCAACTCCCATAACTGCTGGGTGGGTGACTCACAGATTGGAGAACACTTATACCACAGAAGTCCATCCACTGGAGTGAAGGTTCTCTGAGTCCCACATCAGGCTTCCCAACCTGGGGGTCCAGAAACGGGAGGAGGAATTCCTAGAGAATCAGACTTTGAAGACTAGTGGGATTTGATTGCGGGACTTCGACAGGACTGGGGGAAACAGAGTCTCCACTCTTAGAGGGCACACACAAAGTAGTGTACGCATCAGGACCCAGGGGAAGGAGCAGTGACCCAAGGGGAGACCGAACCAGACCTACCTGCTAGTGTTGGAGGGCCCACTGCAGAGGCAGGTGGTGGCTGTGGCTCACAGTGGGGACAAAGACACTGGCAGCACAAGTTCTGGGAAGTATTCCTGGGCGAGAGCCCTCCCAGAGTCCACCATTAGCCCCACCAAAGAGCCCAGGTAGGCTCCAGTGCTGGGTTGCCTCAGGCCAAACAAACAACAGGGAGGGAACCCAGCCCCAGCATCAGCAGTCAGAAGGATTAAGTTTTACTGAGCTCTACCCACCAGAGCAACAGTCAGCTCTACCTAGCACCAGTCCCTCCCATCAGGGAACTTTCACAAGCCTCTTAGATAGCCTCATCCACCACAGGGCAGACAGGAGAAGCAAGAAGAACTACAATCCTGCAGCCTGTGGAACAAAAACCACATTCACAGAAAGATAGACAAGATGAAAAGGCAGAGGGCTATGTACCAGATGAAGGAACAAGATAAAACCCCAGAAAAACAATTAAATAAAGTGGAGATAGGAAACCTTCCAAAGAAAGAATTCAGAATAATGATAGTGAAGATGATCCAGGACCTCGGCAAAAGAATGGAGACAAAGATTGAGAAATGTTTAACAAAAACCTAGAGAATTAAAGAACAAACAAACAGAGATGAACAATAAAATAACTGAAATGAAAATTACACTAGAAGGAATCAATAGCAGAATAACTGAGGCAGAAGAACGGATAAGTGACCTGGAAGACAGAATGGTGGAATTAACTGCTGCGGAACAGAATAAAGAAAAAAGAATGAAAAGAAATGAAGACGGCCTAAGAGACCTCTGGAACAACATTAAACGCAACAACATTCGCATTATAGGGGTCCCAGAAGGAGAAGAGAGAGAGAAAGGACCCGAGAAAATATTTGAAGAGATTATAGTCAAAAACTTCCCTAACATGGGAAAGGAAATAGCCACCAGGTCCAGGAAGCGCAGAGGGTCCCATACAGGATAAACCCAAGGAGAAACACACCGAGACACAAAGTAATCAAACTGGCAAAAATTAAAGACAAACTAAAATTAATGAAAGCAGCAAGGAAAAAATAACATACAAGGGAACTCCCATAAGGTTAACAGCTGATTTCTCAGCAGAAACTCTGCAAGCCAGAAGGGAGTGGCATGGTATACTTAAAGTGATGAAAGGGAAGAACCTACAACCAAGGTTACTCCACCTGGCAAGGATCTCATTCAGATTCGATGGAGAAATCAAAAGCTTTACAGACAAGTAAAAGTTAAGAGAATTCAGCACCACCAAACCAGCTCTACAACAAATGCTAAAGGAACTTCTCTAAGTGGGAAACACAAGAGAAGAAAAGGAACTACAAAAAAAAACCCAAAACACTTAAGAAAATGGTCATAGGAACATACATATCGATAACTACCTTAAAAGTGAATGGATTAAATGCTCCAAACAAAAGACACGGGCTTGCTGAATGGATACAAAAACGAGACTCATATATATGCTGACTACAAGAGACTCACTTCACACCTAGGGACACATTCAGACTGAGAGTGAGGGGACGGAAAAAGATATTCCATACAAATGGAAATAAACAGAAAGCTGGAGTAGCAATACTCATATCAGATAAAATAGACTTTAAAATAAAGAATGTTACAAGAGACAAGGAAGGACACTATATAATGATCAAGGGATCAATCCAAGAAGAAGATATAACAATTATAAATATATATGCACCCAACATAGGAGCACCTCAATACATAAGGCAACTGCTAACAGCTATAAAAGAGGAAATCGACAGTAATGTCAATAATTGTGGGGGACTTTAACATCTCACTTATACCAATGGACAGATCATACAAAATGAAAATAAATAAGGAAACACAAGCTTTAAACGACACAACAGACCAGACAGACTTGATATTTATAGGACATTCCATCCAAAAACAGCAGATTATACATTTTTCTCAAGTGCACAGGGAACATTCTCCAGGACAGATCACATCTTGGGTCACAAATCAAGCCTCAGTAAATTTAAGAAAATGGAAATCGTATCAAGCATCTTTTCTGACCACAACACTATGAGATTAGATATGAATTACAGGGAAAAAAACGTAAAAAACACAAACACATGGAAGCTAAACAATACGTTACTAAATAACCAAGAGATCACTGAAGAAATCAAAGAGGAATTCAAAAAATACCTAGAGACAAATGACAATGAAAACACGAAGATCCAAAACCTATGGGATGCAGCAAAAGCAGTTCGAAGAGGGAAGTTTACAGCAATATAATCTTACCTAAAGAAACAACAAACATCTCAAATAAACAATCTAACCTTGCACCTAAAGGAACTAGAGAAAGAAGAACAAACAAAACCCAAAGTTAGTAGAAGGAAAGAAATGATAAAGAACAGAGCAGAAATAAATGAAATAGAAACAAAAAAAAAAACCAATAGCAAAGATCAGTAAAACTAAAAGCTGGTTCTTTGAGAAGATAAACAAAATTGATAAACCATGAGCCAGACTCATCAAGAAAAAGAGGGAGAGGACTCAAATCAATAAAATTAGAAATGAAAACAGAGAAGTTACAAAAGACACTGCAGAAATAAAAAGCATCCTAAGAGACTACTACAAGCAACTCTAAGCCAATAAAATGGACAACCTGGAAGAAATGGACAAATTCTTAGAAAGGTATAACCTTCCAAGACTGAACCAGGAAGAAATAGAAAAAATGAACAGACCAATCACAAGTAATGAAATTGAAACTGTGATGAAAAATCTTCCAACAAACAAAAGTCCAGGACCAGATGGCTTCACATTTAAATGTCTGAATTCTATCAAACATTTAGAGAAGAGCTAACATCCATCCTTCTCAAACTCTTCCAAAAAATTTCAGAGGACGGAACACTCCCAAACGCATTCTATGAGGCCACCATCACCCTGATACTAAAATCAGACAAAGACAGTAAAAAAAAAGAAAATTACAGACTAATATCACTGATGAATACAGATGCAAAAATCCTCAACAAAATACTAGCAAGCAGAATCCAACAACACATTAAAAGGATCATATACCATGATCAAGTGGGATTTATCCCAGGGATGCAAGGATTCTTCAATATGCATAAATCAATCAATATGATACTCCATATTAATAAACTGAAGAAGAAAAACCATATGATCATCTCAATAGATGCAGAGAAAGCTTTTGACAAAATTCAACACCCATTTATGATAAAAACTCTCCAGAAAGTGGGCATAGAGCAAACCTACCTCAACATAATAAAGACCATATACAACAAACCAACAGCAAACATCATCCTCAATGGTGAAAAACTGAAAGCATTTCCTCTAAAATCAGGAACAAGACAAGGATGTCCACTCTTGCCACTATTATTCAACATAGTTTTAGAAGTCCTAGCCACGGCAATAAGAGAAGAAAAAGAAATAAAAGGAATACAAATTGGAAAAGAAGAAGTATAACTGTCACTGTTTGCAGATGACAAGATACTATATGTAGAGAATCCTAAAGATGCCACCAGAAAACTACTAGAGCTAATCAATAAATTTGTAAAGTTGCAGGGTACAAAATTAATGCACAGAAATCTCTTGCATTCCTATACACTAATGATGAAAAATCTGAAAGAGAATTTAAGGAAACACTCCCATTTACCATTGCAACAAAAAGAATAAAATATCTAGGAATAAACCTACCTAGGGAGACAGAAGACCTGTATGCAGCAAACTATAAGACACTGATGAAAGAAATTAAAGATGATACCAACAGATGGAGAGATATACCATGTTCTTGGATTGGAAGAAAATATTGTGAAAATGACTCTACTATCCAAAGCAATCTACAGATTCAATGCAATCCCTATCAAACTGCCAATGGCAATTTTTACAGAACTAGAACAAAATAATCTTAAAATCTATATGGAGATACAAAAGACCCCAAATAGCCAAAGCAGTCTTGTGGGAAAAAAAAGAAGCTGGAGGAGTCAGATTCCCTGACTTCAGACTATACTGCAAAGCTACAGTAATCAAGACAATATTCTACTGGCACAAAAACAGAAACATAGATCAATGGAACAAGATAGAAGGCGCAGTGATAAACCCACGCACCTATCGTCAACTAATCTATGACAAAGGAGGTAAGGATATACAGTGGAGAAAAGACAGTCTCTTCAATAAGTGGTGCTGGGAAAACTGGACAGCTACATGTAAAAGAATGAAATTAGAACACTCCCTAACACCATACACAAAAATAAACTCAAAATGGATTCGAGACCTAAATGTAAGACCGGACACTATAAAACTCTTAGAGGAAAACATAGGAAGAACGCTGTTTGACATAAATCACAGCAAGATCTTTTTTGATCCACCTCCTAGAGTAATGGAAATAAAAATAAACAAAAGGGACCTAATGAAACTTCAAAGCTTTTGCAAAGCAAAAGAAACTACAAACAAGACGAAAAGACAACCCTCAGAATGGGAGAAAATATTTGCAAACAAATCCACAGACAAAGGATTAATCTCCAAAATATATAAACAGCTCATGCAGCTCAATATTAAAAAAACAAACAATCCAATCCAAAAATGGGCAGAAGACCTAAATAGACATTTCTCCAAAGAAGACATACATATGGCCAAGAAGCACATGAAAAGCTGCTCAACATCACTAATTATTAGAGAAATGCAAATCAAAACTACAATGAGGTATCACCTTACACCAGTTAGAATGGGCATCATCAGCAAATGTACAAACAACAAATGATGGAGAGGGACAAAACGGAACCCTCTTGTACTGTTGGTGGGAATGTAAATTGATACAGCCACTATGGAGGTTCCTTAGAAAACTAAAAATAGAATTACCATATGATCCAGCAATCCCACTACTGGGCATACACCCAGATAAAACCATAATTCAAAAAGACACATGCACCCCAATGTTCACTGCAGCACTGTTTACAACAGGCAGGTCATAGAAGCAACCTAAATGCCCATCGACAGATGAATGGATAAAGAAGATGTGGTACATATATGCAATGGAATATTACTCAGCCATAAAAAGGAATGAAATTGGGTCATTTGTAGAGACGTGGATGGATCTAGAGACTGTGATACAGAGTGAAGTAAGTCAGAAAGAGAAAAACAAATATCGTATATTAACCCATTTATGTGGAGCCTAGAAAAATGGTACAGATGAACCGGTTTGCAGGGCAGAAATAGAGACACAGATGTAGAGAACAAACGTATGGACACCAAGGGGGGAAAGTGGTGGGGGTGGGGTGGGGGTGTGTGTGATGAATTGGGCTATTGGGATTGACATGTATACACTGATATGTATAAAATGGATGACTAATAAGAACCTGCTGTATAAAAAAATAAATAAAATCGAAAATCTAAATAAATAAATAAATAAAATAAAAATAAAGATTATAGGATAGAAAAGGTAAATGATAAAGCAACCCAAACCACCAACATCTATCAAAGGACAATGCCCAGATAAAACCTTGGCTCAAAATCCTACCACTTCCTAGCCACGTGTCCTTGGGAAAATCCATCCACATTTACCCAGCCTCAATTTCTTTATTTCTGAAAGAGAATCAAATGGCCCCTACTATACTGTGTGGTTGTGAGAATTTAAAAAAATGAAAGACATGATCTGCCAAAGTCAAACTTTGATCTAACAAGGGTATCACCCCAGCACCAGGGACACCCAGAGTGCAATGATCAGACTTGCTACTTCGTCCATATATACAATTCAAATAGCGCAGATTCATGTAATTCATGGAATAATGGACTATGCTCAGCAAAGTGCTCCCCTTTTCCAAAAGGAAGTCATTCAGAATGATGTTTTACTTCTGTTTTTCAATTTCCTAACATTTTAGGGTCCCCAACCAAGCGGTAGGAAGTTCCAATTTCTTTCTCTTCACAGAACAGCCCAAATGAAAACATCTTACTTCTAGCAAGTAGAATGCAGCAATTGCTCATTTTATGTGAAGAACATATGGCTCCAAGTAGACAACACTTATAAAATAGGAACCTGTTAACTTTCCTCACCTGAAGCCTCAGTGTTAAAGGCATTCAGAGAGAAGAGATTAATATTAATTGTAAAATGGCTCCATACACTGAGGTACCATGAGAGACGGTGTCACCTCAGTTATAGAACAGGCAGAAACCCCAAGTCATCCAGACCATTAGGGTGTGTGCGTGTCTTTAAGAGGGGCATAAA
Organism: Delphinus delphis; assembly: GCF_949987515.2. Taxonomy (NCBI): domain Eukaryota; kingdom Metazoa; phylum Chordata; class Mammalia; order Artiodactyla; family Delphinidae; genus Delphinus; species Delphinus delphis. Next base: position 38,486,064 of record NC_082698.1, on the reverse strand, counting down.
GAAGGGAGAGAATGGAAAAACACCCCATCAATACAGAGAGCTTCCTGGTAACAAAGAAAGAACTTGTCAACACCAATAGCAGGGAAGGAATGAAGAGTCAAAGATTTGTATTGTAGATTGTACCCAACACCGAGGAACATTCTCATCGGCTGGCTGTATGGCTTTATACTCCAGGTTACTTGGTATGGAAGGCTTTGAAGAGCATGGAAAATGCAGAGAGTTTGATATAAGTTTAAAATACATAGTCTTGAACTCTACCTCTGCTATTTAATAGCAGTGTGGTCTCTGTCAAGTAAGTTAATCCTCTAAGCCTCAGTTTCCAGGTCTGTAAAATAAGGACAATAATACATACCTCGGAGAGCAGTTATGCAGACTAGAGATCATGCATGTACAGTGCCCACCACAGACTATGTCCCCAAAATATAATTACAATTATTGTGTTTGCTAGTACAAGTATGATAGTCCATCAAATTCAGACTCTTTCTCTAGGTGAACATTTCGGAAAGAGGTTCAAATCACACTTTTGACAACAACATGAAACTCTTCTAAGCTGATCTGAATGAAGTGTTAAATAAAAATCTCCATCTTAGTTGGTAGCCTTTACTAACATGCAAACCAAAAGTTATAGCTATGCATTTGTTAGCATTCTTCATATCAGTACTGAGTTTCTTTTTTTTTTTTTTTGCGGTACACAGGCCTCTGAGGCCACTGTTGTGGCCTCTCCCGTTGCGGAGCACAGGCTCCGGATGCGCAGGTTCAGCGGCCATGGCTCACAGGCCCAGCCGCTCTGCGGCATGTGGGATCCTCCCGGACCGGGGCACGAACCCGTGTCCCCTGCATCAGCAGGTGGACTCTCAACCACTGCGCCAACAGGGAAGCCCCTGAGTTTCTTTTTTTGATGATAAATTCTTGAAGAAGGGAATGAAAATTTTCCACTAGTGCTAATTCTTCTAGTGTGCATTGTAATGCCAAGTACTGAGCAGACATCTGTGGAAAATAAAAGCCACACTGCGAATGCCAGTAGCCTATCACCAAGGCTAGCTTCACTTCACAGCCTCATCAACAACAGTATGGATTTGTCAGCTATGTTTTCAAGAAAAACAAAGACCACAGGGTGAGGCACTACCAACTTTTTTTTTTTTTTTTTTGCGGTACGCGGGCCTCTCACCGTTGTGGCCTCTCTCGTTGCGGAGCACAGGCTCCGGACGCACAGGCTCAGTGGCCATGGCTCACAGGCCCAGCTGCTCCACGGCATGTGGGATCTTCCCAGACCGGGGCACAAACCCGTGTCCCCTGTATCGGCAGGTGGACTCTCAACCACTGCGCCAACAGGGAAGCCCGGCACTACCAACTTTTAAACAGAACTTTCTATCTACAAAAAGTTCTCCTTGACCCCTTCATCGCTTTGGGACTCATTCCAGTGGTGCTGACTGCTCAGAGTAAACTGAGTACTCTTCTTGTACGTTCAAAACCTGTGTACAATGCCCACAAGAAAATGTCTCATTACAGTTTAGTTGCTCCTGATTTTTTAACAAACACACGTTCTTTGCTATGATGGAAAATATTTTAATAGGTTCAAGGAATCAATTTCATCCTCAAAGATGGTCACTTGCCACCACCAGGGTTATTTGAAAGAATTAGAAGTGATTTCAACAACTGACTAATGAACTACCCATGTGGCAGAAGACACTGTGCTCAGTCCTGGGGCTGGGGAAGGAGTTACAAGGTGGTTGAGATGAAGTTCATTCATGAGAATGCAGTGCAATGGCAGTATTACCAGAATACAAGCAATTAACTTAGCTGGTGCACTGAAGGAGAATAATGTGGATGTATAAATCCTGGCTGGGACAGTTAAAAACTCAATATTTCTTAATCATACCTGACATACAATGTTAATATTCTACAACAGTCACGCAGGAACCTGGCTAAAAAGAAGATGCTCCTTTTTGAACGTACACTTTATCTTCTAGGGCGAGGCCAAGCTCCCACAAGGTGGAAGGAGACTGGCAGGCATCAAAACCAAGATCATTTGAGAGATGCTAGAGGATGTCACTTGCACTAAGGCTGCAGAAGTGGATAGAAGCTCTTGTAAGACATGGTTGTATTGGATTCTTAGCCTCTTTTCTCCTAAGGAGTTAGTTCATGAAGAGGGGTTTAGACTTTCTCTATGGGAGATAGTGTCCTATGGTCATTAAAAGCATGTGCTTTGCAGTCACACAAAACTGCATTCCCCAATCTACCTTAAAGACCTTGAGGATGTTCTTTAATTCCTCTGAGCTTCAGTTTCTTCATCAATAGAATGAGACTAACAGTAGTACTACAGCTTAATGTTGTTCTATGGGTTAAAGACATAATGCCTGCAAACAGTTTAATAAAGGTCATGGCACACAGTAAGTGCTCATTAAATGTTGTTGTTATTGGAAGAAGTAAACTATCCTCATCCTTAGGAGGCAAAGCAAGTTCCAAGGCAACATTAACAACAAAAAAAAGAGGTATCCTCATGAGTTCAGAAATGTTCTGGCCCACTTCACCAGAAAAAAATCTTGGTCTAAAGTTTCATTTAGTCATAAAGCACAAATTGCTCCTATATCAGTGCACATACCTTGGGAGCAAAGTAAGAGCGGCAGCAGCAATCAGAGGCTTATTGGCCAGTGAGAAAATCAGAACTGTTCATATCACCCACACAGAAACAAAACTAAATCACTTGCTTGAGATTCCTCAGCTAATAAATGGCAGAGCTGGGATTCAAACCCAGGCAGCCTGGCTTCAGTTCTTGTCGTTTTTTTAAAAAAAATTTTATTGGGGTATAGTTGATTCACAATGTTGTTTTAGTTTCAGGTGTTCAGCAAAGTGACATGTTATACATACATATATAACCACTCTTTTTTAGATTCTTTTCCCACATAGGAGTCCTTGTTCTTAACTGACACCATGCTGCCTCCTCAGCAATGAAGAAGAGCAATAACTGGAGACTGAGCAAGTCACAGACCAGGAGCAGGACGGAGAAAGGCAAGAAACCCCCTAAAGATGACTGAAGAGAAGAGGGAAATAAGGGAAATGACACAAAAGAGCAGCTAATGGGGCCAAAGAGTAAAAGGACCCAAACCACTAATGATTCTACATTAAAATCTAAAACTCAGTCCTAGCAAGAATTCTAAAAGGATGGCACTGGGAAAGTGAACTAGTGTTGGGATTCAGCACTTGCTTAAGTACAACAGTGAACAGAAGACATAAAAGCTGAGAAGATGCCACTTAGATCGTTTATATAAGCCTCATGCTGACTTAGAAACACCTGCTAGGGAACACGTCACACACACAAAATACCAGCTGTCAGGGGAGAGCCCCCAAAGCATGAGAGTTTCTTACCAAGACTGAGATTCCTGCTATGTTTTTCTTGCGTTTCCACAGTGGAAAAGCGGAAGAAAGGCCACCAGGGTGTTGAATTCTCTGTCGGTCAGAAGAAAGGAGACAGAAGGATGAGAATTGTGCCCTTAGCTAAGTAGAAGAATGCCCAGAGAGGAGAGAAGAGATAAAGAGAAGCCATATTCCTGGCCAGCCTCAAGTGTGGCAGGCTCCAAAACGGCCCCTGAGATCCCTGTCTCTTATTATCCATGCCTGTGTAATCCCCTTCCCTTGAGTGGGGGTGGGAACTGTGATTTGCCTGTAACCAACAGAATAAGACCAAAATGACGGGACACGTGGTTACATCACATAAGACTGTATCGTCCATTCTGCTACGAGATTCTCTCCCTTGCTGGCTTTCAAGAAGCCAGCTGCCAAGTGATGAGCTGCCTACAGAGAGAGCCAGGGGAGGGCAGCCTCCAACTGACAGTTAATAAGCAACTGAAGAGCCCACAAGAAACTGAATTTCTGCCAACAATCACATGAGCTCAGAAGAAAACCCTTCCCCAGTCAAGCCTCAGATGAGACAGCAGCCCTGCTGACACCCTGATTGCAGCCTTATAAAGTACGTAGCCAAATCACAACCAGTCTCCTGACCCACAGAAACTGTGAGATAGTTTCTGCACTGATTAAGCAACTAAGTTGGTAGTGGCGTTGTCAGGCAGCTACAGATAACCAATACAGAAGGGAAGTGAGGCACAAGTTCCTGATGCAACCACATGTCCTTCTGAGAGAGGAGGGGAAGGAAGGAGAAGGCTGGGGCCAGGGCCTGGGAGGGTGCTCCTGCCCTCACATTGGCATGCATCCTCCTGTTCAACTATCGACTCAGACACTCAGTTTCCGCTCTTACCACACACATCCTGTCACCCTATTCTTACCATTTGGAAGACAAAGTGGATCATAATGACCAAGGAAAATACAATCTTGTAAATGGCAGTCAGGTTCCCTGGCTGGCCTGCAAAGGCTATTTAACATGCCAAACACTGACACAATTAAATGCCACTTGTAGCAAAACGGCTGGACCTACAGATTATCATACTAAGTCAAGTAAGAAAAAGACAAATATCATATGGTATCACTTATAGGTGGAATCTAAAAAATGGTACAAATGAACTTATTTATAAAACAGAAACAGACTCACAGAAATAGAAAACAAACTTATGGTTACCAAAGGGGAAGGGGGTGAGGGGAGGGATAAATAAGAGTTTGTGATCAGCAGATACACACTACTATATATAAAACAGATAAACAACAAGGTCCTACTGTATAGCACAAGGTCATATTCAATATCTTGTAACAAACTGTAATGGAAAAGAATCTGAAAAAATATGTATGTGTGTATAATATATACATATATATATATGTATATATAAACTGAGTCACTTTGCTGTACACCAGAAACTAACACAACATTGTAAATCAACTATACTTCAAATAAATAAATAAATAAATAACAACAAGAAGAAAAGAAACAGCAAGAGGACTTCGACCATCTTACGAGATATACCATGACCCTACCTATCATAAAATAATTTTCACAAAAGTGTGTTTTAAATGTGATATAATGGACTTAAATACTTTATAAAACCCTTAATTGGAGAGACACATTAGAGATTTTCCATACTGGTGGTTTTGAGACCAGAATAAAAATCCAAACATCTAAAGTTCCATCCAGTTGCTAATATAGGGTCTTTAAAAATCAAACACATATATTTTGAAATCTTCTGAGCAAGTACCAACAGTTTCTACAAATTAATTCAAGTAACAATTCTCAAGCAGAGCATACAGCTACAACTCACTGAGCCAGAGACCTTCTACTTGACTAGGATGTCTTGCTAAAAGCAGAAACTGGTGGGGGTATCCTACACTCACATCATTTGAAAGCTGGAGAATCCTCATTAGTCTTCTCGTCCTGGCCTCATAGTTGACAGATGATAACACATAGACCAAAAGACTTGAAATGACCTGTTCAGGGTCAGCCAGCAGCACGGCCTGGGCCTCCTATTTCCCAGGTTTCTTTATGCTCAAGTCTACCCAACTTTAGCTTCAACTCCAGACATAATGAAATCAGTGGTATCAAATATTCTGTGAGGAAAACAACTGGGATTAACTTCCCCTGACTCTACAAAGCTTCAACTTGTAAAAACTAAGCCCTGTGGCAAGAGGAAAGAATAACACTGATTAAACATTCATATTAAGTGTTCAATCCATTTTCAAAAGCAATGCACAGGATTTTCTAAGTAAACTGAGATGCCCCTAAAATAGGCTGCCTTTTCTTGTGAATGATCTGCTTTTTTTTTTAATGAATGTTAAGTAGGGAAGAAAGTCAAAAGAGGCATAGAATAAACATTTGTGCAAGCGTGCTTATTCCACTGCTTTAGAAATCCCCACTCCTAAATCCACTGACTCATTGCACAGATATATTCATTACACAGATATTCATTACACAAATGCTTTGGCGTAGTAGGTGCTGTATATAAGGAGCCTGTTTGGACATAAATAATGTTTACTAATATTTTCAGCAGAAGTAACCACATGTAAACAAGTAACCACTGCAGAGAGAGAGATTTCCAGCCTTTTTTTTGGTAGGCTATTAAGAATGCAGACTGGAGCTCCCTTTTCTCCTAGAAATTTCCGTATTTAAAATAAAAATCAACTTGTTTTTCTCTGTAATAATACTGCCTTTAAGGCAGCAGTGGGAGTTATCAAAACAAAGGGGTTTAACGTCCCCAGGTCACATCCTTCCAGAACTCTCATTAGGGAAGTCTCTCAGTAGCCTAAAAGAAAGTGGTCTTGCACTCAGCATTTTCCTTCATAATCTTTTCGTCTCAGCACCAAGAACAAATATATGTTTAAAACAAACCAAAAAGAAATAGGGCTTATTTTCTCCCACGCAGCCAGCAGTTTTCTCTCCTCAACATGAACTTACACCTCTACAGGTATTACCTTCACTAGGACACGATTTAACCCTCCCATTTTAAATGCATCTGAACGCTTTGACACAGTATTAAAAATACTGGTATTACTCAAGGTAAAAATAGACCAACTGTTTGCCACACGCGAGGCTCTTTTCTAAATGTTTCCCAGGTACTAATTCATTTAATCTTGACAAGAGCACCATGAGGCATGTTACTATTATTATCCTAGTTTTACAGAAGATGAAACTGAGGTAGAGTTACTGAGAACGCAGGCACAGTTATTCATGCAACACATTCAATAAAGCGTTAGAGGGAAAGCTCCACTCCCCCTGCCTCATGCTTCCATGCAGAGGACTTTCCACTAGCCCAACAGTCCAGTCTCCTTCCCAATCTCCTCCCTGGGAGAGAAGTGGATTATGTGAAAGGTGAGTCTGGGGGAAGGGCCTGGACAACGTGGCCCAGACTCTCCAGAGTACCTCCCTTCTCAGAGCTGGCCTGCCCACAGGCGGGGGAAGTCCAAGCTGCTCCCTCCCACACTATGAGGGGAAATTGGTCTCACTTGCATGAAATATCAGAAAACCCACTTAGCCACAGTCCTGGAATCAGGGTAATTCCTAATGAACACCTGCATGTCTACCTCTCATTGGTCTATCCATTGGTCCCAAAATTGGATGAGAAAGAAGGGTGTTCGTCAACTGTCCATCCTCTCAAGCCCTGGCACTAAGTATTAATGCAGAAATGGGTGGAAAGATCTTTGTGAAAAAGGCAAATATTTCTTTTACAAAAAAAAGAGAAAGAAAAAACCCTCCTCAAAGGGATACAAGAACATAACACAGTTCAACAAGGTATCTGCAGAGCAGGTCATTAGTGACCCTGCTCTTCGAAGTCACCGTCAGGTGGCGTCTAAAAGACAAGGCTACTCCTCTACTTTCTTATCTGTGTTGGACCTCAAACCACCATCTCCTTTCCAGATCAATAAAACCACGCAGGTAACCTTCTTTACTGTCGTACCCTAATTTAAGGCAGTGGAAAATTCCTTAGCATTGGTAGCCACATTGGTAGATATATTATCTTCAGCCTGGCCAGTTCTGTATTTTTATCAATTGCATCAATTTCTACCATAGAAAGTACAGTGACAAAAATACTACTCAGAACTCTGTCATCCGGGAATAAAAATGTCTCTAATTTCTAGAGTTATCATTTGATCTTTCCTTTAATCTCGAAATACAATGCGTCTGATTTTAAACATACATTTAAAAGGGCTGTCATTCAGTAATATTGATTTGCTTTTGGCTATAGAGAGATTTTAATGCAGATAGTTTGAGCTTCATGCTTTCTTATTCAAACTGTACTTAATAAGACTAGTTTCCGAAGCAAAAATTTGGAAATAAAAAACAGACCACATTTCTTCCACAGTAAATTTAAAAGCAAAATTAACTTTTTCACAAATGCATATGAGTAAAGGAAGTCAGTCATCCAGCACTGTCAACTTCACAGAAAAGGACAAATGAAGACACAGGCACTTCCATGCCTTAATCCTTGAGCACTCCTGATGCAGGCAAGGCAGCTGTGGCATTATCCCCATGTTCAGAAAAAGAACCTGAGGTTCAGAGAATTACAGTGACATGCCTAAGTGAACCTACTTTCTAAGTGGCAGGGTTCAACGTGAAACACACTGTTTTTTTTCTATTGGAGCCAAAGTTTGTGCTTTTTCTCTTCTAGGCCACCATGAAGCAAGAAGTCATTGGAAAGGCCTCTGAGAATGAGTAGTGATCAAAATTTAAGTGGAGAAGAGCCGAAAACAAAGACTGACCATGATGCAGTGTGACAGAATGCAATGAGATGTGTCAGCCTCACTTATTTATTAGCACAGCCCGGGATAAGTGGTAAGAAGGGAGAGAAGGAAGAAAAATTCAAAAAACAGAAATAACAAACAGCAGACTGGCCGTGAAGAATATGGGAAGAAACACCAACCAAAACAGAGAAATGATGCAGGGGCATTTGGTTACAGATCATGCCTAAACCAGTGGTCAGCACCAAATAGTCAATATTTTAGGCTTTGCAGGGCATACGATAATCTTTTACAACTATTCAGCTCTGCCATTACAGTCTGAAAGCAGCCACAGGTAACATGAAAATGAATGGACATAGCTGTGTGCCAATAAAACTGTATTGACAAAAACCAGTCTCCGGCCAGATTTGGCCTTTCAGCTGTAGTTTGTTAAAGCCTGGCCTGGACAGTCACCTGGCCTTCACAGGAGGCCGTATGACATACTAAAGAAGCAGAGAGAAAAATCTAGGGACAACATAACCATTCAACTGGCAGCAAGTACCCTGAGCGCTGCCATTCCCGTAAGTACCGAACCTGCTGGGGGCTCAGCACGACCTTTTGATTAAGAGACTGAAGTGATGCATTTGTTCAGTAGCTGCTTATCCAAAGTTATCAACATTCAAACAACCCATCTGTAAAATACTGTGTTGATCATGACTCACAGAACTGTTAAGTCCAAGCTTACCCTGTATTTTACATGGGTGATTATGGGAAAAATCATCCCAACGTTTCAAAAGTAACTACGAAAGAAAACTGAGAGGAACAGAAGCATCTGAATGAATCATGGTTTCCGTCTCTGACAGTTCCTCCACCTGGAAAACTCTCCCTGACTTTTCCTGTCCCATTTTCCTACCTAAATCTTGCTCCTTATTTAGGTGTCAATTTAAACATCTTTTCCTCCAAGAAGCTCTTCTCAAACGTGCCAGGTGAGGTCAAGACACCTACCATACATTTCTATGACACTGAACTTCTTCATTACTCTCAGTGCACCTATAATTCCTTCCTAGTTTAACGTCTGCTTCCCTTCTAGACTATAAACTCCAGAAACCTGCCTTGTTCAACATCCAGATACAACACTGGCAATGAGACCTTGATTAAATAGAAGGCTTGATTGTTTGAAAATGACACTCTGCACTGAGTGACTAAGTATATAGCTGGTGATGAACAGCAATGCATGATTTTGCAGGGCAACTCTGGGGCTTTTCCAGCCTCAACAATGTACGATGTGATAAAGCTGAAGAGGGAAGGCTATGACTAGGTGCCAGTAAGCGAACGGCCCTTACGTTTAAAAAGAATAAGAGCAGGCTACCCATTCTTAGGTTTGTTAAAGTAGAAGCTACAAAGAAGTTCCTCTCATGCCCATCAGTTTTTTCTTAAAAAAAATGCAAATGTGGTTTCAGTTAATGATAAAATTTTCAGTATACTGGGCCCTAGTATATTCAACAATATTTAGCTGGATAGATTTAAAACAAGTATCTGCATAATTTCTTTTTGCTTAAATAAATACACACAGCATATACAGAAGCACAAACATTCACATACCTATGGAACTGCCTGAAATACCTGGGCAAAAAAATAGATGATAAAATACATAGAGTACAATCCTTTTTTGTAAATAAAACAGGACAATAACTAAAAGGGTGTATGCCCCCCAAAGTGGCTGTACCTGATAGAGGAATTTGGGTTAATTTAATTGTTTTCCTTTTTATTTACCAGTGTTTTCTTCTTTTTATACAATGACCACATATATTTTAAAGAGTTTTTTAAAGTTATTTAAAACAAAATCCCTGCTGATTAAACAATACTTCAAAGCTGTTTGAAAGAAACAGTATACATAGGGAAAATGTGAAACAGGGCAATGCTGTTATTATTTAACATAGCTTTGCTGACAGCGTAAAGAAAAAAAAGTTTCTGACCTCCTTAAATGTTCACCCATTCCTACCAATATCATAATGATGATACATCTACCATGGTGCATCAGCAGACAGAAGCAAAATAGTACCACTGCTGAGGGTGTTAATTTCAGTTTCTAACTACATCCTCACTTTTCCTGGAGCATGATATATTTTAAGTTGGCCTAATTTCTTTCTAGTCTTGGACTCTGAGAACTGCACTAACTTACCTAGCCAATTTTAGTGACCAAATGCATCAGGGGCAGATAAGAAACTTCAAAACTGACATCTTCTCTCTTAAAGGTTATTTATATAGGTCAGAAATTGGCAGCCAGACATTAGGAATGCTGAAGTACTTACTTGAAATTTATTTCCAGTGCTTACCCTAGAGTCTTTAAATACATATAATAAGTATATTTAATTAGAATTCTTGTGATTATCTAACATCAGCCTATGCCTAAGTCAGAGAAGGTTACCATATTTCCCATCTTAGAGTATGCTTTAATATCTTATATTTCTTTTCATAAATACCAATCATTTCATAAATATTGTCTTATATCTAAACAATGTGTTATTGGCCAGTAACAAACATCCATTATGCATGACTTGAAGGTATTTTTAAACTCCAAATGAAAATGAGGTTCAACACCTCTTTACAAATGACAGAAATAAACCACACAAAACAAATTCTTTCAGAGACTGGCTTTATGATGGCAGAACTGCCCTCCATCCAATAACAATTATAAACCGTGGACAAATATAAAAGGCAACTTTGAAGGCGCTGGAAAATAACCAAAAGCAGGCAGACAGTGGATAATCTATAGCCCTTAAATAAGGGAGCCACACTGAATGATAATTTACATTTATACAGCTTATTCTGTGAGGGCACAACCAAGTTTATGTCACAGCAGATGGAACTCAAGCAGCAAACCACAGTCTTATTGGTCAGAATATAGACCTGCCAAGGTAGCTATAAAAATGGACAAGAAAAATCTCCCAAATGAGGAAGTCAGGCCTATATTTGAAGCTCCGAATTTGCAAATAAATTCTACACTTGCTGGCTAAACCCAGAGCTATGAGACTCCAAGGATCCCAGAGAAAAAAAACAACAGTTGAAAAGTTTTCTGAAAGCTGACAGATTCAAACAGCTGCCCGCCTTAGAGGAGTTTAAAGCTCAAGATGTGGCATGGCAGGTTTCAGGAGCCTGGTAAAGGCCTGAGACTTTCCTGTGACACCACAGAAGCAACATGGATTAAGAAATAAAGAACACCCTGACTATAGGATATTTCCTGGGAAATACAGGCAAAATGGAAACAGCTAACATAAAAATGAGCTTATGTAACACCGAAGATGATTCGCAACTTAATTACTTGTTTGAACAAAACCCAACAGAATCCCAAATCTATACAATGTAGCATATGCGTTGTCCAGCATACAATTAAAAATTAATAGATATGTGAGGAAAATGGAAAATGCAACTCCATAGTTAAAGACAAATCAGTGCATAGAAATAGATCTACAAATAATCCAGAAAATGGAATTAGAAGACAAGAACTCTAACAATGATAAACATTAAAATAATCTGCAGAGAAAGATAGATATAATGGGTAAAGAAATAGGAAATTTCAGGAGACATATAGAAACTGCAAAAAATAAAAATAAAAAAGGAAGTTCTAGAGCTTAAAACTACAATATCTGAAATAAAAACATACTGGATTAGATTAATAGCAGGTTGGACACAACAGTGAACAGGCTGGACTGGTGAACTTTAAGATATGTCAGTATAAAGAATCCAGGCTGAGGTACAGAAAAAAAACAATGTTTTTAAAAGAGTCTCAATGACCTGTAGGGCAGTATCAAGTGGTCTAATTTACATGTTAAAGGACAGTAGAGAGAATGGGGCAGAAAAATATGTGTAAAGAAACATAGGCCAGAAATTTTCAAAATGGAGCAAAAACAGCAACCAATACACAAAAGCAGAAAACTCAGCCACAAGAAAACCTCACCTAGCCATGAAAGCCAAAGATAACAACAACAACAAAAGCCAAAGATACAACAACAAAAGCCAAAGCCAAAGATAACAACAAAATCTTAGAAGCATCCAGAAAAGACATGTTACACGTGAGAACAATAATCAGAATGAAGGCAGACATCTCATCAGAAACAAGAGGCCAGAAGACAAAAAAATCTTCAAATCACCCAAAGAAGGGGAGAGAAAAAAATTATCAACCTAGGATTCTATCTACAACAAAATTATCTTTCAAAAATAAAGGAAAACATTTTTAAATCTCCATATAAATAAAAACTGAGAGAATCTGTTGCCAATAGGCCTACATTGCAAGAAATGCGAAAGAAAGCTCTTCAGCTGAAGAGAAGTGATACCAGATGTAAATTTTAATCTACAGAAAGGAATGAAGAACCTTCGAAATAGTAAATGTGTAAGTAAACATGAAAGACTATTTCTCTTAATTCCCTTATGACATACTTATTAGGTATACTGTATAAAATATAGTTTGTGTATACAAATACTTTATATATACTTAGCATATATTGTATTAAAAGTATAATACTGAATTGTATATTTTGTAACATATATGGACATAAATTGTATGAAGACTACGGTGCAATGGATGAGGAGGGGCAAATGAAACCATATTGTCGGTTTCTTACATTTTATACAAAGTAGTAAAATATTAATTCAAAAAGGCTTTTTATTAAGGATGAATATTATAATCTGCAGAGAGACTGTAAATATCACACAAAGAGGTGTACCTGAAAATCTAAGAGAGAAATTAAAATGCAATGCTAAAATATTTTCAACTAAACAAAAAGAAGGGAGAAAAGGAGATACAGGATTAAAAGGAAATGTCTAAAAGATGGGACAAATAGGAAGCAACAAAACGGTAGATATAAAACTAACCATATCAATAATTACAGTAAATAGACTAAACATTCCAATTAAAAGGCAGAGATTGTCAGAATACATTAAAAAGTAATACCCAACTACATACTACCTAAAACAGATGCATTTTAAATGCAAAGACACAGATAAACAGTGCAAAAGGATATACCAACATGACCTTGATACAAAAACCAGGCAAAGACACTAACAAAATACCGTAATGGTGTAAGGACAGATGAATAGAACGACACAGCAGAATAGAGGCCAGAAATAGAGGTACGCATATATGGTCAATCGATTTTTTTTTTTTACCAAGATGCCAAAATAATTCAGTGGGTATAAGGATGGTCTTTTCAACAAATTAGACAGGAACAAATAGATATCTATATGGAAAGAATAATGAATCCTGACCTCTACACCTCATATAGAACTAACCGTAAGAGCTAAACCTATAGAGCAGAAAAACATAGGAGAATGTCTTTGTGACAATTAAGTAGTCAAAGCACTATCGCTAAAAGAAAAAGCTGATAAACTGGACTTCATCAGAATTACAACTTCTGCTTTCTTAAAGACATAATCAAGAAAATGAAAAAGCAACCACCAACTGGAAAATCTTTACCGTACATATATCTGACAAAGGACTTGTACCTAGAGTACATAAAGAACTACTACACTATACTTCAAGAATAAAGAAGTCATGCAACCCAATCTTTAAAATAGCAAACGACTTGATACTTCATGGAAGAAGACACCGGAATAGCCAATAAGTACATGAAAAATTTTCAACATCATTATCATAAAGGAAGTCAGGACACCACAAGATACCACATCGCACCCACTAGAATGCTAATACTGAAAAGAATGATAATAATAGCAAGTGCTGGCAAAGGCTTGGACCATATTGGAGATTCTCATACATTGCTGATGGGCATGTTTAATTATATAACCCCTTTAGGAAAATGTTTGACAATTTTTTATAAAATTAAACATACACTTATCCAGTGATGCACCTCCAAGCATATATCCAAAAGAAATGAAAACATGTCCACAAAGAGATTTGTATAATAATGTTCACTGTAGTTATATTCACAATAGCCAAAAGTTGTAACTACCCAAATGTCCATCAATAGGTGAATAGGTAAATTCATACAATTTAAAGTTTACTCAGCAACACAGAGACAACCTATTGATACACATAACAATAAGTATGACTCTCAAAAACACCATTAAGTGAAGCCAAAGAAGCCAGACACACAAGTACATTCTATATAACTCTACAAAACTCTGCAAGAGGCAAAACTAAGCTCTGTTGATAGAAATCACATTACTATTTACTTCGGTGCTGGGACAACTGACTGGAAATGGCACAAGGGAATTTTCTGGGCGACGGAAATGTTCTACATCTTGAAAGAGATGTTAGTTCCCTGAACTGTTCACTTAAAATTTGTACCTTGTATAGTATGTAAAATTATACCCAAATTAAAAGATAGTTCAGGGACTCCCCTGGTGATGCAGAGGTTAAGAATCCGACTGCCAATGCAGCGGACGTGGGTTCGAGCCCTGGTCTGGGAGGATCCCATATGCCGTGGAGCAACTAAGCCCGTGTGCCACAACTACTGAGCCTGCACTCTAGAGCCCGCAAGCCACAACTACTAAACCTGTGTGCCTAGAGCCCGTGCTCCACAACAAAGAGAAACAACTGCAATGAGAAGCCCGTGCACCGCGACGAAGAGTAACCCCCGCTCGGCGCAACTAGAGAAAGCCCACACGCAGCAACAAAGACCCAATGCAGCCCCCAAAATAAAAAATAAATAAATAAAAATTAAAAAAAAAAGATAGTTCACAAAAAAATTTCTTTGAATTAGTTTTGAAGGAGATATGGTCTCTCACAGGTCAAAAGTATTTCTCTTATTACCCTGGGGGACAAATTCTAAAGCCTCAAAACAGAAGGTGTGTGTGTTTAGTTTAGTCATGACTCTTTAAAGATTTTTTCTTTGATGTGGACCATTTTTAAAGTCTTTATTGAATTTGTCACAATATTGCTTCTGTTTTATGTTTTGTTTTTAGGGCCGTGAGGCATGTGGGATCTTAGCTCCTTGACCAGGATCCAATCCACACCCCCTGCACTGGAAGGCGAAGTGTTAACCACTGGACCGCCAGGGAAGTCCCTAGTCACGCTGTTTTTGAAATATACACCCAAACAAAGCAGAGGGAAAAGAACTATTATCTGTTTCCTATCAAATCTGTTTCCTATCAAAATACTCTTTTTGATATTTGTTCCAACCTAGAGGAATTAAAAACAACCTGCCCTTTAGGTTTTATCTAATTTTATTTATCCCATTAACAATTTAAAGTTTACTTTTAACAACACAATGAAAAAAGCACTCAAAAAATAAACTATAAAGCATAAATCTAAATGTTCTAATATCTTACTATTCTAAAATATTAAATTCCTACTGTATTCCAGGCAAGACGATAGTCACTAGGGCAATGAAAATGAAAAACTTCCACCTTATTGTTGAAGAGTTCTCAGTTGGGTGGAAGAGAAATTACCGTAAATTTTAAGTAAATAAATTTAATACAAATTGGTAAAGACCTCATTGGGGGAAAAATATATCACTTCTTTTCCCTTGAAAACCATAATATTTAATATTGATCAATAAAATGCAAGAAGTAAATATAATAAATTCAGTTATTCCTTGTGAAGGACACAATAATTTTAAGAAAGAAAAATCTTCAGCAACTAACTCCATATAAACATGTTTCTTAAGTCAAGAAAAAATAACCCCTCCACCTTTTAAAGGAAATTATCTCCACAGCACAGGGGATTACATAACTACGTCTTGTACCACTTGCCCACATCCTCCATCCCAACCTCATAGCTGGTTTGCCTGGCGTGGGTTCCCATCGGAGGTAAATCTGGTCAGGCTATGCCTCAACATGAAGTGATGGGGTGAGAGAATTCTCACTCTCAGGACTCTAATTGTGATACAAATCCCTTCTCTTCTGTTCTCTCCTGAGCCTACTTTTATCCCCTCTACTTAAACTAGCCAATTCAAAATCAACAATGACCTCCAACATTGCGAAAGCCAATGGTTGGTTCTCGATTTTCATTTAATATGACCTTTCGGCAGCGCACAACACGCTTGTTCTCTTGCTTCCATTTGAAATTCTTTCTTTACTTGGCCCCCGAAACACCTCACACTCTATCCACTGTCTGCCTTCCTTCCAGCAGTTGCTTCTCACCCCCCTTCGTGGGTTCTTCCTTATCTCTGTAAGTGCCCAGAGGTTCATTCAATGCTCAGCTCTCCTCCCTATTATCATTTGCTTTCTAGGTCAGCAGTTCTCAAACATTTTGGTCTCAGGACCCCTTTACACTTTTAAAAACTGATAAGGAACTCAAAAAATTTTTGTGTACGAGGGTTATACCTATAGATAATTACTGTATTAAAAACGGAGAAAACTTTTAAATATTAATTCATCTAAAAGCAACTATAAGCCCTGTCAATATATAATAACATATTTTAATAGAAAATACATATTCCAAAATAAAAACATATATATGAGTAAGAAGAATAGCATCATTTTACATTTTTTAAAATCTCCCTAATACCTAGCTTAACAGAAAACAGCAGATTCCCACAACTGTGTTTGCATTCAATCTGCTATGATGTCACACATAGTCTCTAGAAAACGGTACTGAACTATACGTCTTAGTATTATAAAAAGTTTTAACTCTGCTGACCTCCCTATGAAAGTCCAAGGAACCCATGGGTCCCTACTATACTTTGAGAACTACTTTAGGTGCTTCCATCCAATCCCATGGTTTTAAATACCACCTCTTCTAGGACAACTCTCAATTAAAAAGATACCTCTGGGCTGGACTCCTTGAACTCCAGGTTCAAATAGCCAGCTGCCTTCTCAACATTCTCACTCAGGTATCTAACAGGTATTGTTTAATTATTAACAATAATAATTAAAGTTATTTTAATTAATAAAGACTTTACTCCCCACCCGCCCTATAACCACAACATTTTCCTCCTGTGCTCTTCTCCCATCTCAGTAAATAATAACTCTAACTTACCAGCAGCTCAGGTCTAAATCTTGGAAGAAATCCGGAATGCCTCTCTTTTTTTCAAATCCACATCTAACTTATATCCAAATTCTATGAGCTTCCTTCAGGAATATATCCGGAATCTCACCACGTCTTATCCCTCCACTACTCCTTCCACCGTGGTCCAGGCTTATGCATCTTGGCCTAGACTTTGGCAATAGCCTCCTACCTGGTCTCCATGCATCCTCTTGTGTCCCCTGTGGGACAGTCCTCACACAGCAACCGGAGGGATTTAAGGCGTAAGTCAGATCGTAAGTCACCTCTCTGCTTAAGACCACAGGTACCGTCTCACCTCACTCAGAGCAAAAGCTAGACTCTACATCATAGGCTTACAGAGGTGCTCTATGAGCTGGCCCCCAAATACTTTTCCGAACTCATATATTAAAACTCTCCCCTCAGGGCTTCCCTGGTGGCGCAGTGGTCGAGAGTCCGCCTGCCGATGCCGGGGGCGCGGGTTCGTGCCCCAGTCCAGGAAGATCCCACATGCCGCGGAGTGGCTAGGCCCGTGAGCCATGGCCGCTGAGCCTGCGCGTCCGGAGCCTGTGCTCCACAGCGGGAGAGGCCACAACAGTGAGAGGCCCACGTACCACAAAAAAAAAAACAAAAAAAAACCTCTCCCCTCACTCACTGCACTGTAGCCACCCCTGCCCCTTGGCCATCACTCATACACTCTCCCGTCAGGGTCTCTGCAATTGTAGTTTCTTCTGCCTGAAGCCCACTCTCCTCAGATGCCCCCCGACTGAGGCTTGCTCCTGCAGTCAGCACTCAAACACACCATGTGGAAGATGCCATTCTCACCATCACTCCATACCCTATCCCTGTTTTATTTTTCTTCGTAAAACTTGTCGCTACCTGACATGCTTGTCTGTTCTTTGTCTGTTCTCCCCGTCCCCATGCAATGAGAAGAGGGCATTTGTCTGGCTCCATGTTGTATCCCAGTACCTAGAACAGTGTCTACTGGGGAACAGGTGCTCAATGTGTATTGTTTGAGTGGATCAACAGAGATGCCGATCCAGGTAGCATTGGGAGTTGAAGGTGAAAGTGATGAGTTGGAGAGGCCAGGAGAGCCACATGCAAAGCAGCACTTTGAAGAAGAAGATACCATAAAAGTGGAAAAAACAGCACCACCAAATAGAGGCTATGAATAAAAGGAGACAAGAACTACTGTTGGATAGAACTGCTACCAAGGCCAGAGAACGAAGTGATTACCAAACATTTATTTATCTCAAATAGTAGCTCTTAAAATCCACTCGAAATACACAAACATCTTTGGAACAAGAATGTTTCCCTCAAATGTCACCTGAATCAATTCAGTACAATCTCACACTCTTTACAGACGTAATTCTTTTCTTATACAAAAAAGAAGGCAAAGCCCATACAAAGGAAAATGATTAGTCTACTTAGCCTACTTGCCAAACTTTCAGCCTCCACCCTAACTTTTCAGTCATCCTCACAAACTGGTTCCAAGAGGGAGATAACCCTAGAATATTTATATTAAACTAGGTTCTCATAGCCACTAAAATCCAATGAGTCTGACCAGAAAACCCCACATCAGATCACTTGGGTCAGGATTCTAAGAATGAGTGTCAGGGTTACTTCACCATAATTAATATCAAAGTCACAATGCCATAAACAGCACACTGGTTAACAAATATTTTATCCAAAAAGAATTTTAAAAATTATTTTTCTTCATTCTGACCAAGAACGAAAAGTAGCACACATGGACTCAAATCGCAGCTAGTACCCCAAATTCAGGTGGCCAGTGCCAAATGTCAGTCATGACCAGTGATCTGCTATGCCTCTTGGAGGGAACGTGAGACAAGTGGTGGAACGGTGCTCGGTACAAGGTGATGCCCCAACGGCAAGTCTTTGGGTTCACAGCCCACGTGATACCTTCACTTAATCTGCTACCAATGAATGTTTTCACTATTCAGACTTAAAAATGACACTGTATACCGTGATCCTAGTGAACTCCCTTTTCACAGGCTCCACGTACACAACAACAACAAAAGAGCAATATCTCTTAAAGGGAACAGAGAAGAAACCATCCCGTCTGTCTCTGTTACTGTCGTATATTCTCCCTTCTAAACTACTGCTTGTGTCAGTTTGTACACAATTAGGAGTGTACTCTTGAAATCTCACAAATAAACAAGAACAGAGATTTTTAAAGCAAAATACTAATAATAAATTTTTTCAAAGAAAGAAAAGAAAAAGCAGAAAGGGTAGTTTGCTAAAAGTTTTTTCTTAATCCTCTTAAGAGATTTGAGGAAGAGGTTATCATTTTGAGGTTCTACTAGCTGAGTAGAGAAAACTAATCTATCTGTTTACCTACCTATCTATTACTTTTGCTTGAGAGCAGCATGGTTGACCTTCAGTGCTCACGATGTACAATGCACTTTGTTAGGAGCTGGAAAGCATCCTAAGATGAATACAAATTTCCTTTTAGAGTCACCCAGGGTAGCGGAAAGAGCGAGGGCTTTGACTGAGACAGATCAGGGTGTGAACCAGCGAACCGGTGCTTTGGAACTGTGTTACCTCGGGCAAGGCTGAGCTTTGGTTTCCTGGATTTGAAACAAAGAAAGTATCCAGGCCTCTGTACTTACTATCTTCCTGCCTGGGAAGTTCTTGCCCCAGAATGAGCAAACTCATTCCCTCCCCTCATTCATGACCTTACATGCACTTCCCTCTGAGGCCTTCCCTGCCCTCCCTAATTTGTGCTACGGCGAACACGTTACACACACACACACACACACACACACACACACACACACACACCCCTCACTCATACCCACACTCCCACCCACTTCTCTGCTTCAGTTTTTGCCAGAACCCTGATCACCATCTAACACACATGTATGCTAGTTACTCATCTAGTTTAACCTCTTTCTCCCACTAGGCTATAAGCTCCATGGTACAAGTTTGGGGCTTGTTTAGGTTTTTTTCCCTTTGTTCACAACCTAACGTGTCTAAAGGAGGGTCTAAAACATAAATGTAACACCCAAAGTTTGCTGCATGAAGGAATTCATGAAGATCCCTGCAAGGTTCCAGGTTTCTCATTAGAGATCATGTAAATAAAGACCTTAGGATATAAAAGGCACACAGTACATAGCAAATATTATTATCTTCCTATTATTATTAATAATATTATTATATTATTATCCTCTAACAGACTATCAGAAACTGTCAATAGAATTTTTATTTTAAATAATGAGAATAATAATGTCAGAGATGGCACAGGCCAGCTAAGGATTAAATAGCAAAAGAGGGAAAAAAGAAATAACTGCTATAAATCCATGGGAGGGAGATCACTCTGGATTATTCTACATGATGAGCCTAAGACATTACACATTCCTGTACAGAAAACAAAGTTTAAGAGGGGAGTGAGTTTGAAAACAGATTCTGGGGACTTCCCTAGTGGTCCAGCGGTTAAGACTCCGCACTCCCAATGCAGGGGGCGTGGGTTCAATCCCTGGTTGGGGAACTAAGATCCCGCATGCTGCATGGTGCAGCCAAAAAAAAAAAAAAAAAACAGATTCTGGATTACAAAGAGATGACACTTATGTGTTCTTCACCCAGACAGGGCCCAACCAACTAAAAAAGACAACTAAGTTTTAGTTTACTTTGATTATCCACTTTGACAGAAGAGAAAAGCAATAGAATGTTGAGAAGGTTAGGACAATAATTATGTCTTCAAATATTTGTTTTAACAATTGCTTTTCTGACTGTGTGGAAGTTTGAAAGTGAATACATTAATAATTAACATTTTCCCACCAAATATTTAGGAAGAAAAAGATTCTAAAAATGAGCTGTTACTTATATAATCTTTGTTTCTATTATGGTTTCTTTCCCAAATTAATGTAGGTAGAAATAAATATATGCAGTCAAAAACATGCTCAATATATCTTTGAATGTGATATTAAAAAAAATTAACAAAAGAGTACCCCAAGATTAAAAACCCCTGCATAAAAAAGAGAAGACGGGCTTCCCTGGTGGCGCAGTGGTTGAGAGTCCGCCTGCTGATGCAGGGGACGCGGGTTCGTGCCCCGGTCCAGGAAGATCCCACATGCCGCGGAGCGGCTGGGCCCGTGAGCCATGGCCGCTGAGCCTGTGTGTCCGGAGCCTGTGCTCCGCAACGGGAGAGGCCACAACAGTGAGAGGCCCGCATACCACAAATAAATAAATAAATAAAAATTAAAACAAGAAGAGTTTTTTTTTTTTTAAAAAAAGAGAAGACTATTCACATCAAGAAAGCTTTCTTCATTTTACTAAAGGATTTAAGAATTCCTCTAAAATTAGTGAGCTTTCCTTGTCAACCTAAATGTATTCAACTTATTAAAAATATCAATGATATAATTCTCAGAAATGTACTCTGTTGAAAAATATAACTGTGATAAGAAAAAAAAACACTAGGAAAATTCTAAGTTCTCAAATTTTGAGCAAAAAATAATAAATAGTGATGCTTTGGATCAAATAGTTTAAAAGCCTGAAAATATTTATAACGTGGGACGCAAACCATTTTCCTCCTTAGAAACTATTTCCACCAATGCCAATTCAAAGTAAACATTACAATATTTTAAAAACAAACAGCCATGTTTTCAGAACTAAATGTGAAGATCTGTTAAGCTAACACATTTTACAAAATTAAAACTTCCAAACACAGCTACTCAAAAAAATCATAATAAATAAACATCCCCAAGCCCTTCAAATATTACTCTTAAAATTTCTAATCATAATATGGTCTTGCGTAAGTGTGCAGCTGACAAATCATGCTATTAATCCAGCTGGCATGCTTACCATGGTATGTTTCTGATTCCTTCCATGGCAAATATTTAAAACACACTACTAATTTTCATAATCTAAAATACATAACTGTTCCAGGCAATCGTTATCCCTACCCTAATCATCATAACTTGAGCTTTCTTCCAATTTAAGTCAACATTTATTCCATTTCACATTTGCTTAGCACCATGCTACATGCTCAAAAGAAGTAGTCATTAGTTTAAGTCATGCCAAATATATCGCTGTTTCCAGGAAACTGTGTTCTAATGTAGCAACGCAGAGTAACAGATGGACCAGGAAAGGCTACCTGTGTCAGATCAGTAACCCTGATAGCAGGTCCTCCTCTGCAACATTAATCTAATAAGGGAGCCTCAAAACAAGAAAATTAAAGTTCACAACAGAGTGTGTAATTCATTTAGGTTAGTGAGTGGCACATGTACGTATTACATATTTCTGTCAGATGGCAATGCTTCTTGCTAAACTCCTATTTAGTGCCCAAAGAGTACTAAGGCAGCTGAATTTTCAAATCATAAAACTGATTCCACAGGATCTGCACATTGTACATTTAAACCATAACATTAAGAATTTCTTTTTGAGACTGATTTCTTTTTAGTATCACTGGCATATTAATTATTATTAATATTATATTAATTGCAACTATTTTCACTTTCAAATAATATTGCACTAATTCAGAATCAAATGAAATAATATTGAATAAATGGACCAACATACACCAGAGCCTCTCAGGACATCATCATGTGGACCTATGGCAGATATCACATAACGAAATGTAACAAATAAACCCCCATAAAGTGGGGGAGTTACTTAGGAATCTTTCCTAGAAGGGTAAACTTATAGGATATAGGAAAATATTGGACAATTAATTAATCAAATCAATGAACAAGAATAAATCTCATCTCAATAAATAATGTGTCAAAGACATCAAAGTCCCCACCAACTCAGAAAGCATATTACAAGGAATTATTCTCCACCTCATTCCTGACCTAATCCAACTGTACACGGCACACACTCAAATTAAAAGGGGAGGCTGGGCTTGTACCTAAATTTTTAATAATTTTTTGAGCTCTGCCCTAAATATCTTCCCACCTCATCTATTAGAAGCACCTACTCAACAAAAAACCTACTCATTCTTCCACTTATGCAGAATGACACAACAGATATCTTAAACTACTCTCCCAAATAAAAATAAAGAAGAAAATATAACATCTTTTTAAATGTACCAGTGAGGCGACAATAAAGTAAGAGACAGTAAAAGTAGGAAAGCTGGGAAGTAAGAAAGCAACAAAACCAGAACCCTGGTCACCCTGAACTTATTATAATGATTACATGGAGCAAGAGAGTAGATAAAACCAAGACTCCTCAAGCTGGTGAGTTTAAGAGCTCCTGGCATAAAACTGGAACTTTACAGAACTATACCCTCAGGATATGGGCAATGAATGAGAAGTAAACTTGCTCCATCAAAAGAGAAGAGAAAATGCTTTTTATCCCCAGCACCTTTTTGGGGGGTGAGGTGAGGCATGGCGGTAGTCTGGGTGGAAAATCTCCCTTGAGAATTTACAGCCAACAACTAGTACTCGTGTGGTTTTGTGGTCTAAATTCGTACTGTATGCTTCAAGAAAGCTCAGGCAGAGAACTTAATTTAAAGACTGTCTAGATTGATGGTACCTACAGGTACCTGGCAGAAGCAAACATAAATACTCCCTGGGAAAACCTACCTTTAATCTTGACCCTAAAGAACTCACACAGATAAAAATTGCAAGGGGGCCTCCCTGGTGGCACAGTGGTTGAGCGTCCGCCTGCCGATGCGGGGGACACGGGTTCGCGCCCCGGTCTGGGAAGATCCCACATTCCGTGGAGCGGCTGGGCCCGTGAGCCATGGCCGCTGACCCTGCGCGTCCGCAGCCTGTGCTCCACAACGGGAGAGGCCACAACAGTGAGAGGCCCGCGTACCGCAAAAAAAAAAAAAAAATCACAAGGAACATGAGTTCAGCCAATAAATCATAAACACAAGGAAATACGATACTATGAATGAGCACCAACAGAAACAGGCAAATGAAATCAGATCTGAAAAGACTTCGAATACTGGAATTATCAGCATAAAATAAGTATACTTAATATATCTCACTAAAGAAAAACTTGAAAAGGAGCAAAATTTTATTTAAAAAATATTACCAAGCTGGTCTTTAGGGAAATTCTTTACTTAATCCACTGAGCTGTGGCACAAACATAGCTAAAGTGCCTGATTCAAGAGGGGTCAGTTCTGTGATTCATTAATATCAATCTACAATTTAAGACAGCCCACCCAAAATGTTCTAAAAGAATCTAGAAATAGATAAAGGAGATTTCACAGACTGTCAGGCTCAATATCACGCACCACATCACTCTGATGGCAAGAATGCCCTCATACTACCCACATCAACCAGAATATAGAGACCAGTTTCCCAGGGCTAACCTTGCAGGGTATACTTAGTACCATTCACTGACCCCATCACCAAAAGTTACTTTCTACCACCAATGACTGTAAGGCTATCACTCCATCTCTCCTAACCTTAGAACTTCTGAGGCACCTCCAGGGAAACCACTGCCCTAAAAGCAGGTCAGTCTATGGGAATTGCAACTGGAGGGCCTATGGTTAAGTACCAAACCCAAGAGGGATTGTGTCCCTGCAGGAGAATTGCAGGCATAATGAACACTGCAAGTAATACCGTGCAAACATCTATTTTCTTTCTCTTTTTCATCCTCCTGTAGGTTCACTACGCCACAGTGATTCTCAGTCTTTACTTCCTTAAGGAAGTAAACAAAACTTTCTTTAAACAAAACTCTGTGGAAGCTCACTATATAAAACATATAAAAGCAGAGCTGTTGGTTGATGAGACAAGAAGGTGGTCAAAGGCCTTGCCTTCCTCCCTCACCTGTAACCCACTCCCAGGTATGTTGGAATTTCAAGGGCAATAAGGAACCATGTCTGAAAAGCACTGGCCTGGTGAGGATGATGATATAATGATAATGATGATAATTTAACTTAACAGCGATGCCTTTAGAGAAGAATAAAAAGGAACAACACATTATAGTCCCGGCTTCGTATCAGCCTAAGTAGAATGCATCTATTAAATGCTGACCCATCTCAGCTGTCATCACCATTTGAGAACTCTGACCCCCTAGGAGCACAGAACTTCAGTTCAGGAGAAGCCCTATTTGTACTGCATGGTGAATGTTTCTAAGAGATTGTAAAGCAGCATCACTCATGAGGCCTGGGGTTCCTTGCGAAAAAAAGAGGGGAAAAAATGCTTAGTTAACTAGTACATGAAGCATCAAGTACATTACGGAACTAGGAGCGCCAACCTATCTGCAAATAAGAATTTGAGAAGTTTCTTCTAACCACGGGAAAACTGAAGTTACTTGTCATAGATGGGTTACCTCAATGAAAGAAAAAGGAGGTTTCAAAATTTACAAGTCAAAAGGAAATTTCCAGTACTCCCTTCATGCATTTGTACTGGGAAATTTACAAGTCAGGTTCACTGTATAATGTGACAGAGGAAGTGATCTGGGTTTTCTCATCATATCTTAACCCTCATTAGTTATTTTACAAGATACATAAAAACTAGTGGCAATGATGGAGTTCTTGTTTATTTTAATGCTTCTGTCCTACCACTGTGGCCTAATCTGGAGAGGTACTAACTGAATTGAATGAGGATTAGGTCTACCTAATAATAAGACGGAATAACTTATGTTATTACCCACATGGAACACTTTGTAGCCACTTTTTAGCATGTTGTAAAAGAAAACTTAAAAACAGGGGGAAAACGCTGAAGTTATACTGAGTAAAAACAGACCTAGAACACTGTAATTCTAATTTTGTACTTTTTACAAGGTATACGTAGTCGTAAGGAAAAAAACTGGCAGCATCCACACCAAAATATTACCAGCAGCTACCTGAGTGGTGGTTTGTATTTTGTTGTTTGAACTTGTTAATGTTCATCAAATTTTCTGTTTAGAATTAGGAAAAAAGTAAATTTAAAAACAAAAAGAAATTTTACTTTTAGTAAAACTGGTACAATATACCTGAAGTTCTAAGGTTTGTATATTTCATAAATTTTGAGACTCATATACAAATGCAAGAGCTGTGTGATTCTGTAGCCAAACTCCAGCCACAACTGCTTTGGAAGGCACAGCTGCTCACCAACAGCTCAGCTGAGCCAAGCCTAACTGCTCCCGGCAGCATACTAGGCTCAGTGTGGGAAAGGACACACAGCCGGGGAGGCACACCTCCCAGGTTTCAGTCCATCCTAACAGAATTGTCACTGTTTGGATGCAACTCCATCAGTGACTACACCAGGCTATCTAGAAGCCTCTGCCTCTGTAAGGGTGAGGCCTATTTAACTGTTTGCTTTAAGACTGCCTTTGTATTAATGTAAAGCAGGAAAAAATCCTTGGCCACATTTGCAATCTAAATGTCACCACCGTGTAATCAGTGAGGCAGCATAATTGTCCAAAGCACAGTCCGTGAAATCAGACAAATCCAGGTTCAAGTTCTGGCTCTACCATCCTCTAACTGCACGGGCTTGGGCAAGTTTCATAATGTCACAAGCCTCAGGTTATTCATCTTTCAAAGAAGGTTACCACACCAACCTCCCAGGATTTTATACACAGATTTTCAACTCATGTTGCCCACTATTGGGGACAAAACAAAAAGTGGATACGATTTATTCTTTTTTTTTTTTTTTTTTTTTGCGGTACACCGGCCTCTCACTGTTGTGGCCACTCCCGTTGCGGAGCACAGGCTCCGGACGCACGGGCTCAGCGGCCATGGCTCACGGGCCCAGCCGCTCCGCAGCATGTGGGATCCTCCCGGACCGGGGCACGAACCCATGTCCCCTGCATCGGCAGGCGGACTCTCAACCACTGCGCCACCAGGGAAGCCCGATACGATTTATTTTTAAACTCACTTAAACTTAAAACTCACATCCTTCAGGGAAACTTCCCAGCTATACATACTGAAAGTGATCACTTGAGCCAAGACTAAGCACTTGAATAGATGTCCTACATTTTAAAGGATTCAGACTCTGAAACAAGCTTGTGAACTACATGAGAAGATTTCTAGCAAAATCTCATCATTCCTTGCCTTTATCATCTTCACTAACTATATTGAAAGGATCTAGGTACTGGTACAAATGTCACAGACACAACAGGATTGTATCAGAAACATCAAAGTCCACTCATACTTCCTATACTGCCTTCATAATCAATTCAGAATGTATCAACAAAGACGTCAGAGCGTATGTTAGAAAGAGGGCATATTTTAATAATGTCACATACCGATAATATACTCTCAGTGAAATTATAAAATTAGAAAATACTTGATTTTAATACACTAGTTAAATGCTATAAATCCCATTTCTGCCACTTACTCTCTGAGAAATAGTAGGCCAGTTATTCAACCACTTGGAACCTCAGCATTCTCATCTAGAAAGTGGGACTTGTTTAATGTTCTCATGACGGTATGATGATCGAAGATATAAACTATTTGGCACAGGGTATATTTAAAGTGTTCTATATTGGTAGATTGGGAAAAAGAACGCCTAAAGGATCAAGACGACACACAACATGGCACAGGCTATGCCATAAAAAAGGAGCCAGTGCATCAAAAGCCAGGCATCGCTGAAGGTCGAAGGATGTGAAATAATGCGTTACCCTGACCTTGATGATAAAGTTGGTTGAGGAGTAAAGAATTATTGCTCTAAGCAAGAAAATGAAGTAACCACTTAACACTGTAACTTGAGGGGTCAAGGAGACAAGCAGGTCAAATTCAATGACTAACAGGGAACCAGTGAATCAGATACAGCTACCACCCAGTCAGACTCAGATAAGGCCTTGATGTCAAACAGGGCAGAGAAAAGCCAGTAAGTAACAGCTGATTCAAAGGACACACATTCATTGAGCTTTGATACTGACTGCCCCATTCCCAGAAGAGAAAGCAGTGAGGTATCTGGCTAGAAATTTACTATCGCTTTCATTTGTCCATAGTCAAATGTTGCCTTTTTTTACTGTCATCTTTATTGTATGCCAGGCAATAGGAAGGACTCTAGAGGGGCTGAGTGAGAGTTGCTTAAGAAAGAGTTAAGAGTGACATCCTGTTACACAGTCAAGTTCAGAGAACAACAGTCACTAGTGTATCTGAGGCCAGAGGGTGAGGTTCTGCTCTAAGAAGGTTCCCAGAGAATGGCTCAACTTGACTTAGTACAGAGTGTGCCACACTAGGTTCAATCCAAGCTCTAAGTCATGACATACCTCCAACAGCTACTGTTTTGCATTTATCGCTGGGTTCCTTTAAAATTATTCTCATGTACGCTTCCCGAGGCAGGGTCTTGTCTTCTATTTCATAAGCTTCTCAGCCAGACACTTTTGTGCATCCCAAAGAACTCAATGGTGTACCTAGAATAGAAGAGCAATTTAAGCTTAACCACTTTGAAAATGGAATCATGAAATTCCTACATTGAAAGAGACCTTATCAATCCAGGACACCTCACTATAAAGAAAAGCATTTAAGTTTTCAAGTATTAGACTGGAAACAAAAATTCACAACTGACCTTCCCCACCTCCCACCCCATCTTTTGTCACCCCCATCTTTTTTCTTTTTTTTTCTTTCTTTCCTCAATCTTTAATAAAAATTGTCATAAAATATACATAACATAAACTTATCCCATCTTTTCTTAACTGAAAACAAAAGTCTGTAACCCTCTATCACAGAGAGGTATCTCTCCTTTTATATATTTGTCTACTATCTTTAACTGTCAACAAATAACTGATGTTCACAAATAAAGTATAGCAGTTTCACTATGAAAACAAAGGGTAACTCCTAAATTACCCTCTTTACAAGTTGACTGATAAAAAAGTGGTCATTTCTCTAGGCTAAAACACTACCCTCATGAATGATACCTTTCATAGTTATATGTGTGTAAATGGGTGTGTGCATAACTAGGAAGATAGAGATAATGTTTTGCATCTGACAAGGAACAAAGAAAGTTGTTCATTTAGTCCCTATTTATGGTCATTTGTACTTACATGTGAAAGAATGTGGAATCTAATGGCATCTAGCAAGGTGGCATTTCATTTTGATCGTGTTTCTTTTAATCAGCAACATTCTATTTTTTTCTTTATAATAATGTATTAGAAGTGGGTTCTCAACTATTTTCAGGATCACACAAGCCCCTCATCATTGAATATCTGATGATAGCTAAGCCTATTCTACTACCACTCAAATTTCAGGAGGATCTTCAACTCTTTGAAGCCCATCCCTGGACCCCAGGATAAAAATCCTAGGGATTTGCATGGACCAAACTGGGTTCCTATCTTAAGAAAACTAACAGGCTAAACTTTGTGAGGAAGCAATTCTTGGAACAAAAAACTACTCTTGATAGTCCGTAAGGACCTAGTCATACCAAGCAATCTCCCATTTTAACCAACCTTTATCCTATCTGTAAGAAATAGCACTATCCTTGTAAATAATCAAATACAGTCAATAGAAAGCCACTGTCACAAACTAACTAAGAACAAACAAAAAGGACTCTCTTGCCATTACATTAGCTTAAAAGTGTTCAATTAAAGCTTCAGAGTGGGCTTCCCTGGTGGCGCAGTGGTTAAGAATCCACCTGCCAATGCAGGGGACACAGGTTTGAGCCCTGGTCTGGGAAGATCCCACATGCCTCAGAGCAACTAAGCCCATGTGCCACAACTACTGAGCCCGTGAGCCACAACTACTGAGCCTGCCTGCCATAACTACTGAAGCCCGCGCCTAGAGCCTGTGCTCCACAACAAGAGAAGCCACTGCAATGAGAAGCCCGCGCACCACAACGAAGAGTAGCCCCTGCTCACCACAGCTAGAGAAAACCAGAACGCAGCAATGAAGACCCAACGCAGCCAAATATAAATTAATTTTTTTTAAAAAGCTTCGGAGTAAAATATATTTATATAAAAGAACATCATCTTCTGATGATACCAACATACAGTGCATATACCTAAAGATAAATCAAGGGTTCCACCCACCTAAAAGAAGTATAACTCAGGGGGCTTCCCTGGTGGCGCAGTGGTTGAGAGTCTGCCTGCCGATGCAGGGGACACGGGTTCGTGCCCTGGTCCGGGAAGATCGCACATGCCGCGGAGCGGCTGGGCCCGTGAGCCATGGCCGCTGAGCCTGCGCGTCCGGAGCCTGTGCTCCACAACGGGAGAGGCCACAACAGTGAGAGGCCCGCGTACCACAAAAAAAAAAAAAAAAAGTATAACTCAGGAAATAGGGTGTCACCTTATATTCAAGACCTCACTGTCTCATATTACAAACAAAAATCTGGGTTTTTTAAATAATAATGTTTGGGAAAATAACTTTAATTAATGCTAGCTTTGGATGCTTATAGGTCCCTTGACAGAAACTGGTTAACAAAGAGAAGCAAAGAAATAGATTGGACAATTATTTTCAGAGGTAGGATCTAACAATAGCAAATGTGAGGTATCATTTTTTAAAAGTCTTTTAAATATCATTTTAAAAAGCAATATGGATTTGGGGATTATGGATGCCCAATGGAATAGGTCTGTTTATCTCTACTTCCTTCTCAACCCCATTAAAATTACAGCAAAGAGGACAAAAGATATAAATCCATAAGGACAAAAAGAACAGAAAAGTATATTAGTGAAGACAACAGACATCAATGGCATTTTGGAAGCTGAAGGCAGAGATGACTGCTGAGCAGAGCAGAGCAGAGCAGAACAGGCAAGCAAACGAAAGAGAAGCAAACGAAGCTTGAGAAGCAAACGAAAATCCAGCCGAATGCTCCAGAAAGGCTCAGGACATGCAGCTTCTGGTCCCCAGGAGAAGACAGCAAGGAGCTGAGAAGAGGGAGGCTGACTAAAGTCTGTACAAAATGCAGTTAGATCCTTGCCTTATACCACATATAAAACTTAACTCAAAATGGATTAAAAACCTAAATGTAAGACCTGAAAATATAAACCTGCTAGAAGAAAACATAGGGGGAAAGCTTCATGACACTGGATTTGGCAACGATTTCTTGGCTATGATACCAAAAGCATAGGCAACAAAAGCTTTAAAAATAGACAAATGAGACTGTATCAAACTTTAGAACTTCTGTACAGCAAAGGAAACAATCAGAGTGAAAAGGCAACCTATGAAATAGAAGAAAATATTTGCAAACTATACATATTATAAGGGATTAATATCCAGAATATATAAAGAATTTCTACAACTCAACACCAAAAACCAAATAACCCTGTTAAAAAACCTGAACAGACACTTCTCCAAAGAAGATGTACAGATGGTTAACAAGCGTATGAAAGTATCCTCAACATCATTAATCATCAGGGAAATGAAAATCAAAACCAAATGAGATACCATCTCACAGCTGTGAGGATGACCACTCTCAAAAACCAAAACAACAAGTGTTGGCGTGGAGAAAAGGGAACCCTTGTGCACTGTTGGTGGTAATGTAAAATGATGCAACCACTTCATGGAAAACAGCATGAAGGTTCTACGAAAAGTTAAAAATAGAACTACCCCATGATCCGACAATCCCACTTCTGGGTGTATTACCCCTCGCCCAGAACTGAAAGCAGGATCTCAAAGAGGTATTTGCACAACCATCTTCACTGCAGCATTATTCACAATAGCCAAGAAGTGAAAGCAACCTAAATGTCCATCAACAGATGAATGGATAAAGAAGATGTGGTATATACATATAATGGAATATTATTTACTCTTTAAAAATAAAAGGAAATCCTGTCATATGCTACAACATGGATGAACCTTGATTGAGGACATTACACTAAGTAAAATAAGCCAATCACAAAAGTAAATACTATAAGATTCTACTTATATGAGGCATCTGAAGTAGTCAAACTCTTAGAAAATAGAACAGTGTTTACCAGAGGCTGGGGCAGGGGAAAAAGGAGAGTTGTCCAGTGGGTGTAGTTTCAGTTTTGCAAGAAGAAAAAGTTTCAGAGACCTGCTGCTTAACAATGTGAATATAGTTAACACTACTATATTATACACTTAAAAGGTTAAGAGGGTAAATTTTATATTGTGTTTTTAACCACAGTAAAAAAATTAAGGAGATTATCCTGGATTATCTAGACAGATTCAATGTAATCATAAGGGTCCTTAAAAGTGAAAGAAGTAAGCAGACAGGAGGTCAAAGAAATGCAACATGAGATGTATTTGACCTGCTGTTGCTCCTTTAAAAGGGAGGAGGGGGGCCGAGAGCCAAGGAATGCAGCTGGGGAAAGCGAGGGAATGGATTCTCCTCTGGGAAGGAAGGCAGCCCTGCAGACAATCCTGACTTTAGCCCAGTAAGACCCATGTCAGACTTCGGACCTACAGAACTGCAAGGTAATGCATTTGTGTTGATTTAAACAACAACCAAAAAGGAGTTAGAACTCCAGATCTTCTCCCCAACTAGTAGAGCCAGCCTAACCGTCCTTACTTCCATAAGAGGAAGCAGTTTACTCTCTGGAGAAAACCATACAGCAAGACTTCAGACTCAGAAACATCAGATAAGGTTGAAATAGAGGCATCAAGAAGTCAGCATTACAGGCTTGGATGGTGAGACGTCTGGTCCCCTCCCCCCACATGGCTCCCGCAAATCCTCACAGGCCAGCTTTTACCCCACAAAACAGTGAACAGAGGATTCCGTTTTGGAGAAACTGAAAGATCCAAGAAAAAAGATTTGCAGATTCTGATGTCTTGGAGACAGTAACTCACACGTCCAGGTTCCTGTCCAAAAAGCCTATAGTGAAGTCCACTAGGTAAACAAATTTCCAGTCCACTTTTTATAGTCTCACTCGCAAATATGAACAGACAACTAAAGTCTCACCATTAATTTGAGTAAAACCTCTAACATTAAAATCAGGGGCCAAGGGACTTCCATGGCTGTCGAGTGGTTAAGATTTCACCTTACAACGTAGGGGGTGTGGGTTCGATCTCTGGTCCGGGAGCTAAGATCCCACCTGCCTTGCAGCCAAAATACCAAAACATAAAACAGAAGCAATATTGTAACAAATTCAATAAAGACTTTAAAAATGGTCCTCATCAAAAAAAATTTTTTTTAATATATTTTTTTATTTATTTTTGGCTGTGTTGGGTCTTTGTTGCTGTGCTCTGGCCTTCTCTAGTTGCTGCGAGCAGGGGCTACTCTTCGTTGCGGTGCACGGGCTTCTCATTGTGGTGGCTTCTCTTGTTACGGAGCATGGGCTCTAGGCTCACGAGCTTCAGTAGCTGTGGCTTGCTGGCTCAGTAGTTGTGGCTCACGGACTTTGGTGCTCCGTGGCATGTGGGATCTTCCCAGACCAGGGATCGAAACCACGTCCCCTGCATTGGCAGGCGGATTCTTAACCACTGCACCACCAGGGAAGCCCCCCAAAAATCTTTAAAAACAAAATAAAATAAAACCAGGGGCCAAAACAAGTTGATAAAAAGGGGAAACAGAGGAAAAAGAGAAGTTCAAAAAGCAGACAGAAACTGAAAAATAATTCAATTCATATTCTCAAGGGAAAAGAGAAAATATTGTATCCATGAAATAAGAACAGGTTCCCATTTTTTTAAAGAAATATTCAGAGGCCAATAAAAAATTAAATTTGAAATTAAAAATATGCTGACAGAAATTAGAAGTTCAAAAAATACTAAGAAAACCTCTCAGAAAAAAAGAACAACACAGAAAGTTAGAAAATAGCTAAGAAATAGATATTAAAAAATTACAGAATCAAACCAGTAGGTCCAAATATCCAACTAACAAACTGACAGAAAACAGAGAAAAGGGTGGAGGAAAAGGAAAATTACCAAAGAAATAGTATAAGAAAAATTTCCAAATTAGAGGACATGAGTTTCTGAATTGAAAGGACCATGAACATCAACAAGCCGTAAGACATATGTTCCAATATGAAAGTTCAGAATTCTGGGGATAAAGAAAAGAGTCAAACATTTTCCAGAGAAACAAAATAGTTCACATACAACCAACTAGAAGGCAGAATGGCCTGAGACATTTTAGTATGTCTTGCAAAGCTCAGTCATAAACAAAGTATAGTCATAATAAAGCAAACATTAAATATGTATTTAACCACAGACTGTAACATGACTGCAAGAGACAGGAAGAGTTGATGTGTACTGAGGGTAAAGAGTTGTGTATGAGAGGTAAATCCTCAGCAGGAAATCAATGTGTATGTCTAAAATTTTAAAAGAAATCAAGAAATGCACACAGTGCGCTGTTTAGAAATAGGTAGAAAATATAACTAAAAGAGTTGAAAAGTACCATCTTTGGGTAAAGGAGTAATGGGAGTATAAGAACAACAGGGAACGGCTGCTACAGTACTAGTTTAATTTTAAACAATGTACATGCAATTATCTCAAAATAAATAAAATAAATGAATAAATGGATGGAAGGAAGGGAGGGAGGAAGGGAGAAAGGAAGGAAAGAATATTTAACAAGGCAAATCTACAAACTGTTACACAGTGGAGATCTCCTATGTTCATCTACACAGAAAGAGTGAAAATAGCAACTATTCTAACATTATGCAAATACTTTCTTGTGGCTTGGAATAAAATTTCCAGTTATAGCACCATACATGAATTCCAAAAGTGCTGTATCACAAACAACTAAAATGATAACATGCTTGGCAAATGGTACTGGATGCTTCAAAAATGTGACTCTAATAATGAAGACACTGACATCAAATATGTATGTAAAGAGTTGGAAGAAAATTATTCTGAAGTAGGAAAGCAGTATTAATTGTAATATTATGTTTTATATAAATGTGATTATTAAATATACACGTGTAACTAGATTAATTAAATGGTATAAGTATGTACTTGACTATTACATCTATATCCCCAAAACATTCCTTATATGTTCAAGTTGACCACAAAAATTGTTTTGTTCTTCTCATGGGAAAACACGAAAAATGTAAACTTAACATAAAAGGTACATAAAGAAATTAATTCCATTTACCTGAATCCCGTTATTTCTCTTTATCAGTCTTCCTTCCAATCTAGAAGAAAATAATAAGTAAATTAAACTGCATTCTTCTGGTCATGAGCTGCTTATAAGAAAAAAAACTTAAACTATTATTTACTTCTTGTTCCCTAGCCATAGCAAAAATTGTTCTTTCCCATTTCTCAGCTAATTTCTGGCTGTCATGGTACTCAGAGTAAGCTTTACAAAGCAAAGCTATGCAGATGCAAGTATGTAAAGTCAAGCCAATAAAAATTGCATTCCAAGTGTAACTAACGGTATCACGAGTTCTAGAATCATATATTTTATAAATTATCTTCTCACCATTCAGCTAAATAACCGCTGACAATACAGAGAAAGATAAAGAAGCATGAAGGCATGTTTTCAAAACATAAGAATTACGTAAAAAAGGAGTAAAAAAGGTAGCAACATGTTTATATTCAGTATCCTGGGATAAACTACACACCATATAAATGTTTATGATCAAAGAGCTTATAAATAGACTTTAATCCACCTCATCTTAAAAGCTTAGAAATGCTTCCTCATTGAATTTCACAAAAGACTTTCTCAACTAAAAATGAAATATAGCCCTTTGAAAATATAAATGTGAATATACATGTGAATTACGGTACCTGCAGAAAGAGGCGAAAAAGTACCCTTTTAAAAAATTAATAAACATTTGTATTAATATATTTTATACTACAGAAATCTTGAGTGGCTTAATTTTCCTAAAGTGAACACATATGTGTAACCACCACTCTCCCCAAAGATCACCACTGCCATGACTTTGAACACCACACACTAGTTTTGCCTATTGGATCAAGGATCTGTCTGAGAGTCGAAGAATCTCTGCATCTGGACCAAAATAAAATGCAAGAGAAGCAAGTAGTCACAGACTGCAAGAAGATATTATTTCAGAAAGATGTTGATGTGTCTGAGGAAGATGTTTTGACTGGTTGCATGGTTGTTTGAAGTCAACCTGCAGGGTCTCCAGAGACCGCAGGAAACAGAAGGTGTTTTATGATATAAATAGCAGGGAAAGGGCCTTTCTTCCTATTGTCCAGGAGGTATGTACGGTTGGAAGTGACATGTGAGAAGCAGGAGCAGAGGGAAGGGGGGAGGGGGACAAGGGAGTTTGGACCTCCTTTCTATAGGTATAAAAACACCTATAAAATAAAGATAATTACCAAACAAGTATGTTTAGTCTACTACTAGCCTAACAAGCTAGACCAAGTTACTGACGCATCATCTCATTTGATCTTCCAATTGCTCTGAAGACAGCATATCTTATCTGCCTGTAGACAGATAAGGATATTAAGTCTCAAAGCAAAGTATAGTGCACAAAGTTAAACAGTTAGTAGGTGACGCAAAGCTGTTCCTCTTTACAGCCTGTATGCAGACACCAAAAACAAAAAGGAAAATGTTCACAGAAAAGAAGCCATTGTAATTGGATACAGAATATATTGTATTGTCTTTGCCCATGAATCATTATAAGAAAAGAACCAAGTAATTCAAATTCCATCAAGTCTTTCTGCTGAATTACCAAAAAGTTGAATGGTTCTGTTACGTGTAAACTAGGCGTACTCATCTTTCTGTACCTCAAAGGAGAAATTTCAAAAGAAATCCTTAAATTTCACAAGGTGTAAATTTCTGACATGTTAACTTGTTTTATCCACTTTGAATGCCTTGTCACTGCAAGTGTGGAAATCTAAAGAACATGATGTCCCCCAGAGAAAGTCACAGATACAGAAGGCAAATTACCACCAAAAATTATTGAGGAACCTATGATAATGTCACCTTCAAACGATACACCACACCTGCATGAATATCTAATTCTATCATAAGTACATTCAAAAAAGCGGGGGCCAAAATGAGAACACTCTTCAAAAAGGGAACTTTCTAATCTGCTACTTGAGAGGGAGAGGAAATAAAATATCTAAAAAAAGTTGTTATAAGACTATGTGATAAGGCCTTCTTGCATCCTCACTGATAAATACAAAATAATATGTCAATGTCAATAACTATGATTGTCAGACATCATGAAATGTCTTCACATTTAATCCTGTAAGAACCCTGCAAGCAGGGAAAGGTTAGGATCACCAATTTATCAAATGCAGACACTGGGCCCAAACAGGTCATATAACTTGTCCAAGGTCAGAAAATTGTCCAAGGTCAAAAACTTGTCCAAGACTTCAACGCGAGGAAGTAGGAAAAGGTCCCAAATCAAGTAGCGTTGAACGCCAAAAACAGAGGACAGTTCTGGCTTAAAGATGATAGCAACCAAATCTGCTTTCCAATTCCAAGTCATTTAGTGATTCTTTCACTATTTTCCGGTTTCCAATTGTTTTTGATGTGTCCTGAGCAAAGGATATCAACGTGCCTTCCTTCTGCGAGACGGGGGGAAGTTTCTTGTTAGCCAGTGGCTTGAGGACAGGAAATAAAAATAGGTCTGGATGGACTCTTTTTATGGATTTAGATAACTGCTAAAGCAGCTGAGAGCTCTCTGGTGATTGTCTGTACCAGCTCTGGCACAGGGAAAGCATAGGAAAAGCTGCAGGCTTGATTTTACAGTGGACACATGCTGTGAACATACCATGTGAATTCTTTCTGGGACTAGTGAGTAAGAGAGTTAACTATGCTCACCTTGCACAGTAAAGCAGGAAAAAAATTATCCAAATTACACTTAGATGGCCGTGGCTTTAAACTTTCAACTAAGACTGAGTATAGTAAGGCAAGAATCTTTGTAGACATTAACCCAGTGACATTCAGAAGAATATTGGGGGGAGTGGGGACAGAGTAAGGTACCCTTCCCTTATTTACAATAATGCTGGTATAGCAATACCCAAACTCCTGTGTTTTTACTACTGCTGACTTCCTCCCAAGAAAAACTACACTGAAGTAGGAGAAGATTCAAAGTAAAAAGGAATGAGCCTTGGGAGCAAAGCTGAGGAAGGAAAAGACTCAAGTTCACAGCATTCTCTAAGGCACGGCAAACTCCTACTCTACAAGCCTGTATTCGCAGGAAGGCCAGTCCTTTCAAGGCTTATGACTCCCTCTTAGGTCAGGGAGGGCAGTGGTTCATCTTGCTAGGTGGCTCACAGACATAAGACACAGAAAGGGCAGCAGGTATGCTTCATTTTTTGGCAGCCCTGTCCCAAACTGAATTATTGTAATTCAGTTGCTTCTTCTCAGGGGGAAAACGGTGTGTAATTATACTTGAATACTATAGTGAGACCAGTAACAGCACGTGACCAATTTAATTATATTTTCCTATTTTTATTAAATTTTCTATTAAAATTATACTTTATTAGAATAGGAAAAACCACTGAAAGTGTCCTCATTCTCACTCATAAACAGAGTGCTATGCAAATTAAATCTTACTTTAAAAGAGTTCAAAATCCAAAGTACAACGTTAGTGCTTTCTTCCTCTGATATTTAACTGTCAGTAAACACAGTTTAATAGAACCTTTTCTTTCTTGGCTGGGCTTGGAGAAGAACCTTTACAGTCTTAAGACTACAGTTGCGGGACCTGCCTGGTGGCGCAGTGGTTAAGAATCCGCCTGCCAATGCAGGGGACACGGGTTCGAGCCCTGGTCCAGAAGGACCCCACAAGCCACAGAGCAACTAGGCCCGTGCGCCACAACTACTGACACTGCACTCTAGAGCCCGTGAGCCACAACTACTGAGCACGTGTGCCACAACTACTGAGCCCGAGTGTCTAGAGCCCGTGCTCCACAACAAGAGAAGCCACTGCAATGAGAAGCCCGTGCACCGTAACGAAGAGTAGCCCCTGCTCGCCACAACTAGAGAAAGCCGAGGTGCAGCAACGAAGACCCAATGCAGCCAAACATAAATAAATAAATAAATTTATATTAAAAAAAATAAAGTCATAGATGATAATTAAAAAAAAAAAAAAAGAAGACAACAACTACAGTTGCAAAGCCCCAGGCATCCTGTCCAGTTTATGGTGACTGCAAGTCGCAGTCTCCTGCTGGAGATCCTGCAAGGCTTCCTTCTGCTAGCAGCTGGGACCAGTGTTCTTCACCAGGGAGAACATGTTCAACCACACTCCAGGGAAGTCTTATTCTCCCCTTCGCTACAGTACATTCTTACTGTACAGCTCCTTGAGGGCACGAGCTACACTTGACCAGTGTTCTGTAAGATGTTACAGAAAAACTCGAGCGAACTTTTTGGCCAACCCAATATAAGGCTCTCAGTACCTAGGACAGACATTGGTGAGCACCCAACAAAACCCTATCATGTTTCTCTGTTAGCAATTATAACAAATCAAGCCCTCAGTTCAGCCACCCTTACTTTTCTCGCTTAGTCATTATTATCAAAAGTGGATTACTACACACCCTCGAAAGACTTAGTCATTGCTAAATGTTTGCCCCTGCAGTTCCCTATAATGTCCTTCGCCTACCCTGCTCCCCACACGGTTAGTCCATGTCTGTCACGGGGCTTAGTAAGAACAATGGAAATAAGCATACTTGCAATAATGAAGGAATTGTCCACATGCTCTTTTCTGACTTAAGAACTTTTTTCTCAAAATATTATATGCACACCAATAAATTCTGGATTGGTAATTATGTCCACATAATATTTTATTATAATTTACCTTCCAGTAAAACCATCTTTACACAGTCTTACATCACTATCAAAAAAAGTTTCAAGTAAAATAGGATCAAAAACTATAACGCCTTTAAAAAATTATCTAAACCACATCTAATCTATCATTGTCCAAGCAGTCTCCCTCTGAAACAGTCACACTTTCTCCCTAACTACTCAGAAAGTCTCATAAATATAAGTTATGCCATATCCCAAACATACAGTATATACAGGTCAGCAATGTAAGAACTACTTTAAAAATGAATCCAAATGCCTTGCCTTTTGATTCTGGATTCTTCTCAGATATTGAAAATAAATATTTCATGGAAATTAAAGGAACTCACAACAATGAGAATTTTCTAATTTCCTTTTTAAATACTTTGCAGTAACATTAGAGCTTCAAAAGAAAATTCAGCATGAATTGTCAAACCAAGCTACCATAATAAACTTTGCAAGTCACAAAAACTGTATTTTGTGTTCCTAAAAAAGGCAAAATTTAGCTGGCTAATAAGAATATTAAGATGAACTAAAAAGAAATCCCAAATGTACTCCAATATAGAAACAGATTAAAACATTAAATCCAGTGCCAAGGGAGATTATGAGAAATGTTTTTTTAACTGAGAATCAACTAATTTACTAAAATTGAATTTACAGAAGACATATCACAGTGTCAGTTCACCCACTCCTATTTCTGGGGGATTCTACCACACCCCGGCTCAGTTGCTTTTCAACTGCCATCTTCTGTATCACATGATTCAAGTCCCTACACACACAGCCATAGCTGATTGGACCTGGAGAAACATCTGACCAAAATGCAGCCATTCATAGGCTGGCCAGGAGCCTTCAACTTGCGTTTATTGGCTAAAAAGTTGGGGCCAGCCAATCAAGATTCTCTGCCTCAAAAACTGGAATTAAGAAACTCTAAAGGAAATTGCCAGTTAGATTTTGGGGTAAAAGGTCAAGAGGCACACTCAGGGTCAGGGTAAGTGTCATGAGCCAAGTCTGCCATAGAAAGTGAGAGCTGAACCTGAACCACTTCCTAATCTGGGATTCTCAGGAGAGCTACATCCTGATCTCCACCTTCACCCCCTCTACCTTTACTTGAATGAAACTAACCTGGTTTTTGCAAGCAAAAAATTACCGAAAGACAGAGCCTATGAAAGTAACCTAAATTAAATTTTTATGTGAAGACCTACTATTGACATGTTTAGTTAGAATTAAAGCACTTATTTTTAGACTAATTTAAGGAAGTGAACAGCGCATATCAGTAAGAAATCTGAGGTCAAATTTTTTTCAACTCCCTCTTTCTTCTAGACTTCAGGTTTCTCACCTATAAAATAAGGTCAATTTATGAGAAGGTCTATAAATCCTCTCCTATGGTTTATAATCTCAGTACAGGCAACCTCTGGCAATATCAACATATCCCTTTCAGACCAAGGAGGATTCTACTTTTGGGCACAGTTTCTGAGCAGTGGTGGAAAACATTCTGTATTACCTGGGCTGTCACATGATGAATTTTCATCTATTAAATTCATAATTGGAACTACAAATTTTCCTGTAAAGACCCTTAAAATGTGTCACTTCCCAGGCTATCCCATTTGTACACAGAATATTAGAATTTTATATATTGTTTTCAATTGCTCTATTTTTCATTTAAAATATAAAATGATACTACAATGCCCTACCTCTCCCTTAAAGAAAGTAAGAAGCAGAGAGTGTTACTTGATTGGTCATTAGAGGAAATACTTAGATCAGATGGTGCTACCACCTTAACCGTAATACTTTCAATACTCCACCTGGGTGGAGTGGGGCTTGGAGGAGGAATGGTAACAGAACAAGACATTGGAAATCCAAATACCCATTTTAAATATTCTTGTCACTCAGTTTTGAACAAATTAGAAGAGCATTAATCTCAGAGTCTGAAACTATAAGTACTCAAAGAATGAAATTGCTGGAAAAGTATTTTTTTAATGATGTCAGGAAAAATCGTCCAAGATTTTGAAATGGACAAAAGAGAGTCCTAGGTGTCTGTCCCTTCAGTGAGTGCTAGACATCACCCAGAGGGCCTTCTGGGGATTTTCTGAGTCAACAGGGCTACGCACCTTTGACCGACTATTATTTTACACCTCCATAAAACAGACAGTAGTTCCAAATAATTCTTATCCCTAGCAATGCAAATAAAATTTGATCTGCCTGGAAGGAAAGATAATCCAAACGTTATGTTTTATTGCTCTTTCTAAACCAATTTTGTTATCTATTAATAAATTCATTATAGCATTCCTTTTTTTTCAGTTCTTCAAATTCTC
The DNA here is from genome assembly GCF_949987515.2 of Delphinus delphis. Classification (NCBI taxonomy): domain Eukaryota; kingdom Metazoa; phylum Chordata; class Mammalia; order Artiodactyla; family Delphinidae; genus Delphinus; species Delphinus delphis. The sequence continues at coordinate 38,444,287 of NC_082698.1, read as the reverse complement.
CTTTAATTCCCTAAGTTGAACAAAAACTATGATATACGTTCATTTTATACCTACATGCAATACTTTTTAACTTTTTGAAAATTACTCTTTAGCAATGATGATGCATTTTAAAAATCGCTCTGTTATAAACACCTAGAAAAGAGTTTCCATCACTCACAGCAACTGGTCACAGCATAACCTATCAGGCTATGAATAACTGGTCTGTGCTATTTGGGAGCCAGATCCTTGCAATTCAGTGACAAACAAATGGCAATGACATCACAGCAATTTCACCAGTAAAGCAAGTTACGTTCTCAGCCTTTTATGTACATCAGTGGGTAGCAAGCCTTGAATCCCAATGCCGTAGATGTATACCATGCATCCACTTCTTAATGGATACAATGTAAATAAAATCCAAGTAAATCCACATAGAAAACAGTGGTGTGCACGCACGTGTGTGTGTGTGTGTGTGAGAAAAACACAACTAAAAATACAGTCAGATCTTGATACTGCGCTGCATGAGCTATTTGTATATTTTGGAGATTAATCCCTTGTCAGTTGCTTAGTCTGCAAATATTTTCTCGCATTCTGAGGGTTGTCTTTTCGTATCGTTTATGGTTTCCTTTGCTGTGCAAAAGCTTTTAAATTTAATTAGGTCCCATTTGTTTATTTTTGTTTTTATTTTCATTACTCTGTGGTTTATGTCAAAGAGTGTTCTTCCTATGTTTTCCTCTAAGAGTTTTATAGTGTTCGGTCTTATATTTAGGTCTTTAATCCATTTTGAGTTTATTTTTGTGTATGGTGTTAGGGAGTGTTCTAATTTCATTCTTTTACATGTTGCTGTGTCATACAGAGTGAAGTAAGTCAGAAAGAGAAAAACAAATATCGTATATTAACGCATATATGTAGAATCTAGAAACATGGTACAGATGAACTTATCTTCAAAGCAGAAATAGAGAAACAGACGTAGAAAACAAATGTATGGACACCAAGGGGGGGAAAAGGTGGGGGGGATGAAGTGGGAGATCGGGATTGACATATATACACTACTATGTATAAAATAGATAACTAATGAGAACCTGCTGTATAGCATGGGGAACTCTGCTTGGTGCTGTGTGGTGACCTAAATGGAAAGGAAATCCAAAATGGATTTGGATCCAAAGCTGATTCACTTTGCTGTACAGCAGAAATGAGCACAACATTATGAAGCAACTATACCCCAATTAAAAAAAAAATACAGTTAGATCCATGTAACAAAGACAAGTGGGACACATAACCTACCAAGTTAAGCAACCCCATTTATTCAGAAAAAAATAATAATCTTGGTTGCAATCTGTTGCTCTTATTCTGTTGCTTTTGTCCTTAAATGTTCTGAGCTAAATAGCTACACATGTAAATTAGCAAAGCAAGGCTCATATATGCAGGCAATTTTTTAAAAAAATTCTTGGAACCTTTAAACTCCTCAAAATAGGGGGCTTAAATTAAGGTTCTCTACTCATCACTTGATATGACTGCTTTGAAGGAAAAAGTACAGACATTAGCAGAAAACAGGGCCAAATGATTCTACTTTACAGAAACAGTGAGTAGAAGTAATTGTATCATTCATTTTTCTAAACGCTATTTAAAAAAACCCATCAAATGAAAATCAATAGGAGTTTCTTGATATAAGTAAATTTGATGCATGAAAATATATTTCCACTAATGATTTATGCAGCTGAAATCACTTGCAAGTCACAAGTCTCTAAGACTTAAAATAAGTCATTGTAATTTATAAAATGTGATTGAAATATACTTTTCAAGACTTGGACAACTATTCAGGAAACCATTTAAAGTTTCATGCACATGTAAAACTACTACTGTTGAAACCACATCCTTAGGTTTGGAGAACTCCAAGTTTCATGCCACTCCCAGATCTGTGCAGGGACCTCCTTAATGCGTAACGTCCTTTTCTCCTCCTCTTCAAGGACTACTCTTTCCTTTCAGAGCCTCATCCACCCGGCTCCCCACTCCACTGAAGTCAGTCAGATTCCACTTTTTAAAAACCCTTCTTTGGGGACTTCCCTGGCAGTCTAGTGGTTAGGTCTGCAGGGGGGCACGGGTTTGATCCTTGGCTGGGGAACTAAGATCCCACATACCGTGGGGGCCAATAAATAAATAAGTAAATAAATAAAAACAAAAACCCTTCTTTGGCAGCAATTACCTTTGCTCCAGAATTTCTCAGAACCTTCAATATGCTAATGAGCACTGAGAATCTCCAAGAAAGGTCTGCAGTAACATACTCCTCTCGCTTCTCAGAACTCCAAGGACTAGATCTCGGAAATTAACATCCTAGGGAAAATGATGCACTTGGCTTGGTTCTTGAATTTCCTCCACTGGGTTTATTTCTCAGCCAAGAGTTAAGTGTCCATCCAGGCCAGCCACATGCAAAGACAAAGGGGGCCTCACCTCCTAAGTGTCATCTGAGGACGTGAAGAACTGCCCGAGATTCATTCATCCACTCACTCGCTGCCCTGATGTTTTAAGTTTGCATCATTAAAGTAGTAACAACCATGGGCTACAAAGCATCGCCTGCCTTAGGAGACCTGGTTAAAACAAAAATCTTTAAATGGCTCATTTATCAAACAATAAAGTGGAGACTTAACTGCCCAGATGAGAGAAAAGTGACTTTCTAGGCTCATTTTTTGTTTTCTCTTTTAGTAAGTGAAGATCTTCCTGAAATATATTACATTTTTTTCTTACTTTCCCCGTTTACAAAAGTAACAGATGTTCCCTGAATGATATTAGAAAATAAAGATACTCACAGACAAGAAAAATTACCAGTAAACTTAGCCGTCAGTCAGAATCACTTACCATTTTGAAATATTTCTTTCCAGCCCTTCTTTAGAACACCAGAAGGACGAGGATTTCTGTTTGCTCCACTGGTATATATACAGTTTAAATAAATATTTTTTTCCTCCCTGTATAAATTTTGTGTATTTTTGGCATAATTTCGTGTATTTTGTATACTTTTTATACATACTTTTGTGTACTTCCTGTTTTATAAATTCATTCATTTTACAAATTTAGGACTATACACATTGTTTTATAATCATTTTTCATGTCACAACATGTGGACATGTTTCCAGGCTATTAAACTATTAAATATTCTTCTGCATTTGCCCTCTGCCCCCTCCTCTATTTTGAGATGGTTGACTCACTGTTTTGTGGAGAATTATGATTCCCCCCCACCCCAACTTTTAATAATATTTTTTTATAAGAGTCACCCAGATTCACTGTAAAATGTTGGAAAATGCCGTTGGGTTTTACCAACTTGAGGATATATATACATACTACTTTGTAACTTGTTTTCACTCACATTATATCCTAAACATTTTCCTGCCTCCTCAAATATACTTCCGAGGCTATTTACTGATTTTTGAAAGAGAAACAAGAAGAGTACTCAGAACCCAATTTCACATGATTGTCATGAGTCAAAGGTCATCATTAAGAACATCAATTATTGTAATACACTATATGTACATAAGTCAGGATATCAGGAGATGCCCTAAGTCTGTTCTGTTTTATTGGTTGGTTTGTTTGTTTGTTTGTTTTTTAAGAGCTCTCCAATATCAAGCTTTTTAATCAGTGGTCTCTCTTCCATGAAAGTAAGAGAGACATAAAATAGCTCTCAATCAGTTCAAGTGTCTGCCAAGTGAGTTATTGATTCAAACAGATTTTTCCCAAGCCATGTTCCTACTCTAATAATAATAATAGTGAGGAAGAAGAGGCAGATGAGGATGAGAAGAATTATTTTCCTGTTACTATAACTTGGGTGATTTCAAAACAACTTCTACTGTTTCTGAATCACTAATGAAAGGTGTATGTCAACAGTTTCAATGAACTTTTCCACAGTCAGTAAGAAATGCACATCCCTCAACACCTCCAAATTTGTGTAAGAGCATTTATTTAGAGGAAGTTCACTCCAGCATCTGCAAATTCTCTCCCAGTATTCATCAGAAGACATTTCTGCATTGGTCATAGTTTCCTCAAGTGCTGTGACTTAACTGATTAACCAACATTTGAGGCCCAAGAACTCCGGGACATTAGAGATGCTTTTTTAAAAGATATAATCATCTGATGACCCTCCTGCATAATGAATCAACTTCTTCATTAAATCCGTTCCCAAAAACACATTTTATATTCCAGAGGCATACTCGTAAATGAATGAGACTGATACCATCAGGCAAAGATGCTACCAGAACTAACCTCTAACCCTGATCCTGTACAATGGACAATACAGTTGTATAGTGTCCTAAGTGGATGTAGTCAAGTAATCTTTTGTCTTTTATTGAAGATACAGAAAGAGTCTGGAAACAATCAGCACCACAAACAACTGGCAAAATCTATGCCCAATTCATCCACAGAAATGAAAACTGTATCTGCCACACAACAGGCACTGAACAAATTTTCTGAACAAGTGAATGTTCTCAAACAATAACATTTTTCATTCACCAAAAATTCTTTCCTCCGAGATATGGAAATATATGTATATGTATAGCTGATTCACTTTGTTATAAAGCAGAAACTCACACACCGTTGTAAAGCAATTATACTCCAATAAAAAAGTTTAAAAAAAAATTCTTTCCTCCATGAGAACCATCAGGGTTAGTACATATGAGATTATTCAACCTGCCTCCTATTCTACTTAAATCTGGGGGGAGCCTGCACAAACACCTGCTAAGGTAACAGTGACAAGTCTCACCAGAAGTGTCCAGTTTTCTCAGCATTATAAAACTACTTAAGAGAGAGACCAGGAGCAAGATACCTTTTCCAAAATAGCCACAAACTTGTCCTGCAGTTCCATGGTAGGCCTTTTCAACTCAATTACATCAACCCTCCAAATGTTGCCCTTTGAAAGGTCAAAATCACTCATTAGAAAACAAACACAGCTCAATCAAATACATTTGCCTGAAGCAAACTGAGAATTCGAAGAAATGCCAACAGGCTCCGCACAAATAGGGGTTGAGTCCAGTGAGCTGCCAATTTTTTTTGACTTTGAGAAAGTCTTTTCTGCCACCTCTGTGCTTCAGGGTGGGTAGAAAGTGTGTGTGTGTGTGTGTGTGTGTGTGTGTGTGTGTGTGTGTGTAAACTCTAAGACAGGGATCTGGGTGAGACGCTCTCCCTCATCTGTGATTTTGTATTGAAATGATTTGCATTTACAATTATTCCAATTATTCTAACTATTCCAAATTATGAGCAAGAGTTGAGTTTGATTACTGTTGATTAAAAAATTGCCATGGGAGGCAATGCAGTATAAGGATGAGAGACAAGTTTGAAATTAAGAAATGTCAATATGACTCCTAACATTAGAAACATGTGGGGACATTTCTGGCTGGCACAGTCACTGAGGTCCCTAGTGGAATTTAGTGAGTGGGTTGTAGGGAAGCTAAAAGTCCTGAAATATGTGGGACAGGCCCACACATGAGGTCTTTTCTTAAATAACAACTGTGAGCAATAGGGAAGAATCTGGATTTCAGACCACATGGTTTCTCAGTAGCTGTGACCTTTAATGACCTGTGGTTAAGTCATTTAATTCTGATCCTCAAGTTCCCTGAAGGTAAAATGGGAATATTATTATCAGCCTCAAAGGGGTTTTTTGGAGAGTAATACATAAAACATCATGGTGTGGGCCTGGAGCGAACTGCCCACATACAAATCCTGGCTCTACTAACTGTGGGCCCTTGTGCTTCAGCTTAACCTCCTCACTTTCCTTACCCATAAAACTCAGGCGAAAGAAGTGCAGGGTTTTGATGAGTTGTGGCTCAGTGCATTTAGCTGTTGTTATTATTAGTGCAGGGCTAATTATTAACAGGTGCTCAGTGGGTACTCCGACTCCATGGCCACACAAGACCACATTACAGAACCTAGATACACACTTTCAAAAGCTTATTAACTACATCCATCTCAGATCACCACTGACAAGAACAATCAGTAAAAAGAAATAGGGGGCTTCCCTGGTGGCGCAGTGGTTGAGAGTCCGCCTGCCGATGTAGGCGACGTGGGTTTGTGCCCCGGTCTGGGAGGATCCCACATGCCGCGGAGCGGCTGGGCCCGTGAGCCATGGCTGCTGAGCCTGCGCGTCCAGAGCCTGTGCTCCACAGCGGGAGAGGCCACAGCAGTGAGAGGCCCGCGTACCGCAAAAAAAAAAAAAAAGAAGTAGGGCCTGTTCCTTAGTGATATTAACTGACATTTTAGCAAATTGACTTGCAAAACAAATCTATATTCTAGTGTGTGTGTGGTTTTTTTCTAAAGACATACTAATAACATTGACTAATGAGGCACGGCAGACCCAAAGGCATCCAGGTTCCACACGCCTGGTTAAATACTGAAAAATCTAAACATAAACATAAAATCTAAACAAAAACAAAAACCCAGTATCAGTTTCTTGAAACCCCTCTCACCCTGCTAATAAGATTTAACTTTGGAAAGATGGTGAAAAATAACAAACATCATTTGCAGAAATGCACTGACATTAATCAGAAGTTTAAACTCCCAGCCCACCCGATAGGTTAACATGTGTGAAGCTGGCAGAAAAATGCCTCATGAACTGGTGACACAAGTGCAGATGAGCTACAGAGCAGCGGCACAGTCCTTCGGATACAGTAAACTGCAGGTCCCTCGGAAGCTTAAGACGGTCCATTAACAGACACTCATACATTCCCCATATTCCAGCATCACGAGGTTTCTCATCAGGGAAGTGAATGGCCTCCACACTCACCATGCTTAGCTTGATGTTCTTAAAATTTAATGGGGGGCTGGGGGCTCAGAATCGAGACTGTATTCCATCTGTCAAGGGAGGGGCTTAATTAACGATTAAATTGTACCTGCCTGAAATAACATTTGGTTGAAATACCTTACTTTTAGAAGTAAATGTTTACATAGATGTGATGTATTTAAACAGCATCTTTTCACAACTGCTGGCAGGATAAAAACCACGTTAATCAAACGAAATTCTCAAAAATGACTGGTCTTTCACACAATAGATATTCAAATTCTAGCTTTACTAAGCCCAAGAGTAAGCCTCCTAAGATTTCAAATCTAAATATACTTTGACAGAGAAGTTTATTTTATAGATATATCCACACGTGTGAAACAATGAAGGATACAGAAGGATATGCCTCTCAGTATTGTTTATGAAAGCATTAAGGTCTAAATGGGGGCTGGTTAAATAAATTCTAGTCATTCCATTCATCGGAATTTTATAGCTATTAAAACAAACAGGATAGATTTATTTATATGTGCTGGTATGAAATCATCTCTAAGAAGTATTACACAGTGAAAAGAGCACAGCATGGAACAGTGTGCATATTGTATACAGAATATGTTTATATTTGCATAGCCCATATATGAAGAATACACAAGAAAACTGAAACTATCTCTGGGGAAGGCATGGGAGGACTAGAATGAAAGGAGGATTTCCTACATCCTTTTATGTTGTTTAGGGAATTTTTTAAAACCGTGGGCATGTATTTCATTTTTGTTTTTGTTTTTTTGGCTGTGCCACTCGGCTTGTGAGATCTGAGTTCCCAGACCAGGGATCGAACCCCAGCCTCGTGAGTGAAAGCACCGAGTCTTAACCACTGGACTGCCAGGGAATTCCCTGTATTTCATTTTTTAATTGAAAAAAGAAACTACATATTTAACCCTTTTTTTAAAGTAAAAGAGCAGATGCTCCCTACCTGTCAATTTTCCTTTAATCCTGAATCCAACACATTAAACAATAAGCATGACCAAGGCAGGCAGATTTTTAAAAACAAAGTGGAGAATTACAGTTCCTTGCTTCTCTACAAAACTGCTAACCACCTTTCCTTAATTTTAGTAGATGAGGCACACGTTTTCCACAGACCCCTGCAGGAAACAGGCCTACAAAACACTTGAAAAGGCTGTGTTTGTATTCTGGTATAAATAATTCTCTAATGGCTCTGAATTTCCTGCTGCCTCCCTTGTCAAACAGGTTGTAGTGCCAAGCACAGTATGTTCCATAAAGTAAACATCACAAAAAGCACTCTGCCGCTTGTGGGCTGCTCTTCATCCCCCAACCAAACGCCTAGGGAACCGACAGAACCTGCTCACGTCAACGAAGATCCACGTACAGCTCACTCAGACTCAGAACCACACTGTACACTCTGCCACCCCCCCACACACACACTACGCCCATCACCCCACCACTGCCACATTCAGAGAAGCAACCGGGCGTCTCGGAGCGCACAGCTCCAGCAAACGCCCCCAACCAGCCCATTCCTCCACAAAGCTCAGGCCAGCCCTGAGCTGATACTGGACAACAGCTATCACATGTATCCCGAGAAGAAACAGATGTAGCCAGGGATGCCCCGTGGCTCCTGAACCCCAGTTTAAAGGCAATCCACCGCCTCTGCACCTTCCTACACTACATTCCTGATGATCACATGGCTGTCGAAGAATGCAAACAGCTCCTCCCTACCAGCTCCCAGGCCTGCCCACCATCCTGGGTGCATTCAATACAAGCTGTGTGATCTTAACAAAAACTGATCAGCCTCTCTGTTCCTGGATTTCCTCATCTGCGAAATGGTACCGGTAATGTCACCGACCTACAGCTCATAGAGTGAGGATAAGACAAGCAGAGCTTCTGGCACACAGGTGGCCCTCCATGTGGCTACTATCATTACCATCATTATCATCATCTTTGGGTACAATCCTGCACAAGCCTCCTTTTTGGTCTCCCTAATTGCACTCTAGCTTCTATCCAGTAGTAAAAGAGGCCTTAAAATCAGGGAGGGGTCTAATAATCCTGGTTACCTCCACACTCTTCTCCCCACTGAAAAGTGAGAACAGCCCCCCAGTGTTGCTGGAATGAAGCCGGGTGCAAAACTCTCAAGGTAGCCCTTTAACCAGGGGCACTCTGGCTCCACCCACACTTCTCTCCCCACAAACAGGGTAAAGGCCTCTGCCAGATGCCCCCAATACTTGGTTGAACTTTTCCCACTTATAAATAGGAAGATGCCAAATACGGACCATTCTGCACTAGACGGTGAGCTCCATTCACCACTACACTACTTGCGCGGTGACAACTCAAATAGCTGTCAACCAACAATAAAAGCCAGAACCCCTCTTTTCGAGCATTACAATCCATACAACCAAAATAGTGTTAAAGCTGGAAGACAGGACAATCCAGCTTCATTGTTATATCACGTTAAACTTTTCCATATGGAGCTGAATGGAACCAGTGAGATTCTGTAAGATAAACCCAAAGGTAACTAGATAGTCAAATTCCACATCCTTCAGTTGATGCGCTCAGACCAGATGACTCATCCATCTACCATCTAACACTAGGCTTAACTGAAAAGCGTGACTCTCGGTTACACGGTTACAGGTTTCAATTTCGGAAGCATCTCGCTTACCTATTTGAATGCGAGCCCTTGGCTTTTCCTCTCAGGCTGAGAAAGCTGTTGCTAAAGCGCTCAGAGTGAAAGTCTGCTGATATCACCCTCCAAGGAATTCAATTTCTAAGAAAAGTCCACTCATTGTGCATTGGACAAGATGAAGAGAATGAAGACTCCAAGCAAGTTAGGGGTTAGGGAAATAAAACTCAAGGTCTCCATGACTTTCCACCACCCTCGCTTTTCCAGCGAATGCTGTTTGAGTGGGCTGGAATAACTTAACCTGAGAAATATGTGACTGAGATCAAAATCCCTTTTATCCTTCACAGGGAAGAGTTCACAGGCAGTCACTTCAATCCTTCCCCCCTGTTTAAGCTATTATTTTAAGTTGTGATACAATACGCATAAAATTTACCGTCGTAACCACGTCTAAGCATAGTTCAATGGCATTAAGAACGTTCACATTGTTGTGCAACCATCCCCACCATCCATCCCCACACTTTTTCATCAACCCAGACTGAAACTCTGTACCCATCACACAATAACTCTCCACTCCTTCCTCCCTCCAGTGCCTAGGAACCACCTTTCTAGTTGGTCTCTATAATTTTGACTACTCTAGGCATCTCATGTAAATGGAATCACACAGTGTTCGTCCTCTTTCGACTAGCTTATTTCACTTAGCGTAAAGTCCATTCATGTTGTTGCAGGTGTCAGGATTTCCTTCCTTTTTAAGGCTGAATAATATTCCACTGTCAGTATATCCCACATTTTGTCTATCCATTCACCCATCAATAGACATCTGGGTTGCTTCCACCTCTCAGCTACTGTGAATAATGCTACTATGAACATGGGTGTGCAAATATCTCTTCAAGACTCTGCTTTCAATACTTTGGGGTATATATCCAGAGCTGAGATTTCTAGATTATATGGTAGTTCTATTTTATATTTTTTAAAGGAACTACAATACTGTTTTCCAAAGCAGCTGCACCATTTTACATTCCTAGCAATGCACAAGGGTTCCAATTTCTCCACATCCTTGTCAACACTTATTAATTTCTGGGTGGGTTTTTTTTTTTTTTTTTAGTAGCCGTCCTAATAGCAATCCTTTATTTAACTTTAAAACTGGTTAATTGAATTAAATTTTTGTCCCACCTATGCAGTTGGCTAAGAACGTTAGCAAATCTGATTCTCCTGAGTGTGTTGAATAGTCATCCACTGAGGAGGTAACTGTAAGAAAGCAGCTAAGATAAAAAGACTTTGGACACAAAACCACCTTGTATTAAAATCTGAAATTGCCACTGCTGAGGAACGGAAAGTACCTTCTCTAAACCTCAGTTTCCTCATTTGTGAAATGAAGTTGTGAATACTCATTTCTTAAAGTCGTGGGAGAACTGAATCGCAAAATTGTATAAAGTACTTAGCATGTGCCTAGCACCTAATAAACACTAAAAGAATGACAGATGATGCTAAGGAGAAGGAAAGTTTTGTTATACTAGAATACTACTAATACTAGTAGTAATACTAATACTTAGCAATACTAAGAGGTAAGTCACAAAAAGATCTTTTATTTTGCTTTTTACATATGCATACCCTTTCCTCATTTATTCAGATGTTGTTCTATACAATTTATACATATACTCCTCAAATCTCAAAGGTGTCACTGTAACCAAGATAGCATTTTCTTATACATAAATATATAAACATAAATATTCTTCTCCAGAGTAGGCAGGATATCAGAAACTAAGCAGTAGTAGCATTAGTCCAAAATTGCACCTTTTTTCAAAATTCAAAAATCAGTAACAACTTGCCATGTAGGTTAAATTATACTTCATCTAGTTATAGAAAAAAAGCAGAAGTACACTGTGAGACAAGGTTGTTTTTCTCTGTTCTCTCAATTAATTAAAGAGTTAATGCCAAATGGCTATCTTTTGAAGTATGGCTTAGACTAAATTCAAATACTATATTAAAAAAAAACAAACTTTATCTGTTGAAGCATCTCTAGGTATTTTTTACTTTATCTGGCTTCTTGTTTAAATTCACATAAACTGAGAGACAAGACTTAGAAATCATACAACCCAAATTCCCACCAAATAACCACTATTAGTTAGTTATGTTTCTACCGACTTACCGATAAATTACATTAAAATACAAAACCCTTGGGAACCTGACGCAGTTGGAAAAGATGTATGCATACTTCAAACTTAAGCAAACCAAATAAATGGAAATGGATTTTAAAATAACAGTTAAAAGTGTGCAAATTTGTCATCAAAACACTTGAAGACCACTCAGGGCACGTAAGCACTTTACATTTAACACTTTTAATATCTATAAAGGATTCTGATTTGGGTTCCATTAATATTATAATGCATTTTAAATTACTCCTTAAAATTTGAACACATTATTTATATACTCCATTGAGAAATATACAGGTAAAATAACACTAGATGGTCTACTGTTATTCTAGATGGTCTTCATCTCTCTATCTTGGCTAATGTAAGCTCATACTAACCTCTTTGTGCCACCCACCCAAAGCAGTGGTTAAAAACATTGGGATGCCCTGATAACAGCATTTATTTCTGTTTGTTCAGATTTAACCAGCAAATTCTGTGTCAACCGTTGTTACTTTACACCGCTTTAAAATTACTTTCTAATTTCAATAATTAATGCAAATGGGTATGTAATTTTCTTTGGTGGTTTAAGATTTAATGAGGCAGCAAGGAGACTGCACGATGCCCTAGGCGGGAAGAGTGCTGCTAGAAGCAGGGAGTGGTCAACTGTGGTGGACGCTGTTGACAGTCAGGATCTTGGTGCTCCAGCCAGGCGTCAGGCCTGTGCCACTGAGGTGGGAGAGCCAAGTTCAGGACACTGGTCCACAAGAGACCTCCCAGCTCCATGTAATATCAAATGGTGAAAATTTCCCAGAAATCTCCATCTCAACGCCAAGACCCAGCTCCACTCAACGACCAGCAAGCTACAGTGCTGGACACCCTATGCCAAACAACTGGCAAGACAGGCACACAACCCCATCCATTAGCACAGAAGCTGCCTAAAATCATAATAAGGCCACAGATACCCCAAAACACAACACCAAACAAGAACCTGCCCACCAGAAATACAAGATCCAGCTTCATTCACCAGAACACAGGCACTAGTCCCCTCCACCAGGAAGCCTACACAACCTACTGAACCAACATTAGCCACGGAGGACAGACACCAAAAACAACGGGAACTACGAACCTGCAGCATGCGAAAAGGAGACCCCAAACACAGTAAGTTAAGCATAATGAGAAGACAGAGAAACACAAAGCAGATGAAGGAGCAAGAAAAAAACCCACCGGACCTAACAAATGAAGATGAAACAGGCAGTCTGCCTGAAAAAGAATTCAGAATAATGATAGTAAAGATGATCCAAAATCATGGAAATAGAATGGAGAAAATACAAGAAAGGTTTAACAAGGACCTAGAAGAACTAAAGAGCAAACAGTGATGAACAACACAAAAATGACATTAAAAATTCTCTAGAAGGGATCAATGCAGAAGAACAGATAAGTGACCTGGAAGGTAAAATACTGGATATAATTAATGCAGAGCAGAATAAAGAAAAAAGAATGAAAAGAATTGAGGACAGTCTCAGAGACCTCTGGGACAACATTAAACGCACCAACATTTGAATTATAGGGGTCCCAGAAGAAGAAGACAAAAAGAAAGGGACTGAGAAAATATTTGAAGAGATTATAGTTGAAAACTTCCCTAATATGGGAAAGGAAATAGTTAATCAAGTCTAGGAAGCACAGAGAGCCCCATACAGGATAAATCCAAGGAGAAACATGCCAAGACACATATTAATCAAACTATCAAAAAAGAAATACAAAGAACAAATATTTAAAATCAGCAAGGGAAAAACAACAAATAACACATAAGGGAATCCCCAAAAGGTTAAGAGCTGATCTTTCAGCACAAACTCTGCAAGCCAGAAGGGACTGGCAGGACATATTTAAAGTCATGAATGAGAAAAACCTACAACCAAGATTACTCTACCCAGCAAGGATCTCATTCAGATTTGACAGAGAAATTAAAACTTTTACAGACAAGCAAAAGCTAACAGAATTCAGCACCACCAAACCAGCTTTACACAAGTGCTAAAGGAACTTCTCTAGGCAGGAAACACAAGAGAAGGAAAAGACTTACAATAATAAATGCAAAACAATTAAGAAAATGGTAATAGGAACATACATATCGATAATTACCTTAAATTTAAATGGATTAAAGGCTCCAACCAAAAGACATAGACTGGCTGAAAGGATACAAAAGCAATACCCGTATATATGCTGTCTACAAGAGACCTACTGCAGACCTAGGGACACATACAGACTGAAATTGAGGGGATGGAAAAAGATATTCCATGCAAATGGAAATCAAAAGAAAGCTGGAGTAGCAATTCTCATATCAGACAAAATAGACCTTAAAACAGAAACTATTACAAGACACAAAGAAGGACACTACATAATGATCAAGGGATCAATCCAAGAATAAGATATAACAATTGTAACTATTTATGCACCCAACATAAGAGCACCTCAATACATAAGGCAAATACTAACAGCCATAAAAGGGGAAATCAACAGTAACACAATCATAGCAGGGGACTTTAACACCCCACTTTCACCAATGGACAGATCATCCAAAATGAAAATAAATAAGGAAACACAAGCTTTAAATGATACATTAAACAAGATGGACTTAATTGATATTTACAGGACATTCCATCCAAAAACAACAGAATACACATTCTTCTCAAGTGCTCATGGAACATTCTCCAGGACAGATCATATCTTGGGTCACAAATCAAGCCTTGGTAAATTTAAGAAAATTGAAATCGCATCAAGTATCTTTTCCGACCACAACACTATGAGACTAGATATCAATTAACAGGAAAAAATCTGTAAGAAATACAAACACATGGAGGCTAAACAACACACTACTTAATAAACAAGAGATCACTGAAGAAATCAAAGAGGAAATCAAAAAATACCTAGAAACAAATGACAATGAAGACACGATGACCCAAAACCTATGGGATGCAGCAAAAGCAGTTCTAAGAGGGAAGTTTATAGCAATACAATCCTACCTTAAGAAACAAGAAACATCTAAAATAAACAACCTAACCTTATACCTAAAGCAATTAGAGAAAGAAGAACAAAAAAACCCCAAAGTTAGCAGAAGGAAAGAAATCATAAAGATCAGATCAGAAATCAATGAAAAACAAATGAAGGAAATGATAGCAAAGATCAATAAAACTAAAAGCTGGTTCTTTGAGAAGATAAACAAAATTGATAAACCATTAGCCAGACTCATCAAGAAAAAAAGGGAGAAGACTCAAATCAATAGAATTAGAAATGAAAAAGGAGAAGTAACAACTGACACTGCAGAAATACAAAGGATCATGAGAGATTACTATAAGCAACTATATGCCAATAAAATGGACAACCTGGACAAAATGGACAAATTCTTAGAAGAGCACAGCCTTCCCAGACTGAACCAGGAAGAAATGGAAAATATGAACAGACCAATCACAAGCACTGAAATTGAAACTGTGATTAAAAATCTTCCAAACAAACAAAAGCCCAGGACCAGATGGCTTCACAGGTGAATTCTATCAAACATTTAGAGAAGAGCTAACACCTATCCTTCTCAAACTCTTCCAAAATATGGCAGAGGGAGGAACACTCCCAAACTCATTCTACGAGGCCACCATCACCCTTATACCAAAACCAGACAAAGATGACATAAAGAAAGAAAACTACAGGCCAAATTCACTGATGAACATAGATGCAAAAATCCTCAACAAAATAACTAGAAAACAGAATCCAACAGCACATTAAAAGGATCGTACATTATGATCAAGGGGGGTTTATCCCAGGAATGCAAGGATTCTTCAATATATGCAAATCAATCAACATGATACACAATATTAACAAATTGAAGGAGAAAAACCATATGATCATCTCAATAGATGAAGAGAAAGCTTTTGACAAAATTCAACACCCATTTATGATAAAAACCCTCCAGAAAGTAGGCATAGAGGGAACTTTCCCCAACATAATAAAGGCCATATATGACAAGCCAACATTGTCCTCAATGGTGAAAAACTGAAAGCATTTCCACTAAGATCAGGAACAAGACAAGGTTGCTCACTCTCACCACTATTATTCAACATAGTTTTGGAAGTTTTAGCCACAGCAACAAGAGAAGAAAAAGAAATAAAAGGCATCCAAATTGGAAAAGAAGAAGTACAGCTGTCACTGTTTGCAGATGACATGATACTATACATAGAGAATCCTAAAGGTGCTACCAGAAAACTAGTAGAGCTAATCAATGAATCTGGTAAAGTAGCAGGATACAAAATTAGTGCACAGAAATCTCTGGCATTCCTATACACTAATGATGAAAAATCTGAAAGTGAAATTAAGAAAACACTCCCATTTACCAATGTAACAAAAAGAATAAAATATCTAGGAATAAACCTACCTAAGGAGACAAAAGACCTGTATGCAGAAAACTATAAGACACTGATGAAAGAAATTAAAGATGATACCAACAGATGGAGAGATATACCATGTTCTTGGATTGGAAGAATCAACATTGTGAAAATGACTCTACTACCCAAAGCAATCTACAGATTCAATGCAATCCCTATCAAAATACCACTGGTGGTCTTCCCTGGTGGCACAGTGGTTGAGAGTCCACCTGCCGATGCAGGGGACACGGGTTCGTGCCCCGGTCTGGGAAGATCCGACATGCCGCGGAGTGGCTGCGCCCATGAGCCATGGCCCCTGAGCCTGCAAGTCCGGAGCCTGTGCTCCACAACGGGAGAGGCCACAACAGTGAGAGGCCCACATAGTGCAAAAAATATATATATACCACTGGCATTTTTCACAGAACTAGATCAAAAAATTTCACAATTTGTATGGAAACACAGAAGTCCTCGAATAGCCAAAGAATTCTTGAGAAAGAAAAACAGAGCTGGAGGAATCAGGCTCCCTGACTTCAGACTATACCACAAAGCTACAGTAATCAAGACATTATGGTACTGGCACAGAAACAGAAATACAGATCATTGGAACAGGATAGAAAGCCTAGAGATAAACCCACACACATATGATCACCTTATCTTTGATAAAGGAGGCAAGAATATACAGTGGAGAAAAGACAGCCTCTTCAATAAATGGTGCTGGGAAAACTGGACAGCTACATGTAAAAGAATGAAATTAGAACACTACCTAAAACCATACACAAAAATAAACTCAAAATGGATTAAAGACCTAAATGTAAGGCCAGACACCATCAAACTCTTACAGGAAAACATAGGCAGAATTCTCTATGACATAAATCACAGCAAGATCCTTTTTGACCCACCTCCTAGAGAAATGGAAATAAAAACAAAAATAAACAAATGGGACCTAATGAAACTTAAGAGCAGCCGCATAGCACAGGAAGATCAGCTCGGTGCTTTGTGACCACCTAGAGGGTGGGAAAGGCAGGGTAGGAGGGCGGGAGACGCAAGAGGGAAGAGATACGGGAATATATGTATATGTATAACTGATTCACTTTGTTATAAAGCAGAAACTAACACACCATTGTAAAGCAATTATACTCCAATAAAGATGAAAAAATAAAAAAAAATTAAAAAACTTAAAAAAAAAGCTTTTGCCAAGCAAAGGAAACCATAAACAAGACGAAAAGACAACCCTCAGAATGGGAGAAAATATTTGCAAATGAAGCAAGTGACAAAGGATTAATCTCCAAAACATATAAGCAACTCATGCAGCTCAATATCAAAAAAACAAACAACCCAATCCAAAAATGGGCAGAAGACCTAAACAGACATTTCTCCAAAGAAGATATACAGATTGCCAACAAACACATGAAAGAATGCTCAACATCATTAATCATTAGAGAAATGCAAATCAAAACTACAATGAGATATCATCTCACACTGGTCAGAATGGCCATCATCAAAAAATCTACAAACAATAAATGCTGGAGAGGGTGTGGAGAAAAGGGAACCCTCTTGCACTGTTGGTGGGAATGTAAATTGATACAGCCACTATGGAGAATAGTATGGAGGTTCCTTAAAAAGCTAAAAATAGAACTACCATACGACCCAGCAATCCCACTACCGGGCATATACCCTGAGAAAACTATAATTCAAAAAGAGTCATGTACCAAAATGTTCATTGCAGCTCTATTTACAATAGCCAGGACATGGAAGCAACCTACATGTCCATCAACAGATGAATGGATAAAGAAGATATGGAACATATATACAATGGAATATTACTCAGCCATAAAAAGGAACGAAACTGAGTTATTTGTAGTGAGGTGGATGGACCTAGAGACTGTTATACAGAGTGAAGTACGTCAGAAAGAGAAAAACAAATACCGTATGCTACCACATATATATGGAATCTAAAAAAAAGAAGAAAAAGAAGAAAAAATGGTCAGAAGAACCTAGGGACAAGACGGGAATAAAGATGCAGACATCGGGCTTTCCTGGTGGCGCAGTGGTTGAGAGTCCGCCTGCCGATGCAGGGGACATGGGTTCGTGCCCTGGTCCGGGAAGATCCCACATGCCGCGGAGCGGCTAGGCCCGTGAGCCATGGCCGCTGAGCCTGCGCGTCCGGAGCCCGTGCTCCGCAACGGGAGTGGCCACAACAGTGAGAGGCCCGCATACCGCAAAAAAATAAAAAAATAAATAAAATAAATAAAAATTTAAAAAAAGATGCATACCTACTAGAGAACAGACTTGAGGATACAGGGAGGGGGAAGGGTAAGCTGGGACAAAGTGAGAGAGGGGCATCGACATATACACACTACCAAACGTACAATAGATAGCTAGTGGGAAGCAGCCACATAGCACAGGGAGATCAGCTCGGTGCTTTGTGACCACCTAGAGGGGTGGGACAGGGAGGGTGGGAGGGAGGGAGATGCAAGAGGGAAGAGATATGGGGACATATGTATATATACAACTGATTCACTTTGTTATAAAGCAGAAACTAATACACCATTGTAAAGCAATTATACTCCAATAAAGATGTTAGAAAAATATAAAGATTTAATGAGGGGTCTTAGCTGATTTTTCAAAGAACTCTTTAATCCTAGAAAGGTTCAGGGTCAATGAGTATCTATCGTCACTGGGTCTCAGTGATCCCTGGAACCAGGCAGAAGGAATTGGGCTTAAAAGCTACTGCCCTATAAAATAAATCCCTGCAATTAGCTTCACCACTCTAAATGACAGGAAGATCATACATTCTCCCCAAACTGTATGTTTTGAATACTTAGCTCTTCTCTCTATCTCCACCTCCCTCTGAGTATTCACCAAGAAGAAACTGACAAGAAGAAGAACGTCAGTGCTAACAAATAGGTTACCCTGTCAGTTACTGTCTTTATTTCTTCCTCTTTCATTGGTTTTTGAATCCCAGCCCAAAAGGCAGCCACAGTTGACCGGTAGGTGTTCCTGTCTCCTCTGCCTAAAATTCTCAGCACTGGGACTAAGTCTGCTGCTCAGATTCAAAGTTATGTAACAGCCAGAGAGTCTCTGAGCCTCAGAACTCCAACCTCTGAGAAGAAACATGGCCCCTCGGCTTCAGTAGCAGAGCCAGGTCTCCGGAATCCCACTCTAGGGTTCTTGCCCCTACAGATCTTTCTTCTGCTTCCGTGGGTCCTGAGGCATGGCTCAAGCCACCCAGAGATATAGCTTCTGAATCATGACAATTTATCCAGAGTTCAATTACACTGAAGCACCCTAGCTCACAATCTGTTTTCCCCGCCCCCTTTGCATATTTCACTTTCATCAAGTATCCTAATGTCTGTCCTTCATGGAAGTTTTCTTTTGCCCAGGACCCAGCATAGGATCACAAACTGCATTTAACTTGGGTCTCCTTTAAACTGAAACAGTTCTTCAGCTTCTTTGTCTTTCATGACATTGATTTTTCGAGGAATACATGCCAACTATTTTAGAGAATATCCTTCAATTTAGGTTTCTCTGGTGTTTATTCACAATTAGATTCGGATTCGGCCTTCTTGGCTGGGATATGACATCCAGAGGCATGTGACACTCACCAGCCCTCATTGGTGATGTTCATTTTGACCCCTTGTTTACGGTGTTGTCCAGTTTCCCCACTGATTTGTTACTATTTTTTCCTTTTGTAATCAATTATAAAATCTGTGAGGAGAACAATGACACACTTTGATTTCAGAAACTGACTCATGCATTTGATTGGTTAATAAATTATTTGCTGAGCACCTGTTACTTGCCAGGCATGGTGGTGGCACTGGAGATACTGCAGTGGGAAAAGTTATATCCCTTCCCTCGGGAAGTTTACATTCTAGTTAGAAAAGGCAGACGAAGGGCAAGTAAATAAAGCATACACTGTGTACTGTGGTGACAAGTGCTTCCAAGGAAATAAACCAGAGACAGGGAGGGAGGGCTGGGGGAGGAGCAATTGGAGCTGCTACTGCTGTCGTAGCCTTCAGCCCACAATCCAAAAGGGTATAGAGACCTTCTAAAGCAGAAATTGTGTTTTGTCCCTTCCTGCTTAAAATCCAAAGAGTAACATGCTCTCTGGACATCCAGGATCCTCATGGAGTAGCCCCCAGCCTCGCCACATTCATCTCTTGTCATCCACTCGTGATTTATGTGCTGGCGATAACACCTATGCTTCCTCTAATGTGCCCTGATGTGCCTCCCATTCCGGTGCCTCTCACCTCACGTGGAGGAACTCCTCTCCCTGTCCATTCACAGCACATCCCTGGGACCTTCCCTTCAATAATGAGGACTAGAGACGAGGAGGGAAACCTGTCCACAAACTACCATTCTGACCAAAATGAAATGATCTGAGAATTCAACTATTTACAATTATCTGTTTTAGACATCATTTTATACACAATTTTGTATTATACACAAAGGTACTTTGTTACATTTTTAACTTACTCTAGGCAGAGTACTTAATGAAACATGTTTGATTTTTCCCTCTTCTCTGGGTTAATTAAAGAAATTAATTGGCAGAGGTAATTCCATATGATTCACACACAGACTAAGAAAAATTAGCTAAGACAGCTTGTAAATAAACATCATGAACATGTGCACACCCACAAGCAAGTAAGGCAGAGTTCCACCTACATAAACGGACTGAGTCATGCTTCAATCCAATTCAACAGGTCGTCTCTAAGTCCTTATAAGGTGTTCTGTCATCTATTCCGTGCTGCAGGAGTTTCAAAAAAAAAAGGGTAGAATAGGAACCTCGGGTTCCTATGTTCCTAGGTTAGACAATGTGGAAAGACGTTAAACTACATGGTATCTTTAAAACCCTAGCGAAAAAAACCTTGGAACTATTTTTTAGATAATTATACATAGTTACATAAACAATTGCAATTTTAAGTATGGGTATTTAACAAAGTTAAAATTGCACCTCTTCCATCACTGTCCATTTTTGTTGTATGTATGTATACATATATTTGCTGGAGGAAAGGAGGAATTGGTTGGTTGGATGGCTTTTAGTTTGTTTAACCAGAGGTCTTGCTTTGTGGACCAAGATGGTGTCTTTACTACGTGCTGTATTTGCACTTTAGAAATGCCTGGCGTGGGCCTTGCCTCTTCCCTGTCAACAGGACCGGAGTGCCCAGCTGCCTGGCTGTCCTTCCACAAACTCCCTCCTCCCCAAGAGGCAGCTCACCTGACAAGGTATCAATCTGTGGCTATGACTGATCAGAACACCACTTACCTGGGTAATCATCTCTACTCCTTATAAAAAGAAGACTCTTAAATTTCCACCTCCAGCCTCTCCCCACACAAAGATGATTTTCAGATGACAAAAGAAAAAAAAAGCCAGAACAGCAAGAGAAGTTGGGAAAGAAAGATGCAGGCCCAGACTCATCCCATAGCTGAGCTCCTGAGGGAGTCGAGGGGAGTCCCCACTGAGGGCCTGCTTCCTCCTGCTTCCTGCTATCTGCCCACGTGACAGAAGAAGGCGGCAAACTCACCTGCACACAGACCCGCCTCCTGCCTTTAATACCGGGAAGGTTCAGTCCTTTAGGTCCGCCCACAGGATGACAAATATCTGCCCGCATTTCACAACAGTTTCTGAATGAGTTGTTCTTAAATTCACTAAAATTTCAGGATTCTGTTACTTAATACCGCGCAAAGTTTTGTCATGTGAGAATACTGGGGCAGAAAAGAAAGGAAGAAATGCCTTCCATTTCAATATCCAGGTCCTCGGCTTTAAATGTATTTAGGTAGATGCCTTCCAGACCTCACAGGCTTTTGCTAAGAAAGTAAAAATGTGCAAATTTACAAACGTACATCAACTTTTCCACTTTAACAAGCGCTCCAAAAAGTAGATTGATTTGTCGCAGGTCAGAAAATGAACTTATCACCCAAGTAAGATTTGCACCATAAATCAATTTCTCCCATGATAATATAAAGAGAAAGATACCATTAAGCCCAACCTGAAATAAACTATCAGTATGAAACCATATGAAAAATGGCTGTTGGAGAAAATTCTTTAAATCTTCATAGACTTATATGAAAAAACAGCTACCCCTAGCCCCACCTGGCATGGAGAGGTACCGCCTTAGAGACAATGAGAATCCTGTATTCCTCAAAGAGGTGTGAACTCCACTTGTGATGTCTGCAGAAAGCTCAGCTTTCAGAATAAAAAGTTTTAGATGTTCATCTTCCTTTGTCACTGATAGGGAAATGATTAGTTACTGCCTGGGCCAGAGAAGGGAAATGAACTTGCAGGCTTGTGTGAAAACAACAAAATGCTGTTTTTCCATAACAGCTGATTAAGAACAGGCTGTCCTAAGTGCAGTGGAGTGAAACGTTCCTTCCTGGTTCCCAGCTCTCAGAGGAGGAAAGAGCAGCTCTGCAGGCTTGGCCTTCAATGAACAAAGCTTGGGGTTCGCCCCCCTGCAGAGACACTGCGTCCACGGTCACTGCCACTCTGACAGCCTGGAGTAACTGACGCCTTAGAGACTCAGGAGGACAGAAGGCCATCAAGATACTTGACGGTGTCCCTGAGTATATTTCACAGAGCAGATTACTAAAATCAGATAGGTTTTGTAAAGAGAGAGAAAGCCAAGAAAGCTGAGTAACTTACACCAACACTCTTGTGCTGTAGCTATAAATCCTCTCATGTTCCTGGGAACCCAGAAGCATGTTATGTCTGCTTTGATTAGAGAGAAGATTCTGAATAAGGTGGCCTATATAAACGGTGACATATTACCTGTCTAAAACCTGGGATATAATCTGACAAGTATAAACACACGTCTAGAATCTACCAAGCAGAATATCTGGAAGCAAGGACAGTCTCACAAAATCCAGGATGTGTCATCACCCTACCTACTTTGCAAGATTCCCAGGCCCCTCCTCTGGAGACTTAAGTCAGTAAATCTGGGTGCTGCCTGAGAATCTATATTTTTAACAAGCACTTCGAGGCGATTCTTATGTTCAGGCAAGTTTGGGGAACACTGGAGTGAGCCAATTATACCCTCTAACACAGTCCTCTTTAAGATACGTCTACATTTAAATCCCATTTAGTAATACCATCAATTATGTTAAGCTTATAAATGGTAACAATAATGAATATGTCTTCCCCTAACCCCTCAAATAATAAAACAATTTTGGTAATACCCATTTTAAAGAAAGAGGTGAAGTAACTTGTACAAAGTCACAAGCTAGTAAGTGATTGGGGGGGAGGGGAGGGGGTGGGATTCAAACAGAGGTGTGACTTCAACAGCTGTACCCGTAACCTTTTATTTACATATACAGCCTTCTCTTTCACAAGTATAGATCCTGTTTACAAGTGATAGCAATTGATTTAGAACCCAAAGTAAAAAAGATTTCAGGAAACCATTTATGAACTACTAGTACTTTCAAATTACTGGCTGTGTAGAGACCCAGGGATCCAGCAATATCTCTAACAAAAGGTTTTTATCCTGTGCTGCCCTCAGATTTCTACTTTAAGGAAGTTTGGATCCTAATCTCCATACCTTTCCCTAGCAATTAAAAAGATGCAATCAAAAAGTCAATGACCGCTCCCAGAAAAATAATTAGCTCAAACGAATTACAATGTGCTATAATTGAGCCCCAAATCTGAACAATATATCAGATGGAGGGCTACATGTTTATACTGATCTGTAAAGAATTTTAAAAGATGTGATATTCAAATATTTTCATAACTGCCCTCTTCTATCATTTCTAACACGGAAATTAAAAAGCAAAAAAAAAGAGAAGAAAATCAAACTTTTCTACTCATCCTGCCTAAACAAACAAAAAAAAGACTTGATATGTCAAATGAACAGTGTCACTACGCCTCTTTCTAGCCTCAGGTTAATTAAAAGTCACTCAAGTTTGAAAAGGATATTAAAACCAGAATGAAAATCAAACTCATGATTCATTCAACGAGTATTTATTGAGGGCTTTCTATACGCCAGGCATTGTTCTAGGTGCTATAGACACAGCAGAGAATAAAACAAACAAAAATTCCTGCCTTTAAGGAGCGCACACCCTCCTAAGAGGATATACACTCTAAAGAAATAAGAAAATAAACAATTTGTCAGACGGTGAAAGGTGCAGTGGGGAGGACCACTGCGTGGTCCGCAAAGGTTTCCCTAACAAGGGGCCATCTGAGCAGAGGCCTGAGGGAGATGGGGGGCAAGCAACACAACATCTAGGGGGGAACACATCCCCAAAGAAGAAGGAGTGTGTCCAGCAGATCTCCATCCCCGCCCAAACCACAATCCCCCCAAATTTTCTATCTGCTCAGATGGTACCACAGTTCTCCCAGTTGCTCAGGACTGGAACTGAGCTGGGCTCCTTCCCCTCCCTCACATCTCCCATCCTGTCAACCTGGTGGTCCTGTGCACTGTGCCTCCTAAATGTTAATCTCCATTCCACACTTGAGAAACAGGCCATCACAATAAACCTGGATGGCTGCAGAAGCCTCCAAACTGGTCTCCCCATTATTTTTTATGCTCCTAGCCCCCAAATCTAAGCTCCACTAAGAAACCAGAGTGATCTCTTAAAAACACATATGAAATTGCATCAAGGCCCTTTTCTAGCTCAATCCTTCCCACTGCTCTTTGGAATAAAATCTGGATCCTGTTAACATATACACACTACTATATATTAAAAAAACAGATAATCAATAGGGACCTACTATATAGCACAAGGAACTCTACTTAATATTCTGTAACGACCTATATGGAAAGGGAATGTGAGGGAGAATGGATATGTATATATGTATAACTGAGTTACTTTGCTACGCACCTGAAACTAACACAACATTGTAAATCAACTATACTCCAATATAAAATAAATACTAAATTAAAAAAAAAAATCTGGATCCTGGATGTCCAGCCCCTGCCAACCTCTCTGAATGATCCATACCCCTCTGTTCCCAGAGCTTGCTGGCCTCTGAGCTACCTTGGCCTTCCTGCAGTCGCTCTAAGGAGCCTAGCTCCCTTCTGCCTTTGCCCATGTGTTCCTTCTGTCTGGAGAGACGCACTCATCTCCCCTGGCACACTCCCCTCTCATCCTTGAGATCTCAAGCTAGAAGCCACTGCCCCAGGGTGATGTTCTGATCTCCCTATCACATGCGATCCTGCACTGCACAATAATTATACACAGTATTTCTCCTAGCACCATCACAACTATAATTAAATCATTATTTCTATAATTTAATGGCTGCCCTGCTCCAATAAACCAATCTCTATGGCGACAAGGACTACATCAGTTGAATTCATTTTTGTATCTCCAAATGTCTTAAAAATAGCAGAGTTCAATACATACTTGGGAAGAGGTTAAGCCTTCCTCCTTACACATCCCTGTATTCTCTCTCAAGGAAAACAAAGAGTTGCATTTTTCCTCTGCATCGTCTACGCCTCATAAATTTGTCTTCTAATAACAAAAATTAGGAACCATGAAAAAGCCATGTTGAAATAACAAAGTTCCAAACTGAGAAGCCCCAAGTTGAGCCATCTGGACCACTTTTTTTTTTTTTTGGCATCGCCACTCGGCGTGCAGGATCTTAGTTCCCCGACCACGGATCGAACCCTCACCCGCCGCAGTGGAAGCACAGAGTCTTAACCACTGGACCACCAGGGAAGTCCCTTGGACCATGTTTGTTTTTAGCTTTGTTTCATGTTATAGAATCATCTTCCTAAAGGGAAGCCCAGTAAGCAGAGCCCACCCACTCCTCAGACCTCACAGGTTGGTCACTAACTCCTCAAGGAGCAAATTAAAGTAACAAGAAAGAACAGAGAACCCTGGGAGGAAGGACTTCCCACTGGTCCACAGTTATCAGAATCTTTTTCACTGTAATTAAGGCTAACGGGAGGCACTCGCTCTATGACAAGAAGTAAAGGGGTGTTGCAAGGCCCTCATACCACGCAGCTTACAGTTAACGGCGGCCACACTTAGCTGCACCCTAACCAGGAGCCAGCCAGTTGGCAAAGTGCTCTCCTCGCGCAGCACTTCATTTAACTGAACTGAATCTTGGCGACCACCCCATGATCCAAGTGACTTTATCCCCATCTGATCACGGAGGCCAAGGAGGTGAAGTCACTTGCTTGGGCTCACAGAGCTAATAAGTGCTGCGACCCAGGAATCAGAAGCAGCTCTGTTGGGCTCCAAATCCTCAGCAAAGTATGTCATTTGAGACCCAGGGTCCTAGTACCAGTGTACCAGTACCCAAAGTGCTGGTACTGAGTGCGAATCACTTGGCTGCTCTGGTCCCAGCTCCCTGGCTCACAGGACCAGAGAAGGGGAGTGACTGGCACAAGATCACACAGCCCGATGGTAGCTAGGTCCAGCCAACAGTTCCATCCCTGTCAGATGGTCCTTCTGACAGACAGCACCTCCCCTCACAAAAGATCCCTAAAACCCTTAGAATAAATGCTCCAAGTTCAAGCTTTCCTAAGGAACGCTGTAATGTTATAAAAATCCTAAAGTAGCCCTTAGAGTTCAGTGAAAGGAAAACAGAAGGACTTTATCACTCTCCTTTCTTGCAGCTGCCACTGGTCTGAATTCACACAAACAGCCCCTTGTCTCTGTGCTGCCATGCAGCTCTTCTAAGCGACAGAAGCCCAGGAACACAGAGGCCCTGGGCCCAGGCCAGCTAGAGCCGAGCTAAACAGGCTAAAAAGCAGGCGGTTCTGACACCCTTTAATCAACCATCATTCACTCTGGAGAAGCAATACACACCATTTTGCACACACTTCTGTACGAGAGCAAGTGGAATAAGGCCTGAGCCGTCGAAGTCACCCGTGCACCCTGAACAGCACACAGCACCCTGATTTTTATGATCCCGGTGGCAAAACCATCACTGCATCCAGGTCAGTTTACCGTGGACTCCAACCCCCTTGCCCTCTTCCAGAATGAGGCGGCTAACAGCCAGCAGCCTGGTATACACCACCTACCGGCCACCGCTGGGCCTGCCGGGGCAGACCAAGGCAGCAACTATATGCACCTGGTGTGTGGAAGCTCTTCTGAAGAATCACCCCTAAATGGCCTCATCTAGGGGCTTCAGGAGCTTCAAACACCAACATGCAAACATCCCAGAGCAACCAGTGCCAGGAGAACTTCTGTTGTGACAAGGCCTCCAGACCAGCAGCTGCCCTGGTTACCGTGAGCCCCAGCTCAGCCTGGGACGGACGAGGCCCACGTCATCCGCCAAGACAGAGCCCATCAGGGACGACTCACGGAGGGCTGGCTGAAGGTGGACTCACCCACTCGCTGCAGACCCAGCTGCCCAGCCAGAGCCACCGGCCACAACGCGTGACGCCCCCGAGGGTGCTGTGCGCTAGCAGTGCTCCATTTAAAACTCGTTAAAAGCCACTCGTTCTGTGAGACCTTCTGTTAAGTGAAAATAATGCCTATGAGGGCACCTCAAATATTCAAAGAGCTAAACAATCTAAGGGTATCAAGAGGGTCACCATCTGGGTATGCTGCCCACACTTGAGGACTGAGATGTAGGGGATATAACTTTAAGAGGTCCCCACTGTCCCTGAAGGAGGAAGGGTGATGTGAACCCTAGAGCTGCAACCTGGGGCAAGTTACACGAGCTTCTACCGCTCACTTCCCTCAGCGGCAGATTGGGGTTAACAACCGCTCTCTCGGTACCACAGTGGAATATCACGTGAAAAAAAGGAAGTCACCCTCTGGCACAGTGACTGGCACATAATAAACCGTAAACAAATGTTCGCTTCCTTCTTTAAGGCTTTTTAAAGAGCTTACTTTCTTCAGCATTATGCATTCCTTTTCCCTTTTATTAATTTCTCAAAATCTTCTTTCAAAACTAACAACCCACAACTACTCTAATTCCAGCAGTTCAGTTTATTTTCCTTAAGGACATATGTGGAAAAGAATGTCAAGATGTATGTCCAATGATGGTCACTCCATCATTATTTGTGACCTTCAAAAAAAAGTAACAGCTACTAACTAGAATCCAATTACAGCACTTACAATAAAACAGGTAGCTCAGTGAATGCTAATAAAAGGAAAGTGCTTTAAAGTATAGCTTTACATAGTATGATCAAACATGGGATTAAAAACTTAAATAAACATATATAAATAAATATATATTACATATATGCTAGCTTTGGTATCCAAATAATTTACCAGTGGGAAGGACAAAAGGAATAAGGGTGGGAGGATGTGGTAGGCAAAATAACGGCCCCCCGTCCACATCCTAACCCCCCCAGAACCTGTGACTATGTTACCTTACACAGCAAAAGGGGCTTTGCAGATGTGATAAATTAAGGATATTGACATGGGAAGAGTAGCCTGGATTATCCAGGTGGCCCCAGTCTAATCACATGGGTCCTTAAAATCAGAGACCCTTTCCTGGATTTGACTACAAAAAAATGGTCGGAGAGAAGATGGAGGAAGAGGCCATGGGCCAAAGAACACTGGCAGCCTCTTGAAGCCAGGAAAGGGCAAAAGCCTCGGACATGTTGATTTTAACCCAGTGAGACCCATGCTGGGCTTCTGACTTGCAGAAGCATTAAGATAATAAATTTGTGTCGTTTCATAACATTGACGTTGTAGTAATTAATTATACCAGCAATAGAAACTAATAGAGGGGGTAAATTACTTATAATTTTATATCTTTCCTGATAATCTGAATATTTACTGTATACATTATATATATACAAATATATTGCTTTTACTTTAACACTTATTTAGTTGGGGAGGAAGGGAAGAAATTCTTTGCTCCATTTCAATGTAATGATTCCCTGATCACAAAAGCTTTCATACAGCACTTGTCTCCTCCTGCCTGAAAAATTGGGCGCTCTCTTTCAGGACCAAACAAAAGCCTCCTTACACACCAAGGCCCGACTCAAGTGATGCATCCCAGGTCAGGGCCTCCTCCTTAGGGGTCTCCCCTACAGCTGACCTTAAGGGGGCTGCACAGAGCTCTGTCAACCCTGCTGGATGGTGAGCTCCTTAAAAACAGGGCTTGAGGCTTATTTGCCTGTGTAAACCCAACCCCTCATAACACACATAACATGTGGTTAATGATTAAGACTACTGGATCAGCTGAAAAAGACTACTGGATCACATTAAATCCAAGCCAATCTAGTAAACCCTGTTTTTAAATTAACAAGGAGCCTTCTGCTGGGAAAAGACTGTTGTAACCTCACATGCATTATCCAGCTATCTATTCCATAAAGGTAGAAGTTATATCCTTCAACCTCACAAATCACAGTTAACAGATCATAGTTAAATCCTCCTTCAAAATCAAATTTTGAGGAGACTTCCCTGGTGGTGCAGTGGTTAAGAATCCACCTGCCAATGCAGGGGACACAGGTTCGAGCCCTGGCCTGGGAAGATCCCATGCCGCGGAGCAACTGAGCCCGTGAGCCACAACTACTGAGCCTGCACCCTAGAGCCTGCGTGCCACAACTACTGAAGCCCACGCGCCTAGAGCCTGTGCTCCGCAACAAGAGAAGCCACCGCAGTGAGAAGCCCGCACACCTCAGCAAAGAATAGCCCCTGCTTGCCACAACTAGAGAAAGCCCGCACGCAGCAACGAAGACCCAACGCGGCCAAAAATAAATAAATAAATAAATTTTTTTAAAACTCAAATTTTGACTTCGATTTACAAAGGACGGTGGTTATCAAGAGATACTGCTTCAGAGCTCCAGGGCATTGAATTTACAGTCTGAATCTTCTAGTTCCTGCTGTAGACATTTGTGAGTTATATTTAAACTATACTGGCTGTAGTGCTGAAGTTAGCCTTCCTTCCTCCCATCAAATCAAAACACTGGGTTTCCCCAATAGGATATTTTCTCATCCATTCTAGGGAAAAAAAAAAAAAAAGAATCACAGCACAGTTGTTATGGCTGAGATTTAAAACAATCCAAAACAGAAGTCTACTCCATTAATGACTGTTTTAATGGCAAAGAAGCCAGGAGAGGAGACAGAGTGACATCTGATTAAATATTCACATACTAAAGACTGCATCCGCTAAAGCAAGAACCAGAAGCTTTTGTTTTAATATCCCAGCAGCATTCTGTTTAAAAAGATTAGAGCATCCATCTCTATGGTGACAGTTATTTCCATTGCTCAATTAGAGGCCAAAGTACTGAAGAGGTTACGCTCCTGTGTTTGAACGAGACATCTTATATAACCAATGACTTCACAAATCCTTACAAATCGTGGACAAGTGACAGACACTGAATTCTTCATGGGTATTTAAGCCAAAGAACATCATTAATTATTCATTTTTGTTGGTGGTTGTGTTTTCATCTTAAAGTCAGATTTACTGGGGTATAATTTACATGCAATAACTTGTCATTTTTAGGTAACAGTTCTATGAGTTTTTACCAAAACATATAGTCATGTAATCATCACCACAATTGAGATACAGACTATTTCATACATTCCAAAAAGTTCCCTATGCCCTTTGAAAGTCAATCTTCTCCCCCATTCCCAGCCCCTGGCAACCACTGATCTGTTTTCTAACCCTATACTTTTGTCTTTTCCAGAATGTCATACGAATGGAATCATACAGTAAGTACCCTTTTGAGTCATACAGAATGTACCTTTTTGGCTTCTTTCACATAACATAATGCATTTGAGATTCTTCCAGATAGTTGTGTTTGTTCTTTGTTAGTACTGAGTAATAGTCCATTGATGTCCAGTTTGTTTATCCACTCACTTGTTGAAGGACATGTGAGTTTTTTTCAGTTATGGGCAGTTAGAAATAAAGCTGCTGCTGGGTATTCCCTGGCTGTCCAGTGGTTAGGACTCTGCACTTTCACTGCGGAGGGCCCGGGTTCAATCCCTAGTAGGGGAATTAAGATCTCGCAAGCAGTAAGGCACAGCCAAAATAAATAAATATTTAAAAAATAAAGCTGTTGCAAATATTAGCCTACAGGTTTCTGTGTGAACAGAGGTCACTCCTCCTGGGTAAATACCTAGGAATGAAAGTGCTATTTTGTATGGTAAGTATATATTTAACTTTGTAAAAAACTACGTGTTTTCCAAAGTGGCTGTACCATTTTACATTCCCACCAGCAATGCAAGAGAGTTCAAGTTGTTCTGTATCTTTGTCAGCACTTGGTAATATCTATTTTTGTTTCATTTGCCTTTTTTTTTTTTTTAGCTATAGGTATGTAGTGGTATCTCATTGTGTTTTTCTTTTAACCTTTGATTCTGAAAAAAAAAAATTTTTTTTGGCCACGCCACACATCTACGGTTAGTTCCCCAAATAGGGATTGAACCCGCGCCCTTGACAGGGAAAGTGCAGAGTCCTAACCACTGGACCACCAGGGAATTCCTGAAATAATTTTAGACTCACACAGAAGTTGCAAAAACAGTGGAAAGCTCCCATGTATTCCCCTCTTATCTTACATAACCACAATATAAGTATCAAAAGCAAGAACTTGACATTGGTACAATACTGTTAACTAAACTACAGACCTTGTTCAGATTTCATTAGTTTTTACATGTACAGTTCCTGTCCCCTTTTTTTGCATACAGTTCTATAAAATTTTATCACATGTATAGATTCATATAAACACTACTACAAACCGGATATAGATCTGTTCCATCAAAGCACATTCTATTTTGAAAAGACCTTTTCGGTTTTGCAAACACCATCTGCTGGAAGGGACTTTGGTAAATGATGACTTTCTTCTGCCCTTTTTCCTTGACCAAATTAAAAGTCTGTTATCCAAAATTAAAAAGAAAGAAAAAGAAAAAAGAAACAGACTCACAGATATAGAGAACATACTAGTGGTTACCAGTGGGGAGAGGGAAGGGGGCAGGGGCAAGATATGAGGTAGGGGATTAAGAGGTACAAACTCTTAGGTATAAAATGGGCTACAAGTATATTGTACAACACAGGGAATATAGCCAATATTTTATAATAACTACAAATGGAGCATAATCTTTAAAATTTGTGAATCACTATGTTGTACACCTGAAACTTACATAATATTGTACATCAACCATACCTCAACTTAAAAAAATGAAAAAAAAAAAGTCAGTTATCTATTCTCAGACTGTGCTGTGCAAAGTCTCTGTGTGTTGACAGAGAAGTTCACTTCCCTGGATGGGTGTCTGTCCTGTTCATTCTTTCCTTATTATAGACCAAGCCCAGTGCAGGCAGTATGGATAAAAGGTTGACGAGAAAGCAATAGTTCTTGTCTTTAAAATAACTTGAGTAGAGAGGTATTTACACACACACACAATTACAAACTGAGATAAGTACCATCCATGAATGAAAAGTCAAAGGTCCACTGAAACTAAAACACGATCTGGTTTGGACTGGGAGGACCTTGTGACTTAGCCTCATCCTGAGACTTAGTATTTGAGGCCTTTCCACAGAAATAGGGCATCTAAGTATCTGAGCTGTTGAGCAGTGAGTATGTAACCAACAAATTCTTAGAGCAGAAGAATATAAGGAAGCCCTCGAGCACTGAGAAACCATACCAAGGACTGCTTATCTTCTTAGGTCAAAGCCTGGCCCCAAAGATATAGAGAATTGGCACCTGCCCATGTGTTACTTTAGGGATATCTACAGCCCTCAATGTTTCTTTCCAACCACCTGCCACAGTGAACCAAATCCACCATTAGAGATCTTTTAGTTATAGAGGTGTCCCTCTGCTCTACACTAGTCACAGTGAAATGCCATCAGCAAAGGGGGACATAGGAAACCCCCACTGGCTTCTGGCTGATGACTGGTATGACCCTCTCCTCCTGTCCCGGGGGCCCACTTCCACATCTTCCAGGGCACAGTTGCTTCCTCTCCCCTTGGGTCCTCACTATAGCTGGTTCATGTTTTTATTAGGAGTAATCTCTGTTTGTTCCCACGTTTCTCTCCCCTTCTCTACCAATAGCACAAACAGTCCGACCCATCTCTGTATCTCCTGGCATCTGCACCCCAGCTCCCATGCACACAGTAGGTGGTCAACAAATGCTTTGTGAATATTCAAGGCACGACTATCAGATTACAATGTGTGAAGCGGGCCCTTGAGGGATTGGATGGGTCTCAACATGAAAGACACCCATGGAGGCATGAGACAGTTGGTGCATTTCAAGAATTGTACCACAAGGTTCTAAATGTAACAGCAGGATGCTTGGGCACTGGACAGAGGGGAGGGCAGGACAAAAGGAGATGTGTGAGGGAGTAAGAGATAAGATGTGCCCACACACGATGAAGCTCAGGACCAGCCCAGCATGACACTTGCCGGGAAAACGGCAGCTAGACTGGTGGAGAGGAAGAAGGGAGAGGGCAGGCTCTTTCTCCGAGACTTGCTTCCGAGGGCATGTGCCATGAGCTGGGCTCGGGGGGGAGGCCAGGAATTCAAAAAGGAAGTAGGCATGTGCAAAAGCTGCTGTGGGACTCAGCCGGGAAATCAGGAAGAACTGAGAGCAAGAGACTAATCTTTTCCTTAAAGTCACACATGGCTTCCAAAACACCCTGGGGCCGTCTGTGCAAAAGGCAATGACCTGTGTCTGAAGGCCTGGGAGTGCTGGCTACAATCCTGAAATGCCTCCTGAGCCAGCCAAGAGGCCAGGAAGTCTCCAGGCCCACTAAAGAGCTGATGAGAAAATACAATAAGGCACTGCTCTTGGCCCTGCACTAGTAGAGCCTCTTACACAGAGAAACTGTACATTCAGTGATTAGTAAATGCAGGAACTGACAAATCAAAACACTCACTGTTTTGCAATCTTAAAACAGTTGTTTTGGGCTTATTTTAAAGTATCAGAAAACTACTCTAGCCCATGTTTGCAAAATCACTAGCTGCTGCAATAAATGACCACATGGCTTTTAACCAAGACTTTCTCTTAACCAGCACCTTGACCTCTGCCACCCCAAGGCAGACCAGGGTGATACGTGGAGTGGACATGAGCGTAAACCCCCTAAAGAGGGGAGGGCACCACGGGCAGCCACGCTTCTCAGGGGCAGCCAGCTCGGAGAGTCACCAGGTGATGATGTGAAATATATTCAAAAACTAATAGGGATACCCTTCTTATCAGTTTTGCTCACAATTTTTCTATTATGCTCATATATGGGTAATAAGTGCTACCATTACGATGCTAGTTGCTAAAAACTTTGAGCTCCCCAGATGCAGTATGCTTAGAACTGGCAGGTCTCGGTCCCGCAAGTTCAGGTTACAAAAACTCGTTTGCACTCTGTGTTAACCAGGGTTTCAACCCAATTCCTGGTAACACTGTATACCACAAGGTACTACAGAAACTGGCAACCACTGGGTGGTTTTCAGGGGCCTCTGGGGAAGAGAGCAAAGTGAGGAAAACAGCCCTTCTCAGCTCCAGTTCAGAAAGGTCACCAGACACTGCAATGACCCTCTCTGGCCCCCAGAGTACTATCAACTGAAAAAAAATGCACAGCCTAAAAGCTGAGAATTATGTTTTATCCGGAAACCTTACTGAAGACTATAGCCCGGGATGGCAGCCTCGCAGATAGCTCTGAGGAACTCGTTCAAAGAGGTAAGGGAGGAGCCAGAAGATACAGGAATTTTTACTGGAAAAAAAAAAAAAAAATTCTAGTTGAACATCAAAAGATTACACTAATCACAAAAAACAGACATCTCAGGTTAATTTACATATGGGGAAGATGCAAGAGTCTGGGCTTATTGAAATCATTCCTTTGATATGCATCTTAACTATCTAGGGCCAGTTCCTATTCTTCTGCATCCTGAATTCCCTTCAGGGTGCACCATGGGGGTAACTGCACCCTGATGGCTGGTGGCTTGATGGCTGGCAGCCTGTGTTTTTCCATCCTGAGTTCCCCTCAGGGTACGAGGTCTGGGCAGCTGCAGTGGCCAATGGCTTTATGGCCACAACATCCTTTGTTTAATAAAACGGCAGGCGTCATTCTTCTTGTCCACAGTACTTACCCCAGCGTGGCCTCCAACCAGGCACACGTTTTCCCCAAGTGCTTGAGCCTCTAAATTTACCTTCTCTGCTTCTTCTCCAACCCACTCCCAACCCAAACCCAAAACTCCCTTCTCAATCAGTTCAGTCAGGAAACAGACAATCAACGGTGTGAAAGACACCAAGGCTTCTCCCACCTCAGAGGCTGAAATAACCGTATGTGGGATGTTAAAATATCTCCTAAGTCCTCATTCACCCAAAAGCTATTACAATAATTGATTTAAAGATGAGGATGGCACTAAAAATGCCTTAAACGCATACCATCAATTAATGAGATCAGTATTAAGCTTTATATTAAGCTCCAAATCATGCCACTTAAGCCCCAACAGTTTTATTGTATTTATATACGTTTTTTTAAACTATAAGCTCTTTAGCACAAATATTCCTAACTGCTCTTTCACATCGTAAATTGGAACTGGGTTATTCTTCAGCAACAGGATGCTGCCAGGGAGAAGTGGGAACTGCTTACAAAATGACCAAGAGGAAATGTCACTCCCCTTGTACTTTCAAACCCATAAAGAACAACTATGAATCAAAGCTGGGCTGAAATCGCATTTCACTTGCAACTGTACTCCCACCCAAGGAAAGGAAGCACATTGTTAAGTTCAAAAGACCCAAACATGACATCAAAAAGCTGCCTGTGAGCACCAAACAAAAGATATTTCATATAATTAACCTACAAATGCTAAAAATGCAATTCTCTGCAGTTATGACTCCACCTATATGCCATTGTGTTCCATCGCAGGTATTTCTTTCTTTTCTTTTTTTAATTAATTAATTTATTTTTGGCTGCGTTGGGTCTTCGTTGCCGCGTGGGCTTTCTCTAGTTGCGGCGAGCGGGGGCTACTCTTTGTTGCAATCCGGGGGCTTCTCATTGCGGTGGCTTCTCATTGCAGAGCACAGGCTCTAGGCACTCAGGCTTCAGTAGTTGTGGCACGCGGGCTCAGCAGTTGTGGCTCGTGGGCTCTAGAACACAGACTCAGTAGTTGTGGCACACGGGCTTAGTTGCTCCGTGGCATGTGGGATCTTCCCAGATCAGGGCACGAACCCATGTCCCCTGCATTGGCAGGTGGATTCTTAACCACTGCACCACCAGGGAAGTCCCTTTCATAGGTATTTCTAAAGGATGCAGTCTAAGTGAAATGCCCATTTTTCCCAGCTAATGTGAGGACAAGGAGAAGGGAAACCAACATTTTGGCAATTGTCTACCCACCACGGGTACCAAACTTTGATATAATAAGAATTTGAGGGCTTCCCTGGTGGCGCAGTGGTTAAGAATCTGCCTGCCAATGCAAGGGACACGGGTTCGAGCCCTGGTCCAGGAAGATCCCACATGCCGCGGAGCAACTAAGCCCGTGCACCACAACTACTGAGCCTGTGCTCTAGAGCCGGCGAGCCACAACTACTGAGCCCACGTGCCACAACTACTGAAGCCCGTGCACCTAGAGCCTGTGCTGTGCAACAAGAGAAGCCACTGCAATGAGAAGCCCATGCACCGCAACGAAGAGTAGCCCCCACTCGCTGCAACTAGAGAAAGCCCGCGCGCAGCAACAAAGACCCAACATACTCAAAAAATAAAATAAAATTTAAAAATATATAAAAAAAAGAATCTGAAATTGCAAAATGTCTCTTAATATCCATTCTCCCTTTCTTCCTTAATAACAGAACCCTCACTTTTTAAAATTGGCCCCTAGAATAAGAAGCAATTCACAGACTCTTTTGCAGCTAGGTGTGGCCATGTGGCTATGTTCTAGCCCAGAAGTTCTCCAAGTGGGGTCCTCCCAAGAGGCCTATCTTTTAGGTAATCCATGAGGCCAAAACTATTTTTTATAATAATATTAAGATGATATTTGCCTTGTTAATGTTCTTTCTCTGTGAGTATCGGGGGAGTTTTTCAGAGGGTACATGACACGTTATGCCACAACAGACTGAATGCAGAAGCTAATTCGAGAATTCAGGTACTTTCTATGAAGCCGGACATTAAAAGAGATTTATAAAAATGTATAGCAGTGGTAGTCTTCTCACTAATAGTTGGAAAATAGTTATTTTCCCCCAAAAAAAGTAATTTATGCTAACCTGTGATCGTTTATTATTTTAAAATAAATTAATATTTTTAAAATTTCTCACTTTTAATTTCTAACAAAATATTTGCATTAGTTTCCTATTGCTGCTATAACAAATCACTACAAATAGGTAGCTTAAAATGACACAAATTATAGTTCTGGAGGTCAGAAGTCTAAAACCGGGCCTTCCAGGGCTAAAATGAAGACATTAGCAGGGCTGAGTTCCTCCTGAAGCAGGGGAGAATGTGTCCCTTGCCTTTTCCAGCTTCTGGAGGCCACAATGGGGAGGAAGGCGGAGCAGCAGATGAAGCATCTCTCGCCCCGCGGCTCACCTCCTGCTGTGCGGCCCGGGGGGGGGGGGGGGGGGGGGGGGGGCGGGGGGCGGGGCTGGGGACCCCTGCTTTAAGGTAACAGTCATGGCAGGGACAGAGAGGGGCTAACCCTTGTTTGCGTAAAGGATCAACAGGTCACATATTTCCCATCCTTGGGGCCAAGGAGACACTGTACCTGCTCAGAAAGGCTCTTCGGGGGTCAAAAAGGAAGGGGCACCACCCCATAATATGTGATGCCAAGGCCCCCCACAAGCCTCTGGGCTGGAATCCATCTTGGAAAAAAATTGTGCACGCATGTTGGGGAGGCTAGGGCGGGTCAGGTGGAAAAAGAAACCAGATAATTGGCCAAAGGTAAACAAAGACCCGGAAGAACTGACCTACATAAGTGACTTAACCGCCTCTTTAACTGCACTACCCCTCATTAGGAAGGACGCCCACATCCTTTCTCTCCGGGTGTGCATCTCTGCCTTGCTTCTGTCTTAACTAAACAAACTTGCTTCTCTGCGTGCTGTCCCACTTGTTGTTGTGCTATGTCTCTAATAATAAACTTTTTACCTGTTTTTACGGTTTTTGCCTCCTTGAGAAATGCATTTTTCAATGGGGGAAGGGGCCAGGAGAATTTTGCTTCTAGCCTCTAGCCCCTGGTGGACCAGCAGCTAGGATTCTGCTTTTCATCCAGGCTACCCAGGTTCAATTCCTGGGCCGGGAACTAAGACCTCGCTTCAAGCCACCTCTCACTGCTGTCTCTCGGAGATCACTGCCTCCCTCAAAAGGACTCATTTGATTACACTTGAGTCCACTTGGATAATCTAGGATAATCTCCTCACCTCGAGATCCTTAATGATCACACATACAGTCTCTTTTGCCATGTAAAGTAACATATGCATCTGTTCTGGGGATTAGGAATATAGACATCTTTGGGGGCTATTTCTCTGCCTGCCACAGAATGCTAGCTACAACTCATACAAGCAAAGCTCTTTGGGTCCCTCGATCATTTTTAAGAGTATAAAGGGTCCTTACACCAAAACATTTGAGAACCAATTGCTCCAGCATATGAATAGATTAGGTGGGAAAACTAAAACACAGAAAAGCTCAGTGATTAACCAAAGCCGAACAGCTTGTAAGCAGACATTCAACTTGAAGCCAGGTGTTCCGGCTACCGATGAACCTCGTACGGCTCCCTCTATGCCGTGCTTCCCACCCCGAACACCCGGACTGAGACAAAGGCAAATAAAAATTAATTTTGTGAGCATGTTTGCAGGCATCAGACAAAGGGCGTGACAACAAGCATTCAGATGTGAACTTGGTGAGCAACAGGGAAGGCAGGTTGGAGGAGAAGGTTTTTAAAACAATCTTACTTTTCAAAACCTTCTTTAGAAATACACAAATTTATGACGTCACGTGAGAAAGGAGGAAAATGTTACAAATGGCCAAGTATTCCAGTGCCGAGCCTGAGAGAGGTAACTGTTCTTCATCTAGAGGAGCACGATCAGTACCATAGCTCATGAGACCCAGGGAGCGTGTGAAACAAAACACAGCTCTGGATCACGTGACGGGGCCTGGTGACCAAACTCAGATTTATGGTCACTCGTCTCGACAACGTCTGCCAAGCCCCAGTTTTGACGGCCTAACTGAAAAGGACACCTGAAAGACCACGTTCTTGGGCTGTCCCTCTGCACCCTTTTGATACGACCAGAGCCACAATTTTGCAGCAGGAAAGAAACTGCACTCAGGTGAACTGTGTTCAAATCAAGCTAATGACCCAAATCATACATATTTACAGTTAAAAGAGGAAAACTGGGAGGCTCAAAGGACCAGTTCTTGCTCTACCAAATGAACTGCCTGGCCCAGGCCACAGAACTGGGGGTGGTGGTAATCAGACCCATGCAGTGTGCACCTGTGAATGATGGCTCTCCAGCCTAGAAGGCCAGGCAGGGCCTCCTCAGGAACCACTGGCCTTACCTGGTAAACTTCTCCAGTTCTACTTCATCTCTTTCCCAGCTCTCCAGCTGAAGTTTCTAGACTGCTCAGCTAACTAAGCCAAACCAGCAGTAGTACCTGAACTGCCAGCCAATAACCCAAGCATATGAGGACACAGAGTAAGTAACCACTCATTAGAATTTGTTATCCAAGGGAGGAAAAGCCACAGAATTATCTGGTATTTATATCTTCCAAGTGAAAGTATGGGTCCAACAGAAGGCAGTCCCTCAAAGAATCTCTAGTCACAGAGCTCAGCATTCCCTGGGAATGTTTTCACTGCCTGCTTTTTCTAGGATTCCACTAGTATTACAAAAATCCAACCTGTAACCTACAAAGATTTTGCAGATTAGAAACATTCCTAACATTATCACTGTCGTCACAAAATCCTAATCCACACACCCCTGTCAAATCTGTGTAGCCTCTGAAAAGGTATGATTGCCTACAGGTGATGTTTCTGCTGCAGAATGACTAAAAAACTATTAAATCAGCATTCTCAGTTGACATCTATTTTGAAATAATTTTTTTTTCATGTGCCAAAGCACAAGGCAAGTTAACATTTTATAGACCAAAAACTTCAAGCTGCTTTCTATGTCCATTAAGGGGATATAGAATGTAAGGTCATGGAGTTTACAGAGATGATGTCCCTTATTCACAACAGCAAACATCTATTTTCTCTACTCTCCATCTGCAGGCAGAGATCCACATTATCTAAGATACCAGACAGAAAGAAAAATGACACTTTAACAGAAAATAGACTAGAACTCTGTTCTTATGAGTTATTCTAAAAGTAGTGAATACTGTCTTCTTCCAACTTCCAAGAAGTAAATATTCAATGGATCAACTAGAAAAAGAACCCAGGCAAAAGTGGAAGGATAGAGTATGTGATATGAATACAGATGTGGTTTACCTGGCTTTCAAAGAGATCAGTATTTCATTATTTTCCAGTCCCTTGGTGAAATAAAGTCATTTACCATGTAAAGTTTAAAGGATTTAAGAAAATTGATAGGGCTTCCCTGGTGGCGCAGTGGTTAAGAGTCCGTCTGCTGATGCAGGGGATGCCGGTTCGTGCCCCGGTCCGGGAGGAAGCCACACGCCGCGGAATGGCTAGGCCCGTGGGCAATGGCCGCTGAGCATGCGCGTCCAGAGCCTGTGCTCCACAGCGGGAGAGGCCACAGCAATGAGAGGCCTGCGTACCGAAAAAAAAAAAAAAAAAAAAAAATACTTTCTAACCCATTGGGTAGCTCCAGGTAGAGAAACAAATCCCAAGAGGTTATGGTAAGAACAGTGCACTGAAACCTAATCAAAGAAGAGAGCAGCAGTCACCCTGGAGACAACTACAAATACCAGCAATGAAATGAACAGGGCATCTAGACCTTTAGCTTTCAGCCAGGTGGGGAAAGCCCAACCTGAAACCAGGAATTCCAAAGGGAACAAAAGTGGTCCTGGTCCTGTAGCATCCTCCTGGCTCCTAGTACAAACACAAATTTCAAGACATAAGATCTCAAGATTCCAAGATATAATTATCAAAAAAGCCAAAACAATTTATATCAAATAAGATATAATTATCAAACAAATACATAATTAAAATTCACCATGCACACTAGGAAACAAGCCACAGAAACAGATTTAGATCACCAAAGATTTCAGATACTGGCATTATCAAATACAGAATATGAAATAGCTCAGTTTGGTGCTGTTTAAAGAGATGAAAGATGGAGTAAAAAGAAAATGAGTAAGCAAAAAGACACCATCAAAAAATATTCACACAGGTTTGCAGCAGCAGAAGAACCTTTAGAAATGAAGAAATATAATCACTGAAATTAAAAACTCAGTGGATGGGTTAAATAAAAGATTCAACACAGCTGAAGAGAGAATTACTGGACTGAAAGCTAAATCTTAAGAAATTACCCAAATGAAGCAGAGAAAGACAAGGAAGAAGATATCCAATATGAATTAAAAGACATGAAGAATAAAGAGAAGTCCTAACATCTATTTAATCAAAACCAGAAGGAGACAATAGAGAAAATGTAGGAGAGACAGTATTCAAAGCATTAATAGCTGAGAAATTTTCAGAGCTGATGAATGATGCGAACTCACAGATACATAAATCACAACAAATATAAACAGGAAGCTGTACATAAACATGTTGTAGTGAAACTGCAGTAATCCAACAACAAATAAGTAAGCCAAATCATCTACTGAAGAATGGCAAATGAAAGATTAACAGATTTAACAGCAAAACTGAAAGCCATAAGACAGTGGAATGGTATATTATACACTCACAATGCTGGGAGAAAAATAACTGTCAGGTAAGAACTCTGAGAGTGAAATAAAGACATTCTAACATAAATCAAAACTGAGAGAAGTTACCACCAAAATATTTTAAGGAAAGAAAATTCTAAAGAAGGCAAATCTCACCAGAGAAAAGGCAAAGGATAGAAGAAGGGAAGAGAAGCAAGATATAGTAAACACAGAGATAAAGTGAAACAAATACTATCTCTAATAACAATTGTCTAATTTGTATGGTGAAACATATAACAGAACTGACTGAAAAGAACACATAAGTACAGAATAACACAGTCTTCATTAGGTGTCCTATGAGTTTTGTATTATTCTGGAAGGGGATAAGAGGACCTTAACTACTGATTAACTTTAAAACTATTAAGTGTACACAGTGTACTTTCAGGGTAATCATTAGAAGAATAGAAAGAAAATGCATAATTTCCAAATGAACAGAGAAAAAATACTGAATGAGAACACAAATCAACAAAAACTTCAATCAAAGAGAATGAAGGTTAGCAATGAAATTGCAACATAGTTAAAAGAGAGACTGTTAGACTACATTTCAAAAACGAAAACCAAAAAAAAAAAAAAAAACAGAAACAAACAAAACTGCACTAGCCATGCAAGAAAAGACTGAAAGTTTCATTACAGTCATAAACTCTGTTCTCCAAAGGACACTTAAAAAAAAAAGATGCTCAATCTCACCATTAATTAGGAAAATGTAAATTAAGACCACATGATATACTATTTTATACTCACTAGAACGGCAACAAAATACCACATGTTGGAAGGAAATGGAGCAACAGATAAACTATGAAACTATCATAGATACTATGATAGATTTTCAGAATAGAATTTTATTTAACAATAAAAATTAATTTAGTACCATTAATGTAACAAGTGAATCTTAATTCAACTGAGCGAAAAAAAATGAAAGCTGCAGAGTATTACATGCAATATACCATTCTTATCAAGCCTAAAAACAAGTAAAACTAGGCAATATATTGTTTGGATATATACATGGGCATAGTAATTATGTTCCAGAATGGAAATCAACTATCAACACTAAGAACACTGTTTAATTCAGCTGAATTTTACTTTTGGTAGCAAGACTTTCTCAGTGAAGAAGTTTCCAGGTTTATGTTCTAGGACAAGCTCTTCATCTCATCTCAGATTGATTCTCTGACAAGCACTGGCCTAGACTCTTCAACTCCAGAGAAGGGGAAGACCTAACAACTGTAATCTTCCCAGATAAGGAGTCTCAATCAAAAGCAGTTCCAGAGTAAAGGAAATGACTCCCCCAGGCCTCCCTGGAGCCTTCCTCCCTGGTTTATGTAACTTCAGATCTGGCAGGGCCCTTTTCTGTCATTTCCAGTGACTCAGGCAGACTGTTTCCTGTGCCCTTTGTTTTACGTATTTCTCCCACCCTGGCCTGTGTTGCCTTCCTCTTCCAATGAGGAAGCTGGCCTCTTCAATCCTTTCCCCTTCCTTCCCCAAACCACATTGGCCTTTCCTTGGCTGATTTTGACCTTGGGCAAGCTGAAGACCTCAAAGATCCCTCCATCCTTCAGCGCCTCACGCACAATCTCAGAACAAAGCAG
This sequence comes from Delphinus delphis, assembly GCF_949987515.2. Classification (NCBI taxonomy): domain Eukaryota; kingdom Metazoa; phylum Chordata; class Mammalia; order Artiodactyla; family Delphinidae; genus Delphinus; species Delphinus delphis. The sequence goes on along the minus strand of NC_082698.1, from coordinate 38,401,180 downwards.
GAGAGATCCTGAGGAACTTCAGATCCATAAGATGTTTGAGAATGGATGAAACACTGAGTTTGACTTACGTGTTCTTTTATACACTCTCTGCTATCTCCTACTTCACTGTTCTTGAAATTCAGAAAATCCACAACTCCTTCGGTCACTGCAGCTTTGCCTGGAATAATAAAGGCAGGAAATTAGAAAGGAGGCAACCAGAAGGAACCGAGGGTCCAAGCGGAAAGAAACTCTCTTGTATAATCAATCTTGACATTTAAAAGGAAAAAAAGCCACCTGAATTAAGGAAAGTCTCTACCTTGGTCTAAGCCAATTTTCTTCTTTAACTGAAACTATTAATAGTAATTTAATGTTTGTAGAAGAATTCATCATTATTTACAAAGAGATTTCACATGCATTTTCTCATCTGAGCTGTAAGATATTGAGACTAGGCAAGTATTATCTTAAAATGCAGCAGCCAAATTTCCCAAAGGTTAGGGAACTTTCCAGTGATCATTCAGCCAGCAAGTATCAGAGGAGGAATTCGAACCACTTCTATGACTCCTTATTCCAAACTCTTCCACGGCACCAAATGATATAATGGTTTCAATTTGAAAAGCAGTATTATTATTTCTTCTTCCACTAGATATAGTGTCTTAAGCAACAGATATAGAAACGGCTTTGCCTCCTGAATGACAAAGACACTGCCATAGGATTAAACGTTTATTTACCAGAGACAACACAGAGGGTAGAAAATCCATACCAAGTTAGTTAAGAAACACATGTATCTTTTCCACATACCCTCCTTTTCTCTTTAAGTCATAGTTATAGTTGCTGGGCTTTATTTCTCTCTCTCTCTCTCTTTTTTGGAAATAATTTCAAGTTTAGAGAAAAGTTGTAGAATAATAATAGTACAAAGACTGCCATGTACTCTTTATCCGTGTTCACCTGCTAATAACATTTAACGTACATACTTAATCATTCACTCTCTCTCTACAGACACACACATTCACTCAACATTTGTTTTTTAAGCTTTTCTTTTGGCCGCGCGCCATGCATTATCCTAGGTCCCTGACCAGGGATCGAACCCGTGCCCCCTGCCGTGGAAGGTCGGAGTCTTAACCACTGGACCGCCAGGGAAGTTCCTCACTTAACATTTTTCTGTTTCTGAGCCACGTGGAGATAAGTTTCATACTTCATGGCTCTAAAAGCTTCAGAATTTATTTCCTAAGAATAGGGATATTCTTACAAAACCATAATGTTGTTATTGATCTTAGTAAATTTAATATCGATACAATACTTTAATTGACCGCCATATTCAATTAACCCAATAATGCGTTTTATAGCATTTCTTTTTCCTCCAATTCAGGATCCAGTCCAGGGTAAGGTATTATATTTAGCTGCCATTAATCTGCGACACACAGCTCTTTTTTATCTTTTATGACACTGACACTGACACTTTAGAAGAATATAGTCCTCCCCTTTTTTTATATTAATAAAACATTACCATTTTGACTTGTCTGACATTTCCTCATGATTCAATTCAGCCTATGCATTATCAGGCAGAAAACTACAGAGTTTTCTTCTCCTGGTGTCATAGCTGAAGGCATGTGAAGTCTATGTGCCCCTCCCTGGCGATATAAATTTTGATCACCCAGCCAAGGTGCTGTCCAATTTCTCCCAAGAAAAATTATTATTTTTTCCCTTACATCTAATAAGTAATCTGTGGGGAGACACTTTAAGACCATGCAAATATCTTGTCCCTCATCAAAATGTCCCCCTAGATTTAGCATCCACTGGTGACCCTTGCCTGATCTGAACTTTACTACCATGGCTACAACATGCTCATGGTTCCAACTCCAGCATTCCCTCCACATTACCATCCAGGACTCAGCAGTCTACACTATTTGTTCATCTATTTGTCAATTTATGATCAGTAAGGATATATGAAGTCCTACTTTTTCAACAATTTATAATTTATCACTGTACTTAATAATTTTGGTGCTCAAACTGTCTCAGATTTAGCCAGTGGGCGACCCTTTAAACTGGCTCCTTTACCTTTGTGACATGCCCCCATCATTTTTTTTTATTTTTCTACTTTTATTTCCTTACTTTCTGACATTAAAAAAAAAGTTCTAGGCTCATCTTGTACTTACTCTGTCTCTGCCCTAGATGCAGACATTTCTCTAAACGCCCTGGGTCCTTTCAGTGGAGAATGGTGTTATACAGACCAAGATCTAGGATAACCCTGTTTGAAAGGCATTGTCTAGTTCCACTGATTACTTTTCATTTTGAATGAGTCACATTTTCCTGCTTCTTTGCATGTTTTTCTGTTATAAGGTTGACAACTGGGAGGTGTTCAGTTTGGTTCTGATGGCAACTAAATCACTGGCAGATCCTCTCAATTCCGTCAGGCTTGGTTTTATAATTGGTTAAGATAGGTCTATTTGAGATACGTCCTTGGTCCTAATGCATGACCCTTAATCATAAGGCATGGTCTTTCCGGTGTCTCGGAATGGTTAAGGTGCTCAGCAAGGTCTCTCCACCCTGGCTAGCCCAGAACTCTCCATTTCTCTCCATACTGCTTGAACCTTGCTATGGCCATTCTCTTCCCTGCCTGGGAACAGCTGCTCTCTGCTAGGTCTCACCCTGTATGGATACACATCTCAGCTTCTGGGTTCCCCTCTCATAGTTCCCTCCTCCCCAGTAGCCTGCCATACTAATTCCAGCCTCTCCAGCAGCCCTGAACTCTGGAGACCCACCGTGCTGTAACAGGCTCCCCCTCCTGGTACCCCAGGAAGGGAATGCAGGGAACAGGGAATACGCTCCAGCAGAAAACTAGGGCAAATGTGGGTCTCACCTCATGTGACTCTCTTCTCTCAAGGATCAACGTCCTGGCTGCCTGTTTTCCCGTGACTGACAGTAACTGGCTCGTGTACTGTCCAGTTTTCTAGTTTACTGAAGGAGGGCCAAGTCCAGTACCAGTTACCTCTCTATTTCTCTTGGTTCCTTCAACACTAAGTGATGCTTGTGGGACACAGAGCTGCTCTATTGGGAAGAGTTAAGAATCAAATACTTGGAGCATGTAACAAATGCTCTTTATTTAAACATTTCAAAGAAACTAACAATCTGTTTCTTAGAAACGTTATGTGTTTACTTTTACTGCAGCACTGTGGCAAGAAAAACGCTCTCTAGCAGTCAGGCAATTCTAAATAAAATGACAAGAAAGTGTCTCTGTTCCTTCCGGAAAGCTGATACTCACTTCAGATAGCCAGCTGGCTATCACTTTGACATATATTTCCCTTTATTTCCATAACTCTTCCTCCAAATGGCAAAATAAAACACTATAGTCTAGCCAAAGAATCCAAAGTTAGTTGCTATTCTTTATTTTTCTTGTTTATGTGCATGTACTTAGGGGTGAGGAGAAGACTCCTTTTCATATAAATCATTTTCTGGCATATTTCCATTTCCACTTCTAACCACTGGTGAGAAAATAATCAGAGAAAAAGTAGTCCAAAAGAAAACCTGCAACCCCAGATACAAAGTTAATCAAAAGGAAACTGGCAAACAAGAACAGTATTTTCTTCTCACATGCTGTGAGAAAAGAGGAGTTTGCCATCACAGGAAAATGGAGATTAGGCCTTTCCCTGCACATGCCGGTGGATCTGAGCCACGGGCGCGTGCACACGTGCAGCTTTCCCCACGGCGCACCAGGCAGAATGGGGGACGACCCCTTTCTACTTCTTGAGCAGACTTTCTCCATATTGGACACACACACTGCCGCCCATCTAATTCATCTTCTCTAAAGGAATCGGTGCATGGAAGTCACATCTCTCTTCGGTTTTACTCCAGGCCCCCTAGAACTTAAAGGCGAGCGTCTGATGTAAACACAGTGTTTATCTGTCCATTTGCCTGCCTCACCGTGCAGGACTCCCCATCCTCGGGGGACTCTTACATCAGTCTTCTCAGGTCTCAGCGTCTCCGTGTGGACCCTGCTGAGCTCTGTTTCCTCAAGTCAGCATGTGTCCAGCGCTCTCATCAAGTGGTTCCCCTTTCTCAGGAATAGAGTCAGAGCCCCTGGGCTTCCCAAAGAAAGACCTCTGCGATCTGCTCCCTGCTCAGCTTTCCCCGTCACCCCCCCCAACATGCTATGTCCCGTGAATGAAAACCCAAGAGCCGTTTCCCCTTCATGAAAGACCCCTTCCTCCCTTTCTTCTCTTGACTAAATCACTGAGGCTTGACAACCTCTGGGAAATATGTCACGATCACCATTCAAAGCTGGGTTAGTGCCTCGACCTTAGTATCCTCACTGCACCTGTGCTAACCTTTACAATGATAACAATGTTTACTGAGCGCTTATGTATGCTAAGCACTAGGGGCACTTAGCACACACCATCTCATTGAGTGCTCACACCACCTCTGTAGGTAGGAGCTGTTAACAGTCTACCCTGCAGATGAGCCAGGGGACAGAGAGGGTCAACAGCCTCCCGCATGCCACACAGCCAGTGAGGGGTGGGGCCAAAGAGCTTAAAGGCTTTCTATAAACAGTACTTAACATATTTAACTGAAAAACTGACAGTATAACTGGTGTTTCCAGGGAAAGGCCCAGAATGGCAACAGATGATGACCCTGTGACAGCATTAAAAGGGTAAGAGTAAGATGTGAGAAACTCGTCAGAATTCTTTAGAAGAGGATGCCGTAAAGTCACTCATAAACTAATATCAACTGTGACGCTCATAAAAGAACAAAATATTTCATCAAGACAGGGGACCAGCAATTTCAAGAATCCAGGAATATACACATGGCTCAAGCAAAAGGTATTTAAAAGTAGTGGGGGAAATGGAAAAGGATGTTCTTACTAGAAACAAACAAAAATTGGAATTCCCTGGCGGTCCAGCGGTTAAGACCCTGCGCTTCCACTGCAGGAGCAAGGATTTGATCCCTGGTCAGGCAACTAAGATCCTGCATGCTCTGGGGTGCAGCCAAAAAAAAAAAGAAAAGAAACAAACAAAAAAATGTATTAGGTCAAAGATTAAAAGGACTTCTCACAGGGAAGAATCTGGAATATTTGTATAATTAAATCAATTCTATTCTCAAGAAGCTCGTATACTGCACAACCAGTAGGATCGATGCTCCATGTTAGCTAGCACACAAGTTGAGTAAGTGAGGACTGGGGAACGGGCAAAATCCTGTTGTAGACCATCTGGGCCCTGCATGTCACTGGTCCAGTATGTTCATTCCTGGCCCCAGGTTGTGGATTGGGGACCTAACGAAGGAGGCATGAACAGGACTCCCATGACCAGCTGCCCCCCAAATGGCACAGTGTAAAGCAGACAGTATGAGTGTTTCAGTACCATGCATCGCCTCACACAGGGGAGGCGTCTTCACATCGCAGACCCTGACTGTGAAGGAGGATGTACAACTTCAGGTCATAATTAATATCAGCCAGGGTCAGAGTGACCAATGCTGGGCTCTACACTTCTAGAGAAAACTGAGAACAAAACAAAACAGAAAAGGACCAAAAGTAGATGAAACCCACAGGGATGAAAAGTATGAAGCCCACAGGGAAAGTCTAACCTAGGAAAGAGAAAACAAGGAAGACTCCACCATTTAACATCATTTTAAGCACTACCCTGCTGAGAGCCATGGACAGCATTTTTCCATTCCCACTAAAGACAGCATAGAGAAAATAGTTTTAACCTGAAGTATGAAAAGTTTAGCTTCAATGTGAAGACTTTCCTAAAGGCAGAATTTTTAACAAAGGAATATGTAGTTTGCATACCCATGACATGCTTGCTATGATAATTACCAATGTTTGGAGCTCTCATATTTGTATTCAAGTAGTATTGGCGTTATGATTCTGCCTCAGAGAAGTTGCAATAATAACAGGTAACACAACTGTTTACTGGGTGCTTTGCTATAGGCTAAAGATCGCTCAGGGAGACCTGAGACAGAAGCTCAGCTCTGCTTGTGCTGTGGGCTTCACACAGTCTTGCCTGATTCAAAATCCAACCTCTTAACTACAGGGACAAGACTTACTATTTGTAAAATGGGATAATACCTGCTTCATGAGGCTCTTGGAAAGACTCAGTAAGTTAATCATAAAATATTTAGCCTGTGCCTACCCCATAGTAAGCACTTAACAAATGTTAGCTATTATGATTGACAAATAATTTTAACCTTGCCTGGGTCAACCTCTTCTAGTTATTCAGTCTCTGATCCTATTAAAGTCAAGATAGTTTATGTCAATGAGGCAAATACAACTTCAAGATGAAAAAGAACTGGTCATGCCTTCAACCATTTCACCTGTCCATATCCATCCGCTCCTTCAACAGAGTTTCACAGTGAGCCCACCATGTGTAGAGCACTGGGGCAGGACCTGTGCAGAATACGAAGACAAAAATGACATGGCCCATAGCTATGCTCAAAGAACACGGTCATCTTATTATTAACCACAAACACTGCAGAATACTCACTACGTGCCAGGAACTGTTCTAAGCACCCTAAGTGCAGTGTGTGTGTGTGTGTGTGTGTGTGTGTGTGTGTGTGTGTGTGTGTGTGTGTGTGTGTGTGTGTGTGTGTACTCTTTTAATCCTCACAACAACCCTTTAAAGTAAATACTATTTATTATTCCCAATTTATGGATGAGAAACTAAGGCACAGAGATAAGTAACTTGCTCCAGCTTTCACAGCTTGTAATTGACAGACCTGGGATTCAATTCCAGGCTGTCCAATTTCAGAGTCTTGGGCTCTTAACCACTCGATATATTGCCTCCTCCGAGACTTGACCACTAAGAACTAGAGCAAGGACAGACTATGATAAGGGCCCAGCAGGAACATAAATAAAGTGCAGTGCTCATGAGTGAGCTGTGCTATCTTAACACCTAACACAGAGTACGAGTCCTTTAACTACAGAATGATGTGTTCAGGCACGTGATACCAACCAGACCGAAAGCCATCCATAAAGCACTGGTGTCTGCCACTCTGAAGGGCCCTCTTCTCAGCGATTTAACACGTGCTACAGGGAAAGAGGAGCGCTCGGAATCTGGGCTTAGAAGTCAGACATGCCTGGGTTTCAATCCCAAGTCCTCCAATACAGCCTTGAACAAATTACTTGATCTTTCTCTGTGCTTCAGTGTCTTCACTAAGGAGTAAATGAGATAATTTATACAAAGAACTTCATTCTAGTACTTGGCACTAAGGACTATATATGTAAAATAATATTAATTAATTAATTAACTAATTAAGTACTGGTTTGCTTCAAGACTCAGTCCTAAGCCATATGGAAAAACCCCCAAGTAGACAATACCAAGTTAATAGACCAAGAAGAATGCAATCTGTAGTATCTGAAGTATACTGTGGATTCATTATGAATAAATATGAACTACCGTAACTTAAAAATATTATAAGCCTGTGTTTCTAAATGCTAGGGAATAAAAAAACCTTCCATTTTAAGAGATAAGAGGGGCTGCTGTATACTAAGGGCCGACTCTGTTCTTGGTCGCGCAACAGTCACTTCACAGATGTCACTGAGTCTTCAGAACCACTCAGAGGCTCGTCAAATGATCCAGATTTTACAGGTGCGGATTCTGAGCATCCCAGAGACTAAGCGATTGGGCTCCACAATAGGCAGCGGAGACTGTTGCTAAAAATTAGAAGACTCACCCGTGAGGCAAGCAGGAACGTAATCTTGGGATCAGGCAGTCACTCCACAGAGCATTTCTTTGGCACCCGCCGGACTTTCACTGGGCAACATTCCATGTAATCCAACTCTCATCCCCAAGGTGTGTTCTGTGCTTTAAAGAAGCCCAAATCACTGAAAGGTTAGGATATGTCACCCATCAAAGTGACATACTACTACAGATCTCATTCTATCACCCAATTTAGTCATAATGGCCTTGGGAACATTGTCAGAGAAGCGTGATTTACAAACGGCTATGGCTCTCCAAAAGTGACTAAATTTCCACAAGAACAAATTGGGTTCTAGAGCTGGGACACTGTGAAAATGAACATCCACAGCACAGCACAAAGTATGTGTCTGGGTGAGACTAAAGAAGGAAGAAGTATATTGAAATATCCTTTTCTCGTTTTGTTTATAGCAGAGAATCCTTATCGCACATAGTCAAATCAGTGACTCCCGAACTTTCTTAGTTGTGGTTTTCTATGTGTCAACTCGCCCACAAGAAAAAGAAGGAAGCAACAAGAAAGTTCCCTGTATAAATTCTAAGACTTGAGTCTGCTTCTAATACTTCCAGAATATGAACTCCATCCCTGACAGCAGAGTCCACATTTTGATCGCCACTGTATCCTCAGCACAACACACGGATGGGTATACCATAGGCCTTCAATAAATATGGGTGATGTTCACGCCCAGAACAATACAAAAATGTAGGGGAAGGAATTCCCTGGCAGTCCAGGGGTTAGGACTCCACGCTTTCACTGCCAAGGGCCCAGGTTCAATCTCTGGTCGGGGAACATAGATCCCCCAAACCAAGCCGCAGCCAAAAAAAAAAAAAAAAATTGTAGGGGAGAAAAGGTGAGAAGGGCTGCCCAAGGAAGGATCACTTAGCCCATTCAAGCAGGACTCAGCACCAAAATGCTGCTTGCAACTGAATAATTTTAAGAAATGTAGGATTTTAGGAGTTCAGATTTTCTGATTCTTTTTTTTTTGAAGGAACACATATTAAACTTTGGGGGCCAAAAAATGCCTCCCAGCCCCTCTTAACTATTCAAAATACTTGCCAATATTTTGAAATACTTACTGGCCTAAAATATGCCTTCTAATCTGCTATTTCAGAAATATGAATCATATATGTGAAAAATTTACTGCTAGCACTGTGCTAGATATAGCCGACACAAAGAAGACCAAGACTGGGCCAACTAGAGTCTACTAGAGACACAGACTGTAAACAAATAATTACAATACCATACAATTAGAGCTTCTGGCAAAGCGAGTTGAGTGTGGAAGGGTGCAGAGGAGGGCAAGACTAAGCCTGCTGTGCATTTCAATCCCACATGTGAGGAAGGATCTTTCTTTTCCCAAAGTCCTTTGCAATTTCCTTGTCCAATCCTCATTATTTTCTTTAAAGCAATAAAGCAGCACAACCCATCTACGTACTAAGTACTTTAAATAGTCATCATGCTCCTCAAGCATCATCACACCCCCATGAAAAACTGCACATTACTTTAATGCACGCTAGTTAAATAAGAAGTTTCTCAATTAATGACCAGCCACACCATCATACTGGTTGCTAAAAACATACACAGCTTCAGCGTTTAAATAAGCTGTACCAGGATTTTCTGGCCCTAATGTTTCCTCCAAAATCCCTGGCCTTCTTATAGCCAATTAAAACTGTATGTAATTTTCTGTCCAAAAACCTTAAAGATATAAGCCAAATGAATTGTTTATCTAAAATCATCACACCATCATTAGCAGTTCATTTCATTAAATGATTTACATGCTACCCATCTGCAGGAAAGATTCGAGGCAACGTTCGATAAAAGATACATAGGCACTTGGAAGTCACAAATATAAAGTCATGAAATGAAAGAAGTTGATTTTCCAACCACAAGATAATGCTGTTGGTGTACTTGAACAGTAAAATTTCTACATTTCTAATAGGCAGAGCAAAAAGGGAAATGAGGCAGGCCACATAATTCTGATTAAAGGAAGAATAGAAAAAGGTCTTTCCCCCTAGGTACTGAGAAAGAGAATCATCTTTTTTTTTTTTCCTTTTCCATTATGATTTATTATAGGAAATTGAATATAGTTCCCTGTGCTATAGAATAGGACCTTGTTGTTTATCCATTCTATATATAACAGTTTACATCTGCTAACCCCAAACTTCCAATCCATCCCTCCCCTACCCCCCACCCCCCCAGGATCATCTTTTTTTAACAATGGCTTATATAATACATGCAGCAGCATTGTCATGTGGTTTCTTATATTTTTACTATGAGTATAATATTAACGTGTACCTCAGAGAAGGTACTCAGGGAGGCACTGACAATATAGAAATAAACACCCTTTCCTTCTATCAAGTTTAAAAGTCCTAAATAAGATGACTGAAAACACATCGGGCAGGAAGGTGTCACAGAGAAGTTGGTCCCCAAAACAAGATCTTCCAGGAAAAACCAATCCAAAATTTTTTCTAATACATCAGCACTAAATAAAAAGACCAAAAAAACCCTACGCTAATGAGGAAATGAGGATAAAGTGAAATGACTACTTTGCCCCATACAAGAAAGCATTTGGCATCATGTATCAAGACCCTTAAAAGTGTTCATACCCTTTGACCCAGTTCCAGTTTGAACCTATCTTAAGGAAATAATTAGAAATGAGGGTAAAATTTTATACATCAATGTTTATCATGTTTTTACTACTGAAATTCAAAATTACCTAATTGATCAACAACAGGGAAATGGTTTAAGAAATTGTGAAATACCCACAAAACAGAACAGTATGCAGCCATTAAAAATTATACGCATGCAGAAATGCTTAAGATACAATATTAAATGAGGAAAACAGGATACAAAAGTATCCTTCTAAGTATAATATAATATAAAAATATGTATAAACAGGAAAGGAATAGGTTAAATATACCAAGTAAGTTGACAGCATAATGTTTTCATGCCTCTCTTATTTACCTTTATAACCACAGCAACTAGAACAGTTTCCAGGTCATGGGAGGCATGCAGACATTGCTGAATGAATCGTTTTCACCATTAAAAACAACAAATATCATTTTTTAAAATGTCCAGTCTTTTTAATTTGTGCCCTGGCTATTCACAAGAAACAGGTCAAACATTTGTTAAGAAGAGGTGCCTGTTTGGAGCACCACAGTGAAAATATCACTCATGGGGAGGGAGAGGTTTTGTCCCATCTGTCAGTAAAAAGACCACTTGGCAGGAATGATATTCATGCTCCTTTCCATCCCTTTACCAGTGTTGGGTGTGACTGAAGAGTTAGGTTCTTGGGAATTTGTATGAGTGTCCTTGTTATCTTTAATCTACACTCTGATGTTCAGCAAAAACTGACTTTCTAAGGTTCATTCCATCCTCAAAATTAGAGTCTATGCTTTAAGTATTCTCAGCAGACAGAAAATATAAAGGTTGCTGATCATGCCAGGATCATTTATCTTATTCACCCACATTTGTGACAGGAACCAAATCAGTGTAGAATTATTAAAGAAAGGAAGAGGCATCTAAATGTTTAGTTTCTTATCTAAAATTGCCTTGTGGGTAATGTGTTCCACTTTGTTTTACTGGCACCTTGGAAGGGAAAAAAAAAAGTTTTAATCAAAAGTTTATTTTTCAAGAATATTTTTCTCCTAATTCATTTTCCAGATGGATCTCATTTGACAAAAACAGGACAAATTCTTTGCTCCTCCGCTAAACTCAGAAAAGTTTAACTTTTTAATCCCCTGGGTCAAAACCCATGGTTGGCCCACTTCCTTTTACAGGAGCCACAGGAGGATGTGATTGAGCTTTGAGCCGTGAAGGTGAGGGCTGCAGGGCTGGAGGAAGGGAGCCTGGTTCCATGATGTGCCTCAGAGGGGGGCTGGACCCCAGTCAACCACCCAGAGGTCTGGTTTTGTTTGAGGTGCATCACCAACGCTCTCACGTCAAAAAAATAGACGCACTGTCCAGAGTTATCATTACTCGCACTTCTGTGGCTTCTCCACGTGTATCACTGGCCACATCTTCACAAGATGAGCGTTCTCCTACTAAAGGGTCTATAGCGCGTCTTTTTTATCAGAAGCCTAAACAATTTTTACTGAAAATATCTCTTTTCTATACTCTCTCTCTATGTTGCTGGTCTCCCAAGTTTGGGGCCCTACAGTGGAGTTTAAGAAATCAAAATCTTGGGCTTCCCTGGTGGCGTAGTGGTTGAGAGTCCGCCTGCCGATGCAGGGGACACAGGTTTGTGCCCCGGTCTGGGAAGATCCCACATGCCGCGGAGCGGCTGGGCCCGTGAGCCATGGCCGCTAAGCCTGCGCGTCCAGCGCCTGTGCTCCGCAACAGGAGAGGCCACAGCAGTGAGAGGCCGGCGTACCGCAAAAAAACAGAAAAAAAGAAAAAAAAAAAGAAATCAAAATCTTAACTCAGAGTTACCTCCCCAGACTTAAACAGTTGCTTATGTAAAAAAAAAAAAAAAATTGTTCATGTGTCCCCACTGCAACAGAGTGCCAGCAGCCCGAGGAAGTGGCAGTGCCCCTGCAAGCATCAGCTCCCAGCCTCACCGCCCCTTTGGCTTTCCTGATACCTCAGGATCCCCAGGTCCTGAGGGGCATCAGCAGGAGTCATCCCTGGCTCACAAGGCCCTCTGCTCTCCAGACCTCCTCCCACCAGCATGGGAGAGCAGAGAGCGGCCAGACGTGGCAGCCAGGGACCCTTCCTCTGCAGAGTGGACTACCAGCCTGTCTCCCCTGTTCCTTCCAAGAGGAACTGGGTTGGAAATACTGTATGCCCATTGTTTTATTAATAAAACTTTGGGAGGAGGAGTAATATATACTCACCAAAGGGAAATTAGAAGAGAGGGGACAAGGCACTAACATTATTATGTATTTCTTGCCAACCTGTGTCATTTGAGATTTCAACGAAAGCAGAATCCTAGACTATGCAGATCGCCAACCTAGACAGACACTGCTCAGTATTATGTGAACTTAGGCCTCACTTTACAGTGTTCCCAGAAGAGTGAGCAGACCCCACATGGGTGGCGAAGATTCTGTATTTCTCTAAGTGCCTCGCCCACAGTGTATACTCAAAGCTCTCAGCTCTAAACTCTAGCTAGAATGAAGGTCCTCTGAACAAAAGAGGATATAAGAATATCCATCTTCGCCTAAATAGTTTTTTAAAATCCTCATGCGAAAAAAAAAAAAATCTATAGCTAACTAAATTTAGTAAACTCAGGGTTAACCCAAAGCCAAAAGATGTCTTTAAGGCAAGACACCTGGAGCCTCAGTATACTAACTGCGAGATGCAAGTGGGGATGTAGGGGCTGCGGGACACGCTGACCTGTCTCCTTTCACAAGTCTATTTGTCCCGCCTCCTTTTATGATTTCCCCCATGGAGCCTTCTCCTAAGAATAGTGTCCCACAGAGTATATTCTAAGAAATGCTGCTGCAAAGTATTTCCTTTAAATAAGACCTAAATTCTTAATGGGCTGACTCACTCATAGAGCTCTGTGGCCTCACCTCTGAGAACTGGAAGCCTACCATGGACTAGGCCTTTAGCTGGAAACCTTATAGCACCTGAGGCTCTCACATCTCTGATTCAGCCACTCCTGGGGCAAGGGAGCCAAGCCCAGGCTTAGTGGGTGTTCCCCAGTCACCCTAAGAGTGTATGATGTATGATGTGTATGATGATGTTTAGCAGGGAATTTCCCAGGCAGAGTTTCAAACCAGGCAAATGTAGTCATTATTAAAGTATTAGACTTACTATGTTCCTCTTAACTATACTGATATATCCCTTCTTTCTTCCCACTCTTTAATTCACCCCCAATCACATTTATTCCTCATAATCAGAACCCTCATTTCCTCTGTGCTAATGATCAACTAAATCCAGAATAAAATGTGAGGGACTAACAGCTTCTTAGAACTACCAGTAATGTTTGCATTTAAAAATAATTATATATTGAAATACTTGGACAACAGGTTGACAAAGCACCCTTTAATAATCTGATCATGTTTTTATTTACTGTATTAAACTTTTTAATTACAAAAATAATTACACATGTTCAAATTAAACATTTTAAGTACTTAAGCCCTAAGAAAGAATTCCAGGTACTTGGAATTCAACCACTTAAAGATACTCCAAGTGAACATTTTGATTAATGCCTTTTTCCCTCTATGTTTTTTCCCTCTATGTTTACATATTTCTTTATTGAAACATTAACTTTATATATTCGATTACAGCCTATTTTTCATACATTTTGTTCCATGTCAATATTTCTCCTCAATATCACTGTCATGGTTATAGAATATTCCATTGTATAGATGAATTATAACGTGTTCATCCAAGGCTCTTTGGGGGGGCCATCTGGGTTGCTTCCAATGTTCAGTTTCAAACAATGCTCACTAATACTCAGAGCTGAATCTCTGAACAAAGCTCTACTCATTTGCTTAGAAATTACTCTTAGAAGTAGGCTCACTGAGTCAAAGGAAGAACACACTGTTTCTCAATTGGTCACAGGAGACTGTGAAGGGAAAAACCAGCCCTCTGACTCATTTTAGTTTGCCATTTCTCTCAACCTCCTGTAGCTGCATTTCCCCAGTCTGTTCCTATTGTCTTTACTGTTAGTCTAATTATTATCCGGTTTTAAGATATTCAAATCCCATAGTCTATTGGACATCCTTAGGTCAACAAGCTTTCTGGCTTAACTCTTACTCCTTTAAAATAAGATCTGATGTCACCCTCTCTTTTGTGTTCCTAAATTTGTATTCATCTGTCACTTCTCTGATATCTCTAACTGAATGACTGATATGAAGCAGCAACTTTTCCAGGACCCTTGTCTGATCCTTAGTTCAAAACTTTTTTCCTCCCCACAGTAGCTTTCTGATCCACAGGCAAAATAACTCCAGAAGGTTTGGGAGCTCAGAACACGTCCCTCCAAATCTCGAACCCTCCTACTGCTAAGAGCACTTGCCTGGGATGGTGTCTGTGATAAAAAAATATTGGATCCCCTGTCCCCACCCCCCTCATGATGTAACAATTTACTTAGCATCTCCTGTTTATTTTTTAATTATTTATTTTAATAATTATTATTTTAATAATTATTAATAATAATTAATAATTATTTATTTTAATTATTTATCCTTGGCTGTGTTGGGTCTTCATTTCTGTGCAAGGGCTTTCTCTAGTTGCGGCGAGCGGGGGCCACTCTTCATCGCGGTGTGCGGGCCTCTCACTATCGCGGCCTCTCTTGTTGCGGAGCACAGGCTCCAGACGCGCAGGCTCAGTAGTTGTGGCTCATGGGCCTAGTTGCTCCGCGGCATGTGGGATCCTCCCAGACCAGGGCACGAACCCGTGTCCCCTGCATTGGCAGGCGGATTCTCAACCACTGCGCCACCAGGGAAGCCCTCTCCTGTTTATTTTTAGGAGACCAAGGTGCCAGCGGGACAACGGACGGTGGTATCTTGTTCCATCAGAGTGTTTCCTGAGTGGAACAGTAGCAGCAGTTCAGGATTACTGTCTGGGTCATAACTCTTGTCCACAATGTACCACTGGGAAGGGCGAAGCAGAATCCAAGAGGAGTGATGGCTCCACTGTCAGAGCACAACTGCCAGCCAGGAAGATGGCTGCAACCATTTGTTTATTTTCCCAGTAAGTAACTTAGCTCGTACTGCATCTATTAAGCCGTGCAGATTCATCAGATGATAAATGCTGGGTCTGTTCTCAAGGAAGCACTGAACAAGATGCAGGCAAACCCAAAGAGCTCCAGTGTTTCTCGTGGCGGTGCATCAGCATTCTCGACAGGACAATCCTTCACTGTGTGCGACTGTCCCAAGGACCAAGGGGCGTTTAGCATCCACACCCTCGGGATGCTCAACGTTAATAATATAGACACCCCTCATCATTGTGACAACCACGAATGTCCTTACAGGTTTCTAAATGCCAGGGCCGGGAGGGCGGGGTGGTGGGGAGGACACCATCACCCACTGAGAATCTGCTTCTTTTTGGTGGGACAGAATGAAGACTTAGGAAATGGCAGAAAACAGTTATTAATCTGGATGGAATTGTGCAAGCTCTAAGTACCATAAAGGGTCGAAGGAGATCAAGGAAGGCTAAAGGTGCAGAGCAAGAACTGGATAGGAGCTGGAGAGAGACAGCTATAACCTCTTCCATGGGCCCAGTCCAGGGTTAAAGTTTGTTGTGAAATGCTCTCTCACCAGCACACTGGACTGCTCCTCCTTTAAGCTGATCACACGATCTACTGCAAGTAAAGCACATCCTACACACCCAGCAATGCCAACTTTAAAATGCTGTTATTGTTTCTGCCTTCCGATTAGGGGCAAGTTTTCTCCTTGCATCCTGGGCAGTCAGGGAGGGCAGGAAATAAGGGAGTCTTGCTGAAGGTAAAGGCCACTGCCAGCCTAACCCTGCTGGGCCGCTCCAGAGAACTAGACCAGAAGCACTGCCCCTTCACCGCAGGGCTGGCCCTCACTAGGCACCAAGGGGACCAGAGCCTTGCCTGGTTCCTTTCTGCCCATGTCAGCTGTGATCAAAGGACCATTGTGCCCAGGGGGCCAGTGTGTTTAAGCCTCTGGGAACAATGCCCTTGTTGATCTTTGGTGCTCTGGTTGAATAAGGTCATTGACTGGTTTTAACCTCGGCCACCATCAATACCTTCACCTTTTACTGGACAGCACTGGCAGTGGTATATTTTCTGATGTCACTGTTACACTCAGGCAAGACTGAAGAGGTCAGTGAATGAGACATCTTTTATAGATCCTACTCAATATTTACTAATGCCACACTATATACTAGGTATTATATGGCTGTGGTGTTCAAACTTTTAGAGCTTATTTAAAATGCAGATTTCCAGGCCTCAGAAAGTCTGATCCAGTTAAGTTGTGGAGGCAGGAATGTGCCATTTAACCAACCCCGGGTGCTCCTGATACAGGTGACCCATGGGGAAACTTTATGAAACACTGCCGCGCAATGACAGTAAACGAAATAAAAAACTAGCATCTTCGTGATGTTTTTTTTTTACACTCTATCTCCTTGAAATGTATTTTTCACTAGCGAAATAAAAACTTAACAAGAGATAACTTAATTCTGAAAGAAAATTAGAGTCCCTGTTGCAAAGGACTCATATACAGATATGGTAAGCTTGCAATTAAAACTTATATTTACATGCATTAAAAAACTACATTTTATTCTCCACATAAGTGCCTGATCACAAGATGAGTATTTGTTATACAAGTCACACTGAATATAACTATACAACGTTTTATTTGGATAAGCTTTACGAATCTTTCAGTGTTTCTTACTCTGTCTTCATGAAAGCATATCTTACATTACCATCTGATTACTTGCATCAGACTGCACGCAAACTAAGGCACAACGAGTTTCCACAAATGTCTAGAGACAAGAACCTACACATCTGGAATGCTATGCCTTTTTCTGCTAGACTGGAAATGGCAGAGGTTTCATGCTACATGCCAATTCAGAGGGACCAGCAGAGCAGAAACAGCTGCCTAGACAGCAACTAAGAAAGCCAGCCCAGGGGAAGGGAGTCGTAACAGAGGAGCAGTGTCGGGCTTCCCTGGTGGCGCAGTGGTTGAGAGTCCGCCTGCCGATGCAGGGGACACGGGTTCGTGCCCCGGTCCGGGAGGATCCCACATGCTGCGGAGCGGCTGGGCCCGTGAGCCATGGCCGCTGAGCTTGCGCGTCTGGAGCCTGTGCTCCGCAACGGGAGAGGCCACAGCAGTGAGAGGCCCGCGTACCGCAAACAAACAAACAAACAAAAAACAGAGGAGCAGTGTCTGCCTCGAGCACAGGTGAGAAAAGGGGTGGCATCTGTGCACACACAGACCAGACATGCCACATCTCAGATTCAGAAGCACTTAACCTGTTTGTAAACACCACTACTTTCCTTCATTCAACAAATACGATTAAGTGCCTACTATATGCCAGACCCTACGCTAGGTACTAGGGATATACCGAGAGTGATAAACCTACCAATGGGATGGTCATGATGCAAGAAGACTGTCTCGGGACTTCCCTGGTGGTCCAGTGGCTAAGACTCCGCGCTCCCAATGCAGGGGGCCGGGGTTCGATCCCTGGTCAGGGAACTGGATCCCACATGCCGCAACTAAAGATCTCGGTGCTGCAATGAAGACCCGACGCAGCCAAATAAAGAAATAAATAAAAGAAGACGCTCTCTAACCTAAGGCTTTACCTGACTAAATGGTATTTTAAGGGGAGAACCAAAGAAAAAATAGGAGTCCACAAAATGTTAAGAAGTGGGGAGGTAAGTATAAGTGAATGCTATTTCTGAGGAACTGAAACCAAGCCAATCATAGCTGGACCACGGACAGGGAGAGGGGGAATGGGGAGGACCGGGGCAGGCCGGCAATAGCCAGGTCACGTGGGACTCCTGATTTCAACTGAAGATCATGGGCATCATGGGAAAGCTGGGTGGGTGATGCCAGTTTGTTTGTTTCCCGGTTTTGTTTTGGGTTGGGTTTGGGGGGGGGATGGGGGGGTAGCAGTTTTTCATTTCAGAAAGAGGATGGGAAAGAATCCCAGTAAATGTAGAAGCGAGACTGCAGTCACCCAAGTGACCAGACCAGCAGGGTGGCAAAGAGTTGGGCAGAAGTTGGTGGATTTCAGATACTTTTTGGAGACAGAATCAACAGTGACTCGGTTTGGGAGAGAATATAGAGGATGAGAGAAAGGGAGAAGACCAAGATGCAGCTGTGATAAAAGTGCTTTGGACACGTTCAACCGGAAACTCTGCAAGGGAGCTGGACCAACCACAGTTGGAGATCTTAAGAGAGACTGAAGGTTTGAATATATGGGGGTTGCAGGCACAGAAGAAGAAAAGACCAAAAGCATTGATTCCATAGCTTCTGCTTCCCAATCCAGTTAAATTTTGTAAGAGTTATGCTGCTACACCTGTAAAGACTTAATACAGCAAAACATTATCATATAAGTCTCTGATTTCCCAAATAACAGCACTTATTGCAATTTTTACCTTTTGTAGCAACTTAATTCAAGCAACAAGAAAACTCCTGCTAGTGAAAATATTTCCTAAAGGTTTTGAACTTTCCTGCCTTGTAAAGTATGGCACATCAATATAATTTCATCTTTCTTTGGAGATTAAGTACCTTACATCCCCTAACGTCCTCACGAGGGGCATTAATTTGACCCTTCAGAGCTCTGCCTATACAGTGATCTTCAGCCCCTCCCAGAACTTCCCTCGGCTGTGGGAATGGGGACCACCTAGCTCCATCTGTCATACTCTAAGTGCACAGAGCTGTTGTAAGTTGCCAGACTTGGATTCAAGGCCAGGAGATGGGGCCAAGATCCTTGAAACTGTAATAGAGCCATCCACTCTTGGGAGGTTTTGGCAGGGGAAAAAGGCTTGTTCCATATTCAACCAAGAGAACCAGAGGACAGCCTTCGAAAGTCATGACTAGGACCAAACTGTCGGACTTATCCACCTAAAAAAAGGACTTTTATTCCTGGAGCTGACATTTTCTTGTCTGACAAAATACAAATCTCCCAGGACAAAGGCACTAAAACTGACAGTTATTTCACTTCAAGGAGAGTTTCTGATTCTTTCCTACAAACAGGTTTTAATAGGAAAAGTTCGAGATGTTGGCATCCAGGCGTGGAAAAGGCTGCGTGTCTCACACCTTTGCCTAAAATCACCCTGGTGGGAACTGTTATTTTTTTCTTAATATCTTCCCGCAGCCACCACCACTAACATCAGATTTTCAAGGCACAGCTTCGAAGTTCCAGCAACCAAATTAGACCCTGTGGGAAAGAAAGCTGAAGACAACCACACCCTACAACTTCCGCTTTTCATTCTTCAAAGACTTGCACTTCATCGAAGACAGGGGTATAAACAAAATTTTCCGGGTTCTGTGTGTCTAAAATGGCTGGAAGTACATTAATCTTCCCCTTAAAATTATTTTTATAAGTTCACAAAGATCCGATGCACATATGTATTTACAAATCACTGTTCTGAAGTGCTGCTACTCATTTAATTCTTAGACATCTGTTTAAGAAAAGACTACGAGACACATGAAAGACTAAGAAAAGAGAAGAGAAACTACAATTTCTATAATCTCAACAATCTGGGCTAGAGCAAGAAATAGGCATATTTGTCCATAAAAAATAAAGGTCAAAAGAGTGAGGATTTATAAATGACACGAGTCAAAGTAAAATGGTTAAAAACCAAAAACATTGTTTTAAGGGCCATAAAGAAAAGTTTGTGAGAAAGCAGAAAAGCTATATATATTTAATATAGATATAAAACTATATATGTATATAACACATATATTATATGTACATATACCATATATTATACATAAAATATAAAATGCTAGCTATCTATAAATTATATATATCACAATGATGTATATTATGCAGAAAGCCCCAATTCTTCATTGTTAATTGGCTTTTATTTTTCAGCAACCATTCAAGCAAGTTTTGGAGGTTTGGGTTGTTGCAATGTAATGCCAATGGTGAAAAAAGAAAAAGGAAAGTTTTTTCTAATCTCCCAGTTTTTACTGTTTTTAACATGCAACTTCCCTGCTTTTCAGACCAAAGGCAATGCCAGCAGTGTCTAGACTCGAACCCATTTCCCCCACCCACACACAGTGTCTACAGGACACAAGTGACATTAGGCATCCACATCTGATCTGCTACAATCCAGATAGCACAGGAGAGTTACGTTAGCACCCAAACTATCTTGGAGACCAAGTGTTGACTTCCTGCAGAGCAGTGAATGTTTCAAGACAAACATTTTCCATTACAACGTGCAGCTGGAAAAACTGACTCTCAGCAGGGCTGGCAACCTGACTTAGGAGTGACTCTAAAATCAGAGGCTGATTTTCATATCACTTGGAATCCGGGGCGGGGAGGATGCACCGGGAGGAAGGGAGACCGAAGACATGAGACAGTGTGCTCCAGCATGTCTGCACAGCAGGCCTGACAATCAAGTTATTTTAAAAAGCCAGGGCGAGTAGATATACATGTTACATATCTAGCTGTAAAAACTGCTAACCATTAGAACAAAAGGGTTTGAGGTAAAAACAAATCTGCGAGTGAAGAAGAAAATAATCCTACCGATTCAAGGCAAAAGGAGTTTCTGTAGGGATGTAACCTGTGGGTGGGTGAACCCCTGAAACAAAGTGTTTGTGATGTTCCACTTCCAGAGGTGGCAGAGGGTGCACAGGAAGATGGTTCTGAGGACAAAATAACCAGGCATGGAGCAGTCGTTTCAGCAAAAAGTAGATACGAACTATTGGCTCCCAAAAGCCAAAGCCAAATAATCTGCATGTTGCAACCAAAAACTTGACTTAGTGTGGTCCAGTGACCATGCTGTGAGCATACCTTAAAGACGAGCTTTTAAACCAAAACATTTTTTTCACTTGACTTGATTCCAAATATCTTTTAGCTTAAAAAAAAAAGAAAAAAAAGGAAAGAAAAATAAAATTCAAACCCACATTCACTCAAGCAACAGAAAAGTGGCCAGTACAGGAGCCATTTAAAGAATGCAGTTTTACAGCCGTCACAGGCAATCCCAGGGCGGGCATCCCCAAAATGGCTTGCACGGGCAGCACTACCACAATCAGCACTTACCTTCCACCAGAGACCATTCTGAGGACGAAAATAACCCATTTGGATGTATAGGTTCTGATGCATTTATTTCTTAAATGTCTGCTATACGCACATGTACTGACCTAACTTGCAGGAATGTGATAATAAAACAACGATATCACGTAATGGTTATTGAATGTTGGGGGGTGTCTGAGGTGTTTTTTTGAATTAACCCAGTAAGCCTCGCAATAACTCTGAGAAGGTTACTTTTATTGTCCCATTTCACAGGTGAGGAAACTGACGCACAGAAAGGTGAAGCGAGGTGCACGGGTCACACAGGGAGGCCTACTCTTGCAAACACCATCTCCGATGCAGGAGGCTGGAGCTGTATACCCCATACTTCTACCACTAAACGTAAATGCTACATTAACCATGACACAAGCCTGCTGCAGCGAAGGAAAGCTGGATTAAGAGTCTTCTTCACTTCATTTGTGTTCCCACCTCTAAGATAGATCCTCAGTTGCAATTAAGAGTTTGCTTTTCCTCACATTCAGTCTCTTCCTTAATAGAAAATTTACGTCAAAAGCTTTTACTGGGCTTCCTTGGTGGCGCAGTGGTTGAGAGTCCTCCTGCCGATGCAGGGGACACGGGTTCGTGCCCCGGTCCGGGAAGATCCCACATGCCGTGGAGCGGCTGGGCCCGTGTGAGCCATGGTCGCTGAGCCTGCACGTCCGGAGCCTGTGCTCCGCAACGGGAGAGGCCACAACAGTGAGAGGTCCGTGCACCGCAAAAAAAAAAAAAAGCTTTTACTGAAAAGCTAAGACAGATAATGCATCAGATCCGACTAACTGCAAAGTCCAGGAAAGTAAACCTGAAATAGATCCTTTGTTCAACAATAAACTAAAACGCAACCTTGTGGTTTTAGAGGGTGAAATGTTTTGAAGATGTGAAGGAGACAGGGAAAAATAGAAATTGTAACAGGGGGCCAGGAAGATAGCAGGAGTGCCTGCAGCACACAGCCCTGTGTTCCGTAAGCTCAGTCCAAACGTGCCATGAGCCCCAAGGATGGGGACCTGATACAACCATCCCTCTTCATTTGCCCAAAAAGAAACGTGAAGCATGTGCCATTTATTGCCATTTACATGTTCAAACTACTGAAACTACCTTCATCTTCAATTTGTAGCTGGTAAATAATCTGGTTAAATTATTCACAGTTTCGGTCTGAGAGGAGGAAAAAGAGAGGCGAAAGGAACACAGCCCTGATGGCTATGGTTGCTCTAAGAAGACGGTAGCACTGTGCAGTATTAACAAAATTAAGAGAAGGGGAAGTGACCAGCTTTGAGGATGACGAGGCAGCTGTTTCACTGAAGCACGTGTAGAAAGAACGTCATGAACCTACCTCAGTAGGGAGAGTTTTGTAACATTAAAGGCAATCACAGGGCCCCTCTGTGCCTGGCGTACTTGAAATTCCTGGCGTTAGGGAGGGCACAGAGAAAGCGGCCATCCTCAACAGTGCTTTTAAAAATGCTTTCTCCTTCCAAGTTTCTATAAGCAGTGAGTTTGGAGAGATGTGCTGGTGTGTCCCTGGTTGATGATTTTGTTGGTTGGATGATGTGAGAGGAGGTCAAATGATTTCCTTCCTCGTGGTCCTGCGTCAGAAGATTTTCTTGCTAAATAAACAGCACACTATAGCAACACACACAAGGAATAGCCACTGCAGTAAAATCCATGGAGACGGGATTTTAAAAAACAACAGACTCTGCGTAGAACACACGGCACTTGCATTCCATCCCTTATACCTACTAAGAACCACATAAGGTAGGAATTTTTATCCTCATTTTAAAAATAAAAAAAATAACTTGGAAGTTCTCTTTAATGAAATGTTTCCACCACATAGTGGGT
The DNA here is from genome assembly GCF_949987515.2 of Delphinus delphis. Classification (NCBI taxonomy): domain Eukaryota; kingdom Metazoa; phylum Chordata; class Mammalia; order Artiodactyla; family Delphinidae; genus Delphinus; species Delphinus delphis. The sequence continues at coordinate 38,378,023 of NC_082698.1, read as the reverse complement.
ATCACTGCTCAGGAATGAGCCTAACAGAGACTCCTGGTTGGCAGAAATGTGCCTGTGGACGTGCAAGTGAGCATTACCTGGTTTACTAAATTAATTCACCCTCACCTGAAGAGGACTCATGTGGAAACAAGGCACGGGAGAGCTACTCACTGCTTCTATTGAACCAAATGCACAAATCACAACATTTGAGGCTGGCTGAATTAAATAATAAAATAGGACTCTACTTCAGAATCAGGAGTAAAGGGCAATTTTGTAAGTTCACGTCATACCACTGATTTGGTGAATACGCTTCCCATTTTATAAAACACGTAGATTCTAATGTAGGAACATTTATCCTCCTAGTCGTATGCAAAAGAAGTGACAAGTTCAAAATGCCAGCAGCCAATGAACACTATGTATTCCCAGGCTTAGTCTCTCCACAAGGCTGTGGTTCAGTAAGTCTCTCTGCACCATCAATTATCAGAAGCATCACAACTTTTAAAATAAAACCACCACCAAAAGAGGATGAAGCAGGAAGTTCAACAGGAAATAATTCTGAAACTGACTGCAGACAGCCTCCGAAAACCAAATTAAAACTTCATATCCCATTAACTTGGATTGTGTGACGTTCCAAGCTGGGCGGAGCTCAAGTTCACCTTTGACTCTTCTCCAAGAAAAGGAGACACACACATAACTACAAGGCCACTAAGTATTTTAAAACAACCTGGTTTTTTATTGTTTAAGCTTATTGTTTGTAAGCAAACAGATTGCTCAATCACGAATTCCTCCCTCTTTTTCTCCTCAGATTATGAAAATAACCTAGTATATGCAAAAAAATCTGTGGGGGGCTAAGGGTCCCTTAAGGGTCCTGCCTTTCTATTTCTCCAGGCATCCGTTTCTAACAGTTTCCCAATGAAGCAACTATAAGTTCTGTTCCCTCTATCTAATCTGTGTATGGCTGCCAAACTAATTATCCTAAAGCATCACTCTTATCAGCCCTCCTACCAAACACAGAGTCAAAATCTACTTGGCCTGCTTTTCAAGGCCAAGACATCTAGCCCCACCTTATTTCCTACTGCCCTTCCTTCCCACCCCTCCACTCCAGCCAGACTCCTGCACTATCAACCCCTGAACATGGTTCTCCTTGGTTTACAAAGGCACACACCACTGTCCCGCCCTGAAACACTCCTCAGCCTGGGAGGCTGTATTAGTTACCACTCCTGGGGGCCACCTGCTCCTCTCACCCCTCCTCCTCAGCCGCTTTTGACAACTTTTACCTCTGCCCAACCCCTAAATGGACAGCCATCTCCCAGGATCCTACCCCTTTCCCTTCTTCATCCAAGTAGTAGGAGTCTGTGAGTCAGAGATGGAGGCAGCCCCGTCTTAGCCAGAAGTTTCAAAATTATCTTTGGCCGTGGCTCCTTAGAGAATTGGGGGATTCTAGGGCTGGAGCAAGAAATATACAAGATGCGCCTAAAGGATGCTGTAGGGCCAGAAAGAGTACTAAAATGCACGTTCGCGTGTGCATGCGCACACCCACACACACACAACAATGGGAGCCTGTCGAAGGGCACAGGAGCCAACTGAAAGAGCTCCCAATGGCCAAAGCTGGAGAAATTTTGAGCAACAAAACAATGTAGTTTTGGACTATAGCCCAAAACATAACTTGAATGGCCAGGAATCCATGCTGATAGAATTGAATGAACGAATGAGGGAGGATATGCAAATCTGTGCAGAAGAATTCAAAATGATTTATGTAAATACTCCACCCTCAAGAAGGTGGAGCATAGCTCCCTCCTCCTTATGCGTGGGCTGTACAAAGTGATTTCCTTCCAAAGAATAGAATATAGAAAGAGGGGTAGAGGAGTAACTTTACAGTGGAGAAACTTGACAAACACTATCTCAGCCAGGTGATCAAGGTCAGTATCAACCGTGGTAAGACATGTTGACACTATGTATTGTAGATACGATGAAAATGGATAAAATATGGTATTCCTCATAAAAACCCGTAACCCCAAACTAATCCTGAAAAAATACCAGACAAATCCCAACTGAGGGACGTTCTACAAAATGCCTAAAAAAAACAAAAAAAAATAGTACTCCTCAAAACTATCGAGGTCATCAAAAACGAGTAGTATCTGAGCAACAGCCATAGTCTAACAGTCTAGGAATTTACGGAGACGTGACAACTAGATGTAATATGGCACCCTGAATGGGATCCTGGAACAGAACAGGGATATTTGGAATTTTGAATAAAACATGGCTTTAGTATTAATATTGGACAATTAGTTATGACAAATGTACCATACTAATGTAAGATGTTAACAGCAGGGAAAACTGAGCATGGGGAACGTATAGGAACTCTCTGTACTATCTTTACAACTTTTCTCTAAATCTAAAACTAATCTAAAATTAAAAGTTTGCTTTGAAAAATTATCTTTGGCTCCTCCATCTTCCCTGCTGTAGTCCAAAATGTCTCTTTCTGTTCCCTCCTCTCCCATTCCCTTGGTCATTGCCCTCCCTAGTCTTTATTCCCCAACCCATCCTCCACACCGCTGCCAAAATAAGCTTTCTAACAGGTAAATCTGAGGGTAACACCTTCCTGATCAAAGCTCTTCAACAGCTACCCCTTACCTAGATCAAGGCCCAGATAGTAAATATTTTAAACTCAGCAAGCCTACCCTACTCTGCCAATATAGCGCTAAAGCAGCCATGTACAATATGTAAATAAATGGATGTGGCTGTGTTCCAATAAAACTTTATAGAAACAGGCAGAGGGGGCTTCCCTGGTGGCACAGTGGTTGAGAGTCCGCCTGCCGATGCAGGGGACACAGGTTCGTGCCCCGGTCCAGGAAGATCCCACATGCCGCAGAGCGGCTGGGCCCGTGAGCCATGGCCGCTGAGCCTGCGCGTCCGGAGCCTGTGCTCCGCAACGGAAGAGGCCACAACAGTGAGAGGCCCGCGTACCGCAAAAAAAAAAAAAAAAAAACAGGCAGAGGACTGGATTTGGCCCACAGGGCATATATATATAGTGTGTCAAACCCAGGCCTAGAGAATCAAGTCTAAACTCTAAAACTGACATTCAAGATATAATCCACATAACCCCTGACCCTTCTCTCCAGATGAGCCCTCCTTCCTTTGGCTAAGTTATTTGCTCCCACACGGATGCACCCCCTGCTTCCCCTCCAGCTAGATGAGTTACAGCCCCTCTTCTGTGAAGTGTCTTCAGGTCATTCCACGTAAAAACAACTTCTCCCTTATCATAATTCACAGCATATCTGGACCTCTATAACTCATCTGGCACATTATCAGCTAAAATATTAAAAATCATCATATATTATCATTCAATTTTGTGTATTTGTCAGGTTTTGTTCTTTCCAATCAATTCCAAGTACGTTTAAATTATTAAGTAACACAAAGTCAGTAAAGGCAACCTCCGTGCCTTCAAAAGACTGGCAGGTAATAAGTAACTGAACTAGTACTTCCTAAAGTGTGTTCTAAGTACTTCATGACATGTTAACAGGTGTACCCTTTAAAATGAAATGTTTTTTAATCAACTAAGTCTGAGGAATTCTGGGTTCAACTAAGTTAAGCAGCTCTCTCTGTCCTAGGAATTTTCAAAGCCTTCATTTTACATTGTGAATCTCCTTAAAGAAGGATATATTACACAATAACTCTCTAATCTGTTAGGCCATGGATTTTTTTTCACATTTTTAGCATCTGTGTCCTGCAGAACAGTTAGGGAATTGTTGAAATTAAGTATACTCCTACCAGGTGGACTGAAAGTTCCAATTCTTTCTATTTGTCACTGTGGTAGGCTGAACAATGCACTGCCCCCCCAAAGATGTCCATGTCCCAATCCCAGGAATCTGTCAATGTTACCTTATATGGCCAAAAAAAAAAAAGGACTCTTTGCAGATGTGATTAAGATCTTGAGATGGGAGAATTATCTGGATGGGCCCTAGACGCAATCAAAGGTATCCTTATAAAAGGGAGGCAGAGGGTGATCTGACGCTAGACAGAAGAAAAGGTAAAGTGATCAGGACGCAGAGACCAGAGCACTGCAGCCACAAGCCAAGGAATGTCAGCAGCCACCGGAAGCTGGAAGAAGCAAGGAACGGTTTCCCTCCTACGGCCTCCAGAGGGAGCACTGCCCTGCCAACAACCTGATTTCAGCCCCCTGAAACTGATTTTGGATTTTCAGCCTCCAGAACTGAAAGAAAATAAATGTATGTTGTTTAAGTCACCAAGTTTGTGGTAATTTGTTACAGCAGCCATAGGAAACTAATACAGCCACAACGCCAATCATGGTGCTGTGCTCTTTGCTAACATTAAATATGCTTAAGTGACGTCAAATTAGCCCTGTCCACAAATTAGATCACAGTTAGCCTTAGCTAGTGAGCTTCCATCATCCACTTAAGGGAAACGGTATGAGTCAGTGGTCAGGAATCTGGACCTGGGTTAAACCACCTAAGTTTAAATGCCAGCTCTAACATTTACTAGTTAATTATATGACCTTGGTCAGGGTGTTTATCCTCTCTGTGACTAAGCCGCCTCACCTGTAAAATGGGACTCTATTCACAGAGTTGCTCTGTGGATTAGATAAGATTATGTATAAAAAGCACTTAGTGCAGTTCCTGACATACAGTACTCACTCACTAAATGAACACTACTATTTTACATTACAGTATTATTGCTAGGTAGAGGCAAAAGAAAAATCTACTTTCACCAAAAGCTAAATCTCATACTCTTTTATTCTCAGTTTGGCAAACTAAACGTCGTTACACAATTTCTAGCTTAGGACATTTAAAATGACCTCAGCAAGGTAAGGCAAGTGGAAAAATTCATGCTTGCCTCTCTGAATCATAGCTTTTAGGTATGTGACTTGATAAATTATGACAGCTAATAGCTCTAAGACATGCGCTTAGTGTCATGCGTTAAATTCGTGTCACTCACTAAAAAGCCTAAAGCTACTCTTCTTGTACAGGTTATCTTATAGGTCAAAGAGCTAGCAAAGGGGCTCCCCTGGTGGCACAGTGGTTGACAGTCCGCCTACCGATGCAGGGGATGTGGGTTCGTGCCCCGGTCCGGGAAGATCCCACGTGCCGCGGAGCGGCTGGGCCCGTGAGCCATGGCCGCTGGTCCTGTGCATCCGGAGCCTGTAGAAAGAGCTAGCAAAGGCGTATTTTCTTAATTATTAAGCTGCTGATGTTCCATTTGTTAGTCTTTATCTTAATGTATGGGTATGCTCAGAGCAACAGATGAAATGATTCTGATAGGCCTCGATATAGGGATGTCACAAGGTGACTGGAAACAGCAAAGGAGATAAGGGTCTTGGTACAACATACAAAAGTCCTCCCGGCATGTCTTCCACCTCTTGGTCTCTCCACACCTACCACTATTCTCCACGGACAACCTAGGCACCACTTGCTGCAACATCCTACAGTGTCGCCAGCCTACGTGGGTGATTTACGAGCTACCCTACAACATACCTGGTCATAAATATTGGCTCACCATTGGTCACGAGGTGCTTAAGATGCAGAGCTTTGATTCCTAAAGCCTTTAAGACCCTTCTATTAAAATGGAAGAATCCTTAGAAAAGTTAGTATTTTCATTCTTTGTTATATACTTCAGCACTCATTAGAGTAAAAGAAGCAAAGGTAGGGCTGAAGGAAGAAAGTAGAAAGATTCCGAAAAAGGATATGGGAAAAAATCATACAACCTTCACTATCCTTCTGGGTGTCGCAATCAAGAATTCTCAAGAAAATTACAGCTTAAGCAACCTAATTTATAAACTCTCTGGAATTCTGGGTGAAGTAGGATGGGCCATGAAGACTCGAATCTGCATGAGAAACCAACAGATACCTCAGGAAAAATGATCAAGACCTCCTTAGGACACTAGAACTAAGAACCTCCAACAAAGGTGAAAAAAGGCCACCTCAACTTCTGGGGGCTGTCCCAGGCAGACAGGGCTCCCACTGACAGAGCCTAAGAGACAGACAACAGATGGGCAGAGATGTCCCTCTCAAGAGCTGCCAGGTCACATAAGGCAAGGATGAAAAAAGTGACATCAGCACAACCACACATCTCACACCCCACCTTACCCCTAAATGCCAGTCCAAGTTGGTGTGCCCTACGAGTGGCAAAGAAGCAACAGCTAAGGCCAGGAGACAGCCGAGCACAGGTCTGCTCTAGGGACTAGGCTTGGAAGAACTTAAAAGGTCTTGAGTCATCCCTGGAACCTGCAGAGAGAAGCAGAGACTTAGCAAGAAGCACAGAGAGGAGGGGGTCTCAGAGCACAGCTGGTGGAAGTTCAGAATCTCTATACTGATTTCCACATCCTCGGCTGTCCAACCCCCAGCAACTGAGGAACTGTAGAGGCACAAGTCACACTAACAAGTTATGGTAGAAACAACCCCAATTGAGGGACTGTGGGAAAAAATGAAAATAAGTCACACCTCTGACCTCATTCAAGACATAGAGAGATAACATCACTCGCTTGGCGGTGTCAAACAGATGCACATCATATGGTGTACGTGTCAGTAAACACACATGGCCAAGCTGTCCTGGTCTGTCAATCAGGGACCACCAAAACCTCAGTAAGGCCTGCTACGTCGAAAAGAAGCAAGCTTAAACTAATGAAAGGTTTAAATGTTAAGGATTTTTAAGCACCTACTTTATTTTTTTAATTTTAAAATAGAGATTGTAAACCCAAATGCCAGTGGCATCAGGCATGGAGAGCAAACGGCTGCAGCTGGCGGGTATGAGAAACCAGAAGGCGTACGCCTCCTCCAGGAGGGCAGCCACCACTCAGACCAAGCCAACTGCGGCCATGGGAGCGTGGGCGCAGGAAGACCCCGGGGGCACATGTGAGACGGCTGCCCCCAGCACAGCCCACTTAGAGAATCACAGAACCACTGACTCTCTGCTTGCTTTCTTTTTAAGATTATACAAGTCAAATGAGTAAATGAAATATAGTTCCAAGGAATATAAGTGAAGAAGTGAGAGTCCTTCCCCTCTACTCCCCCCAACTGTTAACAAATCAGATCACTATGTATCCTTCTTACTCTAGACACACAACATGTTCTAAAAGTTGCCTTTTTCACTCATCAGTATGTCATGGACATCCTTCCACATCGGTACATTCAGATCTCCTGCTTTCTTTTTACCAAACCCAGAGTTAGAATACAGAATTTCAAGGCTGGACGATGATCTTCTTGACTCCAGGCCTTAAAGAAACAGGGCAGGGCCTGGCCTGTAAATAAGCTGCTTATCCCAGTCACCTAGAAGATGCCAATTACTGGAGCTTATGGGCAAATCCAGAGTGGCACTAGTGGAACAAAGGATGCGGTTGAGGCCTTTGCTTCAGAGGCCATCCTTATATAAGGAAAGAGTTATTAAAAGGAAGAACTCTAAACTTCATATCTGAAATATTAATTGTTACTGACTAATGATACCAAAAAGCTAATTAAGCATTCAGACCTTCAGAAACTCCAGTTTGGCTGCCAGATATAGAAAAACCTCTCTATCTGAAGTTATAAACTCCCTGGAGGCCAAAGCCTCCCTGCATGGCTAGCTTTCAAAACATTTTAGGAAACTTGACCTCAAATTAAAATCAGCATTTCGGCAAGGGTTACTTACAGCCTTTGAGAAACTATATTTCAGAGAAACACAAATTGCAGAAATAAATTATTCTCTTATCCTATTAATATGATTTGCTTTATAAAAGAAATGCTTACGGCTTTTTTCTGGTATACTTTATTGCCAAGCTAGAAACAGGGGATATTCCAGATGGCTCCCCTTTTCCCTTGCTTCCACTGCCAAATGGAATCTACCACCCCAGCCATCCTGTCTCTTGACCCCCTTCTCCTCTCCAACCCCTTGGTTTAGGTTCTCACCAAACCTCAGGGCAACCATAGCAACAGCCTCCTAAATCACCTCTGTCACCAATCTTTCCCCTCTCCCCTTTGTTCCCTATAAAACTGCCCAAGTAATCTCATTCACTCATTCAACAAATATTTACAGAGCCCCTACTATGTGACAGGCACTGTTCCAGGCACGAGGGTGAAGCAGGGCACACAATTAAGTCCTTCCCCTCAGGACCACCCCAGAGTAGCATCGGATAAGTGATCAGTGCTGTGGAGAAAAAGAAGGTGGGCTTCGGGAGACAGAGAGTGCGTGAGATCTGGGTTACTTTATCTACACGGTCAGCAAAGGCCCCATTTGGAAGGGGTCGTGTGAGCAGGTCCTGAAGGAAGGGGAGGGGACAAACAGGTCGGGGGAAGAGTATTCCAGGTGGAGAGGGCAGCAGGTGCCCCGCAGGAGCACAAGCCTGGTGCATCTGAGGACAGCAAGGAGGCCAGAGCAGCTGGAGCGCGGCGAGCAGGGCAGCAGTCCTCAGAGGTGCAATCACAAAGGGCAGACACACGGGGCCGTGTGGCGTACAGCGACAGCCGGGAGTTCCTCTGGAGTGAAATGGGAACAGTGCTTTCATGCGACAACTCCTTCCCAGGATTTCTTGGGAAATGTATAGTTCTCCATAATCTTGAGAAAAATGAGTTGAGAAATAGGGGGAAAGTATTACAATTCTCCTGCTTGCTTAGCAATCAACGTAGAACCCAGTGACATCAAATCCAAAGCAAGAGCAGAAAATGCTCCTGTGCAGAGGTGAAGGTTAAGGCCAACGTTTTCCAGAATTGGGCCAGGAGCACATAGAAGTGAAGCTGTCCAGATCCGATCACTCAGTCTTCCTTGTAGCGGCCGCCATGTTCTTAGTGTGTATTCTCAGTCCTGTCTGCGGTCAGTGCTGAGCCAGTCTCACAAATAGAGTCAGTATTAATAAGCCACACATAGGATGGCTTCTACAAATCCTGATTCTCTAGTGCAGTTAATCTTGCTAGAAGACCCAAATGTTAACATTATTCGAACATTACCAGACAATGTTCAGAAGCATTTTTTAGTGTTTGAATATTCAATATAGGGTACAGTTCTTTGTAAATAGTACTAAACTTAGTATTTCTTAACTATTAAATATTTTTCAGATATCCATAATAATGAGTAAAGAGCAATAAGAACATTGGAAGTAATTTAAGAAAGGTTAAGTAAATTAATTAGCTTCCTGCTAGATATGTTTTAAACGTTGTAAAATTTCTAATAAAAGGAGGAAATTTTTAAGGGAGAAATGTGTTTTAAAAGAAGAAATGCAAAGAAAAGATGTAAATGTTGTTGTAGAAATCAGCCCCTAATCTAAAATCTAAACTAGCAAAAATAATAATAATGTTTCAACAGCAAAACCAAACCGAGGCAACCAGAAAAATAATTTTATTGTTAAAAAAGGAAATGAGTTTATATGAACTTAGAGAACCCAAATCTTTTATAAAAAGTAATAAGTATGCCTGCCCTTTGCTCCAGAGACACTATATCTTTCAAGGATATTCTCTGTACAAACAAGGGAAGTCAGTGCCTCTACACGCAAGAGACCCATGGGGAAATGCTTCCCAATCGTAGGTAGGTTGACAACAGGGAAAGACAGAGGGAGAGTGTGGAACTTGGTAAGATTTAAGGTTGCAGAGGTAACTAACACAGACATACTAAATACCAGAAACTATTCCTGCCAATTAACTTATATTTATTTATATAATCCTCATAGCCACCCAAAGAGATAAATACTCTTATTACCTCCTCCCATCCTTTTTTTTTTTTCTTTCTTTCTTTTTTGGCTGTGTTGGGTTTTCATTGCTGCATGTGGCTTTCTCTAGTTGCGGCGAGCAGGGGCTACTCTTTGATGCGGTGCGCGGGCTTCTCATCGTCGTGGCTTCTCTTGTCACAGAGCACAGGCTCTAGGCGCGCCGGCTTCAGCAGTTGTGGCACGTGGGCTCAGTAGTTGTAGCTCGCGGGCTCTAGAGCACAGGCTCAGTAGTTATGGCGCATGGGCTTAGCTGCTCCACGGCATGGGGGATCTTCCCAGACCAGGGCTTGAACCCATGTCCCTTGCATTGGCAGGCGGATTCTTAACCAATGAGCCACCAGGGAAGCCCTCCCAACTGATAAATGAAGAAACTGAGGCACAGAGAAATTAAGCTACTTCTCACACAGCTAGTAAGTGGTAAAGCCAGATTCAAACCAGGATTCTGGCCCTCGGCCCTTGTTAGTAATCACTACACCTTTCTGCCTCCATGCTGCTTCAACTGGACCCTAAGATTTCAGAGTATGATTGGCAAGTGTTATTATACATGCTAATGGTTCAATGAACTCTCACTAACATCATCATCACCGCCAGCATTATCATCACCATCATTATTACTATTTATCTGCTTATTTTTTTAATTATAATGACATTTTATTTAAAGGCACCACATAAGCTTTCACACCCATGTACCAAATCTAATCCCCAGACTGGAAGCTTCCCCATTCCTGCCATAAAAAAATAAACAAGTTACTCCTGGCTGCTTAAATTTCATGCTTGAAATATCCCAGATAAGCAAATTGGAATGAGCCAAACACCACAATAAAAAAAGGCATCTGGCATTTTCTCCTGATTAACTGGAGAAGTGGATTCTGTCAGTGTTCCAGGATATGAAATTTCAAGGCCTCGGACCTAACAGTCACTGCTTTCGTGTAAGGACATACTGGTCTGGAGGCTATTGAGGGCAGCCCCATAACCAATCCATTCAGACAACACCTGGAAAAGAGAATTCTGACCCAAAACAGACCATGAAGCTAAGGGAAGTTGGTAAACTTGTCACAGAGTACACATCACATATCAAAGACCTGTTACTAAAACGACAAGGGCTGAACAAGGAAGACCCCTAATTATTGTTTTAGGGACCACAGTCTTTTACCTCAACTTGCTGTTGCTTCTTTAAGCAACATCAGTATCCTAACCACTAACCAGACGTCAAGCTTCCAGAGGAGCACCCAGAACTCTCCTTCCAAGTCATCTGCAATCACCCATACTCTGTGTCTGCTGCTACATCTGTTCTCCTGTCCACATGGCAGTCACATAGAGTGCATACCCAGACTGCTTTGGAAGTGAAGGAGAAAAAGAGAAAGGATTAAAAATAGCTATCTTGGCCTAATCTCTGAATATGGAAGATCTATCTATCAGATACACACTAGAATTAACCCCATTTTACTGGTAAGGAAACGGAACCCCACAGAAGTTAAGTAACTTGTCCATGGTCACAAAGGTCTTATTATCAGCAGTTCTAACAGGCTTTCTCAACAGGCTGAGCCTGCCCAAAAGGCACAGGAAACATTTTTACCAGCAGAGAAGAATTAAGCTTCTCATGTAGCAAGCTCTGGGGAGATACCCACAGCATGGAGTGGGCGTTTTTTAGTCACGCAGGGGGCAAGATTATATTCAGTGTATGTTCCATCACTTAGAAGTTTCTAAAAATAAAATCCATTCTTTCCTATGTAAAACTATAAGGAATTTCAAGTCGACTATGTAAACAGGAGGAAGCATCTGACACCTCTTCCTTAAACACAGGAAAGGAAGTTTAAGACAGAAGAAAGGAAATAAGCAGGTATAAATAGCTCAGCAAGAATGTGATTTCTTAGTGGGAACTTTCACAATTTTTCCTTCCATGTTCTATAGATACATACACTCATACATACACATATGTAAAGAAGTGTGTGTGTACACAGTTTTATGTTTTTCCTTGCTGATTCTAGCAATACAACTGCCAAGTCTTAATGCCAGGTACTGAGAGAATGAGGAAAGAATATTATCAGTGACAAGTGTCAGTCAAATCAATGGAGTGAGAGAGGCCCTCTCCACCAATTTCTGGTGGCCCAATTCTTTTGGTAAAAGATCTGTCAGCACCCATAAAAGCATAATACTCCAGATGACCAACAGGCACTTGATAAGACGCTCAATATCATTAATTATTAGAGAAATGCAAATCAAAACTACAATGAGGTAACACCTCACACCAGTCAGAATGGCCATCATTAAAAAGTCTACAAATAATAAATGCTGGAGGGGGTGTGGAGAAAAGGGAACCTTCTTGCACTATTGGTGGGAATGTAAATTGGTACAGCCACTATGGAGAACAGTATGGAGGGTCCTTAAAAAACTAAAAATAGAACTACCGTATGATCCTGCAATCCCACTCCTGGGCATATATCTGTAGAAAACTCTAATTCGAAAAGATACAAGCACCCCAATGTTCATAGCTGCACTATTTACAATAGCCAAGACATGGAAGCAGCCTAAGTGTCCATCGACAGATGAATGGATAAAGAAGATGTGGTATGTATATGCAATGGAATATTACTCAGCCATAAAAAAGAATGAAATAATGCCATTTGCAGCAACATGGATGGACCCAGAGATTATCCTACTAAGTGAAGTAAGTCAGACAGAGAAAGACAAATATCATATGATCTCATATGTGGAGTCTAAAAAAATGATACAAATGAACTTATTTACAAAACAGAAATAGACTCACAGATTTGGAGGGCAAACTTGTGGTTACCGAAGTGGGTAAGGGCAGGGGGGATAGGTTGGGAGTTTGGGATTGACATGTGCACACTGCTATATATAAAATAGATAAGCGTCAGGAACTTGCTGTGTAGTGCAAGGAACTGTATTTGGTATCTTGTAATAACCTATAATGGAAAAGAATCTGAAAAAGAAATATATATAAATATAAACATAAATATATATATATATATGAGTCATTTTGCTGTACACCTGAAACTAGCACAGTGTTGTAAATTAGCTATACATCAATTTTTTAAATGGTAACAACATAAAAATACTTTAAAAAAAAAAAAAGCATCCGGCTTCCCTGGTGGCGCAGTGGTTGAGAGTCCGCCTGCCGATGCAGGGCACACGGGTTCGTGCCCCGGTCCCGGAAGATCCCACGTGTCGCGGAGCGGCTGGGTCCATAAGCCATGGCCGCTGAGCCTGCGCGTTCGGAGCCTGTGCTCCGCAATGGGAGAGGCCACAAAAGTGAGAGGCCCACATACCACCAAAAAAAAAAAGCATCATACTCTTTGACCCAGTAGTCCCATTCCCTTTACACATCATTTTCATGAATTTCCTCCCACACTTCACATCATGTTTCACCCAGTTGTGATCAGAGTCCACATATAGTTTCTGTAACCAGCTACACAGTCTTCCTGACAGTCATGTTCAAAGGTTGCATTATTTGGCAAGGGACCACAATCATGGGGATAGAAGAGGCCTGCTGTGTTTTTATGTTATAATCATACCTTGTTATTCAAGAATAGTCTCTGAGCTAAGCAGCACATCATACATTTTAGTGCTTATATTGGGCAGATATAAACTTTTAAATCATAGTTTAAGAACCAGTTAACTGGAACAGTCAATAGGAATAAAATAAGACTAGCAGTAAAAAGGCCTGGTTTCTGAAACTTGAACTAAGTTTATGACCTCAGGCAAATCAAAATTTCTCTGGGTCTATTTTTTCACCTGTGCTATGGCCTGTGAGTGTTCACGGCGCACTGGACACTAGTCAAGCATTTTGCATACATCGGCTCATTGTAATCCCATCACAACACAAAGAAGCAAGTGTCACCACCCCCATTTGACGGCTGAGGAAACTGAGGCATGAAGTTTGTATCAACTGGCAGAGCTAGGACAGAACACAAGCCACCTGGAGCCAGACCCTGCTGCTAGATTAGAGGATTTCTGGGGTTCCGTCCAGCTCAAACCCTCGATCTTTCTGACATTCTAGGAATGAGCTGTGCTCAGTTGGTCACATTTCTGCCAGTTTTTCTGGTAGTTGCCCAATGCCCTTCACAAGTAACAAATCCTTCATCTTCAAACACCGAGAGATTTAAAGCAGCTACCAAGATACTGACGTCAGACCCTGACTTTAACGAAGGGTCAACCTAAAACAAACTAGAAATCCATGTGGCGCTTCAAATGCTTCTTGACGATTCAACTCTCCACTGATGGAGGAGGAACTGAGTTATTAGCTAAACTGAAAGGCAGAAGGATGCAAGAGAGAGAAACATTTTGCTTTTGGAATAAGTGAAACTGGAAATAGAACCACAAACGGTTTCCAGGCTCACTAGCTGGTCTCCGCTCACTAATATTTCAGATGCCCCCCCGCCGCACCCCGCCACTAAGGACTCCAGAAGTTTGCTCATCACTCCACAACCAGGCAAAACAAGGAAGGAGAGACTGCAGTGACATCTCCAAGCCACCAGAGAGCATTTCCTCATCTGGGATCAGAAAAACTCACCCTAGTTCACATGCATTTCTTTCTTTCAGATTAACAAATAAATCTGAGGCCCACCCTTTCTTTTCTTTCCTTTTTCAAGTCCCAGCCTCTCCCCAGTCAACTCACCCTCACCCAAATGAATGAATGAAATTACCACTTTCTAGATCAGAGATTCTGGGACTCAGCTGTGCACAGAAGTCCAGGTGTCTGACTAAAATGCAGATTCCAGCCTCTATATCCATAAACTATGTTTTGGTGGGTCTGGTATGGGGCTCAGGAATCTACATTTCCCCTAACACTCCCTGCATGCACGCCTCACGCACAGGTACACACACGCATACACACACCCAGCACCCTGTACCCCGCCATGTACACATGTGGAAGACCAGACTTTGAAAAACACTGCTGCAGAGGCTGGAAGAACAAAGTTAAACCTCTTTATTTTTTAATTGAGGTAACACTGGTTTACAACATTATAAAGTTTCACATGTACAACATTTTATTTCGACTGCTGTACACACTATAGCGTGCTCACCACCAAAAGTTTAGTTTCCATTCATCACCTTACAGTTGACTCCCTTTACCCATTTGACCCTCCCCCCAAACCCCTTCCCCTCTGGTAACCACTACTCAAAGTCACATCTCTTTTAAATCACAGCCTAAACATCATCTCCATACTGTCAAGGGACAGGAGGGTTTTCTCTGGGTCCCCCTTTCCCTGTGCATCTGCCTATGATTCCCAGGGCTCCACCTTCAAAACACACTTTCCTCCTTTGATCTGCTCACTGCTGTGGCCCTTACTAGGTGAGCTGTAGCACTTCCTGTCAAAAGAAAACCTCAGCGGCAGAGTTCCTGGCAGCTTCACCAACTCATTCCCAGCATCCACCGTCCGCCTTGAGAACGTCAGAGCAGTAATCTCACTCATGAGCTGTAAGCAGCTCAGCAGATGCCAGCTTCTATCAGGCACTATGGGGCACCTAAGAGCATGTGGTGGGCCACCTGGGCCTCGAACAGCCCATGATGATCAATGCTTTTGAACCCATCATTCTCTGGCCAGATGGGAGACTGGAGTTGCCATACTCCCAGACTGTGCCCATAGGAAGGGCATTCTGTACACGCAGGCTAAGCAGTCTTGTGACTACTGAAACAAAATAATGCCAAGAGGCTGCTAATTCAATTAAAGGAATGTATTACACCACAGTTAAAATGAACCTCGCTAAAATACCATGATACTGAAAACCATGTTAAATCATCTTACATAAGAGACTCTTTTTATGGAACTCGTTTCCTATGCAATCAGTCCTTCAGTGACTGAGGGTTTAAATTACAAGGATCCACAGGTGCAGGGTTTCTGATTACACTTGTGTATCCTTTGGAACGAAGGTACTGACAATCCACCTCTAAGTGCCAGAGGTGCACAGGTGACGGCTCCCAGGGCTCCCAGGCCAGGCCTGACACCACACCTCACCAGGGGAAGAGCTACAGGGGGCCAGAGGGGCTCGGTCTGAAAGAGAAACAGGCACCACCCAGGGCCCTGTGCCACACCAAGCCTTGGGCCAAGCACAATAACCTGTCATCCGACATGACGTTAAAATGTAGAAGGAACGCAACATCCTTGCACCCAAAGACGTCCCTGGGTTTGGGAGTCAGGTACAAAAGGGTTAAAATCTAACCCAACTCTACCATTGAATGTCCCAGGCAAGTCACTTAACCTCTCTGAACCCTCCATTCTGCCACGAGGTGTCAGGTCCTAGGAATGATAGGGCATCTTACTCCTTTGCTTCTAGGAAGGTTCAATGTCTCCATCCTCTTCCTCTGGGAGTGATTTAAAAGTTAACACACACTGGGCTTCCCTGGTGGCGCAGTGGTTGGGAGTCCGCCTGCCGATGCAGGGGACACGGGTTCGTGCCCCGGTCCAGGAAGATCCCAAATGCCGCGGAGTGGCTGGGCCCGTGAGCCATGGCCGCTGAGCCTGCACGTCTGGAGCCTGTGCTCCACAACGGGAGAGGCCACAACGGTGAGAGGTCCGCGTACCACAAAAAAAAAAAAAAAAAGTTAACACACACTGGTGTCCAACAGCTGCGTCTCCTATGTTGGGGTGTCCTCCTCAATAAGTGAGCACAGGTGGGAGGGGAGCCCACCCCATCAGAGATGCTGAGAAGGAAGACCATCACCCCCTCGCATCCCTGGCACCTAGTGCATGCACCGAGCCCTAGACAATCAGATGCTCCCACCCAGGACCCTGAATCTGGAGCGAGTGACACAAGGCGACAGGGAAGAGGAGAATGGAGCTGAGTGGCACAGCAGTAACCCTACATCCAAGGCCTCACTGGGGTGTTCACAGCACATGGTGTCACTGCTCTATGTTGTGGTTTTGGCTGTGGTTCTGGCAACGTAGCTTCCTTTGGTAACTGCTGGATATCCTTTCAGTGTATCTTTTTTCTGCTTCAGTTCTTATTTGCCACCAAGAACACATGGATAGAAGTGGGAAAATTTTGACAACCTTTGGCTTTGAGAAGTGCAAGAGAATGACAAAAATAAAACATCGAAAGAAGTCAAACCAGAGAAGTGACGGCTTAGAAAATAAGACTGAGCAAAGACTCACACTGCAAAAGTGGTATTCAATGAGTTTGCCCTCCTCTCTTTTTGTATCTTAACCTTTACGATAGCTCCTTCATTTTTGAAAACAGATGCTGTCTCTATTTGCTTGTGGAGGATGCTACAAGCAAAAAACACATTTTCTTTCTTTTATTCTGTTGACAGCTTCATCTGTTTTCAAATTTCTCACCGATTCTTAGAAACTGGAAGGCGATGGCTTATTGAACTCCTTAGCATTAAGTTCAGTTTAACAAATCTTTACTAAAGGCCTACTACGCTACGTGCAAAGCACTATGCTACATGTTAAAGCTAAACTCGTAATAAAAGGAGACGTTTCAAATCAAATTCAACTGGAAATTTTGTAATTAATGCTTGAAACTTTTATTTTAAATGTAAAACACCAAGGTAATTATCTTGTGAGCGCTCAGGGTTATATACAATATATCCTAGTGCTACAAAACCAAAAGGGTTCACAGTGGTGACCTACGAGCCCAGTGCGAACCACAGGCAGGTTGTTTGAGCCACATGGCGTTGGTGTTGTTCAAGTTTTCTATCAGTTACTTAAAACTCTGGATTTCTATTTCTATGAAAACTGGGAGATCTGGCCCCTCATCCCCCACGACCTAGGCTGCCACCTGGCAACATGGACCGAGTTCCAGAAGCCTGTGCGCCTTCCATAAGGGGCACACAGCTCTCCCGTGTGTCACAGGGCCCAGCCTCTGCTACTTTATTTAATGCCAAACCCACTTTGCAAATTTATTTTACCTGCCTGGTCCCAAGAGGCATTGTGGATTCTTGTTTTAGACACATCATAATGTGGGCTTTATGAAAAAGAGATACACACACTTAATTCAGATGCTTCAAAACTTCCTTTTTCCACAAGGGAAAAAAGAAGGAAGAAAACATTCTTTCCTACTTCAAACATTCCCTGGATTTCAGACTTTCCAGAAATATTAATTCATAAAGTTACTGAATCTCTTAATTGCATCACGTTTTATATTTAAATGTCTGTTTTCAGGAAATGACAAAATGTTCTGCATCCCCATTTTATTCACATGCCACCCTTCAGGTGTGGGGAAAGGTCTCGGAACATTTGTCTAATTCAGTAGGAAAAACAAGCAGGTGGGATAGAACCTTATGATTCTTTACACATTCTTGCCTCAACAATCGTATTTCTATAATATATCAAACATCCTATTTTTATGAGCAAAAAGCAACTGGTGCTACAAGAGCCATATTTTTTTTATAAATTTATTTATTTATTTTTGGCTGCGTTGGGTCTTCATTGCTGCACGCGGGCTTTCTTTAGTTGTGGCAAGCAGGGGCTACTCTTCGTTGCGGTGCGTGGGCTTCTCATTGCGGTGGCTTCTCTTTGTTGTGGAGCACGGGCTCTAGGCGCTCGGGCTTCACTAGTTGTGGCGCACGGGCTCAGTAGCTGTGGCTCGCGGGCTCTAGAGCGCAGGCTCAGTAGTTGTAGTGCACGGACTTAGCTGCTCCGCGGCATGAGGGATCTTCCCAGACCAGGGCTCGAACCTGTGTCCCCTGCATTGGCAGGCGGATTCTTAGCAACTGTGCCACCAGGGAGGTCCCAAGAGCAATATTTTTAAACAGCAGAATATACATATTTCTATTTCTTCCAAATTTCCTTTTTCTCCCATTAAGAGGAGGCAGATAAATTTCTCACACCTTTAGTTCTTACATAGCACTGCAAAGAGCTTCAGTAGCCACTCAATAACGCCTGGTGAGTGCTTGAATGCTTGAATGAAGAAAGGAATGAACAAATGAACGAAGGAACAAATATAGGAGAGAACAAAATAACATTATTTCTGAGCCAGAGGGAGCCATGAGGATCCCTTGCTATCTCCTCTCCAGGGCCTGCAGCTGCCTGAATGCTCTTCCTTGACTCAGACCAAACCCACCCCCCATCAGATCTCCCATCACTGCCATCCATATGCTAGGATTCATAACCCCTAGCCTCATTTTCCTAAACCTTTACTAGGTGTAAAAGTTGGTTTAAAAAGACCAACACACAAACTTATATTTATGTTCCTATGATTACTTTTCCCCTACATAAATAGGGGGAAATAATCTACAATGTACTGAGGTGGTATTTCTTTGTCCCAAAGAAGTGAAGGCTATAAGCCCTGCCTGAGGTGCCTATAGTAAATGGTGTGTGAATTGGAAGCCTTTTTTTTTTTTTTTTTTTTGGTAAGGGATGAACAGTAAGGATACCAGGGAATGGGGCAGCATGGCATAGCAGAAAGAACCCAGATTTTGGAGGCGGTACTTTTTTTTCCAAGCTAGGAGGCAATAAAATAAAACATGGTAGTTAAAAGTGTGCACTTTGCAGTGGGATGGCCCTGGAATCAAGGCTGACTCAGTCACTATTATGCAACCTGAGCTGAACCTCCCAGAGGCTTCCTATCCCCTCCGAAGTAGCTGGGGTGATCCCCACTGGGGGCGGCTGGTGTGACAAGGCCCCAAGATGGCACCCAGCACCTAGTGTGCCACAGTGGCAGCAACAGTGGCTAATCTTCTCCATGACACGTATTCAAGGTCTTTTGCTGACCTTCTAGGAATGTCTGGTCACATTTCCCAAAACAGTTTCGTACTGGCAGAGCACTGCAAACTGTGAACCTTCCAAGGGAAAGACGCCACAAAAACTAGTGAAAAACTTTCCTAGGCTTCCTGGCTTCTCATTCCCAGAAGGAAGTTCAGGAAAAATGGAAGGTATTGTTCTCCTAATCTTTACTATTAGAACCAGCCCTCCTCACCTGCCGAAAAAGTCACACAAGAAACATTTTAGATTCTTGGTCCCTCAGTAGCAAAGGTAATAAAGGACTGGAGGTCAATTACATAAAATCACTGAACATAACAGAAACCACCTTCTAGTAAATCAGCTATTAAGTCTCAGGTTAATTCTGCCAATGTTATTTCTTGTGGACCTCAACTTTTCTGAACATATTTTTTAATAATCCTGAAAAACATCAACATAATCTAGACCCTTATAAGTATAGCTAGTACCCCTATATTACACATGAAATACTTTTCCAAAGTGAGAATAAATGAGTAAAATGAGAGATACATTCAAGGTCTATGTGCTACTGCCCCGTAACTATAGTTCCCTGTTAGGGTCCTAGTCACATCATACAGTGGGCCCTTCAATTCTGTATTTCAAAAAAGGGAAGAAGAAACTGCTTCTGCCCACCACCCTTCTGCAGGAGCTAATGGATAAATTGGTCTGACTTCAACAAGAATTTTATCTCATCCAACTGCAAATACCAGCTACCTCTTGCTGCCCAAGGGTCAAATCACTGACAAAAAGTAGAAAAACTAATGGCTGCCTAATAAACTGTTTTATAAACAAATTCTCCCTTAGTGGAGGGAAAAGCAAACCTTAAAAAGCTGATGAAGAGACAACGTCTTTATAAAGCCACTTTGCCCATGCCGGGGCAGCCTATGTTCCCTGCCCAGAGAGCTGTCATGCCCATCTTAATAGTTAATACTTTAAGAGAACATGCTGAACATTAAGAAAAGGCAAAAGCTTAAGAGTCGGAAGAATAAGAACTAAGAAAAGCAAATTCGAATCTGGGTGCAATTTCAGCAAAGCCTAGCATCTTTCCCATTTCCCCACAGTGAGCACTGTTGCATCTGGGAGGAAGGGAGCCAAGGGGGTACCATACGGTACCCAGCACACCACAATGTCTGAGCATAATTACAGCATAATAATACATAATGGTGTGATAATAAAATCCTCTGAATATTTAGCACTTACTATGTGCCAGGTGCTACTGTATGTGTATAGAGTGTACATGTCTCTGTGCACATATATATATGTAAGATAGATATAAAAATTTATATATTAACATAGAAAGCTCATATATTTTATATATTTAATAATAAATATATTAATGTATTATAATTAGTACTAAAAAATATATATATATATATAAAATCTCATTTAATCCTTAAAATAACCCTGAAGCAAACAACATTCCCATTTTACAGATGAGAAAACTGGGGTTTCGAAGGGTGAAGTAACTCGCCCATGGTCTCAGCCAAGATGCTAGGATATACAACCAGATCTGTTTTGTCTAATTCTAAACATGGGCTTTTACACACCATATCACCAAAGAAGGTTCCAAAAATTCCCAAGTGGGAGACAGTAGCCCCACCAACCCCACCACCTAACACGGATCTACCCCAGCTTCTGATCAGAGATGCCCCACAAGAAGCTGGGTGATGGACGAGCTAAAGCAGCTCACCCTGCAGGCGAGACCCAACTTCTTTCAACAGAAGCATGGCCAGCTTGTCCCCGTTATGGACCCAACAGTAAATCTCTCAAACAAGGTTATAACCGTGGCCTCCACAAAAGGCATCAGATACTGGGGTCTCACGTGAAAAGCGAGCGACCTCAGAAAACCCTCACCAAGTACCTGATCTTAGACCCTCTTTAGACACCCTTGTCTCACTGTCCTCCCAGCAGCCACCACTGCTGCAGCTGGAGGAACACACCCCCCTTTCAGCGAAACAGCCAAATGCCATAAATGCTACCCTTTCTTCTCATCTCCCTCCAAGAGCATGAGGAGTCCCACAATGGATAGGATATTTCATTCACACTCTGTCTGAAGAGCAATTTTTCCCATAGAGAAACTGGGTAGTTAAAATTCTCAACCAGATGAGGGGCCTATTCATGGCAATCTCAAAGCACAAATGACAAAGCTATAGTCTGCCTCACACATTTTTTGAATCACAAAACTATCTGTCTCATAAATTTAACCCTTCATTTCTTGATAGCACTTTTGATGGTACACATTACACTGTAACGTATGTATGTGATAAACCTCTGCCAATAGAAGTTTGTTAAAGAATACAAATCATAATTATCACATACTAAGTGCCAAAATCATGTTGGCAACAGAACGAAATTTTAAATAATAAAATGCCACAGGGCATATAATGTAAATCACTTGGAAACTATACATATTTGCTTCTTCCTCGATTCTTTATTCAGGAATCTATAAATACTGCACAGAGCTGGGGCTTTAAGCCCTGGGAGTGAAGTAGCTCTAGCAAGATCAGAAGCTGGCAGTTTCTGCAAACAACAGTCGTAGCTCTCCTTTTAATTAAAAAAAAAAAAAAAAAAAAAAGAGGTTTAGTTTCCATTGCTGACCCTCAGAATGCAGAAAATAGAAAACTCAGGCTGCTTCAATTAAGCTGAGAGTAACCAAGGAAATATTCTGCTCATGCTTGGGCTAGAGCTTTAAAAGTGGAAGCGTGGCAGAGGCAGCAATGCTGATAATCAACGAGGGTGACAAAACTCAGAAAACTCAGGCGGGACATTGGTCAGCTAACTTGTCATCATTTGCAAGTTTCCCTCTTAGCACTAAAAACTCTGGTCTCTGCCTGTGAAGTAACAGACACAGCGCCAGGAGGTCATTTTGCTACTGTATATATATTAAGGGAGAAGGACACAGAAATATAGAGAGAGGAGTTTCTAATTTAACAAAAAGGGTCCCTTCCTAACTGACAAGAATTCATAATTTATTTATATTTAGCTTTTTAAAAAAACTCAAAAACTAACAAGGAAGATCTACAGTACCGTGCTCCTATTATTTTAATTCAACCTCAAGACAGTAACTAAAATTACCCCTAGATTGTTGGTGGCTTTAACAATAAGAGTGAGTAACTGACTTTCTAAACTTAGGTAAACTGTGAATCTGATTTCCCCAAAAGTTGATAGAGTAATAAAAGGCCAATATTTTAAGTAGAAAGCAATTTCTCAGTTTTGCACACAGCTCTGCACACAAAAAAAGATCTTGGGCAAGCTTCCACAGCAATCAGCACGGAAGCAGAGAGGTTTTCCTTTCCTTTCCCAGTGGTGAAGTTATAGCTATTGAAGAGCTGCTGCTGTGCAGAGCTGCAAGTCTTCTGAAAAGAACTTCTGTTATCTAATCGCCACCAGGCCAGGAACTACCATCTCAGTTATCACCCAATGACCAAGGCATTCCTCTGAGGGGCTGTGCCCCAGTAAGCGGGAAGGAAGCATGGGTATCTATCTGCCACAGGACACGCCCAATGTTCAGAGAGGACAGAAAGAAACTGAATTTATCACCACAAGGGGCACATCAGGAGATAACCCAATAACCCAAGGTCAGTTGGCCTATATTAAAAGAACCGCACTGCCCTCCCCAAACCTGCTTAATTTTTGCAGAGACCTGCTATCAGAATTAAGGTTAGTTTTTTACCTACTCTCTGACGATCCGAGCTTGAATGCTTTGTTGAAGCATTTACTAGGGATCAAAGTCACAAACACAGCCTCACTCCCCATGCCATATTTATGTCCAATCCCTCTGGCCTGCGGCAGTGCCCTTTGTGGGTGGTCAAGGACAAACGGCATTAAAGCCTATTATTGGGCTTTTCATGTAAGAAGGCTTAATGTGTCAGCTGCATTTTAATCTAAGAATTAGATGCTTACCCTCAGAAAATTGCTTTTAGAAACATCAATAAGGATTTTTTTTAAGGATTCTTATTTTTTATCTCAAAGCCCAATTATTTATAAATTTATTGGTATTTTACATCTGAAATGAAAGCCTTTAACCAAGAAAAAGAGGCAGCTGCTGCAGAGTTAACAAGAAAGCCAAGATCTCTACTGAGGCAATCTAAATATATATCACGCCTTAAAAATAAAAGAACACCAGCTAAGGCTCACCACTGCAGGTATGTGTCTCACCAAATACCAACGCTACAAATCCTGCCCTGGATTTTTAAGACTTCTATATTGACTTCCAGTTAAAGACAGTGGACAGACACACATATTTAGTTCCTCTCTCTCCTAAACCCCCAATACAACAGTTACTGCTTTTTTTTTTTTTTGCGGTACGCGGGCCTCTCACTGTTGTGGCCTCTCCCGTTGCGGAGCACAGGCTCCGGACGCGCAGGCTCAGTGGCCATGGCTCACGGGCCCAGCCGCTCCGCGGCATGTGGGATCTTCCCGGACCGGGGCACGAACCCGTGTCCCCTGCATCGGCAGGCGGACTCTCAACCACTGCGCCACCAGGGAAGCCCCAGTTACTGCTTTTTAAAGGCATAAATCCACAAGGAGAGAGATTTAAATTTTAAACTTTTTAAAGCTGGAAATCAATTTGAAAATGGCAATTGACGTAGCAGACCCAAAGAAGCCATATCTTCCAATTTATGAATCCCCATTCTTAACCATGAACTGACACTCAAGGATCATCAGCCACATAAAGAAAGTATCTAATATGAAAGACGGAAACAAACAGGAAAAAAAGCAAGTTAATAAAAATCATGAGAAAAAGAAAGCTTCAAAAAGAAAAAAAAAAAAGAAAAGAAAAAAAGTATAATTATCTCCTCAGAGAGCTAAGAGAATACTCTTATAAAAAAACAAGACTCTATAAAATAGAAGCATCCAGAGAAGAACAAACCAAAAACAAGAACTATCAGAAAATAAAAACATGGTAACAAACATAAAAAATTGAATAGAAAGATTAGAAAGTAAAGTTGAGGAAATATTCTAAGAAAACAGCTTAAAAATAGAGGTGGAAAACAGGAGTAAAGATCACAGTCAACAGTATAAGTCAGTCAACACCTAACAGGAATTTCAGAAGGAAAGAACAGAGAAAAGAGGGGGAAAAGTCAGTAATGACAGACGTCAAGAAAATTCCTAAAAATGAAAGAGGTGAGTTTCCAGCCTGAAAATGCCCATTCAGATCTCAGCACAATACATGAAAATAGACCCTCCCCACCAAGGAACATTATCGTGAAGAACTAGGAGTCCGAGAGAAAAAGTAAGAAAGATCGTTCACCTGAGGAGAACGGGGAATCAGAAGGTCTTAGATTTATCACCACTAACACCGGAAGCCTGGAGGCAACGAGCAAATCCTTCACTATTCTGAGGTTCAGAGACTGCCAGTCTAGAACTCTACACCAACCAGACTGTATGGTAAATATAAATATACAGCAGAAACTAACACGCCAAAATAAGGGAATAAACCAAGAAAGAAGGGAATATGGAATGTGGAAAACAGGGAAGCCCATAGAGAAGCAAGATAAGAGAAATCCCCAGAATGGTGTTGAAGGAAGAGTCCATCTCAAGGCGTGGTACACAGCAGGCCTGGAGAGGATATGGTCTAGACAGGTGCAGTGCCTAAGACTCCAGGTGAGATAATGTCAAGAAGATAAAATTGATAAAATACCTAAGATATTGGGAGGAGATTCACATGGAAGGCTGTTTGTGGCTAACTTAGTGATAAGGGCACAAAATTTTTAAAAACAAGACAATTATTAACTCCAAGAAAAATCTATGTGCAGGAAAGTTAAAGTAATCAAACTATACTATATAGCATACCTGTGAATCCTGTTTACACAGTATAAGGTAAATACCAAATAAGAAACTGGAGGGCAGGGAGGGCGCAGCACCATAAAGGGGATGAGAGGCCTTGTGGAACTACATAACCCTTTAAAAATCAAGCTTGTATAACTTCAATAAAAACAAAAACTAAACTTTAAAAAGATATTTCTATACTTAATATTTCTTTAGTATACCACCTGATAGCTTACAAAATACTTTCACATGTGTCTAATCATTTAACTTCTAGCAGACTCTGCAAGTTCGGTTATTTCCTTTATAGAGATGAGAGAACTAGCTCAGGGAAGTTCAGCAACTTGACGAGTGACACAGGACAACAAGGGGGCAGAGGCAGAACTGGGAAGACAGTGGCACGCTCAAGGTGCGTTTGAGATTCACAGTATGGTTGATACCAATGGTGTGGGTAGGAGTCTAACGGGAGATAAGCCAAATCGAATTTTGGAGTGCGGGGTTCTCAAACTTGTGTGTCCACAACACTCACCTGGAGTTCCACTTATACGAGGTATCCAAAGTAGCCAAATTCACAGAGACAAAAGTAAACTGGTGGTTACCAGGGGCTGGGGAGGGGAAGAGAGGAAAGGAGAACCGTTTAATAGGTATAGAGTTTCAGGTTTGCAAGATGAGGAGGTTATGGAGATCTACTTCCCCACAATGTGAATATACTTAACACTACTGAACTGTACACGCAACAGTGGTTACGAGGATGAAGTTTATGTATTTTACAATTTAAGGAAAAAAGAATCACAGAGAGCTTGTTAAAACACTGACGGCTAGACCTCCACCCTACAGTTTCAACTCAGTAGGCTTGGGTGGGACCTAAGAAGTTCTACTTCTAACAAGTGCCCAGGTGATGCTGATGCCACTGTTCTGGGGACCAAATTTTAAGAACCACTGCTCTGGCTCAAAGGTTCTCAATCCTGAACGCACAGCACCTTCACCTGAGATCCTAGACCAAGTAAATAAAAACATGAGCAGGGGAGGGGGTACCTGGACACGGAGTGCTTTTATAGCCCTAAGGGTGATTCCAATATGCAGGCAGTTTGAGAGCCCCTGGCCTGGACAGTGACCCATGCCAATGGGCAGTACAGCGTGTGTTGAGCGCTACAAGCAGACCTGGGGCCACTCAGCCACATTCTGGCTCTGCCTCCGTTTCATCATCTACAAAATAGTGGTCACGCAGTTGTTGAGACTATTCAACAGGATAATCAATAAAAGAACTCAGGGCAGTACCCATCACACAATGAATAATAATGTTATTACTTTTGTTGTTGACTTACAGGAAACAAGGTTGCCCTTGTTTTTTCAGCTATAAAACAGGGTCAGGTTAAAGACAAGGAAGAATCTATTAATATTCAATCCCAGACTACTAAACAAGACAAAAAGCTCCCAAGGACCTAAGAACAAAGTAAGTGGGATTAAATCTAAGAACCTTTTATGATTCCCACAAGCATTTAGCAAACCAAGGGTCGTTTCTACAGAATTAGTAGCTGATCCCTTTACTCTCTGAATAGGTGTTATCTGGAGTATAAACACCATTGTAAAAGCAGGTGTTGGAATCAATACTCAAACACCACCACCTTCATCTGAAGAAAGAACATAATGCGGTGTGTTCACACAGAAGGTAATGTCAGACTCAGAGCCGAAATTCCTGAAGACATCTACACGGTAAACAATTTCTTGTCAAAAGAAACTGAAAATGAAGACAAAGGCATAGTTCAAATAGGTTTGTTCATTCAAGAACTATCTGAGCACCTCCCACATACCAGGCACAGGGGCAGCAAGGGAGGACAGGCCGCTCACTGCAGGGCAGAGTCTTCCATGCAGGGAAGCGGATGGGTTCGCCCACGAAGCAAGCTTTGGGAATGCCGAAGCGCACCCTTCTTCCTCAGAAGCACTGTAGGGAGAGCCAAAATTGTGGTTTCCGCTAAGTTTTTCTTCTCATGTAGAGCTGCATATTTGGGGTGGGATGTTAAAGATAATCCACAGTAACACAGCGTCTTGAGTCCACAGTCAGTACAAAGAAATCATTGTCTACTCCTCGGAAAGCAACATGACCCTCCTTAGATGTCTGGGTCACACCAAAGTCTGAGTCCCCGGGGCAAGCCTCCTTCATTAAGTCATTCGAATAATTTCCCCACAAAACTGTCTCACCGTTGTGGGAATATATTCTTAATGAGGAAAACGGTGTCTTTTTCCAGACAGAACTGGCTAAAGGCCTTTGGAAGCAGCATTCTGGGGCCGTGTGAGCCTCTCTGTCAGAAATTACGTCCTCACACCGTACTGATGGGTTCAAATCGCCTCCCAACCACAAAAATCTTGGTTTCCTCTAAAGCTCAGAATTACTGGCTCTGATTAAACAATCAGCAAACACCTCCGGAGTGAGTGCTAACCCTGGATACGGCTGACTGTCCCAAGCCTGTGCCCACCAGGGTGGAAAAACTCTGTGCCAACGTCCTCCCACTGATGTCCTCTAAATATCCCTGGGGGCACTCTGTACCTGGGAAGCTAAAGATCGGCCTGCAAATAGAATATGTAAGTAACGCTGCCCTGCTTGTACACGTAGGTACATCCAAACAACAGGCCTACTTTGTAAGAGTTTTTCCCTCTCTGCTTCTTTGATTGATTATTAATCCAAACGCTCCACAGTCATTACATAAAGGCAACTGTGGGGCCAGGGAAGAAGTCAGGAGACCTGACTGATGTTGCTGCCCCCTTACAGGCCATGTGACTCTGGACTTCCACAAGCTCACCTGTCACTCTGCGCAGGGCTGTCTCAAAGATAACAAAAATAACAAGGGACAGAGGGACCAGCATGTATCAGGTACTGTTCTAAGTGCCCTACAAATACCCATTAATTTAATCCTTCCCAGAACCTTATAAGGTAGGTACCTTTATCCCCATTGCACAGTGAGGAAACTAGGGCACAGAGAGGTTAAGTATTTGTCAAAATCTTATGTGGCTAATCACTGAGCCCACATAGTCTGGCCCCGGGATCCATGTTCTTAATCACTTCTTTATCCTGCCTCCCTGATGCTTCTTTCAAGTCAAACAAGTGAATACACCTGAAAATGCTCTGCAAACCATAAAAAGATACATTTATTATTATTATTATTAGTTTGCCTCTCAGCATCCACTGACCCTCCCTAATTTCTGTGCTTCTGGTGGGAACCATTCCCCGCTGTCATCAATCAGTGCTTGAAGAGGTGCTCACCTCAGACACTATGTGTGAAGCATATGACCTGGGCAATCCAGTCAGGATGGGCCCATGTCCCTGGCCACAGTGACTGGTCCAGCGCTAGGCACCAGACCAAGAACGTCGTCTGTGCAGTGCCTTGGATGGTCACTGCAACGACGTCAACCTGAAGCCGCTGGAGGTCTCACCTGTAGCCCAAGAACATGCAGCCAAGAATGATCCTCATAACATTGTTTGGATTCCCAATCTGGCCCTTCCTGAAGTCAGATCCATCTCTAGACTTTCAACCACCTGAACCAATAAACCTTTTTATTTAAGAGAGTTTGAATTGGGTTTTCTGTTACTTGCAACCAAGAGAATCATTCTGATCTCTTTCTAAAACACGTTTCGCTCTATCAAGCTATATTCAGCTGCACTTCAGTCCTTTCCCTCTCCGAAAATAAAACTTGAGAGACTGAGAAAGTGAATGTTAATTAGCTAGCCTTGACAAATTAAACACTCCTGGAGCTGGAGTTCTTGACAGAAGAACTCCATATTATGTAGAATAGAAGATCCAGTTTTTTTAATGCCACAGATCAAGTGTTCTGGCCTATCATCAAATTTGTTTCATAAAACTTTATTTTTAACCAAAGCAGTTAAGCCTGCAGTTTTCAGCTCTGCAAGGAAAACAACTGTGATATTTACTTCCTCTCAGTCTTCTCATTTTTCAGTTACCCCTAAATCCAAACCACTACAAAAAATTACTAAAATGAAGAATAAGATTGAGGTTTTTAAAAACATTTTAAACACAAGAAGCAGAAAGTTGTGTATGGGTGTATATATCATTTCTTCCTCATAAAGAAGAGGAACTAAACCTTAACCTTATTTATTAATTTTGCCAACAGAAGAAATCAGTACTAGTTTTAACCATATTCATTGAACTGTTCATTGCACCAGCTAACATTCCTTCCCTATAGTTCCTTCAGACAAATCCTCATAATTAGATTTCAGAGGAAAGCACACATTGGTCGCCCAGACCACAGCCTCAGAAGGTGCAAGCAGCGTGACACTTGACATCAGATGGCTCCTAAGGCAGTGTATAAGCACTGTCAGGACTTTGTGCGTTTTCACATCTTCAAATTATTACACACAGCTAAATAACTACGGTGACAGGTCAGTCATAGCCCCAGTGTCCACCCGAAAAGCATAGATGAGCATATATAAAAATGCTAATTGAGTGAAAATGATGTTAAAAACCAGTTTCACACTCCTTGGAGAAAATTTAAAAATATTTCTCTATTTTCTATGTTCATTACATTGCACTCTACAGCCTCCTATTAAGAAGAAACAAACTTTAATGACCTCGAGTAAGCAAGCAGATAAGCATACCAACAAAGATACGTTTGTTTAACTACATTCCAAACTTTATTACCTTGTGTGCTGTTCTTTCTGCTGAGGCTTATTTTTTCTTATTATCATGGCCTAAGACTGAAGGTCTGCTTGGCTTGCTTTGGTAAGCTCTTCAAAGATCACAGCCCTATCCAGACAGGCTGCTTTCAAACAATCTTTGTTACAACATGTAAACAATTAGGACCTCTAAACACATAATTATTTATATGATATCATACAACATACTTTTTTATAACTGAATTAACCATTAGATTACACAGAGTAAGTGTTCATCAAATTTATAAAATTAACAAAAATAGCCGATATATTAGTTTAAATTTGAGGATTTTGTAAATCTATTTCCATATTACACTTTTGTTCTGATTCACAGAAAGCACAACCCTACAATGGAACTTCAAGTTCACAGGGGTCTCTGTAAAGCCCACAAGGGCAAGAACCATATCTGACTATCACCATTTCACGCCTGACGTACAATAGGCACTCTGTAAATATCTGTTGGATAAATAAACGAATAAATAAAGGTATTAACACTAAAAGTAATGGGCTCACACTATTTCATGACTACAGAGGTTATTATCACTATGTCCTTGCTTTGATGAAGTAAAGCAGGAGTTGACAAACTTTTATGCAAAGGGCCAGATGGTAAATATTCTAGCCATTGTGGCCCATATGGTCACTGTTGCAAATGCTCCACTCAACCTCTTTCACAACTATTCAACTCTGCTGTCGTAGCACAAAAGCGGTCATAGACAATACATACACAAATGAGCACGACAGTGTTCAAATAAAACTTCATTTATAAAAACAGAATTTGGCCATAAAAACACCCAAATCCCATGGGAACCACTTTCTTATAATGAACACTCTATTCCCTGAAGGGTGGACATTGGTGGATTTGCTAAATTCAGCCAGACATGTTCTGTTTTGTTGGGTCAAAAATTGGGCAGGGCATATATACTCATTCCCCACAGCTCCATCACTCCTTACTGAGCAACCCCGCCCCCTACTAATTTCCGTCATGTTACAAGCCTGGCCCATGCAAGCCTTTGAGTTTACATCCTGAACTTTACAGTACAACTGGTTTCCAGCGATGTGGCCCATACCTGTACCTATGAAACTGTAACCACAACACAGGCTCCTCAAGAGCAAGCCCATGACTTGCAACTCTTCACCCTTCATCTAACACCTAATATCAACACCCAATGAACTTTAAATATTTACTGATTGCCTACTGTTTGATATAGTTACTGTCTCCTTGGAGGGGGTGCAGAAAGACTTACAATGACAGACAAAAGGATGGAAAAAACGTGCCAGCTGGGAACAAAGAGAAAAGGGACATGGTGAGTCACAGGAAAAGCAACAGGAATCATTACAGGACTGAAAAACCAATCTCTTCCAACTGTGTCTCAACCTTCTATCGGCTGCCGGGATTCCTCCTTTGTATCACAGCAGAAGCTGGGCAGAGGCTGGACAACTCGGGACACTTCAACGGTAACCACAATGAGGATAAAACCTTGGTTAATCCTCATTTCTGCCACAGGGTGCTCTGAGTGGATGAGCCCAGAAAAATCACCTGCATCTAACAGAAGGAATAAACTGCTGGATTCTCACACAATGGTATGCTCTACAGCAATGAAAATGATCAATCTACAACTACATGCAACAATACGGAGGAATCTTTCTAATACATTGTTGAATGAGGAAAGTCAGACACAGAAGAGTACGATCTGCATTATACATACACACACACACACACACACACACACACACACACACAGAAAGACAGGCAAACTAATTTATGCTCCTAGAAGTCAAGAGAGTAATTACCCACCGAGTGGGTAATGTCCGGAATCTAGTGTCTAGAGGAGGCATGAGGCTGTGGGGAGAATGTTCTGTTTCTTGATCTGGGTTCTGGTTACATTAGTGAGCTCAGTTTGGAAACTGCATTGAGCTATACACTTACAATATGCGTATTTTCTGTATATATATTCTATTTCAATAGAATGTTTAAGAAACAAACACTCCCCCATTTCTAAGTGGTCCAGGACTAGAGAGCCAACTGAAGGCCGCACACAGAGCCCCATATGCCTTCCCTTCCGCCATCCTGCAGAGCCTCTGGCCTCATGTGGAGCCCCAGGCACGCCTCCTCATTTTTTCTAAGCATAACCAGACAGAGGCCAAACAGTGAGAAAGCAAACTAGATCATTTTGAGATACCTGTAATTCCAGTCCCAGTGTCTTCGGAAAGTTAGTGTCTTCGGAAAGTTAGTGTCTTTCAGAAACTTTACTGCTGTCACTAACTTTTTGTTCTAAATCAGAAATGAAAATACTAAGACGACTCTGCTGCCCTAAATGGCTCACTTAAACAGACTTCTTTTAAAATAACGCTCTAAATGGGTAAATCTAGTTCATAAACATGAATGAAGAAATGCTGCAACACTCAGGGCCTCCAGAAGAAGATACTGTAAACAAAATGTAACTGAGATTAGAATGTAGAACAGCAACAGCAACCCTGCAAGCACCACAGAGCTGTAATGACCGACTGTGTAAACGGCCCTCATGGGTAATACTTACAACTACAGTCCAAGCTGAACACACATCTTTAAGACTTTATGTAAAGTTTCGACTCAGGTAGTCAAATTTTGGGGCTGGGAATCATTCTGATTCTCTCTAATGTTGATCTTAATACACTAACCTCAACTGGACATTACCACTCATATTCTTTTCCCATTCTCCTTGTAAGTGCAGGCTAAAAGAATCAATTAAGACCTTTGATCACATTAAATCACAGAGACTGGTCTACTTGTGAATGCTGGTCAGGAAGGAGGGAAGAGTAGTCATCAGATCCTCTGACCTAACAATAAACATCAGCTACAGCGGGCCAGATGGGCAGATTACCAGGAACAGAGAAAGCACAGTAATCCTCTCTTATACAGGGCACACGCGTGTAGTGCAAATTCCAATCCTTCATGTCCAGATGTTTTCCATATCAAACAAATTCACTATATAGGTCTGTCCATTAAGTAAGTCACTGTTTAAATATTTTTTAAATCTGACCTTATTTATATCAGCCAGGAAGGGAACATAAATTCAAAATTACATCTTTTAATAGGAAACTGTAACTGTGTTTAATTAAATGATTCTGTCATGGAGTTTATGAATGTTCCAAAATGTCCCTCAGGGGAGAATATTCTTATTTTTAGGAACTGCATCCCCAAGAATTGAGGATAAAATGTCATGATCTCTTCAACTTACTTTCACATGTTTCAGCAGAAAACAGTAGAAACCTACTACACACACACACACAGGTACACACAATGTAGCAGAATGCTAACAACTGTTAAATGTAAACTCACTGTCCATTTTTTAACTCTTCAGTATGTTTGAACATTTTTATAATAAAAAGACGCACAGAAATCTTTACTCACCTTTCAAGTGGATGGCCGTCTTCTTTTTCCTAATCAAAAACGAATGGCTAAATATGCCCAGAGGCACATTTATGGATGTTCATGCTGTCCTCGCCCTGCAAGAATAAGCAAAACACGTTACCACCAAAGGTTTTTATTAAGTTAATGTCATTTCAGTTGAGACAGTGTTAATATATGTCAAGCCTGTAGGTTAAAATTCTGTTGAAACTGTTTTTTAAGCAAGGAGAAAAGTGAAAAGAGAAAAAAATAATCCCATCACGTACTGAATGTAGGGAACAACCACTGGCCTGACCCACTCAAGGAACTTCTGGAACAAAGGAATTCCTCAGTAAGTTTCTTTTAATTCACATAAATTTCAGGGCAGTGATGTAGCCTAAACTTCCACGTGGACAAAAACTGGGGCTTCAAGGACCGGAGCTTGACTCTGACCTTGGATTCTGAGACTACACTTAGAAGGCACTCATGTACCCTCACAGAACCACACCAGACATGCTGCTCCACTCGACTATAATACGTACTCTAGGGCACAGTGGCCCGAGGGCCTGATGGCCTCCACCACACCTCACCACACCTCACAGCCCTGTGAGGCAAGCGGTGTTTACTGATTCCATTTTCCAGAGGAGGCAGCTAAGTGTCAGAGATGATATAGGACATTCAAAACATCAGCCATGAAACTGCTACTTAGGTCTTCTGACCTCAAGCTCGGGGCTTATCTCACTAGGAAAGGAGAAAGCACAGTACTTATATCAGCTAGGAAGGGAACATAAATTCACAGGCCGTCCCCACGCTCCCTACCCCATAACATGACACCCTCCTGAAAACCAACCTCAAAGCCAAACAGCCAAACAACACAGCCGTATGTCATTGTGGGGAAGGGGCGGGGAGGGGGGGAGGGGCACGCACACACGGCAGTTTACTCCCTGAGAGTATATATTAATAATCATTCTTAATAGTACCAATAATACTATAATTATGATTACTAATTACTATAATGACTATTAGTCATTACACTTCCCTTTGAAACACAATAACCCTTAATGTATTTTTGACATTTTATATATATGTATTTCATTTTTCTCCCTTCTTTCTCAAGAAAGCACGCTATTGGCCAAAGAAAGTAAAACAAGGCTCACATGGCACCCCAGGTAATTTTTATCGCTGCCACACAGAAAGGCAATTACCACTCGCTGTTGAAGATTTTCCATTCATTTTTATAAAAGGCAAAATACAACAGAATATAATGGCACAGACACTGACTGCTCTGCCAATAAAGATGGAAGCAGCATCAAAACTACCCTGCATGATGGCCTGAAGTTGCCCTTCATCTGCTGATCACCAAAATTCTGCACGCAATGCGCAAAGGTTTAGAGGCCTTGATGTCTACAATGTGAAGATGCTGGTGTACAAAAGTCTGAGGAAAGCTAGTCAGGGACCCCTGCACCTGGCTTTTAGTCCTGTCTCCTCCGCTCACTAGCTTGATTAAAAATTGAGAAAACCTCTGGACTTCCCTGGTAGCACAGTGGTTAAGAATCCGCCTGCCAATGCAGGGGACACGGGTTCGAGCCCTGGTCCTGGAAGATCCCACATGCCGCGGAGCAACTAAGCCCGTGCGCTACAACTACTGAGCCTGTGCTCTAGAGCCCACGAGCCACAACTACTGAGCCCACGTGCCACAACTACTGAAGCCTGTGCGCCTAGAGCCCATGCTCCGTAAACAAGAGAAGTCACCGCAGTGAGAAGCTCGCACACTGCAACAAAGAGCAGCCACTGCAACAAAGAGAAACCCGCGCGCAGCAACGAAGGAAGACCCAACGTAGCCAAAAATAAATAAATTATTTTTTTTAAGTATTAAATTATTTTTTTAAAGTATTAAAAATTGAGAAAACCTCTCCAGGCAGCTACCTCTCCTGTGGGTTGGAACACCTGTTCACAAGGATGTTGCAACTCACAAAAAAGATAGGATATGATTCACCAACAAGAGCACTTGGACCCCAGGAATACTGACCAAGAAGTTACGCCAACAGCAACACAAAACCAAGGGAAAAAACATGATGTATCTTTGGAAACATCAACTTTACTCACGGATTTTGGTGAGGGAAAGATAAGCAAGTGAATCAGTAATATTAAAGCTGTTAATATTGAAACAGATATGCATTATGGAGTTGAATGCAATCATTGTATGAATTCTTTTATATTTATTTATTTATTTATTTTGGCTGCACCGGGTCTTAGTTGCAGCACTCAGGATCTTCATTGCCGTGTGTGGGATCTTTTAGTTGAAGCATGCGAACTCTTAGTTGCGGCATGCGGTATCTAGTTTCCCGACCAGGGATCAAACCCGGGCCCCCTGCACTGGGAGTGTGGAGTCTCACCACCCTGGACCACCAGGGAAGCACCCATTGCATGAATTTTAAAGCCAAAACTCCTATCCTTACTTGCCTAGCTCATTTCCAGCCACACCCTTACATGCAGGGGAAGGGAGTGAGGGATGGAATCTCCTTCTTCATTAAAGATGGTCTTGGGACAACGTGTGAAGCTGGTAGGGGTTTTAATATCACAGTGCGTCCAGGAAGCTCCCAATAGCCCCTGCTTTGGAGAATTCGCTTCAAACTCAGGAGCCCCAGATTTTTGCCAGATCTAGGTATAGGTGGGATGAAGTCTAGATACATACAATCCCATCTCTATACCACACGTCCTGGTGTGAGTGTTACTGAAGTTCCTCTCTTCACTGCCCTTCCACCCGCTCCCTGCCCCTTGGACATTCCCGTCAGGCAGGCTCCGCCACTTAGTTACTCAGATTAAACCACTGACTTTTCTTCCAACCCATACTGATTGGTAACACCTTCAGCATCTCTAGTAATTTTCATTTAAATGGATGCCTGCATCATTCCTAAAGAAAAATAAGCTGACCAATTTAGTTTGTCTCTAAATTAAAACTTTTATTGTGAAATATATTTAAAAGTGCTGGACTTCCCTGGTGGCGCAGTGGTAAAGAATCTGCCTGCCAACGCAGGGGACACGGGTTTGATCCCTGGTCCGGGAAGATCCCACATGCCACGGAGCAACTAAAACCATGCACTGCAACTACTGAGCCTGCGCTTTAGAGCCCGTGAGCCACAACTACTGAGCCTGCCGCGCCAACTACTGAAGCCTGCGTGCTCTAGGGCCCACATGCCACAACTACTGAGCCCGCACGCCTAGAGCCCGTGCTCCGCAACAAGAGAAGCCACTGCAATGAGAAGTCCACGCACCGCAACGAAGAGTAGCCTTCACTTGCCGCAACTAGAGAAAGCCCGTGAGCAGCAACAAAGACCAAACACACACAATAAAAAAAATTTAATTTAAAAAATAAAAAAATAAAAGTGCCTACCATGGTAGCCAGCCTCCCAGATGGCCCCCAATGACCCCTGCCTCTTGGCACTCAGGCTCTTGTGAAGTACCCCCAACACACACACACACACACACACACACACACACACACACACACACACTGAATAGGGCTGGCATGTGTGGCTAATAGGATATTGGGGAAAGGATGGGGTGTGACTTCAAAGGCCAGGTCCAAAGAGCAGCTTCCCTCTCACTGCCTTGGCAGGGAAACCTGCTGCCACGTCATGGTCATGAGGACACTCCAGCCGCCCTAGAGGGAGGCCCACGTGGTAAGGACCGAGGCCTCCTGCAACAGCCAGGTGAGTAAGGCTTCTGAGAAGCAGATCCTCCAGGCCAAGCAAGCCTTCAGACGATGGCTGCTTCCACTGACATCCTGACTGCAGCCCCATGTGACTTTCCCCTGGTTAGAACCATCCAGCGAAGCTGCTCCTGGTTTCCTGACCCACACAGACACTGTGTGAGATGATGAAGATTTATCACTTTTAAGCCACTAAATTTTGAGGTAACTTGTTATGCAGTGATAACTAATATAATAACACATGTCAGCTTAAAGAATAATAAAATGAATCCCATGTATGTTAATACCCAGTTGGTGGTGCTAGGTTCTGTTTTGACTTTTGTTTAAAACAAACAAAGAAACAAAAGGCCTGTGTACCCCTTCCTGTACCTCAACCCCTCCACTCTCCCCACCAGAGATAACCACAGGCCTGAATCTTGAGTCAATCCTTTCCTCCTCTGTATGGTTTTACCACATCTGTATTCTCAATATGCTGTTGTGTTCTGCCTGGCTTTAAGCCTAATACAAAGGAAACCAGGACTGTATGTATTCCAGACTCGCCTCTTAAGATTTTGATTTTGAGGTTCATCCCTGTTGACTCATGTGACTGTAGCTGATTTTTCACCACCATATAGTTCTCACTATGTGAACATACCCACAATTTACTGCTCTGTTCTACTGTTAAGGATCATCTGGGGATTTTTCAGTTTTTGCTGTTATGAATAATGCTGCATTTATATTCTACTGCTCATCCCCCGGTGCACACAGCAAACTTCTCCAGGGCGTATACCTAGGAGAAGAGAGCTGGGCTTGGGACCACATATGTTCGTTCAACTCTCCTCGGTAATGCCAGATCGTTTTCCAAAGTGGTTACGTACAATTGACTCTTCAGCCGCTTTTCCAGTCTCTCTCCAAATAAGAGGCATGCCTGTTTTGCTAATTACCAGCAAAGCTTTCAACCAACAAAAGGGAAAGCTTTTCCTATTTGCAGCATCACCGCTGCAAATAAATAGTACTCCAAAGTAGTGACCCAGACAGCTGGAACATATTAGTCACAGGACATCAGGACAGACTTCGGAATAAGGATGCAGACTCAGCCAGCACCACGTTGCCCACGGGTTATCAGTCAAATTTGACTTGTAGACCTACGCTCAATTCAGAGACTGCTGTCCTCCTGGTGGACTCACAGCTATGGTCCCCTCTTACGGCAGTCAACTTGAAGGGGAAAAAAAGTTAATTCAAATGCAACCCAGCCAAATTCAAGATTAAAGAAGGGGAGTCAAATCATTTCAATGAAATAGGGTGTTGCTGTTGTTTTTTTAATATAGAATTGGTTGTGTTTTTCATATATTCACCTAAAAAATGAGACTGTTGTTTACTATACCTAATTTTATGTATAGTAATTCTACAAAAAACACTTAGGTATTCTCTAGACAAAAAAACATCCTGTTTAGATTTACTAATTCAATTTCTTAGGTGGAGATAGTAATTTTGTGATAATTTAATCTGTTTTTCTAGTAAAATCGTGGTAGCAAATATTTGTGCTGGCATTAAATTAAAAAAATGTGAAATTCTTTCACTTTGGGCAAGAAGGAGAGAAGAAAGTTACTATAAATTTCAAGGAAGCTCCTTATCATGTCACTGAAAGAAACAATTGCACTAGATGACCAAGATGACCAAAATGGGATTATTTCAACTCAACCTCTTGACAGTTCTTATTTGTCTCTTTACAATCATTTATCCCTGTGAGGTAGGAACTACTGCTACACCCATTTCACAGATGGTGGAAAATGAGGCATAGAAAGCAATTAAGTTGTACACAGTCACACAGCTGATAAGTCACACAGCTGATAGAACAAGGATTTGAAACCAGTTTACTCCAGAATCCACATTCTTAACCACTACCCTAGGCAGCTTTTTCAGGCCCCCAAGACCAGCCAGAAGGCCCTGCAATGGTGACAAAATGGTGGAGACACCACTTGAACATTTTCTCTGACTTAAAGTTCACGTTCTTTCTACAATGGGCCTTCTGGACAAAATAAAATTACCCGATCTCAGGGCTTGTGGTAGGCAAGTGTTGACCTTAGGTCTTGGAAACAGCCCCCATGAAAGAAACAGATGCGACAGTGGGAGAAGGTGTGCTGGCTTTCTTGGCACTCAGCAGGCAGCAGCTGTCATGCCTCCGTGACAGGCAGATTGAGGCAGAGTGGGTTCCAATAAGAGCAGCAGGCACAGTCAGAGAACCAGGGCTCAATGCCACCTCCTCACAGGGTCACACTGGATAAGTCAAATGGCCTCTCCACACGATGTTTTGTAAAATGGGGCTATCTTTTATTTCAGATGGTTACTGTGAAGATTAAGGAGACTTAATACCTAACATAGACCTGGAACATGGTAAGCGTTGGATACATGCTTAACAATTGAAAACGTGCTCTAGCTACCGAAGAGGTAAAAGCAGGGAGCCAGTTTTAAGCACACCCTTGCTTCCACAAGCAAAGCCTCTCATACTCCATGATGGATGATGACAATTTGTAAAATGCCATCTTGGTACCATGATGATTTTTTTTTTTTACTCATATTATGATTTTCTCTTTCTGTCTCACCCTAAACAGAATAACCTTGCCAACTAGATCAACCCTTTATGGTATTAGTAAAAGTAAGACATTCTTGCATAAACACTGAAGCTGGAATGGACTCAGAGTAAAGCATTTGGCTCATTTAACTTTTCTGTTACTGACTTCAGAGAATCTTAAGCACTCATTTCAAACACCAGCCCCTCTTCAAAGTACTTCCAGTTTCCTGGAAATCATCCCCAATTATCTGGCTAACAAAGAAAAAAAGCTTGATTAAATGACTAGTAAATGACAAATTTCAAACATTCCAGCAACACTACACACACCATTGCTCTGAGAGATAAGGTCCCTCCCTAGTACCCCTTTTGCCATACCTCAGGTTAGGTATTCAAAGTAAGAAATGTGAATTTAGGAACACAGCCCCCAGGTTAGCTACCAGTAATCTCCATGGTAACTGGTCCTCTGCCTTTAGAGGAGGGATGAAGGAGTAACTGCAGCACTGTAGGTCTGCTTTTCAAAATTTGTTCAATCCCATCTCTTTCTCGATCAACTGATGCCAATTCATTAGTGAGCTACACAGAGCAACCAGAGAAACAGATTTCTTAAAAACAAAAGGCTGAATCTTGTGTTGGTCCTGATATTGATGCAGAGTGGAGGAGGAGACCCGCCAAGGGGCAATTTTCCAGAGGAAGTTAGCCAGCAAGGGGCAGAAACAGCCTCAGGACAGTATGAAGTGTTTGAAGAGAACAATAGAACCACTGCCAATGTTTCCTCAGTATATACCATGGCCAGACCGTCTATGTTCTTCTTTAAAACCTCTGCTCAATCACCCTGAGAGAAAATACGGTGATATAGATCCCTATTTAACAGATAAGAAAATTGACTCAGCGATTAAATGACTTGCCCAAAGTCACAGAACTAGTCAATGGGTATAATAACTGGCTCATAGCATACAGTAGGTACTCAATAAATATCTGTTGAACATGGGGTCTTTATTCCTCCTCCATAAAAATAGAAGACACCACTTATCTCACAGGGGTTTTGTAAGAGTAAAATGAGACTATGTACATAAAGTTCCTAGCTCAGTGCCTTGACCTTGGAACATACTGGGGTACCTGGGAAACAATGCTGACACAGAAAGCTAGGCACAATAACCACATGGAATAGGGTTATGACAATGACCGTGGGTGAAGTAAACATCATGATGGACAGGAATACAGATATACCTAACAGGCAAAAGAACATCAAATATGCACATGAAAAGATGTTCAACATCATTAATCATTAGAGAAATAAATGCAAATTAAAATCACAATGAGATACCATTACACATCTATCAAAATGGTTGAATTTTAAAAACTGGCAATATAAAATGCTGGCAAAAATGCAGAGCCACTAAGATTCTCACACAGTGCTGGTGTAATGAGTAAACAAACAGTGGTGGAATACTACTTAGTCATAAAAAGGGACAAACTATTAATACATACAACATGGATGAATCTCATATGCATTATGCTAAATGAAAGAAGTCAGTCTCCAAGGGATATGGTCCATATAACCCCACTTACGTGATTTTCTGGAAAAGGCAAAACTATAGTGACAGAGAACAGATCGGTGTGGCCAGGAGTCAGGGGGAGGGGGAGAGTTTGACTACAAAAAGGCAGCACCAGGCAATTTGAGGGGCGATAGATTATTCTAAATGCTGTTTATATGCATGTGTTAAAACTCACAGAACTACATGCTCCAAAAAAGTGAATTTTACTGTTGGTAAATTTCTTTAATTATTAAAGAATAAAATTTTAAATCGGAGAAAGAATTGGTAAGTTGGTTTGTGGGGAAGGAGGGGACATGTGAAGGTCAAATAGCTCTGAAGTTCCTTGCTGAGGAAACAGTAATGGTACAGGAGACCGTGAAGAGTCGGTGAGTGAGAAGAAGTCCACGCAGAGGCTCTGAGATGTACAGACGGTCAAGAACCTTGGTTTCTAGCCTGATTTCGCCAAATGATGGCTGTGCGAAATTACACCAGTCACGTCTCCTCCCTGAGCTTTAATTTACTTAATTCTAACACGAGATAATGAAACAAATGATCTTTCCCACCACAAACACTGCAAAGTCCATTTGTTTTTAAGCTACTGAGTCTGGGAAGACAGCAGGACAAACAAGTAGAAACACCCAGATATGGAAAAACCGCTATGTCCCACACAAACGCCATCAGGGACCAAAATAAAGTGAAAACCACTGATGAGTGTGGATGGTAGAGTGATGGTGGGAGAAGAAGCCATTAGCAGGGAAGAGACAGGAGGAGACTGAGAATACCATTTCTTGTATAATAAAAGCCAAGAGAAGAGAGGTTTCATGCAGGCAGCGGGCAGAGGGGCTGGAATAACTCAGTGATCAAGAAGAATGAGGACTGATAAAACAACAAAACTAGACAGATTTGCCAGAGATCAACGGAGAGAGTAACCACCACCCCCCGCCACAAAAAAGTAACCGAAAGACTACCGTCCAAGACTTGCTTGCTGTCTGAACATATCTTGGTTGAGTCCTGATTGTTTTTCCCTTTGCATTTTCAATCTCACTCTGCCTTCATCTTTGCTTTCAGGAGCCCAGAATTTAATTTAAACATGTAGGTGTGGTTTCCCTGCAACAGCCCACTTCAGAGGCTGCAATTTTCAAAATGTATAAATTCCTGCAAGCTAACAATGTGACTGTTGAATGCTAGAGAGCCATTTTCTTGTCCTGCATAAGTTTACGCAAAGACTCCACAATTCCAGAACAGAAAAAAAAAATTCATTTTAAAGGATTTAATAGAACGTAAAGAGTACAATTTAAGAAGGACTAAGCTTTTATTGTTGTCACTTTATTAGCTTGTGAAGCAGGAAAATTGTTTGAAGTCAATACTATTCCCAAACTGACCAAGTGAAGTGTGGCAATTTCATCTCTGCCCAAAGCAGGCCGCAGAACACCACTTAATGGGCCTCAGCTACTTCAGCCAAATGAACCCAGTGACACCACCACCCTGAGCACTTAACCAGAACTGAAGGAAGATTAGGGAAATTAACAGTTAAAAAGTACACCTGCAAGCAAAATTAATACACAGAACACTTTTTACACCACCTCTTCTGCCCATTTTCCTTTTCAATGATGATAGGTGAAAACATCAATCTGATACAACTCAGTTCTGCCGGTTATAAAAGAGAAGAAAGGGCAGACGTCTTCAGCTCAAAGTCTGGTCTCTTCCGCCACTAGCAACTCACTAACTTTGGGCAAATTTCTTCGCCCCTTATCTCCCTTTCTGCATCTACAAAGCTGGCATTATCGCAAGCTCCCATCCAGCACTCAGGCTACCAGCCCCTTGCACCAGATGAGATCACGTCTGTGGCGACACTTAAGGAGAAGAATGCAAATAAAAGGACAAATATGAGGTGTCATTGCTGCCGTCCTGTACGGGGCGCGGGGGTGGGGGGGTGGGGGGGCAGGTGAATATATTTTACATGCAGTCACATCCCAACTGCCTCTTTCAAGTC
Organism: Delphinus delphis; assembly: GCF_949987515.2. Lineage (NCBI taxonomy): Eukaryota > Metazoa > Chordata > Mammalia > Artiodactyla > Delphinidae > Delphinus > Delphinus delphis. The sequence continues at coordinate 38,335,077 of NC_082698.1, read as the reverse complement.
AACCATATGCTTCTCTTCCATCACAGCTGGGCTGTTGAGCAGATGCTGGAATGGATACAGACAGAAAGGTGGGAAGGAGGAAAGCTTCTGTTACCCAGCTTCAGTCTTCCTGGTTTCAGGAAGATAAAAAAGTAATTTCTTATCCGTGTATATCCTACTAATCTTTTTCGAGAGTCTCATATGTGTCAGACACCAGGCTAGGCATGAGGAAGCATGAGATTTTTTTTTTTTTTTTTTAACAAAACAGGCTGTGCTCTCAAGCGCATTCACTCTGGAAACAGCTAAGTGGCCCATCCCAACCCAGTGCGCTTGGTGGAATAACAGAGGCAGGCGTCAGCGGGGCAGCGGGGGGAAGCCCAGCCCAGACCGCTGGGCAGCTTAGGAAGGCGGTGCTCCTCACAGAGGAGGTGATGCTTGAGTTGAGTCTTGAAACATGAGTGTAAACAAGATGAGCCAAGCAGGGGAAAAGTCTTCTAAGTGGGCAGAAGGCATGGAAGCAGGACCCACTAGGGAAGGGAAAGAGTAAGTGAGGATGACAAGGGACAAACAATGGAGACTCATGCTCAAATGATGCTCAGGCTTTCTCCTAAGGGCAATGGGAACCACTGACACATTTAAGCAGGGACTCACATGGTCATCCTTGCAGTTGAGGTAAAGGACTATGACAACAGTTGGGAGAATGGAATAAAGACAGGGCAGAAAGTGGAGAGCTGTACATACAGAAATCCAGGCAGGAAGCAATGAGGGCCTGGGACTGTGGATGAATACAATAGATAATAAAGAGGTAAAATGACCTTGCTTTGGCGACTGGAGGGACACAGGGGTAAAGGAGAAGGAATTGTCGGTGCCTCCCTGGTTCTGGTCTTGATGACTTAGAAGAGGACGGTCTTTTCACAAGGTACTAGAGAAGTACAGATTTGGCAGGCTAGCTGAGTTCCCTTTGTACTGTCACTCTGTACGTGACTTCACGTACGTGAGGTCACTCTGTACATTTGTGACCAACCAAAAAGTCACACTTCTCATCATTTAGCTGCCTATTTCGAATGCCCACAGGCAAGATGACTTCTTAAAACAGAATGCAATGTCTGGGCAAGAACTCAATTCGGTAAAGACGCAGACGTAGAGAATGGACTTGAGGACACGGGGAGGGGGAAGGGTAAGCTGGGACGAAGTGAGAGAGTGGCATGGACATATATACACTACCAAGTGTAAAACAGATAGCTAGTGGGAAGCTGCCGCATAGCACAGGGAGATCAGCTCGGTGCTTTGTGACCACCTAGAGGGGTGGGATAGGGAGGGATGGGAGGGAGACGCAAGAGGGAGGAGATATGGGGATATATGTATAGCTGATTCACTCTGTTATACAGCAGGAACTAACACAACATTGTAAAGCAATTATACTCCAATAAAGATGTTTAAAAAAAAACAAAAAAGAACTCAATTCAGTGCTCTTACCTTCAGTAGCCAAAGTGAGAACGGCCCTCACATCAGGACTGAAGCTGAGAGGTTAAGTGGCTTACCTCAGCCACACAGCCAGAAAAAGAGGGGACTAAACTTCAGTCCAGGATGGTATGCTTCCAGAAGGTCGGTTTTTCATCTAATATGCTATGCTGCCCATTAAGGACCTAGTACTATTAGTTATATGTAATAAGAGCTCAATAGTCTTGTTCTGTGGCCGCTTTATTCTTCTTTTGCTACTCCCTTCCGAGAACAGAGTCCAGGCCACCCTGAACTACCTAGTTCCAATCCCTGGAATTGTTGCCACTGCTGAGCTCTGGCTCTACTGTCCTGTCAGCTTAGAAAGCCCAGCCCCATCTCTGCTTCTTAAAGTTCATCCCAACAGTTACTTCTGATAACCAGCCACTCTGTGGCTCTGCAAATGCAGGGAGAATGTTCTGGTTTCTAGAGGAGCTATTTCTGAATTCATCTGTCTTATCTTACATCATGGTACAAAAATTCCTCGAGGGCAGTCCTGAGTTTACGCACATTTGTATCACTGACTGAATCTAGAATGATACTTTTTCCTCCTCAGTGGCTTGCTATCCTATCCGTGACAGTGTTACCTCTGGGAAGAAGGGAGGGCAAGGCCCTGGAGAAGAACACACAGTGTTTATTTGGAGCTTGCCCCTCACCCAGCACTGTCCTAAGCACCAGACAGCAAGGTCCCTGAACTTACAGTCCAGTGGAGATGGGATATTTGTTTCAAAAATAATAATAACATATGTATACCAAAACACATCAAACACAAACATTTGATAAAACTGAGGGTTGGGTATATATGTTCACTAGATTATTCTCTGTATTTCTAAATGTTCAAAATATTTTCATAATAAAAACATTTAAAAATGAGAAAAAATAAATGTAAAGCCTCCACTCCCTGGGGAGGGAACTGGCTAGTAGGACTGATTCATTTACAAAGATTCTAGATAGAGAAAAATCTTACTGTAAACTATTTTGGTTTTTTTTGTTTGTTTGTTTGTTTTTGCGGTACGGGCCTCTCACTGTTGTGGCCTCTCCCGTTACGGAGCACAGGCTCCGGACGCGCAGGCTCAGCGGCCATGGCTCACGGGCCCAGCCGCTCCACGGCATGTGGGATCTTCCCAGACCGGGGCACGAACCCGTGTCCCCTGCATCGGCAGGCGGACCCTCAAGCACTGCGCCACCAGGGAAGCCCCCCTATTTTGTTTTTAACACCATATCCCACAGCAGAAAAAGCAATCAGGGGAAAGACAGAAACGTACAAATTTAGACGATAAGAATTCAATCCAACAATAAAATGAGGTTCTCAGTCAGTCTAGACTTTCCTCATTTCTACCTCCATATTCTCTGAAATGGTAAATGATAAAAGAAAATAACAGAAATCTAATCACTTTCCAATACGTTTTAGCCTCGGGAGAGGAAGTCCCAGTAATAGCCACTACCACTTAGTCGCCGACCAGTGTGCTTGGGATTTACAGACATGACCCCATAACAAACCTGTGAGATGAGCATTATTATCCCCATTTTACACATGAGGGAATAAGATTCAAATAACTCAAGTAATCTGATCAACATCCCACTGTCAGTGATGGACAGAGCAGGCACCCAAACCCACCTCTGCCAAGACTCAAAAGCCTTTTCACTACACCATGTTGTGTGCCTTCCAATACCTGATATCCCCTCTCTCATTTTTCATAAACTTCTGGGCTCCACAAACAAGGGAATCTGATAAAGAAGACATCTACCAGGCAGTTCAGAAAACTAAAAAAAAAAAGAAAAAAATCCAAGAAACCACAGTCTTGAGGTATACGGTATCAGAAACAGTACCTCCAAATGTTAACTCAAAGCAATAAATAAAATTGAGTGGTAGAGAAAACTAAGCTGTGCAGACCTCTACAGTCATAAAAGAAATGCTGTGTAACTATTTTAAATTAAACAGCCATAACATTTCAATGTATCTTAAAGAAGCAACTGGCAACAAACCTATGAGAGAAAAAAATGAATTCTTAAAGTCAATTTCTAATACTATTTAACTGTAATCATTTGTTACTGTGGAGAGTATACAAAACTTGTCCTCTACGTGTCTACAGAGGAACAGGACAAACTAGAGCCTATGTGAGCAGGTTGAGATTTTATTATTGACTGAATTTTCAAACATTAAGAATAGCATAAAATTTGAAATACAGGCCATTGTTTATTTCAGTAGGAGTCACATTAACAAATCTGGAAATGAAATACAAATCAGAAAATGGGAAAGATAAATAGGAACGATCAGATTTAATCTATACATCAATAGTTCTGACTCCTAGAGTTTACTCCTAAAATAGAGGTCTCAGTGCAAAAAAGGTTCTGCACTTTCTCCATCACTCCTTCCCACACAGCCTGAGTTTTAGGACCTCTACTACTCTGACCACGTCTCCCAAAGTGTAAGCAATCAGAGTCCTTTCTGCCCGGTGGATCCAACCCTCGCCACCCCGCCTCCAATAAAGGGAAGTGTCCCCTTGCACAAGCCTGCACAGACCTGCTCAGCAAGCAGACTGAGGGCTGAACCTCGAGAAACATTCACACATACGGATCAGGCAGAGGTACCAGGGAAGGAGTCAGAGAAGGAACTCTTGGCAGGATAAGAGAACCAGAAATGTAGGGAGTCCCAAAGACCCAAAGAGGGAAAAGGAAGTGAAAGAAGGGGGCTGCACGACAATCAAGGAGGAACATGAAGAAGCTTTCGATGTCAGAGGGTCAGAAGCAAGGTGAGAACGGCCATCTCAGTGGAGCGATCAGGGAAGATTCAGATAAAAAGGGGCTCAGGGGCTTCCCTGGTGGTGCAGTGGTTGAGAGTCCGCCTGCTGATGCAGGGGACATGGGTTCGTGCCCCGGTCTGGGAAGATCCCACATGCCGCGGAGCGGCTGGGCCCGTGAGCCATGGCCGCTGAGCCTGCGCGTCCGGAGCCTGTGCTCCGCAACGGGAGAGGCCGCAACAGTGAGAGGCCCGCGTACCGCCAAAAAAAAAAAAAAAAAGAAAAAAAAAGGAGGCTCAGTAGAGGATGGAAGATACATACAGGCACGCTGAGTATAAACAGCCTCCAGACATTTGCTCGTATTCCTCTTTTGATCATAACCTCCGAGAGAGTGGAGCCCTATCTCCGCTAGCGCATGCGGAAGCAGTGAAGACGCAGATCACTTGGTATCCCGGTCCATCAGGGGAACACAGGCAGGAGCCCCACATCTCTGCCACATCCCCACCACCACCTGCTCTGGCCCATGATGAACCACCACTGTGACTTACCAGAGGGCCACAGTACAGCAGATTCTGCACCTCAGAAACAGCAGGCCCACTCGGCCTCCAAGTGCCTAATGTAAAGCAGACTTCAACTGTAAACTGGCAACTGTTTGCCTAGATACCTGACGCAGTGCCAGATTAGTTAGCTACACTCAAAATTTTAATGATACAAAAAGACCCCAATTATCTTTTTTCCAAGAGACACATCCCTAATTATATCTTGCATTCTGAATCAAACAATTTATTCAGATAGTATCACAGTTATTCTCTGAAGCAGAATATTTGACTGATGGCCAAAAGTGACTAACTAAATATATAAATTGTATGACTGAGGATCAAACATGTCTGTTATTTTGTTCCAGAGGACACCTATTTAAATCAAGGACTTTTTAAAATCTACTCCACAACTCTATAAATCTATATACATACATATCAGTAAAAAGACCCAGAAAGATGCCAAAACTTGATTAAACAAAGAGAAAGATCATACAGCAAGAAGACAGACCTTTAGTATAAAACTATAATCCATGGTGCTGTCAGTAAACTCATGGACAGGCCTCCACTGCAGATATGTCAGGTGCCTTGAAAAAATGTGGGCAGCATAAGCAAACAGACTTGACTGGCCTTGTTTAAACCACGGTTAATCATATTCGATTCTTATCTAGTCTGTAAAGGAACAAAACATTTCACTTCTCTTACCACAAAACAGAAAGCTAACCTCAGTTTCCCACATGTCCAGAAAAAAGTACCTCAGACGTCACTGCAGTGTGACCATGCACCACTAAGCCAAGGGACCACCGCACGCACGGAGTCAGGGGAGAGTTTGCCGCTCTGTATTCTCCACCAGGCCTCCCCTGCCACACAGATTTGAAAAATATACAAGTTTAAATCAAGAGTGCTAGCTGGCTGCACACAGCTTGTAGCCCAGACCCTTAGCTCCCCTCCCAGACAGACAGGGAAACAGGCTCACAGAAGAGCAAACCGCTGAAGTAAATCATATCTGCATATCCAGAAAGGGCTCGGATGAGAATTTCACCAGCTAAGACTGAGCTGAGGGACCAAGGCTATTGTCATATTTTCCCTCTTGACGTACTGACAGGCAGAAGCTATCAGGGCAAAAGATACGAAAACACCAGGCTGTTTTCCAAGAACCCTGACAGGCCTCACTCGAGGTTGCTGCCAAGTTCGCTGCTGAGGCTGCACAGAAATATTATGAAACTGCTCTCTTGACCTCAGGCAAATACTAAAGCTTTCAGCTGAACACTGTTGAAAGTGCTTGGGTGTTTTTATGTCTGTGAGGTAGGCATTTCCTGGACCTAACTTGGACATGGCAGCCCTCTGATAAAACTGACCACAAGAAGGCATAGATTTTTCCTTATTAAAAAAAAATCCTATTTAAAGACGTTTAACTCAAATAAATGCTGCATAGCAGCAGCATTATTCACAATAACTAAAAGGTAGAAGAAACCCCAGTGTCCACTAACAGATGAACGAATAAATAAAATGTGGTATATACATACAATGGGATATTGTTCAGCCTTAAGAAGAAAGGAAATTCTGATACAACCTACAATATGGATGAACCCTGAAAACATTATGCTAAGTGAAATAAGCCACATACAAGGACAAATACTGTATGATTTCACTTAAATGAGGTCCCTAGAGGAGTCCCATTCATAGACAAAAGAAGCAGAATGGTGTTGCCAGGGGCTGGAGTGGGGAGGGAATGGGGAGCTATCGTTTAATGGGCACAAAGTTTCAGCGTGGGATGATGAAAAACTTCCGGAGATGGATGGTGATCACGGTCACACATCAGTGTGAATGTACTTAATGTGACTGAATTGTATGCTCAAAAACGGTTAAAATGGTAAATTTTATGTTATGTACATTTTACTATAATTAAAACAGAATAATAAATGAAAAATGTTTGTACTTTTTAAAAGCAAATTATAGATTTGGAACATTCTCAGTCACATCTTAGAAATATTATAATTTTAAACCTATAAAAATAAAATATATAGAGATTTCTATGTTTATTTAAGGATCCACTGAAACTGTCTCCAGTTTCCATACTTGGCCAAAATCCCACCTTTGGTTTCGACATGGAAGGCCAAAGAGCAGAATGCTTTCTTCAAATGTCATTTCTGGCATCCTTGGACTGACAATGTGATCAGTGATTGCATTACCACGTAGATTACACATCAGCATGGCGACATCAGTAATATGAACAAGGCACATCTTTCAAACAGTCTCTGATAATATCCAAAGATTCATTTCCAAATGTTGGTGAGCATTCCAGATGTAACTCAGAATAAAACTCTCCTCCACCCAAAGGCAAACTATGTGACACCCAAGGGATTTTGTCGTGTACTTACACGAGACATTCAAAGACAGGGTGGATGGCTGGTTATTACATATTTGAAAAGGCTGCTTGAATAAAAGAAACTTCTAACACTGTACTTTGTAGATAACAGCATCGACATAGCATGCTTACTAACAATATCAAAAGGCATGCTTACTGACAACCCAGGGTTGCTTGTAGCGAAAGTAGTCAATTGTTAGGAACTGAGGTGCCTTGAAGGAGCAAACATTTCTCACATATTACCTCTGTAAAGATTCTTTTGTCATTCTTCCCCAGGGGAGATGCTGAAATTGGTGTGCAGGCAGTGAAAGCTGAGATGAAGATGGAGATTTGGAAAACAGCTTTGTTATCTTAAAAGCCAATTACACTACTCCACTGCCACACTTCCAGAGCCCAGGCTTAAGGACGTGTTATTCTCTCAGCTGGTTACATGAAGCAGCAATCACAGGCCAAAATATCAGGGAAAAATTTGTATAAGGGCAACGATCTTATTTGTGCTTCTGATATTACCCAGACATATTCTCCTTTGATCACCACACTAAGCTGGGGTGAGGGATAACTTCAAATGAAACTGCATCATCATCACCAAGGAAATCTTTAGGTCCAGGAGTTAAAGAGGAGAGAAGTCAGTTATTGGTCAAAAGTTTAGTAAGTTGGAGACGAACGACCACTTACAGTGTCTCATACTGACAGCTAGCCAAAATAATAATAATAATTCAAAAACCAAAATAAATAAATAATAAAACAAATAAGGGCTTCCTTGGTGGTGCAGTGGTTGAGAATCTGCCTGCCAATGCAGGGGACACAGGTTCGAGTCCTGATCCGGGAAGATGCCACATGCCGCGGAGCAGCTAGGCCCGTGAGCCACAACTACTGAGCCTGCGCGTCTGGAGCCTGTGCTCCGCAACAGGAGAGGCCGCGATAGTGAGAGGCCCGTGCACTGCGATGAAGAGTGGCCCCCACTTGCCACAACTAGAGAAAGCCCTCGCACAGAAACGAAGACCCAACACAGCCCTAAATAAATAAATAAACAAATAAATGAAAAAAATTAAAAAATAATAAAATACATGAATAAAAGCCTTGCTCCTCCCTCCTCCACCTCCTGAAAGTCCATATGTACCCAGTAACACAAATGTTCACTATACTGATCATACATGCTAAGAAATTAAGTTCTTATACCATAATGCCAAACTCTATTATGATTTTAATAATAGCATTACTAATAACTTTTATAAAATTTCAGATTTATACTTGTATCCTAGAAGTCAATTCTAGAACTGCTGAGATTTAGCTTTGGCAATACTATTCCTTTTAAGATTTGGTTAAAATAATACTATTTTACTATTTGGGTGCACATCTAGTATTTACAGAAAAAAAGATGGGAGGTATATACATCAAAACAATAGTGGTGGGGCTTCCCTGGTGGTGCAGTGGTTAAGAATCCGCCTGCCAATGCAGGGGACATGGGTCCAAGCCCTGGTCCAGGAAGATCCCACATGCCATGGAGCAACTAAGCCCATGCATCATAACTACTGAGCCTGCGCTCTACAGTCCGCAAGCCACAACTACTGAGCCCACGAGCCACAACTACTGAGCCTGTGTGCTGCAACTACTGAAGCCCATGTGCCTAGAGCCCGTGCTCCGCAACAAGAGAAGCCACCGCAATGAGAAGCCCACGCACCAAAACGAGAAGTAGCCCCTGCTTGCCGCAACTAGAGGAAGCCCATGCGTAGCAACGAAGACCCAAGACCCAACGCAGCAAAAATAAAATAAATTAAAAAAAAGAAAAAAAACAATAGTGGTTATCCCGCAAGCACGCAGCATAGCGATAGATAGATAGATAAATAAATAAATAAATTTTAAAAAAGCCAAAATTTAGGTTAAAGGGCAAATAAACGCCGCGAGGTCTTGAACAGTCAGCCCAGGCCATGCACTGCCTGTCTACAGGAGGTGCCCTCACGTGGACTCTGACGTCAGCGGTGCCCCTGGCAATCCCACCCCTCCTCAGGGTCCAGATCAAACCCGCCCTCCCCAGGGACTGACTTCCTGAACATTTTAGCCAAAATTCTCGAGTCCCAGTCACTAGTACACACAGCATGAGACCGCAGTGTATTGTCATGGGGCCCATCTCTCCACTGCTCTCTCTAGAGAGGGGCTCTAGAGAGCAGACCCCCACATCGTCTTCCTGTGTGGATCCCGGGAGCTAACATGGCTGGCACACGGTAGAAGATCCCAAAGTTTGGCTAAGAACACAGCCCTTATACACGCTTGCCAAACTCTGCCAACACCAATTCAACTTGGTCTCCATACTGTGACAAGCAGCCACGCTAGCAGAGACGGTGGTTCATTTCTTCTTCCTCAAGAAATCTGCTGCCCTTTTGCCTTTGAAGGAATTAAGCTTTCTTGCAGTTTTGTGGGGTCACCGATTTGAAATGCATGTGGTTTTTAACGCAGACCTGCTTGGAAGAGCCCTCGCTGTGGTGACCAGGAATGGCCATGCTCTTGCCTAGTGGAAAAGATGTCCATCGGGCAGGCAGGACACACAGATTCCAGTCCCGGCTTCGCCAGGCTCCAAAAAAGGATTTAAACTAGATGATTTCTAAGAATGAAGCACTACTCCACGTGGCTGCAAACACCACAGATGACAAGTCAGGGGCCCAAGTCAGAACAATGTGAGGCCCACGAGAGGCGACAGTGAACAAGAGGCAATTCCAGGTGAGCTGGTGACAAGGCTTGTGATGACTACAGCACTGAGGACAGAAGCCAGGAAGTAGGGCGGGAATATCCCCCACTCCCAAAATGACTGTGCCTCCACCACCCTTCCCCCCACAGAGCCTCGAACTGCAGGGGAGAAAGGAAGACAGACAGTAAGGCAGTGTCAGTAACACATCTCAGTGACTTACTTCAAGCTTTCTAAGAAATCAGTGTCTTCAGGTCAGGGATGTAGCCAGTAACAAGTATGCAGAGACATACCTGATTGGACTTCACAGGTGGTTGAACGTGCCTGTTAAGGAGTCACTGTTTTTGGAGTCCTCCTATGAGTATTTATAAAACTTTATGAGAAAAAAAAAAAAAAAAAAAAAAACTTTATGAGAAAGTCAATATGGCTTGACTATTTCCCTAGTAGACTGTACGCTAACTGAGGGCAGGAAACATAACTGCTTAGCTCATCACTCTGTCACCAGCGTCCAGCAGGGCTCCTGGCTCATAGTAGGCACCCAACTAGTATTTTCTGAATAATTTATTTTTTACAAAGGCAGTATGTAACTTTTTGTACATAACAATGTTTTTTGAACAACTTTCTAGGAATATTCCTCTGGATATTATTTTTTAGGGTTGCCAAGTATTCCATTATTTGGATATATGTCATTTGTTTAACCAACCCCCAATTGTTGTATACTTAGGTTTTCAACTTTTCACTATGACAAACAGCTCTGGGATGAATAATGGTCTTAATTATTTCTTAAAATAAACCCCAAGAAGTAGAACTGCTGGATCAAATAGTAGGTATCAACACCCTCCCTCTTAAAAGCTACCCTCCATACCCTCATCTTGAAGGACAATTGTCATGAACTTTATTATTTACATAAACTATTATGGACTTCTCAAGCAGAGGAATATCCTAAAACTGGTAACTTTGACATCAACAGCCAAAGTCCTAGACTGTCCTCTCTCCTACGGTCAGTGCCCATCAGACTCAGAAATCTGAGAAGCATCTTCTGCTCTCTTCCTGAGACCCAGCCTTCTCCTCCTGCTGAGTGGATGACAAAACCACATTGCGGCATCACATACACCTCCCGCGCTCTCTCCCACTGAGTTGGCTGGTCTTCCATGATGCCAGCTTTATCATTTTGGTTCTCTTTTTTCTCAGAGGAATAACTGAACGTGTCCCACCAAAAGACACAGAAATGGCAAGTCCCAGATAAGCGCACTGAGGCTCTCGGCCTGTGTCTGCCTCCTCACTTTAGGCAAATCACATCACGTTAGTTCCTCTACAAAGGGGACAGACAGCAATAAAGAGAAGCTCTCAATGGCCCAATTCTATCTTTTCATCCACTTTCATAAAAATAAACCTTTCAGGGACTTCCCTGGCGGTTCCACTGCAGGGGGCACAGGTTCCATCCCTGGTCAGGGAACCAAGATCCCGCGGGCCGTGCGGCCTAAATAAATAAATAAACATTTCAGAGCTCTTCCTGGTGGATTTAATGAAAGCTTTAGACACTCTCACCAGAAAAATGCACACACCCAGAATGATAAACTGGATTTCAATGGCTTCATGAAACCCATCCATGGACCCCAGTAAGAACCCCCTGGGCCACTCATCGGGCCTTCAAACAAACGGTCAAAAGGAGGCCTGAGATATTCCTGGGGGTGTTCACACCACCCTGTCTCTGTCTCTAAAATCAAAGAGAGGGGAAAGCCAGCCATGATCAGGGCCCCGATGGAAACCTGGAACTCAGCCCAGCACAACTGCTGCTAACTCTGCAGGGCCTTTCAAAGGAACTCAGGTGTCACTACACAAACAGCAGCAGTACTGCAAATGTCAAATGACCGACCGTGTGCGCGGGTGCAGAGCTGTTACAAGGCTCGCTGAGGGTCTGCCTCCTGACCCCCTGGCGGGCCTCACATTTGTTGACTTCATTGTCCTGTCTGCCCATCACCAAGAAAACTCCATGCACATGGAGACTTTGCTTTGTCCAGACTTGTATACTCAGCCTCATCCAAGTCAGAAATGCTGGTCCCAGTGAGTCTGAAGGCGCATGCTGGAGACTGAGGCCACCATGAAGACTTTCACAGAGAGCCATGACACACATGGGCCATTCTGTGCACTTGGGATCTTAGGGTGCAGAGACTGAACTCGCAGCCAGGAGAACAGGGACAGGCTCTGGGATAAGATCAGGAAGAAACGTAAGGGATCGGATGAGAGACCACGTGATAAAAATCTCAACAACACACGGCCACAAAGTTGGGGACAGATGGACGGTCCCAGGGCACCATCTCTTAAAGTCTCATTCGCGGTCCACCTAGTCAAGTGAACGGTCAACACACTGGCCACAGAGCGGAAGGGAAACTGGAAACTATCCCCTCCCTCTCAGACTGCTGCCATCTCCCAAGGTCACCTCCGCAGGCATGTACCAAGGGCCTTCAGAAGGACAACACTGCGACGTAGTGATTATTCCCATTTCACACGAGAGAAAGCCAGTGGCCCAAAAGGACAGCCACACGTGTCCCCACTTGCTCTCTCGGTCTCAGGTGACAAGAGCAGCCTGGCTCGGGCTGAAGGCCATGGATCGCCCCACGCAGATGTTTCTCTCACGACACCGTTTTGATCCCAGCACGCTGCCCATCGGGCCGTCCTCTCCTCTTCCACCCACCCAGCCCGTCCCTCTCCCTCCTGATTTCCTTAGGAGCAATGAACTCCTCCCTTCTGGCCTCAGGCTGATGGGCACCCCACCCCCTTTTCAGACTTCAGCCCAAACCCTCAGCCTGTGTTTGCGGGAAGCGGCTCCCTTCCCCCCAGCTGCGCTTTCTCTCCCCTTGGTGATGTCCCCAGCCTCCGCTCCTGCCCCCACAGCTGGAGGGGGGAATCCCCTTCAGCCGCCCCTCCCCCGCTCCATCAGGGATGGTTTCTCGAGCTCTCTCTCCGTCTCCCGGGACCTTTGCTCCCAGCCCTAACCTTCACCTGCCCTGTGACTCAGGAGCTCCCTCCGGATCCTGAGCATTACCCACCCCACCGCACAACCTCAGGCTGATCGCCCCTTACGGTCTGTCCTTCTGTCACCCGTCCTAACCTCCTTCCCGGATCCACACAGTACGCCTGTGACTAAAACACTGAACAGCCCACACCGTGCACCTGTAATAGAGGCAGCCTGCCAGGAGGGGCATCAATCACAGGCTGGGAAACACCACAGTGAAGAATCAACCACTTGCTGCTGCTTCTAGAAAGTGGTTTGGACGTGCAACTAACAGGATTGGGGAAGGCGGTTCTGAAATAAGATTCTTTTTTATTAACAGGAGAATAAACGACTGATGAAATGGAGTTCGTGAGCCCCTCTTTACAGGTGTCCCCTAGTCACAGGACTCACAGATGTGGGGACCAGGTGACTATGCGCGTCAGCTAATCCAAACTCTCCACTTACAGATAAGGAAGCCGAGGCCCAAGTTTGCCAAGGTCACAGTGTTGGCACTATGCCTTAGCTCGCATGGTATTTGCACGGGTATTAAGGAAAGGAGGGGGAAGAGGGAAGAAGGAAAGTGAGAAGTGGCAAACCACTGAAACAAAACTGAAAGTGGAATTTAGCACTTTGCCAAGACTTAAGGGCAAATAAAACCTTGCTTTTAATAAAGAATCTTTCTTTTAAAAGCTGATGTACCTTAAAGATAGAAAGGCATTAATCTTCTGCAGGTTTTACATTCCTAGGAAATAGCGAAAAATTAGCCACAGTTGTCAAAGACAAAAAAAGTAAACTAGAATGTGCCCCTCTGACCTCCGAAGTGGTTTGGAAGGGCACTTGCAGCTCTGGATTCTTACAGTGCCCATGTGCCCAGACTCCTCTCTGCGGTCAGAATTCTCTCCCTCAAAATGGAAATCCCAAAACCAAAAGAAAGAAGGAAACAAAGCCGGAATACACGAATTCCAGTTCCACCTGTGCCAGCCTATGGTGTTAGTCACCTTGTCGTGTGCGCTGTCACACAGGGAGCCGGGAGCAGGCCACCTCCCCATCCAGCGCTCCCGCCCCACCCCAGGGTGCTTGGTGTGCAGCTGCCATACTGCACCCACTACCTGGTCATGACATTTATCCGTGGACATGACTGTCTCCCCCACTGACCCCTCAGGAACCCAGACCCCATCTCACTCGTCTCTATATCTCCAGGCCTAACAGGGGTCTGGCCCATAACAGACCCTCACCGTGTGTTCACTCCCTGCCGCTGTAAATCCCTGGCTGAGGAGGTCTGGCGTATACGCTCAGGCCTGTCTGCCCTCCCCAGTCTTCCCTTGGCCCTCCCCCATTCTCTCTGCCCTGCCACGTCCCCTCACCAAGCACACAAGCTAATCCCGGCTACTGGGGTCACAGGAGAGCCGTGACAACTGGCACAGGGAAAATCTGGAACATTTCTTCCTAGATACAATTGACTTGTAATCCTAAAGTAATCCTAAGTCCCCATTTCCTACAAAACCTTTCAATTAGAAAAATTTCTAATTCCTCAGTTTTATGTGTAACATTCTTCAGATGGGGGAAGTGCAGTCTCAACTGCACAACAGAGAACTTTGGCTGGAGTAACAGTGGACCGCGCTTGGTGAGGGCTTCCTGTGTGTGAGGCTGTGTTATAATTGGACACACGGTAGCTATTTTACCTCACAACAGCTAGAGACAGGTACACAGCCCTTCTTTTTCTTTTCTTTTCTTTGTTTTTTTAAGTGCCTTCCTACAAACAGTTTTCTACTACAATTAGCCCCGTCAGATAAGATTAGCTTCTGTCTCTCTATTGTCAGGCTATGTATCTTCATACACTTTTAATTTCTCTGTGCCTAAATTTTCCTACGGGGTTAAACAGTGGACACAAAGCCTTTTTTGTGCCTATGGCAGGGAGTGGGGAAGGTGGAAAATAGCAAAATAAAAACAAATCAGGCGGGACTTCCCTGGTGGCTCAGTGGTTAAGAATCCACCTGCCAATGCAGGGGACATGGGTTCGAGCCCTGGTCGGGGAAGATCCCACATGCCGCGGAGCAACTAAGCCCGTGTGCCACAACTACTGAGCCCGAGCTCTAGAGCCTGCGAGCCACAACTACTGAAGCCCGCGTGCCTAGAGCTCATGCTCTGCAACGAGAAGCCACCGCAATGAGAAGCCCGTGCACCACAACAAAGAGTAGCCCCCGCTCAACGCAATTAGAGAAAGCCTGCGCGCAGGAACAAAGACCCAACGCAGCCATAAATAAATAAATTTATAAACAAAAACAAACTCAGGTCATCTTCCTAAGGCGGGATGCATTTGACGGCAGTTCATGCTTCTAATAAATCTTGACTTGCATTTCCAAATTTTCTCTCCACCCCAGGTTATCACCCATCTAACCCATGGCACAAGCACTGGCAAGGACAGAAAGCAATTTCTGCGCTGCTCTGACTCAGACATCCCTCTGCTGGCATACACGAACAGGACCATGTGAGTTCAGTTTTTATTTCATGAGGTGGACAGTATTTAAAATTTCTCAATCTGAAATCATCTCACCTGACTGTAACTAGAAGTAGGAGCCGCTGGCTCTTCAGTGACATGAGTACTGCTTATGGAAGTGGCTCTCAAAGAGGGGTCCTAGGCCAGCAGAATCAGCATCATCTTGTCCTGGGACATGTAAACTACTAGGTCCCACCCCAAGCTACTTGCCTCAAAAACTCTGGTGGGGATGGGCCCAGCACAGGGTGTTTTAACAAGACTCCAGGTGATTCTAATATCTGTTGAAATCTGAGAACCATCAAGGGAGGCTGAGAAACCTCCAAGGTCATGGGAATGCCCTGCTGGGCTAATGTGTGCTTCACAATCCTAGGTAACTACAATGGCGCCCCACCAACAGCACTTACTCTGGTAATTTTTGTCAACTGGCAAAGGCTCCAGACGCTAAACTCTTTCAGGGCCCTCCTACTTTGTTGGGCAAATTACTCGTGCCCCACTCTCCTCACCTCTAAAAAGGGATAATAATAACATGCCTCTTACAGGACTGTCCGAAAGGGAAAAGGCTTAGACAGTGTGGCATGTGGTTCATCCTCAACAAGTGTGAATCCCTATGATTACTACACCTTTGCCAAAAGGTCAAATCAGAACTAGGAATACAGCAAAATAAAACCTGCTTCCTGCATGCTGATGTGAAAATTAATAAAGGGAAACCTCACTAAAATGGAGTCAGAAGGCCTGAAGGGGGAGCACCCATGCAGTACCACTGGATATTAATTTCAGGAAGAATTGTCAATTACACACCCTAGCAGAAGAATCATCAATGGGAAAGAATCACCAATTACAGGCCCCAAGAGGTAAAGATGTACACTGCACCTCCCACAAGAAATCGACTACCCCAGCAATTTAGCCAAGGAGAAACCATCATCACCCTCAACCCTCACCTTTTTTCCAATGGACTTTCCTTCAAAACAACCCTTTCCAACTTCCTCCTTTTTCTCTATAAAATAACATTACTCTCCTTTGTTTGTTGGGCTTGCCTATGACTTTTGCCATGGCTTACTTGTCCTGAATTGCAATTCTCTGCTATTCCCAAATAAACCCACTTTGGCCAGTAAAATAACCATAATTTTTAAGGTCAACACTAGCTACCTGACTGAGGACATTCAGGACCGAGAGACAGCACCTGGCTTCATTGTCTGTCAAGCATTTACTTGCTCAGTCTACAACTGAGCACCCACCACATGCCCGGCAACCTGCAGAAAAAGGATCCTCTCTCCAGTACTGTGCCTCTGACAGTCTTTCTGGACATCCAACAACTCCAGGGCATAAGGCCTCAAATACCTCATGGGAGATAACGGGAGGAACGCAATGAATGTTAACAAAAGTAGTCATAAGAACAGCTAACATTTATATTGTGATTACCTTGTGCCATGAACTAAGCACGTGACAAAGGTTAACTTACAGTCCTCAACCTCTGAGGTACCTGCTGTTATGAGACCCACCAATGAGGATTAGGGAAACTGAGGCACATAAGGTTTACATAACTTCTCTAAGGTCCTACAGCTCCTAAATGATAAGGCCAAGACCTGAACTCAGGAACAGTGCTCTTAACCTCTATATTATATGACAGAGAGCTATTAGTTACCTAGGTATCTACTAGCCACTTGTTGTCACTGTTTCCAAAGCAATGATTTTTAAGACACTTAAATTTAGGCACACAATCCACTGTCATGGAGTTCAATACTAGGCTCCCAAAGCCCTGGACAGAAATGCTAATGATACTTGGTTTCTCAGGCCCCTTCACTCCCCCCTAATCTAATTCTACTCAAGTCAAAGTCTCACAGACTGGACAGCTACATGTGACAGAATGAAATTAGAACATACTCTAACACCATATACAAAAATAAACTCAAAATGGATTTAAGACCTAAATGTGAGACCAGAGACTATAAAACTCCTAGAGGAGAACATAGGCAAAACAGTCTTTGACATATATCGCAGCAATATATTTTTGGATCTGTCTCCTAGAATAATGGAAATAAAACAAAAATAAATAAATGGGGCCTAATTAAATTTAAAAGCTTTTGCACAGCAAAGGAAACCATAAACAAAATGAAAAGACCACCTATGGACTAGGAGAAAAATATTTGCAAAGGATGCTACCAACAAGGGATTAATTTCCAAAATATACAAACAGCTCATACAGCTTAATCTCAAAAAACAAACAACCCTATCAAAAAATGGGCAGAAGACCTAAAGAGACATTTCTCCAAAGGAGACATACAGACATACAAGCACATGAAAAGATGCTCAATATCGCTAATTATTAGAGAAATGCAAATCAAAACTAGAATGAGGTATGACCTCACACCAGTCAGAACAGTCATCATTAAAAAGTCCACAAATAATAAATGCTGGAGAGGATGGGGAGAAAAGTGAACCCTCCTACACTGCTGGTGGGAATATAAATTGGTAGAGCCACTATGGAGAACAGTATAGAGGTTCCTTAAAAAACTAAATATAGGGCTTCCCTGGTGGCACAGTGGTTAAGAATCCGCCTGCCAATGCAGCGGACACGGGTTCAAGCCCTGGTCTGGGAAGATCCCACATGCCGCGGAGCAACTAAGCCTGTGTGCCACAACTACTGAGCCTGTGCTCTAGAGCCTATGAGCCACAACTACTGAGCCTGCGTGCTGCAACTACCAAAGCCCACGCGCCTAGAGCCCGTGCTCCGCAACAAGAGAAGCCACTGCAATGAGAAGCCCGTGCACTGCAACAAAGAGTAGCCCCCGCTCGCCGCAGCTAGGGAAAGCTGGCACGCAGCAACAAAGACCCAACACAGCCAAAAATAAATAAATTTATTAAAAAAAAAAAAAACTAAATATAGAGTTACCATATGGTCCAGCAACCCCACTCCTGGGCATATCCGGAGAAAACTCTAATTCAAAAAGATACATGTACCCCAATGTTCACTGCAGCACTATTCACAATAGCTAAGACATGGAAGCAGCCTAAATGTCCATTGACAGATGAATGGGTAAAGAAGATGTGGTGTGTGTGTGTGTGTGTGTGTGTGTGTGTGTGTGTGTGTGTGTGTATTCAGTGGAATATTAGCCATAAAGAAATGAAATGCCATTTGTAGCAACATGGATGCACCTAGAGATTATCATACTAAGTGAAGTAAGTCAAAGACAATTATCATATAACATCATTTATAAGTGGAATCTTAAAAAATGATACAAATGAACTTATTTACAAAACAGAAATAGACTCACAGACATAGAAAACAAACTTACGGTTACCAGAGGGGATAGCAGTGGGGGGCAGGAGAGGGGGAGATAAATTAGGAGTTTGGGATTAACATATAAACACTACTATATATAAAGTAGGTAAACAACAAGGATCTTCTGTATAACACAGGGAGCTATATTCAGTATATTGTAATAACATAATGGAAGACAATCTGAAAAAATATATATATACATATGTATGTATAACTGAATCACTGTGCTGTACACTTGAAACACAACATGATAGATTAACTATACTTCAATTAAAAGAAAAAAAAACACTCACAGAACAGCATTTCTCCCTACTCATAACTCCCCTGGTACCACACCACTTAACCTTAATTATAAGCCATCCGTCACATAGAGTTCTCTGTTTCTTACACATTGGTCTTTTCTTCCCTACTGGACTGTAACATTCTTTGGAAGTATCCATACTTTCTGTGAAACCCCACAAAATTAGGGAGAAGCATGGACTTACATGTACAGAATTGGAGAGGGTTACACAGTTAATTGGTTGGCTTATTCACTTTGCTTTTCTGACACTTCTTTGTTTATCAATCTCTAAGAAGTAGCATAAAAGTATGAAGCTTTTGCTATTGAAAGCCAGCATTAGGGGAGGTGTTACACCAACATTTACTGAGCAGCAAATGTTTCAAGATTTGTACTCCCTGCCTCTCCTACATTATCTCATTTAAAGGCCTCAGCAGCTCAGCAGCCTTGTACAGGAGGCTGCTGGGATCTAGCTTGAGGAAGGAGGAACCTGGGGCCACCAAAGGTGAGAACTTGCCCAGTGTCACTCAAGGTCAGTGAATGGAGAACAGAGATTGAAACAACATCTGTCCCCCAAGCCCCTACACTCTGCCTTCCTCTAATGTTCAGACTAAAAAGCCCAAGCTCAAATTCTCCTCGAAACAACACATTACTTTTGTAAAAAATGTTGTGATAGAGAAAATTTTAAACTCTATTATATGTGACTTAAAAAAGATGGGGCAACCATGTTCATGGATAGAATTACAACATTAAGAAGGAAGAAATGTCAATTCTCCCCCATGTTAGACTATCCATTCAATGCAGTGCCAATCACATTTCCAAGACTTTGTTGAGAATTTGACAGGCATTCCAAAATGTATATGGAAGAAAAAGGATCCACAAATAACTAAGTTCTGAAAAAGAAGAGCATAGAAGGGGCTCACCCTGCCATATAAGACACACTGCAGAGCTATAATAATAAAAATAATTTGGCACAGAAATAGACAGATGACTGGGACAGACTAGAGAACTTAAACCCTGTGAGGAATCTCAAAATCTGAAAATGCAAACTAACCAATTTGTGGCAGAAAGCAGACCAGTGGTTGCCTGGGCCTGGGACAAAGGGAGGGATGGAAGGCAAATGGGAAGTTTCAGGGTGAGGGAAATGCTCTGGATCTTGACTGTGTGGTTTCACAGGTATGCACATCTGTCAAAATTCATTAGATTGTACACTTTAAAGGTACAAGTGAAGTTTACCATACATAAATTATAACTCAATAAAGTAGAAAAAAACAGACTCATGTGCATGTGGGAACCTGATGTATGGTAGAGGTGGCTCCACATTCATCCCTAAAATACTAGAAAAAAAATACACTGGTTAATGATTTTGGGAAAATTGGCTCACAAAATGGAAAGGAAAAAATAACACCAGATTCCTTCCGTATACCGTATATTAAGACGAACCTCAAACAGATTACAGCCCTCACTGTGAAAGGTAAAAGCAGCAAGTTGGCAGAAGAAAATACAGAATATATTTGTAATCTTGGGGTAAGGAAGAACACCTTAAGATTCCTAATCTACAAAAAGCAAAAATTAATGGCATTGCACTATATCAAAATTTAAAATTTCTGAAAGTTACCACTGATAAAGTTAATAGATAGCAGAATGAGATTAATATCTAGGATATTTAAGACATCTGCAAATCAATACATTAGAAAAGCAGACTAAAGCCAAAGAAATTGTAATAGCTAACAAATATATTAAAAGATGCTCAAATTCATTAAGAAATTACATAAGTTCACGTTAAAACAATAAGAAGCCATCAAATACTGGTAAAATCAGAGAGATGGTTAGTATCAACCACTAAGGAGGATGTGGTGATTTAGGAGCACTTGATGCACTGCTGTGAGAGTGTCAACCAGTCCAGCAACACTGGAGACTAATTTGGCAGTATTTAGTAAAAACAGGTGTGTTTGTTCTCTTTTACCCAGCCCTCCCACGCTTGGGTAGATACCCTTAGAGCAGTGTTCCTCAAACCTTCCTATGCACCAGAGTCTCCGGGCTGGATGTGCTAAAACACAAATTGATGGGGTCTGTCCCAGGGTTTCTGATTCAGGAGGTCTAGATTAGGTCCCGAGCACCTACAAGTCTAACAGTTCCCAGGTGAGGCTGATGCTGCTCGGTATGGACCCCTGTAAGAACCACCACCCTAGAGATGTTCTCACAGGCATCGTTAAGAGATGCTGCAGGATATTCCTTCATCACAGCTTTGCTCATGGTAGCAGGAATGGAGGTGACCTAAGTGTGCATCATTAGAAAAATGGGTAAGTAAAACTAGTGGGTACATAGCAGGCCAGCCGTAAAAAGCAGCAGTCATAGCGATGCACTGGATAAACCTATACTAACATAGATCTCTCCAATAAAATGTTGAATTAAATTCTTTTGACTTTTATGAATGTCTGAAAATTTCCCTAACAAAAAGTTTTAATATTGAATGGAAAAGCAACCGAATAAAAACATAGCAGCACAGCACTACTTACCTGAACTGAAAACATGCACACAAGAACACAACATCTTTAACAAGGATAGAGACATACCGAAGAACATCCGACACAAGAGAGGAAGTTCCTCTGACGGAGAGGGGAATGAGAGTGGGAAAGAAGGAAAAAACAAAACAAGAAAGGGGCTTTGCACAGGGAGATCTTATGCCAAAAACTGAAGCATGTTAACTCAACCCTCAGCACCAGGAAGTCTCAAAGGTGAAAACTACCTCACCTGTATTTACACACAATGGTTGCTCCAGTGAAAGCCCTCAGAAGCTTTGCAGGCTAAGGGGGCAGATCACCTTGCCACGAGAGAGGGAAGGGGAATCTTCCTGAAATACAAGCTTGGGGTGATTTCAGGCCCCCAGAATTCAACCTGCTACTGAGCCCTGGACTGTCCCTGTGTGACATATTAGTATTTAAAAAGAAGCTGGGATGCTTAGCTTTTGGCAAAGGGTGTATGTGTCTACGTCTGTGTCTGTGTCTCTTGTCAGAGTGTGTGTGCACGTGTGGGTCTGTGGATTTGTGTGTGGCTATGTGTGTGTGTGTGTGTGTGTGTGTGTGTGTGTGTGTGTGTGTGATGTGTGTATCTGTGGAGGGAAAGAGGACTAGGGAGGGGAGCAGAGCACTCCAGCACAGGCTGAGCCACACCTGTTGATCAGCCATTTGATTCTGTTTTACTGAAACCAGAAGTCACAGTCACAAAACCAAGCCACCTTCTTGGCCCCACCCACCCTTCTCTTCCCTTTTCTTCACCCTCTCCTCCCCGACATCCAATGCTTTTTCCTAACTGCCACATCTAAATATGCTCCTCTGGTGACTGGGTAGCTAGCTTATTAAAGTGACACACTTTACAGCCAAAATTCTTGGGATGTGGTAGGAGACGATAAATGACTATTTATGTTCCTGACCAAGGGCCTTAACAGAAAAGTCCAAAATCTTTAAGACCAGGTATGCCTTACCAGTTCTTCCAGAAGAGACTGCTGTGGCTACAGCTACCATACAAAAAAGGCAAAGAGAGAGCCAACTACAATCTGTCATGCCCCCCACAAGGTCACGCTGGCCACAGCTTTTTAGGACCATCGAATAGTTTATCATACGAAGTGGTGGAAAAGTGTATGGGACGATGAAAAAAGAAAGGTCAGCACTAGTAGAATTTATGTGAGAAAATGCAGCAGCTTTAAGTAAATGAGCCCATGCCAGGAAAGTATGTCTTTAGAGGAAGAAGAAAGAGCTTAACAACTGGAGGAAGGCACAGAATAGCAAAGGTAAAATGCAGAATGAGCTGGACAAACACTCAGGCCTCCCTCAAAGACGGGCCAGGTTATCCCCCTGTGCAAACAAGCCAGAATTTTTATTCCCAAAACACTGTTTTGTCTCTTCTATGGCAGCACTTTTCATTGGATGATAAAGGCTTAGGAATTCTACAGTTTTCCTGAACTGTTTTGTATAAAATGAAGTTTTATAAAAAAAAGCGTATTTGATATGCAGCCGGAGCACTTTTTAATTTAAAAAAATGTATAATGGTCATATGTAGGAGTCTTCTAGGTTTTCATGAGATATGTAAGCAAAACAAGCTTATGTTTTTTCCATTGACATGCAGGATCTGTCACAATTTTAAAATTAAGGGACTTAACCAGGAAAAAAGTAAAAGGGTTGAGGCTTCAAGCTAAGGTCAACATAGGCAATTTTGACGTATGAAAACATACAAAGTTCTTTAAACGTCAAAACTTACTGACAAGCTTCTAATACGAAAAATTATTTAAATTTCAGTTGAATGAGTATCTACAAGTTAGGCACTGCTCAAGATGCTAGAGATCCTCCAATGAATAAGACATTTCTTTAATAACTGTGTCCCTTTAATGTCATTTATCCATCCCTTGGATTAATTTTTAATGCTTTCTGATGTTTGAAATAGCTCACTACCAGCAATGAAAAACTGCAGAAATACATCTTACTATTTTACTAAAAATGTAAATTTCTAATCTCTGAAGCAGAAACAGAAGGAAAAGACTTTCTCTGCTTTACATACTGCTATCATTTTCTGCACATTAATTAATTACTTAAACTGTGCATGGTGGCAGCTGCCACTTCCTGCTATCCAACGGGTCAGAGAACTGGAGAGATTCAAAAACATGCTAGATAGTTTAAGAGAGAAAGGGAAGGAACCCAAAAAACCAGGGCCTCCTGCCATAAACAGAAAGCAAGATAAGGAAAGTGAGCTGCTCTAGGCAGAAGAGTCTCCTGGAGATTCCCCTGAAGCTGCTGCCGCTTGCTCGCTGGCTTGCTGGCTTGCTTGGCCAAGGTATGGCTTCAGGGCTGGAAGGCTGCCACCTGCTGAATCACCAAACATCTCTGGGCTTCCCTTGGAGCACTGACCAGACGGGGACCCATCCCCCGCCAGGCTTCTCCCGTGAACACCTTCCTCCCCGAACCAATGAAACGCCTAGCCCTCTCCCCTTCCGCCAAGCCAAAACAGCCAACCAACCTCGTTATGTCTGGGCAGCCCTAGGCAACTCCCATCGCGTCGCTACGTCACCAGTCCCACTCCTCTCTTTCTGTCCACTCGGTCCCCCCCGAATGTTCAAACCCCAGTGCCAAGAAGCGTGGGGAGTTCACAGCACACCATGACGGGCACTTGCCACTTCCACACCCAGGCAGCCAACCCCAAACACCCCCAAGTCCGCAAGCAAAATAACCTGCAAACAGCTCTAAAGGTCCAGTAAGGTAAATGTCAAGGGAGCTAGAATAGTAAGCAGGTCCCATAACATAGAAAACAAACTTCCCTTTCAGAAAACAGCCTTCACTCTTGGTTTCGTAAGTGTGTACTGCTGAAGTCGGTACTATCTGAAGGTGAAAAGAAACATCAGAGAAGCACCTGCATGGGTTCTCTTCACTCCCTCCGTCCCTGGCAACCCTCATCCGGATTTTTACTTGACACTTGACACTCCCACGACGGAAACAAGCTTTAACCAGAACGCGCCTGTGTGAATCCGTTAGCTGGACCAGGACACCCTACCCGGTCCACCAGAAGAAGCAGAAAGCCCGAGTCTGGGTTAAGAAGGTGGGAGAAACAGCCGCTGTTGTCGCTGCTCTGCCCTTGACACGTCGCCTTGGAACCGCGGAGACCCCTCACTCACGTGAAGGGCCGCGTCCTGGAGAGAATGTCCAGTTCCAGGCTGCGCTGATGGCTCCTCCAGGCCTTACCTGTAAACACGCTCACCCGTGGGGGCAGCCCCGCAGGGTGTCAGAGCCACCCCCAACCTGGAGGCTGTTAAATGGCCTGCGGAGGGGGGCTCGCCCCGCAGGGAAAGGGTTCCCACCTGTTATGTCGTCCGGGGACATCGAGGCGGGGCGGGGAGGGTACCCGAAACCCAGGGCGCCTGGCCGGCTGCGATCGGACCCAGAGGTACCAACTGTCACGCCGCCAGCCGGGCGGTGGGGGTAGGGCCGTGATTTGGGGTCGGACCCTGCGGGTCTCCGGACCCCCGCCGCGCCACTGCCCGAAGGCTCCTCGCCTCGCGGTTCTTCGGCCCCTCCACCGTCTGCTCGCCCCAAACCGACAGTAGGCAGCCTTCCAGCCCGCACGCAAGACCTCTGAAAAGGTGCCCACTGACGCCTCCGCCTTTCTCCCTGCCTCAACTTGGTCCGGGAGCCCCGCGGGCTCCCCGCCCGCTCGGAGCCCCGAGCCCGGCCGCGGGACCGCCCCCCACCCCGCGCCCACTCCTCCCCTGGCGCGGTGGCGGAGTGGGGGGACTGCCCGCCAGGTACGCGCGAGGCAAGGCGCTGGCTGCGCTCACGCCCCCTCGCCCCGGGGCTGCCCGCACACCTTTCCCAGGCCCGGGAGCGGGGGTGTCCGATCGGCCCCCGGCGAGCGGCTCTCTCCCGCCGCCCCACGACTCACTTGCACCGGAGTCGCGGCAGCCGCCGGAATTCCGCTCGCCGAGCCCCCCGCTGCGGGATGAAATCCGGGGCAGGGCAGAGTTGGGGCTCCACACCCGGAACGCGCTGTCAGGCCGGCTCGTCGGCCGCAAGGGGAGAGCAGCCTTCCCTGGCCTGCCCTTCCCGCTCCCGTCCTGGCCCCCGCCGACGCCGACGCCGCCGCCGCTGCCCGGCCGCTGCCTAGCTGGTGCGAACGCTTCCGACTTGCCACAGCGAGCCTCCCGGGCTGCCGAGCATGCCCAGTCCGCTGCACGAGCCGGCCCAGCTACCCGCGCGACGCAAATCCGCTTCTCCGGGTGTTCGCTGCGGCCAGGAGGGCGGGGCGGGCGGGGTCTGCGGGGAGCTCATCCCAGGACCCAGGGGGGACCCGAGCCAGACTGCGCACCTAGGGGCTGGCGAGGCTTGGCGCCCTGTTATTTTACTTTCAAGTAATTGGAAGCTCGGGAGGCGGACGTGTTCCCCAACGACGAGAAAGGCCCAGCTTGCACATTTTTAGGGGGCCGTTGAGTCAGGCCGGACGGGAGCCGAATTTTACGGTCGGGGGCAGTATACCATTTGGGGCAGAGCTGGAGAGTTGAAGAGCTAGAGCTGGTCAGAACAGAGAACGCAAACTCGGCCTTCCGGAGACCCGGCTCGCGGGCACGAGTTTGCGAGCTACCCGAGTCTCTTCCCCACCGAGCCTAGGAGTGCAGCACTTGGAATTAACTCGAAATTGATCATATTTTTAAATTTAAAAAAAAAATTTAATAAAAAATGTAGAAAGGGCGGACCGCAGACTCTACAGCCCATTTTCAAATCTCTATTCACAGATTCACTCCAAAAACAATGAATCAAGGCGAGTAAGGCCCGAATAGCTCCAGTCGTATAGGGAGAGGTTCAGGCCTCTACAGGGCCGCCCCACCCCGACCCTTCCCGGCCCCACCTCCTGCCAGCCCCACCTCCTGCCGACCCCACCTCCTGCCGGCCCCCGCGGAGTTGCGGGAAAAACCTGGAGAGCTGGCGTGCTCGGGCCGGAGCACTGCGCATGCCCAGTGGCCCGACCTGGTGCAGGTCGCCCGAAGCAAGGTTTTTCTCGGCTCCCTAAGCGCGACCCCAGCGCCCGAGTTAGGGGCGGACCGTGGGGAGAACTGGCTTTCCGCTTCGGGGCCCTCCCTTCGTGTCCGTACCGTTCTGTACCCCAGTGGCGGAGAGGCAACCCGGGGCTGCGCGTCCCGCTGGGTCCGGGACTCGGCGAGCGGGGGAGGGGGCGTGCAGCGGCATCGCCGTGGCACGTGACTGTCCGTGGCGCTCCGGGCAGCCATCTTCCGCTCGGCCATCGGTCCGTGGGCGATCGGAACGGACCGGAGAGCTGGCGGGATGGGGGCAGAGAGCTCTGCTCCCCGCCGCGCCCACCCGCCGGACTCCATATGCTCCGCACCTGCCTCCGCCCCGCCCGGGAGAGCGGGAATCGCGGCACTGGCCCCAGGTTTCTGAGAGGACAGGCTCCCGCGCGGGCTAAAAACAGCGGCTGCGAAATCGGGAGGGCAGGACTCCGGGGGCGGATGGCCTCTATTTTTCCCCAGAGGCGGAAGTTGGAGAAAGGGGTCCCCTTCCGTAAGGCAGTGACCGCTGCTCCAACTTCCTCCCTGTTCTAATCTATTCGGTGCAGAGACGTGGCGTGTTGGCAGGATCATCTGGACAGAGGCCGTCGCTCTTCCCTGAGATGTAATATCCCATGGCCCCTGCTGGTGGACAGCTTGGATGGTGATGTTAATAGCATTTATTGAGGTCCTGCCACGAACCACTTGGGGTCTCTGTGGCCTTAGGGCCAGATAGGTCACCATCACCCGAGAATTTGTTAGAAATGCAAAATGCCCTGCAGAATCGGAAACACTACTGGGGGCGAGGAGGGATCCTGCAACCTCAAACCCTCCACTGATTCTGATGACCATTTTACTTATTTCAACTAAGCCTTAGGGCGGCTCACTTTATAAACGAGGCATCGAAATTTTATCCCAAAGGAGAGTGAAGACAGTGGGCTCCAGTGCGGGCTTTTTATCGCACCCTCCACTTTGGCTTTTCTGGCTGCTTCACTCCTATGTCACTATACTGCTTTTCTCAGGGAGATTAAGAAAGTGCCTTTGTCACTTACGGCTTTAAAAATAACAACTGAAATTCAGTTCAACTACATATTTTGAGTGTACAGAGGGCAAAGCTCTTTGAGTCATTGTAGCTCTACTGAGAATTTTCGTCAGTTTACACCTAAGAAGTGCAAGAAAAGGCTTGCTTTCTCATGATGTAAAGTTTTTCAAACTAAGGCAGCGCCAGAAAACTGCTGACTGGTTTCTCTGAAGTGCTGTTTATGCAGAATGGCCAGACTTTGGACTTTCAGAAAATGAGGTTCAAGTAAGAAGCTGGGGTAGACTTGCGTCAAGGAGTCTGTACTTTAAAATGCCCCACACCCCAAATGTAAAGCTGAACTGAATTTTGTAAAATATTAGCGGTTTTTGATTGTAAGTGGTTTTCTAGGGTGATCGTTGTAATGTTTTTTTTTTTCCTAATTCTGTGTATGTTTGAAATGTTTCATAATAAAAGGCTTCCTAAATTGCTTTCCATGAGTAATTTTACGACTGAATATAATATGACACATGGAAAAAAGCGAAATATAAAACTCCAATTTCTTCCAATTTCATAAAATAATTCAGAGAGAAAGAGCTATAATAAACTCAGTAAAATATCTAAAATGATATTGAAAGAAAGACAGTAAAAATAAATTCTGGGTGAAGTGATTTTAAGAAACACTATAGTTGACTCTCCTTGATATTCAATTTAGTCATGGTCCTTAAGTCACTACTGTTTGTAACCAAAAAAAAATTTTTTTTAAGAAAAATAAGTAATTGTCCTTCTCTATCCACCCAACTCTAAAGAATTTTACCAGTGTATTTTTCTGATCAAAATTTTAATAAGCATCATACTGCTTGGTTGTAAAATTTTAGGATTCTCAAGTACACAGAATATCATAAGTTACATTGTTGTCAAGACAACTATGAAATAAAAATGAATCACCTCCAAGTCACAATCTGTCACTAAAATATGTTAAAAATAATATTAAGAGCAAATACAAGGGCAAGCAGTTCACTTGCCAGAACAGCTATTCCTTCTACCATTAGAAGCTAACCTACCTGATCAAAAATGTAGTGGTTTTATCCAGTTGATAGTTGACCTGTAAGCAGCATCCATCACTCACCAAACAATAGTCAAATAGTATTCAAGAAGCAAGGAGGCTTCTGCGTGTCCATGGCAATTTGTCTCAGTGGAAGAATCTAGAACCACAAAACCTGAGTAGCAGGAACAAGACCTTATGAGCCCTCTTAGCCCTTTAAACTCATCTGGCCAATCCACAATCCAGTCTCCAAACAAAGGTTGATCAGAAGCGCCAGCTTGCAGACAATGGCTGATTCCAAGTATTTGCCCTGGGGCTTAGATCTGGTAACACTCAACCCTCTGTGCCTGTTCCTAGGGCCATGGTGAGGTTTCCTGGCTTCAGTAACTGCCTAGGTTCTCCCCCTGGTCAACAAAAAACTGGAATTTATTTGAAGACACTGGGGTAAATCAGGGATGCCGCTGAGGCTAAGGCAGAGATCAGAACAAGGAACTGGAGTATTGGCAGGAACCCAGGAGGTCTCCCTCTGTTTCCTCTGCACTGCTGTTTACTCTCTCCCTCACGCTATGGCTTTTTCCACCTTTTTAAGCAGATAAGGTAGGGATTCCCCGGAGAAGGAAAACCAGGCATGGCTTTCTTGACATAAGAGAAGCCATTTTTGGCCTAAGCCATTTTGTGATCTAAGCCTGGCCACAATGCTCACCCTTGAACAGGTATCAGTAATTAATTGTCTTAAGGTAACAAAAGAATGCAGAAACAAACCAGTGTCATCAGGCAAGAGAAGTAACAAGAGCAAAGATAATATATCACTTGTAAAGACTCCCAGTTCTCTTTCAATGGTAAAAATTAGCCTGAAGCGCTCAACCACCAGATCAACTGGCACCTTAAGGGATGATGATGTTGACTTTTTCTGACCTTCATGACGTCAATCAGCTAAAGCTTGGATTCTGTGGACCACCCAAGACCCTTCATGAATATGCATGTACCCTTAGCTTAAAAATTCCCCAATTTGCTGTCATGGTGACACTGCTTTGGGAAAGATCCTTGGTGTTCTCCGTACTTGCTGCAAGTAATAAATCCCTCCTCATGCTCTTTGGCTTGGTTGTGTCTTTTGGCTCAATGCCCACCAAGAGGCAAACCCAGTTTCAGGGTAACACCTTCCGTTCACAAAGCAGGAAATGACTACTTGAGAGTTCCCAAGTTTATTTCTCTTCCAGGGAGTAGCAAGACTGACCCTACCCATGTTCATTATCCCCATTGTCTAGTTGAAGCCTATTTCCCCAGATTCCTACTGTCCACTAGAACCAATCCTGTTAATATTTCAACACCCCAAGTCCACCTGTTTTCATAAAAGCTTCTCTGCCTTCCAGGACACAGAAACTTCCTAGACACACATTTTGGCACTTATTTATGTTACATTATGTCTTTTTGACAGTTCTCTGTGTGTTTCCTGCAAGTAAGTCTTACTTACTTACTTACTTACAAGTAAGTTCCAACTTACGTATTAAATGACATTGACAATATATCTATTTATTTTTCATCTTCCATAGCACCTAGCACAGACTTAGCATCAAGTAGCCCATAGTAAATATTTCTTGAACTGTATAGTCTTCTTTTTACTTTTCTGTTGTACCATTTTTGTTTAAAAAGGGTAAACCACTAGGAATGGAAACGTCCTTGCTATGTTGTCCTTCTCTAATTAGTAACCACCCTTCACAATCTGCTGTGTACATCTAAAGAGGAGTTTGAAATTAGACATTTATGACTGGGCGCTAACCAGGGTGTGATGAATCAATACCATCAGCAGAATGCTGCACTATCTGACAGACACAGCACCATTGTCAAGAGTTGTAATTTACTCCTAACTTTTTAAATATTGTGTGACTCCAAGCAAGGCTTCATTATCACCTCTTAAAATGAGACTAATATAACCCACCCCCTCTTTGCTTTCCATGGGCTTCATGGAAATTATTTAGGTCTTTAATCAGAATATATGTCTATTAAGTGTCTTATAATTAATTAGAGGTAAACAGAATGAAAACATTAGGTATCGGGCTTCCCTGGTGGTACAGTGGTTAAGAATCTGCCTGCCAGTACAGGGGACAAGGGTTCAAGCCCTGGTCTGGGAAGATCCCACAGGCGGCAGAGCAACTAAGCCTGTGCGCCACAACTACTGAGCCTGCGCTCTAGAGCCCGTGAGCCACAATTACTGAGCCCATGCACCTAGAGCCCGTGCTCCGAAACAAAGAGAAGCCACCACAATGAGAAGCCCGCGCACCGCAACAAAGAGTAGCCCCACTCACCACAACTGGAGAAAGCCCGCGCACAGCAGCAAAGACCCAAGGCAGCCAAAAAAAAAATTTTGTTAAATTAAATCTTAAAAAAAAAAAAAAGTGGGGTAACAGAATCCAAAAAACCTGGGATCTTGAGTTATCAAATATCCTTCTTTGAAGTCAC
Organism: Delphinus delphis; assembly: GCF_949987515.2. Classification (NCBI taxonomy): domain Eukaryota; kingdom Metazoa; phylum Chordata; class Mammalia; order Artiodactyla; family Delphinidae; genus Delphinus; species Delphinus delphis. The sequence continues at coordinate 38,304,164 of NC_082698.1, read as the reverse complement.
TCAGCAATTTTATATATTATACTTATACCTTAAGTATCCATATTGCATTAATTTAGCCAATGATTGTTCAGCTCTCGATGGACAAGGCTCAAGATCAAGTATTTCTGTGTATCCATAAACAGAAATGGATGGAGTATGTTCCTTTTCTCCACAGCAGGCACATATGTCATTCTCATCCTAATATTTGCCCCATCATCAGGATTGTCAAAAATTGCATGAAACATACTTATATTTTAAAATTAGTCATCATTTATCTGAAATTCAAATTTAACAGGATGTCCTATGTATTTTTTGGTTTTAGTTTTTGTTATTTTGCTAAATCTGGCAACCCTACCCTGATAGACCTGAAAATTTATACCTGTTCCTTGACTTCTGGCTCCATAAAATTTGTAACTTGACTTCATGAAAAATAATAAAGAGGAGTTATTGCAAGGACTTTTTAAAAAGAAGAAGAAGAAGAAATGCTGGTAGAAGGAGGGACATAACTAAATTTGAGTATGGTAAATTTCCTTTGAAAAATATTCTCCTCCTGAAAACTGTAACTCCTTAGAATCCACTCAAAGCCTAGTGGGATTCATTGTGTGATTTATTTCAAAATACTTCTGATGCTGACAGGCCACTTAGCGTTTACCCAGCAAATGATGGTGTTCTAGTGTTCTTGTCTGGTGAGTCAGCGTGTGGGAAGTCATGGAGTAGACTGAGACACAAACCCTTTGTAACCTCACAGGCAGGCAAAAGAGGAGCTGAAGTGCAGAGCACATCTTCCTAATCACCTGGGAACTTACTAGAAATGCACAACCTTGGACCCTACCCGGACCTACTGACAGAAGTTCTAGGGGTGGGTCCCAGCCATCAGCTGTTTAACAAGCCTTCCAGGTGATTCTGATGCACATTCAAATTTGAGAACCACGGTTTTAGAGCCCTGGTTCTTGACTGTGCATGCAGAAGAGAAATACCTGGGGAGTTTTTAAAATACTGGTATCTGGATCCCATCCCCCCAGAGATTCTGATCTAAGTGGTATAGCATGCAGTTCAGGCATCAAGATTTTTTAAAGCTCTCAGTGTTCACCACTGCTCTACAGAATTTATTCTCAAATGCCAAAGGGATGAGAAGCTCCTGACATTGCAAATATAATGCTTCCTACTCCTGTCCCAGGTCAACTTTACATAAAGGCAAAATGGACAGGCATAACATGTTTAATACATGGTCTGTTCCTCAAATCTCTAAATCCACTCTTTAAAGGCCTACTAGAGTCAATATGGTAGAAGAGAAAGAGAGAAAAATAATTTCCTGGCCCCCAAGACCTGCCTAAATATTCATTAACCTCTTGGGGCCACATTTTTTCATGTCTGCACGAGGGATGATATTATCTCTCCACAGGGTTTTGAAAGTGATTGAAAGACACCATGTAGATAAAAAAGGCAGAGGATCAGTAATCAATAATCACATCTGAACCAGAGGAGGCTTCATGGGAAGGGGAAATTTAAAAGAACAAAACTCAGTAAATTCATAAAATTTCAATGTGTCTTTCTATAATAACTATTTAAATTATTTTCTCTTTTTATATTCCCTCACTTTTTTGTGTGCTGCCCCCTCCCCTCCCCAATCATTTTTCCTGTTTTCAGTACAGGTATTTTGGTGACCCATCTGTGTTTTTGGCTAAGCTATCTCAATGACACTAAAAGTGGTAGTTGTAAAGACTGAAAGGGGTAGTTACACAGTGCTCTATTATTCCTGGGGCTAAAACAAGGTTAAACAGGACAGTTTTGTGTTTTTTTTAACATGCTTGCCTATGTGGCAAGCTAATCATTTTAAGCCCCTCATCCATCTCAAGATGAATATAATAGGCTTCACTATGAGCTAAAAACCCTCCCTGTTATGGAGCTGTCCTGCCTCACTCAGTGCATGGTGCGTATTCTACTATTAAATGGAATAGTTCTTTACCTGGCTTCTTAATATAGAAGTTTGAGATACATGGACACACTTTCATTACTTGTTGCAACATGGGATGGTGGCCCCCTCCCAGAGTACTGCTGAGCCTAACCATTCAAACACCCACCAAGTAACCTTGGAGGGCTGGGCATGGTGGGCACCTAGGAGCTGGGAAAGAGCAATGGAGAAATTTCCAGGAAAACCTGACTGGCAAAAATGAAGGAACCCAGAGGAGCCATTGGCATGTACTCTAGCTAATGTCTGCTGGATCGGCGCTCAGGGGCTACTGCAAGATTGAAGCAGAAATTCCTTCTGGGATGCACGTCATGAACCAGAAGCCAGAAATTGGAGCAGGGCCATAGGCAATGGGCTTTGGAATCAGATGCTGAGTTTGAGCTCTGGCCCTGCCACTTAACTAGCTGTGTGACATTGGTCAAGAGACCATACCTGGAGACACAGTTTCTCACCTGTAAAACGTGGGCAATAGCAACTTGTTTCTGGGTTATGAGGATTACTTGATAATCCATATAAACCAGTTAATACAGCACCTGGAACACTGTGTAAGCATGTAATAAATGTTAGTTATTGCTCCAAGATAACATTTTGGGATAATTATGTTCTTTCACTGTATGTCCCCTTTTCCTTCTTTTCCATTTCCCTCAACCCAAGCCCCACTTAAGCAGACAGTTCTGCTCTCACAGCCTCTGGTGAGGAAAGAGAGAGACTCTGAGCCTTCCTGACTTTTGTTTATAGAAGTCTGAGCCCCAGAAGACTGAGACAAGGTGTCTTAGCATCTTAGAAATGGAGAGGGAAATGGATGGGGCTTCTTTTCACCCCAACTAGAAAGAGATTTTGTTTGGATGGAGGGAGAAGAGAAGAGAGAAAAGGGTGTTATATCAGCTTTCCAGCACAGCTGTCAGGGAAAAAGCAAGATCAGAGAAGGAAGAGCCACTGAGACATCTGGGCAGCTGGGAGTGTAGGCAGCCTAATAAAGATTTGCAAGCCTTAAAGCACGGGTCCAGATAGTGGAGCTGCCAGACACAAAGGACCTTGCTTCCTTCTACCTGCGTGGAAAGGGAACTCAAGAGCCAATACACTCACAACCCCAAAATGCTCTACCACTCTGGACCCTGACAATTCCAGGGAGCTCTTGAAAAACATTCCCCCTTCCAAAAATAAAAAGGTAAGTTTCCCATCAGCTAGGGAGAATGAGCAGTGGTGGTGGTGGTGGTGGTGAAGACAGTGATATACAAACAGAAATTAAATGGAGTTATCGAAAATAAAGTTATAGTTCCCACACACTGGTGTTTGCAGATTTGTGTACCGAGATTTGTATAAAATTCCAGAATTTGCAATGCCTCAAGGCAATTGTTTAAAACAATCATTGTGCTCTCACTACAAATGTTGATATATATGCTGGGGTGGGGGCAATAGGAGAAAATCAGTACAAGCCTGAGGAATACCTTGGAATTTGCTGCATTTGGTGTCTGTTGGTGTCACTTCACTTGCTCATGAACATTAAGCGAACCACCCTGGCTTGAGGAGCAGCACACCAGAAAGACGTTTTGTAAATGTGCTTACTAGGTCGTAAGGCTGGGAGCCTCCTTTCCTGCAGCTTTTCTCCTTCCCTAAAATCTTTTCTCATTTCTTTGCCAGTGCCTTTAACTTTTCTTAGCTGCATTTAAAATGTTTTCTATTATTTCTGCATGAGTAAGACTATGTGTCATTTCAGCCCCGTTGTCAGCTTCTGTTTCACTTTCATTAAATTTGTTGATTGAGTGTGAAGAAGGAGGCACTGTCATCATTACCAGATTTTGTACTTATGGGCTAGATCTCTCTTGGAGCAACGTTGTGATCTGTACTGCAGTTTTGTAATGATGCTCTGGAAAAAAGGGGATGAGACCAGGGAAGGCACCTTATCCCTTCCTTCTCTCTTTCTCTGGGTTTAGAGAGGCAGTAAAAGAGGGGAGGAGCCTACTAGAGAATGGACTTGAGGATATGGGGAGGGGGAAGGGTAAGCTGTGACAAAGTGAGAGAGCGGCATGGACATATATACACTACCAAACGTAAAATAGATAGCTAGTGGGAAGCAGCCGCATAGCACAGGGAGATCAGCTTGGTGCTTTGTGACCACATAGAGGGGTGGGATAGGGAGGGTGGGAGGGAGGGAGACGCAAGAGGGAAGAGATATGGGAACATATGTATATGTATAACTGATTCACTTTGTTATAAAGCAGAAACTAACACACCATTATAAAGCAATTATACTCCAATAAAGATGTTAAAAAAATAATAAAGAGGGGAGGAGGATACTTACGTTTTCCCTCTATTCATTCATTCTTTCATTTTACTTCACATATGCTTACTGAGCACTTCCTAGGTGGCAGACACTGATTTAGGAGCTGGAGGTACAATTGACAGCAAAAACAGGCCTGGTTCCTGCCCTCACGGAGCCTATGGTCTGGTGGTAAGACAGACTTTAATCAAACAAAACACTAATTAGTGTCTACTTACCCCTGAAGATCCTGATCTAATTGAGCTGGAGAAGGACCCAGGCATCAGTATTTTTTCTTTTCTTTTTTTATTAAAAAATAATTTTTTTTAATCTATTTATTTTTGGCTGCATCGGGTCTTAGTTGCAGCACACTGGATCTTTCGTTGCAGTGCTCAGGCTCTTCGTTGTGGTTCATGGGCTTCTCTCTAGTTGTGGCACATGGGCCCCAGAGCACATGGGCTCTGTAGTTGCGGCACACGGCTCTCTAGTTGTGGAGCGCAGGCTCAGTAGTTGCAGCTCGAGGGCTTAGTTGCCCGGAGGCATGTGGGATCTTAGTTCCCCAACCAGGGATGGAACTGGTGTCCCCTGCATTGGAAGGTGGAGTCTTAACCACTGTACCACCAGGGAAGTCCCCCTCCCCCGTTTTTTTTTATCAGTATTTTTTATAAGCTCCATAGGATAATTCTAACAGGCTGCTAGGGCTGGGAATCCCTGTGCTAGATCACACAAGTTCTAATCAAGCACCATTGAAGCATTTTGATTTTACATTGTAACAATGGTGAAGTTACTGAAAAGAGGTGATATGGTAGGATTTGGGTATTATTATTAAGCTTTCTTTATTTTGAAATAATTATAGATTCACTCAAAGTTATAAGAAATAATACAGGGGGCTTCCATGGTGGCACAGTGGTTAAGAATCCACCTGCCAATGCAGGGGACACAGGTTTGAGCCCTGGTCCGGGAAGATCCCACATGTCACAGAGCAACTAAGCCTGTGCACCACAACTACTGAGCCTGCACTCTTGAGCCCGTGAGCCACAACTACTGAGCCCTGTGCCACAACTACTGAAGCCCCTGCTCCTAGAGCTCGTGCTCCACAACAAGAGAAGCCACCACAATGAGAAGCCCGTGCACCGCAGTGAAGAGTAGCCCCCGCTCTCTGCAGCTAGAGAAAGCCCGTGTGCAGCAACGAAGCCTCAATGCAGCCAAATATAAAATTAATTAATTAATTAAAAAAAAGGAAATAATACAGAGAGGTCCCATGTCCCCTTTACCCAGTTTTCCCCAATTGTAACATCTTGCAAAACTATAATGCAATACCACAACCAAGATATTGTCATTGACACAGTCAAGATACAGAATATTTTCAACACCATAAGGATCCCTCTTGATGCCCTTTTATAGTCATACCAATTCCCTCATATCCTTCCAACTCCTTAACTCCTGGTGATCATTAATATATTCTCCGTTTCTATAATCTTGTCATTTCAACAATGTTATATAATGGAATCTCATAGTACTTAACCTTTTGGGATTGCCTTTTTTCTCACAGCATAATAATCTAGAGATTCATATAGGTTGTTGCATATATCAAAGAGTCTGTTCCCTTTTTGCTGAGTAGCAGTGTTCCATGAATGTACCAGTTTGTTTAACTGTTCATACATTGAAGGACATCTAGGTTGTTTCCAGTGTTTGGAGGTTATAAATAGAGCTGCTAAACATTTATGTACAGGTTTTTGTGTGAATGTAAGTCTTCGTTTCTCTGAGATAAAAGCTCAACAGTGTAATTGCTGGATGGTATGATATTAACATGTAGAATCTGTCATATATAAACTATCAAATTGTTCCCAGAGTAGTTGCATCATTTTACGTTCCCAACAGTAAAGACTGTGTGATCCAGTTTCTCCTCATTCTCATCAGCATGTAATGTCACTATTTTTTTTTCTGACAACAAAGGAGTATCTTTTATTCATATTTATATCTTCTCACCCCACACCCAAAAAAGCACAGGGCCAGGCAGGGCATCTGTTGCCCAGGAGGATGACAGTTAATGTTGTATGTAATAGAATGAATGTCACTATTTTTAAATGTAAGCTATTCTGATAGATATGTAGTAATATCTTGTGTGGTCTTAATTTGCATTTCCCTCACGGCTAATGAGCCAAACATCTTTTGTGTGCTTACTTGCCTTTCGTATATCCTCTTTGGTGCAGTTTCTTTATGTCTTTTGCCTATTTTCTAATTAGGTTGTTAGATCTTAATATTGGGTTTTGAGAGTTCATTTTTATATTCCAGATACTAGTTCTTTTTGTTGAATATGTATTTTGGAAATATCTTTTCCCATTCTGCAACTTGTTTTTCGTCCTCTTAACAGAGTCTTGCAGAGCAAAACTTTCTAATTGTGATGAAGTCCAATTTTTTTCCTTTCATGAATCATGCTTTTGGTGTCAAGTATAATAACTCTTTGCCTTGTCCTAGATCATGAAGGTTTTCTCCTATGTGTTTTACTAAAAGTTTTATAGTTTTATGTTTTACATTTAAATCTGTGAATTATTTTGAGTTAATTTTTGTATAAAGTGTGAGTCTTGGGTCAAAGTTCACTTTTTTGCCTACGAAATTGCTCAACACCATTTGTTGAAGAGGTAATCTTTACTCCATTGAATTTCTTTTACCCCTATGTGAAAACATCAGTTGTGCATATTTCTGTGAGCCAAACTCGGGGTTTTCTGTTCTGTTCCATCAATCTATAGTCTATTCCTCTGCCAATACCATAGAGTCTTGACTATAGTGGCTATCTAATAAGTACTGAAACTAGGTAGAAGGATATATTTCCTTTTGGCTAATAACACAAATCAACAGAAAATACTGACAGACTGTACAATGGCAACAGTTACTCTGGACAGCAGTTTTATTATCTACAGATGACTTTATGTTCCTAATACATTATTTACTATAAAGTAAAATGTGATATGTACAATTTCTATGCACCAAAGATTTTATGCAAGGCCTACATTTTAGCAATCAATCTGCTCTTATTCTGTTCAAATTCAAGGGCACTTAATCCACCACTTGGTAGCTGATGTCAACTACAGTGGGAAGGATTCACAGTATTTTATTTGCCTAATATGTTTATAAAAGGAACATCACAAAGTTGTCCAGTGTCCAATTGTTTTCTTTTCTTGAACATAACCATCCTTCTAATGCTTTAACTTTGAGACTAAATAGTTGTGATTCACATCATTGAATTCTACTTATTTTAAAAAATTGTACTGGGCTTTAGAGTGAACAGTGGGCCACAGATGGAGCCCTTTGCTCATGACTCTGAAAACATCGCCTATGAAAACAGCTGTTCCTAATACTCTGATGTCAATGCCTCTGTCATAGGACATAGTCAAGGTGCCTCTAGGCACTTGCACAAGAGGAGATCAGGAGGTCTTTCTGAGCCTTGACATCTTTCAACCTAGAGGTGGCCATTTTTCACCACTTCATTTCCTTGCTTTGCTGTTTATCATCCACTCATTCAAAAACATCCATTGTGGGGAATTCCCTGGTGATCCAATGGTTAGAAGTTGGCGTTTTCACTGCTGGGACCCAGGTTCAACCCCTGGTTGGAGAACTAAGATCCTGCATGTTGTGTGGTGAAGCCAAAAAAACAAAAAAGATCCATTGAGCCTCTACTCATTAGACATAATCGAAGACATGATCCTTGTAGTCAGGTTAGACTGTCTTATTCACTTTTGAACACCAGCATCTAGATCTGTTACAAATTGTATCAAGCTCTTATAAACCATCTAATGAAAAAAAGGGAAGGAAGGAAGGAAGGAAAAAAAGGGAAAGAAGGAAGGAAGGGAGGGAGGGAGGGAGGGATGGAGGAAGGAAAGGGAAATTTTATGATCTTGGGGAAAACTATTGGCCTTAAATATCTGATATTTATTCATGAAACAGTATATACTATGCACAAAGGTTCTTTGCCCAAAACTGTTGCCAATAACCAAAAAAGGTTCTTATCCTTAGCAATGAGCAACCTTTTGAGTAATCAATATTTTTCAAAGTGTGGTTTGCCAAACATCTGTATGAGAAGCATCTGGGAATTTATTTAGGAATGAGGATAGTCTAAAATCCTTAAATAAAGAATAATTATTTTGTGTCCATTGACAGATGAATGGATAAAGAAGATGTGGTACATATATACAATGGAATATTACTCAGCCATAAAAAAAGAATGAAATAATGCCATTTGTAGCAACATGGATGGACATAGAGATTATCATACTAAGTGAAGTAAGTCAGAAAGAGAAAGACAAATACCATATGATATCACCTATATGTGGAATCTAAGTACAACACAAATGAACATATCTATGAAGCAGAAAGAGACTCACAGACATAGAGAACAGATTTGTGGTTGCCAAGGGGGAGGGGGCCAGGGGAGGGAAGGATTGGGAGTTTGGGGTTAGCAGACGCAGACTATTATATGTAAGATGGATAAACAATAAGGTCCTACTGTATAGCACAGGGAACTATATTTAATATCCTATGATATACCATAATGGAAAAGAATATTTTATAAAAATGTACATATATGTATAACTGAATCACTTTTCTGTACAGCAGAAATTAATACATTATAAACCAACCATACTTCCATAATCTTTTTTTAAAAAAGGAATATTAACCTTTATTTAACCAAAGGACAGCTATGAATGAAATTGTGCCACAAATCACAAGGATGTTAACTGAAAGAGAACTCCTGATGCAGATGGGGGAACAGTGAAAATATTAGGGTCCTGTCCCACTGCATTAAGAATATTCAAGGCCAGAGGTACAGAAGAGCAGACAAGGTGTGGCTCATTTGAGAGAATATAAAAACTTTTCCAGCAGGGGAACCACCAAGCAGGAACTTCTCAGTGTTAACAAGGGGTGGATTTTAACAAGAGAGATAACACTTTCCCTCAGGTGAGCAGCCTGAAGTAACCTACAGTAAGTAGCAGACACCCTACAGCCATAAAAAAAATTCTGGTTTTGGCAACTGGGTGACAGATATTCGTGTTTAGGTAAGAAAACTGTTAAATTAAAATGTATTCATGATGCCACTTTCCTTTACCTTGGTGCAGTTTGCCCAGGTACTAGGATTTACCTCGATGTGGGACGCCGCCAGGAAGGAGCTGGATTCTTGGTCCAGAGGAAGGCGAAGTTACATTGTTGCATCTTGCTTGCACTACCCGGGAGTGCCGCGTAAGGCGCCACGCGTGCATCCCGGGTTTCGGCACCACTTGCGGCGAGCCGCTTCTGACCAGCAGAATGACGAGTCACCACACGCAAGATTCTTCTCGTATCACACTTTATTGGAGCACAGCTTAGTTGAAGAAAGATGGAAGGAAGACCCTACGCAGCAGAATATGGCAGGCTTTATACTGGCCAGCAGGTCCACACAATAGCCCTGGATTGGTGTGTGTCAGTACATGTGACAATATATTGCTACGCCTACAATCCACGGGATGCACGCGTGGCGCCTTACGCGGCACTCCCGGGTAGTGCAAGCAAGATGCAACAATGTAACTTCGCCTTCCTCTGGACCAAGAATCCAGCTCCTTCCTGGCGGCGTCCCACATCTCTCAGGTACTATTAAGTTAGAGCAAGATGCCTATTCTAATCATAATCTATTATATGTGTAATATAAACAATAATCAAATTGTTATTCAACAAAAATATATTTTTAAATAAAAATGCTCTAATGAATAATCACATGGGGACTTCCCTGGTGGTGCAGTGGTTAAGACTCCGCGATCCCAATGCGGGGGGGCCCGGGTTCGATTCCTGGTCAGGGAACTAGATCCGACATGCATGCCGCAACTAAGAGTTCACTTGCCACAACTAAGGAGCCTGCATGCTGCAACTAAGGAGCACACATGCCGCAACTAAGGAGCTGGCGAGCCGCAACTAAGACCCAGTGCAACCAAATAAATAATTTTTTTTTTAATCACATGTAGGGACTTCCCTGGTGGCGCAGTGGTAAAGAATCCACCTGCCAATGCAGGGGACACGGGTTCAAGCCCTGGTCCGGGAAGATCCCACATGCCACAGAGCAACTAAGCCCATGCGCCACAATTACTGAGCCTGTGCTCTAGAGTCCGCGTGCCACAACTACTGAAGCCCGCGTGCCTAGAGCCCATGCTCCGTGACAAGAGAAGCCACTGCAATGAGAAGCATGGGCCCATGCACTGCAACGAAGAGTAGCCCCCACTAACCACAACCCGAGAAAGCCTGCACACAGCAATAAAGACCCAATGCAGCCAAAAATTAAAAAATAACATAAAATAAATAAATTTATTTTAAAAAGTCACATGTAGCTTCTTCCATTGTCTACATTGAAGGAGTGTCACATGGCTGGTTCTAGAAAACTACAAACAGAAATTTGCAATGCTGGCTGTACATAAGAACCACTTGGGGAGATGTAAGAAGTATTCATGCCAAGGGCCCACTCTCAAAAATTCTCTTTCAGAGAGTCCAAGAGAGGACCAGATTTGGATATTTATTTTCTAGAGAGACATCATCATACACTGGCTACCCACAACGGAATTACTAGGCAAAAAAGGAAATGATCAGCTGCTGTGGGGTTGCCGCCAAATCTGTAGAACTGTAAATCTTTAAAGTTCACATCCTTGGCTGCTTTTTTCAATCGTTTGGAAGCTTGTAAAAATCTTGAGGTCCTGGCTGCACCCCAGACCAATAAAATCAAAACTTGGAAGAGGAATTTAGGCATCAGCTTTAAAATATTTGTAGACAACGTCTAGAAGCAGGATTTAAATAAGTGGCTTTACTGTAAGAGATGCCCCACAAGAATTAGAATAGCAGGTGCTAAGATGTTGGTTATTATGGAAACTGATCAACCAAAACATTTCTTTAAACTTCTGAGCCTCATTGCTTCAGTTCTATTAGCTATCACTCTTCACCTAGGGTTTGTGAAAGACACTGGTTGCCTAAAAGTACTGGTCATTTTAAGCCCTGTCATCTGAGATAGTGTTCCCTGTATATGGAGTCTGTTACAAATTCATTGGGATTCTGCTGTGGCTAAGTTGTGAAGCACAATAATCTCAGCATTGACCTAAATTAGACCTCTAGTAGGGAATTTCAAGACTACAATTTACTGCATACTTGTGCAATTAAAAGAACTGCCTATTTTATGAAATGGGCAGTAATGAATAGATGTCTCATTTTAAACAAACAGATATTACTAACATGACCCTAATTAATGAATTTGCTAACAGTTCACTATTTTTAGGAACAACTAGCTGTGCATAGCACTAAATATATGATACAGTTTCCAATTTTAAAAAGAAACATTTCTTTGTAAGCAAATGAATATTTTAAAATACTATAAAGCAGTTTTCCATGGGCTTTGTTCAGAGCTGCTTTGGTTTTTTTCAAAGCAGTCAACACATTTTATAATATCTCTGAAAATCATTTTAAACTCAATATATTCCAATCCACTGGCAGACCATAAATATAGCTCTGTCTGTGTTACAGCAGTGAAAACAAAAGAGCATCACATTTAGTGAAGATATCTGATAACTTGGGTTTCAAATTTAAAGAAAGGAAAACAGAGATAGAAATGCACTCAATTTTAGTGTTTACCTTTAATATGGATGGCCCTAAGCAAAACTGGGAAGTAAATCGAGATTGGTTTGTAGTTTCCCTACCCTTCTGGGAGTATAATCAGTTGATTTAAGCTTTTCTTTCTGCTTCTCCTCTCCTTTCCAGAACTACTAGCCTCTGTTCTCAAATCTTACATTTAAAAAGAAATCTAATCTGTATTGTTTATTTGTTCCTTAATAGGAATGTTCATTTTTAATAAAAGCCCTCCCAAGGATATTTGCATTTTAAGACTTTCTTCATTAATCTTCTATTAATAGTAATGGTGGTGGTTGTTAAAAAGGAACAGTCATACCCTGAAGGAAATGAGTTAGAATAATATTGAATCAGTAGGTTTTTTTGTACTCCCAGCCACTGTTGCCTGGGGAAAAAAATACCCATTACATATACTTACATCTTAAAGAGAAATAAAGAATTCCTTTCCAAATGCCTTGTTGTGCCAAAAGGAGGAAAAACAAATTTAGAATGTGTGTGTGTGTGTGCATGTGCACGTGTGGGTGTGTGTGCGTGGGTGTGTGTGCATGTGTGTGGTGTGTGTGTATGTGCGTGTGCGTGGGTGTGTGGTGTGCATGTGTGTGGAGGGGTTGGGTGGGTGTGGGTGTGGGTGTGCGTGGGTGTGTGTGTATGTGCGTGTGCATGTGTGTGGTTTGTGTGGGGGGGTGTGTGGAGGGGTGTGTGTGTGTGTGTGTGTGTGTGTGTGTGTGTGTGGATTTAAAGGTGCTCCTCAGGCTACCACTTAGATTGCATGACTCAAAAAAAAAAGAGATCTTGGAGCTCTGAGAAGCAGCAAGTATTATGAATTCACAGAAGTGGTGATGATTCCATGGAGATGGTAGGACACAAATTAGACACTGATGGGATGGAAAAGTTCATTTATCAATTCAGTCCATCTGCACATTTGATTTCACACAGACTGAACATCTAGATGATTGACTTATTAAGTGTATGACAAAATGGATTTTAGGTTTTTGTTGTTTTTGCTTTAAGAGATGACACGTTGGAAAGAATTGAGGAGATATTTCCTCAGAGGCAGAGACCTTTTAACCTGAGGAGATGTTAAAGAAGTGAATTTTGAGTAGTGTCAATCTACTTAGATAAGACTATCTTTTTATCCTGATCATTTAATAAATTTCAACTCTTGCGTCCTTCTCCCTTACTTTGTACACGAATTACCTCCTTGTAGCACCCTATAGCTTCACTCTCTCCTCCAGACTCCACTTCACTTCCTTCTACACTGCTAACCCCAAGATATTGGGTGACTTACCTTTTTCTCTTCTACCTTCACTGACAGTACTGCCCCGACTTCTGAGTCGCTCTCTTAACTCTGCAATCTGACCACTGCTACCACCATCCTGACAACAGTACTCTTTGTTAGAGAATGTTGAGGGCCATCTCCCCAGAAATGTTACTTGAAACCAAAGGATTAAAAGACATTGTCAAGATACATAATGAAAAGGGAGGGGACAGAAAAGTGGAGAGGAAGACAAAAGACACAACTCTGGTGGATGGTTGAGGCTCACCAAGAGGAGGAACCGGCAAAACACATGGTGGGACAATCATGAGGCAGGAGTTGACTGAAGGATCATCCTGTTACGGTAGCCAGTGAAGGAGCAAATATAAAGAAGTTCTCCTTTTTGTCCCACCCAAGCTCAGAAACACACTGCTTTTCCTACTCCTAGACTTTCCCAGTGCTACCAGAGGTTCACGCTGAGAACTATTCCTGGCGCCCTCACAGTCATCGTTTTACACATTTTGATCCTGTTCCACTATTCTGGGTTTATCTCTTTCTTTCTCTTCTCCATCTGAAATTCTGACTGAAGAAAAAACTCCCCGTGCCCCAAACACATGCCATATTTTCCCATCTTTCGGTCTCTGCTTACTATTGACTCTACCTATAATGTCCAGCCCCATCATTTCTACCCATCAAAATCCTACCCATCCTTCAAGCCCAGCTCAACTCTTTAATGGGTAAATGAATAACTGAATAGAGGCCTCAGGACAATCTTGATCACAGTCACGTAGCCTAGATTCTCTGTATGGCCTGAAGTACTCCGGCAGGGCTGCCCTATGAATAGACCACCACTGCACATTTTTAATCAACACTCACAGAAATTCCCATAGTTTAGCTTATCAAATGTCAAAAGGAAAATATGTACCCAAAGGTCCCATACCCAAATCATAAATTTCTTTTGCACATATAGCAGTAATCAGAAAGTGCTCAGGTTTCCCTCCTGAGCTACAGAGTCAGTGTCCTGCCTGCCTTCCTGCCCTTAGCTCTATGTTTTCAACTTTCTCCTCTCTCTCCTTCTCATTTATTGATATTAGTATCTTTTCTGCTACTGGTTTATGTGACATAATCCTGTAGGGAATCAAGTAGATGCTTCCAATTAGATTCATTACAAGTTCCCTTAAGAAGTGATTAGAAAGGTAGAATCCCAAGTGGCAGATTCCCTCAGTAATCCCAGCATCATTTTCAGGGTGCTTGCCAACACCAGACCAGGTTTTAAATGCCACAGTTACCACTCTATCACCAAGGGATCCTGGGAAGCTTGCAAAACTGTGAGTGCAATTGCACTTTACTGAAGGCCCTCATATGGCAATAACGAGGAAAGCAGAAATGTGAAATCCTCATCAAAAGGCAGTTCAGAGTGGTGGTTAATTAGTGCACAGTCTCTGTAGTCAGATGATGCTAGGTTTAAACTTTAGTGACACCACTCACTAGCTATAAGAATTTGGGCAAATTATTTAACTTCTCTGAGACTCCATTTTCTTATCTGTAAAACGAGTATAATGATAGCACTTTGGGGAGAATTAAGTGAAGTCTGTATAATACTTGGTATATAGTATTCAAATAAATGGAAGCTACTATCATTACCATGGAAAGTGACATTCCAATGAATCATGAACTGCCTCCCATTCCAAAACCATGACCTTGCAGTTGCTAAGCTATTTGTGATCTCTTCGGGCAATAAAGAAGATGGGAAAAAGGGAAAGGAAAATGGGAGAGAAATAGGTTTGCCTATTTTCAGTGACTCCAGGCCCTCATTGCTGCCAAACTCTTTATACAAGTATAACTGAGGTAATATTGTGAAAATATTTTTCTTTCCCTTCCTTTATAAATCTGGTTCCCTACAGCCATTCAGCTAGTATAGCCTGAGGAAATCCTTCATCAGGATAGAGGAAAACATGATGTGAATTAATTCCTTCCTTCTAGCCTGATGGGTTGTGGGAAAAATACCAGAAGGAAGAGGGACAATCAAGTATGCCCCCTCCAGGTCACAATCTGAAAGAGGGTAGAAGGAGAAATGGAACAGAAATTGAGGGAGAACCAGGCACAGAAGCAGAGGGTACCACAGTCTGTTTAGAACTCTGAGAGGAGACTGCCATACAGAATGGCCTTACCATCCTGGGACTACCATCGTACAATGAAGATGGTGAGGAGGTACAGTTCAGCAGAGAGAGGGCCTGTGTGCCTTTCCCATGCCTGCCTTGGCTCTTCAGGGTCATGGAAGAGTTCCAGTAATTCCCCCAATCCCCTGTGGGAGACAAGGTAAGTAACAGAATAGGCAGCCTTGGGACCTGCTATGGTAGGGCCTCGGTGGTTAGGTGTGACATAACCCTAACATCGAGGATGGAGGGCAGATGCCTCTCAGCCAGGGGCCAGAGAGGAGACCTGACTGATACTTGGTGGGGTCTGTAATCCTGGCAGATATAGGGTAGGGTGGGTCTAACTAAGCCAAAGAATAACATTGCACTTGGGGAATCACCATTCCAAGGCTCCAGAAACCTAACTAGATCAGCTACCCTGCAGCAGAGGCACAGGTCAGGAAAGGACCTGTACTTGGATCAAGGCCCATCTCTCCTGTCACAGTGGGATGCAGATGCCCAGACACCATGCTGACAGAGAAGTGGGAAATGGACAGGGAGGAAACTGAAAAAAATGGCTCATCTACCCTCTTTGGAAAATAATTTTGCCCAAAGAGAAGTCTGGCCTTTACTCTGAGAGGTAATATCTAAGTCCTTGGAATGTTCTGCCTGATAAGAGTGTCTTTGCTTACCTGGGAGCCTTAGGGCACACAAGATAGTCTATACTAACAATGTGATTTATGGTTGGGGGCCTTGGGCCACCTCAACAGCTCAACTTCTGGAGACGCTGGAAAATAAGACACAGGTGGTCAACATATCTATGCAACTGAGCACCAATAAAAACTCTGGTTACTGTGGCTCAAGTGAGCTTTCCTGGCTGGCAACACTCTGTGTGGATTGTTACACATCATTGCTGGGAGGAGTGAGCACTGTCAGAGACTCCACTGGGAGAGCACAACTGGAAGGTTTGTGTTTGGAACTCTCCTGGACTCTGCCCCAGGCATCGCTTCCCTTGGCCAATATCAATCTGTAAACTTTTGCTGTAATAAACCACAATCATGAGTATAACAATGTTCAGTGAGTTCTGCAAACTTTCTAGTGAATTATTGAAACTGAGGGTGGTCTTGGGGACTCCCAATGTCCATACACCCCAAAGAGACTGAGTCACCCGGCATGGTCAGTGAGGAAAATTACATCCATTAGAGAAATAAAGAAGCCTCATTGTCTTGTCAACTTTGAGTGACACTTTGTAAATATATGAACCTACTACCCAAGCAAGTAAGGACTCTTTACCACTCTAAATGAAACATGGATGAAGGAATCAGGGCTGGTAAGTCCTTCTTCCCTCAGAGTAAGGAAGAGGACATGAGCACTGCCTTCAAATGCTTTAAAGCTGTGATGTGAGAAAGGAACTAGAGTTAGTTTGTCTGGCTAGAGGTTATATAAAGCCCAGCTGAGGGAAGTTATGGAGGGCCAGGTTTCAGTTTATTCTAAGCACAAACTTATTGACAACAGGAGGCCTCTAAAAACAGATGGGGTTGGCTTAAAGGTAGTCGAGTTACCCATCACCAGAGATCTAGAAGTAGAGGCTGTATGACCCTTTGGACTGAATTGTGTATGAGGTGAGAGTTGACTCAAATGTCCTTTAAGTTACAGTCCAAGCTAAGAGGCTATGATTGGAATGTAAGAGAATGTGGTAAAAAGGCAAGCCTATATATGGGTATATTATTATTTCAACTTTTCTTCAGGTTTGAAAATTTTTTAAAGTTGGAAAACAAACAAAAAAGGAAACTACTTAGTGGCTGAAAATCTTCAGTCATTCTAGAAAGAAACAGAAAGTTTTGTTTGCATGTTTGTTACAGGTTAGGTTTAGACTAAAAGAAAATGGGTATTCCATCTGATGAAAAATACATGACAGTACCTGCATTTTGCCATTACTGACACATCTTGGTATTTAGTCCTTTTGTAGTTAGTGATTGCTATGGACTGAATTGTATAACCCCAAAATTTATATGTTGAAGCCCTAATCCCCAAGGTGAATATATTTGGAGATAGAGCCTTTAGGAGACAATAACGGTTAAGTGAGGTCATAAGGGTGGGACCCTAATCTGATAGGATAGGTGGTCTTATAAGAAAAGGAAGAGAGAGAAAGATTTCTTCTTCTCTCCTCCATGTGAGGACACAGTGAGAAGGCAGCTATCTGCAAGCCAGGAATAAAGGCTGGATCTTGATCTGGAACTTTCCAACATCCAGAACTGTAAGAAAAAAAAAGCCTATTATTAAAGCCACCCAGTCTATGGTATTTTGTTATGGCAACCCTAGTAGACTAAGACAGTTGTCTTTTAGTGATTTACTAACTTATTTCCTCCCTGTATAACATTATTCATATTACTACATTTTATAACAAAGTATATAAACATAGCTTAGTATATTTACACAGGCAGACAAAACATTAACAGTGGCATTTCTGGAGATAATTTTTGGTGTGCTACCTTGCAAGCACACAGGACAGAGCAAGTGATGGTAATAGCAATTACTGCAATACTGACTGAAGAGCCTTTTATCTCAGGAGGAAATAGCAAGAGAAAATCAGGGGCCTTGTAGATAAAAACCTACTATATGAAGTAAGAATGACCCAGGTAGGCAACCATTCATGAAACCAAGATTAGGATTTGCTATAAACACAAGCTTCTGTATACATATTAACAGCTGAAGACATAGGATTGGAATTTTACTATGGCAAAAATCTTGTCAGTTCAAAATTGTAAACAGGATAGATTGCATCTTAGGAAACTAAATGATTTTTCTGCTCTCTACTGGCACAGCACCATCTGCTGGACTTGTTCAAAATGCAAATTCTCCAATCCTGAAGAAACTAAGCAAAGTCACCAGACTGGTCTAGATGCTCCTTTTCTGGACCGTAACATCTCTTTTCTTGTTTCCTGTCAAGTGTTGGCTGACACTTCCTTCCTGTGCTCATAAATATAGATGTCTTATTTATATTTCACATTTTCACTGAGTTTCCTAGAGATTTGTTACCCATATATAATGTATGTTATGGAAAATGAATGCAAGGAATCTATTGGAGAATTTTCAATAAGAAAACTATTCTTTGGGGGAATTCCCTGGTGGTCCAGTGGTTAGGATTCAGCACTTTCACTGCAGTGGTCCAGGTTCAATCCCTGGTCATGGAACTAAGGCAGGGGAACTAAGATTCCACAAAGCCACGCGGAGTGACCAAAAAAAATTAGTCTTTAATTTTGCTGGGTAATGCCTTGGTAAGTGGAGCTAATTAAAATATATAGTGCTCCTTAAGCTCAGTTCTTTTCCCAAAAGCAGCAGTGTGTGTGTGTGTGTGTGTGTGTGTGTGTAAATGTTGTCTAACTTGCCTAATTTCTTGTCTCTATATCTAACCTACTGACCCGATTCTAGGCTCCAAATATCCTTTCTTCTCCTATCCCACCTTTATACCCTTCTACTCTCCATATCTGAGATGAATCCTGACCCCAGCCAGAGGATGTTTATTGAACAAGCGCCACACTCAATACTAAAGCTATTGCTATTTCAACCCTCACCTTTACCCCAGTTCTAGTGGATAGACTTCTGCCTTCTGGCTGAGATTGCTTCCCAGAGCTCAATCTCCAGTTCCCATACTGAGCTTTGCCTATTTTCCCTTACGCTTGTATCTCTTTCTTGATTATTTGCTCAGATACTCCATTTTCCAGGGCTCTCTTGGGGAAAATTCAGAAAAAGATAAGAATGAAAGAACATGTCAGGCTTGCTGACAAATGGTTGAAAAGTAAGATCAGGGAAGATATAGAACAGCACAATGCAATGCTGAGTTCTCTGAGGAGCCAACTCTAAGATGGAGATTAGCATGTTGCAAGGGAAGGGAAGGAAGCCAGTGGGGCAGAGAGAGAAGTCCAATTGTAATTCAGTCCCAAATAAAGCCTGAGCTAATCCTGTGGGGAGTTCTGAAAATGGGATAAGCCTTCAGAGGTGACTTGACAAGGCAAAAGGGCCAAACCTTTATATCTTTAGTCCATCAGCCACTGGATGTAGGCCACCAGCAGGGAGTATGACCTCAGGCAAGGGGCTCTCTTCAGCTGAGACCCAAGGGGGCTGACCCAGAGAGCATTCTTCCAGCAGCACTCCTAGCAGCTAGGAGAATAAGTCCTAAAGAGACTTAATCTTTCCTAAGGGGGAATAAGTCTTTCCTGAAGAGAGATCTGGGCCTTGCATACCAGTGTCCCCCCGACACCTACACCCCCAAGAAGTGCCATGATCTCCTCTGCCTAGCAGAGAACATTTTTTTTAATCCCACTTCCGGCCTGGAAGTCACTCTGAATCCCTATCCCAAACACAAGGAGGATTAACCCCTTCATGACAAGCAACCCCAGAAGAAGGCACAGTAAGTCCCCTACATACAAACTTTCAAGTTGCAAACTTTCAAAGATGTGAATGTATTATAAACTATTATAGTACAGTACTATATAACCGATTGTATTGGTTGGGTACCTAGGCTAACTGTATTGGACTTACGAACAAATTGGACTTAGAAACGTGCTCTTGGAACAGAACTCATTCCTATGTAGGGGGCTTACTGTAGATAGCTAGCACTGAGCAGTAGGGGGAGTACTTGAAGAGAACAAGGAGAAAGGAAAGCAAAGCCTATTCTGGGGTAATGAAGAATCAGCAGCAGGCATTTCACAGAGCATACATCACGAAAGAGAAAACACTGTGGAGGGAATGAGCTTTGAATTGGTAGGGATAGAGAACTTCCTGCAATTGGGAAATGAATGTCCCAGCAGACAACAGCCTGGAACATGGGCATAATCAAAACACAAGAACAACAGAAGAGAAAACCAGACCATAAAATCTGTGAACAGAAACCCATCCTCCTAGCTGCACTGGACTAAGGATTTTCCCCAGTTTCCTTAAAAAAGACATAGAGAAAGATAATTTTATAACTTTCCTTCTTCCACAAATAATTTGCTGTGGCAGATCCTTAGTGCACAGGATAGAAAACTTATACCATACTCTCCTACTTGTTTTGTATTCCTAGTAAATTGGACATAATTCTCTCCCTATATCATAGCCAAACATAGAGTAATTATTGATAAATCCTTTAGTCATTGTTAGGGACTGAATGTTTGTATCCTCCCAAAATTCATATGTTGAAGATCTAACCCACAGTGTGATGATATTAGGAGGTGGCGCCTTTGGGAGGTGATTAGATCATGAGGGTGGGGCTCGCAAAAATGGGATTGGTGCCCTCAAAAGAGACTCCAGAGAGCTCTCTTATCATTTTTGCCATGGAGAACACAGAGAAAATATAGTTCTCTATGAATGAGGAAGCTTGTCCCTACCAGACATCCAATCTGCTGGTACCTTGATCTTGGACTTCCCAGATTCCAGAACAGTGAAGAATAAATGTTGATTCTTTAAGTCACCCAGTTTAGGGTGTTTTTTTCTTTTTTTTTTGGTTTTTTGTTTCTTTCTTTGTTTTTTCTTTGTTTGTTTTGCTGCACCACACAGCATGTGGAACTTCCCGGAAAGCGATCAAACCCATGCACCACCCGCCCCCAAACAGGGAGGAACCAAGATGGTGAAACAGAAGGATGTGCTCTCACTCCCTCTTGTTAGAACACCAGAATCACAACTAGCTGCTGGACAATGATCGACAGGAAGATACTGGAACTCAACAAAAAAAGATACCCCACATCCAAATTCAAAGGAGAAGCCACGATGAGACAGTTGGAGGGGCACAATCACAGTAAAATCAACTCCCATAACTGCTGAGTGGGTGATTCACAGACTGGAGAACACTTATACCACAGAAGTCCACCCACTGGAGTAAAGGTTCTGAGCCCCACGTCAGGCTTCCCAACCTGGGGGTCTGGTAATGGGAGGAGGAATTCCTAGAGAATCAGATTTTGAAGTCTAGTGGGATTTGATTGCAGGACTTCAACAGGACTGGGGGAAACAGAGATTCCACTCTTGGAGGGCACACACAAAGTAGTGTACGCATCAGGACCCAGGGGAAGGAGCAGTGACCACAGGGGAGACTGAACCAGACCTACCTGCTAGTGTTGGAGGGTCTCCTGCAGAGGCAGGAGTGGCTGTTGCTCATGGTAGGGACAAGGACACTGGCAGCAGAAGTTCTGGGAAGTACTTGGTGTGAGCACTCCCAGAGTCTGTCATTAGCCCCAACAAAGAGCCCAGGTAGGCTCCAGTGTTGGGTTGCCTCAGGCCAAACAAACAACAGGGAGGGAACCCAGCCCCACCCATCAGCAGTCAAGTGGATTAAAGTTTTACTGAGCTCTGCCCACCAGAGCAACAGTCAGCTCTACCCACTACCAGTCCCTCCCATCAGGAAACTTACACAAGCCTCTTAGATAGCCTCATCAAACAGAGGGCAGACAACAAAAGCAAGAAGAAGTACGACCCTGGAGCCTATGGAACAAAAACCACATTCACAGAAAGACAGACAAGATGAAAAGGCAGAGGGCTATGTACCAGATGAAGGAACAAGATAAAACCCAAGAAAAACAACTAAATGAACTGGAGATAGGCAACCTTCCAGAAAAAGAATTCAGAATAACGATAGTGAAGATAATCCAGGACCTCAGCAAATGAATGAAGGCAAAGATTGAGAAGATGCAAGAAATGTTTGACAAACACATAGAAGAATTAAAGAACAAACAGAGATGAACAATACAATAACTGAAATGAAAACTACACTAGAAGGAATCAATAGCAGAATAACTGAGGCAGAAGAACGGATAACTGACCTGGAAGACAGAATGGTGAAATTCACTGCTGCAGAACAGGATAAAGAAAAAAGAATGAAAAGAAATGAAGACAGCATAAGAGACCTCAGGAGCAACATTAAACGCACTGCATTGTAGGGGTCCCAGAAGGAGAAGAGAGAGAGAAAGGAGCAGAGAAAATATTTGAAGAGATTATAGTCGAAAACTTCCCTAACATGGAAAAGGAAATAACCACCCAAGTCCACGAAGCACAGAGAGTCCCATATAGGATAAACACGCCGAGACACATAGTAATCAAATTGGCAAAAATTAAAGACAAAGAAAAATTATTGAAAGCAGCAAGGGAAAAATGACAAATAACATACAAGGGAGCTCCCATAAGGTTAACAGCTGATTTCTCAGCAGAAACTCTACAGGCCAGAAGGGAGTGGCATGGTATACTTAAAGTGATGAAAGGGAAGAACCTACAACCAAGGTTACTCCACCTGGCAAGGATCTCATTCAGATTCGATGGAGAAATCAAAAGCTTTACAGACAAGCAAAAGCTAAGAGAATTCAGCACCACAAAACCAGCTTTACAACAAATGCTAAAGGAACTTCTCTAAGTGGGAAACACAAGAAAAGAAAAAGACCTATAGAAACAAACTGAAAACAATTAAGAAAATGGTCATAGGAACACACATGTCGATAATTACCTTAAACGTGAATGGATTAAATTCTCCAAACAAAAGACACGGGCTTGCTGAATGGATACAAAAACAAGACCCATATATATGCTGTCTACAAGAGACCCACTTCAGACCTAGGGACACATTCAGACTGAAAGTGAGGGGATGGAAAAAGACATTCCATGGAAATGGAAATCAAAACAAAGCTGGAGTAGCAATACTCATATCAGATAAAATAGACTTTAAAATAAAGAATGTTACAAGAGACAAGGAAGAACCCTACATAATGATCAAGGGATCAATCCAAGAAGAAGATACAACAATTATAAATATATATGCACCCAACATAGGAGCACCTCGTTACATAAGGCAACTGCTAACAGCTATAAAAGAGGAAATCAACAGTAACACAATAATAGTGGGAGACTTTAACACCTCACTTACACCAATGGACAGATCATACAAAATGAAAATAAATAAGGAAACACAGCTTTAAATGACACAACAGACCAGATCAATTTAATTGATATTTATAGGACATTCCATCCAAACACAGCAGATTACACTTTCTTCTCAAGTGTGCACAGAACATTCTCCAGGATAGATCACATCTTGGGTCACAAATCAAGCCTCAGTAAATTTAAGAAAACTGAAGTCATATCAAGCAACTTATCTGAGCACACAGCTATGAAATTAGAAATCAACTACAAGGAAAAAAACATTAAAAACACAAACACATGGAGGCTAAACAATACATTACTCAATAACCAAGAGATCACTGAAGAAATCAAAGAGGAAATCAAAAAATACCTAGAGACAGACGACAATGAAAACACGATGATCCAAAACCTCTGGATACAGCAAATTCAGTTCTAAGAGGGAAGTTTAGAGCTATACAAGCCTACCTCAAGAAATAAGAAAAATCTCAAATAAAAAATCTAACCTTACACCTAAAGGAACTAGAGAAAGAAGAACAAACAAAACCCAAAGTTAGCAGAAGGAAAGAAATCATAAAGAAAAGAGCAGAAATAAATGAAATAGAAACAAAGGAAACAATAGCAAAGATCAATAAAACTACAAGCTGGTTCTTTGAGAAGATAAACAAAATTGATAAAACATTAGCTAGACTCATCAAGAAAAAGAGGGAGAGGACTCAAATCAATAAAATTGGAAATGAAAAGGAGAAGTTACAACAGACACTGCAGAAATACAAAGCATCCTAAGAGACTACGACAAGCGACTCTATGCCAATAAAATGGACAACCTGGAAGAAATGGACAAATTCTTAGAAAGGTATAACTTTCCGAGACTGAACCAGGAAGAAATAGAAAATATGAACAGAACAATCACAAGTAATGAAATTGAAACTGTGATTGAAAATCTTCCAATAAACAAAAGTCCAGGACCAGATGGCTTCCCAGGTGAATTCTATCAAACATTTAGAGAAGAGCTAACACCCATCCTTTTCAAACTCTTCCAAAAAATTGCAGAGGAAGGAACACACGCAAACTCATTTTATGAGGCCACCATCACCCTGATACCAAAACCAGAGAAAGATACTACAAAGAAACTTACAGACCAATATCACTGATGAATATAGATGCAAAAATCCTCAACAAAATACAAGCAAACAGAATCCAACAACACATTAAAAGGATTATACACCATGATCGAGTGGGATTTATCCCAGGGATGCAAGGAGTTTTCAATATTCGCAAATCAATCAATGTGATACACCATATTAACAAACTGAAGAATAAAAACCATATGATCATCTCAATAGATGCAGAAAAAGCTTTTGAGAAGATTCAACACCATTTATGATAAAAACTCTCCAGAAAGTGGGCATAGAGTGAACCTACCTCAACATAATAAAGGCCATATATGACAAACCCACAGCAAACATCATTCTCAATGATGAAAAACTGAAAGCATTGCCTTTAAGATCAGGAACAAGAAAAGGATGTCCACTCACACCACTATTATTCAACATAGTTTTGGAAGTCCTAGCTATGGCAAACAGAGAAGAAAAAGAAATAAAAGGAATACAAACTGGAAAAGAAGTAAAACTGTCACTGTTTGCAGATGACATGATACTATACATAGAGAATCCTAAAGATGCCACCAGAAAACTACTAGAGCTTATCATTGAATTAGGTAAAGTTGCAGGACACAAAATTTATGCACAGAAATCTCCTGCATTCCTATACGCTAGTGATGAAAATCTGAAAGAGAAATTAAGGAAAACTCCATTTACCATTGCAACCCAAAGAATAAAATACCTAGGAATAAACCTACCTAGGGAGAAAAAAGACCTGTATGCAGAAAACCGTAAGACACTGATGTAAGAAATTAAAGATGATACCAACAGATGGAGAGATGTACCATGTTCTTGGATTGGAAGAATCAATATTGTGAAAATGACTTTACTACCCAAAGCAGTCTATAGATTCAATGCAAGCCCTATCAAATTACCAAAGACATTTTTTACGGAACTAGAACAAAAAATCTTAAAATTTGTATAGAGACACAAAAGACCCCGAATAGCCAAAGCAGTCTTGAGGGAAAAAAATGGAGCTGGAGGAATCAGACTCCCTGACTTCAGACTATACTACAAAGTTACAGTAATCAAGACAATATGGTACTGGCACAACAACAGAAACATAGATCAATGGAACAAGATAGAAAGCCCAGTGATAAACGCATGCACCTATGGTCAACTAATCTATGACAAAGGAGGCAAGGATATACAGTGGAGAAAAGAAAGTCTCTCCAATAAGTGGTGCTGAGAAAACTGGACAGATACATGTAAAAGAATGAAATTAGAACACTCCCTAACATCATACACAAAAATAAACTCAAAATGGATTCAAGACCTAAATGTAAGAACGGACACTATAAAACTCTTAGAGGAAAACATAGGGAGAACGCTCTTTGACATAAATCACAGCAAGATCTTTTTTGATCCATCTCCTAGAGTAATGGAAATAAAAACAAAAATAAACAAATAGGACCTAATGAAACTTAAAAGCTTTTGCACAGCAAAGGAAACTACAAACAAGATGAAAAGACAACCCTCAGAATGGGAGAAAATATTTGCAAAGGAATCAATGGACAAAGGATTAATCTCCAAAATATATAAACAGCTCATGCAGCTCAATATTACAGAAACAAACAACCCAGTTCAAAAATGGGCAGAAGACCTAAATAGACATTTCTCCAAAGAAGACATACAGATGGCCAAGAAGCACATGAAAAGCTGCTAACGTCACTAATTATTAGAGAAATGCAAATCGAAACTACAATGAGGTATCACCTCACACCAGTTAGAATGGGCATCATCAGAAAATGTACAAACAATAAATGCTGGAGAGGGTGTGGAGAAAAGGGAACCCTCTTGCACTGTTGGTGGGAATGTAAATTGATACAGCCACTATGGAGAACAGTATGGAGGTTCCTTAGAAAACTAAAAATAGAATTACCATATGATCCAGCAATCCCACTACGGGAGAAAACCATAATTCAGAAAGACACATGCACCCCAATGTTCATTGCAGCACTATTTACAATAGCCAGGTCATGGAAGCAACCTAAATGCCCATCAACAGACGAATGGATAAAGAAGATGTGGTACATATATACAATGGAATATTACTCAGCCATAAAAAGGAATGAAATTGGGTCATTTGTAGAGACGTGGATGAATCTAGAGACTGTCATACAGAGTGAAGTAAGTCAGAAAGAGAAAAACAAATATCGTATATTAACGTATATAGGTGGAACCTAGAAAAATGGTACAGATGAACTGGTTTTCAGGGCAGAAATTGACACACAGATGTGGAGAACAAATGTATGGACACCAAGGGGGGAAAGCAGGGGGTGGGGCAGTGGTGGTAGTGGTGAGATGAATTGGGAGATTGGGATTGACATATATACACTAATATGTATAAAATGGATAACTAATAAGAACCCGCTGTATAAAAAAATAAGTAAAATAAAATTCAACAATTTTAAAAAGACACATGCACCCCAATGTTCATTGCAGCACTATTTACAATAGCCAGATCATGGAAGCAACCTAAATGCCCATGGACAAACGAATGGATAGAGAAGTTTTCGTACATATATACAATGGAATATTACTCATCCATAAAAAGGAATGAAATTAGGTCATTTGTTTAGATGTGGATGGATCTAGAGCCTGTCATACAGAGTGAAGTAAGTCAAAAAGAGAAAAACAAATATCGTATATTAACGCATATATGTGGAACCTAGAAAGATGGTACAGATGAACCAGTTTTCAGGGCAGAAATTGAGACACAGACGTAGAGAACAAATGTATGGACACCAAGGGGGGAAAGCAGTGGGGGGTGGGTGGGATGAACTGAGTGACTGGGATTGACATGTATACACTTATGTGTATAAAACTGATGACAAATAAGAACCTGCTGTATAAAAAAAAATAACATAAAATTCAAAAATTAAAAAAAAATGTGTTCTTCTGAGAATAGCTCACAGTAAAACATAAAGAAATGTTCATGAGGAAATATAACTACTAACTCTAATGTGTTTAAAAGGTTACCCAGGTTTGGTGTCATTAAAAGCTTTTATCAGATAGTTTCCTAACATAAGATAATAATTCTGTTGAGGTAGTTATATAATGACTTTGATATTTCCTCTTTATTCAAAAGTGTGTTTTATTATAAAATGTGTAAGAACACATTTTAGTTGTTATCAAGTAAGCTGCATCTTAAATTATATTGGCAAGACAAACATCAATATATTATGCTAGTAGAAATAGATTTTTCATTTAACAATCCAAGTTCCAAAAATGACTAACCATATAACAATAACATGAGTTTTGGAGTTCTATTCTATGGCTAGTTTTTATAAATTTTCAATTTTCTGGACATCTATGGAACAATGGAAAGCCAAATGACTTGCTTGGCTTTGGTGACAAAATATTAATGTGAGGCTTACACAGGTGTAAAATCTTTGTGAATTGGAATGCTTTACTCTCGCTGTTGTGGCCTCTCCTGTTGCGGAGCACAGGCTCCGGACGCGCAGGCTCAGAGGCCATGGCTCACGGGCCCAGCCGCTCTGCAGCATGTGGGATCCTCGCGGACCGGGGCGCGAACCTGTGTCCCGTGCATCAGCAGGCGGACTCTCAACCACTGCACCACCAGGGAAGCCCTATGTCTGGTTTTTTTCACTGGCATGTTTTTGAGATTCATCCATGTTGTTGCAGGTATCAGTAATGTGTCTTTTTTTTTTTTTTTTTGCTGAGTAGTATTCCATTCTTTGGATATATCTCAATTTGTTTACCCATTAATCTGTTGATGGACATTTGTGTTGTTCCTACTTTTGGGCCATCCTGAATAAAGCTTCTATGAATATAAAACAAACAAACAAACAAACAAAAAAACCCATGCCCCCTGCAGTGGAAGCACGGAGTCTTAACCACTGGACCACCAGGGAAGTCCAATGGTATTTTTGCTATAGCAGTCTGAACAGACTAAAACAGTTATCTTGTAAAATCCTGAGTTAAAGTCTCTTTCCAGTATTATATGTAGTTCTAGTCTGGATCATTCATTAACTAATTATTTCCAGTGTCTAGAGAAGATCTACCCAGTAAGCTGTCTTGTTACACACGAGCACCTTAAAGGGACTCATGAGTAGGCTGAATAGTACACAAGCAGAAGAGGAAGGACCCAGAAATAAGGTCACCAGAAAGAATCAACAGAAAATTTAATAATCAGAAAGCCCAGCATTGGCCATCACACATGGCTGCAAGCAAGTTCTCCTTACATATAAGGGTGAGAAAACAGTCCAGATGCTTGCCCTTTGGGGGCTTAGCCTACAAAAAAAAGGAAAAGTTAAAAAATAATAAACAATTTAACTCTTTAAAAAAATATATGTATCATGTGCCAGGTATTGTGTGCTAGGTGCTGGGGAGAGATCAGAGTATAAAAACAGACCAAAATCTCTATTCTCATGGAGCTTTCAGCCTGATGAAGGAAAAAGCAATAAATAAATTTTTAAAAAGAATAAAAGTATGTTGATGGAGATGAGACTAGCAGAGAAAAATCAAACAGGAAAGAGGGAATGCTGAGGTAGAAGCAGGGTCAATGTCAAACAGGGAAGGCCACACTGAGGAGATGACATTGAAGCAAAGACCTGCAAGAGGTAAGGTAGTGAGCCACTCAGGTGACCAAAGGAGGAGTGTACCAAGCAGACAGAACAACAGGGCAAAGCCAGGGAGGAGGACCACACCTGTGTGTTGAGAAAAGCAAGGGGACTGGAGCAGCTCGAGTGGGACGTGTGTATGACAAGCAAGTGTAGATGAGGTCCGAGAGGCCACTGGGTGGGGAGTACGTATAGACCAGGAAGCACGGTGAGCACTGAGGTGATTCTAGCATGCAGCTGGGTTCAGAAGTGCAATCCATGGGCCAGCAGATTTGGTATCACCTATGAGCTTGTTAGAAAGGCAGATTCTTGGGCCCTGCCCCTGAATCAGAATTTAAATTTTTATAAATGACTTTTGTAGAAAATGTTTGAAAAGCACTGGCATAGAAACTACTTGTAGATAAAGCAGGACTTTGGCTATCTTTGAGAGAAAACATTAGAGGGTTTGTGACCCTAGATATAGTGACACACACAACAAAACTGAAATCACACAAAACAACTTAGATTGCTATGTGTGATGCAATCTGACTTCTCTTTCCTATTTCTTTTTTTTAATGCTGATTTAGACCTTCTTCATTGATCTCATAAGCAAGCAGTTTAAAAAAAACTATGGTAGAAGATGCTTCAGGGAGTGATACATTCAACTTAGCAAAGTGTAAATAATTTTGACATAAGCATGACTAGTGCCTGGGTAAAATGATAAAATCCACTCTGTGGACTGTAAGGCATGTGGTCCAGAAATGTAGTTTCCCATTGTCTTCGTTAATGTAAATATTCACATGAAGCTCACTATGGACATAGACTAATTGAACATTCTAGCACACAATAATTTGAATTGCTAAAAGCTAAAATTAAGTATATTTCAAATATAATAAACATAGTTAACACATGATAGTGTTTACTATGTGCAGGCATTGTTGTAAAGAATATATAATATATATAAGGAGTGTATATATAATATATATACATATATATTCTATATATATATATATATATATATACTCAAATATGTACATATACAAAATCTTTCACCTTAAAATCTTTAACCTTAAAACAACTCTGAAGCAGATACTGTCATCATCCCCATTTCACAGATGAAGAAATCAGTAAACAATAAATACAGTATCTAATCAATGTAAAATTTCAAGAGTGTTACAACCAATTTGTTTTCATTAACACAAAAGGAAAGAGTTTGGTGTAATCCCAGATGTCTGGCTAAAGCTCTGGCAGAGGCAAGAATTAAGTGGCCCCAGCATGTCTGGTCTCCTGGCTCCCCCAGCGACACTGAGGAAAGCTATCTCAAGAGCAAACACATTTTGATCGGCCCCAAGGAGTGAGTGGTTGTTGTTGTCTTCATAGGGGAGAGTAGAATCAAGGGAAGTTAGACAACCCATCTTTGCCCTACTTCCTGCTTCCTTTTTCACCAATTACAAGCCCTTTGGGTTCTGCACAACAGCTTCCTTATTCCTCTGACCAAAGTTGGTTGCCCTGCTCACTTTGGCCAGAGGTTGGTTGCACCACACCTTTCTGCTGTCACAACCACTAGAAGATTCAACCCTTTGTTTCCCTAATAATCTTTTTTCATACTTGACTGTGAGTCCCTTAAGGAACATAACATTTAACTTATTGGGTCTTCTGTACCTAGGACAGAGGCTGAGATTGAAATGTTTGAAAGGAATTAGATATCCATCTGCTGGGGCAGGCTAATGGTAGCCCACAGAAGATACTCCCCTCAGATCCAGCAGTAAGGCAACTCAACTGTTTAAAACTGGCAGGGGGAGAACTGAGCTGAACTGGGCTGGCAGAGTAATTTTTTTTTAGGAATTTGCTCCCATTTATAAGATGCTACATCATCAAATCAAATAATAAAATCAAATCCAGTCAGTCCTCGATATCTGTAGGTGCCAAATCTGCAGATTCAACCAAATGAAGAAGGAATATACTTGAAAAAAAAAAATCCAGAAACTTCCAAAAAGCAAAACTTGAATTTGCCACCTGCTGACAACTATTTACATAGTGTTTATATTGTATTTATAACTATTTATATAGTTTTTACATAGTATTCAGTATTATAAGTAATCCACACATGATTTAAAGAATACAGGATGATACGCTAGGTTCTATGCAAATACTATACCATTTTGTATAAGGGACTTGAGCATCCGTGGACTTTAGTATCTTCAAGGGGTCCTGGAAGTAATCCCCCATGGATACTGATGGACAATTCTATGTCCATTTGGTATATTTGTTTTTCTCTTCTTACTAGGGGTGGGATGCTTCACTTCTTCCTAAGATGGGGGTGGGGTACAAGGGAAATAGCTTTTATTTTCCCTTTATAACAATGGTATGATTCTGAATCTAACAGACCATCACACAACTCTGTTGGTTGATTATTTTACATCTATTCTACTGCTGACTTTAAAAAAATGCACAACGTGAGAGTTGTGAGTTAAGTTTTATATGGGGCAAAATGAGGACTATAGCCTGGAAGACAGCATCTCAGATAGCTCTGAGAAACTGCTCCAAAGAGGTAGAGGGGAAGGTTAGTATATATGTGATTTTGGTGAAGGGGGAGTACAAGCAATCAAGCACATATTTTTGCAGAAAGTTTCTGCTAGTCATGAGGAGCAGTCATCACCATGAAGGATTTTAGTGCTTTTCTAGATATGAGGAGATAAGAATTGGGCTCATAAAATCAGCTCCTGAAAATATGTAACTATCTGAAGACCTGTTCTGCCAGTCCTTCCCAGAGCACAGTGCCTCATTTCTGCTCTCCACCCTGAACTCCTTTCAGGGTGTGTTGAAAGTCAGCAGCTGCAGCAGCACATGATTTAATCCTTGTAGAGGTAGATGGCAAGTGCCAATCTGTAGTTGACACTACCCTGCACAGAGACAAAATAAATAACTTTTTGAAACTTCATTTTTTAGTCCTAGGAGTTTTTACAAATAAAATGACACGTGTTGAGACAAATTACATGCTTAAAAATCTGTTACTAACATCAGTTTTGCATAAAAAAAACTATTCAGCGACTGTTGCAGTGGCATTTCTTTGTTGGTGGTGGATATATTGTGTGAATAGCTATGCTAACTTAGAGGCAGTTTTCAGGTTTCGAGACTACATAAAAAAGCTAAGAGTTCAATAGGGAATGCTTGTGGGGAGCTGCTGGTAGACTTTCTTGTTCATTTATTATGTAATGACAGACTGATATGATTGAAATGAATTAAATATTAGACATACTTAATATTTTATATGCTATATGTCATCATAATAGCAAAGTACATAGATCACATCATTGACTGCCTTTGGATTTTAAAAATAAAGATTGCTGGGCTTCCCTGGTGGCGCAGTGGTTGAGAGTCCACCTGCCGATGCAGGGGACACGGGTTCGTGCCTCGGTCCGGGAAGATCCCACATGCCACGGAGTGGCTGGGCCCGTGAGCCATGGCCACTGAGCCTGCGTGTCCAGAGCCTGTGCTCCGCAAGGGGAGAGGCCACAACAGTGAGAGGCCCGCGTACCGCAAAAAAAAATAATAATAAAAAAAATAAAGATTGCTATTCTGATGAATACCATTTCATTACTGTCTGCCTTGGTCAGTCAAATTAAAAAATATAATAGCTATCTTTATGCCCATTTAAAGCATGGCAGTCATCAAAATGTTGAAGTCTATCACAGAATATTTAAAAAAAGTCATTTTTGTAGGTGGGTTATAGAATATAGCAAGGGCTTCCAATGAGAAAGTCAATGTTTTCATGGAGGTTTCAAAGCCTTATTTGACACACCTTGGCACCAATGCTTCAGCCATTCCCAATCCCATGTTTGTTGCCAGATGCTCCTCATCCTAAACTCCTGCAGATTTCAAGAATTTGGGAAAGGGGGAGTTAAAAGTGTCTCTTTGTGGGGAATTCCCTGCTGGTCCAGTGGTTAGGACTCAGCACTTTCAGTGACAAGGCATAGGTTCAATCCCTGGTCGGGGAACTAAGATCCCACAAGTCGCACAGCTTGGCCAGGAGAAAAAAAGTATCTCTTTGTCGCCAACAAGGTACTTTAGCTTGGAAGCAGCAGACACCTACTTAAATTAGCTTATGTGAGAAAAAAATGCATTATAAAGATACAGGGGTGCTAAAAAGAAATGAAAAGATATAGAGGAAGCTTAAATGCATACTACTAAGTGAAAGCAGGCAATCTGAAAAGGCTACATACATACTGTATGATTCCAACTATATGACACTGTGGAAAAGGCAAAACTATGCAGACAGTAAAAAGATCAGGGGTTGTTGGCGAGGGATGAATAGGTGTAGAACAAAGGGTTTTTAGGCAGTGAAAATACTTTGTATGATACCATAATGATGGCTACATGTTGCTGTACATATGTCCAAATCCATAGAATGTACAACACCAAGAGTGAACCGTAATGTAAACTGTGGGCTTTAGGTGATTATGATTTGTCAATGTAGGCTCATCAATCGTAACAAGATGGACCACTCTGGTGAGTGATGTTGAAAATGGGAGAGGCTATGCATGTGTGGGGACAGGGAGTATATGGAAAATCTCTGTACTTTCCTCTCAATTTTGCTGTGAACCAAAAAATCATCTAAAAAATTAAGCCCTTAAAAAATGCAGGGGTGTTTCTTGGACACCAAGAACTGGAGGTGTATTTCCATCTCATGGGGGATTAAAATCTGGAACTCTAAAGCAAACTCAGGCAGCTGCATCTCAGTTTCTGTGTCTCTCCCTCTGGGGCTGCAGACTCTCTCATGCCTGACTTTGTTAGTGAATGGGCACCATTCTCACTGAAGAAAACAGGCTCATTTTTGCCTACAGCAGAAGATAGCCTTACTTTGTTCCAGCAAGCAAAAGAGCCTGAACAGCACCTCTGAATATGGAGCCCTTTTCTCATTCAAAACTGTTCTTAACCTGGGTCCATGTATTTGGATGGCATTAAAAAAATTACATGTTCATTTTCACTAACCTCTAACTGAGATCTATTTTCTTCAAATATGAATATAGGCAATAAAGCGCAGTAGAAATTGCAGTAGCTGTAGTTCCACCACTGTGATGGATGTTAGGATGTGCCACTCAGATTCTCTTTCAGGAATGAGGACTTATCCCCCAGCTGCTGGAAAGCTGT
This sequence comes from Delphinus delphis, assembly GCF_949987515.2. Lineage (NCBI taxonomy): Eukaryota > Metazoa > Chordata > Mammalia > Artiodactyla > Delphinidae > Delphinus > Delphinus delphis. The sequence continues at coordinate 38,270,180 of NC_082698.1, read as the reverse complement.
TGGCAAAGTGTCCCCAGCTGTCAGACCCTTCAGGGATGGCTTCAGCTGCAGAGCCATCTCACCCTGGGTCATCACCTTGCTGGGGATGCTTCCATCCATCGGTTGACCAGTGCTGGGATATACAGGCCTGGCCCTCTCCTCTGTTTCAGGACAGCTCTGAACTTCCTTTCCCTTCCCTTCCCCTCCCCAGGTGCACTCTCTACTAAACTCCCTGAATGCCAATCTCCAGCTTAGATTCTGCTTCCTAGGGAACCTGATCTGTGGCAGTCACTGAGGAAAACAACAATATTTTCATATCACATCAGAGCTGTTGTATATATCTTGAAATATTATACATGCTCATAACCATTTCAACATTATAGTAGTTATTAGGCTACTGGATTGTGTTACTTAATACATTAATAAAAATATATTTTACTATGTTAAAATTTGTTTTTAATATTTTGGTAACTGTATTCTAATATAATTGGTTTTCTTTGTCATCCCTTAAATTTCATTTTGTGTATGTGAAGGATGGTAGAATATGCCACCCCAAAATATGCCACTTTGGTATAAGGATTATTTTGAGCTAAAGGCACCTGGAAAATAGGAGGTGCAAGAAGGGGTCTCTGACTTCCCCCTTTTTCTTCCTGAAAGTACGGAATAAAACCGCCATATAGAAGATGTCTTCCCTATACCAGGAAAAAAGTAACCTTTTTTTTCTGTCACCAGGGAAGGGGGGTCGAACTCAAGAGAAATCTGTACAAAAAACCTTATCAACTAACCCTCATCTTCCTAGCCCCTTCTCCACTATTAACTACCCTAGCTCAAGGCCCCTCAGCCTGGTCACATTTTCACAATTCACTACTCTGTCCAGCTCAGTATATAAGTGTTCAACCCTAACTGCTTCTTTGGGTCTTCATTTCCTTATGAGGGCTCCAGTGTCACATAAAATTTATGTTAAATAAAGTTATATGCTTTCCTCCTGTTAATCTGTCTTATGTCAGTTTAATTCTCAGGCCCAGCAGAAAACCCTAAGACAGCTGAGGTAAAATTTTGCCTCCCCTACACATGGATGGGATTCTGAGGAGTCCATAGGCTTCACAAGACTGCCAGAGAGGTCCGTGGCAAAAGAAAAAAAAAGGGAGAGGGGTTATCCCTGAGAACTCTCTCTGAGGCAGTCCTGCCCTTTTACAAGGTTTTAAGCACTATCCGTACGCCAGTGATTCCCTGATTTTCATCAAATTTCACTCCTCCATTGCTCTATTGCCACTCAGATGAACTCCAGCATAACCCTTAACTGATCTTTTCAAATCACCATTCTTCTTTCCTATTCATTCTCCACGCATACACCAGGATGAATTTTTTAAAACAATATAACAATATTTCTGGAGTAAATACTAAAGTCATAGTTAACATTTCCCAAGTGTTGACTATGAACCAGACTCTGCCATTATTGCAATAATCTTTTAACAAGCCTAGGAAGTAGATTCTATCATTATAACTATTCCACACATATGGAAACTAAGGATTATAGAAGAAAAAGAAGTTTTCCAAAAAATTACACAGTGGCAGAACTGAGATTATGATTTCAGAGCCAAAGCACCCTCTTTATCTTTTTTTGAAATAACTTTTTACCATGAAAAATTTCAAACATACCCCAAAATACAGAGAAATGTATAATAAACTCCCATGAACCTATCACCCAGATTCAACAATTTTCAACATTTTGACAATTTTACTTCCTCTAATCACCCACCCCCCACCGTCATCTTTTTTTCTTTTCATCTGCAGTATTTTAAAGCAAACCCCAGACATCAAGAATTTTACCCAGTAAAATAGAGCCAATAGAACCCCATAGCACATTTCAGTGGAATGATGTTTGCAAAATATTAATTAATAATAATATTAACAAAATATTAATCATACCATTCTCTGTTGAAAATATTTTAGCAGATTTCTATTCTACTTTGGATAAATCCTTAACATGACCTACACACTCCTGAGTCACATGGCCCAGGTCTACCTTACCAACACCATCTGACGATGCTCTCTGCCTTGCTCAAGAAAATCCTAGGCAGACTCATCATCTCTCAGTACCTCTAGCTCTTTTTCAGGTAATGGCCTTCATATTTTTCTTAACCCTGGGAAGCTCTCCTTCCCCCCATCCTCCTGTTTAAATGTTCCTTCGTCAGAGAGACTATCCTGTGTTAATTTAGATTCCAAGTTCTTCCCAGTCTAATTCTTCCTCATCTTAATTTTTTCTTACAGCATCCTGTTCTTTGCTTTCATCTCACTTCTCACAATAGATAATTTTGCATTTATTTGCATGTTTGTCTGTCTCTGCCACTAGGCTGTAAGGGACCTGTCAGTCTTGTTCAATAATCTATACCTTGTCTCAACAGTGTCTGGTACACAGCAAGCACTCACTAAAATGTATATATAATGTATAATTTACAGTTAAAATTGTAAGTGTAGAAAGAGCAGCTATATTAAATTTTGGAAAGGATGACCTATTTTATTTAAATATTTAATTTTCCATTGTTCCTGGCTATAATAACAGATATGACTGCTCATCAACACTAACTGATGAAGGATTGATAAGTTATTTCAGATCATCCATTAAAAAAAAAAGACACCTTCTTTCTAGCATATAAAATTTCTCCCCATTATCCTCAAGAACTAGAACTTTATAACATACTTTTCTTTGGTCCATATATATAGAAATGTATATACATATCTATATACAGATTTTTTTTTCCAAAAATTCTCTGGAAGTACTTAAGCTCATCAGCAAGAAATTCAGGTGGCTTTCTTGGAAATGTTATGAGTCAGGTCCTAGAAACCTATCTCTAAGGCAGTCAGTATAAAACAGTCATTTCCCAATACTCTGAAGTGTGGACAGTATGGCATTTATTTTATCTGAACAAGTTCCCTGCCTCAGACTGCTATGAAGTATTGTTCTAGGCTGAATCTCTACTGCAGTATGTATAAAATGGAATTACAGTTCATTGTTACATTTGCTACATTTGACATGATAGATTATAGGTACTCAATCAGAGTGCATTTAGCATTATGATTTAGTAAAGTGGCCAAAAGAAGAACATTTGTTCTCTTTTTATTATACAATAATGTTTTTATTAGAAAAGTAATATATGTACATTGTTGAAAATAGGAAAATGCTGAAAAGTATAAGGAAGAGAATAAAAATTGCTGATGATCCTACCACCAAAGAATAATCACCATTAATATTTTGGCTTATTTGCTTTCAGATGTTTTTTCCATCATGAAATTACTGCTATATGATCCTTTTGACCTACAAAAATGTTAATTTCATGTGGTTTGCCCTAAACAATGTCATATACATATTATTTTACATCCTTAAAAGCATACTAAACAGATTGTTTTGTAGTTTGCTTTTCTCATTTAACATGATAATTTAAGTGTTTGTTCATAATAAAAAACTTTTTGAAAACATTATTATAAGTGACTATTATATTCTAATGTGTGGATGTACCACAGTTTACCTAATGATTCCCCCACTACTGTACATATCTGTTGTTTCCATTTGTAACTATTACAAATAGTGCTCTGACAAATATCTCTACATATAATTATTTGTATCTATTTCAGATTATTTTCATTTTTAGAAATGGGATTCTTGGGCTTCCCTAGTGGCTCAGTGGTTAAGAATCCACCTGCCAGTGCAGGGGACACGGGTTCGAGCCCTCGTCTGGAAAGATCCCACATGCCATGGAGCAACTAAGCCCGTGCGCCACAACTAGTGAGCCCACACGCCACAACTACTGAAGCCCGCATGCCTAGAGCCCGTGCTCCGCAGCAAGAGAAGCCACCTCAATGGGAATCCCATGCACCACAACGAAGAGTAGCCCCCACTTGCCGCAACTATAGAAAGCTTGCATGCAGCAACAAAGACCCAACGCAGTCAAAAATAAATAAATTGAAAAAATAAAGAAATGGGATTCTTAGTTACAGGTTGTACATCTTGTTTTCTTTTTTTAGATATTTTTTTAAATATTTATTTATTTATTTTTAATTTTTGGCTGTGTCGGGTCTTAGTTGCGGCATGTGGGATCTTTCATTGCGGTGCCCAGGCTTCTTGCTAGTTGTGGTGAGTGGGCTCCACGGTGCATGGGCTCTGTAATTGCAGCATGTGGACTTAGTTGCCCGGTGGCATGTGGGATCTTAGTTCCCCGACCAGGGATCAAACCCGCATGCCCTGCACTGGAAGGCAGATCCCTAACCACTGGACCACCAGGGACGTCCCCAGGTTATACACCTTTTAATGTCTATTGATACTTATTGCAGGAATTTGATTCTAAGAAGAAACAAATGTCCTATGAGTGCAAGGGCCATGTTTGTTCACTCACCTGTTTCCCCAGTGGTTACACTATTACTTGTCACGTTGATGATACTCAATAAAACATTGGTTCAATGGACTAACATATGGCACCAGCTACTGAAAATAAAAGAAGTTTCAGAAAATAGCACCTTTTAGCCTCCTGCATGTATTAGAGATATTTTATAGTGGTTGAAAATTTGAACTCTCAAATTAGATAAATTGTAGTTTAAATTTAGAAACTTCAGCTTACTAGCTGTGTAACCGTGGGAGTATATTTAACTTTTCTGGGCCCCAGTTTTCTCCTCTCCAAAACAGGAAGATTGACAGCATCAATCTCACTGAGATGTTGTGAGGATTAAATGAGATAATTTGTACAGAGATGCATTATGGTGCCAAGCACATAGTAATTGCTCAATAAATGTTTTCCATTACTATTTTACATAATTGAGAAATTCTGAAAATACTTTTTACCCAAAAGTAGGTACATAGGAAAAGAGATGATTCTATGTAAATGTCTCAAAAAAGTCAAGAAATACAGATGAGAAAACACAACTTTGAAAATTCTATGTTTCAAAACCTTTTAAATTCTTTGTTCGTTGTTTATATTATCCCAGGTCTTTTTCCTTCTAATGGTTGGCAGAAAAATCTTCACAGGATTAAAAGCTCCTCTTGCAGAGGAGCATAGAAAGGGCAACTGGGGAAACTGGCACCCTTCCCTACAGCCAGTCTTCCCTGGGGGGTGTTGCTGACTGAAAGAGAGGAGGATAGCTGCAGTGATGTGGACAGGAGCGAGAACACAGGCAGCAGGCATAGATTGAGAAAGGACTTTGAGACTTGAAGAGTTTCAAATCCAGACAAGCTGCTGACATCATGTGGCTGGGCTAGGGCATGGGCAGCAGTGCTGGCATTGAAACTGAGCAATCCCCAGACAGGTTTTCTTGGTAACAGATCTCTTCGTGTTTCCCACCTCTTGCTTAAAGAAAAATTTCAGTCTTCTGAACCTTCCCTGAGTTTCAAAAAGTCTGGCTTAAGGGTTAATCATCAGAGGAGTGAGAACATGCAGAGACAAAGAACAGCAGTCGGGCAGGAGAATTGATAACAATTTAAACAATAAAATAGCCATATAGCAGAGTCACAGGACCTTAGTTCCTCCTTGAAGGATGTGGATAATAATGTCTGATGCACATTCCTAAATTGTTTTTACAGAGACCTGACTCCCACCAACTGAAAACTGCTGACCACAAGTGGGTAGACCCCAGACTGGTTGGAACCAGAAGGTTGATGACTGAGATTCCTGAAATATTACCCTCTTACCTCACCATCAACCAATCAGAGAATTGTGCATGAGCTGATCACATAGCCAGAGACCCTCTCCCTCATGCTGTCTTTAAAAACCCTTCCCTGAAAGCCATCAGGGAGTTTGGGTCTCTTGAGCATTAGCTACCTGTTCTCCTTGCTTGGCACCCTGCTGTACTTTCCTTCATCACAACCTGGTGTCAGTAGATTGGCTTTGCTGTGCATTTGGCAAGTGGACTCAAGTTTGACTCATTTACAGCCTATGGACCAAGCAGGTATTGGGGCCAAGGCCAGGCACTGTCACATTAAGGACTGACTGGCAACAGGTCAGCAGTGCTAGGAAAGAACTGGCCCTGGGTAGGTGTACTGGTGTTGAGAGTAGGGACCATATCAAGTCTTAGTTTTCTGAGATATGCTATGTTCAGTCATTTAATCTGCAACAATTATTACAAGCCTATTATGTGCCAGGCACTTTTGTAAGCCCAGAGGAATAAGTAATTAACAAACAAAACGATAAACATTCTACCTTTTGTGGAACTGTATTCTACTGGGAGGATATAGGCAATAAATAATAATTATAATACATAGGTACACGATATAACATATTATAAGGTGATAAATGCTTTAAAAAAAAAGCTGGATTATGGGGATGACAAGTGTGGGTGGTAGAGGGGAAGTCTGCAGTATTGAATGGGGGTTATTATGGGTGGGCCTTGTTTAAAAAGTGATGTTGGAGCCAAGACTTAAAGGAGGTAAGGGAGCAAGCTGCATGGATACAAGGAGAGAGTATTCTAGGCAGAGGACCAGCAAATGTGAAGGCCCCAAGGTAAGTGTGTCTATATTTGAAGGAAAACAGGGATGCCAGAGTGGTTAGAGCAGAGTGAACCAGGCAGAGAATGGTAGGAAATAAGGGCAGAGAGATTAATGGGGAACCAGTTAGAGTAGAGCCCAAGAGGCCATTGCAATTTTGGGTAGTCCTGGATCAGAGTTTCTCAGTTATGTCCTATAAATATGCATATTCTATAAAAGGGGTTTCCTGGGCCCAAGCCCATGCTGCTCAAATGGAATGTAGGTGCAAAGAATATACTCCTAAATTTGACATTCAGGAATTCTCCAAAGTTCTTTCTCCCTGTGATGGGTAGAGGAACTTGTAGGCAACTCTGGGGAAATAAGTGGGAGATGAAGGTGATGCCCAGATAGATCCTCCCTGAGTATTTGCTTCAGATAATTTCAAATATGTTGTAAGATTCTGGCTGCTGGGTCCAGCCCTCATGCTCCCAAACCTTCCACCCCTTCAGGGGCATAACTAGGGACCCCTCAACTTTCGAGAGAATCTGACTCTACCTGCAGACCCTAACATAGAAAGAGCTTGCTGAAGTGGGAAGGTCTAATTCCCCAAAAGGAAACCGAAGCTGTAGCAGCCTTTCCACTAAAAGGAATGATTAACAAACACTCACAATAATGAAGAGGAGGCGAGTATGATTAAAGACTATGACTATTCAAGATCTCTATGATTAAACATACCACTTCAAAATTCTTCAAAGCACACAAAATTCTCCAGCTTTGGAGTCAAAAGCTAAAGCATTTACTTATATTTTAAGATTTGGGGGACTGAAGATATTATGCTTTTAAGAGCTATTTACAGCTTTACCATTTTTTAACCTTCATCTCAGACTTCTTATTTTTAAACATGTGTGCTCTCTCTATGGAAACTTAAGCTTCATTTATTTAAATTACAGGGATGTTGAAACATTAAAATAAATATTTAGAATTCACGTTATATATGTGCTTTCTTTTTTATATATATAAATTTATTTATTTTTGGCTGTTTTGGATCTTTGTTGCTGCACGTGGGCTTTCTCTAGTTGCGGTGAGTGGGGGTTACTCTTCGTTGTGGTGTGTGGGCTTCTCACTGCGGTAGCTTCTCTTGTTGCAGAGCACAGGCTCTAGGCATGTGGGCTTCAGTAGTTGTGGCACACGGGCTTAGTTGCTCCGCAGCATGTGGGATCTTCCCGGACCAGGGCTTGAACGTGTGTCCCCTGCATTGGCAGGCGGATTCTTAACCACCAGGGAAATCTCTATGTGCTTTCAATTCATGTGAATATATATAAGATATAACTCTAAATAGCTAAAAAAAAAAATCAGAGCGCTCTGCCAAGAGGTGGGAGTCAAATGAGTAATAGCTACCTAGTTGGAATTAGGCCACTTTGAGGAGCTACTGTTTCTAGAGGCATATCTATTGATCCCCTTAAGAAACATTTCTTTGTTGGTGTGACAGGTTGCTGACTTCAGATCTTAAACCCAGCCATGGATTTACCCTTCCAGATTAAAACTTAAATCAGATCAGCTTACTCAGAAGAATGCTTGCCAGCCTCATCATACCCTTCCAACTAGCAGCTGCAGCGGGACAGGTCTGAAGCCACCCAAAGGCTTGGCTAGTAGGCCTACATGTTCAACACCAATTTTTCCTTCTGGAACATACTCTTCTCAGTCTTCTCATCTCAGGAAATGGAACTACCACCCTTTTACCTGTTCAAACTAAAAAGCTTAGAGTAGTCTTTGACTCACCACCTCTTCCCCCTCCACCATATATATCTAATAAATCAACTAATCCCAACAGCTCCATCTCTGAAAGATGTAGTGACTTTGTCATCTTCCTTTACTGATACACTCTTACTCCATACGTTCATTGCCTCTGGCCTCAGTTATTGTGAAAGCTGCCTAAATAATCCCCATGCTCCTTTTCCCAACATAATAAAAGCTATTTATGTCAAACCCACAGCCAACATAACACTCAATGGTGAAAACCTGAAAGCCTTCCCACTAAAATCTAGAACAAGAAAAGGATGCCCACTCTCACCACTTCTATTCAACATAGTATTAGAAGTCCTAGCCACAGCAATCAGACAAGAAATAAAAGGGATCCAAGTTGGAAGGGAAGAGGTAAAACTGTCATTATATGCAGATGACATGATACTATACAAAGAAAACCCTAAAGACTCCACACAAAAACTATTACAACTGAAAAACGAATTTAGCAAGGTAGCAGGATACAAGGTTAACATACAGAAATCTGTAGCATTTCTTTACACTAACAATGAAATATCAGAAAGGGAAAGTTAAAAAAAAAAGTCCCTTTTAGATTTGCATCAAAAAAATAAAATAAAATACTTAGGAATAAACTTGACCAAGGAGGTGAAAGACTTATATGCTGAAAACTATAAAACATTGATAAAGGAAATTGAAGATGATTCAAAGAAATGGAAAGATATCCCATGCTCTTGGAATGGAAGAATTGTTAAAATGGCTATACTACCCAAAGCAATCTACAGATTTAATGCGACCCCTATCAAATTACCTATGACATTCTCACAGAACTAGAACAAATAATCCTAAAATTTACATGAAACTGTAAAAGACCCAGAATTGCCAAAGCAATCCTGAGGAAAAAGAAAAAAGCTGGAGGCATAACCATCCCAAACTTCAAATACTACAAAGCTATAGTAATAAAAACAGCACGGTATTGACCCAAAAACAGACATATAGATCAATGGAACAGAATAGAGGGCCCAGAAATAAACCCACACACCTATGGTCAATTAACCTTTGACAAAGGAGACAAGAATATACAATGGAGAAAAGAAAATCTCTTCAGCAAGTAGTGTTGGGAAAGCTGGACAGTTGCGTGTAAATCAATGAAGCTAGAACACTCCCTCACACCAGACACAAAAATAAACTCAAAATTGCTTAAGGACTTAATATAAGACATGATACCATAAAATTCCCAGGAGAGAACATAGGCAAAACATTCTCTGACATAAATCGTAGCAATGTTTTCTTAGGTCAGTCTCCCAAGGCAGTAGAAATAAAAGCAAAAATAAACAGTGGGACCTAGTCTAACTTATAAACTTTTTCACAGCAAAGGAAACCATAAACAAAACAAAAAGAGAATCTATGGACTGGGAGAAAATATTTGCAAATGATGCAACTGACAAAGGCTTAATTTCCAAAATATACAAAGCTCATATAACTCAATAACAACAACAAAAAAATAACCCAATCAAAAAATGGGCAGAAGATCTAAATAGACATTTCTCCAAAGAAGACATACAAATGGCCAACAGGCACAATAAAAGATGCTCAACATCATTAATTATTAGAGAAATGCAAGTCTAAATTGTAATGAGGTACCACCTCACACTGGTCAGAATGACCATCATCAAAAAATCTACAAAAAATAAATGCTGGAGCGGGTGTGGAGAAAAGGGAACCCTCCTACACTGTTGGTGGGAATGTAAATTGGTGGAGCCACTATGGAGAACAGTATGGAGGTTCCTTAAAAAACTAAAAATAGAGTCACCATAGGATCCAGTAATCCCACTCCTGGGCATATACCTAGAAAAAACTCTAATTCAAAAAGATACATGCACCCCAATGTTCATTGCAGCACTATTTACAGTAGCCAAGACATGGAAGCAGCCTAAATGTCCATCAACAGATGAATGGATAAAGAAGTTGTGATATATATACACAATGGAATGCTACTCAGCCATAAAAAAGAATGAAATAATGCCATTTGCAGCAACATGGATGGACCTAGAGATTATCACACTAAGTGAAGTAAGTCAGACAAAGAAAGACAAATATCACATATTGCTTATATGGGAATCTAAAAAAAATGATACAAATGAACTTATATACAAAATAGAAATAGACTCACAGACATAGAAAACAAACTTATGGTTCCCAAAGGGAAAAGAGGGGGAGGGAAAAATTAGGAGTTGGGATTAACATATACACACTACTATATATGAAATAGATAACCAACAAGGAGCAATTGTATAGCACAGGGAACTATACTCAATATTTAGTAATAACCTATAAAGGAAAAGAATCTGAAAAAGAATATATATATATAAAACAGAGTTACTGCTGTACACCTGAAACTAACACAACATTGTAAATCAACTATACTTCAATAAAAAAATAAAATTTAAAAAAAGACAAATACCACGTGATATCACTTATATTTGGAATCTGAAATATGACACAAATGAACCTATATACAAAATAGAAACAGACTCACAGGCATAGAGAACAGACTCATGGTTGCCAAGGGGGAGGGAGGTGGGGGAGGGATGGAGTGGGAGTTTGGGGTTAGCAGATGCAAACTATTATATATAGAATGGATAAACAACAACGTCCTACTGTATAGTATAGGGAGCTATACTCAATATCCTGTAATAAACCATAATGGAAAAGAATATGAAAAAAGATTATGTATATATATGTATAACTGAATCCCTTTGCTATACACAAGAAACTAACACAACATTGTAAATCAACTATACTTCAGTTAAAATAATAATCATCATCATCTCCATGCTCCCAAGCTTGCCCTCCTAATGGCAGTAAGAGTGGTTTTTAAAAACCTGTATCAGATCGTTTCATTCCTCTATGTGAAATCCTCTGTGTCTCTCATTGGACTAAAATAAAATTCAAATTCTTTTCCTTGGCCCACTAGACTTACTTGACCAGACTCTCACCTACCTTTCTGACTTCATCTTCTTCCCTCCATATTCTACTCCAGCCACTCTTACCTACTTTTATTTCTTAAACCCATTCAATTTGTTCCAGCCTTTGTATCAGGTGTTTCCTTTCCCTGAAACACTCCCTTAAACCCCTTAATCCTCTCGAGGCTAGCTCCTTATCACTCAGATCTCAACTAAAATACTACCTCCTCAAAGAGTCCTTCCCTGACCCCCCAATATAAAGTAGCCCCCACAAGTCAGTCTCTATCCTATTTTAATTCTCAAATAAATACTCTTCTTATTTATTTTTCTTTTGTAGCTATCTTCTACCCATGCCCAGAATGTGAACTATGTGAGAGCAGGAATTTTGTCTATGTAGTTTTCCCCTATATCCCAGCACCTGGAACAGTGCTTGGCAAGTAGAGGGCATTCTATAAATACTTGGTGAATGAATAAAGTTTTCTTCTGGTGGGGTTGGTTTCTGAATCTGGCATGGGTTGGTTATATTTATATCCAACCCATAACTCTGTACAGCCTATTTCTCCCTGGCCACACAGTTGCTAGATCTGCATGTCCCCTTCACCACTAGTGGGGGGTTCACTGGAAGGGAGTAGGTGAACTCACCTAATTTGAATTGTTCAACTCAAAAGACTCAAAACTCATGCTCTTATATGGATAAATTGGTAGCATTATCTTTTTACTTATTAGAATTTTTTGCATTTTACTTCGGTGAGAGAGAAAGACAAATACTGTATGATACCACTTATATGTGGAATCTAAAAAATAAAACAAACTAGTTAATATAACAAAAAAGAAGCAGACCACAGATACAGAGAACAAATTAGTGGTTACCAGTGGGGAGAGGGAAGGGGGAAGGGCAATATGGGGTAGGAGATGAAGAGGCACAAACTATTAGGCATAAAATAAGCTACAAGGATATATTGTATAACACAATATTTTATAATTTTACAATAATTATAAATGAAGCATAACCTTTAAAAATTTTGAATCACTATATTGTACACCTGTAACTTATATAATATTATATATCAACTATACTTCAATTAAAAATTTTTAAAAGAATATCTTGCATTTATATATAGATGTTCTTGTAAGAACTAAGACTACTATCCATCTCTTTAGTTCTCTGCTATCTCTGTACAACAGAAAGGGAAGAAGTATTACTCTCAGTTTCCCCTGAAAAGCTTACAGGATAATACCGAAATTATTTTAGAAGCTTTAAAAATAGGTGGTCAATGCTATTTTAAATATGGAAAATTAAAAACAAGAGTCATATAATCTAGCAACTTAACTAGAGGACACATAACTTTGGGCTTCAAATCATGAGAAAAGTTAACAGAGAAAGCGATAGTCTAGAAAGTAGGCTATAAAGTGGAAGCTAATTTTACAATTTAGGAAATGCCCTCTATGAGTATTTTGCTTTGGTGTTTAAATAACTCCCTGATTTCTTCAGCTTATTAGTAATTTATTATTTTTTCTGATTATAAAAGTAGTGTATCCTCATTAAATATTTGGAAAATACTGGTGCAGTGATAATTTGGCTGGGTGAGATCTGAGAGTGAGTTAAACTGCGTGGAGATAAACATGTGGTATGAGACAACAGTGCCTCCTAGAGGTCTGTGGTGTGCTGCCAGGGAATGCCCTGCAGCTCCTTTCTGGTTTTGGTGGCTTGTGGGTGCTGAAGCATGTCTGCTAATTTCAACTGTGGTAAGGAGTTCCATGGGAGGGAACTTTGCCCATGATCCAGTGGGCTTCACTCATGGACAGGCATGCCTGATAGTGTTAGGTTCTCCCAGAGGCTGGAATGGAGGGAAAGTCATTGACCCTTGAGAGAAAACACTGTGAGTGAGGGGCTAAGGTCTGTAGTGTCAGCAAGACAGTTGTCAGAGGGAGCAGTGCTAGGTTGTTCCCCTGCCACCCCTGCCTCACTTCACCATGCCTGTGAATGATAGAAGGAAAGCTGTCACTAGGAGCCACCAGAGAAGCAGCCGGAGCTCTCCTGGTAACCGAGGTGAAAGAACAACAAAGGTCAGTGGTTCTGAGGAAGCTTCCAGAAGCACAGCCTTCAAGTTGGGGGTAGCACAGCATAACGGGCAACAGAGGGGCAGGAAGTAGAACCCTCAGACATAACAGTAGAGGAGCTTCAGAGATACAGGAAGCAGTCTTGACTTCATGGCTCTGCTCCTATAAGAAAAAACTAGGGAGGGAGTTCTCTGGACAAGACTAGGTATTTATAGTTAATAGAGGAAGTGGGACCTCTGAGCACTAGAATTTATGTAATTACTGTAAATCGGATACGTTTTTACTCACTGGCGATGTCAGGAGCCATCGAGTTTCCACAGAAAAGAAGAAAACAAAAGCCTACATATACTCCAATCACAGCAAGAAAATCACTTTTTATCACTTCGATACATTTCTTTCCAGTCTTATTCTTATGCATATTTTATAGTGTGTATACAATTTCATTTTCTACTTTCTCATTTATAATATCAGCACTTCTCTGGATTATTAAAAATGCTTTTAACTCTGGAAAACAGATTGACAGTTTCTCATGAAGTTAGTCCTTACCACATGAGCCAGTAATCCCACTCCTAAGTATTTACCCTAGAGAAATAATAACTTATGTCCACACAGCTATACATGAATGTGTATAGTTGCTGTATTCATCACCAAACACTGGAAACAACCCAAATGTCCTTCAACGGGTAAATAAATAAACTGTGCCACATCAATGCATTTGGAATAATACTCAGCAGTAAAAAAGAAAAGAGCTATTGATATGCACAGCAACGCTGATGAACCTCAAAGTCATGCTGAGTGAAAGAAGCCAGTCCCAAAACACTGAAGTGCATACGGATGATTCCATTTGCATGACATTCCTGAAAAGACAAAACTATAAATACAGAAAACAGCCTTGGTTGTCAGGAACTGGGGCAGGGAAGGGTGTGATGACAAAGGAATAGCGCAGGGAGTTTTTTGCAGTGATAGAACTGTTTCTTATCTTGATTTTGGTGGTGGTTATACAAATCTATATAGACACGAATATTCATTGAATTGGTCACACAAAAAGTCAATTTCATTGTATCTTAATTTTAAAAATGAAATAGGTTGAAATGTCTTTAAAACATAACTTAAAATAACTTTTTAATAAACATTCCAGCAAGAGGCTTGTGTCATAATTTATTCACCTCTTCCCCTGCTGTAGAACTGTTGGATTGTTCCTATCTCTGTATAAATAAAGCCATATTGAAAACTTTAAGCCATACATCTTTGTTCACAGTTAGGATAGAGTCCCAGAAGTAGAATTACTGAGACAATGGGTATGATATTTTTAGAACTCTTAGTGTATACTCCCTGGTTGCTTTCTATTCAGGGTTAAATCAGTTGACTCACCTACTGGCAGTGTCTGAGAATAAGTGGTTTGGACATTCTTAAGTATGTGAAATTAGAAGACTAATTCAGGGTTGTTTGGAAAATCACTGTAGGGAAGAAAGAGAATTAAGAGAAGCAGAGGTGGGTGAGTGTCTAGACCAGGAGAGAAACTAGACTTTCAGACCTGAGGATTACCTGATTTAAATTTTGTGGTTTTTTTCTAATTCTTTGTCCCACTAGCTTTCAGGATTGCTTTTTATTTTCTTATTTCTTCTTCCCCCCTCTCTTCTAGCCTTAATGCAAGAGCAAAGTTAGGCTACCAAATTTAGCAAGGCCATTTTACATAATTGACTAAACAGTCTTTTTTAAACACTAACCATGTGAAATGCACTGTGTTAGCCATTGTGAGGGGTGGCAAAGAGCAATAAAAATGGTTCTGCCATCATGGAGCTTACAGTGCAACAGGAAGAGGTGAATATAATATCACTTCCCTAACCAGTACCACCCTTTTCCCTCCTACGTTGCTAATGATAACTATGAAAACGATAACACCAACAGATACTGTTTAGCTGTTTGAAGAAAGAGCTATCACTCCGAGGCAGGTTCATCAATTTCACAAAAGATGTGAAATTAAGCCATGCCTTGCAAGATGGGTGCATCCAATTATATGGATTCTGGGTAGGGAAATGACATGTGCAGAGGTGAGAGTATGGAGTATGTTTCCCCTTGATGTCCTTGTAAGAAAATAAACAGCATTTGAGAAACCTCCTCTCCTGAGGTGAATAGAAGCTGACTCAACAGCCCATTTCCATGCATCAGCTTGCTGGGGAAAATGAAAAGTCCTATTCCCCAAAGCAGTGTTCCTCTCATACAGATAGAGATATCATGTGTAATAAATTGGGAAAACTTGTGAAATGAAACATCTGTTCTGCATGCTTAAGCACCGAGGCACTCTCAAGATACAAATTTCCATTCCATATTCTAGGTGCTGTGGTGATGAGCTGAGAATGAGTTTGGAAGGTTCATCTCTTTCCAATAAAAAACTTCATCATCTTTCTCCAACTTTTATAATAATTATTGTGGAACATTTTAGATAGGAAATTGAAAGAGACGGGAGGAAAAGAATGAGGACAGAAGTGAGGAAGAATTGATGAAAGAGTCAATAAAGGTAAAAATCATTGAGAAATGAATTTTAATGATGAAGTCAACAATGCCTTCAGCTAATTTAACCAAATCAACAAAGCCATTATACTCTATATATGGTGTTTATTTTGCTCCAAACCTGTGTAGACTGAAAGATACATTATGAAAAGCAAAAACCTCCTATATTTAGGATCTGAACAGTTGCATA
Source organism: Delphinus delphis (assembly GCF_949987515.2). NCBI lineage: Eukaryota > Metazoa > Chordata > Mammalia > Artiodactyla > Delphinidae > Delphinus > Delphinus delphis. The sequence continues at coordinate 38,254,267 of NC_082698.1, read as the reverse complement.
GATGTTTGAGAAAATAAAACGTGGATATTCTTTTATTGTATGCTTTTAGAACAAAATGCTTTTTTTCCCCCTATAGTAAACATTTTATTCTTTCTGGATGCCCTCAATTTCCCCTACCAGGTAGTAGTTGTGTATCACTTTCTAATGCACTTTTAATTTTTAATCTAGACCAGTCTCCAAGTTTACTCTTGACCTTGTAATATATAATATCAACCCATGGGTTCTACCAGGTGAACAGGTATGATATTTTTTGAGGCCAATTTTGGCATAGATTATCTTTTTTCTTACCATGATGCTGCATATTATTGGTACTAAAACTACATCTTATAGATTTTGAAGCCTCTTTCCAAATACTACCTCATTGAACTTGACCAGAACTTGGAGATAGGCTATGCAAATAGTTTTACCCATCATTCTATAAAGAGGGAAATTGAGGATCTGAGATTGACTTTCCCAAGGTCACACAGGGAACTAGGATAAGACACTAGGTCTCCTAAATCCCATTATTCTGCTTTTCTATTGTATTACATACTACATGCTTGAATATAACCAGGAAGGTCTTTTTCTTAGGAAACTCTCAGGAGAAATGTTTCCTAGTCCCAAACCCCTTTGCTCTTGTCTAATTTCTGCTTAAGCCCATATCCTCTTCCATTTCCCCTTCTTGGCAAGACGTGTGGTATTTGCAGTGTGGAGAAGGCTGGTGACCTCAGCCCAAAGGACAAAAAGTTCATAGGCACTTCTAATGGTGGCCCAGAGCACTGCACTGAATTATCTGAGGACACCAGCAACTAAGTGAGTAGAGGCACCTAGATAGGAACCATGATATGGGTAGGGACCTTGTAGAGCCCCACATGGCAATCTAAAACAGTGAGAATCATGGCCTAGGCCCAAGGTGAACTGGTCTAACTATGAGGGCAGTGCTCGGAGGGGAGTTTTGACTAGCAGAGGACCAGGGTGGGCCACATCAGCAAGGTCGGCCCCATTACAAAGTGGCCATTAGGACAATGGTCAAGAGGGATAGTGATGCCTGTATCCTAGTGTGAAGGAATGGGATAGCATGCATGTTGCTTTCTGTGGTGGTATCCATCATTGCACATGAGGGCACAATCATTTCTCCTAACTCTGGGATGCTGGGTCTCCTCCTTGACCCTTCTTAGGTAAGAGAGGAGGCATGTGAAGGATAGGAGGGAGCAGAAAGGAAAACAAATGGGCAGAGATTATACAAATGGCATATTCAATGAGAGACTGCAATACATCCTTCCCCTACTTTCTCTGACATAATTTTAAAATTAACACCATTATCAAAGATCATTTTCCCCCTTGGGGATATTGAGGGAGAAGTAAAGCCAACACCCCAGGGCCTGAGTCTATACTTATGGAAGCCCCTTTGGAGACACTGGATGTATATTTGGAGGGGGCTGTGGTCTTATGTTAGGTTGTTGGGTGCTAAAGAGGCATTGAACTTTGGTTCAAATTGTTAAAGCGACTTGATGCTGCTCCCCAAGTCAATAAGGCCTGGATGAGGTTTCTCAGCCTTTGATGTGCCAAATAATCCCCTTAAGATTCTGATTCAGTGGGTTTGGTGTGGAGCCTAAAGTCTGATTATCTAATAAGCTCCAACTGATGCCTATGATGCTAAGTCCATAGACTACTCAAAGTAGCAGGGAGTTATGGGACATTCAGATTGCACTGTATATGTGATTTTACACTCTGATTTTTTCTTCTTAATCTCTAAAAACTTTTTTTTTTTTTTTTTTGCGGGACGCGGGCCTTTCACTGTTGTGGCCTCTCCCGTTGCGGAGCACAGGCTCTGAACGCGCAGGCTCAGCGGCCATGGCTCACGGGCCTAGCCGCTCCGCAGCATGTGGGAACTTCCCGGACCGGGGCACGAACCCGTGTCCCCTGCATCGGCAGGCGGACTCTCAACCACTGCGCCACCAGGGAAGCTCTCTAAAAACTTTTTTACTTAACATTTTACATGAGCATATTCCCTAAGATGTTATTTATTCTTTAGATTCATGGTTTGTGATACTTGTGTAATATTTGGCTACTTGAATATATAGTGATTTATTTGACTATTCACCCTCCATTTGAAATCTAAAATGCTTTCTATTTTTAGCTATCATAAATTATGTTGCCATGAGCATCCCTGTTTATAAGTCTTTGCTTCTCTGCACCAAAACCTGCAATCATGACAGAGCATTCCATTAGGTCTCAAGAACTTGAGAGAAAGAAGTAGTTAAAAAACAAAAAATGTAAAAACACATATTGATTGAGCCTGTATTGTCTACATCCAAGGCACCTGGTGATAGGAATTATGAAATATTCAGAGAAGTGTAGAAAGTTTTCCTTTTTTCTTTTGCTATGATGTGTGCTTGTAAACTATGCAATAAACTATGCCATAAAGTACAAAGATTAAAAGTGGCTAGAATTTCCCCAAAGTATCATAATTAGGGATCATGCTCTAAGATTCATAATGTACTTTATTAAGGGGAAAATACAATATGTACAATGATATTGAACAAAGTTATAGGCTATGTCCTATGCAGTGGGAATAAAAGACACCATATATGTTACATTTTAAAAACCTACCATATCATAACTTTGCACAAAAACTAAAAAAGAAAAATTATATTAAATGACAAATGTTTATTAAGTTAGTAAAAATGCTCTGTGGTTTGCTGCTGTGTCTCTGGGTCCTGGCTCTCATTTAGGTGACAGTAATCAAAATAGTATGGAACTGGTATAAAAACAGACATACAGACCAATGCAACGGTTCAGAGAACACAGAATAAATCCACATATCTATAGTCAATTGATCTTTGGCAAGAGTGTCAGGAATACATGATGAGGAAAGGACAGTCTCTTCAATAAATAGTGTTGGGAAAATTGGATATCCACATACAGAAGAATGAAATTGGATCCTTATCTCACACCACATACAAAAACCAACTCAAAATGGATTAAAGACTTAAATGTAAAACCTGAATCCACAAAATCCTGAGAAGAAAACATAGGGAAAACATCTTGACGTTGGTCTAGGCAATGATTATTTTGACTATGACACCAAAAGCAAAGGCAACAAAAGCAAAAATAGACAAGTGGGATTGCATCAAACTAAAAGGCTTCTGCACAGCAAAGGAAACAGTTAACAGAGTAAAAAGGCAACCTATGGAATGGGAGAAGATATTTGCAAATAATATATTTGATAAAGAGTTAATATCCAAAATATTTTAAGGAACTCATACAAAGCAATAGCAAAAAGTCAAATAACCCAGTTAAAAAACAGACAAAAGACCTGAAGAGACATTGTTTTCAAAGGAAACATACAAATAGCCAACAGGTATATGAAAAGGTGCTCAACATCACTAATCATCAGGGAAATGTAAATCAAAACCACAATGAATTATCACCTCACACCTGTTAGAATTTCTACTAGCTAAAAGACTAAGGATAAATGTTGAGGATATGGAGCAAAGGGAACACTTGTACACTGTTTGTGGGAATGTAAATGGATATAGCCATTATAGAAAACAGTAAGGAAGTTCTTCAAAAAAATAAAAATAGAACTACCATATGATCCAGCAATCCCACTTTTGGGTATATATCCAAAGGAAGTGAAATTTTTATCTCGAAGAGATATATACATCTCCATATTCACTGCAGCATTATTTACAATAGTCAAGAAATGGAAACCAACTAAATGTTCATCAACAGATGAATGGATGAAGAAAATGTGATATGTATGTACATGGAATATCATTCAGCCTTTAAAAAGAAGGAAATCCTGCCACTTGTGACAACATGAATAAAGGTGAAAGACATCATGCCAAGGAAACTAAGCCAGACACAGAAAGATAAATATTGCATGATCTCACTTATATGTGCAACCTAAAATAGTCAAAGTCATAGAAGCAGAGAGTAAAATAATGGTTGCCAGGACCTGGTGGGGAGGGGAACATAGGAAGATGTTGGTTAAGGGGCACAAAATTTCAGTTATACAATATGAATAAGTTCTGGAGTTCTAATGTACAGCAATGTGGCTATAGTTAACAATACTGTATTGTATACTTAAAATTTGCTAAGAGAGTAGATCTTAAGTGTTCTTACTACAAAAAAAAGAAAGAAAATGGTAACTATGTGACTCAGACATGTTTATTAGCTTGATGGTGGTGATGATTTCATATCGTATATGTGTATCAAACATCCAGTTGTTCACCTTAAGAAAAAGAAGTCTTAAACATATTAGACATTCTCGGGCTTCCCTGGTGGCGCAGTGGTTGAGAGTCCGCCTGCCAATGCAGGAGACACGGGTTCGCACCCTGGTCTGGGAAGATCCCACATGCCGCGGAGCGGCTGGGCCCGTGAGCCATGGCCGCTGAGCCTGCACGTCCAGAGCCTGTGTTCTGCAACGGGAGAGGCCACAACAGTGAGAGGCCCGCGTACCGCAAAAAAAAAATATATATATATTAGACATTCTTTTTAACTGAATAAAAATGAAAACACAATATATCAGAATTTGTGGAATACAGACAAATCACTTCTTAGATGAATTTTTTTAGTTTTAAATACTTATATGTTAAAAAATGGACAAAGAATTTGATTAATATTTGGCAGAAAAACAAAAACTAAAGGGTCAATAAACCAACAAATTATTATCAATTGTACTTATAATCATGGAAATGCAAATCAATATATATGTTGTATGTCACTTATTCCAGATGAGAAAAAATAGAGACAATACTAAGTGTTGGTCAGAATGTTGGAATTTGGTGGCTGTGTTATTTGCACAATGGTTTTGGAGCAGAGTTTCATAAAATTGCTAAAGTTGAAAATCTACTGTAGATATATGACCTATACAGGCACTTTCACAAGCATAAAAGGAAGCCAGAATGTTTATTTCAGCACTGTAACTGTGAAAAATGAAAAACCATTTGGGACTTCCTTGGTGGTGCAGTGGTTAAGACTCCAAGCTCCCAACGCAGGTTCGATCCCTGGTCAGGGAACTAGATCCCACATGCATGCTGCAACTAAGAATTCACATGCCACAACTAAGGAGGCTGTGAGCCACAACTAAGAAGCCCACGAGCTGTGACTAAGGAGCCCACCTGCTGCAACTAAGACCCAGCGCAACCAAATAAATAGGTAAATAAATGTTAAAAAAAAACCTTATATAAAAAAAAAGAAAAACCATTTGAATTTTTGGATTAATGATTAATTTAAAATACAGAATAAATTATATAATATATGGTATACTCACATAATAGAATATGATACTATAGTTGAATAATTATATTAGATTTACATCTGTCAGCATGGATATTCTCCACACAGAATGTTAAACGAGCATACAAATTAGAAATTATAGAGAAATAATGCAGATATAATGTTTGGAAGCACCAAGCAATAGGAAAAGATACAATGAAGATATAAAAACATAGATGGGAGGTTTCAGAACAACCTCACCTCTGGGAAGGGAAGTAGATGAATAAACTCTAGAAAGAATATAAAGGGGACCTCAACTATTTCTAATTTGCTTTTCATTGTAGTCTTCATCTTAAGGCATAGGACAAAATGTCAGCTATATGGGGGTTCTTTATATGCTTGCTTATTTGTGTGAAATATGTCATAATAAAATGAATGGATAGGACTTCCCCGGTAGCACAGTAGATAAGAATCTGCCTGCCAACGCAGGGGACATGGGTTCGATCCCTGGTCCGGGAAGATCCCACATGCCACGGAGCAACTAAGCCCATGTACCACAACTACTGAGCCTGCACTCTAGAGCTCACAAGACACAACTACTGAGCCCGCGTACTTCAACTACCGAAGCCCACACGCCTAGAGTTTGTGCCCCGCAACAAGAGACGCCACCGCGATAAGAAGCCCACGCACCGCAATGAAGAGCAGCTCTCGCTCACCACAACTAGAGAAAGCCTGCGTGCAGCAACGAGGACCCAATGCAGCCAAAAATAAATAAAATTTTTTAAAAGTAAAAATAAAATTAATGGATAAAAACTAAAACAAAATAAAACAAAAACTTTAATGGGCATATGAATCACCTGGGAATCTTGTTAAAAATGCAGATCTGATTCAGAGGTGGGGTCTGGGATTCTGCATTTCTAACAAGCTCCCACATAACAAGGATGCTGTTGGTGCATAGGGCACTTTGAGTAGAAAGATTCTAAAGTGTTAGTTTTCAGTCTTGACTTCCCACTAAGGAAATCTGTTTTTAGTGAAAAAAATGTTACTCTTAGTTTGTTGAAACTGGTTCTCTTTCATTTCCTGTGTTGAATCCTGGAATGGAAAGGAATTTCCAGGTGATTCTATAATAATATGTAGCCAAAGTTGAGAACCACTGGTCTAGTGAGACAAGTGATGAATTCAAAGCATCTAAAGATGGGAACTGCCTGCAAATGTCATTCAACAATGAGAAAATAAAAATTGTGATTTTTAAATATTTAAAAAGCAGAACTGTTAATCAGACCATATTTGGTTTATCACCAAATAATAATATACTGTTTAAGGAGTTTACAGAAGAGCTCAACAGGTGGGATACTTAAGGAATGCAGGACATGAATGGACATGGGACAAGACTCAGCACTCCTGAAGTCCCAGGTGTGGTATGAGCATAGGTGACAAGAGGAGTGAGCAGCTGAGCTGAGGCTAGCTCTTCTACTCCTCTGAACCTTCTTGTTTATACCACTGGCCAGGTGATGGTGCTTTGCAACTCAAAGCATCAACATATTTGCAGATTTTTATAATTGTACCATTTTCCTACCTACTATAATCTCCTGGCTGTGTTTTAATTCTGATTTATTGAATTGTATTACTAGGAGCTCTCTAATTCACAATTTAAAAGCTTAAAGCTCTCAGCCTTTCACCATTTAAAATGGTTAAAGGTAGTTTTAGGTATGTTGAGGAGTGTGTGGATGACAAGACGTTTCTGTCTGGAATACCTTCCCTCCCTGCTCCTGCTGCATTCCCTCACTTCCCTCCATCCAATCTTAGGACTTCTCAGTCTAGTCTTTGGCAAAGGATCATGGTATTTTAGAGTGAACTCAGATTCTCTTGGGGGAAGTTAGTACTTCTAACACTGTGCAGTAGTTTTAAAACTATGTCCACAAGTTCTTTGATACTCCTTCCTTGAAGAGATAGGGCTTAATTCCCCTCTCCTTAGTGTGGGCTGGACTTAGTGACACATTTCTAACAGATGTGACAGAAGTGATAGAATGTCACTCCTGAGATTAGATTATTCAAAGACTGTGGCTTCTGTCTTGGGGGTCCATGCTCACTCTTTTGCTTTCTCTTAAATTGCTCATTGGGGAAACCAGCTGCCATGGTGTGAGACACCCTGTGGAGAGGCCCATGTTGTGAGGAACTGAGGACTGCCAACAGCCATAGGAATGAGCTTAGAAGAGAATTCTTGCCCAGAATTGAGCCCTGGCTGTTACCCTGATTTCAGCCTTGTAAGAGACTGAGGCAGAATCACCCTGTTGAGGCACTCCTGGACTCCTGATCACAGAAATTGTGAGATGATGTTTCTTTTCTTAAATTGTTAAGTTTGGGGTTAATTTGTGATTTGGCAATGGATAACTAACACAACTTTCCTGGAATAAAATATTTTTTAAGCAAAGAACCTGTGGCTCCAAGTTCACTGAAAATGGTTCTGTACTGAATATTAGAATGGAAAAGAATGTTCAGTGTCAGGGTGAATCCATGGATCAGTAGGCCCGACAGAGATGAAATTTGTGTGTGTGTTTTTAAAAATAAAAATTTTTGAAACAAACAACCAGGTTCTTTGTTATTAAAATCATTTCATAATCCTAAGCACCACCCTCTCACACAAACACACACACACACACTCTCCCAAGAGAGTAGAGAGTAGTATCTCGGAAGATAAGAGGAAGACTGGTTGAATAACTGAGGCCTGTGGGAGCTTCCCTATAAGTGAGAAGTACCATAAATTAGAGCTGTTTGGTTTTAAATGAGAGAAACCCAATTCAAGTTAACAATCAAAAAATGCTATTTATTGGTTCATATACATGGGAAGTCCCAAAGTAGAATAAGCTTCAGGACTGTTGTTTACACAGGCCTAAATGATGATGTCACCAGATCTGTCTTCCTCATTATCTCTAGCTCTGCCTGTATATTTCATGTTTTATTTTTTTCCTGTGGCAAATGACTTTCTTTGGCCACCAGTAGCCCAACTTTTCATCCTGAGTTTACCTACTTTAGGAGGAAGAGTGCATCTCTCCTGACATCCATTAGTCTAACCCGGGAAACACACTGATTGACAGGCTTGGGTCATAATCCTTTGCAGGAGGTGGCGAGAGGGTGGGGTATTGGTGAATATGCTGTGATTGACAGGCTTGCCTGGACAACATGGAGAGAGAGAGAGTGATTACTCAAGGGACCCAAGAGGAGGAGGGAGAGAGGGCTGGGTAAACAAAAATATAACCACCACAATGCCCTACAACCTGGAAGCTTGACAGGAATAAGCCATTCCAGACACGTGGTTGTTGCTCTTAAGATGTTTCGCCAAGATGTGACAGGAAGATTCAGCCAGAAATGGGATTTTCTTCTAGAAACTTCCAGAAATGGAAGGTTAAATAACTGGGAAGTCCCTGGAGGCCCTGGCTGACCCTCAGGTCTATTCTATTTAGAGCTGTTCTACTTCTAAGTGTGAGAAGTTAACTATCTGACACTCAGCTGGAAAGAAGAATTAGGTCAATTTGACCTTATATTTCTAAGAAAGCTCATTTAGAGTTTCAAAACACAGGGAGGTTAAAGATGCAGGAATGTGTGGAGGTGGTAGACATCTACTGGTTTTGTTTCTAAAGCAGGTTTGAGTTGGGATACTGGCTTTTGCAACCTAAAGATCCTAATAAAGTTGGTTTTAAAAAGATACAGAGGGGGGACCTTCAAGAAGGCAGAGGAGTGGGATGTGGAGATCATCTTCCTCCCCACAAATACATCAAAAATACACCTACATGTGGAACAGCTCCTACAGAACACCTACTGAATGCTGGCAGAAGACCTCAGACTTCCCAAAAGGCAAGAAACTCCCCACGTACCTGGGTAGGGCAAAAGAAAAAACAGAGGCAAAAGAATAGGGATGGGACCTGCCCCACTGGGAGGGAGCTGTGAAGGAGGAAAACTGTCCACACACTAGGAAGCCCCTTCACTGGAAGAGACAGGGGGTGGCGGGGGGGAAGCTTCAGAGCCACGGAGGAGAGCGCAGCCACAGGGGTGCAGAGGGCAAAGTGGAGAGATTCCCTCACAGAGAATTGGTGCCGACCAGCACTCACCAGCCTGAGAGGCTTGTCTGCTCACCCGCCGGGGTTGGGGGGGGGCAGTGGCTGGGAGCTGAGGCTCTAGCTTCGGAGGTCGAATCCCAGGGAGAGGACTGGGGTTGGCTGTGTGAACACAGCCTGAAGGGGGCTAGTGTGCCACAGCTAGCCGGGAGGGAGTCCAGGAAAAACTCTGGACCTGTGTAAGAGGCAAGAGACCATTGTTTCGGGGTATGTGAGGAGAGGGGATTCAGAGCACCACCTAAACGAGCTCCAGAGATCAGCACAAGCTGTGGCTAACAGCACAGACACCAGAGACAGGCATGAAATGCTAAGGCTGCTGCTGCAGCCACCAGGAAGCCTGTGTGCAAGCACAGGTCACTATCCACACCTCCGCTCCTGGGACCCTGAGAAGCCTGCCATTGTCAGGGTCCGGTAATCCAGGGACAACTTCCCTGGTAGAACACACGATGCACCTCAGGCTGTTGCAATGTCACTCTGGCCTCTGCCATCGCAGACTTGTCTCATATTCCATACCCCTCCTCCCCCCGGCCTGAGTGATCCAGAGCCACCTAATCAGCTAATATTAACCCCATCCTGTCTGGGCAGGGAAGAGACACCCTCAGGTGACCTACACTCAGAGGCAGGGCCAAATCCAAAGCTGAACCCCAGGAGCTGTGCAAAGAAGAGAAACAGAAATTTCTCCCAGCAGCCTCAGGAACAGTGGATTAAATCTCTGCAACCAACTTGATGTACCCTGCATCTGTGGAATACCTGAATAGACAACAAATCATCCAAAAATTGAGGTGGATTTTGAGAGCAACTGTAGACTTGGGGTTTGTTTCTGCATCAAATCTGTTTCTGGTTTTACGTTTATCTTAGTTTAGTATTTAGAGTTTATTGTCAATGGTAGATTTGTTTATTGATTTCGTTGCTGTCTTCCTTTTTTTAATATATATATATTTTCCTTTTTCTCTTTTTATGAGTGTGTATGTGTATGCTTCTTTGTGTGATTTTTGTCTGTATAGCTTTGCTTTTACCATTTGTCCTGGGGTTCTGTCTGTTTTTTTTCTTCGTTTGTTTTGTTTTTTTGTAGAGTGTTTAGTGCTTGTTATCATTCATGGATTTCTTTCTTCGTTTGGTTGTTCTCTTCTTTCTTTCTTTTATTACTTTTTAATTTTTTTATTTTTAATAATATATATTTTTATTTTAATAATTTTCTTTCTTTCCTTCTTTCTTACTTTTTTGTTCTCCCTTTTCTTCTGAGCCGTGTGGCTGACAGGTCTTGGTGCTTGGGCCGGGTGTCAGGCTTGAGCCTCTGAGGTGAGAAGCCAAGTTCAGGATATTGGTCCACCAGAGACCTCCAGGCCCCACGTAATATCAAACGGTGAAAGCTCTCCCAGAGATCTCCATCTCAACTCTAAAACTCACCTCCACTCAACGACCAGCAAGCTACACTGCTGGACACCCTATGCCAAACAACTAGCAAGACAGGAACACAACCTTATCCATTAGCAGAGAGGTTGCTTAAAATCATACTAACTTCACACACACCCCCAAAACACACCACCGGATGTGGTCCTGCCAATCAGAAAAACAAGATCCAGCCTCATCCACCAGAACACAGGCACCAGTCCCCTCTAACAGGAAGCCTACACAACCCACTGAACCAACCTTACCCACTGGGGGCAAACACCAAAAACAACGGGAATTACAAACCTGCAGCCTGTGAAAAGGAGACCCTAAACACAGTAAGTTAAGCAAAATGAGAAGACAGATACACAACAGATGAAGGAGCAAGATAAAAACCCACCAGACAAAACAAATGAAGAGGATATAGGCAGTCTACCTGAAAAAAAATTCAGAGTAATGACAGTAAAGATGATCCAAAATCTTGGAAATACAATGGAGAAAATACAAGAAATGTTTAACAAGGACCTAGAAGAACTAAAGAGCAAACAATGATGAACAGTACAATAAATGAAATTAAAAATTCTCTAGAAGGAATCAATAGCAGAAAAAGTGAGGCAGAAGAACAGATAAGTGACCTGGAAGATAAAATAGTGGGAATAACTACTGCAGAGCAGAATAAAGAAAACAGAATGAAAAGAATTGAGGATAGTCTCAAAGACCTCTGGGACAACATTAAACGCACCAACATTCGAATTATAGGGTTCCCAGAAGAAGAGAAAGAAGAAGGGACTGAGAAAATATTTGAGGAGACTATAATTGAAAAATTCCCTAATATGGGAAAGGAAATAGTCATTCAAGTCCAGGAAGCACAGAGAGTCCCATACAGGATAAATACAAGGAGAAACACACCGAGACACATATTAATCAAACTATCAAAAATTAAATACAAAGAAAATATATTAAAAGCAGTAAGGGAAAAGCAACAAATAACATACAAGGGAATCCCCATAAGGTTAACAGCTGATCTTTCAGCAGAAACTCTGCAAGCCAGAAGGGAGTGGCAGGACATATTTAAAGTGATGAAAGGGAAAAACCTACAACCAAGATTACTCTACCCAGCAAGGATCTCATTCAGATTCAACAGAGAAATTAAAACCTTTACAGACAAGCAAAAGCTAAGAGAATTCAGCACCACAAAACCAGCTTTACAACAAATGCTAAAGGAACTTCTCTAGGCAGGAAACACAAGAGAAGGAAAAGACCTACAATAACAAACCCAAAACTATTAAGAAAATGGTAATAGGAATATACATATTGATAACTACCTTAAATGTAAATGGATTAAATGCTCCAACCAAAAGACATAGACTGGCTGAATGGATACAAACACAAGACCCATATATATGCTGTCTACAAGAGACCCACTTCAGACCTAGGGACACATACAGACTGAAAGTGAGGGGATGGAAAAAGATATTCCATGCAAATGGAAATCAAAAGAAAGCTGGAGTAGCAATACTCATATCAGATAAAATAGACTTTAAAATAAAGACTATTACAAGAGACAAAGAAGGACTTGTAAGTACATAATGATCAAGGGGTCAATCCAAGAAGAAGATATAACAATTGTAACTACTTATGCACACAACACAGGAGCACCTCAGTACATAAGGAAAATGCTAACAGCCATAAAAGGGGAAATCAACAGTAACACAATCATAGTAGGGGAATTTAACACCCCACTTTCACCAATGGACAGATCATCCAAAATGAAAATAAGTAAGGAAACACATGCTTTAAATGATACATTAAACAAGATGGACTTAATTGATATTTGCAGGACATTCCGTCCAAAAACAACAGAATACAGTTTCTTCTCAAGTGCTCATGGAACATTCTCCAGGATAGATCATATCTTGGGTCACAAATCAAGCCTTGGTAAATTTAAGAAAATTGAAATCATATCACGTATCTTTTCTGACCACAACACTATGAGACTAGATATCAATTACAGGAAAAACTCTGTAAATAATGCAAACACGTGGAGGATAAACAATACACTACTAAATAACCAAGAGATCACTGAAGAAATCAAAGAGGAACTTAAAAAATACCTAGAAGCAAATGACAATGAAAACACGATGACCCAAAACCTATGGGATACAGCAAAAGCAGTTCTAAGAGGGAAGTTTATAGCAATACAATCCTACCTCAAGAAACAAGAAACATCTCAAATAACAACATAACCTTACACCTAAAGCAATTAGAGAAAGAAGAACAAAAAACCCCAAAGTGAGCAGAAGGAAAAAAATCATAAAGATCAGATCAGAAATAAATGAAAAAGAAATGAAGGAGGGCTTCCCTGGTGGTGCAGTGGTTAAGAATCTGCTTGCCAATGCAGGTGACATGGGTTCGAGCCCTGGTCCAAGAAGATCCCACATGCCACAGAGCAATTGAGCCTGTGTGCCACAACTACTGAGCTTGTGCTCTAGAGCCCGTGAGCCACAACTACTGAAGCCCATGTGCCTAGAGCCTGTGCTCCGCAACAAGAGAATCCACCACAATGAGAAGACCGTGTACCACAACAAAGAGTAGTCCCCGCTCACCACAACTAGAGAAAGCCTGTGCACAGCAATGAAGACCCAATGCAGCCAAAAATAAATAAATAAATTTTTTTAAAAAAAGAAATGAAGGAAACAATAGCAAAGATCAATAAAACTAAAAGCTGGTTTTTTGAGAAGATAAAATTGATAAACCATTAGCCAGACTCATCAAGAATAAAAGGGAGAAGACTCAAATCAATAACATTAGAAACGAAAAAGGAGAAGTAATAACTGACACTGCAGAAATACAAAGGATCATGAGAGATTACTACAAGCAACTATATGCCAATAAAACGGACAACCTGGAAGAAATGGACAAATTCTTAGAAGAGCACAACCTTCTGAGACTGAACCAGGAAGAAATAGAAAATATAAACAGACCAATCACAAGCACTAAAATGGAAACTGTGATTAAAAATCTTCCAACAAACAAAAGCCCAGGACCAGATGGCTTCACAGGTGAATTCTACCAAACATTTAGAGCTTAGCTAACAACTATCCTATCAACCTCTTCCAAAATATGGCAGAGGGAGGAACACTCCCAAACTCATTCTACAAGGCCACAATCACCCTGATTCCAAAACCAGACAGAGATGTCACAAAAAAAGAAAACTACAGGCTGATATCACTGATGAACATAGATGCAAAAATCCTCAACAAAATACTAGCAAACAGAATCCAACAGCACATTAAAAGGATCATACACCATGGTCAAGTGGGATTTATCCCAGGGATGCAAGGATTTTTCAATAAATGCAAATCAATGTGACACACCATATTAACAAATTGAAGAAGAAAAACCATATGATCATCTCAATAGATGCAGAAAAAGCTTTTCACAAAATTCAACACCCATTTATGATAAAAACCCTCAAGAAAGTAGGCATACAGGGAACTTACCTCAACATAATAAAGGCCATATATGACAAACCAACAGCCAACATCGTTCTCAACAGTGAAAAACTGAAAACATTTCCACTAAGATGAGGAAAAAGACAAGGTTGCCCACTGTCACCACTATTATTCAATATAGTTTTGGAAGTTTTAGCCACAGCAGTCAGAGTAGAAAAAGAAATAAAAGGAATACAAATTGGAAAAGAAGAAGTAAAATTGACACTGTTTGCAGATGACATGATACTATACATAGAGAATGCTACCAGAAAGATGCTACCAGAAAACTACTACAGCTAATCAATGAATTTGGTAAAGTAGCAGGATACAAAATTAATGCACAGAAATCTCTGGCATTCCTATACACTAACAACAAAAGAACAGAAAGAGAAATTAAGGAAACAATCGCATTCACCATTGCAACGAAAAGAACTGAATACCTAGGAATAAACCTACCTAAGGAGGTAAAAGATCTTACTTAGAAAACTATAAGACACTGATGAAAGAAATCAAAGATGACACAAACAGATGGAGAGATATACCATGTCCTTGAATTGGAAGAATCAATATTGTGAAAATGACTATACTACCCAAAGCAATCTACAGATTCAATGCAATCCCTATCAAGCTATCAACGGCATTTTTTACAGAACTAGAACAAAAAATCTTAAATTTGTATGGAGACACAAAGGACCCCAAAAAGCCAAAGCAATCTTGAGGGAAAAAAACAGAGCTAGAGGAATCAGGCTCCCTGACTTCAGACTATACTACAAAGCTACAGTAATCAACACAATATGGTACTGGTGCAGAAACAGAAATATAAATCAATGGAATGGGATAGAAAGCCAAGAGATAAACCCACACACATATGGTCACCTTATCTTTGATAAAGGATGCAAGGATATACCATGGAGAAAGGACAGTCTCTTTAATGCTGGGAATACGTGGTGCTGGGAAAACTGGACAGCTTCATGTAAAAGAATGAAATTAGAACACTCCTTACACCATACCCAAGAATAAATTCAAAATGGATTAAAGACCTAAATTTAAGACTGGACACTATAAACTCTTAGAGAAAAACATAGGCAGAACACTCTTTGACATAAAGCACAGCAAGATCTTTTTTGCCCCACCTCCTAAAGTAATGGAAATAAAAACAAAAATAAACAAATGGGACCTAATGAAACTTAAAAGCTTTTGCACAGCAAAGGAAACTATAAACAAGACGAAAAGACAACCCTCAGAATGGGAGAAAATATTTGCAAATGAATCAACAGACATAGGATTAATCTCCAAAATATATAAATAGCTCATGTAGCTCAATACTAACAAATCAACAACCCAATCAAAAAATGGGTGGAAGACCTAAATAGACATTTCGCCAAAAAAGATACACAGATTGCCAACAAACACATGAAAGGATTCTCAACATCACTAATTATTAGAGAACTGCAAATCAAAACTACAATGAGGTATTACCTCACACCAGTCAGAATGGGCAACATTAGAAAATCTACAAACAACAAATGTTGGAGAGGGTGTGGAGAAAAGGGAACCCTCTTGCACTGTTTGTGGGAATGTAAATTGATACAGCCACTATGGAGAGCAGTATGGAGTTTCTTTAAAAAACTAAAGATAGAACTACCATACGACCCAGCAATCCCACTACTGGGCATATACCCTGAGAAAACCATAAGAGAAGAGTCATGTACCAAAATGTTCATTGCAGCTCTATTTACAATAGCCAGGACATGGAAGCAACCTAAGTGTCAATCGACAGATAAATGGATAAAGAAGATGTGGCACATATATACAATGGAATATTACTCAGCCATAGAAAGAAACGAAATTGAATTATTTGTAGTGAGGTGGATGGACCTAGAGTGTGTCATACAGAGTGAAGTAAGTCAGAAAGAGAAAAACAAATACCATATGCTAACACATATATATGGAATCTAAAAAAAAAAAAAAAAAAAGGTTCCTAAGAACCTAGGAGCAGGACAAGAATAAAGATGCAGACATAGAGAATGGACTTGAGGACACAGGGAGGGAGAAGGGTAAGCTGGGACAAAGTGAGTGACATGAACATATATACACTACCAAATGTAGAATAGATAGTTAGTGGGAAGCAGCCACATAGTGCAGGGAGATCAGCTAGGTGCTTTGTGACCACCTAGAGGGGTGGGATAGGGAAGGTGGGAGGGAGACACAAGAGGGAGGAGATATGGGGATATATGTATATGTACAGCTAATACTCTTTGTTATAAAGCAGAAACTAACACACCATTGTAAAGCAAGTATACTCCAATAAAGATGTTTAAAAAAAAAAAGATGTGGTACATATACACAATGGAATATTATTCAGCCATAAAAGGGAACGAAGTTGGGTCATTTGTAGAGATGTGGATGGACCTAGAGACTGTCATACAGAGTGAAGTAAGTCAGAAAGAGAAAAACAAATATTGAATATTAACGCATACATGTGGACTATAGAAAAATGGTACAGATGAACCCATTTGCAAGGCAGAAATAGAGACACAGATGTAGAGAACAAATGTATGGACACCAAGGGTGGGAAAGCTGGGACGGGGGATGGTGGTGGAGGGATGTGTTGGGAGATTGGAATTGACATATATACACTAGTATGTTTAAAATAGATAACTAATAAGAACCTGCTGTATAAAAAAATATAATAAAATTTTTAAAAATAATAAAAAATAAAAAGACCCAGATTTTTGTATCAGATATATGGTAAATGAGATTGAAGTGATTTAATTAAACTTTATATTAGGGATTAAAATATTTTGCACTGGAAGATCAATTCAACAGTAAATCTGTGCAAAAATGTACCAGCCAAATACTATGTATTCAGAATCATAGTGTATTAGAACTGAAAAAGGCTTTAGAGATACTATTTAATTGGTTTTCCTTTTACTTTAGGTAAGAACAACATCTTTTCATATGTTAAAAGCTGTTTGTATTTCTCCTTTTGTAGATTGCGTTTTAAAATTCATTGCCGGGTTTCCCTGATGGCGCAGTGGTTGAGTCCGCCTGCCGATGCAAGGGACACGGGTTCGTGCCCCGGTCTGGGAGGATGCCATATGCCGCAGAGCGGCTGGGCCAGTGAGCCATGGCCGCTGAGCCTGCGTGTCCGGAGCCTGTGCTCCGCAACAGGAGAGGCCACAACAGTGAGAGGCCCACGTACCGCAAAAAAAAAAAAAAAAAAAAAAATTCATTGCCATTTTTCTACCGGAGAATGAATTTGTTAGCAATTTGTGTTTTTATATGAAAAAACATAAATGTATTATTTGTCATATACAGTACATACCTTTCTTTTTGCCATGTTATGCCATGTTTAATATATACAAAAATAGTTTTAATTTTTTTGTGTATTTTAAACCAATTCATATCTCTTCTTATGGATTATATCTTTGCATTTGTAATTAGGAAGACTTCCCAATTCCAAAATATAGTAAATATCTTCTTATATTTTCCCATAGTTATTTTATAATTTATTTAACCTAATTTTTTAAATCTATCTGTAATTCAATTATGTATAAATCATTAACAAATCTGGAGTTTAACTTGTGAAGTAGGCATCTAACTTTATTTTTTCCAAATGGTTAGCCAAATGCCCCTGTACCATTTATTAAGTAATCCATCTCTTCTGTGTTCATTTGAAATGCCACCTTAAGTTAATATTTTCTTTGAGTTTATTTGAGGTGACATAACTGCTCCAAACATTTATTAGCAGAGAATAATATTTTATATAATTAGTATTTGACTTTATAGTTCAATTTTCAGAATGGATAAAATAGGAAATGATAGACTCCAAGACTATGAACACTGTTTACTAGGATTTTTGAAGTTAGAGAACTTAGGGGAAAATTTTCCAATGTTACTTTATTTTAAAGTAAAATCTAGCAATTTTTCAAGCTGCATTTGAGAACTTTTTTTCTTTGCATTTTCTCCTCTGCTATTTGCAGATTTTCTAGCAGACTTAACATCTGGTATTAAGAATCCTTAAGCCTAAGGAAGGCACATTGCTGGCAGGAAGTTTTTCTAGGGATATTAGGATTGAGAAAAGTGGGAATTATGCATTAAAGATATGTAGAGAGATGCTTATCTTTAAGACTTTAAACTCTATCTACAAGGCCCCCACTTGGGTTGAATTACGTACCCCCCAAAAAAGATATGTCGAAGTCCTAACCCCAAATACCCCAGAATGTGACCTTATTTGAAAATATGTAATTAGTTAAATTGAGATGAAGTTATACCTCACAAATAAATGGAAATATGTTCCATGCTCATGGATTAGAAGAATTAATATTGTTAAAATGTCCATATTACCCAAAGCAATCTACAGATTCAATGCAATTCCTATCAAAATTTCAATGGCATTTTTCACTGAAATAGAACAAACAATCCTAAAATTTGTTTGAAACCACAAAGACCCCAAATAGCCAAAGCAATTTTGAAAGAGAAGAACAAAGCTGGAGACATGATGCTTCCTGATTTCAGACTATATTTCAAAGCTATAGTAATAAAAAGTATATGGTATTGACATAAAAACAGACACATAGATCAATGGAACAGAACAGACAGCCCAGAAATAAACCCACACATATACGGTCAATTAATTTATGACAGAGAAGCCAAGGATATACAATGGGGAAAGGACAGTCTCTTCAGTAAATGGTGTTGGGCAAACTAGATAGCCATATGCAAAAGAATGAAACTTGACCCTTATCTTACACCATACAAAAAAATTAACTCAAAATGGATTGAAGTCTTGAATGTACGACTTGAAACCATAAAACTCCTAGAAGAAAACATAGGCAGTTAGTTCCTTGACATAGATCTTGGTAATGATTTTTTGAATCTGACACCAAAAGCAACAAAAGCAAAATTTTTTTTAAAGTGGGACTACATCATGCTAAAAAGCTTCTGTACAGATAAGGAAACCATTAACAAAATGAAAAGGCAACCTAAAAAATGGGAGAAGATATTTACAAATTATATATCTGATAAGGGATTAATATCTAAAATATATAAAAAGCTCATACAACTCAATAGCAAAGAAACAAACTGATTAAAAAATGGCCAGAGGATCTGAATAGATATTTTTCCAAAGAAGACATACAAATAGCCAATGGATACATGAAAAAGTGCTCAATATCACTAATCATCAGGGCAATGCAAATCAAAACCACAGTGAATTATCACCTCACACCTGTTAGAATGGCTATTATCAAAAAGACTTGAAATAACAAGTGTTTGGTGAGGATGTGGAGAAAAAGGAACCCTTATTCACTGTTGGTGGGAATGTAAATTGATGCACCCAATATGGACAACAGTATGGAGATTCCTCAAAAACTTAGAAATGAAAACACTAACTCAAAAAGATATAATCACCCCTATGTTCATTGCAGCACTATTTAAAATAGCCAATACATGAACGTAGTCTAAGTGTCCATCAATGGATAAATGAATAAAGAAGATGTGTGTTTTATATATGTATACGTATTCAGCTGTAAAAAGAAGGAAATCTTGCCATTTGTGACAACATGGATGGAACTTGAGGGCATTATGCTAAGTGAAATAAGTCAGACAGAGAAAGATAAATACTCTATGATCTCACTTATATGTGGAATCTAAAAAACAAACCAAGACAAAACAAAACCCGAATTCATATATATAAAGAACAGATTGGTGGTCGCCAGAGGAGCCGGGGAGAGGATGGGTGAAATGGGTGAAGGGGGTCTAAAGGTATAAACTTCCAGCTAAAAAGTAAAAGTAACATACAGCATGGTGACCACAGTTTAACATACTGTATTGTATATTTGAAAGTTGCTAAGAAAGTAAATCTTAAAAGTTCTTATCACAAGGAAAAAAATGTTTGTAACCATGTGTGGTGATGGATGTTACTAGACTTGTGACCATTTCACAATATATACAAATATCAAATCATTATGTTGTACACTTGAAACTAATGTTATATGTCAATTATATCTCGTTTTTTTTAAGAAAAAAAGATGAGGTCATACTCGAGAAGGAGAAATTGGAGTTATGCAGCTGCAAGATAAGGAATAGCCTCTTATGTACTTACTCTGTGTTGGGGTTGGCTAAATGGCCAGTAGAGATAGTTGGCAAATCACCAGAAGTTAAGAAGATAGGAAGAATTCCTCTACAAGTTTCAAAGGGAATATGCCTCTTCTGACACCATGATTTCAGATGTCTAGCCATCTAGTTTCTGGTACTCTGTTATAGCAACCCTAGAAAACTTATATAGCCCCCAGCACATTTAACAGCCTCATGGTTTCTGACACCAAAATGCCCAATAATATCTTTCTTCTGAATTTTGCCAAATTTTGAGCACATATAGGAGATTAAAAAACTATGATATTTGTTAAGTACAACCCAAATGATTCATGGAATCTAAGTAAAAGTTAAGTAGATCTCTTAAAATCAGAGCTAGAATAATGGTTACTAGTGTAGACTGTTAAAGCCAAATGTCTGAATGTATAACCCCCTTCTTCTACTTATTAGCATGGTGGCCTTCAGCAAGTTAGTTAACTTCTTGGGGTTTCTGTTTCCTTATCTGTAATATAAAATATCTACCTCATGGAGTTTTTGGGGGCATAGGTTGAGGTACTTCATGCAAAAGTGCTTAGAACAGTACCACAGAGTAATAATAATTAATATTATTATTTTTTATGACTATTATTACAAGTTTGGTTGATACCGTTTTAAGGGGAACAAATATGGATGATAGTTCATCACGCAGCTGCAACAACTTGCTGGACACTCATTTAAAGATCCATTTGTAATGTAGTTATTTTGCCATAGCAGTTTGGCCACATGACAAGACTGTAGCTCCCCCTCCCCAAATTCATATGCCAAAGCCCTAACCTCCAATGTGAGTGTATCCAGAGATAGAGTCTTTAGAAGATAATTAAGATTAAATAAGTTCATAAGACTAGGCCCTAGTCTAATAGGACTTTTGCCTTATAAGAAAAGGAAGATTCCCTCCCTCTTTCCCCCCAACCCCCTCCACCATGTGAAAACATACCATAGTGAGAAAGCAGCTATCCACAAGCCAGAAAGAGAGATCTCACCACAAACTGACCATTCTGTCATCGTGATCTCAGAATTCCAGCCTCCAGAATTATAAGAAAATAAATGTCTGTTGTTTAAGCCACCTAGTCTACTGTATTTTGTTGTGGCAGATTGAGCTAATACACAGGTTCAACACCCAAAGGGTTAAATATATATACCACTTGGGCCATGTGGCTCTCTCTGCTTGGTTGTCTCTTCCTTGCCTCTCCAAATTTCAAATCTGGAGTGCTGCAGGGCCCTCTTCTTTACTCTTTTTTTGTTTTTTGTTTTTTTTGCGGTACGCAGGCCTCTCACTGTTGTGGCCTCTCCCGTTGCGGAGCACAGGCTCCGGATGCGCAGGCCCAGCGGCCATGGCTCACGGGCCCAGCCGCTCCGCGGCACGTGGGATCCTCCTGGACCAGGGCACGAACCCGTGTCCCCTGCATCGGCAGGCGGACTCTCAACCACTGCGCCACCAGGGAAGCCCCTTTACTCTTTTTATATTCCTTCCCTGAATCTTCTATCTCCACCAGGCTCAGGGCTGTAAAAACCATATACTAATATGTATATACTATTAATATCAGTATATACTAATGACACCCAAATCTAGTCCTCATCTCTTCCCTCCACAGCTATAGGCTCATGAGTCCAACTACCTTCATGATGCCTCCACTTGGAGAAATAATAGGCATCTCAAATATTAGAAGTTCAAAACAAAACCTTGATTAAACTGTTCCCTTTTGCCAATCATGCCTCATCCATGCCAACACCCCACTCTAAAAGTTGTCCTTGATTTCATTTTCCTTATCCCCTCTACCCACATCAAGTCTTGTCAGTTCTACTTCCAAATTAGACTTTTATGTTATCTCTTAGTTCCACTGTTACCTCTCTAGCCTAAGCCACTATTATATCTCTTACCACAGTCTCCTAAATGGTCTCACTGTCTCTAGTCTTGCTGTTTTATAACCTTTTCTCCATGCAGTAGCCATAGTTATCATTTTTAAATTTAATTTTACTAAAAAATATACATGCACAGAGTTTAAGTAGGCAAAGTGTTCAACAAACCAATCTCCCAAAACAAACCCAAGCCCTAAACTCTTCCCATTAACCTTTTCCAGAGGAACAATTTTAAGTGTTTCAGCTCAGAGCTGTCTTGTTTTGGGGGCTAGGTTTATTAAGGTATAATTTGCATAAAGTAAAGCTCACCAATTCACCTTTTCTTCAGGTATACAGTTCAATGACTTTTGACGAATATATATAGTCATGTAACCATCAAAATTAAGAATAGAATATTTCCTTTATCCTAAAGTTTTATCTTAAACTGAATTATGTTTAAAAAAAGGTCCTCAGTGACTTTCATCTGAACTTGAATAAAATCCATACTCCTTCTCAAAGCCCTCAAAGCTTACTTCTGTTTACTTCTCTGAACTCCCCTGATAACAAGTCTCCTCATCCAGCACAGCTCTTGTCTGGATTTTTATCCTGCTTTATATATCCTCAACTTGCTGTTCCCTTTATCTAGAATGATTTTCCTCTTACTATCTAACTATTTCTGATACTATCAAAAGTAGCTTTTACCTTACCCCAAGGAAGTGCCAATCATTTTATCCTGTTTATTTCTTACCACAGTTTAGAATGATTTTGTTAATTTACCGCTTTGTTTAGTCATGTCTTGGATGACCAGAATGTAACCAAGATGAAGGCAGGGACCTTGGTCCATTTTACACAACACTATATTCCCAGTTTCCAATATTACCTAAGCACACAGAAGTTGCTTTATATTATGGCTAACTGCTAATATATGACAATATTTGACCTACAAAAATGGCAGTTTCAAATGGTTCAACATAATGAATATTTGCTGAATGAATGAACTAAAATTTTAAGTTGCTTCCAGCAGGAGACCATAGTTACATTTGTGTGTAGCTACAGTTTGTTCTTCCTGAGTTCACTTGATCACCTTTTGTCCAAAATTGTCACCAGAAGTACCACTGTAGTTTTCCAAATAATAGTTTTCCATTACGAAGATACTCTTCTTTACTAAAACATTTAACACTAATAATTTAAAAGCAAAACTTAAAGGCAACACCTCTTCAAACAAATTAACTAAAATTTGGTAGGAGGCAGGATCAAGATGGCAGAGTAGGAAGACACTGAGCTCACCTCCTCCCAAGAAAACACCAAAACTACAACTACATATGAAACAACTCTCTCTGAGAATAATCCAATGACTAGCAGAAAAGCTCTTCTACAGCTAAGGATATAAAGAAAAAAACCACATGGAGACAGGTAAGAGGGGACAAAAAGTAGAGTCAGGACCCATGCCCCCAGTGGGTGACCCAAAAGAGGAAGGAGATATCACAAACGTGAAATTCCTCCCTAAGGAGCAAAGGTTCAAATCCCACAGCCCCTGGGGTCCAGCACCAGGAAGATGAGCCCCCTTAACTGGGTTTGAAAATCAGTGGGGCTTATGATTGGGAGAACCAGAGTGCTGTAGGAAACCAGACTGCACTTTTAATGGGTGCACGCACAAACTTATTTGCTCCTAGACCCAGGGCAGAGACAGCAGATTGAAAATCACCTAGTGCCCTACCCGGCCTGCCAAGAGCACTGCAACATGCCCCCAGCCCACACCAGGCTCCACCTCCAACTCTCCCAACGCCAAAAGTGGCAGCATTCACATGCCCCAGGAAAAACCTCAGCACATGCCTGGCTCCAGCTCTAGCCCCACCAGCTCCAGCACACCACTGCCAAGGTGGCCCCCACTGCACCCTTAGGAGAAGGCCTGGTTTGTGCCAGGCTTCAGCTCTAGCCCTCTCCCTTGGCTCCAGTCCACTTGTGCCAAGGTGATGGCCCTGGCACACCATGGAAAAAGCCCCAGCCCATGCTTGCCTTAGCTCCAGCCGTCCTGCCAATGCCATTGGACACATGCAGACTGCGCAGAGATGCTTTTACACAAGAACAAGCCTTCAAGACTGGGATAAGTAATTGTTTCCCCTAATTTCATATAGACAAACAGAGAAAGTAAAACAGAATGAGAAGACAGAGGAATATGTTCCAAATGGAAGAACAAGATAAAACCCCAAGAAAAGACCCTAATGAAACAGAAATAAGTAATTTACCTGATAAAGCATTCAAAGCAATGGTAATAAAAATGCTCACCAAACTTGAGAAAAGAACAGAGGAACACAGTGAGAACTTCAACAAATAATTAGAAACAGAAAAGAACCAGTCAGAGCTGAAGAATACAATAACTGAAATAAAAAATACACTAGAAATCTACTGCAGATCAGTGATACAAAAGAATGCATAAGTGACTTGGAAGACAGAATAGTGGAAATCATCCAATCAGTAGAGCAAAAAGAAAAAAAAAATTTTAAGTGGGGATAATATCAAGTGAACTAACATTTGCATTCTAGTCCCAGAAGGAGAAGAGAGAGATAGTGGCAGAAAATGCATTTGATAAAATAATAGCTAAAAACTTCCCTAACCTGAAGAAGAAAACAGATATCTAAGTACAAGAAACATAGAGAGAGAGGGAAGACAGAAGAAGCAAGAAGAACTACAATCCTGCAGCCTGTGGAACAAAAACCTCATTCACAGAAAGATAGACAAGATGAAAAGGAAGAGGGCTATGTACCAGATGAAGGAACAAGATAAAACCCCAGAAAAACAACTAAACGAAGTGGAGATAGGCAGCCATCCAGAAAAAGAATTCAGAATAATGATAGTGAAGATGATCCAGGACCTTGGAAAAAGAATGGAGGCAAAGATCGAGAAGATGCAGGAAATGTTTAACAAAGACCTAGAAGAATTAAAGAACAAACAGAGATGAACAATACAATAACTGAAATGAAAACTACACTAGAAGGAATCAGTAGCAGAATAACTGAGGCAGAAGAATGGATAACTGACCTGGAAGACAGAATGGTGGAATTCACTGCTGCAGAACAGAATAAAGAAAAAAGAATGAAAGGAAATGAAGAACAGCCTAAGAGACAATTGGGACAACATTAAATGCAACAACATTCTCATTATAGGCATCCCAGAAGGAGAAGAGAGAGAGAAAGGAGCAGAGAAAATATTTGAAGAGATTATAGTCGAAAACTTCCCTAACATGGGAAAGGAAATAGCCACCCAAGTCCAGGAAGCACAGAGACCCATACAGGATAAACCCAAGGAGAAACATGCCGAGACACATAGTAATCAAATTGGCAAAAATTAAGGAAAAAAGTATTATTGAAAGCAGCAAGGGAAAAATGAAAAATAACATACAAGGGAACTCCTATAAGGTTAACAGCTGATTTCTCAGCAGAAACTCTATAAGCCAGAAGGGAATGGCATGATATACTTAAAGTGATAAAAGGGAAGAACCTACAACCAAGATTAGTCTTGGTTGGGCAAGGATATCATTCAAATTCGATGGAGAAATCAAAAGCTTTACAGACAAGCAAAAGCTAAGAGAATTCAGCACCACCAAACCAGCTCTACAACAAATGCTTAAGGAACTTCTCTAAGTGGGAAACACAAGAAAAGAAAAGGACCTACAAAAATAAACCCAAAACAATTAAGAAAATGGTCATAGGAACATACATATCAATAATTACCCTAAATGTGAATGGATTAAATGCTCCAAACAAAGACACGGGCTTGCTGAATGGATACAAAAACAAGACCCACATATATGCTGTCTACAAGAGACCCACTTCAGACCTAGGGACACATTCAGACTGAAAGTGAGGGGATAGAAAAAGATATCCCATGCAAATGGAAATCAAAAGAAAGCTGGAGTAGCAATACTCATATCAGATAAAATAGACTTTAAAATAAAGAATGTTACAAGAGACAAGGAAGGACACTACATAATGATCAGGGGATCAATCCAAGAAGAAGATTTAACAATTATAAATACATATACACCCAACATAGGAGCACCTCAATACATAAGGCAACTGCTAACAGCTATAAAAGAGGAAATCATCAGTAACACAATAATAGTGGGGGACTTTAACACCTCACTTACACCAATGGACAGATCATCCAAAATGAAAATAAGTAAGGAAACCCAGCTTTAAATGACACAACAGACCAGATCGATTTAATTGATATTTATAGGACATTCCATCCAAACACAGCAGATTACACTTTCTTCTCAAGTGTGCACAGAACATTCTCCAGGATAGATCACATCTTAGGTCACAAATCAAGCCTCAGTAAATTTAAGAAAACTGAAGTCATATCAAGCAACTTATCTGAGCACACAGCTATGAAATTAGAAATCAATTACAAGGAAAAAAACATAAAAAACACAAACACATGGAGGCTAAACAATACATTACTCAATAACCAAGAGATCACTGAAGAAATCGAAGAGGAAATAAAAAAATACCTAGAGACAAATGACAATGAAAATACAATGATCCAAAACCTCTGGATACAGCAAATTCAGTTCTAAGAGGGAAGTTTAGAGCTATACAAGCCTACCTCAAGAAATAAGAAAAATCTCAAATAAAAAAGCTAACCTTACACCTAAAGGAACTAGAGAAAGTAGAACAAAAAAATCCCAAAGTTAGCAGAAGGAAAGAAATCATAAAGATCAGAGCAGAAAAAAATGAAATAGAAACAAAGAAAACAATAGCAAAGATCAATAAAACTAAAAGCTGGTTCTTTGAGAAGATAAACAAAATTGATAAATCATTAGCCAGACTCATCAAGAAAAAGAGGGAGAGGACTCAAATCAATAAAATTAGAAATGAAAAAGGAGAAGTTACAACAGACCCCGCAGAAAAACAAAGCATTCTAAGAGACGACTACAAGCAACTCTATGCCAATAAAATGGACAACCTGGAAGAAATGGACAAATTCTTAGAAAGGTATAACCTCCAAGATTGAACCAGGAAGAAATAGAAAATATGAACAGACCGATCACAAGTAATGAAATTGAAACTGTGATGAAAAATCTTCCAATAAACAAAAGTCCAGGACCAGAAGGCTTCACAGGTGAATTCTATCAAACATTTAGAGAAGAGCTAACACCCATCCTTCTCAAACTCTTCCAAAAAATTTCAAAGGAAGGAACACGTGCAAACTCATTCTATGAGGCCACCATCACCCTGATACCAAAACCAGAGAAAGATACTACAAAAAAACAAAATTACAGACCAATATCACTGATGAATATAGATGCAAAAATCCTCAACAAAATACTAGCAAACAGAATCCAACAAACATTAAAAGGATTACACACCATGATCGAGTGGGATTTATCGCAGGGATTCAAGGATTGTTCAATGTACGCAAATCAATCAATGTGATACACCATATTAACAAATTGAAGAATAAAAACCATATGATCATCTCAATAGATGCAGATAAAGCTTTTGAGAAAATTCAACACCCATTTATGATAAAAACTCTCCAGAAAGTGGGCATAGAGTGAACCTACCTCAACATAATAAAGGCCATATATGACAAACCCACAGCAAACATCATTCTCAATGATGAAAAACTGAAAGCATTTCCTCTAAGATCAAGAACAAGACAAGGATGTCCACTCTTGCCACTATTATTCAACATAGTTTTGGAAGTCCTAGCTATGGCAAACAGAGAAGAAAAAGAAATAAAAGGAATACAAATTGGAAAAGAAGAAGTAAAACTGTCACTGTTTGCAGATGCCATAATACTACACATAGAGAATCCTAAAGATGCCATCAGAAAACTACTAGAGCTAATCAATGAATTTGGTAAAGTTGTAGGATACAAAATTAATGCACAGAAATCTCTGGCATGCCTATACACTAATGATGAAAAATCTGAAAGAGAAATTAAGGAAACACTCCCATTTACCATTGCAACATAAAGAATAAAATACCTAGGAATAAACCTACCTGGGGAGCCAAAAGATCTGTATGCAGAAAACTGTAAGACACTGATGTAAGAAATTAAAGATGATACAAACAGATGGAGAGATGTACCATGTTCTTGGATTGGAAGAATCAATATTGTGAAAATAACTATACTATCCAAAGCAATCTACAGATTCAATGCAATCCCTATCAAATTACCAATAGCATTTTTTATTTTACAAAAAATCTTAAAATTTGTATGGAGACACCAAAGACCCCGAATAGCCAAAGCAGTCTTGAGGGAAAAGAAAGAAGCTGGAGGAATCAGACTCCATGACTTCAGACTATACTATAAAGCTGCAGTAAACAAGACAATATGGTACTGGCACAAAAACTGAAACATAGATCAATGGAACAAGGTAGAAAGCCCAGAGATAAACCCACACACCTATGGTCAACTAATCTATGACAAAGGAGGCAAGGATATACAATGGAAAAAAGACAGTCTCTTCAATAAGTGGTGCTAGGAAAACTGGACAGCTGCATGGAAGAGAATGAAATTAGAACACTCCCTAACACCATACAAAAAAATAAACTCAAAATGGATTAGAGACCTAAATGTAAGACTGGACGCTATAAAACTCTTAGAGGAAAACATAGGGAGAGCGCTCTTTGACATAAATCACAGCAAGATCTTTTTTGATCCACCTCCTAGAGTAATGGAAATAAAAACAAAAATAAACAAATGGGACCTAATGAAACGTAAAAGCTTTTGCACAGCAAAGGAAACCATAAATAAGATGAAAAGACAGCCCTCAGAATGGGAGAAAATATTTGCAAATGGATCAATGGACAAAGGATTAATCTCCAAAATATATAAACAGCTCATGCAGCTCAATATGAAAGAAACAAATAACCCAATACAAAAATGGGCAGAAGACCTAAATAGACATTTCTCCAAAGAAGACATACAGATGGCCAAGAAGCACATGAAAAGCTCCTCAACATCACTAATTATTAGAGAAATACAAATCAAAACTACAATGAGGTATCACCTCACACCAGTTAGAATGGGCATCATCAGAAAATGTACAAACAACAAATGCTGGAGAGGGTGTGGAGAAAAGGGAACCCTCTTCACTGTTGGTGGGAATGTAAATTGATACAGCCACTATGGAGAACAGTATGGAGGTTCCTTACAAAACTAAAAATAGAATTACCATATGATCCAGCAATCCCACTTCTGGGCATATATCCAGAGAAAACCATAATTCAAAAAGACACATGCACCTCAATGTTCATTGCAGAACTATCTACAATAGCCAGGTCATGGAAGCAACCTAAATGCCCACTGACAGACGAATGGATAAAGAAGATGTGGTACATACATACAATGGAATATTACTCAGCCATAAAAAGGAACAAAATTGGGTCATTTGTAGAGACGTCGATGAATCTAGACACTGTCATACAGAGTGAAGTAAGTCAGAAAGAGAAAAACAAATATCGTATATTAATTCATATATGTGGAACCTAGAAAAATGGTACAGATGAACCGGTTTGCAAGGTAGAAATTGAGACACAGATGTAGAGAACAAACGTATGGACACCAAGGGGGGAAAGCGGTGGGGGGTGGGGGTGGGGGTGTGATGAATTGGGAGATTGGGATTGACATGTATACACTGATGTGTATAAAACGAATGACTAATAAGAACGTGCTGTACAAAATAAATAAATAAAAACAAACAAACAAACAAAAAAAGAGTCCACATCCGTGGGCTCTTTATTATATACGAATAAGCCCACTCACGTGCAAATTCTCATATATAAATTTAACTCTCCTGGCACTGACAGTAGACACCCTACTGGTTTTCTACTGTCAGAAAAGTGAGCTTTTAGATATTTTGTAAAGAGGGGTTTATAGTATTTTATCTAAGAAAAAAAAAAAAAAGATGCATAGAGAGTCCCAAACAAGATGAACCCAAAGATCCACATCAAGACAGAAAATTAAGGGAGTTCCCTGGTGGCTTAGTGGCTAGGATTCTGGGCTTTCACTGTCGTGGCCTGGGTTCAATCCCTGGTTGGGGGAACTAATCCTGCAAGATGTGTGGCAAGGCAAAAAAAAAAAAAGACATATAAGTAAATTGGCAAAAGTTAATGATAGAGAATTTTAAAGGCAGGAGGAGAAAAACACATGTTCATAGCAGCATTATTTATAATAAGCAAGAAATAGAAGCAACCTAAGTGTCCATCGACAGATGAATGGATAAAGACGATGTGGTTTTATATATATATATATATATATATATATATATATATATATATATATATATAAAATGGAATATTATTCATTATTCATTGATAATGACATCAATATTATTCATTGATAACGAAGAATAAAATTTTATCATTTGCAACAACATGGATAAACCTGAAGGGTATTATGCTTAATGAAATAAGTCAGGCAGAGAAAGACGAATAATGTATGTTTTCACTTATATGTGAAACCTAAAAAACAAACAAATATAACAAAACAGAAGGAGACAGAGAACAAACTAGTGGTTGCCAGAGGGGAGAGGGATGGGGTGGGGGGGTGAAATAGGTGAAAGGGGATTAAGAAATACAAAATACCAGTGATAAAAGCCAAAGGGATGTAATGTACAGCACAGGGTATATAGTCGACGTTTTATAATAACTATTATATGTAATCTATAAAAATATCAAATCACTATGTGGTACACCTGAAACTAATATAATAAGTCAACTATACTTCAAATTTTTAAAAATAGAATTTTTGGCTAGTTTCATTGAAAGCTAATTTACACAGAATAAAATTCACCAATTTTAGATGCACAGTTTCATGAGTTTTGACAAATGTAAACAGTTGTTACCACCACCACATGCATGATATAGAATACTTCCATTATTACAAAAAGTTCTTTCTTACCCTTTTGCAGACAGTCCCCTTTTCCCCTCCCAGCCCCAGACAACCAGTGATCTGCTATCATTATAGTTTTGCTTTTTTCTAAAATTTGCCTTTCAAGAATTTCACATAAGTGGGATCGTATGTGTAGTCTTGTGTCTGGCTTCTTTCACTTAGTATAATACTTTTAAGGTTAATCCACTGTGTGTGCCAGTAGTTTATTCTTTTCATTTCTGGCTAATTTGTAACTTTCACGCTTTTTGGTGGCAGGTATCTCATAGCTATCCTGAGCTTCTAGAAAGCAGATAGTTTTGAGGCGAATTTGATAGCACTAACAGTGATAACAGTGATAGCACTAACTACCGTAGGCATCAGGATCGCCCAACACATAAGCTGTCTGTGCTGCTAACCTGCTAGAAAACCTTGGGTAAGCTGTTTGGCCTCCCTCACCCTGTCTCCTCAGCTGTAATTAAGATGATAAGATTACCTACTTCAAGGATCCTGTGAGGATCACTTCGGTTAATGATGTGAAACGTTAACCCAGTGGCTGGCACGGAGGAAATGCCCAATAAATGGTACCTCAGCTAGGCTTTTGGAGCTGTAGAAGAGCCTGCCTCTCCAACATGTGTCTAGCTTTCCTTTTCATTTTCTACTCAACCTTTCACTCAACTCAGCTTCTCAACCCCTAAATGACAAAACTTTGGAAAGGCAAAGAAGACTTGGACTGAGGTTTCCATTTGCTTCTTTGAGAATTAAACCCTATGTTTCCCTCATTCTAATTAGGTGGACTTGCAAGGCTTCTTACAGTGTGTGTGTGTGTGTGTGTGTGTGTGTGTGTGTGTGTCAATTCCTGATAAGTGACTGTAAACTTTTCTCTAATCCAATTGCCGATCTACCATCAGTGCTTTGGGGGTAATTAATTTAATTACCCTTAACAACTGGCCTTCAGGTATCAGGTTTAAAGTCAAAGGCATCCCTTTAGGCAGAACAGCAAATTGAACAGAGAGTAACTAGTTTCATCATAGTATTTTTACAATTAGATGCAAAAATAAGGAAAGGAGGATGCTTCAAGAGATGATTCAATTGTTGGGTGACTTCTCCCTGTACTGATTCAACTCCCTCCAGACTCTTCTGGCTGAGCAGTTGATGTCATTTGAGAAAATCTCACCTTTCTTGTTTCAGTTTTGCCAACTACATCTTGCTGTGTTCTCCATCTCACTGACCACTTTTCCTTTGTCTGCTTAGGTGGCTTCTTTTCCCTTTTCCTACCTTAAACTGCAGGTGACCTCCAAGGTTCAAGTCAGGCTAAACCAATGTTTGCTTTTGTGCAAGTAATTCCTAAATCTAACCTTGAACTCTCCCTGTGTTCCAGGTTCCCGCAAGATTTCCCTGCTATTCACTATTTGGTGAATACACAAAGCCAAACACATACATGAAACAAACTTCAGACACTCAAATTTCCCCCCAATACATTATGAATCTTGTAAAGTAGCCGTCTCCACTGTGAAAAATATCTTTATCATTTTTTTAAAAAAAGGGTAATATTTGCAACGGGATCAGGCTTTCCAAGGTAATAAACTTGGTAAACAGTTTCAACATCAAAAAATAAAAAACAAAAGACCTGGGCTTCCCTGGTGGCGCAGTGGTTGAGAGTCCGCCTGCCGATGAAGGGGACACGGGTTCGTGCCCCGGTCCGAGAAGATCCCACATGCCGCGGAGCGGCTGGGCCCGTGAGCCATGGCTGCTGAGCCTGCGTGTCCGGAGCCTGTGCTCTGCAACGAGACAGGCCACAACAGTGAGACGCCCGCGTACCGCAAAAAAAAAAACCAAAAAACAAAAGACCTTCTGGCCTAGCAAACTGAGACCCAAATTAAAATGTATGCATAATCATTTTTAACAAATTTATCCTAGAGCTAGAAGGTCAGCAAGTTTAAGGTTGAGGAGCAGGTTGGGGACGTCAGCTCTAAAAATTTTAATGTTTTAAAGCAAACAATTTCTGGGCTCCAAGTGAAGTGAAACAGAATCTCTAGGGGCATGTACAGTGTGGTAAATTCCATACTAGGTGCAGGTTAGAGCTAGAAAAGGAGAGTGAGAACATGAGAAAAAAACAGGTAAAATCAGTCTTTCATCTATCACTAATTACAATGAGCAACACTTCTATCTGCTTTTTGTACAACAGACAATTGCTATTAATAACTGACATAGCTTTATAGCTAATAATTTCTTTAATTCTTTTCATATAGATCTTGAAAGAGTCACAGATAAAAACCACATTCATTTCCTAATACTTAGCAGTAACTAGTTGGAGAAGCCTAATATCTTCTCATATTTTTGTCTTGCTCTGGTCTTATGATTTCTTAAAACACATATATTATCAGAAGGAAGAGTTCTTGGGTAGATGTCACACTTTTCTTGATTCACCTAATTATATTTTTGTTTTTGCTTAGGTTAAGATTAATTTTCCTATTCTGCTAATAAATAGCAAATGCCTTTAGTATTTTTATGCTAGAAAAAGATGTCTTTGACATTTTAAAGAATTGGGAAGATATTTCAGATAAGCCAATCATGTGCATAAAGATTAATTTATTCATATGAAATGTTCAATAACCAGAAAAGACTGATTTAAATAGAACTATTTCACAATTAAGTTATTTATTTATTTAATTATTTTTTGGTTATGGACATTGATTTCCTCTAAGAAATAAAGTGCCTGTGTACATGAAGAAAAACTAAAATAGTGGTAAACAAATGTTGATTGGGTCCAGCCAAGTAAGCAGAATCTTTGGTTTTACAGATATCGTTAACTGTCTATAATGAAACCTTGCAGTTGGAATAATAGCTTGTTCCTGAGTCTAATAAATATTTTCTGGCTCCTTCGTCCTAAATCCCCTGCCTGATAATGACCCTTTTCAAGGAAAAAAGACATAATAAGTGATAAATCTATACTGAAACATTTCTTTTATCTGAAAAGTTCACACAACATCTACTTCTAGTAAACCTGGAAAACAGAGAAAAACGGAGGCATTAAAACCTTTTAATATGAAAATCAATGGCAATGTATTTAGGATGTTGTTATATTTTATGAAGATTTTCTTTCATATCACAATGTCCAATTCTTTCTTTCTGATTTCTCACAACTGAGCTAAACACTTATGTAATTCTTTCATATCTATCTTCCCATTTAGACCATGAGCCTTGTGAGAGCAGGGACTGACTTTATTCCCAGTGCTATCACATAGGCTGCACTAAATAAACACATATTTCCAGCCTGCACTTCTACTTGGAGTAAGGAGTTTCTTAAATTTTCTGTTCTCATTTTATTTACTCAAAAATGTTTTCAAACTTCTAGGGATGCCCCTTCAGCTTATTCTAGGATTTGGTGAGTAGAACATGCCTCTTTGTCTATACCTTTCAAGGCTGTCTAGATTTAGATCATGCCTCAGATCTCTACCTTTCACATCAGTGAGTCCCAATGTATAGGCTGTCCCCCCAAGCAATGTCCTACTGCCCTCATCAGTTTGCTTGGTTGAAGGATGGTGGCCACTATTGTCCTTCTCAGAATGCTTGGGGATATGATGAAATAAAGATGGTGATAATAATCTCCTAATTATATTTGCTTATGCTGCACCCACCCTTTAAGTAATTTTCTACCCACTGGAATAAAAGGGTGGTGGTACTGAGATGGTACAGGACTTGTGAAATGTTGGCTTGGAGTTCTTCCTCCAAACCTCTGGGGCATCATCTTTTCTCTTTCACCTTTCCTTCAGAATCTTCTTCCATAAAAGATCCCTTTAAGTGCAGAAGGAAAGCTACTTTGAGTGTGAAAATGACCTGTCCTGCAGTTTTCTCAGAGTGGAAATCCTCAGTGAACTCTTACTGTGGGTATACATCTGGCTCCCAATGCTAATAACTCCCTAAAGCTCTGTGCTCTCATTACTTAATGCCAGTGCTCACTACTTAATGCATATCCCAGCAAGTAACAAAGACCCACAAACCTTAAGACTTCCCCATATCCCTTTTTCTCCAGTCTTCCCTTCTTCCCAGTGTTAGCCTCAGAGCCTCAAGGGTGTAGCCCAGAACCAACAACATCCCATATTCCATACATACAAATATAGCTCAGATAATTATAGACATTATCTCATTTTTCACATTATCTTGGTGAATATTAATATGTATTCAGGTATTTTATAGGTATGACTCTCAGTTTTAGACTGTCTGTCTGATTCATCCTTATTTATACATTTAATCTAACTCTAGAGCTATTCCTCCCAGCTCCTTTGAGATAAAAGGCACTAGGATCCCAAGTCTTCCACTCTGTTCCATGATTAAATGATTCTCTCTACAGCTAGCTTCCTTATTCCAGACTGAGTAGCTTCCTTGTCCTGGATGGAGATACTGCCTGTCTTGGACATTCATCATACTGAAAGCAAGGTACTTCATTCATGTCCTCATCTTCTGTTTCTCATGTTTCCCATGTTTTCAATCCATGGTCTCTCTAAAACAATTCATATTTCTTTTCACTATTAAACTTCTTTTTCCAGAGTTATCCTACACAGTCTATAATCTTTCTTCCTGATGTCTTTAAATGCCTCTAGGAGGCCTTAGTTGCCAAGCACACATCTCCCTTCATCACTTCTCATTACCAAATTTAGAAGGACAAAATATTTTATTTTTCACATAACAATTGGAGAGGCACTGTCAAGTGATCATAGGTACCTAGAACTGCTCACAGTGTTCCTAGTAAGGGCACATAATAAATAGATTAAGATATTGTTTGGCCATTGAATTTTATATCCTTCATGACAATACTGGTCCAATCTTAAAAAAATATATTGGCCTAATTTAAAAAACAAAACCCAAACCAAACCTAATTAATAATACAAGAATAATACATATTCATTCTAGATTATTTAGAACACATAGTTAATCTCTAGATTATTTAGAGAACATAGTTAATCTCACCACCCAAAGAGAATTTACTTTTTTCCTTTCAATCTTTTTTTATACACATAAATTTAAACCAATCTATTAAAATGTGATCAGTAATACACAGAGAATTGAAATAATCAAATATTTCTACAAAACTTATATATAAAAATAGTAATCAGGAACTATTTTTAATATTTAGTTGTTTATTCTGGTGTATCTTTTCCTCATCTTTAAATAGTTGTTTGGCTTTCCAGACTGGCCAGTAAATATTTATTTAATCTATAACGTTACTGAAATGCTCTCCATCTTTAACAATGGTAAAATATAATATCACAATTTAACACAACTAAAAAGTAATAAAAATAAAATCAAAAATTTATCTTAAATGTTGGGAATTGAGACAAAGCATATTTGATGTTCAGTTGAATGAATACCAAGAGGTAGTTGAACAATTTTATAGATATCTGGTGCTTTTACAAATTTTTTTTTTGAATGGTGGCCCTGGTTATTAGGTTTAATTCATTCCAGAATTCCTTTTGCTCAATGGAGGCATATCATTAACAATAGTTAAGTATTAGTTGATATATTGGATATTGAAATGTTGGGTGAGGTCTTGAATACTGAAATATATGTAATTCTCAAGTTATGAATACTCAGCTGGAAAAGACCCATATCAGTGAATGGCTCTTTACACTTTAATTTCCTTCTCTTTCACTGAGTTGCTGCTCTGGAGAGCAAACTTGCTATGCAAGCAGATAGCACCACCTGCTGTCTAGTACCCAGGGCTCATGCACAGGGATTTTCTTGTCACCTTCTCTCAGGGTCATTATGGCCCTTTAGTGCTGGAGTCCTTCTTACCTTTCACTGCTGGGAATCACTTTATTTGACTGCAGACAATTATCCATGCAGTCCTCTTAACCCTTTTCTTCTTAAACCTCTCTCCAGAGGCTTGCCTAGTTACTTCAGATAGATCTCATTCTTTCATTTTCTTTCTTTCTTTAATAACCATGTTTCTGCTTTGCTTCTTCTAGTCTCCTTTCCTGTTTTCTAAGAGGTTGATCACTTTTTTTCTTTTTTCCTCTAATACTGGTTTGGAAATTATATATTTTCTTTCCATCCTTTAGTAGTTTCCATTAAAATCTTTTTAATTGAGTGTTTTATTTTGTTACCATTCCATCTTTGTCTTTATATTTAGTTTTTCCTTTCCTTTTCTAAAATATACATAAAAAACTTTAGTTTTAACCATTTTAAAGTATATAATTCAGGAGCACTAAATATATTCACAATGTTGTGCAACTGTCACCACTATCCATTTCTAGAATTTTTTCATAATCCCAAATTGAAACTCTGTATCCATTAAACAATAACAACCCCCCATTCTCCCTTCCCTACAGCCCCTGGTAACGTTTATTCTTCTACTCTCTATTTCTGTGAATTTACCTATTCTAGGTACATCACATAAGTGGAATCATATAATCTTTGACCTTTTGTGTCTGGCTTATTTCACTCATTGTAATGTTTTCAAGGTTCATCCATGGCATAGTATTGAAACAGAGCAGGACCCTGTGGGGCCCTCCCGGGTACAAATCCTTATACACACACACACACACACACACACACACACACACACACACACACACACCATTTCTTTTTTGTAGGAAAGAGGCTTCATTCCACATCCCTGAGTTCCAAAGGCAGATTCAGTTGCTAATCAGGGAAGGGAGGGAATGCAGAAACAAAGGAGGCACAGTCAAGCAACAATAGTGCAGCCATGGAGCAGGGTCCTGGTTCCTACTCAAGGAATATACATAAAAACACCTTTGAGTTCTTCTGCAGGAAATAAGGCCCCCACCCCTGTGGAGGATGGTAATGACAGGCTAAGCACAAGATTCCTGGAATAGCGCCCTGTTATCTCACCACCAACCAATTAGAAGAAAGTCAACAAACAGTCAAAGATAACGAGGACTCTGACCCCCTTTCTTCCTTTAAAAACTTTCATGGTCAAGCAGAATCTTTGGAGTTGGTTTTTGCACAAGAGTCCACCTTCTCCTCAGGTTGCTAGCCTCTTGAATAAAGCAACCTTTCCTTTCCAGCCAACATCTGTCTCTTGAGTATTGGCTTTTAAGCAGTGAACAGCCGAACCTGAGTTTGTTAACAGCGTGTATCAGAATTTCATTCCTTTTTAAGGCTAAATAATATTCCATTGTAGAGACACTGCTTTGGGAAAGCAAGTTTTCCTCTTACTTGCTGCAAGAAATAAATCCTTCTTTCTCTGGAAAAAAAAAGTTCTGTTGTATGTATATACACTACATTTTGCTTATTCATTCATCTGTGTATGAACATTTGGGTTGTTTCTACCTTTTGGCTATTACAAACTGCTGTTATAATCACTGGTGTAGAAATTTCTGTTTGAGTCTCTACTTTCAGTTCTTTTGGGATCATCCCTAGAAGTATAATTGCTGGATC
Source organism: Delphinus delphis (assembly GCF_949987515.2). Classification (NCBI taxonomy): domain Eukaryota; kingdom Metazoa; phylum Chordata; class Mammalia; order Artiodactyla; family Delphinidae; genus Delphinus; species Delphinus delphis. The sequence continues at coordinate 38,215,806 of NC_082698.1, read as the reverse complement.
ATATGGTACTTCTGAAACAGGAGAAAAGGGGGCAGGTCACAACCTTTGAAAGAATGACATAGACTGAGAACATGACATAAACTGATTAGAACCAAATGGGTCCAAGATGGCGGACAAATCAACTTCCACTAGACTTTGAGCCTCAGTATACACTCACTGCAACACATCAGCAAGCTAAATGACACACCCACAGGTACCATGACAGTTCCAAGGCCAAGCATAAGGGTCAAAAAGTGGGTGGTGGCCCAATTCCTGGAAATCGCCACTCCTTCCTGAAATAGCTGTAATACTCCTCCCACTCATTAGCCTATGAAATTACCCACCCCTATAAAAACTGACAACCCCATACCCTGGTGCCTTTCTCACCTTCTGAGATGGCCCATACTCTGTCTGTGGAGTGTGTTTCTCTCCATAAATCCACATCTTACCTATCACTTTGTCTCTCACTGAATTCTTTCTGTGATGAGACATCAAGAACATGAGCTTCATTAAGTCCTGAAACCAGGTGTGTGATCTCAGTTGGAAGACCATGGGTTTTGGCTGGTTCGAGTCCTAGCATATGGGTTCAAGTCCCAATCTCAGGTGCACGGTTTCACTTCTATGTTTAACTTTTCAAGGAACCACCAAACTTTTCCACATTTTACATTCCCATTAGCAATGCATAATTTCTCCACATCCTCACCAACACTAGTTACCTTGTTTTTTTAATGATAGTCATCCTAATGGGTGTAAAGTGGTTAGATTTTGTTTGTATCAAAATTTTTTAAAGCACAGAATTTAAAATTTCAAATACTTTCTTATGGTTTATTAGGAAAAGCATCAGTCTTATATCCCTTCTCCCTTCACTTGAAGCAATAATTTTTATTTCTTTTACTGGTCATGTTGGTGTCTATTTCCACTCTCTAAAGAACATGCCTTTACTTTTATTTCTTGACTTACAGGTTTTAGTATTATCCATTGATTCCCCACTATGGAATACGACTGCTTCCTTCCCTCTCCTTCAGGTTTCTTCTGGAGAACACTTCCTTAGTAAGTCACTTGGACAGGAATCTTGGTCTCAAGAATTTGTTTCAAGAGCTCAAACTAAGATAGTTGATACTGGTAGTCCTATAAATCTGAGTGTAAGGATGAATTTTGGAGTTTGCTCATTTGCCAGCTGGTTCAACAAGGACCTCTTCAGTGTAGATAGTCTGTGGCACACCGCTACAGTGCAATTGCTAACACTTTCACTTGTGGTGACAGACAGGATATAAGTAGAAGGAGATGCATTAACTTGTGCCAAGTATCTAGTATTTGACAATACAGGAGAAAGAGTAACTTGAGAGATTATGGAATTGGGAGGCTGTTGCTAAGCACCACTGATGTATTGAGCAGTGTAGGTGACAGGAATAGAGGTATAAAGCACCAATTGAAATCCAAATGCAAGTCAAAGGGCCTTTTTGGCAGCTTTTAAAGAGAACCTCATCACTGGCAACCAGAGGACAGACTGAGATGAAGACCAGGCATAAGCCTTAATTAATAGTGGCAGAACTTCAGAGAAGGTGAATTCTCAGCCTGGGCAAGTCTATTTTACAGAGTCAGGGCCCTCATAGGAAAAAAGTGGGACTGTGAAACTTGGGATACAGATATCTGTTTGCATGGTCAGGCCACTCACCTGCAATTCACCCCTACATACCTGAGCCCAGGGATATGGAGGAAGAGGGGCAGACCAAGATGTAAGGGTCGTGCAGGGTCTGTTGAGGTGGAGTGTTTGGTCAGGTCACTCAAGATGGCTGTTCTCTTGCTCTCTGTACATCCCCTGCTCAACCAGTGCCTGCTTCACCTATACCCTATTCATATGACTGACCTTCCTACATACTTGCCCCAGGCCCCAGTTAGTGATTATTCTTATCAAAGGGGCAGTGAGGGATATGCCCCTCTGCTAGTTTCCCTGGTAACCAATTAGCCAACCTGACATCAATTCCTCCCATAACTGGTAATCTCCCTTCCTCCCACCCCCACCCTGTGGAGAAAAGACTGCCACCATATCTGTTTGCCCTCCGCCGCAGATGATGGGGTGTCACACCAAGACTTTGTTTTAGTCACATAGGCTCCCCCATCCACTAAACCACTGATGTCTCTGTAGCTGACTCTGAGCTCTTTCTTCAGTCTTGAAGCTGGGCAAGTACAGGCCTTGTAGGCCTGAGGGGTGCAGCCCAACACTGTTAGACACACTTGAGGACCTTGACCACCCAGTTTCCCCTGAACACTCTGGACCTACAGAGGTGGCCCACTCTCTCGTTGGAAGACAGAAGAATTTCTTTTTGCTTGAAAACTATATAGAAGCTTCAAATGAGTCAAGTACCTCACAAAATAATGCTGGCGCTGCTCAGAATTTGCCTTACTTCTCCCCTGGCCACCAGCTAATTCTAGGATCAAATTTTAGTATGACCCAACTGGGTAAGTGCAGGGTCTACTAAGGGAAGAGAGAAATATACGGCAAAAGATCTGCTGGATCTGGCTGACATCTACCAGCAGGAACCCAGAGTAAGCCTGGAAATGGATCCCAAGGGTGCTGGATCAAGAGGATGGAATATGAAATTGGGAAAAGGAGAGTTTACTGATATGGTGGTGGTATTGTCAAGGGACACGGGATTTAACACCCCGACGAGGGCCCTGGAATGACTCTTAGAAGCTTGGCTTTCCTACTATTTCTGTGACATTAGTCACATTTTAATCTCACCTGCCTCATCTATAAAATAGAGGACTTGACACAACATTGTAATTCAACTATACCTCAATAAAAAATAAATTTTAAAAAAAGGCAAAACCCCCACAACATTGTAATTCAACTATACTTCAATAAAAAATAAATTTAAAAAAGTAAAATAGAGGACTTGAACAATGTTTATTAATCAATTGTTTCAACAAATATTTATTGGCCATTCAACATACACTAGGCAGTGGGTCTTCAATGTTCCTCAAGTTAGACGTGGCCCTTGACCTCGTTGAGCTTAGTGGAAGAGACTGATAGTAATCAAGTAAACAAAACAGTAAAGTAATTCAGACTGCAACAATCTCTCTGAAGAAAATAAACAGGGTACTGTAATAGTGACTAGTGGAAGGGAGGGCCCATTTAGCTAAGATGATCAGGAGGGGTCTCTTTTAGGAGGTGTTATTAAGCTTACAACTAAATGATAAGAAGTCAGCCATGTAAACTGCTTGAGTAAAAGCTTTCCAGGCCAAAGGGAATGGAAATATAAAGGTCTTGAGGTGTGAAGATTTCCAGAAACTGATAAAAGGTCAGAGCTGTACTGCTATGTCCATTACTGTTGTTTTGTTGCTTATGTTTTAGAACTCTACTTAATATTAGAAGTGTTGTGCTTATAGGAAAAACTACGTTTGATGTATAGTATAGATAAAATAAAGTTACTACTGTGAATGCACACATTGTTATTTTCAGATATAAACAATAATATTAGATTCCATTTATTTATCCTGCTAAATGCCATGTACTTTACAAATATTCCTTATCTTTAATTTTCCCAACAATACTGCAAGATGGCTAATATTATCCCATTTATAAATGAGGAAACCAAGGCTTAGAGAGGTTAAATAACTTGACCAAGGTCACTTAATACCAGCAAGAGGATTTTTTTTCTACTACCTGCACCAAAAGCCTACCCCAGCAGACCTGGTTGTGTATTTCCAAATGCAAAACTCAAAAGGCTTTATTTTAATTTAAAGCTTTAACCCTGAAATACAACATATTACTTTATGATAGAGAAGAAAAAAAAAAAAGAGCCTTTCCTTGATGGATACAATGAACACCAAGTTGATTTTTCTAGTCTGTATCTAACAATTCTCTTCTTAAGATAACAGGACATTATTTCAACAAATTAGCCCATATTCAATTTGGATGGCAGGGCTAAAAAGAACCCAACTTAGTTTAAAAGTTAAATCCAGGGGCTTCCCAGGTGGCTCTGTGGTTCAGAATCTGCTTGCCAGTGCAGGGGACATGGGTTGGAGCACTGGTCTGGGAAGATCCCACATGCCACGGAGCAACTAAGCCCGTGCGCTACAACTACTGAGCCTGCGCTCTAGAGTCCTCAAGCCACAACTACCGAAGCCCGCGTGCCCTAGAACCTGTGCTCCACGACAAGAGAAGCCACCACAATGAGAAGCCTGCGCACCACAACGAAGAGTAGCCCCCGCTCACCGCAACTAAAGAAAGTCTGCTTAGCAACGAAGACCCAATGCAGCCAAAAATAAATAAATATTTTTTTCAAAAAGTTAAATTCAGGGCTTCCCTGGTGGCGCAGTGGTTGAGAGTCCACCTGCCGATGCAGGGGACACGGGTTCGTGCCCCGGTCCAGGAAGGTCCCACATGCCGCGGAGCGGCTGGGCCCGTGAGCCATGGCCACTGAGCCTGCGCGTCCGGAGCTTGTGCTCTGCAACCGGAGAGGCCACAACAGTGAGAGGCCCACGTACAGCAAAAAAAAAAAAAAAAAAAAATTTAAATTCAGTAAACAAAGAAGCAGGAACTATGCAACAACAACCACAAAAAAGATAAGTAACCAATAGCCTATTAAATATTTAAATTTTTGATGATTATGTCTGAAGAAGCTCCTCAGTATTTTATATTCCAAAGAGATGCTGCTGGCGACATATTAGGGAGTTCTGGAGGGCAATAGAAAAGAATTTACAAATTAAACTTATATTTTAAGTGCCAATCCAAAGGCCACAAATACAGTAGCTAAAATTCAGGTGTGTATAGACATATAAACAAGCAAACTTCATATTGTTGCTGAGCTTCAATTTCTTAATTATAGAACAAAAAGTCAATGTTATCTTTTCAAAATCCCTAGGAAAAATACAAAGGACTAAATGAAGGCACATTTTCTTGGCCCAGAAATATACTTGTTGAGTTAGCACAGGATCAAACTCAAAGGCTATTACCTACATGTACTGAGGCGAGGGTAATAAATGGGTACATTTGGTCAAGTAATTCAAGGTGGTAGAAGAGATAGTGGCAGTTTCAGCATAATAATGAAAAGAAAACATGCTGAGAGGAGGTCTGTCTAGTCTTTCTAGTCAAAATGAGAAACATAATGACTTCGAAACTACTCCATTCTAAATTCCAATGACTCTCATTCCACCTGGAACAGAACCTGATAGAACTGAGAGTGACTGTCCAGGTTAACTGGATAAAGTGGGACCCAGGGTGAGAGAAGCAGAGGTGGGCAATGTTTCTCAAACTAAACTGTGCATTGCCTTGGTGGAATTTTAAGGGAAAAAAAAAAAAAAAGATGCCCAAGGCCTCACCCCAGATCAAACAAATGAGACCTCGTAGGAATAGGGCCTAGGCATTAATAAATTTGAAAAACTCCTTAGGAGATTCTAATGTATAGTACGGATTGAGAATCACTGGGTTAAAGAAACTCAGGGACTTTGAAGCAGAGTAGAGGGAGAAGAGGAAGGGTACAAAGGGAATGGGCCTTGAGAGACTGAAGGAGCCATACCCCTTAAAGGGCTGGGGGACAGGTTGAAGAGGATTAAGGAGCCACTACCCAACCCCTTAATCCCCTGTGAACCTTGTATGGTTTTGAAGATATGATTCAAACATCAGTTAAAGGACCAAGGCTTCTGACTTTTCATGTGTGCAACTGGCTGAGATAAAGTTTAAGACTGAACCACCCCTCCTTTTCATTTTTAAGTACATAGTACTGAGGTTTCATTCTTTTCCAAGGTTGTTCTTGAAATGGAAATAGGAAAGTTCCAAATGGATTCACTTTCTCTGCCATCCAACATGTATTGTTTGTCACCTATAAATTATTTCAGTTTGAGCTGGTATCTGAATACTGACTGGGTTTTGGTTGCTAAGTGTCTGTGGTAACCAATCCCTTCATAGGCTTACACTGGAGTGTTTATATTGGAAAGTTTACATATGAGCTACCTGTGCATGGTTGATAAGAAAAGATTACAGAAACTCCATCAATGTGACTAATGCCCACAAAAAGAAATTCTGAGGAAACAAAGGTTCCTCTTTAGGCCCTGAGTTGATGCAAGTTCAGAATAAAGAGTAAACTAGGAAGCTGAGATTTTAAGCATCCCAAGACAGCTTTTTTTCCCCTAACATAAAATGTCTCTACTGGTCCCGATATGTCCCACTTGAATCATGTATTGGACCTAAGGACAAGTGCAAATGTTACTTCAGATAAATAGCAGTATTAGCTCAATTTATCACACTAGCCAGTCAGCTAGCAGAACCTGGGAGAACAGGAAAAATCAGTAAGTTCTAATACATGAAGAGAAAGATCTTAGGTTTGGGATGCTACCTTGTACTGGCAAGACTCTAAATTGGAAGGCTCTAGACCTAAGCAATTCCTCTGAACTCAGCGGGTATATGTGGGTGCCATACATGTATTAGCTGCTTTATACTTTTAAAAAACAAAATCCAACCGAGTAAAATTTAAAGATATTATAGGCTTTATTCAGTGATTCATGAATCAGGCAGCGCCCAATCTAGCAGATAGAAAGGAGCCCTGAGGAGCTGTACAAAATGAAACACTTTTATAGACAGAGGGAGCAAGAACAAGGAAGTTATACTAGGCAAAAACCAGATTGGTTATTGGAAGTTACTTTCCCTATAGGGAAAAGCAGGGGTTTTTCAGGCAGATTACCTACTAATGCTAATCAGGTGATTCCTGATTGGCTGGTTTAAGATTCCATTTCTGGGAGAGCTGAAACTGTTAAGTCTGGGTTTGGTGACATGGGGGCTTAGCATGAGCATCTCCATTTTGGGGCCTGTTGTCTTTAACATACTGCTTAATCTGGAGAGTGCTTAAACATAATGAAGCCTGCTCAACTAAGAGGAAAACATAGGATTAGGATGAAGTCTCTTGAGTTCTGTTCCCTGAGGTTCATAGTAAATCTGAGCTCATTCCAGGAAATATGCTAGATACTCACCGTGGATCAGTCTTTGAACTGCTCTTTGTGAATCATATATTGCACTGGAGACTCTACCAACGGATAGAAGATGATTAAACTTTCTTACCCCTTTGACAGACAAGGGTACATTTTGGTTACAACACTCAAAACATTCTAATACTTAAACAACCTCTTTATGCTAGGGATAGAAGGTACCAGGTTAAACAATATTAAGGACCAATCTTTAAGGAGTTCTAACTCCATGGGGAATAAACTCTGATATGGAAGCAAAACATTATATGCCTAATATTCCATTTGTTAAACATCTATCCTGCTCTTTTCTTTGCCATACTATAAGTTTTAAGATTCTCAAGCCTCCTTTAGTCATTAACTAATCGAATAAATTTGAGAATACATCTCACAATAAGACTCTCAGAAAGAGAAGAATATATTTCCTTGGGTTGCAGAAGAGCACACATTATCCTGTATTGTAAAGTCAATTCTGATAAAGTAAAGAATTTAGGACATTCACAAAAGTATCACTCCTATCTCTTACCCATGTGAAGACCTGTAAAGACTATATAATCTACTTTAAGCTTTTTCTGTCTAACAGAAGAGTCTTTTAAGATACCTGAACTTCTGAGTATATTGCTATATCCTGTGAAAAGAGCCTTATAATTGCTAGAATTCTGTAATTCTGATTGGTGAACTTATGTAATAATTTCTTGCTCAAATAATAACATTTAAATTGGCCTCTCTTTTCTGAAAAGTATAAATACTTGCAGGATTTGTTCACTAAGTATGAAGAGCTTCATAATATCCTTCTTTTCCCTTTATATTTAAAACAGTAATAAACCCATGATTCTATTCCATTCCTTATTCAAGAGTTTGAGAGTCTTCGTCTCATTTAAATTCACACTGCTAAGTGATATGATAGAGGTTAAACTAAGAATCATAGCTGTCAAGAGGAAATAACAGTTCTGTATGAGAATGAGGACCTGAGAAAGCTTCACATAGGAGATGACATTTAAGATGCTGTGATGAAGCAGTAAAATTTCTGCGAGCAAAAAAGAGGGGAAAGGGTTGGACAGAAGAAGTTGAAATGCCTTGAAAACATAAAGTACCATATGTTTAAAGAATATTGCTCATTTCAATGTGGTAAGTGGTGGGAACTGGTTACTGAATGAAGCTGGAAGAGTTGATTGGGTCAGATCAAATGCCATATTAAGTATTTTGGAACTTTCTAAAATTTAAGTTGTGATATACCATCAGATGTCTGTGAGTAAAGGAGTAACATGATTATCTATTTACTTAGAAAAATAAATAGCAGTAGGATGGAAGATAGATTGAAGAGGGGAAAACCTAGATACAGAGATACCATTTAGTAAGTTACCTGAATAGTCTCCATGAAAGATGACAAGAGCAGTAGCAATGGAAAGATAAAGACAATGAGAATTCTAAACACATTTTAGAAGTGTAATCCTCTAGAAATAGAAATTGAAGAAAAGAAAAGGGTTGGATACACCTAAAGGCTTGGTTACTGAAAGGAGTTACAGCATCTCTCTCTTTTGAAATTTATACTTGTAATATTTGCACTGTATACCTATGGGATGTTTCAGAGGTGAAAGGGGAGTGAAAATTACTTGAAATTTTCCCTAATTCTGTTATCTGTGATTAAAAACCTAGGGTCATAAATGTAGCCTATTTTAGAGGAAGTCATCAACAGCAATTAAAATATCTTATACTCTCTTTTCTATGAGACCATCCCAACATTTCTGCTCTAGAGGACTCTAATATTCTTGCCCTAGAATGCCCATCTTCCACCATAGTGACTTCCAGCTTTACTCATATCCCAGAATGTAGCTATGTGAATAATGTAATCACTTTTTTACATATGCAAAATGAGTTTTGGCTTTACCAAGGCTCAATAATTGAACATTATAAGATGCTTCCTTCATTCATTCTTTTAGAATTAATGGTTCCCATCCTCTGAGTCATTTCTCTTTAATTCTAATTTTATTATTTTTCTTTTTCTTTAAGTTTCACTCACTTTTATGGTAAATACTTCTGGTAATATTTTTCATGAAGGATGAATTATGAAAATAAATGATACAAAGTAAGCCGTTGATGTGTCATATCATCAGGATAAATGATGCTAGGTAATTTTAGAGTTCCAGTTTGATAAAAGAGGCTCATTCAAGTGATAAGGCTTAGCATTAAGGTGTTCTAAATCATTATATATACAGATTTAATTTTAGAAAAGTTATGATCATGGAATATGCATCAACCAAATAAGTTGATAAATTACCTTCATCTCCAGCCAACCACATTATATAATTTTCCAAGAGATGAATTTTAATGTAATGCAGGGAAGCTTTATTCTGTGAGTTATCTGTAACATTTGTTACCAGAGCCAAACCTTGTCATCATTCTCATTTTCATTATAAATTCCAAACTATCAATAAAAATAAAAAAGTCAACACCAATTTACAAAAGAAGGAGTAAAAGAAGAAAACATGTATATTCCTACATATTTTGGAGTCATCCAAGAGAAAAAATAATTTTCTCTGCAAAGGCAAGACTGAATTGGGTATTCTGAATGCATATTGTTGAGATAAGCAAACCATTTGGTCCTAGAAGCTGAAGGACATATTATTGAATGAATATTTAGCACAAAAGGTTTATCTTCAAGGAAGTCTTGAAATAAGAATACATAATTATTTTTTACTTCTATCTTTGCTGAATGGATTTTACCAAATTTTATTCATGCAAACACTATCTTACCAAAATGTGTGCAGGTGCTGTGTTAGGTATAGGAATGCAGAAGTAAACAAGGCAGAAGATCCTTCCATCTGTGAAGTTTATGGTCCAGGGGAGGAAAGAGACATTCAATATATAATATCTAATTCATTCATTTACTTATTGACAGATATTTATTGAGGTTCTATCATGTGTCAGGCATTGTTTAGGCACTGGGACTATAGCAATGTACAAAACTGATAAAAATCCCTGCCCTCATAGAACCTAACTTCAACCTAATACAGAGGTAAATGCAGACTGCTACAGGAACTCATTCAACATAAGCCCAATAGCCGGTCTAATCATTTGCTCAAATACCTCCTGGAAAGGGCTGGGAAACTGATCTCTGCTGTTTCCTGAGGAGTAACTTCAGGCTGTAGTAGGCTACAGAGCCTGAGAATGAGGGAGTAGGGCTTTGTTTATGCCTGAAGACCTTGTTGTACCTTGCAATTATACTTTTTGCGATTTGTAACCACCGCATTGATGAGGTGCACTTGGTCAGTTAAGGATGTCTCTTACACAAACCTAGACTGGGCTACACAAAGGAATATGCCAGCATTGTATGTATGTATGTATGTATATATGTATGTAAGTATGTATGTATGTACATATGTATGGCTAGACTTGGAGAGACTTCTCTGCTTCCAGAGCATGTGATAAGATCCTCACTAAACAGGCATTATCATCTGCAACTATACATCCTCTGGGGAGGCATCTGAGATTAGGAAGCTACACATCTTGATTTGTTTTAGAAAAAGTTGCCCATGTATTTTAATTGTGTTGACTTTCTTCTATGCCCTTCAGATAAATAAACTCTTTTATTTGTCTGAGCAGTATCTATGGCTGATCTTTCCATCTATCTAAACCTGCTATTGAAATCAGTCAATTTAGCAGATGTGCAGATTAAGGTAGATTTAAGAAATAGGATACGTCATCTAGATTTTTCACACTACTTTAAAGGTGATAATAGAAATTATGAGAAAAAATTTTAAAAATTTCTAATTTAGGCATTCATTATAGGGGCTGTGGAACAGGGACATCTCCAGTCCAGGGCATCCTTTTCAGTATAAAGCGTCATCAGAGGGCAAGAACAGACCCACATCTGCATGGAATGTACAGTTGCCTTGATGGATAGTTTGAGGCAAGACGGAAAATACTGCTTTTAACCAAAAATTCTTCCATCATTACTTCTCATTCAGGATTTAAACTTAATACATTGTAGGTTTAGCTTGGGTTTCCTCTAAAGCAGAGCATTCAGTAATGACTTGGGAGCAGACATTTGAGGGTGATCCTAGGAATCAGAAGTGAGGGAGTGGAAGGAGTAAGACAGGGAAGGGAGAAAACCTCCCAAAAGGATAATGGGCAACTGAGCCCAATCCCACTGGGGCCCCTCTGATGAACTGTATAGAATTACCCAGAACAACTCGCCAAAGGACAGGAAGGTGGGGACATTTATCCCCCACTGATTGCCAATTGCTTCCAGTGTTAACTCCCCCAAACTCCAGAACTGAACCTGCAGGCTATGAGCAGCTTTCCCACGTTTCAAAGAAAGCCTAAGACAAAAAAGCAAGAGTAGCCAAGGTATGCATTTGAAGTGGGACACTAGCCACATGTGTAGAATTGTCTACCATGCTGCGTTAAAATCTGATGGGCTGAGGAATGTGGCACGAGGCACCAAAAGCATCTGCTGCAGTCAGACAGAATCCCTTTTCTTGTATTCGGAGACCTGGAACACACTGACTCTCCTTAATGGGAAATGGCACACAAGAAGTCCTGTATAACTGATGAGATATTTGATGGTATGCTTCAAAATGGAGAGACAGATATTTCTGGACTCTTCTTTGCATTTCATTAATCTATATGTCTATGCATATGCCAATACCACACTGTTTAGATTACTGTAGCTTTATAGTAAACCTGGAAATCAGTTAGAGTCCTCCAACTTTGTTCTACTTTTTCAAAATTCCTTTCGGCTATACTAAGTCCTTTGAATTTCCATATGAATTTGAGAATAAGCTTGTCACTTTCTAAGAAAAAAATATGCTGAGATTTTGAATTGGATTGTATTGAATCAATACATCAAATGTGAGTGAACAATACTGAGTCTTTCAACCCATGAATATGCTATATTTCCCCATTCTTTACATCTTCTTTATTTCTTTCAGCAATGTTTTGTGCTTTTTGGTATACAGGGCATGCAGATATTTCATTAAATTTTTTTTTATGTCATGATTTTTTGATGCTACTTGGGATGGTTAATTTTATGTGTCAATTTGGCTGGGCCTTGGTGCCCAGATATGTGGTCAAAGATTATTCGGATGATTCTTTGAGGATGTCTTTGGATGAAATTAGCATTTAAATCAGTAGACTTTATAAACCCACGCACCTATGGTCACCTAATCTATGACAAAGGAAGCAAGAATGTACAATGGAGAAAAAGTCTCTTCAATAAGTGGTGCTAGGAAAACTGGACAGCTACATGTAAAAGAATGAAATTAGAACATTCTCTAACACTATACACAAAAATAAACTGCAAATGGATTAAAGGTTTAAATGTAAGATGGGACACTATAAAACCCTTAGAGGAAAACATAGGCAGAACACTCTCCGACATAAATTGCAGCAAGATCTTTTTTGATCCACCTCGCAGAGCAATGAAAATAAAAACAAAAATAAACAAATGGGACCTAATTAAACTTAAAAGCTTTTGCACAGCAAAGGAAACCATAAACAAAACAAAAAGATAGCCCTCGGAATGGGAGAAAGTATTTGCAAATGAAGCAACTGACAAAGGATTAATTTCCAAAATATACAAACAGCTCATGCAGCTCTATATCAAAAAACAAACAACCCAATCAAAAAATGGGCAGAAGGGGCTTCCCTGGTGGCGCAGTGGTTGAGAGTCTGCCTGCTAATGCAGGGGACACGGGTTCGGGCCCTGGTCTGGGAAGATCCCACATGCCGCGGAGCAACTAGGCCCGTGAGCCACAACTACTGAGCCTGTGCGTCTGGAGCCTGTGCTCCACAACAAGAGAGGCCACGACAGTGAGAGGCCTGCACACCGCAATGAAGAGTGGCCCCCATTTGCCACAACTAGAGAAAGCCCTTGCACAGAAACGAAGACCCAACACAGCCAAAAATAAAAATAAATAAATTAAAAAATGAAGGCTCAACATTTAAAAATATATATATAAAAAATAAAAAATGGGCAGAAGAAAAAATGTTCATTGCAGCACTACTTACAGTAGCCAGGACATAGAAGCAACCTAAATGTCCATTGACAGAGGAATGGATAAAGATGGGGCACATATATACAATGGACTATTACTCAGTCATAAAAAAATGAAATAATGCCATTTGCAGCAACATGGATGGACTGAGAGATTGTCATACTGAGTGAAGTAAGTCAGAGAAAGATAAATATCATATGATATCATTTATATGTGGAATCTATAAAAAAGGGTACAAATGAATTTATCTACAGAACAGAAATAGAGTTACATATGTAGAAAACAAACTTATGGTTACCAGGGGTTAACGGGAGGGATAAATTGGGAGATTGGGATTGACATGTATACTACTATATATAAAATAGATAACTAATAAGGACCTACTGTATAGCACAGGGAACTCTACTCAGTACTCTGTAGTGGCCTATATGGGAAAAGAATCTAAAAAAAGAGTGGATATATGTATATGCGTAACTGATTCCCTTTGCTGTACACCTGAAACTAAGACAGCACTGTAAATCAACTATACTCCAATAAAATTTTTTTTAAAAAATCAGTAGACTTTGAGTAAACCAGATTGCCCCCCATAATATGGGTGTTAACTGAAGGCCTGAATAGAACAAAAGACTGACCTCCCTCAAATAAGAAACAATTCTGCAGCAGACAGCTTTTGGATTTAAACTACAACACCTGCTCTTCCTTAGGTCTTCAGCCTGCCAGCCCTCCCTGCCTATTTTGGACTTGTCAGCTTCCATAATTGGGAGCCAATTCCTTCAAATAAATCTATTTCTTTCACTCTGTCTATACAGATCCCATTGGTTTTGTTTCTCTGGAGGACACTGACTAATATACTATTGCAATAAATGGTATTGTTTTAAAATTGCCATTTCCAATTGGTCATTACTAGCATCATAAATTACTTTTGAAAATTAAAAATAAAATGAAGTAGGGATGATAGTGTATTTTTTTCTTTCTATAAAGAATTCACGAAAGCTTATTTCAATATGGAAGGACACATCATAGTTTTGGGGAACACTGATACTCTGAGAGGAATGTGGTCTCTTTTGGGAACTCTTTTATGTTCTTTAATGTTCCAGACCTTCTCTGTGTAGAGAGGAAGAATTCACTACCATTTATTAATCTTATATATTGTTATGGGCTGAATTGTGCACCCCACTCCCCCCAAAATTCATATGTTGAAGTCCTAATCTCCAGTACCTTAGAATGCCACTGTATTTGGAGAGGCATCTTTAAAGAGATGATTAAGTTAAATGAGGTCATTAGGGTGAGCCCTAAGCCAATTTGACTGGTAGCCCTGTAAGAAGAGGAAATTTGCAAATAGACAGACACAGAAGAATATGTGAAAATACAGGTAGAAGACTGCCATTCACAAGACAAATTACCACAAATTTAGTCGTTTGAAACAATACAAATTTGTTCTCTTACCGTTCTGGGGTTCAAAAGTTCGAAATCAATTTCACTGAGCTAACATCAAGGTATTGTCAGGGCTGGTTCTTTCTGGAGACTCTAAGAGGAGAATCTATTTCCTTGACTTTTTCAGCTTCTAGTGGCCTGCTGTATTTCTTTACTTGTGGCTCCTATCTCCATCTTCAAGGCATCGTGCTACGTTTTCTTCTTCCAGCATCACAACCTCTTCTTCTCTGACCTGAACTCCTTTGACTGTCTTACAAGGAGTGCTGTGATTATATCAGCCCACCTGGCCAATCCAAAATAGTCCCCATCTCAAGGTTCTTAATCACATCTGCAAAATCCCTTTTGCCATGTAAAGTAAAATTCACAGGTTCTGGAGAATTAGAACATGGACATCTTGAGGAACTTTATTCAGCTTACATCATTATCCTTCATATATATCATATGTATAGATTTCAATTTTAGAAAATGCAGTGTTTTTACTATAATTGAGGCATTCTGTAAGCTGGCTGTACCTAATTTTTATCCTTTCATGATGATTATTGACATGGTATGTTGGTATACTTGGAAACTTATGTATGTCTTAATAGAACTTCATTATAATTATAAGGTCATCTAAATGTTTTATTACCAGGCAGATGAGAGAATGCGTGTGTGCAGTTAGCTTTTGTTTTGGGGGACATTTGTCTAATTTGTCATCTTGAAGCACATCTTGAAATACACTGTTGGATTCTCATTTAAATGGTTACTGTATGTGACCAGTGGTGCTAATCTGTTAAACTGCCCACCCCTAGGGAAATCCCACTTGCTAACTGGCCCTTCTTTTGTTTGATACAGTTTCCTTTTTTATTCAGAACTGTTGGAAAAAATTCACAAATAGTTCATTCTTTCTGTTCACACTGAAACAGGAACTTACCTCTTCTTTATGAATGAATATACTTAATAGAAATATTATTATATTATAATATTAACACTGTATTATATAATAAGCATTTTCCTACTTACTAGAATTAACAGAAGCTAAACATAATCTATTCACCTTTTTATATTATGACTATCATCTTTGCATCTTGTATAAATTTTCCTTTGGGGCATTATTAGAAACTTATGGTCTTTTAAAAATTCAATGAGTTCTAATTTAACATGATTATTATAATTTTTTTATGATCACATTGCCTCAACTTGGTTAAAAGGAACCCCCTTAAACTGGCCTGTTTGGCTTTTTTAGAGTTGCCTCTAATGATCCCAAGAACATCCTGACTTCCTTGAAAAAAACAAAACAAAACAGGAATTCCTGGATGCTTCCTGATTTTTTTCCTGCTGAAGGGCATGACATTAACTATCCTCAAAAATCTTGGTTTCCTCTAGAAGAGCATGACATTAGAGATCAAACTATGGGCTCCAGAGGTATATTTATAAGCACTGGTGATAAGCAAAAGTGCTGCTACTGTGGCTGCACTGGACTGCCTTCTATGGTTCACAGTGGTAGTTTCAATTTAACACATTCTTTCGTACTTTACTTACTGCTGTATGGTTTCATCAATCACTAAGACTTTTCATATTAACACTTCTAAACAAAATAAAAGCCAGGAGTGGGATATCATTTTTCATCTCTCACATTGGCAAAGATTTAAAAGATTGATGATGCTCAGTGTTGGCCAGAGGAAAGGGAAACAAGACATTCCCATAAACTGTTGGTGGTAGTGTAAACTGGTATAACATTCTTATAGAACAACTTGGTAACATCTATTGATGGTGAAACACCTGTTAACTTAGAAATTCCACTTTCAGAAATTTACCTTACACATAAACTCATATACAAGTATATATGATTACTGCAACATTGCTTGAGGTAGTGTATAACAGGAAACCATCTAAATGTCATCACGAGGACTTCCCTGATGACACAGTGGTTAAGAATCCGCCTGCCAATGCAGGGGACATGGGTTCAAGCCCTGGTCCAGGAAGATCCCACATGCCACGGAACAACTAAGCTCTAGAGCCACAACTACTGAGCCCATGCTCCACAAAAAGAGAATCCACTGCAGTGAGAAGCCTGTGTACCTCAACGAAGAGTAGCCCCTGCTCACCCCAACTAGAGAAAGCCTGCGCACAGCAATAAAGACCCAACACAGCCCCCAAAATAAATAAATAAATAAATAAACAAATAAATGTCATCATGGGGGGACTCATTAAATAGCTATGGTACAACCATACAATGAATGCTGTGGAACCATTAACAAAATCCTGTGTGTGTGTGTGTGTGTGTGTGTGTGTGTGTGTGTGTGTGTACATAGATACATATTTACACACATAGATATACATATGTTTGCATTCTAATAGCAAATGCCTGGTTATAGAAGAAACAATGGTTTTACCTTTGGAAATTTGAATAGGGGAAATTAGATAGAGGAAGACTTTTACTCCTCACTTTATAATCTTTTATACTAATATTAAACTTTAAAAAATACTGTCAATTAAATACTGTCAAATTAAAACAAGGAATAAAAAGAAGGTTGTGATTACAGCGCAGCAACTTTCTAACAAAGAATTAGCTGCTGAAAGATGCTTTGGAATCTTATTAAGCCCAGGTTGAAATGTGAAGAACTGTGACATTTATTTACTGGATATGGAAGCCATGGGAAAGAGCTATGATGGAAGAGCTTATGTTATCACCGGCATGTGGAACACCAATGAACCAATATTTCTGGCACTTAATGAAGAAACTCCAAAAGATAAATGAGTGTATAGGACTGTGGCAATGGATATGGTAGTCATGGACGTGATGGAGCCTGTCTATTTTCACCTGGAGACAGCAGTACATGTGTACCCTGCAAATAAGTGATTTTGGCATTTTAGCAGAAAGACTTTCACAGAGACTTTCTTCATGAGGTTGAAACAGTCTGAGGGAAAAGGCCATACCAATGCTGGAAATGCAATAGATGAGGTGGTAAGTCTACAGCAAGAGTCTGAGAAGGAGGAACGAATCACACTGCTACTAGCAGATGGGGTCCAGTGTCACCCTAGGAGGATGAAGCAGAAGAGAAGAGTGATAATGAACTCTCAAGTGGAACAGGTGATGTTCTAAGCATTGTCCTGAGAAGATCCTATATTCTTGGGGAGAATTGTTAGGAAGATGGCACAATAACCTTGGTGCACGACAGAAAGGGCTATCCACTGTGGTGAAGAGTGCTGTTCCTGAAGCATTGAGGGCAGAGGTGTGGTAATTATTAGCAGGCTGCCATGACAACCAGGCAATGCTCGATAGATATCAATTTCTTATCACAATGGACTCAGCCCAGGAGAGTGTTATTACTAGAGATATATTCATCAGACATTTCCTGCACATGATTACTTTAAAGATACCAGAGGAGATGGCCAGGAATCGCTCTACAAGATTTGCAAGGCCTACTCTGTCTACAACAAAGACACTGGGTACTGTCAAGGACAGTCTTTTCTTGCTGCTGTATCGCAGCTGCATTTGCCAGAGGAACAAGCATTCTGTGTTTTGGTGAAAATCATGAATGACTATGATTTATGAGACTTCTGCAAAAACAGCTTTGAAGACCTTCACTGCAAATTGTATCAGCTGGAAGGACTAATGCAAGAGCAGTTACTGGACCTCCACGACCATTTTTCTAATCTGAACCTGGAAGCTCATATGTGTACATCCCAGTGGTTTCTCACTCCTTTTACTGACAAATTCCCACTCTGCATGGTCTTCCACATCATTGACTTACACTTTGTGAGGGTTTGAACATAACCTTTCACGTAGCCTTGGCTCTCCTAAAGACCTCAAAGGAAGATCTTCAGCAAGCCGATTCTGAAGGTACTTTACAGTTCTTCAGAGTTCAGCTTTCTAAAGTTATTCAGAGATACAAGGCAGAGGAAAATGCAAGAAGTATAATGGAGCAGGCTTACAATATTAAGGTACAAACCAAGAAACTGAAGAAACATGAGAAGGAATATCTGAAAATGCAAGAGAGTCATCTGCAGCAGGAAGACCCAATGGATAGATACAAGTTTGTATATTTGCAGATAACTTCACCTCTTGCTTTTATACTGGTAATCTTCATAAGCTGAGAGAAAGAAAGGGAAAAAGAAAAAGTAGCTATCAACTACTTTCAAAAATGAGAAAAAGGAAAATGACAAAGTACCGTTTTAGTTGTGCACAGTCACATCCTAATCTACTCTATGCTTTTCCTTCATGGTATATTGTATCCTTCAAGACTCCAAAGCAATGCAATGATTTAGTCAAAATATTTGGTTAAAAATACTAACCAGTTATATTTGTTCAACTCCATTGGTAACTGTGTAAAGTTGAGCGCACCCTAAATGTCCAATACTTAAATTTTAAAGCAACTTAAAATGTTCATTGCCTCATACCACACCTCATGATGTTTGCATGATGCATAATAGTTATAAAAGTCTGTAGTACTTGGAAACATTAAGCTTTTACCAATTTGGAAAAGTTTTTAAACAATTTAAAGGACATTGCCAAACAAGCAAAGCAGGCCTGATGGACTAAAAAATGAATTAGAAAGAAAAAAACTGAAATAGTAGAAATAATTTTTAACACATTCCTTTTGCTGTTACTTTTCTTATATGTACTCTTTTTCATGTATTATGAAAGCAAGGCATATCACTACAGTAGAAAAGCAAAAAGAATATAAAGTACACCATAATTCTACCTATCCACAGGTAGTAGAATTTACAACTTGGTGCTGCTTCTTTCCTAAACACACACTTTCTCTTCCTCTGAACACAACCATCTTTTATCCTAGAGTCCTGTCACTCCTGTCACTGGAGCTTTAATGTTATTAGTTTCTAAGCTCCAAAGCCTGAGGGAGGAAAAGGAAGGCTGAAGAATCCAAAAAAGAGCACAGTATAAAGAGGGAAAATGACTGAAATGAAAATTTTTACTTCACAATTTTGCCTTAGGTTAATTCTAAGGCCTAAAAACTACCACGTAGCCACTCAGTAACTGTCAAATAAATAAACAAATGTGTCAACAAGCAAAACCGGTTTAATACATATCTATTTAATGTTCAATTTCCCATAAGGATGTCATTTCTATCTTCAGGATAAAAATTCAAAACAGTTTTCAGCTCTTGACATTGGATAATGTGGGCACATATTTATCTCCTGCCTGACACCTTTCCTTTCTGACAAGTTTCTACTCTGCTGCATCACCATATCTGAACTGACCACTCTGAGGTGACTAGCACCTTATCACTTTACACTTTCCTCACTTCTTCTATACTGTGACAGACATTTAATATTTTGTTTTATCCTATGTACTCCAGTTATTGCTCATGTGAAGAACAGATATCTTATCACTGGGATTTGGTCTGAGGGCAGAAACTCCATCACAGTAATTGGCCCAAACATTAAGAGTCTAGAAAGGACTTAAAAAAAAAAAAAAAAAAAGCCACCCCTCATCTACATCCCAGATCATCAAATGCTTTTCTGCATTCTCCTTAAAAATTTTGAATTTCTTAAAAAAGGTTTTATTGTATTCACGTGTAAAACAGAGGATAAATAAAAGTACCCCAAAATTAAGCACCACTGCTTCATACTTCAAAGAATGTCCTCTAGATTTCCTATTGTTTGCAAAATGTATTTATGAAATAAACATTAAATACTCCAGTTGCATGAACAATAACAATTCTTTTAAAACTTCAATAATACTTGTGCCTAATGTACAATGTAGCAATGTTCATTATGAAGAGGTTTTAATACAGAGGAGCACATTCTTTTTTTTTTTTTTCGGTACGCGGGCCTCTCACTGTTGTGGCCTCTCCCGTTGCGGAGCATAGGCTCCGGACGTGCAAGCCCAGCGGCCATGGCTCACGGGTCCAGCCGCTCCGCGGCATGTGACATCTTCCCGGACCGGGACACGAACCCGAGTCCCGTGCATTGGCAGGCGGACTCTCAACCACTGCACCACCAGGGAAGCCCGAGAACATTCTTTTTTCCAGAAACTTTAAGAAAATGGATTCTTTTTCTTTTTAAATAAATTTTTGTTTATTTATTTATTTTTGACTGCATTGGGCCTTCATTGCTGCACGTGGGTTTTCTCTAGTGGCGAGCAGGGGCTACTCTTCGTTGCGGTGCATGGGCTTCTCATCGCAGTGGCTTCTGTTGTTGTGGAGCATGGGCTCTAGGCACACGGGCTTCAGTAGTTGTGGCACGTGGGCTCAGTAGTTGTGGCTCGAGGGCTCTAGAGCACAGGCTTAGTAGTTGTGGCGCACGGGCTCAGTCGCTCCACAGCATGTGGGATCTTCCCGGACCAGGGCTTGAACCCGTGACCCCTGCATTGGAAGGCGGATTCTTAACCACTGTGCCACCAGGGAAGCCCCCAAAATGGATTCTTTTTTAAAGAACATCTAATGGTTTCTGAATGTTTGGCTTTTCAAACACCCAACACAGATTTTAGGGGAAAAGCTTTCAGTATTTTTCCCTTGAGGATGATGTTACCTGGGAGTTCTTTATATATAGCCTTTATCATGTTGAGAAAGTTCCCTTCTAGTTCTAGTTTAATGAGTGTTTGATCATGAAGGAATGTTGGATTTTGTCAAATGCTTTTTCAACATCAATTGAGATGGTCATGTGCTTCCCCTCCTTCATTCTATTTATGTGGTGAATTACACTGACTGATTTTGTGTGTTGAACTACACTTGCATTTCTGGGATAAATCCCCCTTGGTCCTGGTGTATAATCCTTTTAACATGCTGCTGAATTCTATTTGTTAGCATTTTATTGAGGAGTTTTGTATCTATCAATAAATTCACAAGAAAAACTGGTCTGTAGTTTTCTTTTCTTGTAGTGTCTTTTTGTCTGGTTTTGGTATGAGGATAATGTCAGCCTCATACAATGAGTTAAGAAGTATTCTTTCCTCTTCTATTTGTTGGAAGAGTTTGAGAAGTAGTCATGTTTATTCTTTAAATGTTTGTAGAATTCACCGAATGGAGTCATCTGGTCCTAGGTTTTTCTGTGTTGGGATATTTTCTATTGCTAATCCAATCTTCTTACTTGTTATAGGTCTATTCAGATTTTCTATTTCTTCTTTAGTTTTGGTAGTTTGTGTATTTCTAGGAATTTGTCCATTTCATCCAGGTTAGCTGATTTACTGGCACATAGAGTTCATAGTATTCTCTTATAATGCTTTTTATTCCTGTAAGGTCAGTAGTAATGTTCCCTCTTTAATTTCTGATTTTAGTAATTTGAGTATTCTTTTTTTTTCTTAATCTTTAGGTTTCTCAATTTGTTGATTTTTTTCAAAGAATCAATTTTTGGTTTCATTGATTCTATTGTTTTTCTATTCTCTATTTCATTTATTTCTACTCTAATTCTTATTATTTCTTTCCTCTTTATGGTTTGAACTCAATTGAATACAATATATTAAGGAATTAATTTTTTCTTCCAAATGCCTAAAATTGAAGAATAATTAACAACCTCTGAGTCATCAGGCAAAGAGCAGCCTATTTGTTAAATTTACTGTTTAAATCCATATTAAGAGCTCTCATATAATTCACAGTAGAATATTACTATGTCTTTACGAATATGTTTAGAAAAGGGTAAAGGTCATGGGGGAGAACTACCATAGATTGAATGTTAAGGTTATCTTCTAATATATGAGACTTGTGCCAGGCTGAAAGAGAGCAATACCATGGACCTCTTGCATGTTTACAGGAAAAATTAAAATCAACCTTCTCATTTTTAGATCATCATGTCATCATGAGACACATCAGAACTTAGGTCTGTTTCTGAAGAAGACAAGCATGACAAGAACCCTGTGATATCCCATGAACACTGACTTCTCTCCTGGAGAGAAGAACATTAGTATAATGTGGGTTTCACAACTCTCCCCAAAGATATGGCTCTTATGTCCCTAAGACTGGTTTTCTAAGGGTCTGTTCAGAATAAGTGCCTTCTGCCACATATGACAAACCCACAGCTAACATCATTCTCAACAGTGAAAAGCTGAAAGCATTTCATCTAATATCAGGAACAAGAAAAGGATGTCCACTCTCACCACTTTTATTCAACATAGATTTGGAAGTCCTAGCTATAGCAATCAGAGAAGAAAAAGAAATAAAAGGAATACAAATTGGAAAAGAAGAAGTAAAACTGTCACTGTTTGCAGATGACATGATACTTTACATAGAAAATCATAAAGATTCTACCAAAAAACTACTAGAGCTCATCAATGAATTCAGTAAAGTTGCAGGATACAAAATTAATGCACAGAAATCTCTTGCATTCATAAACACTAACAATGAAATATCAGAAAGAGAAATTAAGGAAACAATCCCATTTACCATTGCATCAAAAGGAATAAAATACCTAGGAATAAATCTAAGTAGGTAAAAGACCTGTACTCTGAAAACTATAAGACACTGATGAAAGAAATCAAAGATGACACAAACAGTTGGAAAGATATACCATGTTCTTGGATTGAAAGAATCAATATTGTCAAAATGACTATACTACCCAAGGCTATCTACAGATTCAATGCAACCCCTATCAAATTATCAATGGCATTTTTCACAGAAGTAGAAAAAAATTTAAATTTGTATAGAAACACAAAAGACTCTACATAGCCAAAGCAATCCTGAGAAAGAAAAACAATGCTGGAGGAATCAGGTTCCTTGACTTCAGACTACACTACAAAGCTATAGTAATCAAAACAGTATGGTACAGGCACACACATAAAACAGAAATATAGCTCAATGGAACAGGATAGAAAGCCCAGAAATAAACCCATGCCCCTATGGTCAGTTAATCCTGCTCCTGGACATATATTCAGAGAAAACCATAATTCAAATAGATATATACACCTCAATGTTCATTGCAGCACTATTCACAATAGCCAAGACATGGAAGTAACCTAAATGTCCATTGACAGAGGAATGGATAAAGAAGTTGTGTACATATACACAATAGAATACTACCCAGCCATAAAGAAAGAATGAAATAATGCCATTTGCAGCAACATGGATGGACCTGGGGATTATCATACTAAGTGAAGGAAGTCAGACAGAGAAAGACAAATATCATATGATATCACTTATATGTAGAACCTAATAAAAAGATGATACAAATGAATTTATTTACAAAACAGAAACAGACTCACAGATCTTGAAACCAAGCTTACGGTTACCAAAGGGGAAATGTGGAGGCGAGGGATAAATTAGGAGTTTGGGATTAACATATACACACTAAGATGTATAAAACAGATAATCAACAAGGACCTACTGTATAGCACAGGGAACTCTACTCAATAACCTGTAATAACCTATATAGGAAAAGAATCTGAAAAAGAATGTATATATGTTTATGTAAAACTGAAATGCTTTGCTGTACACCTGAAACACAACACTGTAAATCAACTATACTCCAATATAAAATAGAAATTAAATTAAAAAATTAAAAAATAATAAAGGTTAGAATACCACCACCACCACCCCCAAAAAAAGAATAGTTGCCTTCTGTTTTCATTTGCATCTCCTGCTTAGCTTACACTTCATCTTACCTGACCAGGATCACCTCCATCACCAGATATCTCATCCTACCCAACTACTTCCT